>NC_079148.1:44165753-46606586 GCF_945859685.1 Eupeodes corollae
CGTTGACATGGCCGAGCTTGAAGCAAGGCTTTGACTTTTTCTTAACAAGTAAAGAATGGAACTCAAAAAGGTGGCAATGGCAGGTTTAGACAATACATGTGACATCATTTGCGTTCAACTGCATTCTTTGAACGTACATTTTGACCAAGACGACTAGTTAGTTTTTCAAATGTCAAAAACTTCAAAATTGAAACTGTACTTCACTAACTTCTACCTTCAGTTCATCGTGTAAAAACTAGCAAAAACATAATTGTTCACAAAACACTCACAACACAAGGAAGCTACAATTCCATCTCGACTTTTTGTATTTTAAAGAAATATTACTTATGTATTCCTGTTCCAATTTTACATAAAATATCAAGTAGAATTATGCAGACAATAAACAAATCACAGCGTAATAAAGTACAGATTTCAGTTGAATGAAAAATTATGATTAGCTGTCAATTTGACAGAAATGGAAATTGATTTAATAATTATGGAAGTTTTCTTGACTAACTTTTCAGTCATATTTCAATTTGTTGACAGCTGTCCAATCAGATGCTTAAAACTTGCCGTACTTTCAAGCCCTTTATGTCGTGTAAATACTCCCAAAGAATATGTTATTTCCACATCATTTTAACTTAAACCCAACTTGAGCTTTCAACTCAAATGAAGAAAATTCTAGATCAAAAATTCGACCTTTTCCAATTTTGCACAAAATATCAAAAAGAATTATGCAGAAAAAAAACAAATGATAGAGTAATAAAGTACAGATTGCAGGTGAATGACAAATTATGATTAGCTGTCATTTTGACAAAAATGGAATTGATTTAATAATTAGGGAGATTCTTTTTGACGAACTTTCCAGTCACATTTCCAATTAAGGAGGCAATTTTTTGGCAGCTGTCCAATCAGATGCTAAAAACTCGCCTTACGTCGTCTGAACATGCCCAAAGAAAATAAATAAATGAATGTGTTATTTCGACATCATTTCAACTTAAACCCAACTTGAGCTTTCAACTCAAATGGATCGAAAATTCGACCCCTTTCTTAGTTTACGCTCTTAATTTTGCTTGAAAATGTTATAGTTTTTATTGGAGTCACTTATTAATACTAACCGAAAATCAACCATCGAAATCTGACATTTAGTCACTGTCATGTGTATTATATACATTAGCCCAGTTTCATATAGCAAAATTTCACTCAGATCTAAATGTCGTTTTGACAGTTTCAAAATCATGCGTTAGAACATAATCCTTAGTTTGAATACATCCAAGTTTTCCGAAATATCAGATTAGCTTGAGCCTACAACAATTTATCTTTTAAACTATTTTTTTGTTGTTAAATAAACACCCGGAGAAAGGTACGTGGAACTATATTCTCATTTTTAAGTTACATTTCAATCCTTTTTTTGGATTCTTAAAACCAAAAGAGTCAATTTTAGTGCTTAAAAATCTTGGTCGCAAATTAAACCCTTTTTCAACTCTAGCTTTGTATTCTGCGTACAAACGAAGTTTGTATAATTCAAAAAAGCTAAGCCCTTAAACTCAACACATAAGAATTTGAAATGTCAAATGTCAGACTGTCAAACGTAAATATTTGTTAAACAAGAAAAGTAAGACTAGTTTCTTTTTTTTTATGAAGATGAAATAAATACTGTTTAAATTAATTCAAGGCGAATTATAAAAAATAAGAACTATGCCGAAGAAGTGGTGCCGAGATTTTCCGACAAGACTTTCAAACAACATTTTCGAGTGAATCCGATTGTATTTGATATGTTGCGCCAAGAACTTCTTGCCATGCAACAACATAATGATGGACTTAGTTTTGAAAAAAACTGTCATACCGTTGGTCTATTTGACGCCTGAAATAAATTTGATTCATAAAAATGCTGTATGCAATAAGCTTTTTCAAAATTATCCTACTTTCTGCACTAGAGCGACCAGCCTCTTCCGCCATTTTTATTGTTTGGACGATGATTTTATTTAATTTCCCGGATTTCAAATATCAAATTGTTTTTGTTCAGCATTTTACTCCGTTTACGCTGTTATTTTATTCAGAGCGCGCTCTGAACATGTTCAAAACTAAAAAAGGAACACAAATTTGAAGCTCTGAACGATAAAAGCTCAAAAAGAAACACAATTATTTTTTTGACAGTTCGAGCTCTGCTCTGGACTAAAAAAGAAAAACGCCAAATATTGCTAGGGTTGTAGACCTTTTTTTACTTTAAGAAAAGAAAAAACCTCATACAAAATTTCTCACTTTTGCTGTCAGAAATCTGAAAACATAATTTTTATTAACAGATTTCTAAAAAATTCTCTATCGCCCAACTAAAAAAAAATTAAGGAAAAGTTATTTGATTGATGGCGATAATGGAAAGTTGTCTGTTCTTAGCGGCCAGTTTTATCATTGATATCCATCCGTAATTTTTTTTGAATGGATATTTGACCGTGTTTCCCTTTGATTAGAAACGGAAATTATTTATAACTGATCGATCGGAAATCACTCAATGAATTATTTTTGACAAAAAAAAAGTTGCATAGTTATTTTTCGCAAAAAATGTATTTTTTCTATTTTCCGAAGGGAAAATCATTTTCCTGAACAGCTGACACATTTATGTTCAGAAGTGAAAAAAATTGTTCCACAAATATGTGTTCTAATTTTAAAACGACAGATTTCTGTCAGTAGAAATTTGTTGGTGGATTCTAACCAGGACATTTCTTTTAATGACAGAATTTTTTAATGTTAGCTTTAAAAATTTCAATGATTGATTTCAATGATGAAAGTCAATAATAGCTGTAATGGGCCCCTTAAAGTTGAAATTGCTAACATATTTTAACTCTTCAAAAAAACAACTAAACTTTTATTTCTCATGATTTATGATTTGAATAAATGATTTTCGTTACATTAATAATTCTTTAAATTTAAATAAAAAATTATTTTTAAAAATTTAATTTTAAAATAATAGTTTCTTGATACCGCATTCACTTCTTCTTACTTTGACATATCCAAAATTCTTGCCATTGATCATTTTTAAAAGAAATATTACAAAGTGTCAACATTTACTCATTTTATGTTTCATTCATTGATTGCACTCATTTAAAAAGAAAATAATAAACCTTTCTGACTCAATTCTCCTTTTAACCAATAAGTGCTTACTAAATAAAATGATAAGACGTACGTAAAAATGAGTGGCCTCGAATGACTCCAATGTGAAAATCTTTTAATTATGTAAAAGAACGCACCCAATGATTGACATTGAAAGATGTGTAAATCTCCCTGCAGTTTAAATCTACCATGACTTAAGTGCTATTCTCACAAGATGACATTTCAATGGTTAGTTTATGTTTATTAATATTTTTTTTAAATCTGTATAGATTTTGTTAAAAAGATCAAATTTAATTCCTCGATCTTAATCATTTAAATTACCCTTTAAAGTTTATTTGCAAACAAAACTATAAGTACTCCATCTTTATTTGAAAAAAAAAAGAGAAATCACCCAAAATTTTAGGATTGTTCAAAAAGAAGTGTCATGTAAAATAACCCTCCGTTTTGACAGCTCTGACTTTTTAAGCTGTCATCGTTCGATATTTATATTACTTACAACGGTATCGTTAAAAATAGAACGATAAACCCTTCAAGAACGCATTGACATTGTTTAAAAAAAAATGAAGAATGTTTTGATGTCACAGTTCGCAATTTTGAAGGGCAGATTTCTGACTTTCTTATATGTTTTCTCGAAGAGGCGATCCGAATTGATCACTGAGATCTCGTAATTTAACACCTTTGGACTTATTCTTTTGGATCACGTGATTGATAGGGTCTTTAACATTAATCCGCAGACAATTCAGGGGCTTAAAGATAGAAATTTTGAAGTTCTGGTGGGTTTGCAATATTGTACGAATTAGTCATGGAAAATTTTACAAAAAGAATATGATGCACCGACCATAGTTGTGGCGGACACTTGGCTGATATCTTTTTTGTTTTTGAATGGAATGTCTTCCTCTTTTTAAAACCCGTGTTTTGTTGGAAAATCTATCCATAGTATAGTAGAATTTCACATGAATAACAAAAAAATATCCATGGATGAATAACACCGATAAAAGTTAGAGTAGAATCTTACTATGGATGGGTTTTTACATTTATCTGATTTCGTTCTCAAATGTTGGTACGATTGATATTACATTTGTATCTCGATGATGGCTGTGTTCGTTGAGTAGTTGTGCATTTGGAATCTGTTGATATTATTTAGTTTTGTTAATGAAAATGGACTAACTGGGCTTATTTTGCAAGAGAAAACAATAGAAAAGATATTTACGTTTTGCTATGTTTCAACCAAAGGTTTATCTCAGTTTAGATTACATAAATCTTTTTGGTGTTTCCACCGCACAAGAAGAGCTTCGAGCTCGCTGCAACACTACATGCTAATGTGCTAGTCTACGAACAAACCCCCTTCTTGAAGCAATTGTCAAATGAACTTTTTTTTATAGAATCTCAACGTCCAGATGTTTTCTTACCATTTCTTCTTAAAAATTGACCATTTTATTGTAACTTTTGATTTTCACAAAACTTTCTTCTATTTTTGTGTTTTTTTTATTATTATTCTGACAGGTCTTCTGTCAGTTGTACCAATTTTTAAATACAAAAATTTAAAAAAAACGCACTTAATGAAATAAATATGCATTGATTTTTTCTTAAAAATTTTAATATCAAAATAAAACCGCTTAGTTGAAACTCACACAAAATTGTTTTTAGCACTTTAAAAAAAAACATAAAAAAGTTATTTCCATAGTCTTTGAAATAAAAATACAAAAAATAAATAATCTACACAAATTTATTTGTGTAACGTTCAATTTATTGAAGTATTCTTTTAGAGTCTCGTCGTTTTACAAACAGGATATAATATATTTATTTATATAACAAAGAAAGAAGTTGTATTAACAACTTTTGAAATCGGAATAAGAAAATATGTAACCACTAATTTTCTCATAACATTAAATTTTAAAAAAATATTGCTTATGATTTTCAATACCCCTTCTCAATCGTTTGAACCAAGTCTTAAACATAAATCTTGAAAACGTGTTGAATCAAGGGATTTTGTAAGAACGTCTGCAAGTTCCTTTGTTCCAATAGACTTGATTTCAGTCCATTTTGAATGTGATCTCGAATAAAGTGGTATTTTATATCTTTGTATATGTTTAGACCGTTTGCTCTCTAAATTTGTATCCATTCGGTACATAGCCAACCATAACTGACTTACGACTTTTTGAGTCTAGCTTCTTTCTCTGCTGACTAGGTATCCACGCATAAGCTTTGCAACCAAAAACAAGGAGTTTTTCAAAATCAGGTTTTGTACCATACCAGATCTCAGCCGGAGTCTTAGGACAATCTAAAGACTTAGTAGGTATTCTATTTATCAGGTATGTGCTATTAAGAGCCGCCTCACCCCACATTCGTTTTGGCATTTTGGATTCTAGTAGCATTGTCCTTATTTTTTCGATTGATATTCTGTTAAACCTTTCAGCCACTCCATTTTGCTGTGGCGAGTAAGCAATAGTATGTTCAACTTGAATCCCAAACTTTTTGTACCATAACTTTTGTTCCCATGAACAATACTCTCGTCCTTGGTCTACAGTAAGCTTCGATATGGATTCTCCAAACACCGATCATATTCCTTCAGCGCTTCAAAAACTTCAGATTTTCTTTTTATTACATAAATCATAGCAAAATGTGTGAAGTCATCAATGAAAGACACGAAGTATCTTGAACCATCCCAAGCAGCTTCCACAATGGGACCGCAAACATCAGAATGAATTCTTTCTAGAACTCTTGTTGCTCTTTTCCGAACACCTTTGAACGGATCACGACACAGTTTACCTTCTATGCAGACATCCCAAAAACCAATGTCATCCAATGAAGTAATTTTGAGTCTCTTAATCATGTTTTCCCTTGCAATTCTTGTGAAGGCTCCTTGTCTTAGATTAGACAGCTCCTAGATTAGCTGAATGTCCCTGTATTTCGAATTCGACTTCATATAAATTTCCTTTCACGTACGCTTCTGCAATCACTAGTCCATTTTTAACTATTATAGCTTTGTTTTTGAAGAATTGGACATCAACTCCAACACTAGTTAGTTTTCTTACAGAAAGTAAGTTGTCCCTCAGTTCTGGCAAGTATAACACGTCTTTTATAATGACATCTACATTCTTGTTTGTTTTTCCGTTTAAAGATCCTGAGCTTTTTGCAATTAAATAATTGATCATTCTTGGCAACATTGATTTGTACAGCCTCGCTTAACTCATTCTCTTCAGAAAAACACCAGTTTTCCTCTGACAGATGATCACTAGCTCCAGAGTCTAATTTAAACTTAATTTTTGTATCAAGATCTTTCATTCCTCTTGATTGATTACGATCTGACATCAAACAGATGCCTTTCGTATTTTAGTTGCATCTTTGATTCGGCCCAACGTCATTTTTCCGACAGTCTTTTGCTAAGTTACACCTAAGCATTTACATACCTTGAAACTTAAAGGTTTTCTTTGGGTATTTCTTCCCAGCGAACGCCGATTTTTCATGAAAAACTTCACCTTCCCTTCATCTTCTAATTTCGCTTCTTCCAAAAGTATCCTACCTTTGACAATACCAAACGTAAGTACAACGTTAAACGTTTGAAATCGGAATAAGAAAATTTGTGACACCTAATTTTCTCATAATATTAAATATTAAAAACGATTGCTTATGTTTTTCAATATATTCAAATAATTTCCCTTCTAACGACGAAATTATAAAATTTTCCAAAACATAGAAATCATCAAAAATATTTCCCATTTAAATTTCATAGAAAAAAATGTCTACCTAATTTTCTATATAAAATAATTCCCATCGGTATTGTTCTGAACTAAACCGATTCAAAAATATTTGTTCCTTCTATCGATGACACAAACCAACTATAACCGTTTGTTATAAAGTCAGCCATTTTCTTTAGCTCACTTTTGACAGTTTCTCTAGTTGCGCAAATTCCCAACAAGAAAAACAAAAACAACAACAGAACACAAAACAAAAGAGAAGAAAAACTTACATCAACTTTATAAAAATACATATAGTTTTGTCTCATTTGCTCTTTAAGCAAATAGCCAAGCCAGCAGCAGCCATCGAAGATTCCAATTCCAGCCACCGACCGCACAAAAACTGTGCTGCTCGCTTCTGGTGCTGCTGGTTGAGCTAAATAATTTTTGTATCGTGCTTCGTACTGTCGCTGTGCTTCTGTAATCTTGTCCGTTGAGTTGAGTTGTGTTCGTGTTTTTTCTTCTTAATTTTGTTTCTTATTTCAAATTAAAATAAAATAAAGAACTAAGTGATTTAGCACAATTTAAAGAACAAAAAACAGTCTATTCCAATTTCCAAAGTTCTTTAGTTTCTGTTTTGTTTTTCTATTTTACTGCAACAAGTTTTTATATTGTTTTTCAAAATAATCACTCATCGTTTTAAGAAGAAATAAAAGAATACAAAAAAAACTAAAAATTATCGTCGTCGTGTAACCACATCCACATTCACTTTGCTTGGTTTACCCTGTGACATTTAGCAACTTTGTTTCGTCGCAGTCACCGTCGCCATCGTCATCTGTTCGTCAGCGCTCCACGCTCGACGCTAGATGTGTAATAAAGTTTTTGCACTCCAACTCCACTCTCTGACTGTGACTTCGTGCTATTTGATATTATTTTGCATTTAATGTCTGGCTTTTGTATTTCTATTTGTTTTTGTTAAAGTTTATTGTGAGAATTAAAATTACAAAACCAAAATCTACCAACTTTTAATGGGGAATCATTGTCCCAACAAAATGCAGTCTTTTGATGAATTCTAATAAGAAGGATACAGCAACTGAGCATTGAGCAAGGAAGGTAAGTCATCACTTAAGAACTCTCAAAAAGAACTTACCAAACGAAATCCCAATTACCTTTTCAATACCCAGCATAGGAAAGGGTGCTTCAATTTCAATTACCCACCCATGTACGTACATACCCATGAAGTCTGACTCATAGTGGCAGCAATGCAGAGAAGTAAAAGGAAACACGTCATCCTTTTTGCGTTCTGCCTAAAGAATTCTATAGCTATTTTAATTTGTTTTTGAAATGATTTATTTTATTCTAAATTCCTAACTTGATTAAATTAAAAAAAAATACAAAAGGGATTTTATAAATAAAAATACGTATTAAATTCAGACTCTCCGACGAAACTTGTCATCATGAGAACAAAACAGAGGGAAAAAATCAATGGAATTCCAGATTTCACTTTCAGTAGTTGTAGCATCAGCAAAAACCGAGAACCACAAACGACTACGACAGCAATAAAAGGACAGGACAGAGGACAGAACAGAATGAATTCTAGAATTCCGGTTCGCTTCTCTTTTTTTTTGTATTGTATTTCTTTTATTTTTATTTGTTTTGTAAAGAAAACTGCATTTTTATAAAAATAGAAACCAAATATCGTTTTGAGAAGAACTTTTTAGGTATGTTTTTAATTTTCTTTTTTGGAACGGAAACGTTGGAAGGTATCTCATTTCAAATGAGTAGGCATAGTTTAGTATTATGTTGTAAGGCATAAAATGCAAGAATCTATTGTTTATAATTATTATTTATGTTGCTTGCAACCTAATTTGCCTCCTCTCGGGCTTGCTTTGACTATGGATGAGTTTTCCGGTTTTGCCTCGAGAAATCATCGTTATTTATTTATTTTTCTTCTTAAATTTAAATATTTTACCCATGACATTGGGGTCAACGTTTGCGTTAATCACTTTAACATGTAAAATAAATACGAACTACGAACGATGGTTTGGTTGGTTCGGTTAGGTTTGGATTCAACTCTCATCAAGGGAATTTAATAATTGTTGTTGTTGTTTTTCTTTTTTAGGTTTAGTAGGTTTGGTTTGGTTTAGTTTTATTCTTGGCACTATGCTGAAGAGTTTTGTAGAACATTTAAAAGACGCAGAAAGGTAGGATAGAAAGTCAAGCTAGGTATTTCTATAGAAGCTACTTCTAAGTAATGTAAATTATTAGTTAGGGTATTAAGTATTTCTTGAAAATGCAAATTTTATTTCGCACAAACAGTTAAAGTAGGTAAAATATGTGCATAAAATAGCCACATACCTAAATAAGAAGGAAAACAACAAATTGTAAAGCTTCGATAGAATATTTTAGCGTTATTTTTGTTATTGATAGGTAGTTATGACTCAATGAGGCCATTCACGT
The DNA here is from genome assembly GCF_945859685.1 of Eupeodes corollae. Lineage (NCBI taxonomy): Eukaryota > Metazoa > Arthropoda > Insecta > Diptera > Syrphidae > Eupeodes > Eupeodes corollae. The sequence goes on from NC_079148.1 coordinate 44,174,978, forward strand.
CGCGTCGTATTGTTTTTCGCAGTTTTAACGGATTTCAAAAGCATAAAAACATTCCTATACGACAAGAGTAATAATGTGAAGGGGCTATTGGTTCATCGTAACGTGTAACCAATTGAAAGTTTCTTCTTGTTTTATGACAAATTGGTACCATCTTCATCATTGTTTCAAGGCTTTATGGGAAGGTATCTAAACACTTTGCCATGTTGGTCTTTAAATTCCATTTTTCATAAATCTTTGTGCAAAATGTTGTTCTTTGCCGGTGTGTTTATGAAATTAAAGTTAAAACGCTTAAACAATATCAAAAATAGGTCAATATGACATTGTTCAGATGGAAAGTAAAGGTGCAACATTTTAAAAGATTTCGTAAGCTTAAAATATGATTGTCCTTATTTTAAACAATTTTAGCATTTTACTTGTAATAATATCTCAGAACACATAAGAACAAACAAACCTTAAACAACCATTAACACCTGGCAATACCGACTATTTCCCGAACGTCCACCCACTTCAGCAACCACATACAACTTCAGTTTACTTTCAAACCTTTGGCTCGTCTAGTTTTGTTCTCTCGCCATATTTTCTGGCTGCGATCGATGCATACTCTGGATTTCTAATCCAGTAATATCATCAAAAAACTTAAGACAATATTCAATAAGGTCGGATACCCAACGGTTATTAGAGCTGATAACATTCGATTCGGGTCTGGTGATTTTGAGAAGTTTGCAGAAAAACACAACATTGTCATGAGGTTTTCAAGCCCACGGTATCAACAGAGTAACGGATTAGCTGAAAAGGGTGATAGATGCATAGAACATTTTAAAGAGGTGCCATGAAGCGCACGAAATCCAACACTACCAGTACAGAATATTGGAATATAACTCCATACCGGTTGCAAGCTTGGGACTTTTGCCAGCCCAACTGTTTTTTGGTAGAATTATTAAAACGAAAACTCCTATTTCGAGTTCATTACTTAAAAGTGAGAAAATAGACGAAACAATTGTTCAAAATAAGATCAAACAAAAAAAAGAGCAACAAAAACACTACTATAATCAACACGCGAAACCATTGACAGCGTTGGCATTAGGAGATCTCGTTATTTAAAAAAAAAAATAAGAAAGAGTGGAACCACGGAACCATCGTGGAAAATGTCAACGATAGATCGTACATAATAGAGGATTCCTTCCATAACTTCTTCAGACGAAACAGAAGGTTCATCGCTCGAACGAATAGTACCGATTTTTACAGCAGTGATTTGCTTCTTGAGGAAAACACAAAGCCTGTTATAACGAACCAAGATTCTTTTAAGGACAGTCAAACTGTGCCGCTTAACTACGTATCAAATCAAAGATATAGCTACCCCGATCAATCAAATCAAGTACAGTGTCCACCGTGGTAGCAGCTGTCGACGTATAACACCATACCGACTTCACCCAATAAACACGCAACCACCAAAAAATGCGTGTAATAATATCTCAGAATACATAAGAACAAACAAACCTTTAACAACCATTAACACCTGGCAACACCGGCTATTTCCCGAACGTCTACCCACTTCAGCAACCACATACAACTTCACTTTACTTTAATAAGTGCAAAATTCATCAAAATATTTAGTAATCTACTAAGGAAGACCAGAATTTTAAACATTTCTTTTTGTTTTAGTTACTAGTAAATTTGCTAACCGCCTTTTATAAAAACAAGAGCATCCAAACATATATAAAAAAACAGTTCGTGAAAATAAACAAAGTAAAAGGGCAGGTTCGGGCAACACAAGGGACTACATTTGCAGTCAACTTCATTCTTTGAACGTACATTTCGACCAAAAAATCTAGTTATTTTTTCAAGTGTCATGAATTCCAAATTCAGAACTTTACTTCGCAAACTTCTACTTTAAGTTCATAGTACAAAATGTACCAACAAAATAAGCGTTTACAAAACACTCCTGAGGCAAGCTACAACTCCATCACGATTTATATATATATATATATATATATATATATATATATATATATGTATGTATATATATATTGTACAGAAATATTAGTTATTTCTTTACCTTTATACAGAAAGCATTAAAAAAAGTTGTGCAGAGAATAAATAAATCATAGAGTAATAAAGTTCAGCTTTCAGTTGAATGAAAAAACATGATCACCTGTCATTTTGACATGAGTAGACTTGACAGTCAGGTAGATTTTTCTTCACTAACTTTCCGGTCAATTTTCCAACAATGTTGCCTTAATTGGAAGGCAATTTTTTGGCAGCTGGCCAATCAGGTGCTAGAAACTTGCCTTATTTCAAGTCCATCAAACGGGCCTATTAATTGATACACAGCTCTTATAAGAATCATTTTACGGATGTCATATGGATGTAACAAATTGCTAAAAATTAAGGAAGCCCTTGTGTGATTTTAACTTTAACAAAATGTTAAGAGGTAGTAAGATGTTGAACAATTTAAAAAAAAATTATTAGAGATATGTTTTGTTTGACTGATTCCGAAATCATCAATCTTACGCCTCAAAGTGATCTGGCTTACTATTGTGAACAAGTTAGGGACTTATGTACATAGGTACAATTCATTTTAATTGCTCGATTTTGGAGACATTATTTGTGTAACTTAGTATAGCTTTTGGTAAAAATGAATCCCTTCTTCGTTGGGTTAGAAATTACCTTTCGGACCGTTCAATTCAAGTAGTTTTGGACGGGTTCAAATCTGATATTAACAAAATAAACGCTGGTGTGCCCCAGGGCTCCGTTTTGTCTCCGACGCTCTTTCTTATTTTTATAAATGATCTTTTATCTGAAACTTCTAACCCACTATATTGTTTCGCTGATGACAGTATCCTCAGCTTTTCATATTCGTTTTTAGATTCTCATCCTTGTCCTTCGCATGTGAAACTTCAACGGCAGCGTATAATAAACGCATTAAATTCTGATCTCGACAGCATTGTACAATGGAGAATCAAAAATCGTGTAGAATTTAATGCTTCGGAAACTCAATGCTATCTCCTGTCGTTAAAGCGTAACCCAACCCCCGCTATCCATGAGCGGCACTTGCATCGAGGAAACTAATCAACTTTCAGTACTCGGTATGAATATCACAGATTACCTCTTATGGAATTATCACATATTCGATATTGCAAAAAATGCTGCTAGGTGCTTAGAATTTCTCCGACGGTGCAAGAAATGTTTCACCTCTTCTAATCTGGCTGTAATTTATAAAGGCTTCATCCGTCCAAAACTTGAATATAACTCGCATATTTGGGCAGGTGCCCCTTAAACAAGTTTAAGTATTTTGGACATGATCCAAAAAGAACATTGAAAATGATAGGCGATAAAACTATAACCTTAACAATCACCGCCGCAATGTTTCATGCCTTTCGTTGTTCTACCGATATTTTTATAGTGTTCTATCGAATTAGCCAGTTGCATTGCCCCCTAAAACAACTCAGCCGTAATACTCGTATTTCTAGGAATGCACATAAGTTTAACCTTGAGCTCAATTTCGGACGTACTGTCAAGTATAGAGATTCTTTTTTTAACCGCACATCGAGAATGTGGAATGCTTTACTCAGCCCTTTTTTCCTATCATTTTGATATTCGAAACTTTAAGACCAATGTGCATCGGTATCTCCTCTTTAATCCTTACCTATTTTCCCAAAGCTCGCACTGTATTTAAACTTCAAACATGTTAAGGGTATTAATAACACTTTGAGTGCCCGTTTATTATAAAAAAAAGCAGCTTAGGTCGACAAGCTTACAAATTTTCTTTCTTAAAGTGACGCTACAATCCAGCTCGATCTAAGCCTCAGTCAACGACTTTTCCAACTTTATCAGTTACTTAGTTAATTGTATCCTATTTCGTTAACCAACTTGATTGAGGACTTCTCTTTAATATTTTCTCCATCTAAGTATCGAAGTGAGAACTTTTTTAAACGTATCCATTCGATTTGAAAGACCTATACTGTAGTAACCGTGGCATGATGGTTAAGTGCGTTGGACTGTCATGCGACAGGTCTTGAGTTCGATCCCTGCCTGTGCTACCTTAAGTTTTATTCACGGGTACAGCCTCTTGCGGGGAATTGACAAATTCTCCACGAGTAATTCTTGTCACGAAAAAGTGCTCTCTCAAATTAGCCGTTCGAATTCGGCCTATAAACTGTAGGTCCCTTCCATCCCTGCAATTACTCGCACTTAGGAATGGTTGAGAGTTGTAAGTCACCAGACCTTGGTTCTCTACGGATTGTTGCGCCACCTAATTTTTTTTTACTGTTATTGGTGCTTTTCAATGAGCTTGTAACTCAAAAATCAGGGAGCGACAAAAGTTATTTGCAAAAACAGGAATGCATATCCTCCACCAAAAAATAGAGTTGGACGTATTTTTTTCAAATATTTTGGTTAAATTTTTCATAAGCTGTAAAATTAACTTAATTAATGTTAATTTTCGAAGTGTTGGTTGTAGAAAATAAGGTACCGAGAAATATAGTTAAATTCTTTACGAAATTTCTCTTAACTAAACTAAGTGGGTACCTCGCAGGTTAACATTATTGCAATTTTTGGCATTGGGTATCTAATTAGTTTAAACCTACCCATCGGATTTCAACAGTGGCAAATTAACTTGAGGTAGAATCTGATGCAATGTCTTATCCATATTCCATTATGTTTGCCTTTAGAGTTTGTAGGTTCGAGAAAAAATATTCTCATGAATAGCAAGAATTAATGCTGTAAGTATCTTATCCAATTTTTGTACATAACTTAACTAAACGAGTGTATGTAAGTTAGTTTAAGTTGGGCAGTTAGCTTTATATTTAATATTTAAAACATGTTAAATAAAGAGTTTAAATGAAACTTGAGCTAAACGTTGTAATTACCCTTAAAATGTTGAAAGTCTTACTTCCAAGCTAGAATTAGAAAAACAGTGAAGGCTTTAACATAGATAGACTGGTCTTAAAGTTTAGAATATCAAAATGGGAGGGAAAACAGAGTTGGAAAAATCATTCAACATTCCTAATGTGCAGTTAAAAAATGAATCTTTATACCTACTCCATAGTCGAATATGTGCTCTTTAATTACTTTTTTTGTACAAAGCAAAATCAAAATTCGGAGGGTTTAGTTTTGATTGTATGTTCCATATCTTCTCTTACTGATAGTTTAAAAATAGAAATGTTCTAACAAAACTTTATTTATTTGTTTATAAATATCTTCAATTGCATTTTCATGTGATTGAAATACAAAATATGAACAACTTATCATCCGATGAGGCATCTTACAACTCGTTTATATTCATAACGTTGCTCATGTTATGATCTCATATCATCTAACCAGCTGTCCTTATTCAACAAGATTTATACTCCAAGTTTGCTAAGAGATTTTATGAACATGAACCACGTTAAACATCTTCTTAAATATTCTAAAACAAATAGTAACTACATATTTGTAGGATAACAAAAAAACATTACTCAAATAGGTGTATATGCATCTACTTGACATTGATTGACGCTTGTAATATAAATCACCTATATAATTATGTTTCATAATTAAATCAAAAGTAAAATCTGATTTGGAAATATAACTCCCTAAAGTCTTGCATAATTTTGTATTATTTCAAGGTGCTCGTAATAGTCTTTGAAAATTAAAACACAAAAAAAAACCTGAATTGCTTAAAATATCACCCACTATACCTTGTTTCAATTGAAATGTTCACATCACATAACAATCTATCAATGACTTCACGTTCGTTCACACACCAAAGAAACAATCATCTTTTCATCGTAACTATTGATTCAAATGTAAAATAATAAAAATGTTTGCTTTCATAACGAGGCATTTTTTTGTTTTGTTTTGTTGTTCAAAAGCTCACACACCCCACAGTCACAACCCACAGCCTTCTCTCTGACTATGATTTACATTCACTACACATCCATCATCTTCGGGGCTTAAATTACTTGAAAACAACTTAAGTATTCATTTCAGTTAACAGGGTTTCATTTTTTCGAAAGAAATGGAAATTTATACCCTTCGCTTTTTCGGTCAAGAGGAGGCTCTACTCGATATGACGATACATCTTTGGAATGAAAAGTTCAAATTTTTGAGGCAATTAAGGACTTTCTAAAGATATTTAAAAACATAGAAAAAAGCTTTAACAACTTCTTTTATTTTTATCTATTATTATTGCGTGACCGGAAGTTGTCATAAAACACAACTTATAGATATGTCCATATGCACGTCTCTGGTGTGTCTATATACAAAATGCCAAAATGAGAGCCAATTAGTAAAAGTGATTTTATGTGTTTTTTTATTTTCTTCATTTCTTGACAAAATTAGGTCATGCTTAAGCCCAACCCAAAGTCGGAGCGGAGGAAAAAAAATAAAGCAATCTCCTTTTTTTTCATCGAATTCTGCGATTAAATGGAATGGAAAACAAAAATTAGACACACAAAATTAAAGATAAAAAAGATTAAATGATTAAAACTGAAATCATTGAAGCTGATGAAACGCATGAGTACGTCTACGTGTGCTCTGGTGCTCCATCGTTACTATGTTACCTGGGCGAATTGGCGCATAAAACCAAATCACGATCACCGCCAAATGTTCGAAATGTTCGACCACCACATCATCATTAAGCCGCTTCGTAATGAATCAGAAATGTGTGACGGTGTAGAAGAGAATGATAATAACGAGTGTTTAAAAAGCATTTGTTTATAGATAGGTGCATGAATTGAGCTTAGTTTGCTTACCTTATAGATCAACCAATTAGAAATTGAAACTTTGATTTAAGTCAACAAAACAAAAATCAGGCCTTGATGTTGGCAAATTTGTCACCATTTTAAGCCTGTGGTTATACAATATTTTAAGTTGTTGTTATTTTATAAATAGGTGTAGATCAAATAGGGATAAAAACGTTTAAAAATATAATTCATTGGCGTAACGATCACTCTGTAATGGAGGCTTTAGGCGAAATATGGTTGTTTAATTTTGTTTCCTTCTAAATATTGATCGTGTTAAGTATCAAGGCGAAAGGCATGAGTAACCAAAGCAACAGTCTGATATATTGTATAACATTTTAATAAATTTTGTCATATCATTTATAATTTATCCATTGAGTCACCCTAAATCAAATTGTGTACACAACTGCACAAAAAAGATTACGGCTTCAATTGCAATGCCCATTGGTTTTTTCCCTTTTTCGATCGAGGTTGTTCCATATCCCCAAAATAATTCTGGACTCGTTCCAATAATTAAACGATGCCTGGCTAAAGTTGTGCAAATGCAAATGCAAGTGATCGCATATTAAATATTTTTGTTTGCTTGTTGTTGTTGTTTCAAGTGGGGTTGTGATTGTGCGTCTGTTGAGTCTCTTTATTTTATTTTGATTCATATGCGTAATGGAATGCTCATCAGGCCTCCAAACAAAAATATCTATTAAATACGAAATAATATCAATGACATAATCGATTTATGAATTAAATCATTGAATATTTTTGTTTTTTTAATCGGACATAAGCTTTGTTTTATCATTAATTTAGGTCAGTTAATTGCTGACTGATTACCGAATCAGTTTTGAAGAGCTTTTTGCTCCTTTAACATTATATTTATAAACAATAATTATATTATAATTGAAAACTGATAAGAATTTCTTTTTGCGTAGGTACATTATATTAAAATTGATGAATAATGATGACGAATTTTCTTATCTCTCAATACCAACATATATCTATGATTATTGTAGGGACTTTGGTTTTGCGATTTGAAGAATACTCAAGCGCAATTTAAACCATCCATTCAATTTATCAAATTTCTCTTTATTGTAATATTGGATGATTGTTAGCTAAATGTTTATTTTTCGAAGTAACATTCTTTTTTTAAAGGAAGACTTGCTTCCTAAATTTTTGTTCAAACTTTTAAAAATAAAAACGTACACGTTATGAACCTGATTTCTTTTTAAATGTTGATAATTTTTTTTCAATTTTTTTTATGATCAGCAGCAAATGAACCATAAATTGGTGCACACTTATTCGAAAATGTGCATCAAATGAATCTTTAGAGTTATTTTATGGAATTTAGTTAACTTAGAAAACAAAAAATCTGAAAATGCTGACACATGTTTTGAGATCAACATTACTATTACATAACTCAGCGATGAAATATCTATTTCATAATCGACTCGAATCTGGTTTTATCCTTATTTGGCAATAATTAATGTTTAAGTTTTTTTTTTCTTTAAAACAGGAACACATTCACATATTTTGTTAATTAACTTTTCAGCACAAAAACATCTGAGCATTATTTTATTTCGTGATTAAAGTTCTGGTCTCCAAATTGTTTTGTGGTTATGCTTGTCATAAAAATTTAAATTGCTTGTTTATGAATCATGACCAAAATTTTTGATTTGCAATTCATAGTTTTGATTGTTATATACAGTCGATACCGCTTATTTTAACTCAGCTTGAATGCAGCTTTGCTTGTAAGCAAACATTTTTTGAATTTATTTGGAAATGACCCCGCTTAAGTGAAAGACAAATCGAATTAATGCAGTTTTGAATATAAAACACTTTACAAATTATATATTTTTTATTTCAACTTGCTGCATTTGGTTCTGAAAATGTGCAATTCTATTTTTCCATATCCACTTTTAAGGAATTGAAAACATTCTCTAAGACTATTCATTGTCAATTAAATGTTTTGTATCACATTATGTTTTTATAATCTTTTGTGGAAGTCATCGAAATCGTTGAGAAGTAAATTCTGTGCTTTTTTAGACATGGCCTAAACTTGTTTTGGTTTGATTTACTTGCGACATATACAAACTATATGGCAAGTATTTTGTTCAAAATTTAACGGAAAAATAGAGAAGTGGATACCATCCGTCAAGAATTTTCTCCAAAATGGCACGACAGATTTTAAATTTGTCTATATTCAGTGTTGGCCAAAACAAAAGCAACTTTAATAACCTCGTTTATAAGTAATTAAAACATAAATTTAGGATTTAATTATTGTAAATTTTACAGTTTCTTCTAGAAAAATAAAAAAAATGGTTTTTCTAATAGTCAATATTAGCACAATAAGTTTATTTATTTCAATATTAAGCTGGTCAAAACAAAAGCAACTATTAAAAAAATAAATTTATTTTTCTTAGACTTACTAAAATATTGCTAATATTTTTAGCAAACCCCTAGTTTTTAGTCACTTCGGCACATCTTCTAGGCATGGAGTCACTTAAATTGCTTATCATGCTGTTTGGGATTCTTTCCCAGGCCATTCTAATTTGATCAAGCAGATCCTTTTTATTTTTGCAATTAGTATCCTTAAAATTCGTCGATCTAAAATGTCTCTTAGATTTTTTATGGGGTTGAGATCTGGGGATTGTGCTTGTCATTATATTACGTCTGGTTTTCTTAAAACCACTTCTTAACCGTATTACATACATACATACATATTTTGAAATATCCATTTCAGAGGTAACTGATTTTCGGCATGTGGCAACATTACATTTTACAAAATTTCACCGTACAAAAAAAAAACGATCCATTGTACCATCCATTTGGTGAATCGGTCCTAGTACATACCCTGAAAAACATCCCCACAACAGTACGTTAACTCCTCCGTGTTTCACAGTAGCTTTAAGCACTATTCACATGAGCACGACCAACGATCAACGAATGAACGTCGATTTTGACATTTCCTTCACATGACAGTTTCTAATTCGTCGAGATGAATGAACAAGAATGATTTTTTTAGGTTAAGCATGATCGATTAGTTTTAGTTTACTTTTTTAGTTTTATTGACTTATTAAAGTAATAATAAGTCCAAAAACATTCTTTGCTTATTTTAACAAAAAGTCTATTGGTTTGGCATAAAAGCCGTCTACAGACTGACATACTTTAAATTCTTATTCAAATTTTGATTGTTAATTAACATAGATATATACAGATACATATTTTTCTTTCTTCTTTCAAAAATTGTCGTTTACAATGCATTTTCGATATTTTAATATTTTTCTAGTGAAATTAAAAAGTACTTCCCAGCCACATGATCCGTTTAAAATTTTTAGCACTTCCTCTAATTCCAATGACTGAACTCTAAAATACTGCACTCGAAATTTCTTTAAAACACTTGCTCTTCAACTGTAAATACACAAATTAACATGGTTTGTTTAAGTTATTAATTTTCGAATGACATAAATATGGATGTAGTTTTAGTTGCTAATGTTTTGGCCAACAGTTTATTTCTTTTTAAATTTCTTCTTTGAATACAAAAAATATGCTCTATTCTCATATAAAGATAAGGAACCAATTAAAATAACTTTTTTTCTAAACAAGGTTTAATAGTCGAATTCCGTATCACAAAATCCGTGGGTAATACAAAATTGTATGAAATTTTCCGTTACGGACGTATTTGGCAACGCTTTTTTTTATATGTTCTAAGGGAAATAGGACCTTCCGATTCCTAACAGAAGGAATCTATCAAAGATCAATTAACAGAAATAAAAAATGTTATTTTAATGCTTTAAAAAAATTCAACAAACCGAAATGCGAACATCCATTTACTTACTTACTTAAGGTGGCGCTACAGTCCGGGGCGGACCTGGGCCTCAACCAACAAGCGTCTCCAGCCAGCTCGGTCCTTAGCTAGCTGTCTCCAGTTTCGCACGCCAATTTGGTTGAGGTCCTCTCAAACCTGCGTGCGCCACCTGAGTAGCGGTCTTCCTCTACTGCGCCGTCCCTAGGGATTGGATTCGAAGACCTTCCGGGCTGGAGCGTTGAAGTCCATCCGCTCTACATGACCTAGCCATCTAAGCCGTTGGACTTTAATTCTGCTAACTAGGTCAGTGTCGCTGTACAGCCCGTACAGTTCGTAGTTTTATCTTCTCCTCCATTCTGCATCTCTATGCGTACGGGACCAAAAATCACCCGAAGAATTTTTCTCTCGAAGCATCCTAAGACGCTCTCATCTTTCTTTGACAGGGTCCAGGCCTCAGCGCCATAAATGAGAACCGGGATGATGAGTATCTTATAGATGGTGATTTTAGGTGCTCGAGAGAGGACTTTACTTCTCAATTGCCTTCTAAGTCCAAAGAAGCAGCGATTTGCAAGAGTTATTCTTCGTTTGATTTCAGCGCTGGTGTCGTTGTCTGCATTAATAGCTGTGCCTAGGTAGACAAAGTCCTTAACTACCTCAAAGTTATAGCTGTCCATGGTGACGTTTTGTCCAAGACGTCGTCGTTCAGTGTCCTTTTTTGATGACAGCATATACTTGGTCTTGCCCTCATTGACCACTAAACCCGTCTTCTTCGCTTCCGTCGCAATGCTCAAAAACGCTCCACTGACATCACGCTTTGATCTTCCAATTATGTCAATATCATCTGCATATCCGAGTAATTGGATGGATTTTTGGAAGATTGTGCCTCTAGTGTTGACGGTTGAGTTTTGCACAATTCTTTTCAGAACGATGTTGAAGAAGTGCATCGCCTTGTCTAAAACCTTTTTTGACATCAAATGCATCGGTAAGATCTTTTCCGACCTTGACAGAGCAGCTTGCATTCTCCATCGTCATTCTGTACAAACGGATAAGTTGACAGGGATGCCAAAACTAGACATTGTTGGGTAGAGCTCTTCCCTATAGATGCTGTCATACGCGGCTTTAAAATCGATAAAGAGATAGTGGGTATCGATTTGAAGTTCCTAGGTTTTTTCTAAGATCTGCCGTAGTGTGAATATTTGGTCGATAGTGGACTTTCCTGGTCTGAAGCCACACTGATAAGGACCAATCAGGTTGTTGACGAATGGCTTCAGACGTTCACATAATACGGCTGAGAGGATCTTCGTTGTCCTTATTTCGTTTGCATGGGATGTCAACAGTGAATCCGTCCGTATCCGAGGCTTGTTGGTGCTTCGAAACTTAAGGTATTTTTACCTGGCCAGGAAGTCACCCCGACGGCACAACCCCCAGCCTGGAGGGCCAGAACCTTAGTATAAGGTTAAAGAAAGTGGAGCCGGAGGTGGTATTTGAGAAAAACCTGTGGACGCTTGTGTCCTCTTGAATGCACATGTCTACCATTTGAACATCCATTTGCACGTTCGAAAATCCAATTCACTATATCAAATTGTGGAACACCCAAATTCATATTCGCAATGTGTATTCAAAATAAGTGAAATGCAGAACATTCGCAGTTTTTTTATAATTTAAAACTATAATTTTTCCGACACGAATCCAAACAAACAAATTTTTTTATAAAAGTTTGTGAAAAAAATCTTCAATACATTTGAATCCACATGCAAACATATTGGTTCATTAATTGAAAATTTTGATTGCTAAAGAAAAATAAAATAAAAACAAAACAGAAATTTTAATTAAAATCGAATAAATATTGTTATTGATTTAGCAAATTATTTGTTCCCTCATCCTTTAGTTTGTGCAAACTTCAATCAAATTGGTTTGTTATGTTTCGTTTAAAATAATTTTATTGACTTTTCTCCAAAAATTAATATTTGTCTTTTAATCAATGTTTTTTTTATTCGTCTTGATGCAAAGTTCATGTCAATATTGTTCTAATTATGACATATTGACCTTGAATTTGCTTAAATATAAATTTAATAAATTCGGAATAATATCGGTTGAAAATGAATTCAATTCAAATTTATGAACCTACTAATAGTTTTGAAAAATTGAAAAGATGTAATATTTATTTTTGTGGTGCATTCATTTTTTAGACCAGATTTTGTTGTATAAGTACAAGATGCAGAGTCTGTATATTATATTATATAAAACCAATTTATATTAAATTGAGGTTGAACAAAATGTTCATAATTACTTAACAATTTTCAAAGCTTACTTTTATAAACGTAATTGTCGCAGTAAATGATGGGCTCTGTTGACCTGATTGCTATTATTTAGATTGACTGCTTTTTTGTTCTGCTCATTATTTTTGATTTTATAAAACAGTTGAAAAATAATTGATTCTTCCTGTTATTTTTAACAACAGATTCAAATTGAATTTTTTTCATCATAATAACGTTGGAGTTAAAAAAAAAAAAACATAATAATAAACACAATATGAAGCTGATGTTGATGCACATCATGCAATGCATCACCGAATAAACGTGATAGAGAGTAAAGTCACGATTTTTAAATTTTTCTTATAGGTACCATACCCATTATGTAGTACCTTTCTTTTTAAAATATTTAAAGGTACAAACAAAATGAAAGTTGTTAGGTCCAAAGCTAAGGAGGGCATTGTTTACATAAGAACAAATAGAGGGTGGGCTAAATACAAGTTTCTTTTTAAAAATTCAATAAAATGATGAAGTTAACTTCTTTTCATGCATTACGGCCTTATTAATAGTTATGTAACACAACGTCATTCTACCGGCTACTTCTTTTGATTTCTTAGTAGTGCATTCTGTCACTCTTACTTAAAAAGAAATTTTTTAGTGCTTCTGGCTTCAGCGCTTAGGTTGCTTTCATGAAATTAGCTTAATATCAACCCTTCCCGGTTTCCAACGAACACCTAAGTCGAAAGGGTTGAATCACAACTATGATAACATTATTTTGGAGTTTAGTGCTCAAAAGATTGATGGTGGTATGGGCTGTTTAGTATGACTCTTATGTTTCCAATTTGTAAGTAAAAGAAAAAGGTGGATTAACATGGATCTATAAAGCCCATTTTTCAAGAAAAGTTATCCAATTATGCCGCCACTCCACAATCCACACCAAACTGTAACTTTCTGCAGATGTATGGGCTTCTCTAACATAAAGTCCTGGTTTTTAACATATGTAGATACATATTTTCTGAGTTGTGTGTTTAAGGATTTATAAAGCCTTAATTTTTGTATCTCCATAAAGCTAAGATCTTGACTTAATGATGTAATACATTATTTTTATACATAGATATCAACATCCCATTTATATTGATGCATGAGTCCGTGATGCTATGTTGTACTACGACACCACGAGACAATTTAATTGCATTCAATTTGTAGGATTTTACGATGGCTATACAATAATTTTACTCATGGAAAGAAGAGAATTATAATTATACAAAATCCATTATAAGAGATCAATTTATTATGCGCATCCAATCAACTGGATAGGATATTAGTCATACATTATTTTGCACATTATTATTGTTTAGATGTGACATTGACATCAAATAAAAATGTAGTTGTTTTAAATTTTAAAGAAATGATGATATTTTTGAAGTAAGAGTCAATTCAAGAAAAAGTCGAATTGTTTTTAAATACACAATTGAAGGTCTTAGAATAATATCAGCCGTTTCCGAAATTTTATCATATACGAAGTTTTCAATAAAAAAAAGCACTAATCATTCAAATTTGTCCGTGAGTCAAAAAACATTTTACCAAGTTTAAGCTTAAGGTGCACCTAATAATTTCCAAACATTACTTTTTAAACATAAATGGTCTTACGATAATTTAGCGGAAGAGTCTCGATATTGTATTTTCTAGAATAAACCGAAAACTTGATCTTTTTATAACAAAAATCATACGAAAAGAACAATAACTCAAAAATGATACATTTTTCAATGTTTTGATTTTTAATGATAAGGGTTTTTAAAGTGTTCGTGAACGCTATTGAACCCAATTCCATTCGGTTGTTATATTGAATTTTTGCAAGAGGTTTCCAACACAACTAACATTGTTATTCTTACTTTCGAAAACCAAATGAATTTTTTTGTTTGAATAACAAACCCAAACCTAAAAAAAAAGGTGTAGCGCTTTTCTAAGCCACTGGTTACTCATACTGATAGCCAATTAGATGTATCATTAATCACAAATCACCTTAGATGATATTACACCAGAATCTCTGCATTATGTATACGGAACACTGGAATATTAGTATAGAAGAACACGCAGAAAGACATTCTTCACAAGACCTTTTTAGCAGTTTTGGGACCAATAGTGATTCATTGAGAATGTCATTGTAAGGAAACGCTTTTCTTCTGATCTTAAAGACATGTAATATCACAAAATCTGTGATAAAGCACTTTCGACCATAGTTCAAATGACATGTGTAATAATCCACAAGACGTTAAACAAAATATCTTTCTCAAATTTGTTTTAAATTTCTCGATTCATGTTATTAAAAATGCTATCAGCGCTGAAGAGATCCTCTACTCAACAGTTCGTCACTGCAAAATCTACCTGTCTATCCATCTTTAAGTCTCTAACTAGCCTAGCAAAGTCAGTTTTATCATATGTGTGTCCAAAAATTATAAAACTCAACTGAATTTAAATTTGTTAAGATTCATTTTTAAAACTATTAATAATTTTAATTTGTCTGTTCAATTTTTAGACATTGTAATTAAATTAATTTATATTTCGAACCCCTATGAATTCATGAAGACCCCTAAAATATAGTTGAAGGACTTTTAAAAGTTCATGTTCACATTTTGTTTAGTTTAATGTTATCAAAATGTGCAAGTAATCTTTTTTTATTAACTATGGGCAAAGGTTTTGTTTTAACATTTAATTTACTCGTAAATATATGTATTTAACTTATACCACATATCTTTCCATATTCACCAATTTTTCAATTTTGTAGTTAACAACAATTTTCTCCTATCCGCTCTCTATCTCTATCTAAGTAAAAGCAGCCGCACTAATTTTCTACTAACCCCAAAAAAAAGAAAATACTAAAGTTTTTAAAAAATCCTTATGTTAGTTTTTTGTATGTAAAAACAAAAACTACAACACAAAATTTTTTACTATTATTTTTTTCTTTCTTTTTTTTTCTTCTCTACGCAGGATGAAAAGAGCTTGGATATAATGGGTCAATATAAGCCAGAAATTTTCTGTTAAAGAAAATTCAAATAAATGAAACAGACATTAAAATAAAAAAACAAAAATATAATAAAGTTAAAAAAACACACAAAGAAAACAAATCTCATTTGATTAAAACAAAATTTAAATCAAAGATCAAAGAAATATTATATACAAAAGAAAAAAGTAAAAAAACGATTAATAATTCTCACATCCAAACAAAATATTATCACAAAAACAAAGCGAACAAAAAACAAATCATCACATCATCATTTTATTATTATTAAATTAATTCGTTTATACTTGTTTATATATAAATATAAATATATACAAAAAAAAACAACAAAGCAAAATATATACACGCATTCATCACTTAGCATGTAACTTAAACAAAACAAAAATCTGCTTACATCATTTGTAAAATCAATTGTCCTTATAAAAGCACACTCCTCCGCAGTATTAAATGTTGTTTTGTATTTGAAAAAAGCTGAATTGAACAAATTATTTAAAAAAAAACAACCAAATATAACGGAGAGTAAGGATAAGCGGTAGGAGCTTTCCTATACTTCCAGTAATTTTCATCAGGTAAGAATTATGCAATAATAACCAAAAAAATACATTTAAATGTTATGCTTTTATATTTCTTTTAAAAAAAATTCTTAAAATTAGTATTTACTCTTGTTTTTGTTTTTTCTTAATTTTATTGCTTTACGCTTAAGTAAATTTATTGCTTATTGCTATGTGTCATTATACAATTCATTTTATACTACTATTTAAAACACTTATTTTTAAATGTGTTTATTTCTTTCCTTTTTTAAAACAGACATTTTAAGACCTACACACAAACTTTTATTTCTAAAATACTTTATGAAAACACACACATTGTAGACAGTATAAGTATAAAAGATTAGATCCTCAGGTCACAGTATAAATCTATCTACAATCTATATCTACAAAATAAATGCTGGTGTGCCTCAGGACTCCGTTTTGTCTCCAACACTCTTTCTTATTATTTTTTTTGTTAAAAACCCACACATTCCTTTAATATTCACGACCTTGTTCTTCAAATGTGAACTATCAACTGTTGTGAATGATAACCTCATTAAACTCCGATCTCGACAGCATCGTCCAATGGTGCATTGTGAAACCTGCATTCTTCGAAGACTCAATGCGGCAAAGTGTTCAGATTTTCTTCGAGGATGCAAAAGTCTTGTACCCCTTCGAATTGTCATACTTGTGTTCAGTTGAATGTCATGAACAGAATTCGAAAGAGAGCTCTAAGAATGGTAGATGATTGTTGTTTAACCGTAATGTTTCATGTTTGTCATTATTTTTATCGCTATTTAAAAAAAAAAGCTTTATTGATTAACTATTCAATGCAGAGAAATACTCTGCTCATAAGTTTACTCTTCAACCCAATTTTGGAGGTACAGAGATTCTTTTTTTTGCCGCACTGCAAGTTTTAAAAACCATAGTGCATTGATATCGCTTTTCTAATTGTATCTGATTTTATTCACATGGAAGTGTTCTTGCATTCATTAATTGTACAACTGTTTCCCCTGATGCAAGAGATTCGCTGACAAATTCAAACTGAGCATAGATTTTAACCCCATCCTATTTTAAAGGCCAGGCGAAACTTAATTTCAAACTAACAAACTCCTAGGCCACTGTTCTTTATTAAAAACACGGTCAATGATCGAATCAAAGGAACACTCGTATCTCATTTTGAAGATTCCCGATTCCCCACAAAAATCGACCCTTAAAACTTACTCGTAGAGTAATTTCCTAGAAAATTAAGTCATTTTTCCCGAAACTTCAAAATATATTGTTCAATGTATTCTCCTCAAAACATTTGTCCTTTTTAATGCTTTCGATCTTTGATTATTTATAGTTTAGTTAAGACAAGTAGATATCTTTAAACTTGATTGATCTGCCCTTTGAAGTTCCGAACATTAATCTCAAAATTAAATTAGAAATATCTTTTCTAACGATGAAAACCACTCCAACCCCGTTATTGTTGTTTTTCAGTTTTCCTTTCTTCCAAATTTACAAATTAATAACTTTTGCTAATCTAATTCTCGTATTTATTTCTTTTTTTTCCAGATGGCTCATGTTGTTGGTGTGCCCAAGCGCGATCCCTGTCAAAAATGTGGTCTTCCTGTGTTTCTTGCCGAGCGTTTAACGGTCGGCAAAAGAGTCTACCATAGAACTTGCTTGAAGTGTGCCCGGTGTAGCTTTCAACTTACACCGGGTAGTTTCTATGAAACCGAAGTTGATGGGGAGTACTGTTGTGAAACATGTCCAGACGAAGAACCCAGTCTTGAAGTCGAATCGGCAGATATCCTGCGAAATCCAACAGCAGCAGGTGCTGATTTGAATATCGCAGCAAGACCAAAAAGTCGAATTGCCGATCGATTAGCATTCTTCGAAAGAACCAAGGCAGAGGAGTCGGCTGCCATTAGTAGTAGTAGTAGTAAGGTTTTGCAAAAGAGTCTCAGTGATGAAGAGAAAAGTAAGAGCTTGAAGAAAATCAGTGGAGAAGCAGCAGCATCTGCGTCACCCTACAAAATGAATACTGCACTCAGTAATTTTATGAATTCTACACTTGATGATGAGATCGATGCAGGTGAAGTTGAGACAAACGACAATAGTCTCAATTCAGGGCAAATGGATACATCGGAAAGTATTGATATCAGTAGTGATTCTGAAGATGATGAATCTGAGGAGAAACCACCAGAGCTCCCGAAATCTCTTCCACCAGATGAAGATAAAATCTCGACATTACCCAGAGAGCAGGTTTCTGAAAATGATCAAATGAAACCTCTCAAATCTGAAATGAGTATACAATTAATGCAAAAACTGGAAGAACCACTTACTATGAAAAATGAAATCACTCTCGAGACAGGCGACGCATCCCTTGATGAGGACGCCCAACGCAATGATGATCATGCAGAAGTAGAAGAATCCCTATCAATTACATCAATTAAAATTACAAGACCAGCAGATGATCTTAATCTAAGTAAATCTAATTTTGTTACCAAAGATAATACCGAACCTGATGAGCAGATGAGAACAACAAATGCGACAATAGTTGTGAAACCACCTACATTGCCGCCGCCAAAGGACGAAAAAGAAAAACCAAAAGAATCCATTGCTAAGGGTCCAGCAGAAGTTGTAGTCGATGATAAAAAAAGAATTGAAAAAGAACTCGAAGAAGATAAGTCAATTTTGCGTCAACGACCAGTGACACTGGACATAAAAACCAATTGCAATAGTGACATGACGGCTGCACATGAGGATGAAGAGACAGCAAATCGCTTAAGTGTGGTGCGTGCTCGTCTACATCAATTCGAAGTAATTGCAAATAATAAAAACCCTAATGATAATGTTATGAATAAAACCCCAGAGAACACCTCTAGAATTAACAGTAGTAGTATTAAGTCAGATAGTATTAAGTCAATTGTCTCAGAACAACAACACTCGAAGGATGAGGAGGAAATGGCCAAAGAGACTATTTCACCCACATCAGAAGCCAATTCCTCAGTAGATGTTGTTGTCAAAGAAGAAATTAAACATATGGAATCAGACGAAGTGCCTAAAATAGATGAAAAAGTTGAAGAAATTAAAGAAATTGAAATTAGTGTAACCACTGAAGAAATAACCGAAAAGCTAGAAAAGAATGAAGATGAAGCTGTGTCACAAGCTAAAATCGACACAACCATCGAGGCAAGTCCTGAAGATTCCCAGGATGCGAGTCTCAAAAAAGTTATTCCAGTTGGAATCGAAGTAGATAACGATGAAGATGAAAAAATTAAGAAAAAAGTTGCAATCGAAGAGGAAAAAAAACCAAATCAAGAAATAGAAAAACCACCCAAACCATTTACATCTCCGGCTAAAGTCAATCTTGAGTTATATCCCGAAGAATTGAATCCATTTAAAAGTGACGATGAAGACGAAGATATTGCCCCTTTGCCTGTTGTTACTCCAGTGAAACCTGTAACACCTTTGCCACGAAAATCCTTACAGCAATCTCCGGCAACAACAAGTGCCAAGAAGGAAGACAAAGATCGAAGTCTGAATCCGTTTGATAGTTCCGATGATGAAGTTGAGATGGAGAAAAAAGTCAAGCCACCACGTCCACCACCACCAAAGATCTCTAAGAATCCTTTTGGCAGTGAATCTGATGATGTTGGCGATGAGAATTGCAGCAAATCGGGTAATATTGATAAACAATATCCCGTCCCTAAACCTCGGACTACTTTGTGAGTATTATTTTGATGGAATTTTTTTTTCGTTTGTTGCATTTAAGGTGTAAATGAAGTGTGTGAACCTTAAATTTTGTTGCAAAGTTCAATAAATAATTGTTGTCATGTTTTACAGATTCACTGGAAATTTTAGAAAGACGATAGGAATTCTTTGTCAGAGTTATCATGTAGACTGCGGCCTTGGGATACTAGGTTAAATGCTGGTTTTTTATTCAATCGATTATGCGGAAAACCATCAGAGATAACTTTGTTGAACTGTTAGATTTGATAATTAATTTGTTTTTGAAAGCCTCTTGTTTTCTATCAATTTGTCAGTTGTTGTTTGAACTCTGATAATTTTAAATAATTGGTTCGTAAGACCTTGAGAGCTTTTTGTTCTTAACGTGTTTAACGTCTGTGATTTTCATAAATGATTATGTCTTTGCTCAAATGCAACTTCCTCCGGATGTTTCAAAATGATTCATTCTTTCCAAAAAAAAACTCATGCATTTAACTACTACCTACTTCTTTTTTTATTTTTTCAAACCCCCACAACGACATGAGCTAACTTATCTCTAGCATGTCCGTCAGTCAATTCATAATTTTTGCGAATTCAAATCTTTTTTTTTGGAAGAAAACAAAATAAACACAGAACTTAAAGCAACGCATCTTCTATGATGTGCAGATACAGAGGCGTCAATTTCAATCCATTATCTCGGAGTTAAATGTTAATTTTCCATTATGGTTCCATTTTTGTTTAGAATTGTAAGAAGATACAATATTACACAACAATGATGCCTTCGGGCATTGTTGTGTGGAGCATTGATCGTGATATTGAGATTGATAACAATTACCCATCTTGAATTGGGAACTAAGAGGTTTCTCTTTGCTATGGAATTCAACTTTACTCATTTAAAATAGTTCATTAAACAACTAATATATTATGTAGATATAGTTTTCCTTTGTAATCGCAAATATTGAGAGAATCTTAAATCGACTTGTTTTAGGAATATTACTGCGAGCGCCAGAGCATTTGCTATTAAGAGTTTCTAACGTTTTTTAAATAAATATGTAATACAAACAAAACATAAATGTAAGAATTCTAGGTAGCGTCCATTAGACGTTTTCAACAGCGATTTGTTAAATTTAATTATTTAGCCCCACATTATGACCGAATGGTTTGTGTTCTTTTAACGAAATTCATTTTTTGTAATAGATCAATTTAAAGTAGCCTCATAAACAAGTCTGTTGAAGTTTATTCAAGATTCAAATGATCTAGGCTGCCCAACTGATTATCAGCGATTTCAGCATGACATGACGAAGACGTTTAACGCCCCAAAAGCATTTTATTCCGATTTTTGTGGATCCATTGTGCTCCCCAGCATATAATTGAGATAAGGATAATTGGAGGTTAGGGCAAAGCTAAAATGTTTGATAAATGTCTGTGTTTATAACGTAAGGTCTTCGCATTGATCATCCTTCTTGTCTTCGTTACCCATTAGGTTCTGACCTGTTAAAATACCAATCACTGGAATAAATGACGTCTTCTTGGTTGTAAGAGGGACTTGTTTTTTTTTTTTTAATGTTTGAACATAGATTTCTCAAAACCCAACAAGTTTCAAGTGCTGACCATCTTTTGCTTACAGTTTTGAGGAACACTTGTAAATTTTGCATTTATTTACCGCATACATCACACTGCTACTGCTCGAATGAAGCAGTGTTCGTTTTGGGCCAACTTGCTGCTCTTTTATTCCTCTAAATGTCACTATCCTAGAACCCAAGGGAGGGTATCCGTTTTGGCTTCCCTGAGTAAACGTGGCTCCCTACAGGATACCTTACTAGTGTTGACCTATAGTGACGAAGGTTTCTTTGATTGCCACTTGGCAATATCTACAAAAAATGTTCTTCGTTTGTAAGCTTTTTACATTAAGCTAAGTTTAAATTGAAAAGGCCTTCAATTTTCAATAATTTTAGTATATAAAGTATATTATGATTAAAAATTATAGAAAAATTCAGATAAGCTGGAAATTTTCTACGAATTTTGTATTGTAGAAAAATTCGCTTCAAAGTTGTTTGTTTTGCTAATGTATTATGAATCCCATCACGTTAATAACAAAAAATATGATAAATTATCAGACAATATAATTATTTTCTTTGTGAATTATGAAACAAAAAAATGTACATACGTGTTCACAGTCATTGTCAAAAATTATTTTTTTTTTATTTTAATACATATTTAACAGCTTTTAATTCAAATATCAAGACTCTAAAACTATCGAAAACCATCATTCCGTTTGTAAACATTGTATAGACAATACAAAATTATGTTTCTTATTTGATTTCAAAAATACGAGTAGGAGCTTTTCATGAGTGTCGTTGACCTTCGAACAGTTTTAAGTACATTAAAATATAATTTACATGGAATTGCGGGAACGCAAAAAACGTACGAACGTGTTCAAAATCCACTTTATTTATAAGACAGAAGTTAATTTTTAAATATTTATAAGAAACAATAGAATATTCAATTTGTTCAGTACTTTCGCATCGGCTCTAAATGAGTCACTTTGCAAACATTAAACATTGCTTTGTTTTGATTGTTCTTGAAGTAACATGGAATCAGAGTTTTCCAGCTTAGTTGCCGGTTTCAGAAGTTTATTTTTGAAAAAACGTATAGGTTTCCGTTAGGCAGTGACAAGTCAAACATAAACTTTAATATTTAATAAAAATGAACTCATCATATCATGATAGCTTTTCTCTCAGCTTTATATTGCCTTGTACTTGTTTGTTTCTCACCTAGATCAAGTCCATAAAACTTCTGTTTAAAATACAGATATGGTGTGATGATGAGTGCAATTTTAAACCACCATAATTGCGTAAACAAACAATTATGGTATTTTACTAAGCATTGGTTTTTTATTATGTGTTCTTCAAACTAAAAAAAAAGTATTTAATAGACAAGTAAGTAAGTAAGTTTTGCAATAATGTGTTTGTGTCTCCATCTCAATATAAGCACATATTATAAAATTGTTTGCATTTTCGATTGAGGTTAACTCATTTCAAGAAACATCAATTGGCGGTGCCTTTGAAATAAGAGAATTTATTCAATAATTATCTATTTACAAAATTATTCATTTCTGTTTAATCAACTCTCCAATATCACATTTAACCTCAATGTTAATTTTGTCATTATAACATTATTCTCAAATGAATTAACCTTTATTATTTACAAGTCATTGATCAAAAAAATACTTGAGAATGTTTGAATGAAAACTTAGTACTAGTTCAGGGTTCTCATATAATTCCAACTTTTTGAAAATTGTATATACTGTAAGCAGGATTCTTATTGTTTATTTCTGTAAGTCAGTCATCTGGCTTCCGAATTGATTTAAATAAACTAGAAAAAGGTTTAAAGGTTTAATGTATATTTCATATACAGGTTTCAATATGTTTAAGCCACAACTTATAACAAGGATATACGCTTTTATTGAAAATCATCATCAACTGCTGTCGGAATTTACTGCGCCACTATCATAAAATGAAGCTGCATTCAAAGTCCAGAATTGTATCTGCTTAAAATTTAGTCATGATCATGAATAAAATGGAGTACTTGCTTAAAACTGAATCTCTCAGAGCAGTTTTTCTCTTTTCTTAAATATAATCTAAGTAAAATAGATTTCAACAAAAAGGCTCACATATGTTCTGTAAAATTTTAGCTTAAATTTACAAACTTAAATATATATTCATATACATACCTAGAACCAGGGAAAGGATTTTCTTCTTCCAAAAATGTGAGATGAGATGATGTCGATTCATTTCTGAGTGAATAACCCATGCGTTCACTGCTGCCATCATTATCAGCCGGTAAAAAACCTTCTTCCACCATTTATAAGATTTTCGGTCGTATTCATAGATGCCGCTCATTTGATCTGCCAGATCAACGCCTCCCATTATCTCTCTATAAAACTTTATCATTTTCGGGCAAGGAATTTGAATTTTTTCACCGGTCCTCAAGGTTTTTGTAACAACTTCCATATCATTGTTATGGCAGTTACTAAGAACTATAACCTCTTTGGTATCTTGCCATTTCACGCATAAAAGCCCACCTGAAGATCCTTTGAACTCAGCCTCTCCCCTCTGCAATTTTCTTCCAAATTTGGGAACGTTTTTTCGATTGGACATAATGGTTCCCACCGATGGATATCCAATAGATTCCAATAATTTGACCGATGTGAAAAAGCGGTCAAAACATAGGTTTACATCTACTTCATTTATCGTGCTAGCCAATTTATGTACGACTCTCTCGCCCAAAGTTCCCTCAAGTGTTTCTAACTCTTTTCTGCTGTAAATGTTAAAATCATACGTGTACCCAGTTAGGGTATCGCATCGAAGCCACATTTTGATTCCACGTTTTACAGGCTTTAGGGGCATGTACTGTTTGAGGTTACTGCTCCCTTTGAATTAAGTCATTGACTCGTCGATGCTCTAATAAGCGCTATCTTATCTGCAGTTTTGAAAGGTTTTTTTCAAGCATTCAACTAGATCATTGACATAGTAAGTCTTACAACAGTCAGCTGGTTTTTTCGGTGGCGAGAAATACATTTTTGATGTAATCATGAGGAACTGATCGCGAGTTATAGCATTTCTTATTGCTTGGTTTCCCAGCGATAAATGCGTTGACCAATAATCTTTTGGCTTGGCACTCGGTTGTAGCACATTGTAAACATACAACCAATGATTACTTCTATTTCATCAGCGCTGGTTGGATCCATAGTCTTGCAGCGTTTATTTTTTGATGATCTGCGATTAATACCCAGGCGTTCGTTTGTGCACTGTGTAATATATATGTAGACAGATCTTGGCCAAAGTTTGTGGAAAATTCGAAGGATTGAGAACGATCGGTGAATGGTCTGTGATATATTGCATGGTCGTGAGGGAAAAACTGTTTTTTTTTTTTTGGAACAAATACACCGGTGACTATAGTCCAAATTACATCCCCAGCTTGTGTATCAACTGTAGAACCCGCTTCACGATGATTGCTATTACCGATTTCAGGAACAGATATCTCTTCATCTGAATCTTCTCCAGAGCTTGAATCCTGGTCGTCTTCTTCCATTGAAGTCTAAGAACGAAAGTAGTATAATGCAGTAGCCAAAAATTCCAAACGGTACTTATAAGTTCCAACATACAGGACGAATGGTACACTATTGTACCATGCACTTTTATATGATGATTATTATTCTATTTTGATCCAAATCACTTACCTTTTATGATATTATCGCACTTTATAAATTTATGATGTATGTAATCACATTTTTTACCCAAAATATTCGATTTGTATGCACTAAACTAAAAAAAAAAGAACACAAGCTCGAGTTTCTGGCCTTGAGTAAAAACTTTCGAATAAAATAATGTACAGTAACTGAAGCCATTATATTTTGTTCGCAAAATACTCACTGACGACCTGGTCAAATTTTAGTTTGATTATGGGGGCCCTGCGAAATTTTAGGCATGTTTGAACTTTATATGGTACATACATATGTGTACCGTGCGTCACGAAAGGGTTAACTATGAAAATATCAACTTACCTTTCAATCGGCGATGCCTGGTCCATAGAGTATTCCTTCCTCTTCTTCTTAAAACTCTTACAAAGCAGATTGTTCAGCTCTTGAATCAATTCTAGCTTGTTCAACGGCATCACTTACGCGCCACTCAGAACGTGAGATTCGCTTATCATCATGTTTCTCAACATAAATATGGGCTTCGCGGCCTATAGGGCATCCAATACTTTCAAATTACCTTCAAAACCTTCATTAAAGATTATAACTGATAAGTAGCTAGCAATTTCAACTATCTGTATGCCGATGTATTTAAGATACTTTACCATATATTTTTGCATGGACCTGCTGTACCTTTAAAACGACTTTGAATTTTGAAAAATACCTTTATTACCGTATTCTAGACATATTAAACAAGCAATTTATGAACAATTCGATTAATTGAACCCATCACATGGGATGATCCCCTTAAATTAAAATGCTTATCCGGCTTCATTAAAAACACCTTAAATGCGAGTAATATAAACAAATTCTTTGTGCGTCAGATATTTGTATCTAAATAAAATGAAACTAGTGA
Organism: Eupeodes corollae; assembly: GCF_945859685.1. Lineage (NCBI taxonomy): Eukaryota > Metazoa > Arthropoda > Insecta > Diptera > Syrphidae > Eupeodes > Eupeodes corollae. The sequence continues at coordinate 44,201,127 of NC_079148.1, forward strand.
GTAAATCTTCGACTATACCAAACTATTTTCAAAAAATATTTACTAAGAAATATTCTCTATTATCTAGAGTAAGCTTATTTTTATTCGTGAAAACCTCATCCTTTAGTTCAAAAGCCAAGTTTCAAATGATTTTTTGTTTGTACAATCATACCAACTAACCGCAAACTATTCTGTTAAAGAAATTGTTTTTAAATATTTGTCTTTTTTTTGAAAATGTCTTAAACTAAGCTTAAAATAACTCTTCCTCCATATTAACATAGAAATACTGAGTAGTTCACCTGAAACCCTATGCTAGATATGTTCACCAACAATCTGGCCATTGCTGAAAATCATAAGTTCATACTTTAAAACATTGTGAAATTTCCAATAAGACAACATACTTATACCCTGATTATCATAATCAAAACAAATTTGTTTCCAAATCAACAAAAATCGTCCCTGAGATTTTTCCCGAACATCCAAAAATTATTACAAACAAAAGACTTTCAATACAAACAAAACATCTGATTAAAATTATTAAAAATAAATCTAAATTTCTTACTTCATTTCACGCTTTTATACTAAAAAGTTAAAATTTTCCCGCTTCATTAGTTTGTAGATCAAAACCCCATAAACAAATGTTGCATAAAGATTTACAAAAAAAACATCCAGAAACCAGATTCATAAATCGCTCGAGTTCCACTTCAATACCTGTTAATTATCATTATTATTATTATTGCTCTGAATTGCATTTACATGTAATTATTTATTCCTAACTCGCATCTATGATGCTAATATACATAATGTATTTCATATAAATGAATAATAATTATTGCTGTCAGCAAAGTGATCTCTCCACACTCAAAGTCCATAACAACCATGCAGTTATTAGTTGATTCGATATAATATCGAGTAACCTTAACCTCCAACACGAGTTTTTTTTTTTTTTTAAATATGCACACAGATCTTTAAATGGTCCATTAAGTGACTTAGAGCGCAATGTTACAATTATTTATGACGCCCATCTGGTTATGAAATTAACACCAGGGTCCAAACACCTTTCACCTTTAGGGCTTTAGATGAATACTAGAATGACACATCTATTTTTTTTTAGGGGGTCAATAAATCAATTTCTATTAAAAACGAGTTCTCTGATTCGAAATTGTACAATAAAATGCAAATGTTAACGCTGAATGAGTGCAAAACTGGGCAGTGTAGCTGCTTTTTGAGACCTCTTGCAGCATAGGATGACACTGACAACACCATTTACCACTCTTCTCTTCACCATCGTCGTATTCGTCGTACCAAACCACACACTCTATGGGAAGTGGTTTGGTGTGGCTATTAAAATGCAAACAGTTAAGCAACCTATTCATCTAGTCGGATCAGACCACATCTAACATTAGAGTATATCTACTGCCTAGTAGTGGATAGGAGCTCAGAGCTCCCTCCTATGCTTCTGTGTAAGTAAAAACCCAACAGAGTTGCTCTTCTGCAACCTTATTGTGGAAGAAGCCCTCTATTGTTGTTATTGTCTCGTGCAATTGGTGGCGGCGCTCTACGCTTCGCTACGGTGTGGTGCGGTAGCGGTGTATTTTTTATTATTGTTGTTGGCCGTTTTATGTGTCATTTTTATTGTTGTTAAACTGGTGGCGGCTTTGTTGGTGCTGTCAATTGGGTGGATAGCTGCGCCTATTCTTCCTCCACAGTCCGTCCACACAGTCTTAAAACGACTACCGAACCGCACTGAGGTCTTTTCAATTTCTTATTTTTCTTCTGTAAGATTTGCGTTGCGCGTTACTTTTCTTCCGCCTATCATTGTCTCATAATCACTCAACTGCTGCACGGTTGTCTTGTGTTGTGTCTCTTTAAATCCAAATCCAAACTGCACAAAAATCTGAGAATTAAATCAGAGAAGTGGCTTTTTGACTTAGTATAATTATTATTGTTGTTCTGTAAAGTTGTTGCCTTCGCGTTCCATTTGGTGTTTGCGCGACTTAAGACTTCGAGTGAGTTGAATTGAAATAAGCGGTGTGTGCCTGGCTTGTGCAGTTTATAAGCAAGCAGAGCAGAGGGAAAGTTGAAAAAACAAAACGTGATTTGTGAATTAAACGAACATTTCTTAGAACAGTTATTATTTCCGCTTGATTAGTGTCCAAGTCCATCTATTTCTGTTGCTTCCCTAATCCGGTTTGATACAAAGTTATAATTTCTTTAGGGCGGACATCAACCTCTGTTACGTACCTATTATTATTGTTGAGTTGACGAGTGAGCGCGTGCTTGTTTTGAATGTTTGACCCCATTGATTAAAATGAATATATCCCCATTTTTGTATCGAAAATGCTAAAATACAAATATATTCCACCCCATAAACTTAGATCACAGTCACAGAATCAGACACCTGAGGCGACACCACGTCTAAGCGGCAAACACTCAACATCTAACCAACATGTATCGCCGTTGAACAATTTAGATGACTTCTATGGAAGCAATTCGTCGCTGGGCAGTACTCCGTATAGCCTGCAAAGAAATTCAGGTGTCCGAGGATCGAATATCTCGCTGACTTCGTCCACTGGAACAATTCGTTCAAGGAAGCAACATAGAGCACCAGCTCCACCCTTGCCCGTCAAGGAACTGTTCCCGTCCACAGAAACGCTCGATAGCAAAAAGTCATCGCCCAGTTCGAGTAATTCAGCTACGCCCAATCAGCGTCGCAAGAAACGTCCGGCACCAGCGCCTCCGAAGCCTGCAAGACTGCTAGATCCAGCTGTAGTCTTAACATCGAAAGTAGACCAATTGACCGGTTCAAAAAACTCGCTTAATTACCCTCTGCAGAGTGATCTTGATAAGTTATCCGACGAAGAGAAAGCTTTGTTGGAGGGTAATCGCTTGGCGCACGATGCCAGCGACGAAGAAAAACATCATCATCAATCAGATGAATACATAGAACCTAAGAATATAGTCCAAAAATTGATTCCGTTGGACATAAGTTTACTTGCGGACGCCAACGATAGTTTGGTTAAGCAAAAGGAGGAGGACAATGTTGTCTATCGACGGACAATCATTCCCAAAAATATCGTGACGACACCAACCCACGATGAATCACCCATCGTTGTTTCCCACGATCGGCAGTTGGAGAAAATGAAAGACAACAAAGAGGCACAGAACCGCAATCGCCAGAGTCAAGTGTCATCCGGTGCAGAAGACACCGATCCGCTCTATAATAAATCATCGCATGGGAAGTGGAAGCGACGTAAAGGTCCAGCGCCGGCGCTGCCAATCCCACAAAGAAAAGTCTTACAAATGCTCCCACTGCAGGAGATTCGTCATGAATTGGATATCATTGAAGTCCAACAACAGGGTCTGGAGAAACAGGGTGTCATATTGGAGAAAATGATTCGTGATAGGTGCGAGGGCAAAAATGGTGAATTGAATGCAGGTGCAGAAGAAACAACCGATTCATCTGGACATCCACAAAATTCTAAAGAAGTCGAAGATTTGATATTGCAGTTATTTGAGTTGGTCAATGAGAAGAACGAATTGTTTCGGCGGCAAGCAGAGCTTATGTATTTGTAAGTTATTGTTGTTGTTTTAGGTTTTAAATTGGATTTTAAATTTTGATTTTTGTTTTTGGAAATTTAGACGTCGTCAACATCGTTTGGAACAAGAACAAGCTGATTTGGAATATGAAATTCGTGTTTTGATGGCACAGCCAGAGAGAAACAAGACCGATACGGATAAAGCACGCGAAGAGGCATTAATCGCAAGAATGGTGGAGGTCGTACAGCTACGTAATGAAGTTGTCGAGTGTCTTGAAATGGACCGACTGCGGGAAGCAGAGGAGGATTTGGTAAGTTTTTCAATGAAATTTATTTTTAAAATTATTTGTAAATGGAAATTTATGAAGCTTGTGAAGATTTACAAACCGATTTAAGATAATGATCAGAAGTAAACACATTGACCCTGAAATTATGAGTCTCCAGCGATTTTCAATGTTACTTTAAATTCTTTTCTAAACTTAGACTTGAAATGATTTGGATTATTTTATTTTATGTTAATACAAATAAAATGTCTTAAAATATCTCTTTAAGGATTGACATTCCACATTTATTGATAACCGATAAGCAAATAATAAATTAGATGGCGTAACACCTCGTAGAGTACAAGGGTCTAGTGACTTAGTGAGTAATGCCTTGGATGGAGGGGACCTACAATTTGTATGCCGAATCTGAACTCCTAATTGGAGTAATTGTCAAGAGGCTAAATAAAAAATCATTATTGATTGATCACCGATAGTAAGCATCATTTTTGATGGAATATATGGTCGGTGCCTTACATCAAGAAAAGTCATATTCCATAAAGAAGTGTATTAAGAGCGCAAACAAAAGGAACGGTTTTTAATGATCAACCTGAGACGCTTCTGTGTCACATTCGAAAAGCTTCTAGCTTTGTATTTAGAAAGTTTTGAGTTAGTATAGAATGAATGCACCATCTTTAAACGACTCCGAATAAAGGGCAATTTATTACGTGATTTCAAGCTAGACCGCTGTCAAACTCAGCTGTCATGTGAAGGGTCATGATATCAGTTGAAGGGTTGCAGACATATTTAGGAAAATAGATCGCTTAAAGCATATTGCACATAAGCTATGAACTGCGAACTGTGGATGTTCGCATATTTTTTCTTTTCTTTTACATGTGCTTTATTTCTATTCGCACACAGCGACGAATTGAATTACCCTTTTCTCTATATTTTCCTCAGCCATGATCTTTCACAAAAAAAACAAAACAAGAGTGGTATAATTTTGGGGCTCGTAGCAACCTCAGTGCAATACCTTACTACCAAATTGTTTTTATAAAATTTTCTTATTTTAGAGAACAAAATGCTTATTTTATTATCTAACATTATTGCCAATTGGTTTCTTATAATTTAAATGTGTTTTTGTTGGAAATTGACTTTTTGAAATGTGTAAAATCATGTTTGTTCGTTCATTCGTTATTCGCTTTCATGTGCAAAACCCTTAACAATCGAACAACGCGTTAAAATTATTACAAATTATAACAAAAGCATTGCTTATGGGTCCTCACAATCGAAAATTTGAATAGAATGGAAACTTTAATTGTTATCGTCAACGAAATGCACGCTAAGTCAATCAAATTAAGCTGCAAGTACAAGTGTCGCTAATGTGAAAATTTATCCGGAGTTCATAAAGATCATGACTTGGACGGTATGTAGTTCCAAAAAGACGGGACACTAAGCCACACAATACGATCAATTGTTGCTATATTAAAAAAGTAGTTTCCCGGTCGCGTGATTTCACGTTTTGGCGACACTTTTATTTGATTTGGACACCAAAATTATATGATTTGACAACTTTAGATTTGTTTAATGTGGGGCTGCGTAACAGCTCGAATAATCCCTGAACTCTATGCGCATTAAAAACCAACAATAATCAAATTGTAGCCAAAATTTCAATCCAGCATGTGTGGTTAAAAACTACTTCAAAAGAATCACAGTTAAAAATTTAAAAATTTTCCTGAGGCTGCGATGTTATTGAAATTGTTTTTCACATTTAATGGTTAAGTCAAAACTTTAAAGTGAAATAAAATTTCATTGAAACTAAGTTGCTTTTTATTTAGCTTTATTTTCGAAACCGAAAAAACGAATGTCCCAGTATATTTAAACTATCTTACTTTTAAATCTTGGTCTAATGAAAGTAAATAACACATTTTTGTACCCTACTGTTTCAACATAATTAAATGCAGCTACAAAGCTTGTAGTACAAGTTCAAGTTCACTCAACTTGTACTTCTTCTATATCGTAACCTGATTGCAAGGGCAGGGAATTTTGTTTGTAGATTTTAAGCAACACAAGAACGATGAAAATCGAGTTTCTCTAGTATTGCGTAAACTTAATCTTCCTGGAAAGTGTTCTGTCATAAAAACAGTTTTATGAGTTTCATGAAAAAGTCTTGAAGGTTATTTTTCTTTATTATGTGTTACCCTTTTCTAGATCAAGAGGTTAATTCTTTAAATTCTTTCCTTTAAACCTTTCGAATCGTATTTTTGTAAAGTGTTTACATTCAAGAAATACAAATTTTATGATTTTATCGGGTGAGATCTATTTCTGCTTAGATTTTGTATGGAAATTTCCTTACCGTATTTCTTAATCAATTACTTACTTTTTTGTTTTTGTTTTCAGAGCATCAAACAGAGACTAGAACTGCATTCGGCGAAACGCGAAGAAGAGTCCAATCGCAATACTTTGAGTAAACTCTCTAAAAAGGAAAAGAAGAAACAAAAAGAGAGTAAAAAATTTGGTAAAAGCAAAAAGCTTGATGCAGATAAGGTAAACTTTTTCACAATATAATCTAATTTATATTTTTTTATTAATTTGTATATTCTTCATTAAAGGATGCCGATGAATCCGAACTTGGCACTGAAAAACAAAAACCCAAGAAGAAAAAGAAAAAGTTCCTGTTTTAGAATCTTAGCCAATATGGAATTCGATATTAAAAATCTTTGGACTGAATGAAGTTAACTAGTATATTTTTTTTCGTGTGGAACCGATTGAATTATTGTTAACAGATTAAAACAACAAATAAATAACTTCCGCACAAATTTAATAGAAAACAAAAAAAAGAGAAAACCCTTCCCAGCATTTAGAGATCGTAGTTGCAGGCAACACAAATTTATTCACACCAACAACACCAATGTTGTCCCTTAGGCCACTACATCGCGTACACCCCCTCTTGTGATAGCTAGCATTGCAGTGTAGTAATCTTAATATTATTATTTAAACAACAACAACACAAAATTATCAAAAGCACTTTTCAAATCTTAATTAAATTATTTTTGTTTCATTAAAAAAGAAAACAGGAACATTTTGAGAAAAGAAAATTGTCTTGATTAATTATTATTATAATTATTTTCATCGTTATTTCTATTTCTTAAATTTATACAAATGTAGAACAAATCTCTTAGTAGTCTCATTTTTGTAAGTCTCGTTTCAAAGTTTGATATCTTCATGTACATTTAGCATTTAATTATAAACAATACATTTTATTTGATAACAAAAAGAGTGCATGTATTTTTATTGCGTTTTTTTTTTGTTTGTTTTTGCTATATTCTCATTTCCTTTTCGGATATGGAAGTTTAAATAATACTTATTATGTCATACATTTATTTTATAAATACATACATACTATTAAAATAAATTTGTTTTGTTAATATTAAAAAAAAAATAATTAAATTAAATTTAATGTATATTTAGTCCTTAAATGATTTTTTTGTCTTATACTTTATTTTCTCTATTTTGTATAAAGCGAACAGTTTAAAGGAACAACAAATATATTTTTACGTTGAATATAAATTTAAAAAAAAAATGTTTTATTTAACAAGCAACAAATATGGGTAATAAGTCAATAAGAAAAGCGAATGAATCGATGAAGTTAGTTTTGCCCAAAGTAAATGGGGTATTTTCCGAAAGAGAGTACAAGTATATCTATACAATTAAAATCAAAATTGTTTAGTTTAGTTTATTAATTTAAGTAAAAATTTTCTTTTAGATTATTCAGAATTATTAATATAATAAAGGTAAATAATAAAAACAAGGTATATGAAGAAAACATTATTGTAATAATAACATAATTTCTAATTTAAAAATTTGACCGAAAATGGAAGTCCACTAGGATGCCTCTGTTGGGAAAATAAAAGTTTATTTGCTCTAGCAATACAGGACAAATAATGTGGCCATTAATTAAATCATTTATTATCATAATTGAAGAATCCAAAAAAGTAAACATCTTACATTATAATCAGGCATATCAATGTTCCAATTTATTTAGCTTAAAAAAAAATCTCAATCATCTTTCAATCCTCAAAGAATGATTAACACAGTAAGGATTTCAAACCACGTAACAGCATTCAAGGGTTGATCTTACAAATACCGTATTGAAGAGCAGATGGGTCGAAGAACTCAAAACTTAACATTTTATATGCTTTATTGACTTTATTATGTGATTACTTCCGATCTAATATAACTAGTAAATCCTTCAGAGTTATTTTGTCTAATACAATATTAATGATAGTATAATCAAGAACAATGGGTGCAATTTTCTTTGATCACGTAAAACTTTGACATTTGGCAACATTTAAAAAAAGAAGATTTTTATCGCACCCTAACAGTTCACACAAATCGTCTTTTAGTTGGTGGCATTCAGCCACAGAATGTATAGTTCTAAAAATCTTTACATCATTAGCATATAAAAGATACCTGGAAGATTGCCAAATTTCCGGAATATCATTGATGAACAGATTAAAAAGAAATTAATAAATTTGGCTTCCTAGATGGACGCCCGAGGTTACCTTTATGCATCTCGAAACAAATCTATCTATCTTCATGAATTGGGTCCTACCAGTAAGATAGGAATGTATCTATCTTAAAAATATGGAGTGGAGACCAAGCATAGACGATTTTAATATGAAGTTAAGATTTGTGCAATGATAGTGTGAGCTTTCATGTTTTTTTTATTTTTCCAATTTTAAAAGTATTCTTATGTCCTTCTCTAGGAACAAAGTAATCCTTCAGACAAGAAAAACTCAAAAGCATATCTAGCTTTGTATTAAACTTCACAATTTTATACTCAGTTTATTTACCAGGAGCTGGGAGATTATTTTCGGTAGGAAAGGAAAGGAGTCATAATAAAAGTAATAACAGAAAAGTTGGTTTTTCAGCACGTAGTGCCAACGTTTCTGAGAAAAAGTGCAGCGAATTTAAAACTTTCCTGAAATAGAAGTAGGCATGGGAACCCAGAGCCAATAGACTTTGCTGGAAAAACGATTTGTTTGGTGTATCCAAAATTAAAAACTACTTTATAAAGCAACTAAACGAGTAGTTGAGGATTATTGTTTACTCTCTAGTAGGTTGATACACTAAGTGTTTGGAAGCGAGTGTTCCCATATGTAGTGAGAACCTAAAAATGTATAACAAATCTGAATGAACGTTTTTTGTCGCCTCTGAACGCTGGCTTTCTAAAATTATTGTATGACACTATAAGGGAGTAAAAATATAACAATGACCAAGTAGTTTCAAAAAAATATATATATTTTTTCAAAAAACTTAATACAAGTATATTTTTCTTTTCCAAAAAATTAAGTTTTTATTAAGCAAAAACATTTATTCCTTTCTTTTTGAAATAGAAAAATAGACATCTATTAAGAGAGTTTATAAATAAATAACTAAATTTAATTCTTCATAGCATTCTCGAGGTTTGTGAGCATAAGAGCAGATTCCTTTCGAACGGTTTCCCGAATTATTTCTCCAAATTTAGGGCACACATTAGCGTTTCTCTCCAGAACTACTCGTTCTATATTCGTTGTAAGATTTTCCATTGTTATCTTAAAATGTTCTACTAGATAATTGTCTTCGTTCATTTCCTCTGCAAAATGATCAACTCTGTCGTCTCTTGTAAACGATTCATTTTTTGAGGCAACGTAATCATCAGGCAAATCATTTGGAATTTTCAAAAACGATTCAGATGGGAGAGGCAAGGTTTCATCATTATCTGAATATCTATAAGTTTTTATTAAGATCTCCGAACCACACGATCGAATATTTGTTTTTGATTGAAAAACTTCTTCGTGACTTGAGTAATGTTTTTCGTTGTGATTCATCATAGAAAATTTAGACAAAAATTTGGTGAGTTTGCCATAACGTTTTATGTATTGCTGTTGCTTCTTCATAGCTCCCATTAAATCCCAATATAAATGATTTTTTGTTTTTGCAATTTCTGCAAATAAATTTAAAACTTCCGAATTTGGATTGTTTTCGAAAATATAATGCACAAGTAATTTCCTAAGTTTTTCCCTTACTTCTGATGTTGGAGCTTCAGATGAGAAAGTACCAAACTCTTTGGCTTCGGATAAGATAAATCCTTGACTGCGTTGAATCTTAGATCGATTAATCTCTGATTTCTTATTACCATAATCCAAACGACGATTAAGTTTTAATTTTTTCTTAACCAAATCTTCTTTTGGATCGACGTATTTTGGCTTGATCAATCTGGTGGTAGAATTGAAATTTTGACGTGAATATTCAATACCCATTTGTCGTGATTTAACTATTTTTTCACAACGGATTTCATCATTGCTCTTCGGTCTTGGACGATTTAGTCTATTTTCAGGGCCTAGTTTTGTTTTTGGTATCGATTTATTAATACGTTGCACTAATTTTTCAAGACGAACTTTATTGATCTGAGCTTGTAGTGGCTTCTCATCAAAATTTCGTATACTCTCATAAGCTTTTTTCAATCGTTCGAATTGATCTGAGTCGTTTCGATGGATTCTTTTGAAATAAGGTGTTCGATGTATTTGATAGATATCAACTGGAGTTTGAAGAGGGAGTTCCATGATATTTTAACAGAAGATTTTTAGTAAAATTTATGTAAAAATTTAGTTGTGACAAATGATTTAATTTATTTATTTTTTTGTTCACAAAAAGTAAAGTACTTTGTTTTTTGTGTTACTAGAGTACATTTTTTTGTTTTATTTATAAAAAATAAAATTGGAAGTAGGTAAAGTTTATACATACATTGCATCTTCTAAACAACTTAGTTTTGAACAGGATAAATTATAAGGTATTCTAATTCCTGATGGACTGGGAGGGAAGAATTAATATCGAAAGTTGGAACCTGAATAGTGTGAAGGTAGTTTCTTAAGTAAGTTTTGGTATAAATCATAAGTACGTGGTGAATTTTATATGAGGCTTATAATCTCCATCTCATTTATGATGTATTTAAAAAATGCAAGTATAGGAAACTTTAGAATAGATAAAATCAAAGGAAAAGTGGTTGACTTACAAGAATAAGTTTGTCCAATAAAAAACCAAAGAACAAATTAATTCAATTTGTTTATTTTCTTAAAGAAAAAATATTTATACAACATTTTGTATGGCAGTAACCTCTTAGCACAGCTTTAAATTTGTTTCTATTTAATTTAGCAAGCATTTTGTCGACAATTTCAATACTTTTTTCTAATAACAGCGACATCTATCTGTAGGACATTTTGATCGGAAATTAAGACAATTATCCAAACAATATGTATCAGCACCTTCGCGACCCGCCAATTCACCAATAGCTTCACAAGTTTGCCTTTTAAAGAAAAAAAAGAGTGGAATTAAAAACTGTATCAGAATCGGATAAGCATAAGATTTCCAAATAATACTTACGGACAATGACAAGCGCTTTCGGGACAATTTGGAGGATACCTCAAGCAATTATTCTCACACCAACCACGCATACCAGGAAGTGCACGGAATGCCGGTGATGGTAAACACATTTGGTCTCTGGAAATATTAAATATAATAATAAATTATATCGATGTTATTTTTTTTTTAAATCAAAACACTTTTCAAAATCTAAATCAACTTAATAACGTAGCAAAATTTTAATTTTCTTGTGAAAAATTTTCAAATTTCGTCGAAAAAATAAAATTTTCTGATACAAAAAATAAAATATTTTCGAATTTTTAAAGAAATGCCAGGAAGCCAATCGAAAATTTCATTTGATGCCATAAATATAGTGAGAGCTGAAAATATTTACTTAACGGACAATAAAAAAGGTAGTTTGAATTTCATATCTGTTAAGGGGTTAATTTCATATTTTGATCCTTCTCTTTTAGATCGAAATGCAAAAAGGAAAATATCAACCAATGATGAAACCGTATTTGAAAAGAAAAAGTTAGTTTCGGATTCGGAAACAAGACATACCACCAAACATAAAAATTTAAAGTTTAACACCAAAGATCAGAAATCAAAAATGGCTTCTTCTCTTTCAACGGCAGGAAAAAAGTCCAGAAAACGTCAGTGGGATATTGGTAATGCCTATTCCAAATTAAATGCACAAGTGAAAAACCCTCCAAAATCTAACGATGGTCATCCTAAAAATGTTCTAACCGAAAAAATTGATTCTGCAATTTCATTGTATGCAACTCCAAGAGAGGAAATTTCAATAATTGATGGAATTGATTTGGAAAACATGAATCCAAATCATTTGCCACAACATTTCTATGAATCTGAACTCGATAATTTTATTCGTAGTCAATATCCCGACTTCGAGGATTGTTTGGAATATGATTTTCAGGAACCTTTGAATTTTGAAAAATATGATTTACCACCGGAATCTTTTCACCCTAAAAAAAGCAATTTACGACACTTTAAAGAGTTACTCGAGCGAGAGGAATCGTCACAAAATAAACTGTTGCAAAAGAGTGAAGTAGAATTGTTAAGAGATATCGTCAAAGCTGATGAGCGATATCAAAAGCTTAAACGGGATGACTATCAATTATTAAAGGAGATTCTTTTGGGGCAACTTAAAGAAATCTCTGAACAGGAGCGAGTCATCAAGATCGCTCTAAACAAGATTCGATGTGAAAGGAATCAAGATTTCCAAGTTAGTACTCTCAAAGTTGCAAAAGCTGAACAGCCATTGGAAAGTAATATTACAAAAATAAATTTAAATAAAGTTCCTTTAGCTACTGATCAAAAATCAATCGAAAAGAAGACTTGTACTCCAAAAACTAAGGCAAAGCAAGAACTTGATGTATTTTTCAAAAATGTCCCAACACTTGAGAGCGAAATTCGAATTCTCAAATTGTTAGGCCAAAAACTTGAAGAAACACTAAAAAAATCAACTGAAACTACAACAATTAAATCAACCCCGTTAACTTTACTTTCAACTCAGTGTTTATATTATAAACATTTCGTTACTATTGCTTCGTCTATGGTGTTTCCAATGGCATTTAAATCTATTCTTGGTTTAGTTCAAGAATTTAAGATTAGTCACCAAACAATCAACGAACTCAAGCTCGAGAGAGATTTCTACATTGCAACTGATTTGGACAACTTCACTCTGCAACGGACAAACTTCGATTTACTTCGATACAATCCCGAGTTTCTTCTTCGCAAGCTCAAACCCTTAACAAAGGATTCTCGACTGAAATTCAATTTTATCGAACAGGATCCAATGTTTTTCAATCATTTCATCGCAAACATATGCAATATCTCTCCAAAAACATTGACTGGGACTTATATTCCGGAAAATTCCAAAACAATTAATTGTGTTCCAGCAATCAAAATGAATGATGTTGGTGATGGAGCTGGAGATTTTATATTCAAAGATGACGACCTGAATAAAGAACTGCCAGTTGAGATGGAGAATGCCATAAGTAGAACAATTAGTGATAGAAATAAATTCAAGCAACAGCGTTCCCGCACACCATTGCAAGAAAAGAAATTTGTATCAGCCAAAAATAGCCTTCTCAAGACCGTTCTTTTAGGTTTCCTTCATTTGACATTAGTTTTAGTGGTTTTAAGTGCCATTTTTTATCCAGATGTTATTTGTTTTTAAATCAATCAATTTTAGCATACCATCTTTATTGAATTAAAAAACTATTCAATTTAAATTTTTGTATATAATATTATTTTGTAATGTTATGATGTGTTTGTCAGCAGTAAGGAAATTATCATTCATCATTAGAAGTACTCGTAGATGCATGAGAAGCTTTTTTGTAAATTATAATAATGATTCAATGTTTTCATAATCAAAATAGGAGAACGATTTTGAGGTTTCAACTGTTGTGTGGTTTAGTTAGCAACACTCTGAGTTATTAGTTATTGTGAAAATGTCTGTATCTAAGATATAGAATGAAATTTCGTTTCTTCTGAATCGTTGACTGCCATGACACACCTTTCACTAAAAAAAAAAATGAACTTCAAATAGACTTAACAAAAATCTTAAAAATAAAGCCATTTAAAAATTGAAGCAATCGTAATGCTGATCCGATAAGAAAAAATATTGATGATTGGTAATAGGATGTTCTGAATTTTTAGAAACCATCATTTTCTATTTTAAAGAATTCAGCTCTAAGATGAAAATGTGTGTTATACTAGTAGTCTTAGCTTCTTTTTGAATAGTTTAAAACAAATAAAGGTAAATGTTTAAGCCTTATTTGGATTTAAAAATAAATCTATTTGTCTTTTACATTTCACTTCGAAGCTATAAACAAACAATGAAAAATAACACGATTTTTTAGACGACGGTCGAGATAACACTACATTTTTCGAAATTTAAAAAACTGATCACATTGGTCGACAATTTTTTCTTATTGACACTTAAATTGAACTTTCCAATGGGTTTTGGTGGCCTTAATTCAAATCCGATTTTAAAATTAATGAATCACGCCAGGTTTTTGAGATATAAATGATTTTCAACGGAAAAAAGCAAATCGGTTTGAAAGTAAATTTCTTTTAACGAATCGGTTGTCGAAAAATTTCTTTTATTTCAAGCTTTTAAAATGTTTTTATTTATTTTATTATTCATTTATTTTAAAACGTTTGCAATTAGTTTAAATTTGAGTTTGAATTCGAAATCGGCACTAAAAATCCAAAACGTACTTTCCAAAACTATTAAAGTTTTTCTCGAAACTTCATATAGATTCAAATAAAGACTCATAACTAATGAGAATTTCCAGAAACTAAATAAGTAAAGTACTAAAGTGCTTTAAAATTTATCTAAAAGAGAAATATTTGTACTTTTTAAAGTTGTTTTAATTTAGGAAAACACGTTTTTGGTTGTTTTTAGAATTTTAAAGGGAGATAGTTTAAAAACCTGATGTGATAGAAAAATTTAAAGGCGAGATTCGAACTGAAGACATCTTAATTCTTAAAAAAAAAAAACACTTTTTTTTTTGCAACAGAAAGAAACGTAACTTCGTCGATCAGTGTTATGCATTTAGTTTTAATTTGATATCAAGTTAGCTCTACACTTTGTCAAATTGGGAAAACTAGGTACGCCATTAGTTGAAGACTTTATTGTTGTAAATTAGTTGTTTTTTTTTTTAAAGTGGGATGTAGTGCTGACTTGAAATCGTGAGTTCAGGCATAAAATAAGTATATTTGAAAATGAAACGATGCACTTTATTAATTGTAGCTTTTTTGATAAAATGAATTGTGAAAAAAATCCACACATTTTCTTTCTTTCGAAAAAATTAAAATAGGAATACGAATAATGGATTTCATTATGTTAGTCTAAGCCTCATATATGTAACATGTATATTTTGTATGTCTTTTTGGCTTAGCTAATGTTTTTTTAGGTAATAATTGACTGATATTAACTGAAATAACTTGGACTCAAAGTAATGACGCAACTTTCAATTCAATCACTTCATTCAATGAATATTGATATTGACAGTGATAAAGAATCAATAATAAGATAGATATCATTGGAATTGCATTTAAAATGTTTATCTATATTTTTTTTCAAGTTTTTTTTTTAATATTGTTCAACGTAACTAATGACACTTGACATAAGTGACATGTTTTTTCTATAGAGTATGATATAAAAAATGTTCATAAAAAAATGATAACGAACACTCGAATTGAATTTCGAAAATGGTTTGGGATTAATTTCTCTTTAAATCACATTTGTAGGTGGTTTACATAAGGTAACGTTAGTGATTTGTCATAGAGACTTCAATTTAGTGAAACACTATTTGTTATTTTTAATATTTGTGAACTGAAAGAATTGACATATTTGACTCCTTTTACGTCTCACCATCCATTTGTCCACTTTATGGTTATGATGAGAGTTCGCTTTTATTGTAAGTGTCAAGTCAACTATCAACTGATAATTGTATTTCTCAACTATTCTCTTTAGTCAGCACTTCAAATAGGGAAAAAACATATGCTAAGCTTATTTGATTTTTATGCTATTATCCTGAATGATAAACGATAAGACATTTTAAACAAAATCTTTCCACTTGAGAAAGTTTTAATTCTTTTTAAAATTGAGTTTAAATGAGTTAAATTGATGAAGTGTCAATTTGAGTCGCACTCTCCAAAAAAAAAAAAACAATGTGAACACGGGTTTAGAAATTAAAAATGGCAAATTATTAAATTATTTGAAATATGAAATGCCCAGCATATAATAAGCTGCGTGCAATCTCAGAGAACACTTACGCAGTTTTGTGATCAAGAGAACGACTGATCCAAAACAGCTGGGTATTCAGAAAATTAATCGTAGGGTTTCTACGAATTTCGGGTATATGTGGGTATCTGCTTCAAAGTTTGGATGAAATTTAAAGGAATCAGAAAATGTAACTAAAATTTGTATCTTTTTTTTCTGGTAGACATCCGGTGAATTATCAAAAATATGCTTTGAAAATTTTGGTTTCCAAGAGGTTTGGACCTCGAAACCTAAATGTGTGTATGCTTTTTGTGAACTGCTGAAAATTGTTCTTATTTTTATGGCATCTCAATAAGGTATCTCAAAATCTACTTATCCTGTCCAACACGAGATTAAACGCAATCAGTGTGAATACATTATCTCAAATCATAATTGTTAACCATCCTACAAGCTGTCATACAATTATTCTGAAGGTCTGCTAAATCTGGAAAGGATTCAGCGGTTTTCTGTTCTCATTTAGTGCTCTAATACTGGCTGAGTACTAAGATCCCTTCCTCGAAAGCTTGTTAAACCAATAGTATCCCAACCTTAACGTCAAACTAAAAAAAAAACAACGCACCTCACTTGTGGCTTCTATATCCCATGTTCGTCTCCTCATTTGTCGGCATATAACAGAGAATAGTGCATATGACAGAGAATAGTGCAAGAATGCATTTTTGTATATTTATTTTACTTCAATGTCAAATAAAATAATTTGCTGTAAATATTGAAGCATTACTGATACTTTCACCGAAGTATACCGCTTTCTTACCGCACCCCCGCGTCAGTAAGAGTTTATTGAAATGTATTTATTCAGGAAGATATCGGTACAGAACGTGTACCGAGTATTGAAAATTTTTACAATATTGGCTATCAAACTATCAGAACACTTCCAAAAGCATTCAATGAGGTGACAATTGACAATTTTTTATCAAGTACCATTTTTTTGTTTGGTTAATTTTTTCTAAATATTAGACAATTTTTTGGTAGAAAAAGAAAAACAAAAAGAGGGTTGGATGCGACCCACACTGATAACTTCCCATCCCGTCTGTCGATTTGTCTTGCTTAAAAGTTTGTCTATATGTACTCGTTTCAGTATTTACCATATTTGCGGACTATTTTTTGTAGATTTTATTTTTTATGAAAAAACGACCTGTTGGATTTTTATATAAAAATGTATGAATATCGAAAACAATATTTTCTGTGAAATAAAATAAGTTTGAAGCCAATATTTTTAATTTTTGAAAAGCTATTTGAATCGAAAGTAAATTTTTACCAAGTTTTAGTATTGTTTCTTTTTCAGAGTTTTATTTTTTGTAAAAAAAAACTTTTAATTCGATTTTATTCAAAATTTTATGGAATGTTCAAAAAAATATTTCTTATAAGATAAAATTAGTTTGAAGCCAATAACTAAAATTTTTGAAAAGATATTTGAGTCGAAAATCAATTTTTACCAACTTTTATACATTTTTTTTAGGTTTTTATTTTTTGTAAAAAAAACTGTCATTTCGATTTTTCTCAAACTTTGCCTTAAAGTTGAAAACAATATTTCTTATAAGTAAAAATTAATAAGAAGCTATTATCTCAATTTTTTGAAAAGATACTTGAGTCGAAAATCATTTTTTACCAACTTTTGTTAATTTTTTTGGGTTTTTAATTTTTTGTAAAAAACTGTCAATTCGATTTTTCTCAAAATTTTACAGAATGTTAAAAATAATATTTCTTATATAATAAAATAAGATTGAAGCCCAAATTTCAAGTTTTTGAAAAGATATTTGAACCGATGTTCAATTTTTACCAATTTTGAATAATGTTTTTTTTTGATTTTTATTTTTTATAAAAAAAACTGTCGACTCAATTTTTCTCAAAATTTTATCAGATGCCAAAAACATTATTCTTCGTTGCACAAAACTGTTTTGGAGATGAAATTATATTTTTGTCTTAAAATTTTGGAGGTGACAATTTTTTTTCAGTTTTTCCGATTTATAAAAAAAAAACATTAAATGAATTTTTCCAAAAAATATACTTGTTTGGTATCACATTACAGTTTGTTATATAAGATTTAATTCAAGTCTCTAGCGTTTTTGGTTCGTAAGATATTTAGGGTAAACCAAAATTTTCACCTTTTTTTCAAACTGCTATGGTAAAAAAAACCACCCACGCAATTGTCTTGAGACCCCTTTCTGCATCTTACTGCCTTATTATCTGTACAACAAAATTAATTTGAAGTCGCACGCACAGACATCTTTATAAAAATCTTTTATTTCGACTCTAGGGACCTTGAAACGTCGAGAAATGTCAAAATTTTCAATTTGACAAATCGGACCCATTACAATAATTTCCAATGGGAAGTTAATAATGAAACAGCAAATGAAAAGGTTCACAATGATTGTGCTTCTGCCAAACCTTGACTTCTTATTTATTTTGACTTTTGTAGTTTTAAAATTCTATACAAATCCTGTACTCTTTTGTTGTTGTTGACTGTCAAAAACTTTCTGGCAATTAAAATTTCGATAATGTTGTTGGAAAAGATCATAATTTATATTCAATTAGTGGATAATCGTCTAATTCTTTGAAAAGTACAATACAATTGCAGGAATTCGAAATTTGATAGAAAATTTTCGGACGATTGACTCCAATTTTTTTTGTCACTGACAGATTAAATTGGCTGCTAACATAGTTAATAGAAAATCGGTTTTAATGTTCTGCGAAACATCTGCCAATATTGGAAGATCTTCCCAAAATGTGTACTTAGCTTAAGAATCAAAATTTAAGAAAAATGATTAATTTTTAGTTGCTCTTAATTTTTTTTTATTTCAAGATCAATTTCCTTAAATTCTGTCCATTAAAGTCTTGTAAATATTGTGGTTTTGAAGTGAAATCTTAAGTCAAATTCTGAGTTATAATTTTGTTTGCTCTTAATACTTATCTAATTTTTGTCATTTGCTTGACACCAAAGTTTTAAATGTTAATGTTAGAGAAATCAATATATATGTTGTTAGACGAAATATTGATAACCAATTCAATATCCAAAGCTATAAAATTCTAGGAAATATTCAATCCTGTCACGAGTTCCATCGTTATGGAAACTTTGACGAAAAGATATAGGCGCCAAATATTAAAAAATGTTATTATCTATTAGAAAATTTTAATTTTTAACTACGATCGTCACTGGATAATAGTTTTTTATTGGTATTTGTCAAAGTTTTCGATTACGATGGAATTTTGTATAAGGTTGAACAACTGTCAAAACTCTAAGTTGTTCAACATTTTTGATATCGTGATGCTATAAAAGATCTTTTGAATTTTGTACCCTTGGGGCCGTTCAAGTATTACGTAAGCACTATGAGGGGTGGGGGGTCTTTGTTTTGCTTATTTTGGATGACATGGGGGGTAGGGGAGTCTAGATGATGATTACGTCATCGAAAGTGTTGGATTCTCTGAACAAAAATGAATCTTAGTTAGTTGATATTTCTGTTTTATTTTAGTTTATTTTATTTTATTTTATAGTTTTAAAATATGATATTTATGCTTGAGACTCAACACTTGGTTGTAAACAGGAAAAGCTAGTCCTTACTCTGTTTTATGACTTCGGACACTTGAGTCATACAAAGGACTCTTTCTTTAATAAGTTTTGGGACTCTATCCTTAGAGTACTGCATGTGTTTATTTACAATTAGTTTGAACTTTTTAGTCAGTTCTGGACGACTCTCTGAAGTGTAAGGACGTTTTCTCTAAATGCAACTTGTCTTTTGAATAAAGACAACTGAGTTATATTTTTGAATACAAATAAATTAATACCATCTGTTTATGCTGGTATCAAAATCACTTCAAGTATGCTAGGACAACCTCAAGCCGTTGGATATTCTGGACCAACATACATCGCTATTCCAAGTGGAAAGCATAGTTCATCTACTGCTAATACTCATGTTCAGGATTTCGAGACGCTTCTCGAACTTGAAGAGTTTCGACCATTAGCCAAAATTGAGCATGGACTAGTAAAACCAGTGGTAATCATGACGGTTGATGGAGGGCCAGATAAAAATCCGCGTTATCAAAAAGTCATAGGGTTTGCTATACAACACTTTAAGCGATATGATCTCGATGCATTGTTTTTAGCTACCAATGCTCCTGGAAGAAGTGCGTATAACAGAGTAGAGCGCAGAATGGCTCCTCTTAGTCGGGAACTGGCTGGTTTAATATTGCCTCATGACCTTTTTGGGTCTCATTTGGATGAACGTGGCTTTACAATTGATGAACATATAGAAAGATCTAATTTCGAATATGCAGGAAATGTATTAGCTGAAGTATGGAGTTCAATGGAAATCGATGGCTATAATGTTACTGCAAAATATGTTGGGGCAGGTGAACAAGATGTTCCTGATTTTCCAGACATTAAATGGTATTCAGAACATGTGCGTGAAAGCCAATACTTGTTTCAAATTGTAAAATGTGAAAATACAGAATGCTGTCGTCCAAGAAGTGGCCTATTCAGATCACTAGACAACAAGTTTCTTCCACCACCTGTAAAAGTAAAACAAACTGTTGATGACTTGGTTTTGGATGAAGGAGGGCAATTTCTTGATCTTCCAGTCAATTTAGCTCTACGCTTAAGTGCTTCACTCAAAGATTTCCTGCAAAATGCCCTACGATTATTTTTGTCCGACGGTAAAATTGAGGCAATCAAGTCGAACATGCAAAACGTGTCACTAAATCGTCACATCGAGAAGATCCATAAAAAAGTAAACACGCACACTGATAGAAAAGTTAGACCTGTAAAGTCGCTGCTCGTCGTGCTAATGAACTGATGTGCATTATTCAAAATTTAGAGCACCATGATGTTGAATGGCTTGATGAGAACGACGTAGACATTCCAAAATTGGATGAAAGTGAGCAGACTCACAACACTGAGCAGCAATCCAAGCAATCCAATGTCATCGAAAACTTAAAATCATGGGTCCGGGTTTCATGGACTGAAGACTGTTAATTTGGATTTAATATGTGTACCAAAAATTTAAAAATAAGTTTGTTATGTTCGTAAGATTATAATATTTTTGTCACTTACTCTATGTTAAATACTGTATCAGTAAAATCTAATCTCTATCCTAAATCTATTTTCTTATTTTTAAAATTATAATTAATATAACATTATAATTATAATGTAAAGAAAATACATTTTTAATTGAAAAATGTTTACGTAAGCATGGGGGGAGGGGGTAAGAGCTTTGCTTACTTTTGCTGACAAGTGGGATGGGGGGGGTAGGTTAGGTTAGGTTAGGTTAACGTGGCTGCGGATTTATAATCCACACACTTAGGCCAAGAGAAAGGCCCATTGTGATACCACATGAATCTAGAGAATTACTACTACTAGTCGAACCATTTTGAGCTTTTTATACAGCGAAGAAGATATTTGATATCCTTTTTAGCTAGTTCGCTGGGATTATCAAAAGAGTAGTCCCCCAGATGAAGTTTGCGTTTGAGTGAAAGAGCAGGGCAGGTGCATAAGAGATGAGAGATTGTTTCCTCTTCTTCTTCGTCCATGCAGCTCGTACAGAAGTCATTTGAGGCTACGCCAAGTCGTATTGCGTGTCTGCCTATAAGACAGTGTCCTGTAAGGACACCTATTAGGGAGCTAATATGAAGTCTGCTTTAAGATAACAAGTCTTTAGAGCGCTTTAGGTCCAGTGAAGGCCATAAGAGTTTTGTGGCTGCGCATGTTGATAAGTTGTGCCACCTAGAATTTGCTATCACAAAAGCTGTTTCTTTTAGCATAAGTTTACATGTAGCTATCGGTATACCTATCTTCTCCCTTTCAGGTGAAATAGGTTTGACGGTTCCATTTTTAGCGAGTTCATCGTCTCTACAATTGCCTGTGATGTCTCTGTGGCCCGGCACCCAACAGAGGTGAATGTTAAATTGCTGCGCCATCTCCATAAGAGACGATCGACAATCGAGGGCCGTCAAAGATTTGGTCGAGACACCGTCAAGGGATTTGATAGCAGCTTGACTGTCAGAGAAGATGCGGATATCAGAAGTTGATATCACGTTTTATCTTAGCCAGGAGAGAACCTCTTTGGTCGCCAAAATTTCCGCTTGAAAAACGCTACAATGATTAGGGAGGCGGAATGAGATGCTTAGATTAAGCTTTTCTGAGTACACACCACCACCAACTCCCTCATTTGTCTTAGATCCATCTGTATAAAAATGAATACTTTTGTTATCCAGGAGTTTTTTGTCCTCCCATTCATCTCTGGATGGAATGGATACCTGGAAGTTTTTTCCAAATAGGGGTTTAGGTATAGTGCAGTCTATGTACTTTGGTATAGAACCAAAGAGGTTCAAAATTATGGAGTGTCCCACATTGTTGTTGGTCCATTAATATGAGGCGTCGAGTCTTATCGCTGTACTAGCTGCCACTTGTTTACTGAAGATGTCGAGGGGTGTCAGATGGAGGAGACTGTCTAACGCTGCTGAGGGTGTGGTTCTCAATGCCCCGCTATGCAGTGACATGCAGTGCGCTGAACTCTGCTGAGTATGTCGCAGTATGTGACTTTCTCCAGTGCAGTCCACCATACTGCAACCCCGTACATAAGTATTGGTCGGATGACCGATGTGTATAGCCAGTAGGTTATGCGAGGTTGAAAACCCCATTTGCTTCCTATAGCTTTCTTGCAAAGGAAAAGAGCTACTGTAGCTTTTTTAACTCTTTCCTGTATATTGGATTTCCAACTTAATTTTTTTGTCCAATATCAGACCAAGGTATTTGGCTTCATTGGTAAAAATTAGTGGTATACCTTTTATCGAAGGAGGTACAATTACTGGGATCTTGTATTTCCGTGTGAAAAGGACGAGGTCTGTTTTTTGAGGATTAATACTAAGTCCGCAGTTATCAGCCCATCTAGTGAGCATATTGAGTGCATTTTGGAGGAGGTCTCTCAGTGTATTAGGATGTTCCCCTGTGAAAGCGATAGCAACATCATCGGCATACGCAACCACTCTGTAGCCATCCCTCTCAAGGGATATTAGTAGTTGGTTAGCCACTATGTTCCACAGGAGAGGGGACAGAACACCCCCTTGCGGAGTGCCTCTACTGACAGACCTTTTTGTGCAAAAATCTCCCAAACTGGAGTTGATGATCCTGCTTTTTAGCATTAGATTAATCAACTCACAGATTGAGTATTCGACGTTTAAGGTCGTCATAGCAGAAGTAATAGCAGATGTGTCAACGTTGTTGAAAGCGCCCTCAATATCCAAGAAGGCCACCATAGTGTATTCCTTTTTATCTAGGGAGTATTCGATAGTTCTTACCAGAGTGTGCAAGGCTGTTTCTACCGATTTCCCTTTGCAGTAAGCATGCTGAGACATTGATAGTCTCTTCTCAATGTTGTTACGTATATGGATATCGATCAATCGTTCCAGAGTTTTGAGAATGAAAGATGATAGGCTAATAGGTCTTAGGTCCTTAGGGTTGACATGCGAGCATTTGCCCGCCTTGGGAATGAAAACTACCTTTACATCTCTCCAGCGCCGAGGTATATAGACCAGATTTATACAACTTTTAAAGATCATCTCAATGATGGGCGAAGTTATATCAATGGTATATTGTAGCTCAGCTGGTATGATTTGATCTGGACCTGGAGATTTGTAAGGTTTGAAACTATTCAGAGCCCATGTCAATTTTTCTTTTGTAACCAGACCTTGAGGAAAAATTAAGTTAATACCCGACACAGGACTGTATGTTGTATTAACGGATTGGGAGCTATCTGGGAAGTGGGTGTCTAGTAGCAGGTTTAGCGTTTCTTCGCAAGAGTTAGTCCATTTACCATCTGATTTTTTAAGACAACTAGGCATGGTTGGACTTGTGGAGAGAATCTTCCTTATCCTTGATGCCTCCGCGGATTCTTCTATTGAGTTACAGAAGGATCTCCATGAGGATCTTTTGGCTATTCTCAATTCTAGTTTATACTTTTTGAGAGATTCTTTATAGGGGGGGGTAAATAATTGCAATAAATCTGCTTACGTAATATCTGAACGGCCCCCTTCTTGTGATACAAAAATACTTGAACCACTATAATAAGTATGATAAATAAGACTAAGAATTTTGTTTTGTCCAACACCAATCATTTTAAATAAAACACTGTTTATTTTTGAATGTTTCTTTTAAAAAATAAAATATTTATTAATTTTTCTTAAATTGTAACACCAATACCAATTTTAAATTGTATAATATTATTCTAAAAAACTGCCAAAAACTATGATATAACAATTAGGTATAATTTATTACAAGCTGTTGTAAATTCTGTTCTTTTTTTAGTTTAATAAAAGCTGAAAAATTTTGTGTATGTATTTACATTTAACAATAAGTAATGTGATGAATTTGTGCATATACTATATTTTATTAATTTTTGTTATGTGAGTGTGTGTGTTTATATTGTATGTGTGCGTTTTTATGTTAAAGCTTCTCATTTTACAGCAAAAGACTAATGGCGATTGCTACTTCTAAAATTATATAAATTTAAAAGTTTAAATTAAATTAATTAATATTTTTAAAAGCCATTCAGTGCTATCGTAAAATTCAATTCACCTTTACAAATATCTTTTACTTACCGAACAATGAGTGGAAAAACATTATTATCAAGTGGTGCACGATAATCTTTGTAATAAAGAAGATATGGTGATTTGTTATTAACAAATGCCGGTGGAAGACCACCTCCAGTATTGGAGACTATCGCAATATCAGCACAATTTCGGAAGGTTTCTTAAAATAAAATTGAATGAACAAATTACAAAAATTATTAATAAATTAAAGTTTGTATGAATAAATTTTACCAGCACGTCCACAACCAACCGCTTCGGTACCATTAGCACAAGTTCCCCACATATTACCAGTATAATAAGTCCATTGTAAAACACATTGTGTGCATGTGACATAAGCTGGTAGCCTTACTCGATAACGGAAGATGTCCTTTTTCTTAGCTTCACTAGGTATGAGGAAACGATGTTCTCGAGTACCAGAAATAAACAATGGATACCGATCGAAACATTCTTGTGAAGCTTCATAACGAGGATTATTATTGGGACAGAGGAACATCTCAAAACGGCCATAATGGTTTGCGGTTAATTCAACTTCAACTTCGATTTCCTTAAAAAAAAAATTAAATATAGCATAAATACTAATTAAATAAAGAAACTGGTTAACGCCAGAGTGTTTCATTATTTTTTATTGATAATTTAAATGATAAAGAAGAAAAAACAGAGAAGGTATGTCCATTCTTATCAACTTGTTATTAAGAGCATTTGAAACAATAAAAATATGATGATATCTAGAATTTTCTTTTCAAGGCAGCCGCATTGCCATTTTCTTGCCATTTTATCAATAAACTTAACTAAAATCACTGTGAACTAGAATAATATAACATATACCCCTCAAGCCATAACAACTAAACCACTAATAGAATTCTATCGGCGGCGCTAGCGTTATTTTCGATATTAGGTTTATGATATAAAATTTCAAATGCTCTTCAGAAAACAGGAGATACCCTCTCAAAGTTGGCATTTGATCATTTTCAATTGATAATCGATTTCAAAAATAAGGTAAATATTTTGTTTTAAATTCTCTTATCATATTTTCTTTACACAATTCTAACCCAAGTAGGTACATTATCGAATTTCCTTGCTTATCTTCGCGTAACCCTGATAAATATTTGTATCCACTTACAAAAGCCTCTGAAGTGGTAGATCAGATCTTTTAAAAGCTGCTAGTTCGATTGATTTTTTTCCAAATTGTGTCCAATCGCTGGCAATTGAACACAATGAAGTCGTTTTTATTTTTAACCCTTAGTGGCATTATCCTTAGCCTATGGAGTCCTGTTGTATTGGGCTGTCAAAATCCTTCAACCGTTACCAACACACCCCAAAAAGATTGGTGGGAAACTGCTCAATTCTATCAAATCTATCCTCGTTCTTTTAAGGACTCAAATGGTGATGGTATTGGTGATCTAAAAGGTATCACATCTAAACTTGATTATCTCAAGGAAATCGGAGTCACAGCAACATGGCTCTCACCAATCTATAAGTCTCCAATGGCTGATTTTGGATATGATATTGCTGACTTTTTTGACATACAAGACGAATATGGAAACCTGGATGATTTCGCGGAACTTATTAAAGAAGCAAACAGTAAGGGGCTTAAAGTTATTTTAGATTTCGTTCCCAATCATTCAAGTGATGAGAACGTCTGGTTCAAGAAGTCGGTTGCTCGGGAGAGAGGTTATGAAGATTTCTACGTATGGCACGATGGTAAAAAGGATGCTAATGGAAACCGAATACCACCAAACAATTGGGTAATATTGAATAATTGTTCTTTTTTCTTTGTTACTTATGTCTGAATTTTTAGTTGCAAGCTTTTCGAGGAAGTGCCTGGGAATGGAATGAACAACGCCAGCAGTACTACCTGCATCAATTTGCTGTCAAACAGCCTGATTTAAATTATCGTAATCCCGAGGTTGTGGCTCAAATGAAACGTGTGCTCACCTACTGGCTAGATCGTGGAGTAGCTGGCTTCCGTATTGATGCTGTTCCATGGTGTTTTGAGGTGAAAGCCGATGAAAATGGAAACTATCCTGATGAGCCACTCTCAGGTTTCACTGACGACAAGGACGACTCTTCATATCTTAGGCACATCTATACGCAAGACCAGCCTGAAACTGTTGATATGGTATATCAATGGCGAAAGCTTCTTGACGATTATCAAAGGATTCATGGAGGCGATACAAGAGTGTTGCTTATTGAAACCTATTCGGGATTAGACTATGTTATGCAGTTTTATGGCAACAAAACAACTCAGGGTGCCCAAATTCCTTTCAACTTCCAGTTTATTTTGAATGGTAATAAGGATTCCGAACCAAAAAGATATGCAGAGATCATAAAAATGTGGCTTGATAAGATGCCAGCTGGGAAAACTCCCAATTGGGTGGTAAGTTTTAAAGAAGTTCAATTTGTGTTGAAGCAGAAAAGCAAGAGAATCTCTATTTTCCTAGATGGGCAATCACGATCAGAGAAGAGTTGGAAGTCGTTATGGCAAGGAACGTATTGACATCATGAATATGATTCAAATGATTCTTCCAGGAGTCAGTATAACTTATATGGTAGGTTTGTATGGATTATAGAAATAGCGTATACTCATGTTCGACTTTGATTTCCTGGAAAGGGTGAAGAATTGGGTATGCTTGATGGTGACATAACTTGGGAACAAAGTAAAGATCCAGCAGCTTGTAATTCAAATCCACAAATTTTCCAAAAATTCACAAGAGATCCAGCCAGAACACCATTCCAGTGGGATACTTCTACAGCAGCTGGTAATATTTGATAAGGATTCCAAATTAAGCAATCATACTTAAGTTAAAAATGTTTCGTTCCATATAAGGATTTTCAACAAATCCCAACACATGGCTGCCAGTCAATCCCAATTATGTAGATGTTAACGTTCAAAACGAACGAAATACCAAGAGTCACTTGAATGTCTATAAGCAAATGGTTGAGCTGAGAAAAACAGATGTCTTGAAATTCGGTACCATTCAATATGGTATGGTTGGTAATGGTGTTTTGGTCATCAAGAGGTTTGTTTTGTTTTAATCCTTTCCGTCTACAACGTTTGTAATTGGTGTTTTGAATTCTAGAACTTATAAAGGTAAATCATACGTCTTAGTAGCAAACATTCTAGGAACACCTGATACGGTTAATCTGAGTTCAAATACAAGGCTTAATATTTCGGGATCATTGAGAGTTAAGATTCCAAGTGTTGATTCCATGAAACAAGTCGGGTATGTTTAACACAAAGAAACTTTATCTTTATAGTGATACATTTTTGAAAATATTAATCCGACCTTTGGTTTTTTTTTAGTGCGTCTATTAATATAGCTCAATTAGCATTGCAGCAATATGAGGCATTAGTACTGGAATCGTAATCAAGCTTTGAAGTGTTTGTATGTACATAATTCGCTTTTAATTTAATTTGAAGAATAATTAAGTTTTGAAAATAAAATAAAATCTTTAAAAAAAATGTTAGCTTTCTTTTTAACGAATAAAAAACATTTGAAAAAAGTTTTCGGAAATTTTAATCAGTCGAACCAATTTTAAAGCACTGATTTTTCAATTTTACGTCTCATTACTTTTTCTCTTTCCCACTTCAAAACAAAAAACAGATATTCACATTGATAAAGTATGTCTAAAGCCTTATTCCAAATTCAAATTGTATATCATTTAGGAAGGATTTTTCAAATTAGGCATTATTTGTCCGTGAAAAATCCACCATCATACCACGACCATTGCAACCAGTGATCATTAATTTTTCGATTTTAAAAGTAAAGCTTAATAAAATAAACAGCGATACATTTTTGAAGAATATTTTACTTTATTATAAAGTTTTGACTTTGCCATTGAGTGTTAGAAACAATGACATGCAGGAAGCCTTGAGAAAATATTGGTTCTCAATACGTCTAGAGTTTGGAATTTTTTCCGCAGACACATTTTATGGCCTCTTTCACACGAGACAGTTTCGTCCGTACGGTTAAAATCCGTACGGTATTTATCCGTGAGCCATTTCACACTGGACGATTTAAAACAGCCGTCTCAAAGACTAAATATATACGGCGACCGTGCCGTCGGTTATATTTTAGATATTTTTTAATTTTAACTCAGGTACAAGTGACCACAAAAACGGACGGCAGACGAATAAAAATCGTCTTTTGTGAATTCGTACGCCACTGATTCGTACGCGACGGTAGCGTCGTTCACTATTAATGGCTCGCGGATAAAAACCGTACGGATTTTAACCGTACGGACGAAACCGTCTCGTGTGAAAGAGGCCTAAGCGAACGCATTCACAAAAGACGATTTTCATTCGTCTGCCGTCCGTTTTTGTGGTCAATTGTACTAAAGAAAAATATCTAAATTATAACCAAACGTAGACGATTTACAGTTAAAATACGTTAAAACAAAGTCCGTACGTGAAAAAATCGTACGGATTTTAACGGTACGGTTTTTATTCTTGAGCCATTAATAATAAACTAATAAAATTAACTAAAACTTTTACAGTGGACGGAGACGGGTTTTTTCCGTACGGACGATTTAAAACAGCCGTCTTAACGACTGAAATACACGGCGACCGTTCCGTCAGTGGCGTACGTGACTACGCGAACGAATTCACAAGAGACGATTTTTATTCGTCTGTTGTCCGTTTTTGCTTTCAGTTGTTCTAAAGCATTTTTATATTATATTTTATAAAACTTAGACGATTCACGGGAAAAATACGTTATGTGTGAAACAAAGTCCGTACGGAAAAAATCGTACTGATTTTAACCGTACGGACGAAAACGCCTCGTGTGAAAGAGGTCTATGAGTAGCAGCACATGTGCAAATTTAACACTGTCAAATAGCATGCTCCACTGACGTTGTCAAAATATAGAATAACGCAACCAGAAAACTTCACCGTCTTGTTGAAATCATATAACGCCGAAGCCTTAATTTTAAATTAGTTTCCGAAAAGTAGGATTACAACAGATTCAATTGTTGCGAAGGACGGGAAATCGATTGAGCGTGAATAACTGTGTTGCACAAGCTTTACAGCATCAATAACACTCTAAAGTGTCAATATGATGACATTTCAAATGACAGCTGATTTTGACAGGTGATAAATGCGTTAATTTTTTGTAATACACATTATTATATAAAATATATGATTTTTAGAAACAAAGTTGGTAGATAATTGATAATTTTCAATTGATTCATCGATATGAAACATTAGAGAAATAATTTTGTGTCATACTTCTTTTTCATATTTGCTTATACAATTCAAACTTAAGTACATCATCGAGTTTAAAGCTTATGTTCGCATAACCATGATAAATATACTATTTATCATCTATGAACATGAAATTGTGTTTAATTTCTGCTCCTGAGTTCTTTACATTTATTTCTAGTTAAAGTCTCTTTTAAATTCAGATTTTTAACATAATTTTTGCATAAATGCCTGATCTATTCAAAATCATTGTGTCATTAAATGTGTTTTACCTTATTTCTTTTAAATTGAACAAATTAAATTGTCATTTATTTCTATTCTGATTTAAATCTATCAAAAATCGAGTGCTTGAGTGATTTTTTTCTCAATTCTCATCGTCATCATCGTTGCCGTTAAAATATTCTTTCTCCATTTCTATTGTCTCTCTGGGTGAGTTGCAACATTATTAGTGTATGTTCTGCCAATGAAGCAAATTTGATGCTACACAACCTGTATCGGTTTCTTTTCATGCCGCAACAAGTTGCAATCTACACCTCCTGGACTCACTTCTCCTAAAGCTTTATTTAAATATAATTTCGATCAGTTGGTTCATGTATATGATATTGCTCATACTTTACGAATCACAGACACCAACCATAATTTTGAAGTACACTTATAACGAAATTTTCTTCTACGAATATTATTTTATTTTCTGAGTAAAACATCAAAATGTCTGAATGTGGAAAATGTTTAAAAATATGCGACTTTATGATTGATTCGATCATGTGCTATGGTAACTGTCATAGAACCTTCCATGTGGAGTGTATTAATGCTAACTATAGCTCTATAAAAACGTTGAGCAAGAACAAAGGCTTTTATTACTTTTGTAATGAATGTGATCCCTTTGTTCAGAAAAATATTACACGGGACCTTCTCTCCATAACGACAATGATTGAAAATCTTCAAAAACAATATAATCAGCTAAATATTAAAGTAGATGAAATATCGAATCATTCACATATTCAGCGAAAACAAACCAGGAGCGTAACAGCGATCTCAAAGTCTAACAATACCGCATCTAATAACCAGACAAATAAACGAAAATGCGATGAATTAGACACAACTTTACCTCAACCTCCAAATAAGAAATCATCTGAGGTGCCGAACTCATTGATCTCAAATGATACAAATAAATTTCATATTACCCCATCGATAATACCAGTTACCACTGTTGCAATGGCCTCATTATCAACTCCTGCAATAATTTCATCACCATCAGCATCAACATCTTTAGCATCGCCATCATCATCATCATCATCATCATCATCATCGTCATCATCATCATCATCGTCATCGTCATCATCTTCATCATCATCATCATCATCATCATCATCATCATCGTTATCATCATCATCACCAACCTTTTCGATACCACTTCAAACGGACTCTGTAAACAACAACAACAAAAACAACAACAACAACAACAACAACAACAACAACAACAACTACAACAACAACAACAACAATACCATCAACAACAACAACAACATCAACAACAACAACGAAATCATATCGCCAATTATATCCGGGCTTAAGGTTGTAGAGGGGCAAAAAGTGTTGTTTCTTTCTAAACTATCACCGTCAACTAATGCCCTTGATATCAAAAATTATCTTAAAGAAAAAGTGGGATCATTGTTCTTTAATGTCGAAAAAATTATTCACAGAAACTACACTAAATATTCGTCTTTTAAAATACGTGTTCCGGATTCAGTTTTCCATGTACTAAACTCGCCTTCGTTCTGGCCAATTGGTGTAATAATACACGAATTTGTTCATAAACAGAATAGTCAAGGAATACCCCAGAACCCTTTTCGTCAAATTCGGACAAAGTTGAATCAACATCTGAGCAGCTTAAACAAATATTAGTCTACTACCAAAATGTAAATGGACTTCGGACAAAAACTAATATGGTCTATAAAAATGTAAACAACCTTCCCCACGATGTCATTATACTAACAGAAACTTGGCTGAACTTTTCTATTCTTGACTCGGAGCTTTTTGATGCATCTTATCAAATTTTCAGACGTGATCGACATGATGAAGAAGACTCTAATGTTGTCGGAGGAGGAATTCTTTTTGCGATCAAGACCTCACTTACGTGTTACCTGATAGATGACTTTCGAGCCACAGGTGTCGAAGCTCTATGTATCAAAATCAAGTTGAAATCTGGCCATTTATTTATTATCTCTGCGTATATTCCTCCAAGTTCAAACAATGAGGCTTATGAAAAGATTAATGACTGCATAGAAAATATTTATGTACTTATGGAACCCGAAGATGAAATTTTGATCGTAGGTGACTTTAATCTACCAAACCTTAACTGGACAAAAATTGATGACGACAACTTCCATGTTCCAATAAATGCGTCCAGCCTTAATGAACTAACATGTATAGATGGTATGTCATCGTGTGGTTTAAGTCAATTCAATGGAATGAGAAATCGTTTTGGAAAAATTCTTGACTTAGTGTTTTTCGTCGATACAATTAACAACGAAATTGCTGTTTTACCTGCTACTGTAAAACTAATAGACGAAGATCGACATCATCCTGCATTAGATATTTCACTAGGTTTAAACATGTCTTCTCCTTACAATAACAATAATAACAACAAACTTGAATTTGACTTTTCTAAATGTAATTTTGTAGATCTTTTTGATATGTTAATAACTGTAAATTGGAATCAATTATTTTGTAATTGTAATATTGAGGATATGTGTAATAATTTTTATAGAACTCTTTTTAACTGCTTTTACGAAACTATTCCTTTAAAAAGATCACGTTTTGCTTCAAATGCACCACCATGGTTTGATACGCGTATTAAAAACTTAAAAAATAAAAGGAACAAAGCTTGGGTAAAATATAACATAACTAGAACTGACGATGATTACAGAACTTTCTTAATTCTAAAACAACTCTTTTCTGATTATTCTAACATTCTATATGACGATTACATTTGTAAAATAGAACATGGTATTAAATCTAATCCAGATAGTTTCTGGAATTTCGTTAATAATAAAAGGAAAACATGTGGCTATCCGAATTCGATGTCAAATAATTCGTCAACTAGTCATGATCCAAAGATTATTGCAAACATGTTTGCTAATCAATTCAAAGTAGCATTTGAAGAATCAGACTTTAATAATTCCTCTTCTTTTTCTTCTTCTTCTGACAGCTTTACTCATTTAAACGCAATTAATTTTGAAATAAGTGAAGACACAGTTGCTCAACATATTTTAAAACTCGATGAGTGCTTTACTCCAGGCCCCGATGGTGTTCCATCTTATATATTAAAAAAATGTGCTTCTTATTTGTCATATCCGTTATGTGTTCTCTTCAATGCATCCTTAAAAAGTTCAATTTTTCCTGTTATCTGGAAAAGTTCATTTATTATTCCCATACACAAAAAAGGCCCAAAGAATGAAATAATGAACTATAGGCCCATTGCGAAACTATCTGTGATACCTAAACTGTTTGAGTCAATTGTGAGTAATGTTCTTTCTTTTCATTGTAGTTCTCTTATTTGTGATAGCCAGCATGGCTTTGTCAAAAAGAGATCCACTGTAACTAATTTATTTAACTTCGTGTCCTTTTGTCTAGATGTATTTGAAAAACGCGGGCAAGTTGATTGCGTATTTACTGACTTTAGTAAAGCCTTTGACAAGTTATGTCACAATACACTAATTCTAAAATTATACCATCTAGGATTTAACAACAATTTTATAAATTGGATTTCTTCATACTTAAAAAATCGTCGTTATTCTGTTTTGTTTCGTAATGAAAGTTCAATTCAATTTGTTGTCAATTCTGGCGTCCCTCAGGGCAGCCACCTAGGTCCTATTTTATTTGTTTTATTTATTAACGACTTGGTTTCAAACTTAAAAAACTCGTCTGTCCTTATTTATGCTGATGACATTAAGCTTTTCAAAAGTATAAAATCCTCCTCTGACTGTTTATTATTACAAGAAGACTTAACAATATTTAGGGAATGGTGCAATAAAAACCGACTTGTTTTAAATGTTGACAAATGTAAAACTATGAGTTTTACACGTAAAAAAATTCCGTTTTTGTACGACTATATGTTTGATTCTTGTCCGGTATGTAAAGTTTCTATGTTTTCTGACTTAGGTATTATTCTAGATCCCAAATTATCATTTAATGATCATTTAAGTTATATAATTAAGAAAGCCAATAGGGTTCTTGGATTCATTAAAAGATTCGGTCGTGATTTTCGGGATCCTTATGTTCTTAAACTTCTATTTATTTCGTTTGTTAGACCAATTTTAGAATACGGCTGTGTGGTATGGTCACCTTATTACTCAATACATGTTTCAAGAATTGAAGCGATCCAAAAAAGGTTTCTGCGTTTCTGTCTTCGGTCTCTTCCATGGGCAAGGGAAAATCTATTTCCTCCTTATTCTCAAAGACTAGCTTTGATCAGCCTCCCTTCTTTGACTAACCACAGAAAGTATTTACAATTTTGTTTTATTGTTGGGATTATTAATGGTTCGATATCATTACCATCAGTTCTAAGTAAATTAAATTTCAGTTTCAGTCGTGCAAGTTTAAGGCGACAGCAACCTATTATTCAAATATTTAGCAGATCAAACTATGGTGTATGTAGCCCTCTCAATCAGTTAATAACAATTTATAACGAATTTCATTTTTGTTTAGAATCTGTAAATGATAATATAAAATGTAAACAATTTAAACTTATGTTTTTCAACAATATTGTATAATAAATATAAATTATGATATTAGATATTATTAGATTATAAGAATTTTTTTAAATATTGTTAACGTTAGATTTTAACGAATTAAATAAATAGTTAAAATCCTCTGAAGTGGCAGATCAGATGTTTTAAAAGTTTTAGTGCGTTTGATTTGCTTCCAAAATGTGTCCAATTCCTGTCAATTGAACATAATGAAGTCATTTTACTTTATAACATTGGCTGCGTTCAATCTCGTGTTGGATAGGGTATTTTGAATAGGTGGATTTGTAGATATCTTGTTGAACGAATTGGATAGCTGTCAAAAAATTAAAACAACTTTCAACTGTACACAAAAAGCAGAGAAACATTTATGGCTAAATCAAAAACACGCTTCCGCTTCGTCTGCGTTACGGTGGGCCTGCTTCGAGGTTGCTTTGAATGACATTTCTATTATTTCATCCCTCCAAAGAGCAAATATTGTGTTTGTTGACATTTTTTACAGCTCTTGAGCTGTCTGATAAAGCAAATGTTTAGAAAATTAAACTAGAGCTTCTCTTTGGAGTCACATTACGTTCTTTTCCTTACGATTGGCAAACGAAACGTGAGGTCGAAGTTCCATTGTGATAGCATATATTGAATTTCTATGGCTGAACTCGAGAACGTCAGGTGAAACCGTGTTTGTGATTCAGACATTAAGCCTAGTACATACTTCCTCGCGAAGTGAACGTTCGCCAGTGGAGAAAGTGAACTTTTGACATTGCTCACTGGTACACACTTGTGAGTACACGTTGTGAACATGAACAAACCAAATATCAAAGCTTCACCAACAGTTCCCGTACATTTTGCACGTGAATTGCCCGTGAACGAAAACTCTCCACTTTGTTCTCCACTCAGCTTCACGAGCAAGTTCACGGGTGAACCAAAAACTGAAATTTGTATGGGTTCACGAGATGGTTCACAAGTATGTACTAGGCTTTAAGCTTCGAAGTCAAAATTGTTGTAAGATAAAACATTTAATGGATAATTCAACTGATTCGTCGGACGATGGTGAACTGATAGGTGCGTAACAATTTAATAAATAAGAGATAACCTTAATCTGTAATCTATGTTAAATTGCTTCTTAGCTCAATTGGAATCTATACGATTAATAATTTACTTGCGAAATCTCCGGTTTTAAACGATTTACGTTTAACAGAAAACTATCCTAACCTATCTTCATCGTTTATTTTATACAGAACTTCAAATAATATTTTGAATCTTTTTGTTTACCAACAAATACAAAAAACTGAAATCAATTTTCAAGTTTCTTGAAATTCAACCATGTGTTGAATCAGCTGTTCTGTCAGATACCTACATACCCCAATAATTCGTGGATACCTTTAGATTCCTTTTTTGACATCTCAGCTGTTTTTGGTCAGCTGTTATTTTACACTAAGAAAAAGGTATACGGTACCCTATCTGTCTGAGATTGAACGCAGCCATTTATTAGCATCATCTTAAGCTCATGGAGCCTTGTGGCATTTGGCTCAAATTTTGCCAATACAATCAACAAATATTGGTGGGAAACTGCTCAATTCTATCAAATCTATCCTTGTTTGTTTAAGGACTAAAATGGTGAGGGAATTGGTGATCTTAAAGGATGAAGACTTGAAGAAAATTCCACAATTATCTTAAAAAAACGCATTTATAAAAAAGTTTTTACAAAAGAACAAACCAATTTTAGCAATTCGGGAGGGATTGAAACTGACATCAATGTTTTGATACACAACAGATTTGGGAGTTTACAGATTGCTAGTGTTTTTGGTTTTCTTTACGTAGTTAAATGTTAAAGTCCCAACAAAACTGCAAACTCTGACTTAAAATTTGAAGAATATTTAAAATAAAAGCCAACTTATTATGGAATAGATTTATCAGAAATTAGGAAATGCTAAATGCTGCACGAATTGACAGAGAAGAACTTAAGAGATTTGACATTATTGAACCATTAAGTGATTATTACCTAGGTTTTATAATTATAATATTTTAAAATATACATAAAAGTATAATAAAACATAGAAAATAAGCACGAGCTACCAGATCTTTCGGCTAAACAGTAATCAATTTACTTTTTTGGACGGTGTTTGCGTTCAACAAAAGTGTGATAAAATTGACAAATATCAAATATTGAAAAAAGTGCAACAAAAATTAAAAAACAGAAACGTAGGAAAAAAAGTTGAAAATAAAAAATAAGTTCGACCTTTAATATGGTGACAGCGCTGGTCGGATTAGGCTAGTCTGCGTGAGTGCGACAGATAGTTGTGGACATGAAATGTCAAATCAGTGATTGCATCAAAAAGAAGTAAACAAAGAGTGATACAGTTTGAATTAGTTTACTCCGAATTTGTGCATATTATTTTCTAATAGAAATATTAAAATATTAAGTGTAGTGCAGTGTGAACGCTTGTGTTTAAAAATCAAGAAACAGTGGGCTAACGAGAGCGTTTAATTTCACAGGTAAGTTGTTTTTCATATTTTTCTGAAATGTGGCAATGATAATTTTCAATGAGGCAGAATGAAATCCATTCTTTGGAGAATTGACATTCAGGTATTTGTAGTTAATGTTAAGGCGGTGTTTACATTGAAATCTCTTAAGCCTGTCATTTGGACGTTTAATAACTTTGCGTCGTTCACACTTGATAAGTAAAAAGAATTAAGATAGTGATGCAGACAATTTTAAATATTTGTTTTAATGAAAAGGAGCAAGATAAAATTATGAGACCCTAAAATCGTCGGTTGAAAAGAAAATTTTAACTCCGCCCTAACAACATAAAAATACGCTATTTTGTGGGGTTAATTAAAAATACGTATATACGAGTTGTGTTCAAAAAGTACCCGGAATTTTTAAATTTCGCGGGTCTGGAGAGTCCGAAGGTCAAAATTTGTTTTGTATTGTGTCGGTGTACATGTCCCTAAAGTATGATGCAATTTTCACCAACGAAAAAAGCACGTCAAGTTCGATTAAATGTTAAGGTTTTGCTTACTGTTTTCTTCGAATTTAATGGCATAGCGCATCAAGAGATCTTACAACAAGGTCCTACGATTATTAAGGAATATTACCTTGAAGTTATGCGACGTTTGCGTAAAGCAATCCGAAAAAAACGCTCAGATTTATGGAAAAACAATTCATAGCTTTTGCACCACGATAACGCACCTACTTACTCGTCTTTGCTTGTTCGTAATTTGTTGGCCAAAAACAATACCGCAGTCATGCCCCAAACTCCATGTTCATTAGATATGGCTCCGTGTGACTTTTTCCTGTTTCCAACGTTTAAGAGACCCATAAAATGACGGCGTTTTTCCTCGATCGAAGAAATAAAGGCCGATTCGCTGAGAATGCTGAAGAATATATCATAAAGTGAATATCAAGAGTACTTCGAAGATTAGAAAAAACGCTGGCATAACTGTATTAGATCTACTACTACTTTGATGGGGACCACATTGATGTAAACGAATAAATACAAATTTTTTGAAAAAAAAAACTAAAATTCCGGGTACTTTTTGAACACACCTCGAACATATCTTCTGAAGCAAGAAACCCGCGCGAGGGTCTAGTAACTTACAACTCTCCTTTGTATGTACGAGTGATTCCAAAAATTGGGTGGAAGCCAAGTTACATGTCGAATTCAAATGCTTCAGAATTTTGGGAAGCTCTTTTCTTCATTACAGTAATTAGAAACGCATGGATGATTTTTCATAAAGTTCAAACCTCTTGAATGGCAACTCCCATGGTTATACCACCATTCAATGTGTAAACTTCACCTATTAGATTAGCATATTGTCAATCTTTTTGTGTTTTTAAGTTTTTGTTGCTGAAATTTGACACATGTCATATTCAGCTGTATTTAAAGTGTATAGCATATGAGTAGCGAACTGAACGTGAATTTCTTTTCTGATAGTATTATCGTTAGCTTAGCTATTCGCTTCAAATATCAATGGTACCAACATTATTTCATTAAAAAAAAAAAAACACAAAAGAAACGTCAAATAATGACTTTCCATTGCATTTCTCAGATTGTGTTTTTATCCTCTGATTTATTTATTTAAAAAACAATTAAAATGTTAAGCAACGTTCATTTGTTTTTTGAAGAAAACAGAAAGAGGGAAGGATAAAAATACATCTTAAAGATCTGCCTAGATACATATGTGTTTGCAACAACTGGAAACGTTTGGATTCCCTTGCATTGGAATGGTTGGTCTGCTCCGACTTGGCAAGTAACTTTGTTGTGCAGATGATTCTTTTGGCTGGATCACCCTCCGTTGCACTTGGCATCAATGAGTTTTATTGAAAAGATCCTTTAACCTGTTCACATGCCTCAAGGTTGATACTAATGTCTTGTTGAAGTTTTTTAGAATCAGTCGTCACTTTGGTTGAAAGTAAATCATGTGAATGTGTGCCAAAGCACTTGCCTTGTAGAAACGGAGGTCCAAGATTGTTCAGTGGTTCTGCAAAACTATGCCAATAATCTTTTTGGTTCCTTTTTGATGAGCCGTATACTCCCATGGCGCTAGCCATATCGGGATTCGTTTCCATCAATTGCACCAGTCTAGCAAATTGATTTGCATTTGTCTTTAAATAAAATATAATTTTTCATTTTTTTTTCTTTTTTTGTTATAATAATGTACACATTTTTGTTTGTACCCGTGGCATGATGGTAAGTGCGTTGGACAGTCATGCGAGAGGTCTTGGGTTCGATCTCTGCCTGTGCCATTTAAAGTTTTTTCATGGGTTCTGCCTCTTGTGAGGAATTGACAAATTCTCCAAGAGTAATTCTTGTCATGAAAAAGTGCTTTCTCAAATTAGCCGTTCGGATTTGGCTTATAAACTGTAGGTCCCTTCCATCTCTGATAACGTTACTCGCACACAGGAATGGTTGAGAGTTGTAAGGCACAAGGCCCTGGTTTTTAATAGATAGCTGCGCCACCAAAATTTTATTTAATATGTAAAAATTATTTGCAAATACTTTTTTCTGCTATCACTTATTTGAACAAACAAACGGAAAACTCTGAATTCGCTAGGGTTATG
Source organism: Eupeodes corollae (assembly GCF_945859685.1). NCBI lineage: Eukaryota > Metazoa > Arthropoda > Insecta > Diptera > Syrphidae > Eupeodes > Eupeodes corollae. The sequence goes on from NC_079148.1 coordinate 44,240,712, forward strand.
TCTGCATATTTCGATTCGAAAGAATTAGACGTTTTGAGTCGTTAAATAAGCGAACATTCGCTAATAATAATTTGGCGATAACAATGGCGGATCCAGGGGGGGGGTCATACTGGTAATGCCCCCCCCTGGGAGATAATTTGTTTGTTTTTTCGTAGGAATTCCCTTCAATTCAAAACTAATCGTATTGCGTTAAAAGATATGACCACTATTATATTATAAACTAGCTGGTTTACCCGACTTCACCCGGGAGGTATTCAACTATTTAATATAAAAAAATTAGGATGAAAAACTACTATTTTCTTATATTGTACCTTTTTTATTTAATAATTTTTATAAAGTATCTCTATACATATTTCTATTATGATTATAATACTTTTTTGTAAGCATACAGATTTTTTGCCGAGCTGACACGGGAGCAAGCAACATAAAATTGTCCTTGGGTAAAACAGGGATTTGTGATATAAATGCCTGCAACCCTCAGTGTCCGTGCCTTATTGATAGACATAGCAAAACAAAGCTTTATAGGGCATTCGTTAGTAATCATCAGTATCCTGGGAATGAAAACGCTTTGGCCTTGGGCTGAACCGGAAAGAATTTTAGCTTCAATCGCTTTCCCCTGCATAGTTACTATCCGTAATCTAGTACCATTGCATAATTTCGGTGCATTTAATTCCTCATAAGTATTATTGGAGCCGCAATTTTCAAGTCTAGTTTATGGGAAGGAAGTTCTAATGTATTCAAAGAATTCAAAAATTCGATTGGAATATCAATAGCATCATCTTGATCAGTCAGATTATCAATAGAAAGATAAGTTTTTTTGATGGGCTTCAAACATTGAAAGAATTTTATGATTTATGCTTGGAACAGAATCGTTTTTAGGTTCTAAAATCACTCGTTCGCGTTACCAGTCATCCGTTTTTTCTGAAATTTGGGCGACGGGTAAACATTAGCTTTTAATAATGTTGGTTCTATTAGTACTTCACCATTATTATTTAAAATATTTCCATTTCCTATATCCAAAAGAGTTCTTGAAAATTGTGCTGCATTACTATCACCACCCAAATGTACGCGCATATTTGTGGTCAATCTTAAAAGTTTGACAGAAGTCCACAGAAACGACGATTTTATACCTCTTGGCACACCTGCAAACAGTATCACAACACCTCTCATCGGACGTTACTCAGTTCTAAAATTCCTAAGTGTACGATCCAGAGCTTCAGGCTGGTCGCGGCATTATTAATTAAACTTCACTTCACTTTTAATTAAACTTCACTTCACTTCAATCCACTTCTTAATTATTTATTTAATAGAAATAGTTTTAAAATTGATATTTTACAAATATCAAATTGTCATCCATACGTCATTACATAGCTGTCATTTTACGTCAATTACATAGCTGTCATTTGCGTTTTGTTATTCCAAGTCTGATTCTTTTTTGTTATAAAACGTTTTATAGTGACTGACGTTTAATGTCAAGTCACACGGGAACGCTGTCGAACGGGATAAAAAGTATCCTATGTCCGTCTCCTGGCTCTAAGCTACCTCCCTACCAATTTTCAGCCAAATCTGTTCTGCCGTTCTTGAGTTATAAGTGGTGTAACTAACACGACTTTCTTTTATATATATAGATTATTTATTTTTTGTATATGAAAACAACATTTGTATTTTACTTCCTTAAACTTTGTTACTAAAGTACTACTTTTAACTGAGGACTGGACCAAGAACATAATATGAATCGGAAATTCAGCCTTTTCCAAAAACGCAGCACAAATTTATTAATTTTTGACCAACTGATGATCCAGGGGGGGGGGGTTCATATGAGCCATAAAGCTTATACAGTAAAGTTGTATAGACAAATTTCATCTATAGATTTATTAGTATTTTGACGACTTTCACCACAAAGTGGTTTGCTGATAAAAACAACTAAAATTTTTGTTTTCACTCAATTTAGAATTTGAAAAAAACTTAAGTAATGCTTTAAATTATTTTCATGAAAATTGTTCCTAAGAAAAACAGACATATAGGAACTATATGGTATGATAGTTCCTATATGTCTCTGCATTAGTAAACAATTTTGAACTAGAACTTTTAATCAAATATGACATTACGACGATAGAGAAGTCGAAAAAAGTGGGTACCCCGATTCCGTCCGTCTTTCTGTCGTTCCTGGCTTCTACAATCCAAACAATTGTGTTGATTGAAATTAAAGTTTTCAGACGATTTTAATTTTATTAATACAAAAAATAACAGCAGTCTCCATACCAATTTGTTGGTTAAAACATGTGATTTTTCTAAAACTTTCTTTAAATTTTGTGTTCTTAATTTGACTTCTTTCTATAAGAAAAACATATTTTGGTATTATTCCTCAAAAACCTTTATTTTGTTCTTAAATTTTCTCAAGCCCTTATGGACCTTTTTTGATTTAAAAAAAAGTATTAATTTTGTTTGACGAAATTTAAATGTAAAATGTACATGCATTTATAAGCCCATTGTTTAGTGCTTACCAAACTATTTTTAAGACAGCATTTAAAATGATTTTCGAAAAAAAATAAAATAATCTAGATTTTTTGAAAAATAAAATGGCATTTAAATTTTTGAGAAAAATTTATTTTGTGGGTACATTTTTAAATTTTAAAATATAGGAAATATTTTTAAACAGACTTTTTGGAAGAAATTAGCAAAGTTGAAGCGATCCAGTCGTGCATTTTATTTATTTCACAATTGGTTTTCTGTTGAATACAAAAGATCTTAAAAGATTTTAAAAAGTTAAATAAATCTACTTTTGAAGTGAATTTGCTTTGGATGCTCTAGAACTAATATTTAAACACGAATTTCAACAATATAATTGTCCCAAAAACATCAAAAGTGACACTTTTGTTAAACTAATGGCTAATTGAAAAACATAATAAACGGGGCATATCTACTGATATACAAGCTTTGAATCTCTTGAGATTTGAAGTGAAAAGAGATTCTGAAACGTGTGATTTGTGAGTGCCACACAAACGTTTCTTCCCAACTTATTTGTTTACCTTAATTCGTTTTGATTTATTTTTTTAGAGAAATTATGTAGGTACTCAAAAGCACCTATTTACTTAAATTCAAGAACCAAACATTTTTCTCCCTAAAATTTTTAAGTTTTGTTGACTCCTTTAAGATCAAAATACGAGTAAGCAGACTAATAGCGATAGAAATAATAAACTCTCGAAAATAGAGTTCGAAAAAACTTCGTCAAAAAAGCCCGACAATTCTTCATATCAGATCCTCTCTCACTTTCTGGATTTTTAATTTTTAGTGTTCTTAGCATAAATAGAAATGGATACAAGAAACGTTTTTATTTTATTTTTGGAAAAAAAGCTACGTTTCAAAACAGTTTCTTACATTTCTGCGTGAAATGCAGCAAAAACCCTCTAAACTATTTTTTTTAAGCTCTTAAATATGGCATATTTAGAAAACTTTTGGAATCTGCGAATGCTTTCATATGTATAATTTGATATCTAAAGTTATCATTTTAGAAATTAAATGTGTAAAGGTAAGGTTAATATACTCGCACATATTATGTTATTTAAATTTTGTTAGCCTCCTTTACAAAACATTAAAGATAATTTTTAAGCGGAGAGTAAAAACTCATCTAAGTGTATGAACCCCACCCCCCCTGATGAAAAGTCTGGATCCGCCCTTGGCCGCGATAACCAAGTTCGATAATGTTTTGACATTTGAAGCGAATTTAATCCAAGCGAATCGATACGCATAATATAAAATTATCAAATTCGCAAGTTTTTAAGCTCGATTCGCTACTCATAATGAGGGCCATAATATTGATTCAACATTTACCATTAAATATAATGGATTGTAAAATAGTGAAGAGAATAAACGTGTTAATGATGTCATAAGGCCTGTGCATCATTATAAACTCATGCTCATGGTTTAGATATATTCATTTTCCAGCTTTCTTAGAAATTGAACGATTTAAAGATCATGACTGAAAGGTTTGACCACCAAGCTTATGTAAGTTTACGACGCTAGGACTTTTTCTTTGAAACTTCACTAGGAACTGTAATTTTTCGAATAATCATCGAGCTCTAGATGCTTTAGAAAACCAACATTACTCACATTATAGTAGGTATATGAGTTACAGCTTACAATTTTCAAAAAATTGGTTGAAAATTACCTCGAAAGAATTATGTACACATCTTCCACTTATGGCAAACTCCAAATTGTATATTGGAATAAAAATTCAACAAAAATATATCGCTTATTTTCTAAACCGACCTGTAGGATTAAGCATATCCAAATATTGTATTTCTTCATTTTGTTTCCTAAACAGTCAAGTTGTCTTTTTTAAATTAAGTATAATAAAGCAATTTTCTTCTTACTGTCCTCCATCATCTTCATTTTATTAAAAAACTTAATTTTTTTAAACCAATCAAGTCAATCGCAGTTCACGATTTAGTTGTCAAAAACAAAAATACCCTGCCGACAACAATACTATCTCAAAAATCTTAAGGCTCCAGTCGCTTTTGAAAAACATGACATTGAATGCCCTTGCAATTCCAACATAAACCTTGCTTCACCTTTCAACACAAGCCACAGACCACTTAGGTCGCGCTGCCGTTCAAAAATTTGATCAATTAGTTTTTATTCATTCCAAACAAGAACTCATCGCAACTCACCTGTCCGGCTGTGTAGTATCGGGAGATGATTCCCTTGGCGAATTCTCCACCGGCTTCGTGGGGGCGCGGTGACTTCATATGATACGCATCACCACATACTCCACATCGTCCAGCATTTTGTTCCCATTGTACCGCATAACCACCGCAAAAGAGCTCGTTGTCATTGTAGTTGACCGGATTTGGATAACCAAATCGCCACATAGCGTTGCGTGCTGGTGGATCCATTAGTCGTCCATGTCCCGCCACAAGTGGTAACACATTCGTAAAGGTCTTGAAGCAAAAAATTTAGGATTTTTTAAAAGTAGTTACATTAAGAGATAGGGAATTCATAAATCTTAAACATTCAGGGTCTCAATTATTCTGATACTGGGCTTACCTGTAGTAAAAGTGGTATCAGTACCAGAAAACTGCTGGATATTGTTGCACCAACAGTTGACACGATCACGTTTCTGCTGTGCCTCCCCATGATCTTCGTTTTCGTCGTCGTCGTCGTCGTTGGAGCGTTCTTCTGAAAATCGAAACCATAAAGAAAGATCATTAAAATTTTGTTCGATGAGAGCGTCCCGCGGGTATAACACTGCGAGCGATGTAAAGAAGACACAATGCGCTGCTGATGGAACAAGGAACTGGTCTTAATCTTAACGTTTCATTGGTAAACAAAACAATGCTAGCAGTTTAGTTGATCTGAGAGTTTATGGCCTCTTCGAAGTGCAAGGTCGTTTGATAAAATAATTGCTACGAGTATTTTTGTATACTTAGTGATTTTTCTTGAATGAACTGACGACTTTTTTTTTGTTTTAATTGTTGTTGGTTCAGACACTACTTGTTGAGTTTCGGAGATAAACAATGGCTTAAGGGGGAGTACATATAGGTTTTTATAATATTACACAGTACACCATATGACTCGGGTCAGTTTGCTGATTAGAGTCGATAAAAATAACAAACAATGAAGGTGCATTTATGGTTTAATAGTTTTTTTAATTTATTACTAATAATTTTGATTGTTTTTGGAAAATGGACGTAGTCGCATCTTTGTCATAAATATTATAGGTGCATACACTATGCATCATTAAGGTCTTGTGGTCAGCAATTATTCAATTCAGTGGCTTTTTGTGTCTCAATCATTTTTTCTACTTGAAAAATAAGGAGGTAGATGAGATACATCTTATCACCTGTAATTGAACTTATTTGGAGCCGCACAGTTCACAATCATAACAAATTGGTAATAGTAGTAGTAGTAGTAGATTAGATTTTTATTGGTTCATATTTTTTTCTTTTTAGAGATTGAATACAATATTTAGGATACATAAAATCGTTTGAGCATGGCATTTGCCGTCTGCCAGATTGACAATACAATATAAACTCTATATATGTGTTTGATAAAATTACATTTTTAATTTAATAGTTCAGTCTTTATTTTAATTAAGGATTAAGATTCCGTTTGCATATATATTTTTTTTTTTTAACTGTAGGTAAGTTCTAATTTCAAAAATCACCGTTTTTAATTCTGTTCCTATATCTAAGAGCAGTTTTTAGGAAATCATACAATAAATCAACATTCATTTGATTTAATAAGAAAATACAATGTTCTTCGGTTAAGGTATCATTTCCAAATAAGTTTCTTCTTATTTCACGCAAAACTGGACACCTTCCCAAGAAATGAATGATGTCTTCACGTTCTCGCCGGTTGCATAAATCGCAAAAAATCGGTAATTCACTTCTATGTGGTATGTAATTGAGTTGGAGCAATTCGCCTCGTAATCGGAACATCATTGAAATTGTGCTTGTATTATTTTCATCTTTGAAGTAGTTGTTTTCGTTGAAAGTGTAATCCAGGCGATTATATATAGTTCGGTGAAGAGATCCTGCTGCTTCTTCCTCTTGTTTTTCCCTATATCTAAGGTCGTACAATAAGGGTCTCGCAGTACTTGGATCATCTATATTTATATCAAGTACAAATCCACACTCTTCAGCTAAACATTCCCATTCTTTAAAAAATCCTCTTTTGCTTTGCACCACTTGAATGGCGACCATCTTAGGGAGCCGGTGATCAGGCAATTGCATGACACGGAGAACATAGTCAACTTGTAGTTTGAGTGTTTTAATTAGTAACGGTGGCAATCCAGTCTCAATCATAAGCATATAGTTCGGTTCGTTGGGGGGGAGTTGAAATGCTCGTTTCAGGTAGTACCTTAAAAGTTCCTCAACCGATTCATATTCTGAACCTCCCCATACCTGTGCAGCATAAAAGATGATTGATTCTGCTAAAGTTTCAAAGACCCGATATTTACTACTGTGCCTTATGAATCTGTTGTTGAAGCAATTTTTCCAGGTAGCGTTTATTGCAGTTTTTGCCTTAGATAATTTATCTTTTAAATGTTTATCCATTTTCATATTTTGTGTGAATAGTACACCAAGATATTTGTATTCTTTTACAACCTCAACAGCATTCCCTTCGTAATACCATTTCTCGTTTGCACTAGTTCTGCCTGCTCCCTTTCGAATTACCATAACTTTGGACTTATCCGGATTAACCATAAGATTCCACAACTTACAGAATTCTTGGAGCTTATTTAACATTAACTGTAGAGTTTCAGGTGAGTTTGCCATCATTACTACATCATCTGCAAAAAGAAGGGCTTTAATTTGCAGTCCCGCAAATTCTATACCACCAGGTAGACTATAGACCAAGTCGTTTATAAAAAGTGCAAATAGATCGGGGCTTAGAGGACAGCCTTGTCTGACTCCTGTTTTGGTTGCAAACCACTCTGATCTATTAGCACCATTCCATACTGACGATTTCGTATCTCGATAGATATTTTGAATGAGTTGACCAAATTTTAAGGACATTCCAAGCCCGTACAGCTTGTACATTAGGGCATCCCGGTCGACCGTGTCGAACGCTGCTCTAAAATCCACGAAGATGACATACAACTTTTTACTTCTTGCGAGATATGAGTCAGCAATACTTTTGAACACGAAAATGTGATCAATAGTAGAGTAGCCCGATCTAAAGCCCGCCTGAAATTCACTTAAGAGATTTTTTGATGAAATCCACATTTTGAGCCGATTCTGAAGTACTGAAGTGAAAATTTTATAGGAGGCATTTCGAAAGGAAATACCTCTGTAGTTCGCAGGATTCATTGCACAACCTTTCTTGTAAATGGGAAACACTAAAGCTTCCTTAAACTGTTCAGGTATTACACCATTTTCCATGACGCTGTTAATTAGGCCGGTTAGCGTCTGAATGAGATTATTCGATCCGTACTTGTAAAATTCTACAGGTATCCTATCCGATCCAGCTGCTTTGCCATCCTTGAATCCATTAACAATAGAAGAAACTTCTTGTATAGTGATAGGTGAATCTTAAATAGGCTCTTGAAAGTTAGGTGGGGCGTAATGGTACTTGGATATCTCTTTTGATGTTGGGTTTAAAAGTTGCTGGAAATGGTTCTGCAAAGCTTGCGGGCTTAAGCTGTTGTCAATAATATATTTAGTACCATTTAAATTGCGAGCTAGGGTCCAAAATTCTGAAGAGTTCATAGCGAGAGTGAGTTTAAGCGCCTCAGATTCGAAAAACTTTTAAATACGATTCCTTGGCAAACCTGGTACTGGCTTTACGGAATAGTTTTAGCCAGGCATAGGACACATCCCTTGCCTTTTTACAGCTTTCATCAAACCAGCGATCCTTGAATGCTATGCGTTTTTTCTTCAATCTGCTGGAAGGATTTGCTTGCTTAATTATTTCCTCTAGATCGTTGAAATTCGCAACTTCATGATTTTGTAGAGCCTCATCTAAATTCTCTTTATAGGAGTGTTCATTGCTATTATGCCAAACTATCTTTGGGAGGAGTTCCATGTTTGTGGTTGTGACATTAGCTACCTCTGAATGGTTGAAGGAAACCACAATCGGCATGTGGTCTGAAAATGGCTCGTTTAATACCTCGAAATCGACAACATGATTGGTAATATTCTAGACAAATTTTAAATCTATAAAATTTCTACTTACTACCAAGCTTAATTGTCATTGTTCTTTTCAAAATAATTTAGAAAGCATCATTGTAACGATACAATATAACGATACAATATAACGATTACAATCAACGAATATTTTTTTTCGTGGAAGTTTTTGTAATCGATCTGATTTATCGAATTGAAAATTGTGACTTTTCGTAAAGGTTGAATAAGCATTTTTGTCTCCGATCACATCTCAAGAAGTTGGTGCCATGACTTCAAATAAATTTGATTTTAGGGATCAGTTATACTCGTATCTATCGTATGTTTTCATCACTGAAATCAATCATTTGGATTTTGGGCATTTGAGATTAGAGTTGCGTAGGCTTAAAAAAGAATGAGTAAAAAGTTTTTGTTGGAAATTAAGTTTAATAGTTGGAAATTAGAAATAACTATTAATGTCGACGAAAAAAAGGCAAACAATTGAACATTGATTTTATATTATTTTTAAAGTTGTACATAGAATGATTTTATAAACTGAAGACAAATTGAAATTCAAGTTGGATGCGGTTTTTATCTAAAAACGCAATACAGGCTTGTATTTCTTTAAAACATTAAAATTGTAAGCTTTAAATTAGGTTTGCATCAAAAGAATCATTTTAAAAACACAATGCATACTTAAAAAAAAAATTAAAAATTATTGTGTAAAATTTTGAAAACAACGCAGAATATCATTGATTGAATTAAGAAATGAATCTTATAAGGTATAGAAGGAATAGTTTAATAGATTTAAAACGTAATTAAGGAATTTTATAAAAATAAAGCTTTTGAAGTTGTTGAAAACCGAAATTTATTATTAAAGAAAAAATAATTTTGATACTGAATTTGTGATAAAAACGATTTTAGTAAGAGTTCGCTAACTTTATTATAAAAGTAAAAACGAGGCTGGGATGTGATCCACACTGATATCTTCAAATCCCGTATGTCGTTTAGTTTTGCTTAAAAGGTTTGGAGGTTTTCGTGTCTTGTTAAAAAAGTTGTCAGTTGAATATTAAACAAAAAATTAGGCTGGGATGCGATCCACACTGATAACTTCCCATCCCGTCTGTCGATTTGTCAAGCTTAAAAGGTTGTCTGTATGTACTCGTATCAATTCTTACCAAATTTGCGTACTATTTTTTGTAGATTTTATTTTTTATGAACTGTTGGATTTTTATATAAAAATTACTGAATATCGAAAACAATATTTTCTGTGGAATAAAATAAGTTTGAAGCCAATATTTTTAATTTTTGAAAAGATATTTGAATCGAAAATCAATTTTTACAAATTTTTTTTTTAAATTTTTGTAGGTTTTTAATTTTTTGTACAAAAACTGTCAATAGGTTTTTTTTTCAAAATTTTACTGAATGTTAACAACAATATTTTTTGCAAAATAAAAGTAGCTTAAAGCCAATATCTACAACTTTTAAAAAAATATTTTAGTAGAAAATCAATTTTTACCAACTTTTATAATTTTTTTTTAGGTTTTTATTTTTGTAGAAAAACTGTCAATTCGATTTTTCTCAAAAGTAGTCCTAATGTTGAAACAATATTTCTTATAAGTAAAAATTATTTAGAAGCTATTATCTCAAATTTTTGAAATGATATTTGAGTCGAAAATCATTTTTTACCAACTTTTGTTAATTTTTTTTCGGTTTTTAATTTTTTGTAAAAAAACTGTCAATTCGATTTTTTTAAACATTTAACTGAATGTTGACAACAATATTTTTTAAAGATAAAAGTAAATTAAAGCCACTATGTCAAAGTTTTGAAAAGATATTCGAGTCGAAAATCAATTTTTACCAACTTTTACAAATTTTTTTTTAGGTTTTTATTTTTTGTAAAAAAACTGTCAATTCGATTTTTCTCAACATTTTTCAAAATGTTGAAAACATATTTCTTATAAGATAAAATAAATTTGAAGCCTACATTTCAAGTTCTTGAAAAGATATTTGAATCGATATTCAATTTTTACGAACTTTGAGTAATGTTTTTTTGTAGATTTTTATTTTTTATAAAAAAAAACTGTAAATTAGATTTTTCTCAAAATTTCATCAGATGTCAAAAACATTATTCTTCGTTGCACAAAATTGTTTTTGAGATGAAATCATATTTTAGGCGTAAAATTTTGGAGGTGACAAATTTTTTTTCAGTTTTTTTGATTTATAAGAAGTCTCTAGCGTTTTTGGTTCGTAAGATATTTAGGGTTAACCAAGTTTTCACTTTTTTTCAAACTGCTAGGTAAAAAACCACTCACAAAATGTTCGTGAAAGCTCTTTCTGCCTTATTATCTGTATAACAAAATGTATTTGAAATCGATATCTCTTCTGGTTCTTGAGCTATGGACGACGAAAAAAACGTAGCGAACGTACGGACGTTAGGACGTACGAACGCACGTACACACACACGCACAGACATCTTTCTAAAAATCTCTTATTTCGACTCTAAGGACCTTGAAACGTCGAGAAATGTCAAAATTTTCAATTTGACAAATCGAACCCATTACAAAAACTTCCTATGGGAAGTTAAAAATAACTAAAAAATACCAACAGTGTTTTGCATATGAAATAGTTTGATTTAAAAGTCTGTTTTCGCTAACGAGATATTTAGTCGAAAACCAATTTTTACCAATTTAAGTTGGATTTAACTTTTTATTCCTTTTATTAACAAATGCAAACAATTTATTACAGAATACAATCGTTTTGAAGTCAATACTTTCATTTATTCTAGAGATATTGAGAACCGAAAATCAATGTTTACAAATTTTGCAGATCTTAATTTTTATGACAAAAACTGACTGTCGGTATTTTTACTGAATATTTTCTATAAAATTGAACAAAAATTTGTTTCGAAAATCAATTTTAACCAAGTTTTTTATGTTTTGTAAATGTCATAAACGTTATTCTTCGTTGCATACAATTATTTTAAAGATGAAATCATCTTTTGTTTGTAAAATATTCGTGGTGACAATTATTTTTGTCCTTTTTTTTGATTTATAAAGGAAACAGTTACTTGATTTTTTTTTAAAAAACATCTTGTTTACTATCACGTCACAATATATTTATAATTTCAAATTTAATTCGAGGTGCTATAGTGCTATTGGCTCATGAGACATTTTAAGTTAACCACAATTTGTTTGAGATTCTTTCTTACGTACACACACATGTACAGACATCTCTCTTTATTTAGACTCTAACGTCGAGAAATGTCAACATTTTCAGTTCGACAAATCAAACCGATTACAATGACTTCCTATGGGAAGTTAATAACGTTTTTGTTCAGGCGTGAAAAAGCATTTTTTTTTCTTATAGAAGGGGATATCAATCTAAAATGGTTGTTATCATCTCATGGTAGCTCTCATTATTCACAGTAACTTTGCGATTCTCATCATTTTTAAAAAAAATACGACCACAAAATTCCGCCAGTGACTTTTCTGGATACATTTATAGCACTTGCAATGGTTCTGTTATCTATTCCACCCGAAATGAGCTTCTTCGCTGAACGCAATTTTCCATAAAAAAGTAGATCTTCGGCCAATTTTTTAAAAGCCCATTCACAAAAAATTTGAAGTTGTGGTAGGACGTTTGATTTTTTTTCAATTTTAGTAGCATTTCCTATTTTTTTACACATTGGATGATTAATTTGAGAGATAGCAAAAACCAAACATCAATTTTTACCAAATTTGCGTACTATTTTTTGGAGATTTTATTTTCTTATGAAAATTGATTTTCATTAAAAAAACTACTGAATATAGAAAACAGCATTTTTTGTGAAAGACACAAAGTTTGAAGACAATGTTTTTAATTTTTGTAAAGCTATTTGAGTCGGAAGTCCATTTTTACCAAGTTTTATAATTGTTTTTTTTTTAGGTTTTTATTTTTTGTAAAAAACTGTCAATTAGATTTTTCTTAAAATTTCACTAAATCTGCTATAAAGCAAATATCACCGCCATCCAGGAAATACGATGGGATGGGCCGGGCAAAAAGAGGATGAAAAACTGCGATATTTACTATGGTGACTGCTACCACTAAAACCAACAGAGCTTATTTGGATGCGGCTTTGTCATTGGAGCCATCCTTAGGCAAGAAGTCTGCATCAATGAGCGCCTCATGACCATACGCATCAAGGCTAAATTCGGCAACATTATCCTGATATGCGCGCACGCCCGCACAGAAGAGAAAGACGACAACACCAAAGATATGTTCTTCGAGCTCCTAGACAAAACATATGAGCAGTGCCCTAGCTACGATATTAAAATAGTCCTGAACAATTTTAATGCCAAGCTAGGAAGGGAAGACATCTTTGGTGGAATAATCGGGAGGAACAGCCTGCACGACAACACTTCCGACAACGGATTCAGGCTCATAGATTTTGCTGCGGGGCGAAACGTGATGGTAGCCAGTACGCGTTTTCCACACCTCAACATCCACAAAGGGACTTGGACTTCTCCAGATCAATCTACCGTCAACCAGATTGAATATATTGCGATCGACGCCAGGCACGCTTCCAGCATTATGGATGTACGAACTTTTCGAGGAGCTAACATCGACTGGGACCACTACCTCGTTGTAGCCAAGGTAGCACTTCGGATTTCCAGAAAAACAGGGAGGTGCTGGGAGAAGATAACACGTCAAACGGCTACAATCGCCAGAGATTGCCAAATCCTTTTCCGACCGAGCTACAAGTAACCTCTCTCGAAATTCTCTGCCGCCAACACAATATATCGAAAAACAGTGGCAACATTACCAAGATGCAATTAGAGAAGCCGCCTCTGATGTGCTGGGTTTCAAACAGCCACCAACAAGGAACCCCTGGTTTGATGAGGAATGTCGGCAGGCAAATGCAGCCAAACAACACGCACGCAAAGCGGCGCTGCATAAAAGGACGAAAGCTGCTCGTGAGCTCTATGAGCAGAAGAGGCGAGAGGAACGCCGACTTCTTAAAAGGAAAAAGAGAGGACATGAGAAGCGTGCGGTCGAAGATGTTGAGAGGTATAAAAGCAGGAATGAGGTTCGAAAGTTTTATGAACAGGTGAAACGAACTTCACAGGTACATAAACCTAGAACCTAAAGCTGCAAAGACGAAAGTGGAAACATCATAGTGGAACCGCAGTCAATGCTGAGGATATGGAAGGACCACTTCTGCAGACTGTATAACGGCGACGAAGAACTGAATTCCGCTGTCAGACAGGATGATCCATTCAATATAGACGACGAAAACTCACAATCCCGTCCTCCCGACTTAGACGAAGTAAAGATTGCCATATCTAAGTTGAAGTCTAATAAAGCCGCTGGAGCAGATGGCTTGAATGCCGAGCTCTTTAAAGCAGCTGGAGATAAGTTGGTTAGGAGCATGCACCAACTTATCTATAGATATGGTCGGAAGAAAGCATGCCCGATGAATGGAACCTCAGTATTGTTTGCCCGATCCTGAAAAAAGGAGACCCTCTTAACTGCACCAACTATAGAGGAATAAGTCTACTTAACATCGCCTATAAAATTTTCCCTGCCGTAATATGTGAACGTCTAAAGCCCATCGTCAACAACCTGATAGGTCCTTATCAGTGTGGTTTTACACCAGGAAAGTCCACAGTTGATCAAATATTCACATTATGGCAGATCCTGGAAAAAACACAAGAACACCAAATCGACATATGACATCATATACAGGGACGATCTGTATAGAGCCATAAAGGTTGGAAACAACTTAACAGAACCTTTCGATGTCAAATGGGTCTAACGGTTAATGAGGGCAAAACAAAGTACATGCTGTCGTCAAGAAAGGGCATACAACACCGACGTCTTGGTCAAAACGTCACCATCGACAGAAGTAACTTTGAGGTAGTCAAGGACTTCGTCTACCTAGGCTCCGCTGTAAACGCAGAAAACAACACCAGCGCTGAGATCAAACGCAGAATAACTCTTGCTTACCGCTGTTTCTTTGGGATAAGAAAGCAATTGAGTGGTAAAGTCCTCTCTCGGGGGACCAAAGTGATGCTATATAAGACCCTTATCATCCCGTCCTGCTATACGGTGCAAAAGCATGGACTATGACAAAAACGGATGAAAGCACCTTGGGTCGCTTCGAGAGCAAAGTTGTTCGTGTAATCTACGGTCACGTATGCATCGAAGGGGAGTGGAGGAGAAGATGGAACGACGAGCTGTATATAATTTAAAATAACAATTTCAGGCTCATAGATTTTGCTGCGGGGCGAAACGTGATGGTAGCCAGTACGCGTTTTCCACACCTCAACATCCACAAAGGGACTTGGACTTCTCCAGATCAATCTACCGTCAACCAGATTGAATATATTGCGATCGACGCCAGGCACGCTTCCAGCATTATGGATGTACGAACTTTTCGAGGAGCTAACATCGACTGGGACCACTACCTCGTTGTAGCCAAGGTAGCACTTCGGATTTCCAGAAAAACAGGGAGGTGCTGGGAGAAGATAACACGTCAAACGGCTACAATCGCCAGAGATTGCCAAATCCTTTTCCGACCGAGCTACAAGTAACCTCTCTCGAAATTCTCTGCCGCCAACACAATATATCGAAAAACAGTGGCAACATTACCAAGATGCAATTAGAGAAGCCGCCTCTGATGTGCTGGGTTTCAAACAGCCACCAACAAGGAACCCCTGGTTTGATGAGGAATGTCGGCAGGCAAATGCAGCCAAACAACACGCACGCAAAGCGGCGCTGCATAAAAGGACGAAAGCTGCTCGTGAGCTCTATGAGCAGAAGAGGCGAGAGGAACGCCGACTTCTTAAAAGGAAAAAGAGAGGACATGAGAAGCGTGCGGTCGAAGATGTTGAGAGGTATAAAAGCAGGAATGAGGTTCGAAAGTTTTATGAACAGGTGAAACGAACTTCACAGGTACATAAACCTAGAACCTAAAGCTGCAAAGACGAAAGTGGAAACATCATAGTGGAACCGCAGTCAATGCTGAGGATATGGAAGGACCACTTCTGCAGACTGTATAACGGCGACGAAGAACTGAATTCCGCTGTCAGACAGGATGATCCATTCAATATAGACGACGAAAACTCACAATCCCGTCCTCCCGACTTAGACGAAGTAAAGATTGCCATATCTAAGTTGAAGTCTAATAAAGCCGCTGGAGCAGATGGCTTGAATGCCGAGCTCTTTAAAGCAGCTGGAGATAAGTTGGTTAGGAGCATGCACCAACTTATCTATAGATATGGTCGGAAGAAAGCATGCCCGATGAATGGAACCTCAGTATTGTTTGCCCGATCCTGAAAAAAGGAGACCCTCTTAACTGCACCAACTATAGAGGAATAAGTCTACTTAACATCGCCTATAAAATTTTCCCTGCCGTAATATGTGAACGTCTAAAGCCCATCGTCAACAACCTGATAGGTCCTTATCAGTGTGGTTTTACACCAGGAAAGTCCACAGTTGATCAAATATTCACATTATGGCAGATCCTGGAAAAAACACAAGAACACCAAATCGACATATGACATCATATACAGGGACGATCTGTATAGAGCCATAAAGGTTGGAAACAACTTAACAGAACCTTTCGATGTCAAATGGGTCTAACGGTTAATGAGGGCAAAACAAAGTACATGCTGTCGTCAAGAAAGGGCATACAACACCGACGTCTTGGTCAAAACGTCACCATCGACAGAAGTAACTTTGAGGTAGTCAAGGACTTCGTCTACCTAGGCTCCGCTGTAAACGCAGAAAACAACACCAGCGCTGAGATCAAACGCAGAATAACTCTTGCTTACCGCTGTTTCTTTGGGATAAGAAAGCAATTGAGTGGTAAAGTCCTCTCTCGGGGGACCAAAGTGATGCTATATAAGACCCTTATCATCCCGTCCTGCTATACGGTGCAAAAGCATGGACTATGACAAAAACGGATGAAAGCACCTTGGGTCGCTTCGAGAGCAAAGTTGTTCGTGTAATCTACGGTCACGTATGCATCGAAGGGGAGTGGAGGAGAAGATGGAACGACGAGCTGTATATAATTTAAAATAACAATATATAATTTAAAATTAAATTCAAGTCTCATTGGTTCGTGTGATATTTTGAATTAACAAAAATGTTCACCTTTTTTTTAAAACTGCTGTGGTAAAAAACCACTTAATTTTCTTGAGAGCCCTTTCTGCACCTTTCTGACATATTTTACTAGAGTAAAATACATATGTCATGAAATGTGACCTCTAAAACTCCAATTAAATCGCATTCGTGCCAACATTTCCTTAAAGAAGCTAACATATTTTTAATAAGCTTTGGAGGTGTTTCACTTAGCCCACTTATCAAAGTCACTTTTTCGGCCTTCCCAATCAAAGTTACTTCAAGTTGATTGAAATCTTGAGTTGTTGTTCTTAATGAATCCACAACAATGTTGTATATACAGTTCTAACATTTTTATTCTTTTCAATGTAAGCCTTCCCTTAACCAGAAGTATATTCAGTTCTATCAAAATATGTGTCTACAACAAAAATTGCATTCGTATTCCTCACGCATAACTTCCAACGCAATGCCAGCTTGTAGCCATAGCCGTTAGCAACCTATTTATTGCTATATTATGTACCTTGCCTATATATTTTTCTAGCAAAATACAAAATTTATTATAAGCAAAATGTTGAGAGCCAACATGGTTCATCATAAATCCTCTGCTCCTGGCACACTTCTCGCATCCAATTATTTTATTACGAGTATATTTACTTATTTTGCTTGTTTTTATTTGATTTCTTGACCAAGACCCCAGACTGAGAAAGCCTTAAAAGAACGTTATCAGAATTTTAAATTAATTTTGCCACTAGCAACAAAATGAAAATAGAAGCATAAGCCAAATAAAATGCAAAAAGCTTTAATAAAATTCCACAAATTATCTGAAGGTGGAGATCAAAAGAGAGAGACAGGGAGGTTAATTTAACAGGTGTCTTTGGATGGAGTTTTTAACACACTGAATTGAGTCTGGAACTTAAAGTCGGAATCGGTATCTTGGATACGGCTTGATTATGATAATTAGAAGAAAAAAAGGCGCCGAACAACAGGGAAACCTTAAAGAAGGAACATCGTTTCGGTTGTTATGTTATTATAAAAGGTACTGGGCTACGCACAATCACACTAAATAATGGTTAAAGGTTGGTTGGCGCGATGGCGACGAGACACGACGAGCGTCCACGACGATACATCTCATTAAAATAATTTATTATTATAGACATGTTACCTTACGTTGTGTGGATATTACTATGGTCATATGTGATACACTCTGGGGCAGAAGTTTTTTGAGATTGAACGCATCACATAAGGAATATGAGGGCAAAATATTCTGAACGGAAAGTTGAGAATTATTGATTATGTTGACAATGCGAAGCCTACACGCAGTCATGGCTTTTAATTAAGGAGTTTTATTTTTAATGTGGAAAGTAATTATGGTCATAAATTGTGAAAAATACACTCCAGTGCAGTGTAGTAGGAAGTGATTGGACCACCGGACGCGAAGTAGGAAGCATCAGGAATCATGTCAAACTTGGTTAATTAAGTAGACGTTAAGGATTGATAAAATATACAGTCATCTATGGAATGGTTGGTTGGTAGTCACAATTTTTCTATTTCAAAAAAATCGTACGAACTTTTCCACATTCTCAGAAATATTTCTTGTGTTCAAATCGTTTTGAAAAAAAAATATATACATACATACATTTAAAATTAGAACACAATCAAGGGGAAGAGCTAGTGGAAGTTGCTGCTTCGGATTAAAAAAAAATCTTAATAATATGTGTTACGAATTTAAAGTATATGAAGGCGTTATTTTTGTTAAACTGTTTTACAAAGAAAAATGTTTCCGAATCCTGCCGACTTATATCAACTGCAATCAATGGAATAACGATTTTGAAAAACTAGAAGATGTAATAACTCGAGATAAAACATCTAACTTGCTGGTGGTGGGTGATATGAATGCGAGGACAGGAAGACAAGCGGGAAATGAAAATGAGATCCTGGGAATTGAACGAAATTCGAAGGACATTATTGTTAATGCAAGAGGAAGCTTATTGAACTATGCTATACATACGGTTTAAGAATTCAAAATGGAACTTGCTTATCGGATACGAACGGAGAATTTACTTTTGTTGGACGACAAGGTAGCTCGGTGATTGATTATAGTTTGGTAGGTAGTGAATGGAATGAACTCATTTTTGATTTGGAAATCCATAATGTACCTTACTCTGACCACTTTCCAATTGCAGTAAACTTCAAACTTAATACCAGAGAAGCACAGGAATCGAGAATTATGAATACCTTACCGAAAATAAAATGGAAATCGAAACACAAGTCAGAGTATCAATTGAGATTAAATAATGCGCTGATATGCCAAAGAACTTACGATTTACCTCAGATAGGAGAGATAATCAAAGCCTCTTATTACACAGTTAACAACAACACTCAGCGGAACTCTTCGGCACCGTGGTATGATGCCGACTGTAGAAAATACAGACAATTATCGTTTGGTTGGTTAAGAGAGTATAGGACCTCAAATGAGGACTATTTCAGACACCAGTATTTGATGGCTAATAAGGCGTACAAAGAAATATGTAAACAAAAAAAGGCTGTTTTCTACGAAGCTTAATCAAGACGATTAGCGCTATCCAAAAACTCAAAAGATTTTTGTAACTTGGCAAGACAACTGAATGGCAAACGGTTTTCAATCCAAACGAACTTGAGACCAAACCTTCTGGCAGCTCACTTTGAGAAACTGTTGAATCCAGTACATGAGATGCTACAATTAGTTACCAAGAAGTAATATCAGCTGTAATGAAGCTTAAAGATGGAAAAGCTGCAGGTTCGAATGGCATATCAGCTGAATTTTATAAGTATGGGACACCAGAACTACTTACAAGGCTAGCTTTCATATTGAACAATATCATGGAAACCGGGACTATACCACATGAATTCAAGGAATCGATTATTTTTCCGATTCACAAGAAAGGAAACATGGCCGAACCAGCTAATTACAGAGGTATATCGTTCCTAAATGCTTCATACAAGATATTTACACTAATACTACACAAACGATTCAACGAATGGATTGATAGCGACAAACTGCTGAAGGACTACCAGGCAGGATTTAGAAGTGGATATTTAACGATCGATCATATTTTTACCCTTAGATGTATGGCTAAAACATTCCTTCCTAAGAAAAAGAAGCTTTATGCCTTCTTCGTGGATTTTAAAGCTGCTTTCGATATGATCGATAGAAAGGCTCTAATGTATAAGCTATATAGTAAAGGTATGTCATGGAAGTTTGGAAGAGTCATACAGAATCTCTACGACGACACAACAAGTAAAGTATGGAATGGTGAAGCGCTTTCGGAAGAATTCAAAACACAATCGGGAGTCAGGCAAGTGTTCATGTTCATTGATGATCTGGTTGACATTCTGCCATGTGGAGTAGTGATGTTTGCAGACGATATTGTTCTGTTGGCAGCCTCTTCTGAATCATTGCAGTTGATGATTAACCGATTATTCGAATACTGTCGGGTTTGGAATCTGATAGTTAACCTTGACAAATCCAAGGTTTTAATATTCAAAAGTGGAAGAGGCCGCAAATGTGCAAACGAAAAATGGCATTATAATGGAGAAAATATAGAGGTTGTAACGGAATTCAAATATCTAGGAGTTATTTTCACGCAAAATCTGAAGGAAAAATTAATGAAGGCAAAATGCGCAATCAGCGCTACATGGAATAGATGCTTTCATAACAAAAGTATAGCACACAGCAGTAAATTCAAATTATTTGAAGCGATATCAGCGTCAATCCTTTTCTACGCAGCTCAGACATGGGGTACAAGGCAGTACGATACGGTGGAAAAACTTCTACGATACTACTGCAAAAGAATCTTCCAGCTTCCGCGTAGCACACCTAACTACGTTATCATGTTAGAAACAGGAATCTCGCCATTGTTCATTCGAACATTAAAAATGCAAGTGGATTATGTCACGAAAGTCTTGAAGATGGATGATAATCGACTACCTAAAATAGTAGCTCTTGAAGGCTTAAGGACAAAGACAAGTTGGTGCGCTGATTGGTTGGAACTTGCTTCAGAATGTGGGATAGTCTTAAACCTGTGCAGTGAAGAATTAGAAACTTTGCTTAATCAACAGGATCTATCTACAGACAACTATATAGCCAATTTAAAATTTCGAGTCAACATATAAATTCACTGGTCTACAAAATTTATATTTTTGTCTACCGTTTTACCGTTAAATTTGTTTAGCAGCTCGCGTGACTTTGGTTTTGATTTTTATCATTGAAGCCTGTATATTAATAGATAGTAAATGAATTTGAAGGTGTTAAGATTATTATCTCATGTTTTTGCGCCATGAGTAGTTCAAAAAGACGTTGTTTACATAGCCTAGATCATTTTTGCTACATATGCGGAGAATATGTGTTACAAAATCGTTATATCAGAGTTTTTTAAAATACCTATTTTGAGTATTTTGGCATCCTCTTGGATAAAAGTGAGAATTGCTGGGCTCCCAATTGTGTTTGTAAGTCGTGTGTAGAATATTTAAGATTATGGAAAAGTGGTAAGAGAAGTGAATTCAAAATTTGAAACATCGACTATTTGGCGAGAACGACGAAATCATCTCGAGGACTGTTATTTTTGTAGCGTGAATATAAACGGTTTAAACACTAAAAATCGATCTAAAGCTAAATGGCAGTACCCAAGTACTAGTTATGTTCAACGTCCAGGACAGCGTTGATCTGACTCTTCAGTGCTTAAAAATATATCTGAACCCTTAAAACAAGACATTGAAGGACCAAGCTCATCATAAAATGGTATTGATGCTGATGCTGATTTCAAGGTATGTCAAATGAGTCAAAATGCTTTTGCCAAAAGGAGTTAAATGATCTTGTAAGAGATTTAAGTCTGTCTAAACAAGCTTCAGAACTGCTAGCATCAAGATTGAAAGAAAAAAATGTGCTTTCCTTAGATACTAAAATAACTTTTTATCGTGAGAGAGATAAAGAATTACGGTGTTATTTTTTCGAAGAAAACGGTATTACCTTTTGTTCAGATATCAAAAACTTATTGTTAAAAATGGGTTTGAAAAAATATGAACCAAAAGACTGGCGTTTATTCATTGACAGCTCAAAACGAAGCCTGAAACGTATTCTTTTACATAATGGAAACAAATATGCTGGGGTACCTATTGCCCACAGTTCCAAGTTGAAGGAAGAATATTTTAACATTTCGCTAGTCTTGAACAAAATTAAATACAATGATCATTATTGGCTAATTTGTGTCGATTTAAAAATGATAAACATTCTTTTCGGTCAACAAAGTGGTAACACTAAAATTCCCTGTTTTATATGTTTTTGCCTCAGTAGAGCTAAGCAAGGGCATTGGATAAGGAGAAACTGGCCGTTTAGAGAAAACATGGAGCCTGGAAAGAAAAACATAGTCTAGAATTCATTAGTAGCTCGTGACAAAACTATCCTTCCACCATTACGTATAAAACTGGGTATTTTGAAACAGCTTGTTAAATCACTAGATAAAAACGGGAGCTGTTTTGCTTTCATCTGCCAAAAATTTCCTCGGGTCACTATGGAAAAGATTAAAGCCAGTATTTATAATGGCCCCTAAATCAGACAATTGACGAAAGATACCCAATTTATAAATTCTATGACTGAGTTAGAACCAAAGGCTTGGACTGCTCATCTCTGTAATTCAAAATTTTCTCGGAAAATTTAGGGGATATGAGCGATATATAGCAGGGAGAGCGTATGCATCAAGACTTACGCGTCATGGAAGAGCGCTGACTATTGTTGGTCATTAATGCGTCACTTTACAAAGTCTTAACATCACCAAAAAGCTTTAAAACGAAGTTTTTTAGAACAAAAATGTACAATGTTTAAAAATAACTTTGTTGCGTTTTATGGTAAGTTCCGTAGAGAACCAGGGTCTATAAATTCCAACCGTAAAGTTTTTATGCTGAATCAAAGCGTCTTATTTGAGACAACACTTTTTATGACAACAGTAAATCATGTTGGATTTGTCAATTCCTTGCGGAGAACAGTACCAGTGAAATTAATTGCGGTGGCACAGGCAGGGATTGGACCCAAGAAGACCATTGGCATGTGAGTTCTACGCTCTTACCATCACGTCACGGGTACTACAGTTTTTTTGATATGCTTTGAAATACAGAATTTATGAATTACAGTGTTATGACCAAACAGTATTACACAAAATTTCAATCCAACAGAATTTTGAGATAAAGCATTTCACAACTCTCATTTTTAATTTTCTGGGAAAGTGGTTCAACATGTTCCGAAGTTAAAAAGTCATTAGGATTTAAGGAAATCATTTAAAAAAAAGTTTTCATTGACCATTTCTATAGGAGATGTATTAATATCGATTCCAAATAAATTAAAAGAGCTTGTGATGCGACCCACACTGATAACTTCCCATCGGTCGATTTTTATGAAACTTTAACAAAATATTAATAACTATATTTTGTGTAAGATAAAAAATGTTATTTGGTCTTATAAAACTTGTGTCGTAAACCATTTACCTATTTGTTTTTTTTTTTGCTTTTGTAGATTTTCGTGTTTTCTAAAAAAAAAAGTTGTCAATTGAATTTTTGCAAAACATTAGCTTTAAGTTAGCAAAAATATTTTTCAAATAATAAAATAAATTTTCTTTCAATATCTTTTTTTTGCTGATAAAAACTACAGTTTGGATCTTTCTAAAAACACGTTAACAACAAAACTTTGTATAGAATGCAATAATTTTGAATTCCATACTTTCATTTATTCTCAAAATATCCTAATAGGACACCATTTTTTACCAATTTTGCGTAGTTTCCGACAGTTGGGTTTTTCTACAAATTTTAGTTAATTGAAAAAAAAAATAGGTAAGGTAAATACAGTTTTAAGGCAATACCTTTATTTTTGGAAATGATATTCGAGTCCAAAATCAATTTTTAATAACTTTTAGCACAGTTTTTTTTAAGTTTTAATTTTTTGTAAAACAACCGTTACTTCGATTTTTCTCAAATTTTTACCAGATGACAAAGTTATTGTAATGGGTCCGATTTGTCGAATTGAAAATTTTGAAATTTCTCGACGTTTAAAGGTCCCTAGAGTCGAAATAAAAGATTTTTAGAAAGATGTTTGTGCGTGCGTGTGTAAGTTCGTACGTCCGTACGTCGTCGGTACGTTCCCGATGTTTTTTTCGTCGTCCATAGCTCAAGAACCAGTAAAGATATCGACTTCAAATAAATTTTGTTATACATTAATTAGTGCAGAAAGATGCATAAAGGGCTCTCAAGAAAATTACATGGGTGGTTTTTTTTTACCATATCAGTTTGAAAAAAAGGTGGTTAATTCAAAATATCTCACGAACCAATAAAGCTAGAGACTTCAAATAAATTTTTATTTTATATTGTAATGTGATACCAAACAAATATAAAAAAGAAAAAAATCCAATTAACGTTATTTCTTATAAATCAAAAGAACTTAAAAAAAAATGTTGTCGCCTCGAAAATTTTACGAACAAAAAATGGTTTTATCTCCAAACGTTTTCAACATCTGGTAACATTTTGAGAAAAATCGAATTGAATGTGTTTTTGTACAGTAAAATAATAAAAGTTGGTAAAAATTGACTCATATATCTTTTAAAAAATCGGAGATTATGAATTCCAACTAATTTTTACTTTAAGAAATATTGTTTTCGATTAATCAATTTATTTCGATTTAATCGGAAAAAAATTCAAAAATTCTAATTGACAGTTTTTTTACAAAAATAAAAACCTTAAAAAAATATAAAAGTTTTTAAAAATTTACTTTCGACTTATGTACACATCTTTTCGAAAATTTGAGATATTGGCTTTAAACTAATTTCTACTTTTAAAAAATGTTTTTTCAAAATTCAGTAAGTTTTTGAGAAAAATCGAATTGACAGTTTTTTTTTATAAAAAAAAATAAAATCCTAAAAAAAAATTAATAAAAGTTGGTTAAAATTAATTTTCGACTCAAATATATTTTCAAAAATTTGAGATTATGGCTTTCAGCTTTTTAAAAAATGTCGTTGTCAACATTCGGAAAAATTTTAAGAAAAATCGAATTGACAGTTTTTCTTACAAAACATAAAACCTAAAACAAAACATTACCAAAACTTGGTAAAAATTAAGCTTCGACACAAATTTCTTTTCAAAAATTAAAAATATTGGTTTCAAACTTACTTTATCTCACAGTAATATTGTTTTCGACAATCAGTGAATTTTCGCAAAAAATCTAACAGTCCGTCTTTTCATAAAAAAATAATATCTAAATCTATCTTAATAAATACCTCGTTAACAAAACTAGATTCTTAAATCAAACTATTTGATTATAGGAACTTTCTTACAAAAACAATTAAAAATTTAGTAAGGTCAAAATAAAGTCCAATGTTCAGCCTGCCTATGTATAAGCGGATCACTTTGCACGACCCCGTCTGTGGCACTAGACACCTTTCTCTACCTTACACCTCTTGACATATTTTGCAAACAAAAAGCTGCAAGCTCTGCTATTCGCCTCAATGCTTCGTGGACTAACAACAACATTGGCCACTCCGTAATTCTAAGGTACATACAGCTGTCAACAAAATAATAGCAGCGCTAGTGTTTTCTCATTTCTTTTTATTATATCTTTTTTGCTATTGCTTTTTTCTCTCTCAACTTATGGTTTTTCTGAAACTCTTATTCTAAGCTTACATTATCACCATCAATCATATCAATATGCATTATATCAATAAAATAACGGCACTTTGTTTAAAAAATTGCAAATTTTGGACACACAAAATAATAGCAGCAGTTTTAAAAATATTCAAAAAATTAACATTTATACAATAATTTCATCAATTTTTATAATTTATATAATTTATTTAACACATAAATATTTTGTACAAAAACCCTTCACTTTCAAAACATCATCACATCTTTTTGGTATTGAATCCACCAGTTTATTGCACTGCTCTATGGGTATTCCCCTCCACACACTTTGTACAGTCGTCCACAATTATGCCTGATTTTGGGGTTGTGCTTGCCAACGCCACGTTTAACATCCCCCCACAAATGCTCAATGGAATTTAGGTCTGGAGATTGCGCTGGCCAATCTAAAAGCTGTATATCCTTACGCGAGAACCACTCTTTCGCACTACGGCTTGTGTGCTTTGGGTCATTGTCTTGATGGAAGACCCATCTGAAAGGCATGTGTTCTGCAGCGTAAGACAGCATCACTTCCTCCAAAATTTGGACATACGCATGTTGATCCATAATGCCATACATTTTTTTTATGGGCCCAACACCATTGTACGAAAAACAGTCCCAAACCATTATTTTGCCACCTCCAAGCTTCACTGTTTTCATGGTGTATTTTGGCTGAAACTCTGTGTTCGGTGGACGCCAAACAAAATTTCTAGACCCAGTGCCACCAAAAAGAATGATTTTGCTTTCGTCTGAAAACAAGACGTTCCGCCACTTCTCTCGTGTCCAACCACCATACTTTTTCGCAAAAGCAAGGCGTTGAACCAGATGACGTTTGGAGAGGAGTAGCTTTTTTCTTGGGTGGCATGCCTTCAAATAAGCTGTGCGAATAGTGCGAAGCACTGTCTCATCGCTCACATTGAGCTCGAGCTCTTTGTTTATATCCACAGCTGATTTAAAGGGGTCTTTCTTTAACATTTTGACTATTGGCCTATGGTCCCCGTCCTCCAATTTGCGTTTTTGACCTCTGGTTTCCACTTTTTCCACAAAATATATGGAATTATGGATCATGTTTGCAGAAACGTTAAAATTTGTTTGGATTTCGCTGTAGGATTGTCCGGGGCTCCACATTTGGCCTAGCTCTTGACTGCAATATTGTTCTCGTCCCACTGTTTAATAAATTTAACAAAAAAAACATGCAAAATAACAAACAATGATATTTGCAGAAGATACTTACTGTTTGTTGGCGATTTTAGTTGAAATATACTTTACTTTATTGATTTTAACTATTTTTGCATTAACGCTGCTATTATTTTGTGTGTCCAAAATTTGCAATTTTTTAAACAAAGTGCCGTTATTTTATTGATATAATGCATATTGATATGATTGATGGTGATAATGAAAGCTTAGAATAAGAGTTTCAGAAAAACCATAAGTTGAGAGAGAAAAAAGCAATAGCAAAAAAGATATAATAAAAAGAAATGAGAAAAAACTAGCGCTGCTATTATTTTGTTGACAGCTGTAGAATCAATTCCAAAGCACACAGACTACACCATCCCCCAACTACAATTCGACAGAAACTTCCAGATTTCTATACCTACCAGATCTTTTTGGGAGGATAGGACATTCTTGGAGGATGAGTCAATCCATTTTTACACAGATGGCTCAAAAACCAAAGATGGGGTTGGTGGAGGTGTGTACTCTGAACGACTGAAATTAAGTCTCTCATTCCGCCTTCCCAATCATTGTAGCGTGTTCCAGGTGGAACTTTTGGCGATAAAAGAAGTCTTGTCTTGGGTCAAAGAAAACGTGATATCAACATCTGATATCCGTATTTTCTCTGATAGCCAGGCCACTATCAAATCTCTGGACTCTGTCTCTACAAACTCTATAACAGTCCATAAATGTCGATCATCTCTAATGGAGATGGCGCAACAGTTTAATATTCACCTTTGCTGGCTGCCGGGCCATAGAGACATTCCAGGTAACTGTAAGGCAGATGAACTCGCCAGGAACGGTACAGTACAGCCCATCCTACTGGCAAGTACTGGCATACCAATCGCTACCTGTAAACTACTGCTAATGCAAGACGCTGTGAGGAGGGCAGGCACCAGGTGGACCAACATCACCACGTGTCAAGTCACAAAAAACATCTGGCCAACACTGGATTTAAAACGTTCAAGGTGCTTGCTCTCTCTAAGCAGATCGCATATAAGCTCGATAATAGGTGTCATAACCGGACACTGTCTAATAGGAAAGCACGCCACGAGACTAGGCGTATTCTCAAATGACTTTTGCAGAAGCTGTATGGACGAGGAAGAGGAAGAAACGGTTCTTCATCTTCTCTGCACATGCCCTGCTCTAGCTTGAAAACGCATAAATTACCTAGGAGAATTTTTCCTTAACGATTTAAATGATCTAAATCATATCAGTATAATCAGCCTCTCACGTTTCGTAAGTGACTCAAGCTGGTTCCATTGAGCTTAGAAGAAATCCTCAAGATTCATTTGGTATCACAATGGGCCTAGGAGGAAGCCTCAAGATTCATGTGGTATCACAATGGGCCATTAAACTGGCCTAAGTGTGTCCGTTTTCATCTTGGACAGCCACTATAACCTAACCTAACCTAAGGTCAAACCTAAGGTTGAAAAACGGTTTCAACTTCTGGTTCTGAGATCGTTTTTCTTCAAAAATTCTACTAAAAACTGGTAAAAATTGACATTGTCTGGTTAAAGTATTGTTTTTATAACAATTTTATAAGTTACCAGTTATTTTTTCAGAATCGAAAATGTGAATTTATTGGAAAATTTCAAAGGCAGAATATAATTTTTTTAATGGATTTTTTTAAATTACCTACCTTTTTTTAGGAATTCTAGGCACATTTAAGGAGTTTTTAAAATGTTCACTGTTTTATTTTTTCTTATAAACCGTATGTTTGGTTAATTTCACTTTTATATTTCTATAAAAAAAAAGAGGCTAGGAAGTGACTGTCGATTTGTCTTGCTTAAAAGTTTGTAGGTTTTTGTGTTCGGTTGAAAAAGTTGTCAATTGGATTATTCTTAAAAAAAGTTAAATTTTTAACAATATTTTTCATATAGAGAAATGGTTTCGTTTGAAAATCTAGTTTTGTTAAATGAATTTTTACCAATTTAAGCAGCATTTCTTAAAATGTTTCATTTCTTATGTAAACAAATACGAATTGGATGAATAAAATTAATTTTAGAGATATCAAGAACCGAACATCAATACTTACCAAATTTGCGTACTATTTTTTGTAAATTTTATTTTGTTATGCAAAAAACAGAGTGTTGGATTTTTGTAAAAAAAAACTACTCAATATTAAAAACAATATTTTCTGTGAAATAAAAAAAGTTATAAGACAATATTTTTCGTTTTTGAAAAGCTATTTGAGGCCAAAGTAGATTTTTACCAAGTTTTAGTATTGTTTTTCTTTTTTATTTTAATTTTTTGTAAAAAACTGTCAATTAGATTTTTCTCAAAATTTCACTGCACGTTGACAACAATATTTTTTAAAAGACTTAAGTAGTTTAAAGCCAATATCTCAAAGTTTTGAAAAGATATTTGTGTCGAAAATCAACTTTTACCAACTTTTGTTAAATTTTCGGTGCTCAAAATTGTTTTGGAGATGAATTTATTTTTTATTAGTTTCATTTTCGAGGTGACACATTTTTTTTCAGTTTTTTGTATTTAAAAAAAAAAAACAGTTATTCTGATTTTTTCGTTAGATATTTAGGGTTAACCAAAATGTTCACCTTTTTACTTGCGACATATAGGAACTATATGGCAAGTTTTGTATTCGTGCAAAATTTCGAACTCGAGATTTTAATCAAACATGATATTACGATGGTAGAGAAGTCGAAAAAAGTGGGTCCCGCGATTCCGTCCGGTCGGTTTTGTCTGTCTGTCCACGCTCCTACAGCCTAAACCATTGGGTCAATTGAGTTCAAACTTGGAAGTTAAGGTTTTGAGCAGATTCGCGTTAGGCGTTTTTTTCATTTTTTTTTTAAGATCAAAACTAACAGTGGCCCCCATACAATTTTTTTGGTCAAAAACCGAAAATTCGAATTTTCTCAAAAACAAACCGATAGATTTTTTTTAAATTTTCTCTAAAATTTTATTTTTAACTTGGCTTCTTTTTATAAGAAAACCATATTTTTGTATTGCTCAGGAAAGGTACCGCTCATAGAACCGTTATTTTGTTTTTTAATTTTCTCAGCAACTTATGAACTGATTTTAATAATTTTTTTTCTGAATAAGCTCCTATATTTCTTTAACAATATTTGATTAACAGAAATTCAATTTTTAATTGTTTGGATTTTTTAAAAAATATTGAATTTTTATTTTTTAAAACTCTATATCTCAAAAACGGGTCAACAATTCAAACGTAAGACGTATATTTACAATCACTAAATAACTGCATTCCAAAAATATTTTTAGAACAAAATTGGAAAATTTTATATATAAAAAATTAATTTAAAAAAAAAACGCTCTAACGATTTTCAAAATAAAAATTTAAAAAATCAACGGTTTTTTTATTTATAAAATGGCATTTAAATTTTTGAAGACAAACTTTTTTTTCAGGTAAAATTTTGAATCTTAAAATATTATTTTTTTAATTATTTTTAGTGTGCATGAGCCCGAAAGAGCGCATTATTTTGACAAAATTGTAATTACATTCCTAGCTTTCATCCAAATTAGTGAATTTGGTACACATTTATATGATATATTTAATCAACAATCTATTTTAAAGAGTCTATCAAGAAGTATTATCTTGGTAACTTTGTATATAATGATTTTAAAATATTTTTCTTTACGAATAAGGTTGTGAAACAACCTGGCCTTCACCTATATAAAAAAATAAATACTTAGTACCTACAAGTTAAAGAAACTGGCCAGAGAGAGTATATGTATTTTCTATTAAAATCACTTTTTCAACGCATACACATTGTACCTATTTATAAAGGTATTACGTACAACTTCTACAACTACTGCTTACGTATCACTTCTTAACTAAAATCCAAAACGCACAAGAGCCTGACTGTAAACAACACATGAACAGCAATTTCTTGTACTTGTTCGTATGCTTGTTTTTTAAAACTTTAGTGAAAAAAATAGACTGAACGTAATAACTCCATGTTTGCGCTGAAAACTTAAGAAGGAATGTAGTATGTACCTTCTAGCCACCAATAACATTCCTTCATTATCATCATAAACATGTCCTTATCTATCTATCTGCATAAAGCTAAGCACGCCAAGTGAACTATTCTATGGTCGTTTTAGACATCTACCTGCTACCTAACTATACAACCAATAGGCGATCGCCTTACAATTTAAACATTCATGGTCTGCCTCTTTCTTATCTTATTTATTTTCCATCCTGGTTCTTCTAATATAAAATTACAATAAAGGTATCTAAAGGAAAAAAGCTTTTAAGGAACAAGTTGAATCTATATGAATCGCATTGTAGCTTTATAGGTAATAGAAACCATTTTTCATATACAAAGATCGTACACAAGTAAAAGCAGACTTATGAATGTAAATAAAAACAAATATCGGTAAAAGATCCTAAACAGCTGACTTAAGCATGCAAAAGTTTGTTTCATCCCCTTACTAGATACAATATTAAGCCATTTTGTTTGTTATATAAAGTGCGTTGATATAAATAAAACAAAAACAAATTCATCAACCTTCATATGGAAGCTCTTTATGTGAAAACATATACGAGGATAAGCCTAGTACATACTTGTGAACCATCTCGTGAACCCATACAAATTTCAGTTTTTGGTTCACCCGTGAACTTGCTCGTGAAGCTGAGTGGAGAACAAAGTGGAGAGTTTTCGTTCACGGGCAATTCACGTGCAAAATGTACGGGAACTATTGGTGAAGCTTTGACATTTGGTTTGTTCATGTTCACAACGTGTACTCACAAGTGTGTACCAGTGAGCAATGTCAAAAGTTCACTTTCTCCACTGGCGAACGTTCACTTCACGAGGAAGTATGTACTAGGCTATAGACTCAAATAAAATGAAGGAAATTGTGTAGACTTTTTGGGTCGAAAATTAATTATCTCCCTTATTCTGCTGGCTGCTTATGGGAATGGGAATAATATTTTTCTCTCGCTCCCGCTGAATTTCTCCACTTTCGATACAAATGCCACGCCAACGACTCGGAATCTGGTGGCCCTAAAAGTTTCTGCTCATGAGAGTACTATGGTTTTCATATACAAAGATCGTGCGTTTTTTTTTGACAATTTAAATGGCATTTATATCTTTGAAGCCAAACTTATTTTACAGGTATATTTTTAAATCTCATATAAGTACTTTTTTAAACAGACTCTTTGCATACAGGAGCAAGTTCGTGCGACCCAGTCGTGCATTTTATTTTGATATGCTTTGAAATACAGAGTTTATGAATTACAGTGTTATGACCAAACAGTATTACACAAAATTTCAATCCAACAGAATTTTGAGATAAAGCATTTCGCACCACTCTCATTTTTAATTTTCTGGGAAAGTGGTTCAACATGTTCCGAAGTTCCAAAGACATTAGAATTTAAGGAAATCATTTAAAAAAAAGTTTTGTGTATAACCTTTTATTGACCATTTCTGGAGGAGATGTATTAATATCGATTTCAAATAAATTAAAAGAGCCTGTAATGCGACCCACACTGATAACTTCCCATCGGTCGATTTTTATGAAACTTAAACAAAGTATTAATAATTATATTTTATGCAAAATAAAAAATTTTATTTGTTCTCATGAAACTTGTGTCGAAAACAATTAGTTACCTATTTGTTTTGTTGCTTTTGTAAATGTTCGTGTTTTGTAAAAAAAATGTTGTCAATTGAATTTTTGAAAAACATTAGCTTAAAGTTAGCAAAAATGTTTTTCAAAAAATAAAATAAATTTTCTGTCAATATCTTTTTTTTCCTGATAAAAAAATACAGTTTGGATCTTTCTTAAAACACTATCTTACGTTAACAACAAAACTTTGTATAGAATGCAATAATCTTGAATTCCATATTTCCATCTAATCTCAAAATATTCTAATAGGACTTCATTTTTTACCAATTTTGAGTAGTTTCCGACAGTTGGGTTTTTCTACAAATTTTAGTTAATTGAAAAAAAAGCTAAGGTAAATATAGTTTTAAGAAATTTTGGAAATGATATTCGAATCCAAAATCAATTTTTAATAACTTTTAGCACAGTTTTTCTTAAGTTTTAATTTTTTGTAAAACAACCGTTACTTCGATTTTTCTCAAATTTTTACCAGATGCCAAAGTTATTGTAATGGGTCCGATTTGTCGAACTGAAAATTTTGAAATTTCTCGACGTTTAAAGGTCCCTAGAGTCGAAATAAAAGATTTTTAGAAAGATGTCTGTGCGTGCTTGTGTACGTACGTTCGTACGTCCGTACGTTCGCTACGTTTTTTTTTTGTCGTCCATACCTCAAGAACCAAAAGAGATATCGATTTCAAATACATTTTGCTATACAGATAATAGGGCAGAAAGATGCAGAAAGGGCTTTCAAGAAAATTGCATGGGTGGTTTTTTTTTTACCATATCAGTTTGAAAAAAATGTGAACATTTTGGTTAATTCGAAATATTTCACGAACTAATACCGCTAGAGACTTGAATTAAATTTTGTATTTTATATTTTTGGAAAAAATCCAATTAACGATTTTTCTTTTAAATCAAAAAAAACTGGAAAAAAATGTTGTCGCCTCGAAAATTTTACGAACAAAAAATGGTTTTATCTCCAAAATAATTTTGTGCAACGAAGAATAACGTTTTCAACATCTAGTTACATTTTGAGAAAAATCGAATTGACTGTGTTTTTGTACAGTAAAATAATAAAAGTTGGTAAAAATTGACTCATATATCTTTTAAAAAATCTGAGATTATGGATTCCAACTAATTTTTACTTAAAGAAATATTGTTTTCGATTAATCAGTTTATTTCGATTTAATCGGAAAAAAAATTCAAAAATTCTAATTGACAGTTTTGTTTTACAAAAATAAAAACCTTAAAAAATTATAAAAATTTTTAAAAATTTACTTTCGACTTATGTACACATCTTATAAAAAAATTTGAGATATTGGCTTTAAACTAATTTCTACTTTTAAAAAATATTTTTTCAAAATTCAGTAAGTTTTTGAGAAAAATCGATTTGATAGTTTTTTTTACAAAACAAAAATTAAATCCTAAAAAAAATTAATAAAAGTTGGTTAAAATAAATTTTCGACTTAAACATATTTTCAAAAATTTGAGATTATGGCTTTCAGCTAATTTAATCTTATAAAAAATACCGTTGTCAACATTCGGAAAAATTTTAAGAAAAATCGAATTGGCAGTTTTTCTGACAAAACATAAAAACCTAAAAGAAAACATTACCAAAACTTAGTATAAATTAATTTTCCACACAAATGTCTTTTCAAAAATTAAAAAATATTGGTTTCAAACTTATTTCATCTCACATAAATATTGTTTTCGACATTCAGTAAATTTTTGATAAAAATCCAACAGTCCGTCTTTTCATAAAAAAATAAAATCTAAATCTAATCTCACTAAATAACTCGTTAACAAAACTAGATTTTTAAATCAAACTATTTGATTATAGGCAAAATATTGTTGGTGGTTTTAAAATTTTTAAGAATAATTCAACTGACAACTTTTTAAAATCCCGGAAGTACGAACGTTCGTACACACGCACAAACAGACATCTCCCTTAAAATCTTTGGTTTAGATTTGATGGACCTTCAATCGTTGAGAAATGTCAAAATTTCAATTCGTCTAATTGGACCGATTGCAATAACTTCCCATAGGAACTTTCTTACAAAAACAATTAAATCTTTAGTAAGGTCAAAATAAAGTCCAATGTTCAGCCTGCCTATGTATAAGCGGATCACTTCGCACGACCCCGTCTGCGGCACTAGACACCGTGCTCTACCTTACACCTCTTGACATATTTAGCAAACAAATAGCTGCAAGCTCTACTATTCCCCTCAATGCTTCGTCGCAGTGGACTAACAACAACATTCGCCACTCCGTAATTCTAAGGTACTTAGAATCAATTCCAAAGCACACAGACTACACCATCCCCCAACTACAATTCGACAGAAACTTCCACATTTCTATACCTACCACATCTTTTTGGAGGATAGGGCATTCTTGGAGGATGAGTCAATCCATTTTTACACATATGAGTCAAAAACAAAAGATGGGGTTGGTGGAGGTTTGTACTCTGAATGACTGAAATTAAGTCTCTCATTCCGCCTTCCCAATCATTGTAGCGTGTTCCAGGTGGAACTTTTGGCGATAAAAGAAGTCTTGTCTTGGGTCAAAGAAAACGTGATATCAACATCTGATATCCGTATTTTCTCTGATAGCCAGGCCATTATCAAATCTCTGGACTCTGTCTCTATAAACTCTATAACAGTCCATAACTGTCGATCATCTCTAATGGAGATGGCGCAACAGTTTAATATTCACCTTTGCTGGGTGCCGGGCCATAGAGACATTCCAGGTAACTGTAAGGCAGATGAACTCGCCAGGAACGGTACAGTACAGCCCATCCTACCACGTTTGGCAAGTACTGTCATACCAATCGCTTCTTGTAAACTGTTGCTAATGCAAGACGCTGTGAGGAGGGCAGGCACCAGGTGGAACAACATCACCACGTGTCAAGCCACAAAAAACATCTGGCCAACACTGGATTTAAAACGTTCAAGGTGCTTCCTCTCTCTAAGCAGATCGCATATAAGCTCGATAATAGGTGTCATAACCGGACACTGTCTAATAGCAAAGCACGCCACGAGACTAGGCGTATTCTCAAATGACTTTTGTAGAAGCTGTATGGACGAGGAAGAGGAAGAAACGGTTCTTCATCTTCTCTGCACATGCCCTGCTCTAGCTCGAAAACGCAAGAATTACCTAGGAGAATTCTTCTTTAACGATCTCACGTTTCGTAAGCGACTCAAGCTAGTTCCATTGGTATCACAATGGGCCATTAAACTGGCCTTAGTGTGTCCGTTTCCATCTTGGACAGCCACTATAACCTTACCTAACCTAAGGTCAAAATAAATAACAAAACTGAACATTTTAAAAACAAAAAGAATGGTTTTATTTTCACAACAATTGTGAACTAGGGAAAAACGGTTTCAACTTCTGGTTCTGAGATCGTTTTTCTTCAAAAATTCTACTAAAAACTGGTAAAAATTGACATTGTCTTTTTAAAGTATTGTTTTTATAAAAATTGTATAAGTTACCAGTTATTTTATACTTCAAACAAAATTAAAGCCCAGTTTTTATCATTTTTTAAACTTTCAGAATCGAAAATGTGAGTTTATTGGAAAATTTCAAAGGCAGAATATAGTTTTTTTAATGGATTTTTTTACCTAACTTTTAAGGAGTTTTAAAATGTACACTGTTTCATTTGTTCTTATAAACCGTATGTTTGGTTAATTTTACTTTTTTATTTCAATTCAAAAATGATAAATATTTAAATATTAATAATTTAAAATTTTAGTTGGAAAATGAAATTTAAACATTTTAGTATTTAAAATTTTTTAACACCTGAATTGGCAAATATTGTCCATTATTTAAGTATGAAATAACTTTTAACACTTCTCATAGCACTCGGATTGACATTGTAATAAAATCTCTTATAAATCATTCATAATTAAAATAACCTTATAAGTCTAAGAAATGATGATAAAGCTGTCGAAACAAAGCAATTTCGTCAGTCCCTGTACATGAGTTAAATATTTTGACTTAAAAAACATAAACTTTTTTGTATAATCGTGAAAACTGATTTATTTAACATCTTTTTTTTGTGACATTCAACACTTGAAATAATAAACAATCAATGTTGCAATTCCCACATAAAAAATTCCTAAAAAAGAAATAAATTTTAAAGACACGCACCTTTTTTAGGCCTCTTCATTATGTCATTCCGCTAAACTATTGACATCAACGCAAGACGCAACATTACAAAATATCCGAGAAAAAAAAACATTTCCATTGAACAAGTCAATGATCGTGACATTCTACTTAAAGGAACCAACTTTAAAAAAAAAAACAAAACAAATCGCGACAACATTGTCCGAAATTGTTTTTCAACCATAATCGAATCGATCGAATTTCTTCTTCCAATTTATTCGTGAGTTTCATTCCGTTCATTTTATTGCGTAGGGTTATTCGAACTCTATGTAGACATTATTTCCATTAAACAAAAGTAAAACCCAAACTTAACCGAAAAAGGTGGGGCATTCTGTAGATTCTCGTATGAAATAAAAATAAAAATCAATGAACAAGCGTAACCTTAATCGATTACATGATTAAAATTTAAATTTAATCCTCAAGACAGCAAAATAGTGCGAAGTTTCATGCGTAAGGTTTTTGAAAAAAAAAAGAAATGTTGTCTTCCAACTTATGGGGAATGAAAAGCATAAAAAAAGCTTAAACTCACGACATTCTTCATGTGTGTCATAATAATTCTGCGGATTTGCGATATCATTAATCATAAAGGACCGCAACCTCTATTGCGGTGAGGTGGGGTTGGTATGCTGCGGTGATGGTGTTGAAGCGGATGCTTTGACGTCTGATGGTGTGACTAATCTGAATCAATAAAGTTTCTGACTTTATTGTTCGTTTATCGTTTAGCTACCATATTTTTTTTTGCTTCAGAGAGTTAGCCTTGAGATAGATTTTTAACCTGAATTTCGAGAACATCGCATGATAATTTTTCATCTAATTGAGTCATAAAATAAAAGGAATATCGATCCATGTACTACATGAACTATAAAAAAGACCGATGAACTGATAAGATAAGACCAAATTAGGTTCTTTGTTATTTATGGGTCTATATATAAATTTGTATATGAGGAACAAACAGTTTATCAATTAGGATTACTTAATTGATGTTAGTTTAATTGCCCAAACTGTTAACTATTAAGCGGTCTTAGAAGTGTTTGCCAAATTTACTGTTTAATTAAATGATTTGTTTACGTGATTACACTTACTACGTTTGAGGTTTTTTTTATTTGTGTTTATTAGAAAAACAATTTCATGGAAGGAAGTTGTTTTCATTGTCTTAACATTGAGGTTTTTTTGGCGTAATTTGTTCATCTTGAGAGGGAGATTGGGACAAGATAGGAGAACTTAAATATAGTTATAATTTCTTTTTTGAAGAACTGGACAAATTATCAATTGTTTTTCGGAAATACAGCCCTAGTTCACACAGGACTGTAAAGCCACCTTAAGTTAGTGGAAATAACACTAAAAATAACCTTGTTTTACGAAACAGCATCATTGAACTAAGTATTTTAAAATTGATGATTTTCAATTCCCTCTGTTTATTTCTTGAATGAACATACGACTCTATTAATGCGCCAGAGCGGTGAATTTGCAGTACTTATCATCAAGCTTAAAATAAATACATTATAGTAAAAACGAGATAAACTACATTTGAAATTATAAACAAGGACAAGTATACGCCTTATTCTCTGTTATTTATGAAAATTAAGTTAATAATATTTGACATTTACAATAATAGTACTCCTTTAACATTTCCTTATGGTCAATATGAGATTCACTTAATTATTAGTAGTTTTGATGAATGGAAGTTAAATGCTATTTAAAGCTATAGGAAAGTTTTTCAAAAAAAAACATGCAATTCAGATAAATGCATGAAATCTTTATTTTATTTGATAGTACGGTCCATATAGTTTAATGTTTGAAGATTATTTCATGCAAATATTGACCTTGACTGTACCTCAAATGGTCCATCCACTTAGTCCAATTTTGGCATTCTCTTTCCAACATTTCGGCGGGTATCTCACGAATAAATGCTTTAATGTTGCCTTACAATGCGTCAATAGAAGCGGGCTTGTCTGCATAG
Source organism: Eupeodes corollae (assembly GCF_945859685.1). Lineage (NCBI taxonomy): Eukaryota > Metazoa > Arthropoda > Insecta > Diptera > Syrphidae > Eupeodes > Eupeodes corollae. The sequence goes on from NC_079148.1 coordinate 44,279,031, forward strand.
ACATAAGTTTTAACATAGCCCCCAGAAAATAGTCTAAAGGCGTTAAATCGCACGATCTAGGCAGCCAATTGACCGGTCCCGAACTTGAAATAAAATGTTCACCGAACTCGCCTTTCAATAAGTCTATTGTTGAGCGTGCTGTGGGGCATGTGGCACCGTCTTCTATACACCACATGTCATTCAAGTCAAGTTCTTGGGGGCCGTTCAAATATTACGTAAGCAGATTTATTACAATTATTTACCCCCCCATCCCACTTGTCAGCAAAAGTAAGCAAAGCTCTTACCCCCTCCCCCCATGCTTACGTAAACATTTTTAAATTAAAAATGTATTTTCTTTACATTATAATTATAATGTTATATTAATTATAATTTTAAAAATAAGAAAATAGATTTAGGATAGAGATTAGATTTTACTGATACAGCATTTAACATAGAGTAAGTGACAAAAATATTATAATCTTACGAACATAACAAACTTATTTTAAATTTTTGGTACACATATTAAATCCAAATTAACAGTCTTCAGTCCATGAAACCCGGATCCATGATTCTAAGTTTTCGATGACATTGGATTGCTTGGATTGCTGCCCAGTGTTGTGAGTCTGCTCACTTTCATCCGATTTTGGAATGTCTACGTCGTTCTCATCAAGCCATTCAACATCATGGTGCTCTAAATTTTGAATAATGCACATCAGTTCATTAGCACGACGAGCAGCGACTTTACAGGTCTAACTTTTCTATCAGTGTGCGTGTTTACTTTTTTATGGATCTTCTCGACGTGACGATTTAGTGACACGTTTTGCATGTTGGACTTGATAGCCTCAATTTTACCGTCGGACAAAAATAATCGTAGGGCATTTGCAGGAAATCTTTAAGTGAAGCACTTAAGCGTAGAGCTAAATTGACTGGAAGATCAAGAAATTGCCCTCCTTCATCCAAAACCAAGTCATCAACAGTTTGTTTTACTTTTACAGGTGGTGGAAGAAACTTGTTGTGTCTAGTAATCTGAATAGGCCACTTCTTGGACGACAGCATTCTGTATTTTCACATTTTACAATTTGAAGCAAGTATTGGCTTTCACGCACATGTTCTGAATACCATTTAATGTCTGGAAAATCAGGAACATCTTGTTCACCTGCCCCAACATATTTTGCAGTAACATTGTAGCCATCGATTTCCATTGAACTCCATACTTCAGCTAATACATTTCTTTCATATTCGTAATTAGATCTTTCTATATGTTCATCAAATGAACGTCATGAGGCAATATTAAACCAGCCAGTTCCCGACTAAGAGGAGCCATTTTGCGCTCTACTCTGTTATACGCACTTCTTCCAGGAGCATTGGTAGCTAAAAACAATGCATCGAGATCATATCGCTTAAAGTGTTGTATAGCAAACCCTATGACTTTTTGATAACGCGGATTTTTATCTGGCCCTCCATCAACCGTCATGATTACCACTGGTTTTACTAGTCCATGCTCAATTTTGGCTAATGGTCGAAACTCTTCAAGTTCGAGAAGCGTCTCGAAATCCTGAGCATGAGTATTAGCAGTAGATGAACTATGCTTTCCACTTCGAATAGCGATGTATGTTGGTCCAGAATATCCAACGGCTTGCGGTTGTCCTAGCATACTGGAAGTGATTTTGATACCAGCATAAACAAATGGTATTAATTTATTTGTATTCAAAAATATAACTCAGTTGTCTTTATTCAAAAGACAAATTGCATTTAGAGAAAACGTCCTTACACTTCAGAGAGTCGTCCAGAACTGACTAAAAAGTTCAAACTAATTGTAAATAAACACATGCAATACTCTAAGGATAGAGTCCCAAAACTTATTAAAGAAAGAGTATTTTGTATGACTTAAGTGTCCGAAGTCATAAAATAGAGTTAGGACTAGCTTTTCCTGTTTACAACCAAGTGTTGAGTCTTAAGCATAAATATCATATTTTAAAACTATAAAATAAAATAAACTAAAATAAAACAGAAATATCAACTAACTAAGATTCATTTTTGTTCAGAGAATCCAACACTTTCGATGACGTAATCATCATCTAGACTCCCCTACCCCCCATGTCATCCAAAATAGGCAAAACAAAGACCCCCCACCCCTCATAGTGCTTACGTAATAATTGAACGGCCCCTTCCAAGTTGGATAACATCTCACGGTAGCGATCACCATTCACAGTTACGTTACGATTCGCATTATCTTTGAAGAAGTACGGTCCAATGATGCCAACAGCCCATAAATCGCATCAAATTGTTACTTTTTCTGGATAAATTGGTAAATTGTCCAAAATCGACAATTCTGCTTATTTACTAACCCATTGAGCCAAAAAATGAGATTCGTCGCTGAACACAATTTTTCGGTAAAAAAGTGGATCTTTGGCCAACTTTCCAAGACCCCATTTACCAAAAATTTCACATGGTAGTAGGTCGTTCGGCTTCATTTGGAAAGCTGTATTTTGAAAGGCGTCACACCTAAATCCGTCACCAATTCCCAATTGCTGCGAACGGCGACGAATCGATAATTGATGGTTATCATCAACACTGGCTGATAAAGCTGCTATATTTTCTTCGTAAGCGTGTTGGTGGTTTAATGTCCAACAATGTAAATTTGGTAAATTTGTAGTACCCGTGGCATGATGGTTATTGCTTTCGACTGTCATGCGAGAGGTCTTGGGTTCGATCCCTGCCCATGCCACCTAAAGTTTATTTCACGGGTGCAGCCTTTTGCGAGGAATTGACAAATTCTCCAAGAGTAATTCTTGTCATGAAAAGTGCTTGTTCAAATTTGCCGTTCAAATTCGGCTTAAAACTGTAGGTCCCTTCCATCCCTGACAACAGTACTGGCACACAGGAATGGTTGAGAGTTGTCAGTCACTAGGCTCTAGTTCTCAAACGGACTGTTGCACCAACCAACCAATTTATTTATTTATTTAATGTAAATTTGGTGCGAAATTAGTCACAATAGCCCGAATAGCCACTTCAGTTTGTAGATTAAACTGACCATAAAATGGAAGAAGCGCGCGATGAACTTTCTTAACAGACGCATTTTGATTATAACATTCAATAATTTGCAACTGTTTTTCGTCTGTAAGACGATTTATGGTTAAATTATAGATCAAACTGAAGATGGTTGACAGGGGCACAAAACACGAAACGTGCGTTAGCTGTTTAAACCAGTGTTGCCAAAAATATAACAGCTAAAAATTCACCCTATTATTCAGTAACTTTACAAATCAGACCTTTCGTTATATCCAGTTGGTCTGATTTAAAGTGAGTTGTTTGCTCGGATTTTGTTTTGAATTTGAAAGTTTAAAAATGATCAAAAATACAGAATTTGAAACTTTATTATTATTAAAATTGAATTTTTCTTAGAATTGAAAAGGTATTGTTTGTATTACTTTGGTTTATGGTTGTGAACAATTCGTTTTAGAGTTTACTTTAAGTGGTGGAATCCGAGCTCTGATTTTATCTTAATGTGCTCAAACTTAGAAATAAATGTTTTCAACATTGTTTTTATATTTGTTTCAATATATTCCAAAAAAAATTTATTTTACAACTTTATGATTATAAATAGTAGTACCCGTGGCATGATGGTTATTGCTTTGGACTGTCATGCGAGAGGTCTTGGGTTCGATCCCTGCCTGTGCCACCTAAAAGCTTGTATGCACGGGTACTGCCTCTTGCGAGGAATTGACAAATTATCCAAGAGTAATTCTTGTCATGAAAAAGTGCCATCTGAAATTAGCCGTTTGGATTCCGCACATAAACTGTAGGTTCCCTCTATCCCTGCAATTACTCGCACACAGGAATGGTTGAAAGTTGTAAGTCACTACTCCCTGGTTTTCCACGGACTGTTGTGCCACCTAATTTATTGTTTTATGATTATAAATTCGTAATAAAATCAAATTTTTTTTTATACCGTTTTAAATTTTTCTGTTAAAAACAGCAGTAACATATATAAAAGCCTTAGCTTTCCTCAAAAGTTAAAGTATCCCGAGTGAGGACTGATAACTAATGACGGTATTTTGAAAATAAGTAAGATACTGAAAAGTTTTGGTAGGAATATTGAAGTAAGGATAGTAGATTTGGTAAATCTAAACTCGTTGCATAGCAACAAAAGTACTCCATGAATTCACGTAGCTCTAAAAAGCCTAATATACGGATTTTTTCGAATTATAAAAGATTTGTATCTCTAAAGCCTGATGTGATGGCTTCAAACATGATTTTATCTTGTAAGAAATATTGTTTTCAACATTCGGTACAATTTTTGAAAAATTGAATTGACAGTTTTTTACAAAAATTAAAAACCGAAAAAATATTAACAAAAGTTGGTAAAAATGATTTTCGACTCAAATATCTTTTCAAAAATTTGAAATATTGGCTTCAAACTCATTTTATTTCACAGAAAACATTGTTTTCGATATTCAGTAATTCTTATATAAAAAGTCCAACAGTCTGTTTTTTTCTTAAAAAATAAAAGCTACAAAAAATGGAACTCAAATTTGGTAAAAATTGATGTTCGGTTATCGATATCTTTCAAACTAATTTCATTCGTGTAATTTATAAAAATAAATAAAAATCTATTAAACAAAACTTGATTTGATAGGAAAAATATTGTTTGTAATTTTAAAATTTGTAAGAATAATTCAAATGACAACTTTTTTTAACAAAACACAAAAACCTACACACTTTTAAGCAAGACAAATCGACAAACGGAAGGGGAAGTTATCAGTGTGGGTCGCATCCCAGCTTCTTTTTCTTAAAGCTTTTATTTCTTTATTTTGGTAATTCCTGTATATCCCTCATCAAATATAGATCTTGATTTTTTTGTAGTACTAAATTTAACAAAAACAAACGAACAAAAACCATTCAGCATTCATATTTGGAGTCCTTGCATACTTCAAAAGCTTGTTATTTGTGATTATTTTCTTAACAAGATAATCAAAATCGTTTCATTAATAACTCATCTACTGTAAAAACTGACTTTTCAAGGTAATTAAGTTGAGAAAAAAAGCATAAATATTTTCTTTCCATTCTCGTTTACCTGATATGTTCGATAAATAAATAAAACGACTTTAACTCAAACCTCCCAATTATTGTTATGGAGATACCTGCATCCATACCTATTTCCCATTATTTATAAATCGGAATGATTGCTTTAACACCAATTTGTCTTCAACCATTTCTGTGGCTATAATTTACGACATAAACATAACCTCTCATATAATTAGGAGAATCGAGCTTTATTGAACATAAAACAAAGCAGAAGAAAACAAAAATGGAAGCAGTAGTTATACGTTACGAACGATTATAAGGAAGGTATGCTTCCGAAGAATGTCGGATCATTGGACCAAAAAATCAACGCACTAAATGATGCATGAAGCGTGAATTCTTTTTATTGTCGCACCAAGTTTTTGTTATGTGTTTTTTTGCCTTTTGCCCAGAAGCAGGTATACTTAGGCGGTTTACACTTTTTTTTTATAGATTCCTGTTGGATTTTCACACTTATATGCTCGAAGTGATTATAAACTTATTGTTTATGATCATTTTTTTGTTTCAAGATACAATTTTATGATTCAAGGGGCTTTCAAGTAGGTAGTCTTTTTCTGCTTGGATACGTTCAGCTGTTGACTTTGGTGTAAGAAAAAGTTATAATTAAGAGAGTGTTGGTAACTACTTAGTGGTTTTGAAGGGTCCAACTTTTTGTTCATAAAACTTTTAATTAAAATCATTTAGATTAAACAAAACAAATTGTATTCACCCTATGATATTTTGTATCAACCTAAAGGGATTTCCAATAAGGGGTTTTATTTTGAATACCGACATTTGATGAGTTAAAACAACCACATTACTAAAAATGGAACCATACATGATTGAATAACGCTATAAAATATGGCAAACATTTTGCAGTCATAATCTCCAAAATGAGGCACCTTTAGGGTTCTTTCGAATCACCTTCTTGGCTGACAATATTGATGTGAAAATCTAAGAGCATTGTTGCTGGAGCTCATGGAGTATTAAAGATTACCTAGTAGCCATTCCACAATAGGTATCATATTTTGCATAAACTCAGGTCTTGAGGTCTTTAAATTGCAATAAACACAAGAACTAAACCGTTCGACTACCAGTAACGTCGTATCTTTCCTGATTAAAAAAAATTAATTAGGTGGCGCAACTATTTACTTACTTACTTATGGTGGCGCTACAGTCCGGGTGGACCTGGGCCTCAACCAACATGCGTCTCTACTTCTCCAACCAGCTCGCTCCCTAGCTAGCTGTCATCAGTTTCACACGCCAAGTTGGTTGAGATCCTCTCCCACCTGGGTGCGCCACCTGAGTCGCGGTCTTCCTTTACTGCGCCGTCCCTCGGGATTGGATTCGAAGACCTTCCGGGCTGGAGCGTTGATGTTCATCCGCTCTAATTCAGCTAACTAGGTCAGTGTCGCTGTACAGCCCCTACAGTTCGTCGTTATATCTTCTAATCCATTCTCCATCTAAGACGCTCTCATCTTTCTTTGACAGGGTCCAGGCCTCAGCGCCATAAATGAAAACCGGGAAGATGAGTGTCTAATAGATGGTGATTTTAGATGCTCGAGAGAGGACTTTACTTCTCAATTGCCTTCTAAGTCCAAAGAAGCAGCGATTTGCAAGAGATATTCTTCGTTTGATTTCAGCGCTGGTGTCGTTGTCTGTATTAATAGCGTTGCCTAGGTAGACAAAGTCCTTAACTACTTCAAAGTTATAGCTGTCCATGGTGACGTTTTGTCCAAGACGTCGTTGTTCAGTATCCTTTTTTGATGACAGCATATACTTGATCTTGCCCTCATTGACCACTAAACCCATCTTCTTCGCTTCCGTCGCAATGCTCAAAATCGCTCCACTGACATCACGCTTTGATCTTCCAATTATTTCAATATCATCTGCGTATTCGAGTAATTGGATGGACCTTTGGAAGATTGTGCCTCTAGTGTTGACGGTTGAGTTTTGCACAATTCTTTCCAGAACGATGTTGGAGAAGTCGCATGACAGTGCATCGCCTTGTCTAAAACCTTTTTTGACATCAAATGCATCGGTGAGATCTTTTCCTACCTTGATAGATCAGCGTGCATTCTCCATCGTCATTCTGCACAAACGGATAAGTTTGACAGGGATGCCAAAACTAGACATTGCTCGGTAGAGCTCTTCCCTATGGATACTGTCATACGTGGCTTTAAAATCGATAAAGAGATGGTGAGTATCGATTTGAAGTTCCTAGGTTTTTTCGAGGGTCTGCCGTAGTATGAATACTTGGTCGATAGTGGACTTTCCTGGTCTAAAGCCACACTGATAAGGACCAATCAGGTTGTAAAAGAATGGCTTCAGACGTTCACATAATAGGGCAGAGAGGATCTTAAACGCAATGTTAAGGAGATTGATGCCTCTGTAGTTGGCGCAGTTTAGAGGATCTCCTTTCTTATGTATCGGGCACACTATGCTGAGATTCCACTCATCGGGCATGCTTTCTTCGGACCATATTTTGCAGATGAGTTGGTGCATGCTCCCTACCAAGTCATCGCCTGCTGCTTTGAATAGTTCGGCAGCGATGCCGTCAGCTCCAGCACTTTTGTTTGACTTAAGTTTAAATATAGCTATCTTCACTTCGTCAAGGTCGGGTAGGCGGAATTGTTGATCTGCGTCGCCGAGGTTGAGTGGTTCTATCTCCCTTAAAGCGGAATTCGGCTCGTCATCGCCGTTATATACTTATATACTTTGGAGAAGTGGTCTTTCCATATTCTCAGCATGGACTGCGGTTCTACTACGATGTTCCCCTGATCGTCTTTACAGGCTTCGGTTCGTGGCTGGTACCCTTGGGAGGTTTTTTTTACCTTTTGGTAAAATTTACGAACCACATTCCTTTTGTGACATCCCTCTACCTTCTCAATCGCGTGCTTCTCATGCTCTCTTTTTTTCCGTCTAAGAAGCCGGTGTTCCTCTCTCTTCTTCTGCTCGTAGAGCTCGCGAGCAGCTCTAGTCCTTTTGTGCAGCGCCGTTTTGTATGCCTCTTGTTTCGCTGCTTGCACTTGCACACAGGGGTTTCGCTGTGGTGGCCGTGTAAAACTTAGCAACTCAGAGGCAATGTTGCCACTGGTTTTCAATGCTTAATGCAGGAAGCATAGGACTCCTTAGGAGGTTATTAGAGACTCGATCGGAAAAGGACATGGCAGTCTCTTGCGATTGTAGCCGTCTAACGTCGAATCTTCACACAGTACTTCCTTGTTTTGGCTTGGATCGGGATATCCGTAGCCGTACCTTGGCTACAACGAGGTAGTGGTCCGAGTCAATGTTAGCCTCTCGGAATGTTCGGATATCCTGGATACTGGAGAAGTGTCGTGCGTCGATCGCAATGTGGTCAATCTTGTTGACGGTTGATTGATCAGGAGATTTCCATGTCCCCTTGTGGATATTGAGATGTGTGAACTGAGTACTAGCTACCAGAACGTCTCGCCCGCAGCGAAATCGACCAGCCAGGCCGCATCTCTCGACTATGCCACCAAAGATGTCTTCTCTTTCTAGCTTGGCATTAAAATCTCCTAAGACAATTTTAATGTCATAGCCAGGGCACTGCTCATATGTCTTGTCTAAGAGCTCGAAGAATATGTCTTTGGTGTCTTCATCTTTCTCCTCTGCTGGGGCATGCGCGCTTATTAGGCTTATGTTAGCGAATTTTCGTGATGCACTGTTGAAACTCAAGACTTTTTGCCTGAGTCTAGTTCCAACAACAAATCCACATTCAAATAGACGCTGTCTTTGTTCTCGGTAACAGTCGCCGTAGTATATATCGCAGCCTTTTAGTTTGCGTTTGCCCGGTCCATCCCATCGCACTTCTTGGATGTCGGTAATATCTGCCTTGCAGCAGTTTAGGGCTTCCGCTAATTGTTCGGCTGCACGTGGTCTGTTAAGGGACCTAACATTCCACTTACAGATCCGAAGTTTATTGTCCTTTTTTCGTTTGCGTGGGTTGGCAACAGTGAATCCGTCCGTATCCGTGACTTGTTGTAAGATATTTTTTACATGGCCAGGAAGTCAATCCAACGGCACAACCCCCAACCTGGTGGGCCAGATCCTTAGTATAACTCCAAGGATGAGGAGCCGGATAAAACCCTCCTGATAGGCCTTGGCTCCGAGCATGTCGAAGAAGCCCTATAAGGTGTTCACTAAGTAGTTCAACCTTACTGGAACTGTAGACGCCACCGTCGTTGATTCCATCTCGAGAAAACATCCGCTCCCGCTTGGATATGGAGAGTTGCCTTAGTGGAAACTCCTCTCCCTCCCTCTCTCGTTTGCTGACCCAACAACTTTGCACTGGGGTTGGAACTCAATCCCCAGTTGAGGTACTAGGCACCCGATGTTCACCGCGGGGAGGTGAGAGTAGGAGTTGATAGACAGAGGTGGGTTTTGAGAAAAACCTGTGGACGCTTGTGTCCTCTTGAATGCACATGTCTACCATTTGACGCAACAGTCCGTACAAAACGAGGGCTTTTTGACTTGAAACTCTCAACCATTCCAGTGTACAAGTAATCTTAGGGATGGAAGGGGCCTACAGTTTATATGTCGAATCCGAACATAAGAGTAACTCCTGGAGGATATGTCAATTCCTGAAGTCTATTCTAAAAAATTTTACTATTTGTGGCGATTTTTATGCTGGTGATGTGACAAGCAATGAAACACTCATAATTTTTGTCAGGAAACTTTTCCTGACTTTTCCATAAGAGTTGATCAAAATTGTACAGCTTGATGTTGTGATTTAACATGTAGCCTTTTTTTTAGGCAACGTATAAGATGAGTTAAATGCCAATGATCCACAATCGATTCAACCACCTTACGAATATCCGTCATTTGTGAATTCGACATTCGAACATTTCATACACAGAATATGATGAAGCAACCTTAGAAGGGACAGCCATCTGGCTAAAAGCGTTTGAAATCGTAAATATTTCTTTACAATGAAATAAATATTTATTGATTTCTTTATAAAATACTCGTTTTATTTTAATATCAAAAAAAGAAACCCCTTATTGGAATACCAATAAAATCCAATTAGCAAAAATATTAGACTGATTTCTTATTCACAAGCTAAACTATCCAAATCGTATGAACCTAAGGGTCGCTACCCAGACATAAAATAGAAATACTTTTTATTAATTATTCTATTCAAACTTTCGTATTAATATTCTTGTCTTATTGAAATTTCGTCTTCGATTTTAAAACAAGCCAAAACCTTTTTTATGTTTTTTTTTTTTGTGTCCATAATGAAACGTTAACAATTTTTTTAAAACTTTAACACTCGTATTATCTTGATTCAATATTTTACAGCTTTTTTACTACCCGATTAGTATACTCAATCAATTTAACTTAAATTAATTTAAATCAATGATCTACAAAATTAAGTTCATTCGATGCTATATTTTAAAGATTACTCTTTAAAAGTCGTAAAATTTACAAAAGAGATTTTATGATTCAATCATAAGATGGTTTTGATTTTTGGAACTTATCTTTTGTAGTATAATGTTGTCTGAAGCCAAATAAAGCTACATACGTGTGCCTTAAAGTTGTGACGTGTGTTAAAATGTTCGGTAGTTTGTTTGTCCATAAAACAATATTATTTTATGGTTGTTTAATAATGATTATATTAGCAAAACAAATAATTAAGTACATTTTTATACCCAACGGATTAGGGGACCAGTTTTAAACAAACAAAATTATTACTTATTGTTTAAAAGTTCGTAATTCGTATTTATGAATTTGGAATGTCTCTTAAGAGTTGAAGTGTTGATTCAAAACATTTTGAATGATGTGTAAATATTTTCAAGACATGATCTGTCTGAAAAGATGACATTCAGAGTTCATAATTCCTTGGTTTTAAATGAGACACTCATTTGCTGCTCATTATTTAGTCAAAGAATAAAATCGAATACGACTTTTATTAGACTTCAATTGGTATTAAAAGTTCTAGAAACATAACTCAAGAACTCTTTCAACAATAAACAAGTTCCAACCTCCAGCTTACTGACAGAATGTCTCTTCAAATAAGTATAAATCATAATGACACATCCTAAAAGTCTGGATATGAAACTGGTTGAGATGGGCATCAGTCGTAGGCTTACCTTACGTCAATATCGTCCTTTGCAATTTATCGATTTTGACAGCCAAACCCATCTAGAAATTCGATTCCGTGACCAATAAATTAGTGCTGTTTCAATACCCATTCAACGGCCACCGCCGCCGCTGCTCTGCCGTCATTGCATCAATTGTGAAGAGATTCTGAATAACATCCTTGAAGTACATTTGCCTTTTATTCCATTCAAGAAAAAACCAACAACAAAACACTTAAGACTGCGATCATAACTCTTTCAAAAAGTCAAGGTCTCCCGCTGAATTTAAAATCGAAAGTAGGCGTTTTGCTTATTTACTCTGAAAAGTATCGAAGAAGGGAGGGGAGACGAAATATCAACATCACCTGGAGAGGATCACCTAAGGTGATGCTGATATAGCAAAGGTACCTTTATAAATGGTCTTTTAGTATAAAGAAGCAAATATTGTGGGCAGTACTCGTAATCACATGTTGCCTAGCGTCACGGCTCACATTACCCGCATCTGATAATAACTCTTATAGGCATGCGAGAGACGTGTCGTTTACCTTAAGGGCCACACCACACACAGTCCAAGGGAGCTTTAATCATACACCGTATATGCGCATATTATTTGCAACAGCCCTTCGGCATTGGCAACTCAATGGGTTCTCAAAAGATATTTATATATAGCTCGTAGATAGAAATCTTTTCTCTTTTTAGGGTAATTTTACCCAAGAAACCAGATATTTTTTTTTGACTAGCGGTGATGATTAAATTCATAAATATACATAAGTAAATTTTATCTGTAAAATCTGTAGGTAGTGGATCAAGTTTTTGGTTAGTTGTTTCTTTATCAAAATTTGATCTCTATCAATGACCTTTAGAGATATTCAAGATTTAACCAATAAAAATCTATTTATCGATGACTATGAGATGATGATGCGAGCATTGACCTACTCAATTGATTTTTTAATGGATAAAGTGTTTGTAAACAAAACCGAAACTAAATACCGGCTAAAAAGTGTGTCACAGATAAAAGTTTATTCAACTTTAAAGAATCATCAACATCTTCAAGGGATTTTGGCAACAAGAGCTATCAAAATATTTATTAAAGTAGCTGAAACAACTATAAAATCTATCTACATATCTACGCTTGGGTGTGTGGTTTCTAGATACAAACGAATCAGAATCAATATAAGATCAATAAAATCTAAAGTAGTCGATAAAGAAAGATCAAAAATTGATATTATGTTGATTTTAGATATTATGCCTGGGAGATATATTTATGATCTTGTTAAAAAGTCGACAAGTTACAAATTTAGGTTGAAAGGAATTTAGGTTAAACATGATGTTTATCATGGATACCGCTGAGCCAAATATTAGTTTAAAATTGGAAAACATGTGGAAGTAGGACTCTTAGCATATGAAATCGATTAATTGATAGATTATGGAACAGTGTTATTTTATTTTAACACACACATTAAAGCTAGAATATAAAATGTTCCTATTAATCCGAAGCTTGAGTACAACTCTCATCTCTGGAATCGTGCTGCAATAGCTTACTTAAATCTCTTGGACAATATTCAAAGAAGAGCGTTTGGTTGCTTGTTCCACGATGTTTTAAGGATACATTAACTGACTATGTTCTAGTGAATTAGCGACTTGAATTTTACTCCTTAAGAAATTCAACTGTAATATTCGCGATATTTACAGATATTTGTTTCTGAGCCGTACTACACGAATGCTTTACAACATTCCGAACCAAAAATTGTCACAAATCGTTTGCTTGACAATATTGATATATTTCATTGAAACTAAAAAAAACGGAGATAATTGAGAAAAATAAATGCTCAGGGCTTTTGACCTTTCTTCACACTCACTTTCAAGACACATTATTTTAAGAATACGCTGTACACAAGTTATGTTCAAAGATTTCGTGAGACTTTTATAGTACTGCTAAATATTCATGATTCTAGTCATTGTTCGATAAGCACGAACGGACTCAATGCAAACAGTTTAACCCTCCTTCATTTTCACCACCTTGAAATTTCGAGCATTAGCCAGAGTAGAATTCTACTCAAAAATATCGGTTAATTCGCCTAAAAGGTCAATTTGTCTCAGCAATTGAAGGCATACGACCCGAAGGTTCAGAGAAGAGCTTGCGTGGGCACCACAGGGGCCATAAGTATTTGCCCAACGGACGCCTTAAACGTTATTTTGGATCTTCTACCAATCGACCTTTAAATACATAGTTTCCGGCAGCGCTATTAGGCTGAAGGAATCAAACAGCTGGTTGTCAAAACCTTATGGTCACAGCAACACAACGAAATTGATTCCCTCAGATATTATCTCGGTAGACACTGACTGCTGCACTCCTACTTTGAGCCTTAGTAAGGGTTTTAAGGTTATTTTCCCATCCAGAGAAGATTGGGAGGATGACATCGTGTTGATAGGTTTCGACACAACCATCTTTACTAACGGCTCAAACATGGAGTGTGATGTTGGTTCTGGGATCTTTTCTGAGTCCCTAAATGTAGCAAAATCCTTTAGGGTTCCTGATTTTGCAACCGTTTTTCAGGCTGAACTGCTGGCAATAAGGGAGATACTTAAACAAAACTCAAACCAAAACCGAAATGCGGCTATCTTCACAGACAGTCAGGCAACTGTCAAAGCCATTAACTCAGCCACATCCTCATCTACATTGGTCCAGCAATGTCGCGATGAGCTTGCGAGCCTGAATATTAACCTCGGTGTCACCCTAATCTGGGTTCCGGGCCATATTGGTATCGTGGGAATTGAACGGGCTGACGAGCTAGCCAGGCAATGATCGGCCCTTCATAGCTCACTTGCGGAAATGGTTAACATTCCTCTTGGTGCTATAAAGGGTAAAATCTTTTCTATCTACCAAACTGAATCAAACCGAAGGTGGAGCAATTTACCCAACTGCATTATATCTAGGAAGATATGGCCCACCTATAGTAAAACCCGTACAAACGATCTTCTATGCAGGCCAAGGCAAGACATAGCCAGGATTTTTGCGGTTTGTACCGGACATTGGTCTATAGGAGTTCATGCAGAGAAGTTGGGTACCGCTTACAACACATTTTGCCGTAGTGAGAAAGTGAAACGATAATCCATTTCTCCTGCAAATGTCCTGCTTTGTTAAATACTAGAATGAAATGCCTTGGATAAGCATTCTTTCACGAGCTTGATGAGCTATCTGAGACAAAGATTAGAGACCTAATCTTTTTTCTCAATGCGACAAAATGGCTCTAACATAATCGCTATGAAGCTTCTCTATAAATCTTTCATTTTCTATCACAGGTCACACGAGTTATTGGTATCAAAACGGCGCACTACAGCGCTAATTGAATCTCAGGGTAGGTTGCCTTGAGATCGCCATTTCTACCTACCTACCTACGCCCCTTCGATTGAATATTTCTTTACATTTTGGACCTTTAAGCAGCCCTAATTGGCCAACGATATTTCTGTACGAAAAATTGTATTTTTTGAAGAGGTTCTAAGGCGGCTAAGTTTAAACAAAAAAGGGTTGAGTCTGGGCTTAGGATAAACGGCTATAACTTTGTATATATACAGAGGCCTTATCAAGTAATCCTCATACAATTGTGAATTATATTCTTATGGTTCGCCAACATATTGTTTCTTCTTACAAAACACCATACCCTATAAACTTTGTAGTTAAGTGTATTAAAAGTAATCAAAAGTGTCGATTGTAATCATGATTTATCGTCAGATGATACTCCAGTAATTTTACCACTGAAATTATAAGAAGACGATAATTTTAAGCTTGTGAATGAGAGAACAAACTGGAACGAATTCAGATATAAATTTAAAAGTCTTATAAACCTTAGATCTCTCGTGCAAAAGATTGAACAAATTGATAATTAAGTTGAACAATTTATTTTCTGATGCTGAATAGGTTGCTGAAAAAAGTACTCTAACTATTTCGAACTTAAGAAAAGCTAAAATAAAATATATACAGTTTTCGAAAACTTCTATTGAAAATACTCAGCAAAACAATAAAAGAAAATACTTATTACGAACCATCAATTATTGGTCTGCACAGCCCTTCGTGGAACAATGAATGCCTCTTGTTAGACAAGAAATAGCGTCAAATTGAAGTGGTTACAGAAGTGATAAAAAACACGCTGTATCACTCAATCAGCAACAAATCATTTGCCGATGTTTTATATATTGGTCCTGGATTAACCAATGGTTTTAGTGCCGGGTAGAGTACCACAAAACTCGGAACCGATTCTTACCGTGTGTCTTTTGAAAGTTTCCATATTCTCAAGAAGCTAGTTCATGTACAAAATTTGAAAGTCTTACGATGCAGATTATGAAGTTAGACTTTGGAAAGGAGTCTAGAAACAAACGTTTTGGGCGGTTTGTGTTGTTGATGCAAAATTTGACTGACAGAATTGGCTCTACAGAAGGGAAAGCCAGACAAGTCAATTGCTTGACCTTATTTCAAATCTTCTTTTTAGTAACGTGTAAAAATAAAAAATTATATCAAATCAGCCCACACTATTGAAATATATTATACATTGTTGGATATATCAAAATTGAGCTTATTCTAACAAAAAAGAGGCCAAACTTGTACGACTACTAAATCAAATTTGAATATAGAATAGTTTCATCACACGAGGAATCAATTTACTAAACAATAAAATGTTGATAAACATTTTAGGTTCTTTTATTTTCCAAGAAGAAGAATTTAAAGTGATTTTTATAGAATTCTTCATTCTTATTTTATTAATATAGTTACACCTAAGAAACGGTAAAACAAACAAAAATTTAAATTTATATTTTTTATATATGGCAAAATAATTCCAATGGAGACATAACAGTTCTTAAATCGTGGCCTATTAAAAAACTGACTGATAAGACAACATATATGCATAATTTTTAAGTTACTTCGTTTTTGGTTTTTTTTTATGGTTCATTGTTTTTAAATGATTTAAAATTCGTCGATTTGTTTTAGACATAATAATAAGGCCGCTGATCTTATTGTATAATATTATTCCTTTTTTTTATTGCCAGCTTAGTGTCAATTATTCAAGAAGTCTTGAATCGGAAAATTTTCAAACGACAGCTTTTTATAAAATGATTCAGATTTTACATTTATAATATAAAAATGTTTTGAAATGTCAAGAATATCATTCTATGCACTGTACAATATTTTTGAAGGTAAAGGGTCATTCAGCTTGTACATCGCTTGTAAGTTTTGTTGTTTTTAAACTTGTGATTTTTTATCTGGCAATACGTTAATACAACAAACAGTCCTGGGTCGGGTATTAACTTAATTTTTCCTCAAGGTCTGGTTCCAAAAGAAAAATTGACATGGGCTCTGAATAGTTTCAAACCTTACAAATCTCCAGGTCCAGAACAAATCGTACCAGCTGAGCTACAATATACCATTGATATAACTTTGGCCATCATTGGATGATCTTCAAAAGTTGTATAAACCACAGCGATGGGGAAATGTAAAGGTAGTTTTCATTCCCAACCCTTAAGACCTAAGACTTATTAGCCTATCATCTTTCATTCTCAAAACTCTGGAACGATTGATCGATATCCATATACGTAACAACATTGAGAAGAGACTATCAATGTTTTAGCATGCTTACTGCAAAGGGAATCGGTAGAAACAGCCTTGCACACTCTGGTAAGAACAATCGAATACTCCCTAGAGCAAAAGGAATATACTATGGTGGCCTTCCTGGATATTGAGGGCGCTTTCCACAACGTTGACACATCCGCTATCACTTCTGCTATGACGACCTTAAACGTCGAATACTTAATCTGTGAGTTGATTAATCTAATCCTAAAAAGCAGGATCATCAACTCTAGTTTGGAAGATTTTTGCAGAAAAAGGTCTGTCAGTAGAGGCACTTGGCAAGGTGGTGTTCTGTCCCCTCTTCTGTGGAACATAGTGGTTAACGAACTACTAATATCCCTTGAGAGGGAAGGCTACAGAATGGTTGCGTATGCTGATGATGTTGCTATCGCCGTCACAGGGGAACGAATCCTAATACACTGAGAGACTTCCTTCAAAATGCACTCAATATGCTCACTAGATGGGCTGATCACTGCGGACTTAGTATTAATCCTCAAAAAACAGACCTCGTCCTTTTCACACGGAAATCCAAGATCCCAGTAATTGTACCTCCTTCAATAAAAGGTATACCACTAATTTTTACCAATGAAGCCAAATACCTTGGTCTGATATTGAACAAAAAATTAAGTTGGAAATCTAATATACAAGAAAGAGTTAAAAAAGCTACAGCAGCTCTTTTCCTTTGCAAGAAAGCTATAGGAAGCAAATGGGGTTTTCAACCTCTCATAACCTACTGGCTATACCATCGGTCATCCGACCAATACTTATGTACGGGATTGCAGTATGATAGACTGCACTGGAGAAAGTCACATACAACGACAAACTTAGCAGACTCAAACGCACTGCATGTCTCTGCATAAGCGGGGCATTGAGAACTACACCCTTAGCAGCGTTAGACAGTCTCCTCCATTTAACACCCCTCAACATCTTCAGTAAACAAGTGGCAGCGAGTACAGCGATAAGACTCGACGCCTTATATCAATGGACCAACAACAATGTGGGGCACTCCATCATTTTGAAACTCTTTGGTTTTATACCAAAGTACATAGACTACACTATTCCTAAACCCCTATTTGGGAAAAACTTCCAGGTATCCATTCCATCCAGAGATGAATGGGAAGACAAAAAACTCCTGGATAACAAAAGTATTAATATTTATACAGATGGATCCAAGACAAATGAGAGAGTTGGTAGTGTTGTGTACTCAGAAAAGCTTAATATAAGCATCTCATTCCGCCTCCCTAATAATTGAAGAGTTCCAGCGGAAATCTTAGCGATCAAAGAGGTTCTCTCCTGGCTAAGAGAAAACGTGATATCAACTTCTGATATCCGCATCTTCTCTGACAGTCAAGCTGCTATGAAATCTCTTGACGGTGTCTCAACCAAATCTCAAACGGCCCTTGATTGTCGATCGTCTCTTATCGAGATGGCGCAGAGACATCACAGGAAATTGTAGAGCCGATGAACTATCTAAAAATAAAACGGTCATACCTATTTCACCTGAAAGGGAGAAGATAGGTAAACCGATAGCTAAACTTCTGATAAAAGGAACAGCTTTTGCGATAGCAAACTCTAGGTGGCACAAATTACCAACATGCGCAGCCACAAAACTCATATGGCCTTCACTGGACCTAAAGTGCTCTAAAGACTTGTTATTTCAAAGCAAACTTCATATAAGCTCCCTTAAAGGTGTCCTTACGGGACACTGTCTTATAGGCAGAAATGCAATACGACTGTAGGAGCTGTATGGACGAAGAAGAAGAGGATACAATGTCTCATCTCCTCTGCACTTGCCCTGCTCTTTCACTCAGACGCAAACTTCATCGCAAACAGTACGCGTTTTCTACACCTCAACATCCACAAAGGAACTTGGACTTCTCCAGATCAATCTACCGTCAACCAGATTGACCATATTGCGATCGACGCCAGACACGCTTCCAGCATTATGGATGTACGAACTTTCCGAGGTGCTAACATCGACTCGGACCACTACCTCGTTGTGGCCAAGGTAGCACTTCGGATTTCCAGACCCAAGGCAAAACAGGGAGGTGCTGAAAGAAGGTACAACGTCGAACGGCTACAATCACAAGAGATCGCCAAATCCTTTTCCGACCGAGTTACAAGTAACCTCTCTCAAAGTTCTCTGCCGCCAACACAATGTATCGAAAACCAGTTTCAACATTGCCAAGATGCAATCAGAGAAGCCGCCTCTGATGTGCTGGGTTTCAAACAGCCACCAACAAGTAAACCCTGGTTTGATGAGGAATGTCGGTAGGCAAATGCAGCCAAACAACAGGCATGCAAAGCGGGACGAAAGCTGCTCGTGAGCTCTATGAGCAGAAGAGGCGAGAGGAACACCGACTTCTCAGAAGGAAAAAGAGAGGGCATGAGAAGCGTGCGGTCGAAGATGTTGAGAGGTATAAAAGCAGGAATGAGGTTCGAAAGTTTTATGAACAGGTTAAACGAACTTCACAGGTACATAGACCTAGAACCGAAGGCTGCAAAGACGAAAGTGGAAACATCATAGTGGAACCGCAGTCTATGCTGAGGATATGGAAGGAAAACTTCTGCAGATTGTATAACGGCGATGAAGAACTGAATTCCGCTGTCAGTCAGGATGACCCATTCGATATAGACGACGAAAGCCAACAATCCGTCCTCCCGACTTAGACGAAGTAAAGATTGCCATATCTAAGTTGAAGTCTAATAAAGCCGCTGGAGCAGATGGCTTGAATGCCGAGCTCTTTAAAGCAGTTGGAGATAAGTTAATTAGGAGCATGCACCAACTTATCTGTAAGATATGGTCGGAAGAAACCATGGCCGATGAATGGAACCTCAGTATTGTTTGCCCGATCCTGAAAAAAGGAGACCCTCTTAACTGCACCAACTGAGGAATAAGTCTACTTAACATCGCCTATAAAATCTTCTCTGCCGTAATATGTGAACGTCTAAAGCCCATCGTCAACAAATTGATAGGTTCTTATCAGTGTGGTTTTAGACCAGGAAAGTCCACAGTTGATCAAATATTCACATTACGGCAGATCCTGGAAAAAACCCAAGAACACAAAATCGACACCCACCATCTTTTCATCGATTTCAAGGCCGCGTATGACAGCATCAATAGAGACAAACTATATAGAGCCATGTCTAGTTTTGGCATCCCTGCCAAACTCGTCCGGTTGTGCAGGATGACCATGGAGAATTCACGCTGCTCCATAAATGTTGGAAACAACTTAACAGAACCTTTTGATGTCAAAAAAGGTTTTAGACAAGGTGATGCGCTTGTCATGTGATTTTTTTAACATCGTGCTTGAAAGAATAATGCAGAGCTCACACGTCAACACTAGAGGCACTATCTTTCAAAAGTCTGTCCAATTACTGGCATATGCTGATGACATTGACATAATCGAAAGAACTCAGCGTGATGTTAATGGGGCTTTTGTGAGTATTGAGGCAGAGGCGTCAAAAATGGGTTTAGCGGTTAATGAGGGCAAAACAAAGTACATGTTGTCGTCTAGAAAGGACATACAACACCGACGTCTTGGTCAAAACGTCACAATCGACAGACGTAAATTTGAGGTAGTCAAAGACTTCGTCTACCTAGTCTCCGCTGTAAACGCATTTACTATGACAAAAGCGGATGAAAGCACCTTTGGTCGCTTCGAGAGAAAAGTTCTTCGTGTGATCTACGGTCCCGTATGCATAAAAAGGGAGTGGAGGAGAAGATGGAACGACGAGCTGTACGGGCTGTACAGCGACGTAGACTTAGCCAGAAGAGTAAAAATCCAACGACAAAGATGGCTGGGTCACGCAGAGCGCATGGAAACCAATGCTCCGGCCCGGAAAGTCTTCGAATCCGCACCCACAGGACAGCGCAGTAGAGGAAGACCGCGGATCAGGTGGCGCGCACAAGTGGAAGGTGACCTCACCCAACTTGGAGCGCGAAACTGGAGACATCTAGCTAGGGACCGAGCTAGATGGAGAAGTTTGTTGGGTGAGGCCCTAGTTCACACAGGACTGTAGCGCACCTTAATTAAGTAAGTAAGTAAACTTCATCTGGGGGACTACTCTTTTGATAATCCCAGTGAACTAGCTAAAAAGGATATCAAATATATTTTTCACTATATAAAAAGCTCAAAATGGTTCAACTAATTAGGAAGTAATTCTCTAGATTCATGTGGTATCACAACGGGCCTTTCTCTTGGCCTAAGTGTGTGGATTTTAATCCGCAGCCACGTAAACCTAACCTAACCTACCTGGCAATGATTTCTTCCAAACTGGTGTTTTTAAAAGCTGTCACTTGATGTATGCTCAGTTTGGTTTTGCCATAGTATAATTAATAACATCTAACTCCTGCGTTTTATTACGAAAAAAAAGGCTGGGATGCGACCCACACTGATAACTTCCCATTCCTTCTGTCGATTTGTCTTGCTTAGAAGGTTTGTAGGTTTCCGTGTTTTGCTAAGAAAGTTGTCAGTTGAATTATTTTAAAATTAAAAATGTTATGATGAAATGGTTTGAATGGCGAGATTTATCTTCGAAAACCAATTTTTAATAATTTTAGTAGTATTTCTTAAAAGTTTTTGTCTATACAAAACCTTTAACTACAAAAGAATTTAAAAAACAATATCAACACTAAAATCATTTCCGCAAAAGGATTTTACCTTGAACTGCAGAATACTTTTAATCAATCAGTAGCAACTGATACAAGCTCAAGTCAAGTCGCACAAGTTCTAAAATAAAATTATAGTCCTCTTTCAATCATTTCTGACACATACAGGTCAACTATCCAACATAATAAGAGGGTAGGTATACAATTATTGTGATTGACGATATAAGGATTAATCTTTTTAACCAACCATACCCGAAATTACTTTTGTTCTTAATCCTGATAAATTGCATTGTACCTAAGGTGTCTGTATAATAAGCTCAATCAAGTTAAATTATATTTTTTTGCAGTCTTTTCCTTATTACTGTTGGTAATTTGTACCATTCAATTATATTAAGTTTTTTTCTTTGGGAGCAGTTCATAAATTAATGTAAACAGGTTTTATTTTTTTTAGATGCCAACAGTTACTTGAAAACATTAAATTAAAAATTATATATCTTATTTTGGACTGTTTTACTGTTTACTTTTACATCGGATATTTTACTTTAGTATAGCCTTGAAGATTTCCTACGAGTATAATTATTTATGCAACAACAAATAATTAAAAAGTCAAAGCTTTTTGACTAAAAGACATATTTATTAAAGGTCATTATCATTCAATTCATGTTCAACGGGTAACAATAGTGTTCAATTTAAAAACTGAGAAGATTTGTCTCCAGATCTCCAGGTAGGCAGGCTAAATTTATTGTCAGTATAAAAATAATCATACGAAAACCTCAGACTTTACAGAAATGTATGTATAAATATGCTTGAGTCATTTGTTTATAAAAGTACCTTAAGTATGAAAGAATCTTATTCAAGTCTTTTAACTAAATTTTCAGAAGTGAAAGGAGAAGAAGTTCGTACTACATATTCTATCAGTCATTGCGTACTTCCGATAGCTCTCTACATTAAATTGGTTTCCAATTTTAATGAGACTAAGTATGTGGATATGCATATATAAGCTCTAGCCAGTCTTTGAATAGGTGATATGATGAATACTGGTTATAATTTTAAATAAGCTTGTAGTTTCCATATCACATTGAAAGCCAATGAACTTTTCAAGAGCTGACTTATAAGTCGTTTTTATAATTTTAATTTTAGTCATGATTTCGAAATAAAACTATCATAAACTTCTATGCCATCATTACCTTCGGCAACATTTTTGTTGTACATATTATTTATCATAACATGAAAGCTATTGTCTTCAATTGTTGTGCGACACCATGTCCAATAATAACCCATAAATAGGCCTACGTGAAAAATGTCAATGTTTTTCTTTTTTTCTAAGAACTGATATGAATTACTGTTTGTTGATCTTTATATGGAAAGAAGACAAATTTCGTGGACATATGTTAAGCTTTCAACAGTTGTTAGAGTGATTTTGAAGAATTGAAATAGTTTTAACACTCCCTATGTTCTCACTTGAATACAAACTATGAAATTGTAGATAATTATGTTTATTCCAAAAAGTTTAGCAATTCATCTTAATTTGGACAAAGTGAAAATAATTTTTTTGACATTTATCATCGTTACGATGGCAGTTTAGGAGAATTTTTATTTTTTAAGTGAGTTGTCTTAATTTGTGTGAAAAGTCAAACGACTTACCAATATTGATCTTCAATCATAGTTAAACATCAATAAATTTACAGAAATCAGTGAGTTACAATACTGCATGATGATTACCTGGGTTATGAAATAACTTGGTTACAAAAATAACCTGGGTTACAAATTATACAACAATTTAAAACGGTTGCTGGACTTCTCGCACCAATATTATCGCTAAAATGTTTATTTATACTAAGACAAGGGTTTGCCATTATATTTTAAAAATTACTTCGGCAGCGGCTTATTCGAATAAATTGCAGCGAAAAAGAACAACTTTTGATCATATTTTCTTCATATGCACTCACCAAGACCGAAAAAGCTCAACCAGTAAATAGATAGTTTGATAATGGCTGCAAGCGACTACGAAAGAAATCCTTTGTGTTTTTAAAGCTTTTCAGATCAACCAACGCTGATTTCTTCAAAACCCAGTATCTGCACCTTATCTCGCAATACAAACAAATATGTACAACTAAAAAGATCGATTATCTGAAACTTGTTGCTCATAAACTTATCTCTTGTAAGTACTTGAAAGAATTTTGGAACAATGTAAGGGAACAAGGAGGACGCTCCCAAAAAACTGCAAACAATAACTCTATAGAAGAAGACAGTCTTGCAAATCATTTTAAAAAGCTGTTAGCAATTAAAGATAACACCATTTTAGAGTTTAGCTATGCGTAACCACACACCCGTGTCTACGAACTAGACTGCCCAATTTTACTGAACGAACTGCATACAGTTTTGGATAAAATGAAAAATAGCAAGGCACCTGATGTCGACGAAATCCCTTCCGAATTTTATAAATGCGCCACTTTACAGTTCAAAAACTACCTAGTAAACTTCTTCAACCAACTCTACGATGATGCTTTTGTTTTGATCTGTTTTAATAACGCGATTATCTATGCCATTTTCAAGAAGAGGGAGGGGAGAGGAGCGTTGCTGAGAACTTTAGGGGCATATCTATCCTAAATAAGCTGCTCTATGAGAGGCTTATCGGATGGATTGAGTCAACAAACCGCTTAAGTATTTTTCAAGCAGGGTTTAGGCTCTACGTTTCCTTCGTAGATTTTAAAGCGGCCTTTGACACTGTAAATAGGCAAGCACTGATGTACAAGCTATCATCTTTAGTTTATCTAGGAAATTCCTTCTATTATACTCCAAATTCCTGGATTCAACAACTGTGGCAGTTTGGAAACGGAAACAAATTATCGGAATGGTTTAAGACGTCTACGGGTGTTCCCCAAGGATGCATTCTTAGCCCAATTTTGTTTGCCCTTTATATCGATGCTGTCACTGACATTCTTCCGGGAGGTGTATTTTTTGCGGGCTCCTTAGCTCAAAGATGTAGCAAGTACATCTACGGGATTTCGAAATCACCGGAATACAAACTGGGAGGTACTAGCACAACTGCTTAATCACAACCTTCCTAAAAGCTCCTCCAGTAAAGATGAACTAGACCTTTCTGTAAATCATCTCACCGAAGCCTTAAATGAATCAATGAGATCTTCATGCCCTGTAACCATTTTAAAGGGTAAAAAGAAACCTTATTGATGGCGTAAAGAACTAGAACCATTCAGAAAGAGCTGTCGCAAACTCTTCAACAGATCTAAGTACACTAGATCTCCTTCTGACTGGGACTTATACACACAAGCTCTAAAGCAATATAAAAAAGAATTAAGAAAGAGTAAGAGGTCTTCTTGGAGAAATTTTTGTGGTAAAATAGAAAATACTTCAGAAGCCTCAAGACTCAGGAAAATTCTCTCGAAAAGTCCAACAATACCCAGTGCTTTAAAGACAGAAGCAGGCACGTGGACTATCACAGATGAAGAATCTCTTTATCTGTTATTAGAAACCCACTTTCCAGGTAGCTCTAACATAATCAATGACTTAACATCAGAGTCTCTAGCTTATACAAGCGATTTAGTTGATCTAATAACGCGGAAAAAACTGCAATGGGCCATAGACAGCTTTGATCTATATAAATCTCCAAACTACAAAAATCCTCAGACATGATCATTACACCATTGGAAATCATTCTGACAAGCTGTGTAAGGTTGAGATATATTCCCAAAGCCTGGAGAATGGCAAAAGTATTCTTCATTCCTAAAGCAGGGAAACCCTCACACGTTAACCCTAAAGATGTACGATCAATCAGCCTATCATCCTTCCTTTTTGAAACCTTGGAAAGATTGTTTGAAATTTACATCAGCTGAAATTAGAGAAATCACTCATAGATCTTATAAGTCTCATGCTCAAAAGCGGGACAATAATTTCTAACATGAGATGTTTTACTACCACCAGATCGGTGAATCGAGGCTCTCCCCAAGGTGGAGTCCTTTCGCCTCTTTTATGGAACATGGTAGTAAACGACCTACTTATAGCATTAGAAGCAGAGGGTTTCAAGGTGATTGCCTATGCTGACGACGTTGCGATATCCGTATCTGGCAAGCACCCCAAGTTCTCTCGGAACTCCTACAAAATGCCCTAAACAGGCTAACTAAATGGACTGAGCAATGTGGATTGGACGTCAACGTACACAAAACAGAATTAATACTCTTTTCGAGAAGATATAAAATTCCTCAGATTAGCCCACCCCAGATTAGAGGAATACCATTAAGCTGTTCCGATCAAGCTAAATATTTGGGCATCATTTTAGACAAAAAACTAAATTGGAAGGCAAATGTTGATGAAAGAGTCAAAAAGGCTACTGTAGCGCTTTTTACTTGTAAAAAGGCCATAGGATCAAAATGGGGCTTCTCCCTAAAAATAACCCACTGGCTATACACTTCGGTAATCAGACCGATACTCATTTATGGAGCTGTCGTATGGTGGACCGCACTGGACAAAATGGTAAATCTAAATAAGCTCATCAAAGTCCAGCGGTCAGCAGGTATGTGCATCACAGGAGCAGTTTGCTCAACACCAACCGCAGCACTGGAAGTGCTTTTAAACCTAACACCTCTTGACATCTTCTCCAAAATGGTGGCAGCCAACTTATGTGTGAGGCTTAGAGCCACCTCTGAATTTAACAGTAACAATACTGGACATACTACTATTCTAGACAGTTTCAGATCTATCCCAGATCGCTTAGACTATACCACACCAAAAATGTAAAAGCTTCCATGTGTCCATCCCTTCAAGATCCTCCTGGGAAGAAGAGAGACCCCTGGAAGACAATGCGGTACACTTCTATATAGACGGTTCAAAGACCATTCACGGAGTCGGAAGTGGTATCTATTCGGGACAACTGAATCTCAGTCTATCATATAGACTTCCCAATGAATATAGTGTATTCCAGGCAGAAGTAATGGCGATTAAAGAAGCACTATCCTGGCTCAAAGGAAACGTTATATCTTGTAAGTATATACGAATCTTCTCAGACAGCCAGCCGCTTTTAAATCTCTCGCGCCTGTCTCCACAAACTCTCAAACAGTCCACGATTGTCGATCATCTCTTAATGAGATGACGGAACAGTTTAATATTCACCTCATTTGGGTGCCGGGCCACAGAGACATTGCGGGAAATTGTAAAGCCTATGAGCTCGCCAAAAACGGAACACTTCTGCCTCATGTTAGACAAAAACATAACATAGGAACACCACTTGCTACATGCAAATATCTTCTCAAGCAATATGCTCTAGAAACAACAAATGCTAGATGGTCACAGAGTACAACCTGCCTAGCAACCAAGGGAATATGCATAGACTTAAAACGGTCAAAAGGCTGAGCAGACAAAGTATAAACTCTACAATTGGAGTAATATCACGACACTGCCTCATAGGAAGACATGCTCTGAGGCTAGGGGTCTACACAAATGACTTCTCTAGAAGCTGCATGGACGAGGAGGAAGAGGAAACGGTCCAACACCTTATATGTACATGTCTAGCACTCTCCATTAGAAGGAAGAACTTTCTCGGTAATCCCTTTTTCGATAACACCAGTGAACTGGCAACGATTGACACAAAACGTCTCTCTAACTTTATTAAAAGTACAAAATGGTTTCTTTAAATTCATTACTCTCCCATGAGTAACCTCATTAGTGGTATCACAATGTACCCTTGAGGTCTACGTGCGTCAATGACATCTGGACAGCCACTCCAAACTAACCTAACCTAACCTAGTCAAAGTATTACTCTATATGCTAATGACCTGATGCTATTGGCTGATACACCATGTGCTCTGCAACTGAAAATCAACAGACTCTAAGACTACTGTTCAACTTGGGGTCTAAAACTCAATACAAGTAAACCAAAAGCTACGATTTTTGAATCTAGACTCCGAAGAAGGCTACCAGATTAATCATGGACCATCAACAATGAGCGCATCGATGTAGTAAAGGAGTTCAAGTACGTGGGAGTGTTGATAACATTTACCCTTAACTGGAGTAAACATACAAAGGAGAAAGGTAGGGAAGCCAAAGCTATAAATCTGAAGTGGCCAACGTTTTTCAGCAACAGCAACATTGATGTAGCATCGAAGTACCGAGTGTTCAAAGCAACAGTCAATACTTGTATGTGTTATGGGTTGCAAGCATTTGGGTACGCATAACATGAGGAATTCGAAAGTATCCAGAGTAAGTATGCTTTACATGTGGAGTCAGGGTTAGCACCGATTTACATCCAAAATCTTAAATCGCATGCCAAATATCTGACTTCAGCACTGAAAAGAGAAAACGGACTACATAAGTCAATTCTGTTAAGGCATCTTCGAAGAAACGCAACACCATTCAAAGAATGGAACCATCTTGCTGCGGCACGAAATGTAACGCTTCCTTTAACTGAAAATAACGTTATTGAATGCCAGAATTTACTTGATCACCTGATTGCTAAAAATGATAATGCGATATATTTACAATATCTAGAAAGGGCATCCTCTTCAGAAAGTAAAAACATTTACAGGAACCTGAACCACCAATTGTCATCTGATATGAGTTATTTTTGCAAGGAACTGACTGCAGAAGCTATCGGCATCATCTTTAGGGCTAGAGTCGAAATACTTAATCTAAACTTTGTGCCTTATAGATCCGATTTATCACAAATCTTGACTCTCTGCAATTTAAGAGAACTTGAAGGTACTCACCATTTTATAGCAGTTTGCCCAATATTGAAAGAAATAAGGCGATTATAAAAACTTTTGAACTGGTTTGAAAAAATGCGAAGTTGGTTCAGTGATACCAAATTATTTCTTCAATGAACTACGTACAAATGTTTGAGTGTCAACGCCTTGAATAACAAAAATTATTGAAACTTTATGATTTTGTTTAGGATTTTTTTGGAAGTAAGTTTCGTGGATCTGAATTATCTTCAACAAATTATTTGCAAATAGGACTAATAAGTTGAGCAGTTTGATTTTCACTTTTTAAATCATATTCTTATAAAGTTTATAATTTAAATGAAATGTATACATATTATTAAAATACATTTTTCCTGTCATCGAAAAACATTAAGAAACGTCAAGTATAGTTTTAGTAATTATTGTAATTTATGCAATTGAGCCAAGCGGTTGCGTCTTTTAAACTATCTTGGAGTTAGTGAAATCCAACTGTTAAAAGAAATTAATTTTTCCAAGAAATTTCACAACTAAAAAGTATTTCGCATTTACAAGAAAGTTTTTTAAAAGGCCTGAAAACATTTTAATGCAAATATAGGGTCTAATTATAAAAATAATACCATTTAGTATCATTCCATTTGATTTTGACATTTTTTTAAAGTCCAAAAATTCCATTCACTAAGTAAAAATAAAAAGTTATTAACATATTCATTTATTTTATAATGTTTAAATATTTTGTTTGTAATTTTGTGTTTATGCATAGCCGCTAGATGTTTCTTCGAAATGTTTGCCATCTTGGTCAAATTTAAATTGTATGTTAGACCTGAAAAGTGTATTTGTTATCTTTTCTTATAAATGGGACCAATTCTATATTTGAATAAAATATCAATTTTGCTAAAATACTTTTTTGTTTAATTCAAATGCTGGGCTCACGCATATTAGGTATGACTATATGAGGGCCTTAAAACAATAAATTACAAAAAAAGCTTCTATTTAAATTTCTAAAAGTCACGACATCTTCAATCTTAAGTGCTTTCGTTCCACAAAGTAAAATAACCATCAGGGGCGTATATTTTTATTAAATTTAAAAATAAAATAAATTAATCACACGCATTTTTATTTAAGCAGTCTTCTGCGTCAAAATAAAAATTGACCAATATCTAAGCAGATTTCCTCAAACTAAAAATTGTATCTCAACTAATCAAATTCAAGAAAATGAAGCTTAATATACATTCAAATTTTGTTCAATTAATCCTATCAATTTCATTGGCTAAGCTAAATGCTATTTTAGGATACCTAGCTATCTAGGTGTTTAGCAAAATGGAGAAATTTAATAAATGGGGCTTAGAAAGATCAACAACTTGTCAGGTCAAAATTCAATCTACATTATGTAAATATGTGTTGACTGTGGATACATTTTTTCAGAAAGGCTAAGACATATTTGAATTTTGTGAAAGGTTAATATTTTTTGTCTGGAAATACAAAGTAGTATGTATATTGGGTTTTATATATGACTCAGTTATACCGTTTCAATTTTATCATATTTTATGAATGGACATTTCATTCACTAAATGAAAGATGAACATTTTATTCTTATAGACTTTCTTAGGTGAGTCATTGCGGTTAATAGGTTAAGAATGTTTCTTGAGTTCATAGAAGGTGTTTTTTTTTTTCAATTATTTATAAAAACGAGGCTGGAAGGCGACCCACACTGATAACTTCCCATCTCCTTCTATCGATTTGTCTTGCTTAAAAGTTTGTAAGCTGTTGAAAATTAAAATTACCAACAATATTTTGCACGAAATGAAATAGTATATAAAAAACAAGATTTTTAGTCCAAAATCAATTTTTACCATTTCTTAAAAGTTTTTATTTCTTATATAATAAAATATAAATTGTATGAATGAAACTAATTTGAGGTCAGTATCTTTTATTGTTCACGAGATATCGAGAGCCGAATGTCAATTTTTAACAAATGTTCATACTATTTTTTGTAGAATTAATTTTTTATAAAAAACGAACTGTTGGATTTTTATAAAAATTTACTGAATGTCGAAAACAATATTTTCTGTGAAATTAAAATAATAATATTTTTAATTTTTAAAAAGCTTTTGAGTGGAAAGTAAATTTTTACCAAGTTTTATGTTTTTTTTATGTTTTTATTTTTGTAAAAATGTTGATAACAATATTTTTTAAAAGTTTTAAAGATGTTTAAAGCCAATATCCCAAAGTATTGAAAAGATATTTGCGTCGAAATTCAATTTTTATCAACTTTGAGTACTGTTGTTTTAGGTTTTTATTTTTTATAAAAAAAAAACTGTCAATTCTATTTTACTCAAATTCTTACCAGATGTTAAAAAAGATAGTTTTCCGTGCACAAAATTGTTTTGGAGATAAAATCATTTTGTGTTCGTAAAATTTTCGAGGTGATATCCATTAAGTGGATTTTTTCAAAAAATATATTTGTTTTGTTGCAATATGTTATATAAAATTTATTTTAAGTCTCTAGCGTTTTTATTTCGTAAGATATCTGGGGTTAACCAAAATGTTGACCTTTTTTTAAACTGCTATGGTAAAAAAACCACCCACGCAATTTTCTTGTGAGCCTGCATCTTTCTGCCTTATTATTTGTGTAACAAATTTTTTATGAAGTCGATGTCTCTACTGGTTCTTGAGCTATGGACGACGAAAAAAAGTCGCGAACGTACGGACGTACAAACAGACTTCTTTCTAAAAATCTTTATTTCCACTCTTGGGACCTTGAAAAGTCGAAAAATGTAAAAATGTTGAAATCAGATGATTACAATAACTTCCTATGGGGAGTTAATAAATTAGTTAACAGCTAAGAAAATTGGTGAAAGTTAAAATAGTTTTGTCAACTTAAAGTTATATACCACTAAAATAACTAATTTAAGTTTAATAACTTCGTACTTACTTCTTACACTTACATATGTTATGAATGTAAACGGTTTTGCAATAAGTAACTAAAAAAATACCCGTGCGATGATGGTTAGTGTGATCATCCGAAGGAAAAAGTGGAGGCGGTGGGAGCTGCTTTCCAGCAAGTGTACAAGGTGAATGTTAGCATTCGTCCTAACCACGACCTGGAAAACAGAGCCCTACTCAATCACTTTTACCTTCGAAATGATATGACACAATGGCGATCTGAGAACTGCGTTTTCATGCGGTTCAATGACGATTCCTTGGCAAATGCCATAATCGCCAAGCAAACGGGACCAAGTCCCTTGTTAGTGACAAAGGTTGAGCTTTAGCTCATCTTCAATTCAATAAAAAATAAAAAGTCAGCAGGGGTCGATGGTATATCCAACGTTGTACTAATACATTTACCGATGGAGGCAATTGACATTTATACCACACTCTTCAACAATGCACTGAATAATGCATATTATCTAATGCATTGGAAGACCGCTGTGGTTCATCCTCTCCCGAAAAAGGAAAAGGACAACTCCAACCCATCAAATCTTCGGTCGATAAGTCTTCTTCCGAGCATCAGCAAAGTTTTCGAAAAAATCATTAATAGGGCTCTGACTATGTGGGCTGCGGACAACAAAATAGTTTCGGATAAACAGTTCGGGTTTAAGGCGGGTCATGACACAGTTCATGCCGCGGCTAAACTCGTTTCTGATATCCAATGGAAT
The DNA here is from genome assembly GCF_945859685.1 of Eupeodes corollae. Classification (NCBI taxonomy): domain Eukaryota; kingdom Metazoa; phylum Arthropoda; class Insecta; order Diptera; family Syrphidae; genus Eupeodes; species Eupeodes corollae. The sequence continues at coordinate 44,310,755 of NC_079148.1, forward strand.
TAGCATTAGCAAGCCATTGTTGTATATAATTTATGATATGCTTAACGGTAGAAAGTTTGTTGTTAAAAGTGGCAATGTAACTTCTACCACAACATTCACAATTAAAAATGGTCTTCAACAGGGAGCGGTGAATTCGCCGATTCTCCTCAGCATTTACACCAGCGATCTGATAGGTAGTTTACAAAGGCAATTGCGTACGCCGACGATCTAATTGCGTACAGAACGGCAAGAAAGGTTGAGGGTATTAGAATTCTTTTGCAGCGTGATTTCGACAAGATTCAGCGATATTGCGACGATTGGAAACTTAAAATAAATGTCAAGAGACAATTTTGTTCCGGACTCCGTTGGCTAGGGCCACGAGTGATACGTGCAAGAATTGGCGCAAGACGGTGATCGTTGATATTCAGGGGCAGCCATTAGCAAGCAAAAGTGTAGTGAAGTACCTCGGTATCTGGTTAGATCAGTATTTATATTTCGACAGACATATAAATGCTGCTCTGACGAGGGCCAGAGGAGCTTTCGCTCTGAAGAAATGGCTGTTTTTTAGCAGTCGGCTTGACCCCAGAGTGAAGGTTATTTGCTCATTTCATTTGCCCTCATACGGCCAATAATCATTTATTGTTGTCCTGTGTGGTTAAACGTTGCCCCTTTCCAGATGGAGAAGTTTCGGGTGTTCGAGCGGCAGTGTTTACGACGCTGCACCGGCTTATATTGAACAGCCGAATCTTCTTATGTGCATAACTATTCCCACGAGGTCCTAATTGACAATTTCGTGATAAAACTCGTTCGAGGTCACATTGCAAGAGCTATGTCTTCGACCAACAATTTAATGTTCGGGGCGTTCTATCCGAACGACGAGTATTTTGAAAGTGCACGCTTGAGCGGCTTCATTCCACCAGAGGCATTCTTATTTTTAGAATTAGTATTAAGTTAACTTCGATTGTCCGTATGGGACCAGTAAGTTAGTTGTAGGTTATGGTTAATTAGGCTAGTTTTATGAATTTTTGTCTAGCTTTAAGATAGGTTTAAGATTGGAGTAATAAAATTGAATATAAAAACAAGGGTAGATGCATAGACCGAGGTTGTTGCAATAATCGAGTAAATATTTTGTTAGGCTCTATTCGAGATGCAAAGTGAAAATCAGAAAACCAGTACTTTTTTAATCATAAGAATAATAAGAAAATAAATCTAAAAAAAGTTAATTCATTATAAGATTAAAAGTTGATACATAATATGTTTACATAATTATTATTTTTGGAAAAAATTGGACTTTTTAGATGTTGCGATTTTTTAAAATAGTCATTTCTCGTTTTTTGAAGTTTTTGAAGAATCAAAATTTGTTCAATTAGGGTTAAATTATGTTATTTTCGTTCCTTAAAGACACTAACAACGTTTAAAACAAGACATACCTGTAGCCGGCTTAATTTTATTATCTCAGGCACAAATGTCAAATGGAACCATTGTTCAAAAAATGCTAACGTCATCCAAGCATTTTTATTTGCTTTGTATACAACGGGTATGTGGTCAAAATTTTTAAATGATCTTGGGCTTACAGGTTTACCGATGACGAATAGCTTAAATTTGTGTATACCGGATGCGTTAGTGCAGGCGAGAAACATGATTCTTTCTTTGCTTGTCTTTCGCCCAGGAGCTGTCGACTCCTTAAAAGCTACAAAAGGTTTGTTGGGCATAAGTCGGTACAATAATCCAGACGGCGGTGTTATAAATTTGACTGGTAGTCAAATCGATCTCTCTGACTTTTTCCTTAAATTTATCAAGAATGAATCAACAAGTGGCGGTTTGCTTGAAAGTTTTTCTCCACAAATTTTCAACAGACGAATTTTGTGTCTTTTCTTAAAATTTGTCATCCAACCATTGCTCACATTAAAAGATATTGGCATCTCTTTCATTTTTGTATGCAATGGGCACGCCTTTGTTTTTAGGACCTCGCTGGAAATTTACAGATTTTGCTTTCTTTGATTTAGCTTGTATTTTTTTTGAAAAACAAGCGACTCACTGAGCAAAATTCATTAAAATTAGTAAGTGCATTTTGCATTGTAGATACATAGATGTACATTCATACAACTTCATCGTACCCATTACTCAAAAGTAGCGGTAAAATAGCTGCCGACACAAAATGTAACGCAGCAGACAAAAACAAAAATAGCAAAGTCAAGTATCGATTCAATTGTTTTTTGCGATTACCACGTCAATAATAAGAAAAAATCAGCTGTCGCGAAAATCGAATAGTTCCGTGAATCGAGTTGCGTTAATCGAGAATGTACTGTACAACTTTCGTAAGCCTCAAATAAATCTTAAATAATTTTCAAAGAACTGTTTTTTTACCAATCTAAGTTTTGAATGTCAGAGTTTTTGTAATTTTTTAAAATATAAATTTCGAAAAGTATAATTTGAATACATTCTTAGACAATGTTCTTTAACTTTTTGATAAATTCTGTAATTTATCATTTATACAAAATTTAAAGAAATTTTTTGACAGTCATTTTTATATTACAAAATATTTTCTTAAGTAAATTTTTGTGTTAAAAATTGTTTAAAGAAGTTTTTATTTTCATAAAGTACAAACATTTCTATTTTCAAAGTTTACAACATTAAAAGTTAAATATTCATTGTTTTATAGAATAATTATACAAAACCATTAATTTGTAAAATTTTTTTAGGACAGTGATAACATAACCTATAAACACAATGCAAACAAATAATAGACTTTTAAAAGTTTCAATCGTTTTAATGTGTAGTGTATTATCAAAATTGAAGTTAATCTTTAAGAAAAGTTTTGCGTAGTTTAGTTAGGATTTAGAAGTTTAAAAAAAAACATTTATTCACTCTTGATTTATTATTTTTGTCTTAAACTACAATAGAATTGAAGTTATTGATCTTAACGAATGAAATTGAGGAATAAGCAGTAATCAAGACTCGTGTACACATGTGTCACCATTTTTAGAAACGGACTACGATAGCAAATAGAATTCTTGTAAGAAAATACTTAACAAAGGAAGTAATAACATACATAATAAAATAAAAAAAGTCAATAAAATATTTAACAAAACCATAAAATTGAACTATGAATTTAAATCAAACAAAAAAAAAGGATTAACCTTATCAGGAAACCATTATTCTTTGATTTATTTTTAATTCATCTGCGAAAAATTATCTAATCGACAATTTATTTAAGTTGATAAAATTGTGTTGAGTTGAGTATTACTCAGCACTACTGTAGTATTATGATCGCCATGTTTTAATCGCGTAAATTAATGATCCCCAAAAATAAAACCACAGCTGTCATCTAAACATCAATCCAGGTCTGGACTTCACATTTTTGTCTGTGTTACTTTCAATTGATATCATTGAAACGTGATGTCATCAAGTATTGATTTCCGATGACTTCAAGATCAGAATGACAATAAGTTAGACGCTGACAGACCTCAATTGTACATAAATTGATTTTATACTCTTAATTTTTTGGGATTAAACTGTCTACACCATAGGTGAAATAACATTTCTTTAGAACTAAATACACATCACGACTTATTTCCGTTAGATATTGTTTTTCGTTTTTTTTTTGTATAGCGTTCTGAATTGGAATTCATGCTCAACGCTTTTAACATGTCGTGTTGCAAGGTTTAGAATAAAAATTAAAACAAACTGATTTTGTTCTGAAATGTTCTGAAATGAATCGTTTTCCGGTTCTCACACAACTTCAATCCCTTCTCATGAGCAAGAGATGCAGATGAAAGTACTCGAGTCTTAGCTTTCCATAGAAGTCATTGTTAACGGTGCTATATGTAAAATTGATAATAGTGACGTTTCAAGAACAAATCCATAGTTTTTAGTAAGTTTGGGTACGTTCATACGTTTTTCGTCCTCCATATCTGAAGAACAAGCAAATATATTGACTTCTAATAAGTTTTGTTTTACAGATAGCCATATTGTAATGTGCAAAAAGGGTTTGAAAAAAGACACCGTTTAGTGATTTTTTTGTAAAACCGTATTAAAAAAAAAAGTGAGGTCTGATTGTTCCCAAATAACTCCCTAACCAATAATTTTAGCGACTCAAGATAAATTTTATCTAACATTATTTGACGTCATACAAGATTATTTATAAAAAAAAGGCTGTGATGCGACCCACACTGATAACTTCCCATCCCGTCTGTCGATTTGTCTTGCTTAAAAGTTTGTCTATATGTACTGGTATCAATTTTTACCAAATGTGCGTACTATTTTTTATATTATATATTTTCTGCGAAATAAAATAAGTTTGAAGCCAATATTTTTAATTTTTAAAAAGCTATTTGAGTCGAAAGTAAATTTTGCCAAGTTTTAGTATTGTTTTTTTTAGAGTTTTATTTTTTGTAAAAAAAAACTGTCAATTCGATTTTTTTCAAAATTTTATCGAATGTTGAAAACAATATTTCTTATAAGATAAAATTAGTTTGAAGAAAATATCTACAATTTTCGAAAAGATATTTGAGTCGAAAGTCAATTTTTATCAACTTTTTTCATTTTTTTTTAAATTTTTATTTTTTGTAAAAAAACTGTCAACTCGATTTTTTCTCAAAATTTGTCCTTATGTTGAAAACCATATTTGTTTTAAGTAAAAATTAGTTAGAAACTATTATTTCATATTTTTGAAAAGATATTTGAATCGAAAATCATTTTTTACCAACTTTTATTAATCTTTTTTTAGGTTTTTATTTTTTGTAAAAAAAACTGTCAATTCGATTTTTTTCAAAATGTTGACAACAATAATTTTTGAAAGATAAAAGTAAATTAAAGCCAATATCTCAAAATTTTGAAAAAATATTTGAGTCGAAAATCAATTTTTACCAACTTTTATTAATTTTTTGTTTAGAGTTTTATTTTTTGTAAAAAAACTGTCAACTCGATTTTTTTCAAAATGTTGACAACAATAATTTTTGAAAGATAAAAGTAAATTAAAGCCAATATCTCAAAGTTTTGAAAAGATATTTGAGTCGAAAGTCATTTTTTACCAACTTTTATTAATTTTTTGTTTAGAGTTTTATTTTTTGTAAAGAAACTGTCAATTCGATTTTTTTTCAAAATTTTATCGAATGTTGAAAACAATATTTCTTATAAGATAAAATTAGATCTAAGCCAATATCTCAAAATTTTGAAAAGATATTTGAGTCGAAAATCAATTTTTACCAACTTTTATTAATTTTTTGTTTAGAGTTTTATTTTTTGTAAAAAAACTGTCAATTCGATTTTTTTCAAAATGTTGACAACAATAATTTTTGAAAGATAAAAGTAAATTAAAGCCAATATCTCAAAGTTTTGAAAAGATATTTGAGTCGAAAGTCATTTTTTACCAACTTTTGTAAATTTTTTTTCGGTTTTTAATTTTTTGTAAACAAAACTGTCACTTTGATTTTTTTCAAAATTTTACTGAATGTTGACAACAATATTTTTTGAAAGATTAAAGTAAATTAAAGCCAATCTCTCGAAGTTTTGAAAAGATATTTAAGTCGAAATTCAATTTTTACCAACTGTTATTAATTTTTGTAGGTTTTTATTTTTTATAAGAAAACTTTCAATTCCATTTTTCTCAACATTTTTCTGAATGTTGAAAACAATACTTCTTATAAGATAAAATAAATTTGAAGCCTACATTTCAAGTTTTTAAAAAGATATTTGAATCGATATTCAATTTTCACCAACTTTGAGTAATGTTTTTTTAGATTTTTATTTTTTATAAAAAAATCTGTCAATTCGATTTTTCTCAAAATTTTATCAGATGTCAAAAACATTATTGTTCGTTGCACAAAATTGTTTTGGAGATGAAATCATATTTTAGTCGTAGAATTTTGGAGGTGACAAATTTTTTTTTTCAGTTTTTTTGATTTATAAAAAAAACCGTTAAATGGTTTTTTTTTTCAAAAAATATACTTCTTTGATATGACGTTACAATATAATATATAAAATTGAATTCAAGTCTCTAGCGTTTTTGGTTCGTAAGATAATTAGGGTTAACCAAAATGTTCACCTTTTTTTTCAAACTGCTATGTTAAAAAAACCACCCACGAATTTTTCTTGAGAGCCCTTTCTGCATCTTTCTGCCTTATTATCTGTATGACGAAATTTATTTGAAATCGATATCTCTTCTGGTTCTTGAACTATGGACGACGAAAAAAACGTCGCGAACGTACGTACACAAGCACGCACAGACATCTTTCCAAAAATCTTTTATTTCGATTCCATGGACCTTGAAACGTCGAGAAATGTCAAAATTTTCAATTTGACAAATCGGACCCATTACAATTACTTCCTATGGGAAGTTAATAAATAACAGAGCTCTTAATTCACGAATCGACAAATTACAAGTAAAAACTTGAACAATTTACTAATTTGGCAACAACATGTGGATATCAAGTAATTTTGCAGATAAACATTATTAAAACAGAAAAATCTCAAGAAGCACTTTACTGCCCTCATTTTATAATAAAATTATAAATCTGAATCCCCTTTCTTGTTAAACCTACTGTAACTAAAGCTCAGATCGTAACACAAGCATATAAATAATCACGGATCACGTACCGATGTAATTGCCGGCCTTGAAAGATGTTTTAGAGCAAATAATACCAACCTATTGATTAATTCAGATGAAAGAAGCCTCCTGCAATTACAATTTATGCAATTTGCAACCAACTTTAAAAAATATCCCTTTACGCACAGCCTAGCCGGTGTTGGAGTGGCTACTTACAGTTACTTTTTTTTGTGATGTGCGATGCATGGGCTCCTTGAGCGAAGATTCAACATAGTTGTTATCACTCGATGTGTGTAATGAAAATGGGAAGTTAATTGAGGTATTCGTCGTACGCAATTTCAATTTTATTTCCCTTTTTTAAGTTTTATTCCTTCACGAAATTGCAATAAAATTACACGATGATTTTTTCATTGTAGCAGAATAAAGTTAAAGAATTTTTAGATTCAATTATTGTTTAAAATTTTGTATTTAAAAAATTCGTAAACATTTGTCATTTGATCAAACTGGCCCATTAATCTTGTTGGTTGTTGGAACTTTTGGCTAGATTATTCCCACGCCAAAAGATGTTGAAAATGTATGTTGTTTATTATGTGCGCAGGCAAATGCAATCAAAATCCAAACCGCAAATGTTTCGGGTTAACTGGATTTGCGGTAAAAATTCATTCGTACGATCGTAAATTTTAATACGATAGAGAACAGAGATTGATTCTATATAAGATGAATATTAATTAGGAAAGAGATTAATGTCGGGTTGCATGATGATAGCACTGTCTGATGGCGGAAAGCAGTTCTGAAGTTATGCACCAGGTTTCGGTTATTTTTTTCAAGTTCTCAAATATTTAAATAAAGAGTTTCAATTGAAATATAAATCTCTTATTTTTTATTTTAAAAATTACTCACATTTTATTGGGCTGAATTTTTGGTAAACCAATTTCAAGGAATTGGATGTTAAGTTCTTAGTGAGCTATTTAATTACTAGGTTTAACAAGTATGACAAAGCGACATTTTGTTAAGGTCTTTAATTTAATGACCAATTATTAAAAACAACTTCCTAATATATCATTCTTAAGCACTTAAGTTCAAATGAAATGAAAAAGATAATTTACGAGAATGTGCTTCCATGCTTACTGGTGAATATATTTGTATAACTTAAAGGTTTTTAGAGTTTTGTAAATTATTATGTTATAAAATATTATGATGAGGTTCCTGTTTCACATTTTGCTTTTCGTTAACAAAATTGTTCAAGCCTCAACATTTTTTGAAAATAAAAAATTGAAAAAAAAAATTTATTTACATTTTAATTTTAAAAGAAATTTTATTTAATTCCGTTTTTTGGGATTACATAAACTTGCTTCAGATGCCTCAATGGGAGGAACATATTTTTCAAATTGAAAGAAAGAAGAGTTTTCATTTTATAAATAAATAAATAAGGTGGTGCAACAGTCCGCTGAGAACTAGGGCCTAGTGATTTACAACTCTCAACCATTCCTGTGTGCGAGTAATGTTGTCAGGGATGGAGGGTACCTACAGCATTAAGCCGAATCTAAACGGAGAAATCGGTTTTCATGACAAGAATTATACTAAGAGGATTTGTCAATTCCTGTCAAAAGCGAAAGTAGCCGTGAATCTTTAGATTGCCTACGTCACAACATCCTTAGATTGTCTATGCCATCGAGTTTGGACCTAAGACCACAGACATAACAGTCCAACGCACTAGCCGTCACGCCACGGGTGCTACTGAAGTTATTAGTGCTAAATGTACTTGTTGAAAAATAAATTTTAGAAAAATGCCATTTAAATATTTTAGGACGTTTTTTAGGAAAATACTTATTTTCGATTTTTACATTTGAATTTTGTTTAAGAAAGAAAATTGTGTGGTGACTACTGTGATTTTGGTTTTCTAAAATTAAAAAAAAACTCAAAATTTTAATTTATAATTTTGAATTTAATTTGCTCAATGATTTAAGCTTAAGGAGCGAGGACAGACAGACGAACGACGGAATCGCTGGACATACTTTTTTAACTTCTCTGGGCCATGTTTGATTAAAATTTCGAGTTCGAAATTTGTATGAATGGAAAACTCAGCAAAGAAACTTAAACATTCTAATAATTTTGGAGAGGTTTCAGTTTGATATTTATTGCTTCATATTTCATTGCCCGATAAATCAGCTGTAGGGTCTTAAAATATGATATATGATCTTTTACGTTTACCAGGCAAATAAAGAGGGCGACTAGGTTGCACGAAATTACCCTTAATCCAAAAAATCAGTTTACCTTTAAAATAAGTTTGTCTTCAAAAAATTAAATGCCATTAAACAAACATAAGACCTTGATATATTATTTTTTTTTTCGAAAATTCCAAGGTTTTTTTTAATTATTTGTGTATATTTTTGATGCCCAGTTATTAAGGGCTTATTAATAACCATTTAACATTTGAATTTTGCTTAAGAATGTTGACCCCTATCTACAAACTATAAAGGTTTGAAAAATATAATTATAATACTTTCTTAAATATCAAAAAAATAATAAATTTTTGATAATCAAACATTATAAAGATAGCGTTAGAGATTGTGCAAAAGCGATGTCAAAAAAAAAGAAATTTAGAGAAAATTTTATAAAAATCTATCGGTTCGTTTTTGAGAAAATTGAGATAACTCTATTAAACAATAATAATAATCAAAATTATATGGGGACTACTTTTATTTTTCGTCTTTAAAAATGAAAAAAAATCCGAACGCAAATAGGCTTAAAACCTTAAGTTTCAAGTTTGAACTCTTAGTTTGGGCTTTTGGCTGTCTGCCTCGCCCCTATAAAATGGATTTCCATTTAAAAAAAAAAAAATCAAATGAAAAACGTATATAAATAAAAATAAAAAAAAAAATAATCAAACAAACTTAACAATAAAAAAAATAGTAAATCAATGTTTTTTATTGATTAGTTAAATGACATTTGAATTTTTGAAGACAAACTTAATTTATAGAAACATTTTTAAATTTAAAATTTAAGGAGTATATGTATTCGTTTGTACAAGCCAGTCGTGCACTTTATTTTTAATGCAAGCAATTTTTAAGTTTGATAAATTTTTTTGAAATTTTTTTTTTTAATTTTTGATTTTTTAATTAAAATTTTTGGAATAAAACAAAATGAATTATTTTGCATTACAATTTTTACCGGACAATAATGTTGAATTTTAATATTCATAGTTTTTGAGTTTTTGTAACCCTCTTAACATTTTCTGTACGGCTTGAAAATAGGTTTCTGAGTTCCGAGGCCTTTAAATTTGGACCAAATGTTTTTGTTTGTATTTTTTAATTGTTTTTTTTTTTTTTTTTTTTTTAACTTTAAATTGAAAATTTTGAGATTTCTCGACGTTTCAAGGCCAATAGAGTCGAAATAAAAGATTTTTAGAAAGATGTCTGTGCGTGCGTGTGTACGTAAGTTCGCGACGTTTTTTCGCTATCCATACCTCAAGAATCAGAAGAGATATCGACTACAAAGAAATTTTGTTATACAGATAATAAGGCATAAAGATACAGAAATGGCTCTCAAGAAAATTGCGTGGACGTTTTTTTACCATATCATTTTTAAAAAAATGTGAAAATTTTGGTTAACCCTAAATATCTTACGAACCAAAAACGCTAGAGACTTGAATTAAATTTTACATAATATGTTGTAACGTGATACCAAACAAGAATGTTTTTTAAAAAAAATCCAATTAATGATTTTTTTATAAATCAAAAAAACTGACAAATAAATGTGTCATCCCAAAAATTTTTCGAATACAAAATGATTTTATCTCCAAAACAATTTTTGCAACGAAAAATAACGTTTTTAACATCTGGTCAAATTTTCCAAATGTAATTCAAAAAATCGAATTGACACTTATTTTTATAAAAAATAAAAACCTAAATATAACATTACTCAAAGTTGGTAAAAATTGATTTTCGACTCAAATATCTTTTAAAAACTTTGAGATATTGACTTTAAACTACTTTGATTTTTTTTTTAATTAGTGTTGTTAAAATTCAGTAAAATTTTTAGGAAAATCGAAGTGGCAGTTTTTTTTACAAAAAATAAAAACCTAACAAAAAAACAATACTAAAACTTGGTAAAAATTTTCTTACGACTCAATAAGCTTTTAAAAAATAGAAATATCTATTGTCTATAAAGTCTTTTTATTTTACAGAAAATATTGTTTTCGATATTCAGTATTTTTTTTTTATAAAAATAAAACAGTCCGTTTTTTATTAAAAAATAATTTGGTAAAAATTGATCTTCAGTTCTTGATATCTCTCAAATTAATGTCATTCATCTAATTTGTAAAAATTGAAGAAATGCTTCTGATTTGGTAAACAATTGTTTACATTAAAAATCTTTTTAACAAAACCAGATTTTCAAACTGAACTATTTCTTTATATAAAAAATATTGTTGGTAATTTTAAAATTTGTAAAAATAATTCAACTAACAATTTTTAAACCCAACACACCCAAATACAAACTTTTAAGCAAGACAAATAGACAGACGGGATGGGAAGTTATCAGTGTGGGTCGATTTCTAGCCTCTTTTTTTTTTTAACTATTCCTATTCCTTTTGTATACAGTCGTGGAAACATAAATCGAACCACTATATGCTTTCATATAACTCACACATATTTTTTACTAAACTATAACTGATTCAAATTTTATTTATCCGCAAACACATGTGACATCACTGATCACATAACGGTACATTTGTATCATTAAATAGAACCACAAAACAAGAGGGCTTCTTTTTAGTTGTGTTCAAAAGAAAAGAGAATTGTTATTTTAAACATGTTTGGAAATAGTAGACGTATTCTTGACATTGCAAATGATTTGGTCTGTTCCAAAAAGATGGAATGAGATCAAGAAAGTGCAACATCAAAAGATATTTAAGACCACTACACGAAAAAAATAGGGCTAAAAACATGATATGGTAACTGCAAGTAGGAAGGATCCATTTAAGAGTTCTACCGATATAAAACATCAGGTTGGAGAAGAACATGGCGTAAAAATAACATCTAGACTTTTGCGATATATCCTAACAAAAGCAGGACTTGATGCCTGCCGCTTGTTTCAACAACAAACTTAAAACGAAAAACGTTTAGCTTTTGCCAAGGAACATCTACAAAAGCCACTAACATTTTAGAAAACTGTCGTATGGAGTGACGAATCGAAGATTAAAAGATTCGTGTCTGATGTCAAAATTTACGTTCGTCCACAAGGTCAAGAGTTTAATCCAAAATATACCATGAAGACGATTAAACACCGTGGCGGCAATATTACGGGCAGCATTTTCGTGGCACGGTGGTGTTGGTCCGATAGCAAAAGTATCTGGCAGGATGGATGAGTATCAGTACGGAGATATTTTACAAAATAATATGAAACCTTTTGCTTTCAAAAATTTGCACTTAACTTGAAGATTTGTCCACAATAATGACCTCAAACATACAGAAAAATCAGTTCAGGCCTGCCTTCGAGATAACTTAATTCAGGTTTTAAGTTGGCTAGCCCAGAGTTTTTTTTTATATTGTACGCGCACTCAAGGGGATATGAACACCCTTATAATGACTATACACAGTGCGAGTTATTAGGGAGGGAAGGTAGGATATGAAAGGAGATACCGATGTACATTGGTTTTGAATACCTGCACACTGTAATGAGTGGGAAATATTGAGTAAAAAAAGAATCTCTGTACTTTACAGTACGACCATAATTGAGCTTGAGGGTAAACTGATGGGCATTCCTAAAACAACGAGTATTACGGTTGAATTGCTTAAGGGAGAAATGCAACTGGCATTTCATTAGAGCACTGCTTATTGAAGTTCGGATATAAGTTCGATTTAAAATCCGTAAAACGATGTTGTTCGTATTCCATCCCAACAATTCATTTCCCGAAACTTGTAGAAAGCTTACCAAAGAGACATAAAGCAGATTTGGAAAAAAAGGACATCCTACGAAATACTAAATACAAAACCTAACTAATATGTACCTACTTATTTTTGTTCCCTATTTTTAACTTCCCATAGGCAGTTGTTGTAATGGGTCCGATTAGTCAAATTGAAAATTTTGACATTTCTCGACGTTTCAAGGTCCCTAGAGTCGAAATAAAAGATTTTTAGAAAGTAGATGTCTGTGCGTGCGTGTATACGTTGAGTGCGTGTGTAATTGCGTGGGTGGTTTTTTTTACTATAGAAGTTTGAAAAAAAGGTGACAATTTTTGTTAACTCTAAATATCTTACGAACCAAAAACGCTAGAGACGTGATATCAAAAAAGTATATTTTTTGAAAAAAAATACATTTAACGTTTTTTTATAAATCAAAAATACTTTTACAAAAAAATTTGTCACCTCCAAAATTTAACGACTTAAATATTATTTCATCTCCAAACAATTCTGTGCAAGAAAGAATAATGTTTTTGACATCTGACAAAATTTTGAGAAAAATCGAATTAACAGTTTTTTTTATAAAAAATTAAAATCTAAAAAAAAGAATATCGATTCAAATATCTTTTCAAGAACTTGAAATTGAGGCTTCAAATTTATTTTATTTTAAAAGAAATATTGTTTTTAACATTATGAAAAATGTTGAGAAAAATCGAATTGACAGCTTTTTACAAAAAATAAAAACCTAAAAAAATTAATAAAACTCGGTAAAATTTACTTTCGACTCAAATAGCTTTTCAAAAATTAAAAAAACTTATTTTATTACACAGAAAATATTGTTTTCGATATTCAGTAATTTTTATATAAAAATCCAACTGTACGTTTTTTCATACAAAAATAAAATCTACAAAAAATAGTACGCGCAATAGACAAACTTTTAAGCAAGACAAATTGACAGACGGGATGGGAAGTTATCAGTGTAGGTTGCATCCAAGCCTCTTTTTAAACTTTTGAATTCTTGTTTCATTTTATTTTCATTATCTTATAGACAATGTTGAAAATTTGTATTTAATTATGTTTTTCATTTCCAATTGAAATACATTCAAAACCAATAATGTTCATATTTTTGCTTGAATACCCTATTATAACATTGTTAGGTATGAGTGCTATTTAACTTTCCACCACTATTTTTAAAACAGTTTCAGTAATAATTAAAATGAAGTTTCTTTTTTTATAGGTCAGAAATGTTAACCGAAAATTGGCTTCTAATAGGTTCCTTCCAACAAAATACGCATGTAGAAGATATGGAAATGTCAGATTTGGTGAGTACGATTTTTAAGACAAATTTGTTTATAACTCCATTTTTTTATATAAAATTAAAAATTATTATTTTCATCGAAAAACCACATAACAACCTTGAACTTGATCCACGAAACCATAATTCATAGTTTTCTTTTTATATTTAAATTTGTGTAAAAATAATTCTATGATAAAATTTTTTTAATTCTTCATTTATCCAAAATGAATATTAATTTATTTCATCATAAACAAAAATGAAAACATTCTTTTCATTCCAAATGAAAAAAAATTAAGTTTCGCTTTCTGCATTTTGAAATGTGCAGCCATGAAACGAAGTAAAAAATAACAATAAAACAAATTTTGGTCACTCCATAAATGGTTCTAAACCCAAAAAAAAAAAAAAAAAACAATTAAAAAACAGTCATATTGCAATAACTTTCGTTGACTTTTGTACGTGTTTTTTGAGCACCCAACATGATTTATGATTTATAACACGTGTACCTCCCCCTTTTATAAACAAAATAAAATAAAAAAAGCGAAAATGCATTCTTCACAGTTCAAAAAAGAAGTGAATGAAATGAATAAATAAACCAAAAATTTAATTCAAAAATACTTCAATATGTAGGTACAAGTTTTTACTCACCTTGCAAAAAAAAAATAAACTACACGCGTTTTCCTTTTGTCGGTATTTTGTATATTTTTCTATGTCCACTGCAATCCAACGTTAAATGAACTTCAAGCACTATAACATTCAGATTAAAAAAACAAAAATATTTTATTTAAAATAAATTTTTTAAATATCCAATTCAACCACCGCCGCGCGACAATCACAATTACTAAGTAACAAAAAATAATAAAATATTTAATATTACTCAATTTGAATTTTGGTTTTCATATTAAAAAAAAAAAAAAACAAAATTAAAAACTCTTTATTCTTTTTTTTCACTCAAATGCACACATTGTCTTATGTATGTTCCATGGCGCAAAGATATTATAAATTTAAGTCTACAACAACAACAGAAAAAGAATACAATACAAATTTAAATTAATATTCTGATCGAATAACGTCCACCACCACCACCTCCACGAATGCCTTTGAAAAGGAGAAAAAAGTATCTACAAACAACAACAAAAATACCAACCGACAAAATAAAAATGAAATTTTCTATCTTTTTTTCTTGAGTAAAAATATCTATGTACAAAACAATTGAACGTGCCAACGTGCTTAAGATGGCAAGTGAGTGACCAAAAAATGTGCACAATTGTCCCAGATAATAGTTTCAAATTGATTAACAAATTGGCTCCAAGCCAAGATTAAGCAAGATCAAGTTCAGCTACTTTCGAAGAAACTACATTTTTCTAACGAAATATACAAACAATTTTAAAAAATAAAGATCATTTTTAGAACATGAACTTTTAGTGAAACTTAATTTAGAAGAACTCCCTTTATAGCTGACTTAGTAAAGCCGATGAAATATTTTAAGGACACCAGCCAGGCCAAAAGACCAAAAAGTAAAAATTAAAATTATGAAATAAAGCACAATTCACTAAAAGATACATCGCTTATATCCTTAGATACTTTTTCCCACCTCACTTATCCTAAATTAGAGTCACTCTTTAATGCGTTCTTTTTTTTAAATTTTTAATTTTTTTTTAAATTCAAAAATCATTTATGTATAATCCTTTATTCCTGCCACTTTGTATCCCTTGAAGCCCCTATTAATTGTCAGTTAAGTAATATGTTTTCAGATACTTTTTTCCTCCAATCTAAGCCCGGCTTAAAATCTTACCGAAGAAGAATTAGAAAATTCTCACAAAGCTAATGCAACCGATTGTTCGAACAAATAAATTTCTAATGATTTTCTATGAATCTTTTATAAAATACTTCCGCGAGGGTTGTACCAATGTTTATAGAACACGACTTAAATACCTCAAGATCGATTGAGGATTATATTGGTGAGTTCTGAGATCTGTTTCAGTTCTTTTTTATTATTCGTAAGCCGTTCGAGTGTCGTCGATAAACTGAGGTGACGATCGACTGGGTTACTTGGTTTTTTCTTGATTATTTCTTGGATGTCTTTTAGGTTTTTCTTTACGTCTTTCTTCTGGTTGTGGCCTCTGCCTCTCTTTATCTATGTATGTACGTCGTCGTCGTCGAGTATATTATGCCTCTGAAACCATCAGGGTGATTGGGTAAATGTATTGTATTACTCTGCCTTATTGTAAACTTGTTGCTTGCTTCTAGACCGCGCACTGATATGAGTTGAGTTAAGCTGAGGGCTAAGTAGAGAACGCAGTGCGTGCTTCTGATGTATGGGTGTTAACTTGTGCCTGTTGTATAGGTATTTAAGATATACAATGCCTTTCAGATACATCAGCTGGTTTCTCGGTTGCTTAGTGAATATAAAACGGAGGAGGACAATACTGCCTAATGGGTGTCGCGTATATTATGGCCTAAGGTGACTACTCTACAGCATACATAAATATATCGTCTTTTGTGCGTTAATGTGTGTGTTGACAATTTTATTATTTTCTTCCGCATTTCTGTTCTATTGTGTTGGTTCTTCTTCTAGAACCAAAGAAGAATAGAAAATACAGATGTAAACTTGACCATTTAGGGGTCATTAGGGGTGGAACCGTGGCACTATATTAAACGTTCGCGATGGTAACAAATGTATCTTGTTCTTTGAAGGTCAATTAAAAAACCAACAGAAAACAAAAAATAAGTCGTGAATTCCAGTTTATAAGAAAAAATGTTCCAAGGTGTCGGTAGCAAATGTTTTGATTGGATGATACATATTTTTTTTTAAGAACCAACTGGACATTCACGCAGTAGGAGGGCCTATATCTACTCTGTAAGATAATGATGGTGAAACGTGAAGGTATATTGACTTCACATTATTATGACTTGAATCTTATAACATAACTGGTAATGGAGGTAAATAGATTAAATTCTGTAGGTGACAAATTATTATTATTATTATTTTTATAAGGTAGGTAGTTTATTAAATGGGTAGGTTTGAAAGGCTTTCCGGTTTTTAGTTTTTTTTTAAAGATAAGGATTCTAATCAACGCACACGAGGCTTAATGAGAATTATATGAGCTTTATGTACATAATTGATATTGATATTGTTATGGATATGACATAAACAATTTAAGGTTAATGAATTATTGAAAAAAAGGAGGAAAAAAACATGAAGCAATTAGAAAGGAGCTCTGTTTTGTTGTATTTTATGGATTAATACATTTCAAAAAAGAGGCTGGGATGCGACCCACACTGATAACTTCCCATTTCGTCTGTAGATTTGTATTGTTTAAAAGTTTGTAGGTTTTCGATCTGTATTAAAATAGTTGTCAGTTGAATTATTCTTAAACATTTTAAAATTACTAACAATATTTTTGATATCAAGAAATAGTTTAGTTTGAAAATCTAGCAACGGCCTAGTCAAGTTTTGTTAAATAGATTTTTAGTTGAAAACAAACGTTTACCAATTTTAGTTTTATTTCTTAAATTTTTACAAATTGGATGAATGAAATTAATCTGAGAGATATCAAGAAACAAACATACATTTTTACTAAATTTTGCGTACTATTTTTTGCATTATAAAAAAAGACTGAATGTCGAATAAAATATTTTCTGAGAAAAAAAGTTTGATTGATTTTTCGTTTCTCCAAATCTATTTAAGTTGAAAGAAAAGTTTTAGTATTGTTTTTTTTTAGATTTTTATTTTTTGCAAAAAAACTGTCAGTTTAATTTTTCTCAAAATTTTACTGAATATTGAAATTAATATTTTTTAAAACGTAAAACTAGTTTAAAGCCAATATCTCAAATTTTGAAAAGATATTACAGTTAAAAATCAATGTTTACCAACTTTTATTCATTTTTTTTAGGTTGTTATTTTTTGTAAAAAAAACGGTCCAATCGATTTTTCTCAAAATTTTATCGAATGTTAAATTTTCTTTTAATTTTTGCAACAATATTTTTAAAACAATATTTCTTATAAGAAAAAATAAGTTTGAAGCCAAAATCTTAAGTCCGGGGCTGACCTGGGCCTTAACCAACATGCGTCTCCAGCCTTCTCGGTCCCTAGCTAGCTGTCTCCAGTTTCGCACGCCCGCCATGTTGGTTGAGGTCTTCACCCACCTGAGTGCGTCACCTGAGTTGCAGTCTTATTCTACTGCGACGTCCCTAGGGATTGGTTTAAAAGCCCTTCCGGGCCGGAGCATTGATGTCCATTCGCTCTACATGACCCAGCCATCTAAGCCGTTGGACTTTAATTCTGCTAACTAGGACAGTGTCGCTGTTCAGCCCGTACAGTTCGTCGTTAAATCGTCTCCTTCATCCATTTAAAATCGATAAAGAGATCGTGGGTATAGATTTGAGGTTCCTGGTTTTTTCCAAGATCTGCCGTAGTGTGAATATTTGGTCGATAGTGGACTTTCCTGGTCTGAAGCCACACACTGATAAGGACCTATCAGGTTGTTGACGAACGGCTTCAGACGTTCACATAAGATTGAATCTTGTATGCAATGTTAAGGAGACTAAAGCCTCTGTAGTTGGCGCAATATAGAGGGTCTTCTTGTTATGTATCGGGCACACTATGCTGAGATTCCACTCATCGGGCATGCTTTCTTCCGACCATATTTTGCATATGAGTTGGTGCATGGTCCCTACCAAGTAATCTCCCGCTGTTTTGAATAGTTTGGCAGCGATGCCGTCAGCTCCAGCAGCTTTGTTTGACTTAAGTTTAGATATAGCTATCTTCACTTCGTCAAGGTCGGGTAGGCGGAATTGTTGATCTACGTCGCCGAGATTGAGTGGTTCTATCTCCCTTACAGAGCAATTCGGTTCGTCATCGCCGCTTCCTATGCTCTCTTTTTTCCATCTAAGAAGCCGGTGTTCCTCTCTCCTCTTCTGCTCGTAGAGCTCGCAAGCAGCCCTGGTCCTCCTGTGCAGCGTCGTTTTGTATGCCTGTTGTTTCGCTGCGTGCGCTTGCCGGCATTCGTCGTCAAACCAGGGGTTTCGCTGTGGTGTGTGAAACCTAGTACTTCAGAGGTGGCATCTCTGATGACTGCAAGGCAATGTTGCCACTGGTTTTCAATGATTAATGCAGGCAGCATAGGACTCCCTAAGAGGTTTTTAGAGACTCGATCGAAAAAGGACATGGCAGTCTGTTGCGAATGTAGCCGTCTAATGTCGAATCTTCTCACAGTACTTCCTTGTTTTGGCTTGGATCGGGATATCCGTAGCCGTACCTTGGCTACAACGAGGTAGTGGGCTGAGTCAATATTGGGCCCTTGGAATGTTCGGATATCCTGTATACTGGAGAAGTGTCGTGCGTCGATCGCAATGTGGTCAATCTGGTTGACGGTTGATTGATCAGGAGATGTGTGAACTGCGTACTAGCTACCAGAACGTCTCGCCCCGCAGCCAAATCGATCAGCCTGATTCGTTGTCGGAGATGGTATCGTGCAGGCTGTATCTCCCGATTATGCCACCAAAGATATCTTCTCTTCCTAGCTTGGCATTAAAATCTGTTGAGACAATTTTAATGTCATAGCTAGGGCACTGCTCATATGTCTTGTCCAAGAGCTCGAAGAATATGTCTTTGGTGTAAATTTTTTGTGTATCTTTCTCCTCTGTTGGGGCATGCGCGCATATTAGGCTTATGTTGGCGAATTTAGCCTTGATGCGGATTGTCGTGATGCACTCGCTCACACTGTGGAAACTCAAGACTTTTTGCCTGAGTCTAGTTACAACAACAAATCCACACCCAAATAGATGCTGTCTCTGTTCTCGGTAGCAGCCGTAGTATATATCGCAGTGGATGGCGGTAATATCTGCCTTGCAGCAGTTTAGGGCTTCCGCTAATTTTTCGGCTGCACGTGGTCTGTTAAGGGACCTAACATTCCACGTACAAACCCGAAGTTCTTTGTCCTTATTTCGTTTGCGTGGGTTGTCAACAGTGAATCCGTTCGTATCCAAAGCTTGTTGGTGCTTCGCAACTAAGATATTTTTTACGTGGCCAGGAACTCCCCCCGACGCACAACCCCCAACCTAGAGGGCCAGATCCTTAGTATAACTCCAAGGATTTTAATATGTAGAAAAAGCCCTATAAGGTGTTCACTAAGTAGTTCAACCTTACTGAAACTGTAGATACGACCGTTGATTCTATCTCGAGAATTCATCCGCTGCCGTCTGGATAAGGAGAGGTGCCTTAGTGGAAACACATCGCCCACCCCCCCCTCTCTCGTTTGCTGCCCCCAACAACTTTTCACTGGGATTATAACCCAATCTATAGTTGAGGTACTAGGCACCCGATGTTCACTGCGGGGAGGTGAGAGTAGGAGTTCTGGACAGAGGTTGGCATTAAGAAAAACCTGTGGACGCTTGTGTCCTCTTGAATGCACATGTTACCATTTGAGCATTATACAATTTAAATAATATACGATTTAATTAAAATCTCTAGCTCCGTTGGTTCATGAGATATTTAGGGTTAACCTAAATGTTCACCTTTTTTTTTAAATACTATGGTTAAAAACCACCCTCGCAATTTTCTTGAGAGCCCTTTCGGCATCTTTCTACCCTATTATGTGTATAACAAAATTTATTTGAAGTAGATATCTCTTCTGGTTCTTGAGCTATAGACGACGAAAGAACGTCGCGAACGTACGGACGTACGGACGCACCGAAATCTTTCTAAAAATATTTTATTTCGACTCTAGGGACCTTGAAACGTCTAGAAATCTCAAAATTTTCAATTTGTCGCATCGGACCCATTACAAAAACAACTTTAAGTCCGTAACTCTAGTAGACAAGCAATAACCAGTAAACAAATTTTACTCTACGTATTAGTTGTGCGATGTCCCTCTCTCAGTTAAATAATGGGTTGGTCGAGTTGCCAAAAATAGACTGCAAAGCTATGAATTCCGGGGCGTTTTCAAGAATTGAATATCGCTCACCACCCAATGAATCCATATATACGATGGGCTATTTCAAGCGATACGTTTTCCGAATAGTTTTTGGAGAAGATGAACCGAGTGATAAATTTCGTTGCGAAATCGTCTTAAGTGACGAAGTAAAGTATTAGTCGGGTGAAAATTAAAATTTGCTTTATAAATCACCAAATCATTTACACAAAAATTACGGTTTGCATACTCCATTTTGTATGCATTATTGACGATAGCGATCGTCACGGTACTGTGAATGGTCAGCGCACTTGTTATTTCTACAGGATAGTGTCATAAGTCAAACATCACACCTTAGAATCTACTTGAATTAACTTTGATGAGTGTGTTAGTTTTGGTCAGTGACATTTATAGCTTCTATACTATTTTCTTTGGGACTACGTTAAGTCATTGGCTTATCTCAAAAAGCCAACGACATTTTGGAAGAGCTCAGTGCATGACGATAACATGCAGATCTAGTGTTCTTTTAGTGTACTTTTTGACGATCTAATGGTTTTCAAACTTCCTCATTCACAACAATAAACTTAAACATGCATCATTTCAATTACAGAATACAACAAAAAATTCATTACAAAATTTTGCATTTTAATAACATCATTTATTTGTAAGGGAACTTTCGTCATTATTTAAACTGGATCGATGAAGGCGAGGTCGACCCGACTTTACAAACGAGTCTAAGATACGAATTACACCTTATACACAAATTTAATGTCAATTATAATAACTTTCAATTAGCAATAAAGAAATATTCTCAAAGAAGCTTTCAAAAATTTGAACACAATCTTAAAACGCTTGAAGTCATATCTGCAAAATTTATAAATAAGCTTTCAATAAAAATGGAACATTCTATTATATTCCCGTTTTGGATTAGAAATGAATAAGAACTGTGTTTTTTTTTACAAATATTTATGTTCCTCCCAGTCATCAAATTTTGTAATTTAAAGAAAGAAAACCGCCATTGGCTTTGTCATGTCAACGAAAGCCATGCATTCTATATAACTGACTCATGGGTGAAAAATCTAGACAGTCGTGATGTGTTTCACCATTAATATATTATTCAGAAACTTTTAACATATCTATAAACAATGTAAAAGAAAGGAATAACAAAGAAATCAATCCTGAATGAGTGGCGATGGTGAGTGGTTTTTCCAATTTAAAAATTCTGATAACAAACAAAAGAGCTGATGCCCGAACCTATGGAATTTGGAAATAAAGTGAATTCGCATAATTACTCCATTATTCGTTGATACTTTTTTTGTTTTTGTTTGATGTACTTATTTTTGATCACAGGAATTGTGTGTTTCAGTGCTCTGCATAAGTATAAACTATTAGAAGTAATTACAAATGTTTTAATAAAGTTTTCGAGTTTTTAAAGCTTGTTGTTTTTTTTTTTGGTTAGAGTATTTATATCAATTTATTGCGAAGCAACAATAGTAAATTATTTAAATATTGTGTTTGCTAATAATCATTCAGACAACAATACAGTTTCAATAATAATCTTTGTCAGAAATGGACAGAGGAATGCGTAGTGCACATTAGTTCTACAGAATTAAATCTCTTTGTTACTGTATCATTCCTGTTTGCCTATTTAGCACGCATTTCAAGTAGCTTTTGTTAGTAAACTTGTTGTATGGCAAAAAGAAGTACATTATATGCAAGACAAAACAACAAAAATATTTCTAAGTTTTTGTTCTTTAAAAAAAATTCTTATAAGCTTTTTAAAGTATACAACGGTATCTAACGAGTTAATTTTGAAGGCCGTACGGTTACTTTCCCTATTTTCTTATCAACTTAGTATAAAATATCCTTCAAATATATTTTGTTATACAGAAAATAAAGAAGAAAGGACTCTTTAAAAAATTTTGGGTAGTTTTTTTACCATAGAAATTTAAAAAAAGGTAAACATTTTGGTTAACCCAAAATATCTCACAAACCAATAACGCCAGCGACTTGAATTAAATTTTATATCACATATTGTGACTCAATACCATACAAGTATATTTTTGGAAAAATTGCAATTAGCGGTTTTTTTTTACCTATACATACGACCAAAAACCTGAAAAATATACAAAAAAGGATTTAACTTTAAGAAAACTGTATATAACAAAAATAACGTTTCTGACATCTGGTAAAATTTTGAAAAGAATCAAATTGACAATTTTTTTTTATAAAAAATAAAAATTGATTTTCGACTCAAATATCTTTTCGAAAATTTGAGATATTGGCTTCAAATTAATTTAATCTTATACAAAATATTGTTTTAAAAAATCTGTAAAATTTTGAGAGAAATCAACTATCAAATTGATAGTTTTTTTACAAAAAGTAAAAACCTACACAAAACATTTCTAAAAGTTGATACAAATGGATTTTGAATAAAATTTCTTTTCCAGAATTTGAGATTATGGTTTTAAAGTAATTTTATCTTATAAGAAATATTTTTTCTAACATTCGGTAAAGTTTTTAGAAAAATCGATTTGACAGTTTTCTTAAAAAAAAATAAATAAAAACCTGTAAAATATTGTATTTGCGACTCAAATATCTTTTTAAAAATTAAAATTATTATTTTTTTCTAACTAATATAATCTAACAGAAAATATTGTTTTCGACATTTAGTAATTTTTTTTTTAAATCCAACAGTCAGTCAAACAGTAAGTAAATGCTACTAAAGTCGGTAAAAATTGGTTTTCCACTAAAAAGCTCGTTAACAAAAATAGATTTTGAAATCAAACTATTAAAATATATTTGATAATTTGTAAATTTCTTAAAATAATTCAACTGACAACTTTTTTAACAAATCACGAAAACCTATAAACTTTTAAGCAAGACAAATCGACAGATGGGATAAGAAGTTATCAGTGTGGGTCGCATCTCAGTCTATTTTTAATTTTAATTTTTCACTAACGTGCGCCAGTGTAATCCTATTTTCATCTTTTAAAAACAATTTTTTATTTTTGTTCAACTCCGAATAAACCACTGTTATAAACCGTAATCTACTGCAATCTCTAAGATAATTTCAATAAGTGATTTTAAGGTATCTTTTTAAATGTTTCTTGTTGACAAAATTCACGAGTTAAAAGGTCACTTAAATATTTAAAAAGTAGGTCCCATGGGTTTTTTTTTTTAAACAAGCTCATTCTATAAAATACAGTATGAGACCACACAGTTTTTAAAAATCCAACAAAAGGAAAGCTCTTACCTATTGTCGATTGTTTTATGATGATTTGTGTCTCTACCGTCGGGGTTAACAGTTCAAAAAACTTTTCCATAACTTTTGTTCTTAAAGTCTTAATTTTAACCAATAACTATTTAATTATATTTATTCATCAAAAATGTTTTGTTTAGCCATGTTGCGTTGACGTGAATTACGTTGTAAATACTTTTATAGGAAATTTGTTGTGGCCTTTATTTTTACAAAAAGAGCAAATAGTTTTGTAATTAATTTTATTTTGTAAATCGTACCCAATATGTCGCCATAAATTTGTCTTTATCACTTTTAATATCTTCGACCTCTGGCGTTCCCCAAGGAAGCCACCTTGGACCTTTACTTTTTCTTCTCTTTGCTAATGATATTCCTCATATCTTTAAATCTTCTCTTTATCTTATGTTTGCTGACAACATTTAATTGCTAAAATTTATTAAATGGGCATCTGATTGAATTATTTTCAACACGATTTACATAGTTTAGCTAGCTAGTGTTCCACACACCAGTTACATCTTAATGTGTCTAAATGTAATTTTATAATATTTCGTTTTAAATTTGTATTATTAAACTTTCTTTATTCAAAAAATGTTGTCAATCTTCAAATAAATAAATAAATTAGGTGGCGCAGTTAAACGCATTAGGTCCGTTAAGAACTAGTGCCTAGTGACTTACAACTCTCAACCATTCAGGGATGGAGGGGACCTACAGTTGTGAGCCGAATCCGAACAAATGATTTTGAAAAAGCACTTTTCTTGACAAGAATTACTCTTGGAGAATTTGTCAATTCC
The DNA here is from genome assembly GCF_945859685.1 of Eupeodes corollae. Taxonomy (NCBI): domain Eukaryota; kingdom Metazoa; phylum Arthropoda; class Insecta; order Diptera; family Syrphidae; genus Eupeodes; species Eupeodes corollae. The sequence continues at coordinate 44,335,442 of NC_079148.1, forward strand.
TCGCAAGAGGCAGTACCCTCGAAAAGAAGTTTAGATTGCGCAGGCAGTAATTGAACCCAAGTCCTCTGCAATGACAGTCCAACGCACTAACCATCAGGTCACGGGTACTACGTTAATATTTCAAATGATCTTAAGAAAAAAACAAAAAGAATCTTGGAGTCATCTTTGATCCGAAACTAACTTTTTTCACGTCTTCATTATAGCGAAAACAAGTAAGGATACTTGGTTTTAAACCCGGTAATTAATTCATTTTTAGACATTTTTACACTTAAATCGTTAAATTATGGACCCGTACCATTCTCTGCACTCTAATCGACTTGAAACCATCCAAAAACCATTTACTAGAATAGAGGTATGTAGATTAAAATGGATTTCTTCATACGGTAGAAGATGTAATCTTCTAGGCCTTTAACAATAAAAAACTCTTAGACTATGCTTTGGGATAGTTTTCATTCGTGATGTTATTGTTATTAAATTGTTTGCTTATTTTTTCGTTTGTTGATATAATTCTGTTCAAGATAATAATTTATTTAAAAAAAAATTCATAAAGTAAACTACGGGTTTAATGAGCCGATAACACGGTGCATTAAATAGGCAAATCTAGTATGTAGTTAATTTTGACTTTCAAAATAATATTAGTCGCGATTTATTTAAAAAAAAATGTGATGTATAATTTCATTGTTTGTTTATTTATTTATTCGTCTTTCAAGTTAAAATACTTTAAAAAGACTGCATTATGTTTTTTTGGTAAAAACATAGTGTTATAAAAAATTCAATATATCTTTCTTAATAACTATTTTTTTATTAAAATCAATTACAAACTCAAATTCGTTAAAAGCAATACAAGAAACAGTTATGTTATGTTTCGCTTAATTTGTGCTATGAAAAGGAACTAAATTCCGAGATGGAACATACATATTAAACTGAGACAACAAAAAAAAAAACAATTTATGTTATAGTTGAGCACATCGTAAGCAAAGAGTATTGAATACAATTTTCTTCTAGATACTAAAGGTTTTAAGTCAATGAAAGCACATTTGGTCTCATAAGGTATAAACCAAATTTTGTAAATCTCTTCTAAACCTTTTTAATCCTTAAAATACTTGATTGTGTAAAGGGATTTCATATTATGTAACAATATTCAAATAAAGGTCTTACAAGGGATACAAAAAGAGTTTTTAAAGTACAAGGATCTTCGAATGACTTAGAAGTCCCTGAAATAAATCGCAATATGGCGTTAGCTTTCGAAATAACATTATTAATTTGAAGTGAAAAGATCCTTTTGATTTGTTAACCTCATTAAGAACTGATTCTCAATTTTGTAATCAAAACATATCCGATCCTTTATTTTAGAAAACGTAACAATAGTACACTTTTTTACCTTAAAGTTTAAACCATTTATGGAACACCACTTGGTAATATTATCAATATCCAATTGAATTTTACTACCATCTGATGAAGAACTTACATTACTAAAGATCTTGAGATCATCAGCAAATTAAAGACATTTAGAACTTTTAATACAATTCGGTAAATCATTTATAAATAAAATAAAAAGTAGTGGACCACGATGACTACCTTGTGGTACACCGGACATTTTTTTTATTTTATTGGAAAGAACATCACCTATTTTTACATATTATCTTCGTTCAACCTAATGCCTTCTGATCCGTCTTAGGAGATTCGAGTGGAAGCCAAGTAATTCAAATTTTTTCAAGAGAACATTATGTTGTATCCGATTAAACGCTTTGGAAAAATCGGTGTAGATTACATCCACTTGAGTACGATTTTTTAAACAACCAAAACAGTGATTTGTAGACCTACCACTCATAAAGCCATGCTGATGCAGGGAAATATGGTTTTGAACTAAACTATAAAGCTAAATTTTAACAATTGCTTCAAATAATTTGGGGATTAGCTGAAGCTTAGCAATAGGTCTATAATTTTCCACAGATTTCTTAGATCCAGATTTATGCAAAGTAGTTATCAGATAATGTTTCTATGTATCTAAAAATACTCCTTGTTTCAATGACAAATAACAAATAAAGCATAGTTGGGTTTTTAAGGTTATATTTACAAAATTTCTAAAATAAAAGTTGAATATTGTCCGGTGAAGGAGAGAAACTTTTAACAAGTAACGACAATGCATTTAATACATCAACTATCGATAAAGAAAGGTCACCAATATTAACGTTAGAATTGAAACTAAGTGTTTCATTATAATCTAAACCCAAATCAGAAAAGTTCGATTGGAAAAATAAAGCAAAGTTATTACAAATATCTTCGAAAATTTCAGAAAAATACCATTGTAAGAAATACTGGAAAGAATTCCAATTGATTTTCTTTTAATATTTAGGAATGACCAAAACACTTTTAAGTTTAGTTAATTATCTATAAATAACTATAATTTAACCATGTTTCAGTTAGAACGATAATGTCATACGAAAATTCGGCAACAGAAATATAAAAATCATTAGATTTTGTTCTCATAACAACAAAATAAAAAATATATTAGATTTCTTGGCTCTGTCTTAAGGTATCAAAATTCCGGCCTGTTCCATTTGTCGTCAATTTTACAACAACAAAAATAATAAACATAACTTTAAACTGTTTTTCAAACGATAAAAATAAGAGAAGTGAACTGACACGAAAATAACATAAATTGACGCAATTAATCGAACCAAAAAAGTTCCTCATATTATACTTATCCTATAATTGAATCATTTTACATAAGCATACACATTTTTGCCCGAAATCAGTATTTCATTACTTTAAAGAGAACATATCAATTTTAAAATTTAAAGAAAGTATTTAAATTGTAAATTCACCTTTTTCCCGGATAAAATTTGCTTAAAAAAAAAAAGAAAATAGTTTCGTGAAGAGGTGAATACAAAATATTCCACTTTTGACAGCTCGATTTTTTCATATGTCAATGTTGGCAAAACTTATAAAAGAATATGACTCATTGTTAGTGGTGAGTATGTTCTTTAGATAAAAAGAAAACAAAATGAGTAATCATCCTTCTCATTGTGAGCAAGGATGCTTGGAGTAAAATCCTCTCATTTCCAGTTTGGAATCTTACTCTCACATTTCTTCAATTTCCAGTTTATAACAAGCTTTTGGTCCATTGAGTGATTTTCTAAAAATATCCCTTGTCTAAGTTATCAAAACAAAGAGCTCTATTAGCTGAAGTAGCAGCTTCATATCCAGTTATGTGGGCTTTTCCCCAATGGAATAGTCATGTTATCTTGCATAATACCGTACGGGTAAACATAAAATACCTTTAGCGCCTATATATAATATATGGTACACAGGTTGTCAGCCCCTTGAAGACCTTGAAAATCCAAATAGCTATGCCAATCACCTCCTGTCCCAAAGCTGTACACAAACACTACAGGTGCATTTTTTCAAAGCCTTCACTTTTGTCCTTTGTCAAACATGTGTAGAAACTTTGTGTGAAGTTTAATAAATGAAAAAAAAAAGAATCTAATCCAGCTTGCCTTGGAGGACTATCTCATGAAGCAACCCCAAATCAGCCTCATAGCATTTGGGAAGAGCTTTACTCTAATGTGTTCTATGGCTTTGTGTCTTTGTTCGAAGAAGAACCAATTTTCAAATAGGCACCAAAGTTGTTTACACTTTAACGTCGTCGATTGTTTGCTGGGCGGGTGAATGTTTGTGTCCTGGAAGTCACATACAGAAACAAGTCCTTGAATGAAATCTACATACCTATACTTGTATTTCTTTCGAATCGACATCAACGATGACGATGGCGACGACGACGTCAACAACAACAACGGGATTCCCTGTTTTTAGTTTCAAAAGAGTTTCGAAAACAATTGTTTCTTTTTTTTTATTTGTCAAGATTGAAGACAAAATGTCACTCAATAGGTACATAGTATATAACGGCAATGTAGAAAGTGGGAGTAACAATGACGTGCTACAAATTGCGCCTCTTTAGCATTATATTCCCAGAAAAATAGCTTCCCAATCTCAACAATGACACTAAAAAGGATTCGCACTGACTTTGACTTTGTTCGAATGTTGTTATGTCGTCATATCGTCAATATTGTTAGTGAGTCTTTTCGAAAGGCATGACCATGACTTCTGTTCTGGATCTGGATCTGGATGTTGGAGTATTTGTGTTGTTGTTTTTATTTTTGTTTGTTCTCCTGGGAGCAAAAGGAAATAATTAATGAATTGTCAACTATATGTACATATATGTATAATATATAAGGGATTGAAAGTTTGTTCATTGTTAAAGTTCGACAAGGATATGGCAGAGACAACGCACGTATATAACGTACATATAGGTACAGTAAATATACTTTTATATAGGATTCTTATACACTTTGGCCTTTCTTGTTATACTGATGATGCTTGTTTTTGACAAATGGATTCGGTTTAGAAATAGAAACGTTCATGTAATTAATCAAAATCTCAGACGTGCATTGGTTGTTTGACATATACGTACATACGTTAAAAGAATATTGAGTACAAGAGTTGTGAAGTAATTGAATATCAATCAGATAAACTATACCTAAGTTAATTTAAGTTCAAGTTGATGATTTATATCAGAATTAGAGGAATATTTGAATAAAAATTACTTGAAATGAATTTAGACAAATGATTTGACGAACGCACAAATGTCAAATCTTGTTAAATTGTCATGAATTACAAAAGAAGTTATTGAAGTCGAAAAAGACACAAAAATCATTGAATGGATTTTAAAAAAAATGATGATGGTGGTGTTCAATTATAAATCTCAATGGAAAAATTCTTCTTCTATAACTTTGTTTTCAACTGCACAAGTTTGAAGTTAATTTGAATAATATATAATGTGTCATACTATAACGGTTTTCAATACACTTTGAGCATTTTTGAAATTTGTTTAAGTTTAACTTTGGTAGACATAAACAATAAAAATATAGAAAGTAAATTTAAAGTTGGAAGAACTTAAAAAGAGAATTTTTATAATACCCGTGTTTTGTTGAAAAAAAAAATCTATCAATAGCATAGTAGGATTTTACATGAATAACAAAAACAATATCCGCAGTATGGATACTACCGATAAAAGTTAAAAAAGAATCTTACTACGGATGGGTTTTTGACATTAATACGAGTCTCGAATGGATCTTAGGTGATTTCGTTCTCAAATGTTGGTACGATTGATATTGCATTTGCATCTCGATGGCTGTGTTCGTTGAGTAGTTGTGCATTTGAAATCATGTGTTTTCTATTGGGGAACAAATCAATCTATTACTGTTGATATTATTCAGTTTTGTTAAATGAAAATGAACTATCTGGGCTTATCTTGCAAGAGAAAGCAATATCAAGGATACTTAAGCTTTGCTATGTATCCATCAAAGTTTTATCTCAGTTTAGATTAAATAAATGATTTTGGTGTTTCCACCGCACAAGAAGATTTAAAAATAATAAAGTTTGACAGCACTCAAAAATGCAAATGGCGTTTTGATGTTTCTTATGAAGTGCAAGTGAGATAGTTTGATTTGTGTTAAACAATGAAGAACTGAATAGTTGCTATCTATTCCATGTGCAATTTTTTTTAATTTGATTAAAACAAAACTATATTTTTTGTACACAAAAATGCAAATAAATAGACCATAATGTAAAGGGTGATTTTTTTGAGGTTAGGATTTTCATGCATTAGTATTTGACAGATCACGCGTTATTTCAGACATGGTGTCAAAGAGAAAGATGCTCAGTATGCTTTGACATTTCATCATGAATAGACTTACTAACGAGCAACGCTTGCAAATCATTGAATTTTATTACCAAAATCAGTGTTCGGTTCGAAATGTGTTTCGCGCTTACGTCCGATTTATGGTCTACATAATCGACCAAGTGAGCAAACAATTAATGCGATTGTGACCAAGTTTCGCACTCAGTTTACTTTATTGGACATTAAACCAACCACATGAATGCGTACAGTGCGTACAGAAGAGAATATTGCGTCTGTTTCTGAGAGTGTTGCTGAAGACCGTGAAATGTCGATTCGTCGCCGTTCGCAGTAATTGGGTTTGTGTTATTCGACCACATGGAAGATTTTACGCAAAGATCTTGGTGTAAAACCGTATAAAATACAGCTCGTGCAAGAACTGAAGCCGAACGATCTGCCACAACGTCGAATTTTCAGTGAATGGGCCCTAGAAAAGTTGGCAGAAAATCCGCTTTTTTATCGACAAATTTTGTTCAGCGATGAGGCTCATTTCTGGTTGAATGGCTACGTAAATAAGCAAAATTGCCTCATTTGGAGTGAAGAGCAACCAGACGCCGTTCAAGAACTGCCCATGCATCCCGAAAAATGCACTGTTTGGTGTGGTTTGTACGCTGGTGGAATCATTGGACCGTATTTTTTCAAAGATGCTGTTGGACGCAACGTTACGGTGAATGGTGATCGCTATCGTTCAATGCTAACAAGCTTTTTGTTGCCAAAAATGGAAGAACTGAACTTGGTTGACATGTGGTTTCAACAAGATGGCGCTACATGCCACACAGCTCGCGATTCTATGGCCATTTTGAGGGAAAACTTCGGAGAACAATTCATCTCAAGGAATGGACCGGTAAGTTGGCCACCAAGATCATGCGATTTGACGCCTTTAGACTATTTTTTTGTGGGGCTACGTCAAGTCTAAAGTCTACACAAATAAGCCAGCAACTATTCCAGCTTTGGAAGAGCCGAAATGCTCGAAAAAGTTACCCAAAATTGGACTTTCCGAATGGACCACCTAAGACGCAGCCGCGGTCAACATTTAAATGAAATTATCTTCAAAAAGTCATAGACCAATCTAACGTTTCAAATAAAGAATCGATGAGATTTTGCAAATTTTATGCGTTTTTTTTTTTAAAAAGTTCTCAAGCTCTTAAAAAATCACCGTTTATTATCCGTAAAACCAACTCCTCCACACAGGTTTTTTTCACAGATTTTGAGTCGATTTCGGTCCGGGAATCAAGCTCATTTCAACTCGATTAAGGAATTTAGGCGAGTTTTAAGCACGCTTCAACACTACATGTTCATGTAGTAGTCTACGAACAAACCCCCTTCTTGAAGTTTTTATTTTATGTCAAATTGTTTGGTTAAAACTCTGAAATTGACTCCCACCTTACATAGCCGTATTTTCTTGATTTTGATAGTCAACTATTAAAAATCTGCTTACCCGTTTTTTTTGGAATTTTTTGATAAATCCTGACAAATATTGAATTGTATCAACTTCCAAATATAAAACTAGACTACTGTGGATCGCTTTTTTTTGGCAATATCCAACTGTACTGTATATATGGAATACCAAAAAAACACGCCTAGTATGTACCATTTTTTAAAATTAATTTTTCTCTCCATGAAATTTTTAAGAGCTATTTACGAAAGGTTTTCGATTTTTTTTGGAAAAAAAACTAGATGTTTTTATTGTAAAATAATAACATATTTTATTCTTATTCTTATTCTTATTCTTATTCTTATTCTTATTCTTATTCTTATTCTTATTCTTATTCTTATTCTTATTCTTATTCTTATTCTTATTCTTATTCTTATTCTTATTCTTATTCTTATTCTTATTCTTATTCTTATTCTTATTCTTATTCTTATTCTTATTCTTATTCTTATTCTTATTCTTATTCTTATTCTTATTCTTATTCTTATTCTTATTCTTATTCTTATTCTTATTCTTATTCTTATTCTTATTCTTATTCTTATTCTTATTCTTATTCTTATTCTTATTCTTATTCTTATTCTTATTCTTATTCTTATTCTTATTCTTATTCTTATTCTTATTCTTATTCTTATTCTTATTCTTATTCTTATTCTTATTCTTATTCTTATTCTTATTCTTATTCTTATTCTTATTCTTATTCTTATTCTTATTCTTATTCTTATTCTTATTCTTATTCTTATTCTTATTCTTATTCTTATTCTTATTCTTATTCTTATTCTTATTCTTATTCTTATTCTTATTCTTATTCTTATTCTTATTCTTATTCTTCTTATTTTGTGATCAAAAAATGATTTAAAGAAAATAAAATCAATTAAAATAAAATGAAAATAGAACTTTTTTATTAATTTTCTGCCAAAGATTATTGTTAAAAATTTTTTTTATACTGCGTTAGCCATTTTAAGATTTCGAAACTAAACGTAAATAAAACACATTCAAAATATTTGTTCATGATATTTCGTTTTTATAATAAAGTTTGAACGTTGGCATCACTTAAATGATTACCATCCAAATTGTTGCAAACACGGAATTATTTTTAGGTAATTGCTGACCACTTTTTGACACATATTGGCGGTATTTCAGTCATAACTTGAAGAATGTTGGTTTTTCGGTGTTCAAGAGTTAAAGATTTATCTGCATTAGCGCGGTCTTTTGTTTAGCCCCTTAAAAAAAGTCAAATCGCATGATTTTGGTGGCCAGTTGATATCGTCACGACGAAAAATTAAGCGGCAAGAAAACGTCTCCTACAATAATTCCATATTCGCTTGAGTTGTGTAGCATGTGTGACTTCGTCTTGGTGAAACCACATATATTGAGGATTCTCAGAACTCCAAATCGATAATTTTGTTTATTAACATACCCACAGAGTGAGAAATGTGTTTCGTCGGTGAAGAAAATTTTGTTTGAAAAATCACCGTCCACTGCCTGTTTTTCAAGCACCCATTCTATCTATGACGTTGCGAATGGTCAGCTAGATTCAGTTGTTGTGTGAGCTGGACTTTAAATGGATGTATATAGGTGTAGATCCAAATACAGAATACGCCATTATGTGCAGTAAGACAGTCTTCATTCCTGAGAACGACAAGTAATCGAAGCATTCGCGTCTTAGGCAAAACTTTCACATACAGCAACGATTTTTTTAAGTGGTATGAGTAAAACGATGATGCTTAGGGCTTACAATATCTGTAACCAATTAAGTTTCTTCAAATTTCTCCACAATTTTGACAATTGCTTGCGTAGTTGGACGATTATCTAAGCCATAATTTCCTCTTAAAGCACAATATGTGGCTGTGGAAGAATCAGCATTTTTGAAGTAGGTTTTAAAAATGTGTATACGTTGTGCGATAGTTAAGCTATCCATTTTCGTAAATGTCAGACTTTCAACTGAAAAAAAAAAAAATGGTTTAAGAACTTAGTTTGACAGATGTCGAATTCAAGCCATATACTTTTGAAATCGCGAATAGATAACCCGTTTCTTCTGTCTTTTTGCATTAAAGCACTTTGAAGAATTTAAAAACAAATGGGGACTTGATTTTCTATAAATTGCTTGTCAACTTCCCATAGGAAGTTATTGTAATCGGTCCAATTTGTAGAATTGAACATATTGACACTTCTCGTTGTTTCAAGGTCTTTACAGTCGAAATAAAAGATTTTTAGAGAGATGTCTGTGGGTCCGTACGTTTGGAAAGTTTTTTTCGTCTTCAATAGCTCAAGAACCAGTAGAAATATCAACTTCAAATAAATTTTGTTATACAGATAATAATGCAAAAAGATGCACAAAGAACTCTCAAAAAAATTGAGTGGTTGTGCCAACCCAAAATCTCTGACGAACCAATAACGCTAGAGACTTGAATTAAATTTTAACGTGATACCAAACAAGTATTTTTTTGGAAAAAATCCAACAAATGGTATTTTTTATAAATCAAATCGAACCTTGAATATTTTACGAAAATAGTTCAGTTTTTCCATACAACATTAAAATGTGTACGACTAAAAATCTCCTTAACAAAAATAGATTTTGAAATCAGACTATATGCAAAACATTGTTGATAATTTTTTAGTTTTTTTAAAATAATTCTATTGGCAACTTTTTTAGTACCCGTAGCATGATGGTTAGTGCGTTGGACTGTCATGCAAGGGGTCTTGGGTTCAATCCCTGCCTGTGCCACCTTAATTTAAAAAAAAAAAAATTCGCGGGTACTGCCTCTTGCGAGGAATTGACAAATCCTTCAAGAGTAATTCTTGTCATGAAAAAAGTGCTTTCTCAAACTAGCCGTTCGGATTCGGCCTTAAATTGTAGGTCCCTTCCATTCCTGACAACAGTACTCACACACAGGAATGGTTGAGAGTTGTAAGTCACTAGGCCCTGGTTCACAACGGACTGTTGCGCCACCCCATTTGATTTTTTTTGACAACTTGTTTCTTAATAAAACACGAAAACCTACAAACCTTTTAAGAAAGACAAATCCGCAGATGGGATATGAAGTTATCATTATAGGTCGCATCACAGCCTTATTTTTTTTAGGTCCATTCGACTTAACTTTGTTTATAAATTAACAAAGATCTATCTTCATGCAAGGTTTGAATTATATGCAAATTAATTGACAAGGCTCGATGTTGTCACACTTTTGAGTGCAATTTGAACCATTTTCATCAAGGCTACGGGTGGATAGATTTGGATGGTCAATTCTTCAGTTCGAGACCTACACATAATTTGATATGCCTTACAAAATTTTGCAGCATTTCTTCATAAATGATTAAAGTCCAAATTCACGATTTTTCCGTTTTCGTGCCCCTTGTGCAAGGCCATTTTAAATAGGATATGTTAAGTCGTGGTCTATAGATAGGGGAATATAACCTAGATAAAGTTATTTCGATAGTTATTTAATTAATGTTTTTTTTGCATAAAACATTAAATCCAAAATAGATGTTAAACACACGAAGTTTTCTGTGGCCTACAATTCACCCTCTTATGAAATATTTCTCAATAGAAACGGTTAGGTTTTAAAATTGAATTGAACAATAGTTGTCTGTTAGATGCTGTTCATAGACCAAAATGTTATGTTTTCGTTAAGTAACATCATCAAAAGACATTTTATTTGGTTTGTGTTATCATAATACCCAACAAAAATAAGAAGCAATAAGTGCAAAATTAAATCTGGTCAAATGAACGCCTTTCGCTTATCTTAGCTTTTCTGGTTGCCACAACAGCATAAACTTTTTGACCTGTCGAAATCTACTTGCACTATTTTTGGAAAAACAAAAAAAAAAACATTTTTAATCTGATTTTGAAAAAAAAAGAATACCAAAACCCTTAAATGCTTTGTTGTTTTCGTCAACTCTATTAAACCTTTCTGTAGATACTTACATTTGGCTCTGATTCAAGAACAGAAAAGGGCACCTTTTTCATCATAAAATGTTTGATTCAATGTTTTAACATTGAACAAAAAAAACACAATTTCAATTTCTGAACAATGTTTAAGCAGAGAGAAAAACAGGTCTTCTTGAAGGATTACATATTATTATTAGCACATTATGTAAGAATTCCATTTTTGAAATAGTGTAGTTATTCCACCTGATGAAATTCTGTCAAAATAGGATTTTTAGGAAAAAATGATTGCAGAGATTTTACTAAAATTTTTCTTTCAGAGAAAATAAATAAAGGCATCGATGTTAACAACATACTTTTTTCCAAGAATATTCATACTTTTATTTATAATATAATAGTAAAGATAATATTAGAAAATTCCAAGGATTCCTTGAAAAAAATAAAAACACACCTACAGGTTTTAAGAATTTCTAAACAGAAAATTAGGTTTAACTGAAATTTATATTTACATTCAACAATTTCAAGTAACTTCAAGTTTTTTAAAGAAAAATACCAACAAATCTAAAAGAGGCAGGAAGAGGATATGCTCAGTAATAAGTTTCTATGGCATCCTTATTTTAAAAACATACTCAATTACGAACATTTATCTAAAGAGTAAGTTTAACAAACAAGTCAAATGAAAATTAAATAAAACTTAGCGTATCACTTTAAGCTAGAGACGAGTATTGCCAAGGAATAAGGACTCTCTTAAATATCTTTACAGAACCCATGAGGCTTCAATATTTAACGAAAAAATATAAACAATGAGTTCGCCTTAGTTGCCTTCAACTGATCGGAATAAATTTCTCTTGGTAACATTTGTGACTTTTGTGTCTAGGTTATCTGTAGGTGCCCCATGTGCTACAAGATTATTGTGTGATGCGGAATCGGAATCCTGTGCAGCATACGGTCGTGGTAGTGTACCTACTCTCGATATATACCCACCACACAGAAGTTCGATCCGGATATTGTATAACTTTTCGAAGTGATTAGATTGGAAAAGTTATTTCGCAATTCCGGATGCTTTTCCAGAGTGGTAGAGGCATACCAAATAATACGTAGGTATACATTTCCGGAACGAACGAAAAGCTAGCAGCCTACATACAGCTCCCTGGAATAAAGTTGTACTCCTGCTCAGTTATAGAATAATAGGTACGAACCATGAAGCATATTGAAAGTGTATTTTTTTTCTGCTCGGTATGTTTTATTATTTCTTGGAATCATTGAGGTTTATATTTGTGTTCTGTAATTTGTTTTTATTTTTATTTGTGCTATTTTTATTTTTAACCAGAAAAAGTGCATTTGTTTATGAACAAGGATACTTATTTGTGTGTATATTCAGAAAGTTGATCCATTTCGTTGAACTTATGAAGGGGAATTATTTTTCAATTTACTTGTTTTGATCCTTTTTGCATTTCTAGGTAAATATTAAATTTAAAAAAAAACAACAAGCAGTATTTTTTGTTTAGCTTGAGTTCCTTGTAATTATATTGTATGAACGTTTTATTAAGTATGATTGGAAAAACAAATCATTGGTTTGGTTTATTTATAACTTCATAGTTGTAAGTATCTTTTTGTTGGATGTTTTCAGAATAACTTTATTCATGTACACATTATTTTAAACAATTTATTGAAAAAGTATTGTTTCTGAGAACAATGGTTTTACATTTGAATTATTTTTGTTGGTATACTTTCGTTGTACTTTACTGCATAATTGATCTTGTCTGGGTCTTGTCAATATTTAGTTATGTGATTCATTATTTTAAGTCTCACTGTAATATAAAAACTAACGTTTTTTTTTAAGTATTGTACCTAATATTCGGCTTGGTCCTACAGTTAAAACTTATTCACACTTGGAAATAAAACACAATTTTACTTTATTTAAATTGTTCCAAACTTATTTATTGAACACTTTCAATTAATACTTTTCAAACACTCAATTATTTCTTTTTAAACACAGTCTTTACATTATCGCAGTTCACAACCAATAATAATCCCGCTTCGCTTATGAGCGCCTATTTATATACCTCAAATCGGCTCAAGAAACTACTAGGTTGTTCTCAATGCTCAATGCCTCTTAATCACTGGATGTTGCCCCTTCAAAGTTCTTGTATGCGCTGAATGTTCTTGAAGTTAGGTATATATTATTATGGAGGAAAATTCAATTCTTTACCTTTTGTCCTGGTCCAAAACATAAAAATAACCCTTTTTGACATTTATGCATATCATTTATCAACATCCAAGAAAATCTGTTTTATAAGACTTATTTGTATTTCTTAAATCTGATAAGAAAAATAAATCAAATCTCTCATCCTTACTTCTCGGTTTTGCAATTAGGATTCGATTTCTTTTTGCTAATCAAAAGAATATTATTGTTAAAGATTAAGTTGTATTAAATTAGAATTTCACCTTTAAATGTTTCTATCACATCGGTTTTTTAAAATATGCTTTATTAAAAATGCTAAAAACAAACAAAAACAGTATTTTTAAGCCTAAGTTAAAACTCTAAATATCTCTTAACAATAAATTGTATGATGATTTTGAAAAGTACTAATTTTTCTCTTTTAGATAGAATTTAAAGTAATTTATTATCTTACTCAGTTTCTGGAAATTAATCTATATGAAGTTTCGAGAAATACTTGAATTTGATGCTAAAATACTTTGGAAAATACGCTGAGGACTTCATTTTTATTGTTGCTTTCGAATTCAAACTCTAATTTTTACTATTCAACATAATTTTTTAAAATATTTTAAAAACTTAATATTATAGAATTGTTAAGACAACAGATTCGTTCCAAGAACCAAACTGAATTTCAAACCGTTTTGCATTTTTTCGGTTGAAACCCATTTTAGCAAAAATGGTCTAGAGTTTCTTTTAAATTTTTGTAAGTCAAGTGACATTTAATCAACTTCGGAAGTATTTTGAAATATAATATGAAATAGTATAAATATTTCAACTAAATATTGAAGAAAAGAAATAAAGATTTGAAAACCATCAATGATTTTATTGAGGAAAAGCTACTTCATAAATTTAGGTAGCCTCAAAAATCCTACGTGTTTTTTAGAATTTAAAAAAAGTAATGTCTCAAAAACCTGTGTCACACATTAATTTTGATGTTGTTATGTTATTTAATAACACCATTTTGTGTGAGATAAAAAGTGTTTGGAGTCAATATCTTTCTTTGTTCCCATAATACTTTAGTCGAAAACCAGTCTTCTTACATGTTTTCGTGTTTTTTTTAAAGAAGTTTACTCTTGGATCAATTTTTAAAATTAATTTAAAGTTGACAACAACATTTTGTATATGATAAAATAAGTTTGAATTCAATATCTGCTTTTTTCTCCGGAGATTTTTTATCGCATACCAAATATTACCAATTTTAGTAAAACATTATGAAAGTCTTTTATAAAAAAACACCGATTGGATTTTCCTAAGGAAATTCGGGTTGACGAATATTTTTGTTGGGGTTTTTGTTAAAAGAAAGTTGATTGATTTTTTTTAGAATGGTTACCAATTTGATATTACGTCACAATGTATAATATACAATTATGCCAACACTGACATCTCTGTACAAACCTTTTACTTGGGTTCTAGGGACCTTGAAACCTCAACAAATGTAAAAAAATTCAATAAGACAAATCGGAAAGATTTGTTTTATGATGGGTGGAAAATTAAGCTCGTATTTTGTCTTAATAAATCTCAGATATATAAAATGGTCAATTCCAGCTAATTTTTAAATCTGACACTTATGAGTGAAATACTTCATTGTTTTGTATTGTGTTCAGCTCTAGAGAAGTATAAGAAAATAAATTAATTTTGTGACTTATATGTACAGCTTAAGTATTTTTTTTTGACGGGAGGAAATCTTCGAAAGCACTTGGCAGTATTCGACACCAAGTAGTGTGGGACTCTTAACCACTAAAACCACCTCTTCATCAGGACCAATCTTGAAGCGTCGACTTACGATTCTTCTTTCTTAATTTTGTACAATCACTTTGGGGGAAGTTTAAACTTTTCATACTTTCCCATGTTTTTTTTTTAGACCATAAGCTCATGAGGCTTGGTTCTTTTTAATCTCCGAACATGGTTTCTTATATTCAAGACGGACTCCAATTCAGAATTAGTATGACTTTGCAGTCTCTCGTTGTGCGATACAGCGTATTTTCTAACAACTTCTGTAACCATTCCTATTTATAAGTCACGATGTAGATCGGTATTTCTTATGTACCAAGGTGCATTAACTATTCCACGAAGGACTTTTTTTTGGAATTTTTGGATGATTTCGGTATTTGTTTTCTTTGTGCAGCCCCATAATTGGATTTCATAGGTCCAAACAGGCTTTAGTACTTGATTATAGAGCATTATTTTGTTTAGGATTGATAAATTAGGGTTGTTACCAAGCAACCAGTACATTTTTCTATATTTCAAGTTTAGTTCTTCTCTTTTCTTTTTGATGTGCTCTTTCCACTTAAGCTTTGCATCCAAAGTCATTCCAAGGTATTTGGCCGTATTGGCTAAGGTACAGCTTGATTATTAATGAATATTGGAATATTTTGTATCTTTTATTTGTAAAGTTTATATGTGAAGTTTTTGTTTCATTGAGTTTGATACGCCATTTTTCAGTCCAAGCTCTCACTGTGTCAACGGCATTTTGTAGTTTTACTGCGTTAGAGACGCATTTGTCGGGTACCAAAATTGCGTTATCATCTGCAAAAGTAGTGTGTGATTACTAACTGGAATATCCCTTGTGTATAGTAAATACAAGGTAGGACCTAGGACACTCCCTTGTGGTACACCGGCTTCTATTTTTTTCAATTCCGAGTATTCTTGATCCTACCTTACTCTAAACAATCGGTCTTAATCGATTTTAATATTTCAAAGTACTGTCTGGAAAGATCCCTTTGCAGTTTGTACTCAAGTCTTTCATGCCAAACCTTGTCAAAAGCTTGAGCAACATCTAAGAAAAGAGATGAACATACTTGTTTTTCTTCTAATGCCTTTTCTATTACATCCGATATTCTATGAACTTGGTCTATCGTGGAATGTTTATTTCTAAAGCCAAACTGGTGGTTTGGGATTAACCTTCTTTCTTCTATGATTTTGCTAAGTCTCTTCAGAAGCAGTTTTTTAAAAACTTTTGCCATAATTGGTATAAGCGATATTGGTCTGTAAGCCGTCACTTCTGTAGATGGTTTACCTTGCTTTGATATGACAATTACTTCAGCAATTTTCCAATGGTGCGGGACATACCGGTGCTTAAGGCATGCATTTATTATATATTGGAGTTTTATGAAGGCTTTCAATGGCATTTCTTTCATAACCTGAGCAGTAATTAGATCGTAACCTGGTGATTTTTTATTTGGTAGTTGATGTAAACACATACTTTTTATTTCTATAAGCTATTTTCAGCCGCGTTTGATGAGTATGGCTTAAAAACATTCGCAAGATGTTCAGCGAAAAGGTTACCTTTTTCTTTCGGGCTGCCGATCCATTTCCCATCTTGAGATTTCAAGGGCGAGTCTTTTCAGGCGCTTGGCTGCTTTCCATAGCGAAAAATCGGTTGAAGCATTAGTCGTTAAATTCCTTAGGAATGTACTAAGGGAATCATTTTTGAATTTGTAAATTTGTTTTTTAAGATTGTTGCTTATACGGTTAAACGTTGTTTTATCATCTACATCTGGAAAACTAGTATTTTTCCATTTTCTTCGAGCTCTTCTTTTCTCTATTGTCAACTCTCT
This sequence comes from Eupeodes corollae, assembly GCF_945859685.1. Lineage (NCBI taxonomy): Eukaryota > Metazoa > Arthropoda > Insecta > Diptera > Syrphidae > Eupeodes > Eupeodes corollae. The sequence goes on from NC_079148.1 coordinate 44,352,278, forward strand.
TATCTCTAAAGGATATTTTATTTCATTTTGTCTTCTATTAGAATATGTTGGAGTACTTTCTTCAGCGGCCTGTTGCTAATCAGTAAAAATTGTTCCACTTCATGGTCAATTTGCTTGAATGTATCCATGGGAGATCTTAAATTTGTAAAAATTAAAAGCCTTTCTCTAAAATCATTCCAGTTTGTTTTCTTATTTACAAGCTTTGGATTCCTTTTTTCTAAAACTTCCGATTCACTTAGTGATAGAATCACTGGAGTATGATCTGATGACAGGTCATAATTACCTTGGACCCTAATGTGATTTCGTTTGATTCCTTTAGCTACGAAAAAGTCAATAAGGTCTGGTATTTTGTTAGTATCGGAGGGCCAGTAAGTTGTCGACCTGGAGGAATAGAGTTCGCAATTGTATTTACGGAATGACTACAAAATTAGTTATTAAAAAACTATTTTACGTTTGATATTCGTAAGAAGTTCATCAATCGTCGCTGGCTTGTTTGGCATATACTATAGTCTAACGGCGTCAAATCGACTGTACCATTTCATAAGATAACACGTTCTCTTGGTTTAGAAATAATTGATTGTGACATTTGCTGTGTGGCTTGTGGTGCCGTCCTGTTGGAACCACATGTCCTCCAAGTCCATATCATCCAATTGAGTCCAAAAATCTTCGGTTACCATTCCTAGTAAAGTGCCGGTCTTGATCGTCACGAAAGATCAAGATCATAACGCCGCCGGCACATAAACCACACCAACCCGTAATTTTTTCAGGATGTAATGATGACTCATAGAGTGTATATTGATTGCTGCCTGACCAATAGCTCATATTTTATTAATTGACGAAGCCATTCAGCCAGAAATGGGCCTCATTGCTGAAGATGATTTTTCGATGAAAATACGAATCATTTTCGAGTTATTTCTCAGCCCAATTCACAAACATACTACGCTTCTGGTGGTCAAGCGGCTTCAGTTCTTGCGCGTCAATTTAATCGTGTAAGGATGTAGGCTATGATCTTTTCGCAAAATTCACCACAACAACGACACACAGATTCCCATGAAAGACACATTTTGACTTTCTGCAAATGAAGCCTCAGCGACAGCAATATGGGCACTTTTCTGTCTTACTGGCACGGGAACACTTCGCACTGTGACTGTGGATTGAAATTTTTCCACTAGACGCTTAATTGTTGATCTGCTATGACGATTATGACGCTCTATCGGTTTTAAATTTTATTAATTTCCATGTTGAAAAACCCTGTATTTAGAAAATATTTATTAAGCATTTTTTTTACGAAAATAAGAGCAAGTAAATAACTTTTGTAATAAGTTATTTATATTTCATTTTCAAATTTCTTTATGAAGTTAAAATGATTTATCAAAAATGGCAATTCTTTGAAAAATGTTTCCTTCTATGTATTGGACTGTCAAATGTAGATTAAGCAAGTTATTCTTTAATTAAAACAGATTCAACTTCTAAAATATAAGAAGATAATTTTAAAAATACTATATATATAAAAATACCAGTATTGAGTAATGTGATAGTTATTTTTATTAGCATCGAAACCAAAATTAAATTATTAGATTTAATTCAATCAATGATTTTGATATATTTAAAAAAACTAATTTTTAAGGTTAAAAACTAACACATTCGGTTCTTAATGACTCCCTTTAGATTTTCGTTCTCTACAGTTAAAAAAACCGCTAAGCAAACAAGCGATTTAATTTTAATTTTTTTCCAGTTTTCAATTTAGTTTTATTATTTGATTTTTTCTTCCGTGCTACTGTGAATGGATTCTATTTGTCCGATGGTGTGTGTCGAAAATAAAAGCTTTCCTTAAATTCTCCAATAATATTGTGGATCCTATTTCGGAGTTGGATGTTTTGTATATGGTTGTGACATTGAATAGAAGGTATGTGTCTTAGCTATTATTGTAAGTTTTAAAAATTGATATAAAAGCGCTGTTTTCAAGAGAGAGATATTTACTAGAGAGAAAAGTGCAAGATTATTTTTCGAAAATTTCAAGGTTTCTATTGTGAATTGTCATTCATTTACACCATTAAGCGTGTAATAAAATTAAAGACGAATTTCAGTGAAAGATTTGTAACGGTTTATTCATTTTGCGGTTTCATAAGTATAGGGCTGGAATTCGACATCTGTCAAACTAAGTTGTTTTAAGCAATTTTCTATTGTCAGTTGAAAGTCTGATATTTACGAAAATGGATCGCTTAACTTTCGCACAATGCATACAAATTGTTAAAACCTGCTACAAAAATGGTCGTGCCACAGCCCCATATAGTGTTTTAAGAAGAGATTTTGGTTTACTTAATCGTCTAACTATGCAAGCAATTGTCAAAATTGTGAAAAACTTAAAGACACTGGATTGGTAAGGCCTGTGCATCATCGTTTCGCTCGTACCATTGAAACTATCGCTGCTGTAAGTGAAAGTCTTGCTATAGACCCGAATGTATCCATTAATCGTCGTTCTCAGAAATAGGGACTGTCTTACTGAACATTATCTCGTATTTTGCATTTGGGTCTACACCTACTTCCATATAAATTCCAGTTCACACAACAACTGAAGTCAGCTGATCATTCACGACGTCAAATGGGTTCTTGAACAACAAGTTCACCGCGACGGCGAATTTTCGAACAAAATTTTCTTCAGCGACGAAACGCATTTCCCACTCGTTGGGTTTATAAACAAATTGTAGCGTTAGGGTCATATGATATCCGACTTTTTTCCCCTGCTATTGGAGAATACGACTAACAAAAAAGGTGGTTTCAAAAAGACTGTACCACATGCCGCACAATTCCTGCGAATATTGCTTAATTGGAAGAGACATTTCTTTGCCGCTTAGTTTCTCGTCGTGGCAATATAACGTGTCCACCAAGATCATGCGATTTTAAACCGCTAGACCACCCGATGTTTAAAAAATTGTTCGAAAATAACCTCAAAAAATCGATTTTTACAACAATTCGCGTGTTGGTCATTTTTAGGATTAGTGTTTCACATATAATCTCAACGTTCAAATATTTCATATGTTTTTTATATAAGTTTACTTTTAAAACCGCATGCTTCTCACATTTACAGGTCTTATTCTCCAGACTCCATTAAGAGCTGGCTTCCACTCATTTCCAAATTCTCCTGTTGAAATTTCCATATTACGGTTAGGTTTTCTTCCACGTACGGCAACATAACATTCTCAAGGATGCTACAATATTGAATCCTGTCCAACACCACACTAAACCACACCTTGGAGTATATTCTTGGGATCTCGGCCGGGGAATACAAGCTTTTCCATCAGAATTGATCCTTTTAATTTTTGTATCATCCGAAAAAGCATATGTAAAGGGCTTATACTTTTTAGGAAAAGCCAATCCGGCTTTTCTGTGACGTTCAGTTAGTAATGGCTTCTTCCGTGCTATGCTTCCAAAGAGTCCAGCTTCACACAACCTTCTCTTGACAGTGTCTACAGACGGTCCACTATCTGTTTTACCAAACACTGCCCTTCTAATTTCCCTCATAGTTCCAAAAGTATTTTTGCTTTAACGAACAATGAGAGGTTGACTTCTATCTTGGCTTTCGTTGTATTTGTTTTCTTAAAATATTGAATAGCATAAAATACCATCTTTTTTAACATTTTAAAATGTTAGGAATCTCGCTATAAGATTTTCCTTCTCCATGATGGATCAAAATTACTTTACGTCACATGATATTTTTTTTTTTTAATTTAAATTTAATAGTGGAAAAGGGTGGATAAAAAAGTATAATTACAATGCCCAAACATAGCTTTTTAAACTTAAAATTCTTAAAATAAGGTTCGTTGCTAATTTTCTGCACAATCGATTTTGGGCCTTTTGCTCACTTTGATTAAAAAATTACGGTGTCCCAAGTCAATTTATGATTTTATAAACAGCACTGTATGTTTTGAAACTACACTTTCGAGTTCTAGATTTTAATCAAGTATGACCTTACCATGGTATAAAAAAGTAAATAACTTAGATGGCACAACGGTCCGTTAAAAACTAGGGCCTATTGGCTTACAACTCTCAACCATTCGTGTGTGCGAATAAGTAATTTTATCAGGGATGGAGAGGACTTACAGTTTTAATCTAAAAAAAACTTAAGATATCACAGGCAGAGATTAAACCTAAGCCCTCTGGCAAGACATGCACAAACCATAACGCCATATTTCTTGCTACTATTTTGACATTTCTCTTCAGTAAGGTTTGGCCAACAACGAGCTGAGATTATTAAAATTTACAACCGAAATACGGAGTCAGTGGCCTCAACGTTTCGAGCGCTACGTCCCATTTATGGTCGTCAAAATCTTCCTAGAAGGTCAACAGTTTGTGGAAAAACTTGAATCCCCAGTCACGGTACAAAATGTTCCCGTGCCAGTAAGACAAAGAAGCGACTGTAGTGTCGGGAATATTGCTGCCGCTGAAGCTTCAGTTGCAGAGAGTCTAAATGTGTCTCTCGAAGGTTGTTCTCAAGCGTTGGGCATCTCTGTGACGTAGGTGTGACGAAGTTTGCGAAAAGATCTTGGCCTACATCCTTACAAGATTAAATTGGTGCAAGAACTGAAGACGCTTGACTATCAGAAGCGTCGTATGTTCGTGAATTGGGCTAAGCAACAACTTGAAATGATTTGGATTTTCATCGAAAAATCATCTTCAGCAATGAGGCTCATTTCTGGCTGAATGCTTTGATCAATAAACAAAATATTTGGTACTGGTCAGGCAGCAATCTACACGTACTCCATGAGTCATCATTGCATCACGAAAAAATTACGGTTTGGTGAGTTTTATGGGTTGGCGCGGTGGCGTAATTGGGCCGTACTTCTTGTTTGATGACCAAGACTGGCATGTTTCTGTGAATGGAGATCGCTACCCTTCAATGATAACCGAATATATTTGGCCCTGATTAGATGATATGGACTTGGAGGACATGTGATTTCAACAGTACCGCTGTGGCCGGTGGCGCCACAAGCCACACAACGAATAGCACAATCAATTTATCGGAAACCAAGTTTGGAGAACGTGTTATCTCACGAAATGGTCCAGCCGATGTGACGACGTTAGAATATTTCATGTGGGGCTACGTCAAGTCTATGGTCTAAGCCAACAAGCCAGCGACGATTGATGAACTTGGTACGAACATCGAACTTGAAATTGCTAAGGTATCGGTCGATGTATGGTTGAAAACAGTCGAAAATTGGGTTTAGCGTCTGGACTTCTGTAAGCGAGCCCGTGGTGGTCATACATAATGGCACCGAACGTACTTTCACAGAAATAAAGAATTTCATTGATATCCAAAACTTTTATAGCGCACTTTTTGATAACCCCGATACAATTCCTAGCATAAGAGGAATACAACTAAAGTTATCAGATCAAGTTAAATACCTAGGAGAAGTCCTAGATAAAAAGCTGAATTGGGGTCCAAATACATTGGAGAGATCCAAAAAAGTTCAGATCGCATTCTACTCGTGTAATATGATCTTTTGTAGAAACTGGGGACCAAATCCTTAAATCGTCAGACTAGAAGTCACTTATGTTATGGTCAAATGCGTTATATAAAGCTAGAAACCTAAGAATGATATTCATAGGCATAAAAGGAGCGACGAGGTTCAATCCCACATCAGGAATGTAAGCAATTCTCAATCTTCTACTCCTGGACCTTTCTGTAAAGGAAAATACTAAAAACAGCGTCTTAACAAGCGTAACGTTAAATCAATTGCTGGAAAACCAGCCACATCCGGCACGCGCAAATAATACATAAATACATAGGGAACAATGTTAGCACAGGCTTCATGACTCCATGTAAGAACTTTAACAAACCCTTAAATGCTGTCTCCCCTAATAGGAACGAATGGGTGGACAATGTCTCACTTATAAGTGAATACTTACTTACTTCCTTAGGTCCACATACCTGTTAAATCCGTTGCCTCTTAAGGGGCATAGGGCCTCTACTACGCCTACACGCCATCGTGTACGGTTTCCGGAGATGTGTTTCAGTTTCCTCCAGCTCTTGCCGAGTGACGCTGATTCCACCTCGACTGTCCTGCTCCATGTGCTTCTCGGTCGTCCAGCTCTTCTCCCTTCTTGTGTGAGCAGATTAACCTGCATTGCTTGGCCTGCAATGCAGTCGTTACCTTTTCGAAGCGTATGTCCAATCCATTGCCACTTACGTCTTGGTATTAAAGATTCTATAGGTTCCTGACCAGTCTTTCTATGAAGGACCTCATTTGATAGTGAACAGACACTATCTATATATACTGACGGCTCGAAAACTGATGTGGAAAGTGCAGGTTTCTTTTCTGTAACACTCCTTCTTGACAATTTCTTCAGACTTCCCGATCAACGCAATGTTTTCTAAGCCGAGGTATTGGCACATAAAAACGCTGCAAAAGAGGTCTCAAAGGTGGCTTTGTGAAGAGCGGATATCACCATTTTAATTAATAGCTTATAGTATAACTTTTGACAGGTTTCAATGATGTGCCTGGAAATCAGAGAACTGATGATCTGGCAAGGAAAGCCACAAGTCTGTACCAATCAAATCATGTGAATCATTGGTAACAAGAAACTTCAAAAAACTAATTAAAGATTAGAGAGCCTCGAAATATGTGCTATAGCCAGGAAAAACTTCTTCAATAATCTTTAAGAACTGATAGACATTTCAGGAAACCACCAATTAGACTTTATAAATGTCTCTAATGCCTAGAACAAGAGAATCCATAGATAGGTTTATATATTTTATTTTTGGGGAAGTTTAATATTTCGGGGTAGCACAATACATCTTACTTACTTACTTAAGGTGGCGCTACAGTCCTGTGTGAACTAGGGCCTCACCCAACAAACAAAAAGCTTGGTCCCTAACTAGAAGTCTCCAGTTTCGCGCTCCAAGTTGGGTGAGGTCACCTTCCACTTGTGCGCGCCACCTGATCCGCGGTCTTCCTCTACTGCGCTGTCCTGTGGGTGCGGATTCGAGAACTTTCCGGGCCGGAGCATTGGTTTCTATGCGCTCTGCGTGACCCAGCAATCTTAGTCGTTATACTTTTACTCTTCTGGCTAAGTCTACGTCGTTCGTCGTTCCATCTTCTCCTCCACTCCCCTTCGATGCATACGGGACCGTAGATCACACGAAGAACTTTTCTCTCGAAGCGACCCAAGGTGCTTTCATCCGCGTTTGTCACGGTCCATGCTTCTGCACCGTATAACAGGACGGGGATAATAAGGGTCTTAAACAGCAACACTTTATTCCCTCGAGAGAGGACTTTTCCACTCAATTGCTTTCTTAGTCCAAAGAAACAGCGGTTAGCTAGAGTTATTCTGCGTTTGATCTCAGCGCTGGTGTTGTTTTCTGCGTTTACAGCGGAGAAGTCCTTGACTACCTCAAAGTTACGTCTGTCGATGGTGACATTTTGACCAAGACGTCGGTGTTGTATGTCCTTTCTTGACGACAGCATGTACTTTGTTTTGCCCTCATTAACCGTTAAACCCTCTTTTGCCACCTCTGCCTCAATTATGTCAATGTCATCAGCATATGCCAGTAATTGGACAGACTTTTGAAAGATAGTGCCTCTAGTGTTGACGTGTGAGCTCTGCACTATTCTTTCAAGCACGATGTTAAAAAAATCGCATGACAGCGCATCACCTTGTCTAAAACCTTTTTTGACATCAAAAGGTTCTGTTAAGTTGTTTCCAACCTTTATGGAGCAGCGTGAATTCTCCATGGTCATCCTGCACAAACGGACGAGTTTGGCAGAGCTGTCAAAACCAGACATGGCTCTATACAGCTCGTCCCTGTAGATGCTGTCATATGCGGCCTTGAAATCGATGAAATGATGGTGGGTGTCGATTTGGTGTTCTTCGGTTTTTTCCAGGATTTGCCGTAATGTGAATATTTGATCAACTGTGGACTTTCTTGGTCTAAAACCACACTGATAAATACCTATCAGGTTGTTGACGATGGGCTTTAGACGTTCACATATTACGGCAGAGAAGATTTTATAGGCGATGTTAAGTAGACTGATTCCTCTATAGTTGGTGCAGTTTAGAGGGTCTCCTTTTTCAGGATCGGGCAAACAATACTGAGGTTCCATTCATCGGGGATGCTTTCTTCTGACTATATCTTACAGATAAGTTGGTGCATGCTCCTAACCAACTTATCTCCAGCTGCTTTAAAGAGCTCGGCATTTAAGCCATCCGCTCCAGCGGCTTTATTAGACTTCAACTTAGATATGGCAATCTTTACTTCGTCTAAGTCGGGATGGCGGGATTGTTGGCTTTCGTCGTCTATATTGAATGGATCATCCTGCCTGACAGCGGAATTCAGTTCTTCGTCGCCGTTGTACAGTCTACAGAAGTGGTCCTTCCATATCCTCAGCATTGACTGCTATGATGTTTCCACTTTCGTCTTTGCAGCAGGTTTATGTACCTGTGAATTTCGTTTCACTTGTTCATAAAACTTTCGAACCACATTCCTGCTTTTATACCTCTCAACATCTTCGACCGCATGCTTCTCATGCCCTCCCTTTTACCTTCTGAGAAGTCCGCGTTCCTCTCGCCTCTTCTGCTCATAGAGCTCACGAGCAGCTCTCGTCCTTTTATGCAGCGCCACTTTGCGTGCCTGTTGTTTGTCTGCATTTGCCTGCCGACATTCCTTATCAAACCAGGGGTTCCTTGTTGGTGGCTGTTTGAAACCCAGCACATCAGAGGCGGCTTCTCTGATTGCATCTTGGCAATGTTGCCACTGGTTTTCGATACATTGTGTTGGCGGCAGAGAACTTCGAGAGAGGTTACTTGTAACTCAGTCGGAAAAGGATTTGGCGATCTCTGGCGATTGTATCCTTTCGACGTTGTTTCTGCTCCCAGAACTTCCCTGTTTTGCTTTGGGTCTGGAAATCCCAAGTGCTACCTTGGCTACAAGGAGGAAGTGGTCCGAGTCGATGTTAGCTCCTTGGAAAGTTCGTACATCCATGATGCTGGAAGGTCGTCTGGCGTCGATCGCAAAATGGTCAATCTGGTTGACGCTAAATTGATCTGGAGAAGTCCAAGTTCCTTTGTGGATGTTGAGGTGTGGAAAACGCGTACTGGCTACCATGACGTTTCGCCCCGCAGCTAAATCTATGAACCTGAATCCGCTGTCGTAAGTGTTGTCGTGCAGGCTGTTCTTCCCGATTATTCCACCAAAGATGTCTTCCCTTCTTAGCTTGGTATTAAAATCGCCCAGGACTATTTTAATATCGTAGCTAGGGCACTGCTCATATGTTTTGTCTAGGAGCTCGAAGAACATGTCCTTGGCGTTGTCGTCTTTAATGCAATTCAATGCTGCCAATTTTGGCGAAAATTCAGCTCCTAAAATCAAAGTTTTTGAAATCCAATAAATATAATACTTCTTCAAAACTTTAATTTTAGGAACTAAAGCAACAGTCCTTAGAGAAATAAGACCTACTGACTTACAATTCTCAACCATTCCTATGTGTGAGCCATGTCAGGGATATGTATTTATAAAATTAAATTTTGAATTTTGTATAATAAAAACGGCATTCTTGATCCCTATTCAAAGGACTTTAAAAGCAGTGTGGTAATTAAGAACCTACGTTGAATAGGATATATGTATCTTTCCGAACCAATAAAGCTTTAGCATATCACAAATCATTTGAAACCCTTTCGTTCTATTTGCCCTTTGGCACAGTCAACTCGTGGGTACATTACCATATTCATTAGTCTAATGCAATTCCGCGAATCTCTTCTCCTTCTTTCATTGCCTTGCAACTTTGCAACAACAAATATCAAATTGGCCAAATCCTGGACCCTTTTGTTATATTGATAATACCTATGCTTTGTTTCAATCACCATTACCATTACTGCCCCAGGGTACAATGAGGAGAGGGGGGGAGGTAGTTGGAAGGAGAGGGATCAGCGAACCGATTCATTTATACGAGTAAGATACCCAACGTAGTGACGATGATGATTCTGATTGAAAGATAAATAGATAGGAAAATTCGATTGAATGGATATCATCATTCACCTCTAAACCTCCTCCTCATACAATACAGAATTTGCCAGAATGTGAGGACTTCCTATAGACTTTATAGAAGCTCACTATGGCATGGGCAAAAGACAAAACAAAGCAAAAGGCACAGCAGCTGCTGAGTGCCGCGCCATTCACCAACGAACAACGCGACGACGAACGACGAGCGACCAACGTCGACGACGACATTGTCGCTTTGTTTCATCGTCATGGACGAATTAATTGAGTGTGCGGCTATTTAGAAAATCGATCTCAGCAGAAATTAATTTTGCGCTGCTCGATTAATGTCGGCTATAAAGCTAAATTTGTAACAGTTATACGTCCCTATACCTGGCTCTGGTGGTTATTCAGAGCCTGGGTTTTATAATGATGAAGTGTTGGGTTTTGTTTCCTGAGGTATGAAAGGGCTTTGTACACAACACATTTTACCCATCTCATTGTTTATTAAATTTGCATTTAATTTCAATAGATACACAAGATTATTTATGCTTATTCATCTATTCACTGCTGGTAGGTCCTTTGGATGTTTAAGGTTCTTAAAACTATAATTTCATAATTTGTGTAAAATATGTACAATAGTTCAAATGAAAACCATGGCGTGGCGTTGTTGTTGGAAAAACATGACCCATGATGAATCTGATGGCTCTGAATAAACACAAACTTCCTGTTTTCCCTAAATCAAGCCTAATTAGATAAGGCATAGACTTGTAAAAGTTCATACTGAAAACAACATCGGCTACAAGTTCGGAATAGTCTTTTTCTAAACAATTATTTTTAAACTTTATTAATTTTCTATCTTTAAAAAGCTTTAAAATGACTGTTGTTTATACTTTACACAAGTCCCTGCGACCCTTAACGTAGCTTAACTATTTTTGGTGCGTGCCAATTTTGTTTTGTGTCTGTAAATAAAAAAAAATCAAACCAAAATGCGATTGTTTAATTGTGGATAACTTACAATATTTATTAATTCAAATCGAATATTCGGTCGGTTGATATTTGGTTTTTATTTTTGTTTGTTTTTGAGGCTTTTTATAAATGAATTTAATTAAGTGATAGCGCACATAAAAAACAGTCATTGTATTTTAATTTGAAAATTCAGAAAACCATTCCATAGGCCAGGGCCATTAAGAAATGAAATGAATTGAATGAAATTAGAAAAAGGGTTAAATGATTGAAGAGATACTGTGGTCGCGGTTGGGGTAGAAAGTTGGTGGAGTCGCTGGAGATAGGTAGGGGTAGGTAGATGCTAACAAGGATTTGTATCCTTTTTGAGTTTCATTATAGTAAACAATCTTTGTTTACCAAAAATAAAAACAACGGAAACGAAAACACAAACCAAACTAAATGAACGTAAGTAAGCAAGAGCATCTAGATCAAGCCATATCCATGAGCTATGCATTTCAATCAAGTTAATGACTTGGTTAAGGGTTTATATAAATTTATAGAGAATTTTTGGAAAGTATAGTTGAGGAATATTGGTTTGTGGCTTCCTTTTGCGAGATGGTTTGTGGTTGGAGCTCGCAGAGTGGTGGTTACCTGGAGAAATGAGAGTTCACATTTTTTATATTTTTTTTTGAAATATTTTTGAGTGAGATTTTTTTGTTCCGCTTTACTGTTTTTTTAACTTCCCATAGGAAGTTATTGTAATGGGTCCGATTTGACATATTGAAAATTTTGACATTTCTCGACGTTTCAAGGTCCCTAGAGTCGAAATAAAAGATTTTTAGAAAGATGTCTCTGCGTGCGTGTGTACGTACGTTCGTACGTCCGTACGTCCGTACGTTCGCGACGTTTTTTTCGTCGTCCATAGCTCAAGAACCAGAAGAGATATCGACTTCAAATAAATTTTGTTATACAGATAATAAAGCAGAAAGATGCAGAAAGGGCTCTCAAGAAAATTACGTGGGTGGTTTTTTTACCATAGCAGTTTAAAAAAAAGGTGAAAATTTTGGTTAACCCTTAATATCTTACGAACCAAAAACGCTAGAGACTTGAATTAAATTTTATATAACAGACTGTAACGTGATCTCAAAGAAGTATATTTTTTAAAAAAAATCTATCTAACGGTTTTTTTTCTAAATCAAAAAAACTGAAAAAAAAATTTGTCACCTCCTAAATTTAACGACTAACATATGATTTCATCTCCAAAACAATTTTGAGCAACGAAGAGTAATGTTTTTGACATCTGATAGAATTTTGAGAAAAATCGAATTGACAGTTTTTTTATAAAAACTAAAAATCTAAAAAAAACATTACTCAAAGTTCGTAAAAATTAAATATCGATTCAAATATCTTTTTAAAAACTTGAAATTTAGGCTTCAAACTAATTTTATCTTATAAGAAATATTGTTTTCAATATTCAATAAAATTTTGAGAAAAATCGAATTGACATTTTTTTTACAAAAAATAAAAACCTTAAAAAAAATTTATAAAAGTTGGTAAAAATTGATTTTCGTCTCAAATATCTCTTCAAAAATTGTAGATATTGGCTTTTTACTACTTTTATCTTTCAAAAAAAATTGTTGTTAACATTTAGTAAAATTTTGAAAAAAATCGAATTGACAGTTTTTGTACAAAAAATTAAATACCTAAAAAAAAATTTAACAAAAGTTGGTAAAAATTGATTTTCGACTCAAATATCTTTTCAAATCTATAAAATATTGGCTTCCAACTAATTTTATCTTATAGAAAATATTGTTTTCAACATTCGATAGAATTTTGAAGAAAATCGACGGTTTTTTTACAAAAAATAAAATTTAAAAAAAAAACAATACTAAAACTTGGTAAACATTTACTTTCGACTTAAATAGCTTTTCAAAAATTCAAAATATTGGCTTCAAACTTATTTTATTTTACCGAAAATATTGTTTTCAATATTCAGTGATTTTTATATAAAAACAGTCCGTTTTTTCAAAAAAAATAAAATCTATAAAAAATAGTACGCAAATTTGGTAAAATCGATACTAGTACATATAGACAAACTTTTAACAAGACAAATCGACAGACGGGATGGGAAATTATCAGTGTGGGTCGCATCCCAGCCTCTTTTTTTTTGGAAACTGTGAAGCAGCTAAGAAAGCTGTTATTTTGTTGTTTTTAATAACAGCTTTCTTATCTGCTTCACAGTTTTTAACAAAAAAAAGTCCAAAGGTATCAAAACGCAGTTTATAGACGACTAATTTGGGTTAATTCGGTCCCTAGCTAGATATCTGCAGATGCACACTGCAAGTTGGGTTTGGTCATTTTCCATTTGTGCGCGGCGCCTTACTGTACTGTGCTGTACAGTGGGCGTAAATTCGAAGAATTTCTTTGCCGGCGCGCGCATTGTTCTATGGGCTCTACTTAACTCAACCATCTTAGTCGTTGGACCTTTGTCATTCTGGCTAAGTCTACGTCGTTGTAGAACCCGTACAGCTCCATCCATTCATCTTCTCCTCCACTCACCTTCTATGCATATGTTACTTTAGAAAACGCAAAGAACTTTTATTTTAAAGTTTTTGTCGTAGTCCATGCTAATGCACTTTAAAGTAAAGGGTTTTTCAATAAGAGCGGATAAATGTTGAAATGGAATAAACAAGCTGTGTGTCAGTTATTACCAAAATAATTTTTAACTTCCCATAGGAAGTTATTGTAATGGGTCCGATTTATCAAATTGAAAATTTTGACATTTCTCGTTGTTTCAAGGTGCCTAGAGTCGAAATAAAATATTTTTAGAAAGATGTCTGTGCATGCGTGTTCGTACGTCTAAACATTCGTACGTCCGTAGATCCGTGCGTTCGCGACATTTTTTTCGTCGTCCATAGCTCAAGAACTAGAAAAGATATCAGAAAGATGCAGAAAAGCCTCTCATGAAAGCTGCGTGGGTGTTTTTTTTCAATAGCAGTTTAAAAAAAGGTGCAAACGTTTTTTTATAAATCAGAAAAACTGAAAAAAATGTGTCGCCTCCAAAATTTTGCAAATAAAAAATGATTTCATCTCCAAAACAAAAATGGGCAACGAAGAATAATGTTTTTGACATCTTATAAAATTTTGAAAGAAAAATCTAATTGACAGTTTTTTTTATAAAAAATAAAACCCTGAAAAAAACATTACTCAAAGTTGGTAAAAACTGAATTTCGACTCAAATATCTTTTTAAAAACTTTAGATTAAGGCTTAAAACTTATATTATCTTACAAGAAATATTTTTTTCAACATTCTGAAAAATGTCGAAAAACCTAAACAAAAATTTATAAAAGTTTTGTAAACATTGTTTTTAGACGTAAATATATTTTCAAAAATTTGAGATTATAGCTTTCAACTAATTTTATCTTATAACATGTAGTTTTTCAATATTCCGAAAAAATTTGGGGAAATACTTTAAAAAAATTAATAAAAGGTGATAAAAATGGATTTCGACTCAAATACATTTTTAAAACTTTTATCTTTTAATAAATATTGTTGTCAACAAATCTAATTGACAGTTTTATTTACAAAAAATAAAAAAGAAAACAATACTAAATTTTGGTAAAAATTAAAAATATTGTCTTCAAACTATTTTATTTCACAGAAAATATTGTTTTCGATATTCAGAAGATTTTTTATAACATTCCGTTTTTTCATAAAAAAATAAAAACTACGAAAAATAGTACGCAAATATGGTAAAAATTGATGTTCGGTTCTTGATATTTCTCAAATTAATTTTATTCAACTAATTTGTAAGAATTTAAGAAATGCTACTTAAATTGATTAAATTTGTTTTTGACTAAAAATCTATTTAACAAAACTAGATTTTCAAACTTAACTATTTCTTTAAATGAAAAATACTGTTTGTAATTTTAAAATTTTTAAGATTAATTCAACTAACAACTTTTTTAACCCAACACCAAAATCTACAAACTTTTAAGTAAGACAAATCGACAGACGGGATGGGAAATTATTTTTGTGGGTCGCATCTCAGACTCTTTTTTATTTCGGCACGTGGCACGTATCGCTGTCCTGCTGGAACCACTTGTCGTATAGGTCCACATGGTTTGATTTGGGCCATAATAAATTAGTTATGTAGCACTCACTGTTGATGGTGGCCGCCTCACTAACGTTGTTTTAAAAAAAGTACGGATCAATTACGCCACCGCCGCCGCCGGCCCAAAATCCACACCAAACGGTAACTTTTTGAGGATGCATTATCACCTGATGAATCTCGAGTGGGTTGGTGTCGTCCTATATACGATATATCTCAATTTTGCTTTTTAGCACAGCCATTCATCCAAAAGATTCAGAGCCCAGTCAACGAAAAAACAGCGTTGTCTATGTGTTGGGGGGATTCTTCTTAATATGAATCCCAGAGCAAAAATATGTCTTAGCTGAAAAAAAGTTTAAAATTTCTTGCAGTACCACAACGCAATTGAAAAGAAAAAAAAGAGAACAGTTTTTTTTGTATACCTTTAGTGTTTAATTCTTATTTTTACGTCTTGTCTCTAATAATGTTACAATCGAAGTGATTTACAATTATTTTTAAGACACGAATGTGCCTTAGTCAAACCGACTATCTCGGTGGTGAAAACTATTAACTTAGTTTATATAAAGGTGAGATTAAGAATAGAGATTGTATGTCTTATAATATTCTCAACTTCATTATTATTAAAATTAACAACTTAATTTACGTTACGTTTAATAGTAACACCTAAAGGTATGCAATATTTTTTTTTTAAAATAATTTAGTTCAAATAATCGTTTGAATATTATAAACTGCTACTTGACGTCAACATTCCGGCCTCCCTTTGCAGAAATGCAAAAAGTATAGAATCCATGCATCCGAAAAGTTGATAGATTTTACGTAGCGAGTCCATCGGTGGAGGTATTTTGTTAAAGAAGCGCCTCGATTCGCTACTCAGAAAAAAAAATAAGATTAGTAAATCCAACGTTGAGGGGTTGTTTAAAGAGTGCCCTTACTCACTCAGACATGTTAGTGGGAATACAAATGTCAGTTAAAAAAAATTAAATAGATAAATTTATTGATTAAATTTCAAAAGGTGCTGTGCAGAACCATCAATAAAATATCAAAAATAATGAATGTATTAAGTTAATTAGCTTAAATTTATTATTTGTTTTGTGAAGCAAGATACACCTGGAACACTTCCTGATCGACAGGCAAGAGACATAATTTAACTATAGGGCGTAGAATTTCGCCTTGTTGAGTTTTAACGGTAGCAACGCGAACCTTTCCATCTTTTCCAGGGTGAACAGCCACTATTTTTCCCAGTCGCCATTGAGTGGGTGGTAGATTTTCGTTGCGCACAACTACAACGTCTCCAACTTTGATATTACGCTTAGGAAATTTCCACTTTGTTCTTCGTTGAAGATCGGTCAAATATTCCTCCTTCCATCGTTTTGAAAAAGAGTATAAAATTTGCTGGACTCTTTCCCAATTCCTTAGTTTTGCAATTTCGCCAACTTGGCTTTCGGGTAAGGAGAGCAAGGGTGCACCTTTTAAAAAATGTCCCGGTGTTAAGGGAAGAGGGTCAGAAGGGTTCTCACTAATCGGAGAAATAGGGCGGGAGTTCAGACATGACTCAATTTTAACAAGCAGTGTGGAAAACTCTTCAAACGTTAGCCTGGAGTTTCCAACAACCTTCTTAAAGTGTGTTTTAAACGACTTTATACCAGCTTCCCATAGACCACCCATATGAGGAGAACCTGGTGGAATGAAATTCCACTTCAAATTCATTGGTAGATAGAGTTTTTCAGCTACCAATGTAGCTTCTGATACGGCTTTTTTCAACTCCTTTTTTAATATTTTATTAGCAGCAACAAAATTGGTGCCGTTATCAGAGAAAAGTTGTTGGGGAACACCTCTACGACCGACAAATCTATCAAGAGCAGCTAAAAACGACTCCGTTGATAGACTTCCTACAGCTTCTAAATGTACAGCTTTTGTACAGAGACAAATAAAAAGACAAGCATAACCTTTTATTGCTTGATAGAACCGACCCTTTTTAACCTTTAGTTCAAAGGGGCCAGCGAAATCCAATCCAACATGAGTGAATGGAAAGGAATAGTTAACCCTTTCGGGTGGGAGTGTTCCCATAATTTGGGTTTGAAGTTCCTTTTTGTGTAAAACACAAACAATGCAACTATTGGCAAACGATTTTATTAAGTTTTTTAGTTTTGGAATCCAAAATGACTTTCGCATTAGGTACATGACTTGTTGGTTCCCTCCATGTAGGGAAATTTTATGGAAGAAACCTACTAGCAATTTCGACAACGGACATGAGTATGGCAATATTATTGGATATTTTTCATTGTAACTCAAATTTGCATTGGTTAAACGGCCGTTGACTCTCATGATTAGGTCAGAGTCTAAGGTAGGGTTAAGCGATAAAATTGTACTATTTTTACTTAACGGTTTCGAGTTATATAGAGCGTTGAACTCTTCACTAAAATAGAAGCGTTGTGCTAGTACAACGAGTCGAGTTTTCACAAAAGTTAATTCATGATGAGTTAACTTAATAGAAAAGTATCTGAAAGGGTAAAACCTTTTTCTTTTGCGAGAAGCTAGGTTAATAAATCTAAACAAATATGATATGACTTTTATAGCACGAGAGTAACATGAAAATCTTCTCAAAATATCATCATTTGTGTTTTGATTTACTACAAAGCTTTTAATTTGTTTGATTTCAACATTCCAATGGGGATCCTTTTGAATCTTCGTTATTGGCCAAGTTTCCTGGGAATTCTTTAACCAACTTGGACCATGCCACCATTGGTCATTGTTTATTAAATTCTGAGGCATTACACCGCGGGAAGCGATGTCAGCTGGATTGTGTTCAGAAGGAACATGTTTCCAAATACAACCTGGCGGACTCTCAGTTTGTACTTTAGAGACCCGGTTTCGGACAAACGTTTCAAGTCGAGATGGGCAGTCACGAATCCAATAAAGAACAATCATTGAATCCGTCCAAAGGTAAACATGATAGTTTTTCAGGCGTAGACTACTTTGTACAGCGTTTACTAACCTTGTTAGCAAAACAGCTCCACAAAGCTCCAGCCGAGGTATGGAAATGGCTTTTAGGGGAGCCACTTTTGTTTTTGAGCAAAGAAGGTTGATAAACACATTTCCAGATGAATCAGAAATCCTAGAGTAGACAGCAGCAGCATATGCACTTAGAGATGCATCGCAAAATCCGTGTATTTCAACACACATATCTGGAGTATAATTGATCCATCTTGGAATTCTGAGATCCTTTATTATAGGAAAGGATTTCACAAAATCTTTCCATGTCTCTAACCGAGTTGATTTTATGGGCGCATCCCACTCGGTTTTGTCTTTCCAGACATCTTGCAATAAAATCTTTAATAAAATTGTTGTTGGCGCAAGCCAACCTATAGGGTCATATATTTTAGCTATATTTGAAAAAAGCTCACGTTTAGTCAAAACAGTTGTTGAAGAAAATAGGTTACATCGAATATAGAAGCAATCTTCCCTTGCATTCCACCCTATACCTAGAACTTTCGAATGTGAATTCTCATCGAACATAAGAAAGTGTTGGTCTAAAACATCCCCCCTAGGAATGTTTTCCAACAAGCGAGGGTGGTTTGCAGTCCATTTTTTCAAGCAAAACCCTCCGGACAAAAGAAGTGCATTTAACTGAGTTTGAGCTTGAACAACAGTATCTAGATCGAACCCTCCAGAAAAAACGTCGTCCACATAAAAATCTGACAATACCATATCCTTTGCTAAAGGATATTGGTTTCCTTCATCAGAGGCAAGTTGATGTAAAGTTCGGATTGCCAAATATGGAGCACAGTTAACTCCAAAAGTAACCCTATTTATTTCAAAATCAGCCAAATCTGATTCTGAATTTGACGATCGAAAAATTATTCTTTGGAATCTATGATGATCGGGGTGAACATGTATTTGGCGATACATTTTCTCAATATCGCTATTAAAAACATAGGGATACTGTCGCCATTTTAATAAAATAGTTTGTAGGTCATTTTGAAGAGCAGGACCGGTACACAAAAAATCGTTTAGGCTATGCCCTTTGTTGGTAGAAGCACTTGCGTTAAAAACGACTCTAACCTTTGTTGAAGCACTGCCCGGTTTAACCACAGCATGGTGCGGCAAATAAAAGTGCTGTGTGGAAAGATTTAATTCACCTTTTGACCTAAGCGTCATGTGCTTCAAAGAAATGTATTCGTTCAGAACTTTGTTATACTCTTCTCTGAGCGATATATCGCAAAGAAGACGCTTCTCTTGTCGCAGAAATTGTAAAACTGCACTACTTCTGGAAAGACCTAAATCCGATATATTTAGGTGAGGCTTAAATGGAAGTTTCACTGTATAGCTGCCATCTAGATTGCGAGTTGTTGTATCCGTATACAATTTTTCACAAAATTTATCTTCGTTAGAAAAGGGTTTTATTTCTGGAACTTCTTCGAGTTCCCAAAATCTCTGAATTTGTTTTTCTAAACAAATCTCACTAAAAAATGTATGAAAAGTTGGTTTCTTTAAACCAACTTCACATGGTCCAGAAAGAACCCACCCGAAAACCGTATTTTGAGCAATTGGTGAAAAGTCCTTTTCTTTCTTAACACCTTCACGTAGAATAAGAGGGTAGATATCTGCTCCGATCAAAATGTCTATCGAAGCGGGTTTATCAAAGTTAGGATCTGCCAATCGTAATCCCTTGAGCTCAACCAAGTTTGATGCGTCAACAGACTGCGATGGCAAATTTCCTGTCAGCCTTTTCAAAACAACGGCTGAAACCGGTATATGTACATCAGGGTTGATGCGAGATTCGAGCGTGAGAGGACACATACTCGTTGAAAATTCGCTTTGAACTTGTCCAATGCCACAAATAGATGCATTGGTAGCCCGTGTAAAAAGCTTAAATCGGTTCACTACGGATTGTAAAATATAAGTAGCTTCAGAACCAGGGTCGATTAAAGCTCTCAAAAGAATGGTTTGATTATGAACATTAATTTTAACCAAAGCTGTAGCTAGTAAAATATTCTTTTGCTGGTTAACAAGGAAACTTTTAAGTGTAGACGAATTAGAATTTATATCCTTTTCTAAATCCAGCGTTGTTTGTTGTTCTATTTTCGAAGTGGACTGTATGGGGGTGGGGTTGGTAGCAAGAGGAGTTTGAGATAGAGGAGTTGATCTTGTATCCTGAGATGATTGATTTTGTTGGGAAAAATGAAGCAAACTGTGGTGCCTTCTACCGCACTTGTCGCAAGAAACTTTACTTTTACACTCATATACCGCATGTGTGAGTGCAAGGCAGTTGTAGCAGTACTTTTGGACTTGTACTACTTTACGACGAGATGAAACATCCATGTCCAAAAATTTCTTGCATGAACGCAAGGGATGATTGCTATTGCATACCTTACAACTGAAATTCTTTTGTTCAACATGAAAAGAGTTTACCTTTTTGGTATTTAAATTGGATGATTGATTCGCACTTTTACGGGGACATTGCTTGACTTCTTCAACAGATTCAAGTATCTTGTATCTCGAAGCAAGAAAATCATCCAAAGATTTCCATGTAGGAATTTCATTTTCTTTCGGTAGACTTTGCTCAAAAAGAAACAAAGTGTTTTCAGGGATCTTTTGAGAAATAATAAAAATAAGAATCGGATCCCAATTATCGGTTTTAACACCATAGCTTGAAAGGACCCCTAGACAATCACAAACGGTTCTATGAAGTTTTCTCAAAGCTGAGCAGCTTTCAGTTGAGATAGACGGTATAGAAAAAAGTGCTTTAAGCTGTGTGTTAATTAAGATGCGTTTATTCTCGTACTGAGATTTTAATGCATCCCACGCTAGCTTAAAATTATCTGCCGTCAGTGAAAACTTTTCAACAATGTCATGAGCTTCCTTCTTAGTTTTAAGGCGTAAATGGAATAACTTTTCTACATCACTAAGTCGGGGGTGAGCTATGTAAATTGCTTGGAACATATCACGAAAAGTAGGCCAGGATTTATAATCACCTTCAAAACATTCAGCGTCGCAAGGTGGAACCCTAATTCCATATTCTAATTCAGATCTTTGAGGAGCAACAAGATCTTGTTTTGTATCCTTGTATGTACCCATGTCTATGGAATCTATAATACTACCTACAGTAGTGAAATAATTGGTTGAAACTGATAAATATTTCGATTTAATTGTCAACAGTTTTGTATCATCTAAACTTTTATCTTCGTTCTTCAAACATTTTGTATAAACTGAACGAAAACTATCCCATAATACCTCAAATTCTTTTTTCCAGACTTTGAGCATACCAGAAGTCATATTTTCTCTATTTGGTACATCACGAAAACTATTGATAGTTTCGTTTATTTGCTTCACGCACAAATAAAAATCGTCAGAAAAAGACATATCGAAAACGATAAAAAATGGTACACTTAATAGATCTCGAACGAAGAAAAAAGTTCACAACTAAAGCAATAAACTTTCAAAATTTCTTTTTATTTTTATTTAAATTTCAATAAAACGAGTTGTTAATTGAACGAAAATCTAAAAAATTATCCCTTAATCAAAGAACAGAAAATCCTGAAAAGGATTAAAATACCGTAGATTGATTGTTCACAAAAAAAAAGTTGAAAAGGTTTTAAAAATCACCAGATCGAAGAAACCGTAAGATCGCGAGATCAAAAAAAAAACTGTAACGAAACTGTACCTAAACCTTACGATCAAAATTTGTTCCAAATATGCTCACTTCACAAATATATATATATATGTATACTTATATGAATCACTTTAAATAATTTTCAATAAGATCAAAAATATACTTTATAAAAAATCACAATCAATTCAATACTTTAATTTAATTTGCAAAAATAATTGAATCAAATATATTTATATTTATAATTATGTATATTTTATAATGCACAGCACCTACCTTGGGTTAGGGATATGGGATTTCCATCTAGGTGTGGACAACAGCGTAAAACCAAAGTGTGTGGGCAAAAATTCCAATAAAATTCGCACTCCGTAATTATCTCCAAAATAACTCAAGGGGTTATGAGTTTTTAATCCCAAATTTATTTGCTGTCCAAAGTATTTATCCGGCTCGAAGGACCAAAAAATGTTGGGGGGATTCTTCTTAATATGAATCCCAGAGCAAAAATATGTCTTAGCTGAAAAAAAGTTTAAAATTTCTTGCAGTACCACAACGCAATTGAAAAGAAAAAAAAGAGAACAGTTTTTTTTGTATACCTTTAGTGTTTAATTCTTATTTTTACGTCTTGTCTCTAATAATGTTACAATCGAAGTGATTTACAATTATTTTTAAGACACGAATGTGCCTTAGTCAAACCGACTATCTCGGTGGTGAAAACTATTAACTTAGTTTATATAAAGGTGAGATTAAGAATAGAGATTGTATGTCTTATAATATTCTCAACTTCATTATTATTAAAATTAACAACTTAATTTACGTTACGTTTAATAGTAACACCTAAAGGTATGCAATATTTTTTTTAAAATAATTTAGTTCAAATAATCGTTTGAATATTATAAACTGCTACTTGACGTCAACACTATGGTCATGAACTTTGAGTTCCTGGGTTAGTTGGATCTTGTACAGGTGTAGGCCCAAGTCCCGACTCAAAATTCGCCAAGTTGAATTCTGCGAAAGGCCGAGGTTTTGTGCACTGCGAGGAATAGAGTGTCTCTCACTTTTACAAAGCGCGGCGATGTTGTCGGCCGATCTCGCGTTCCTTGAACGTGACTGATTGTTTACTACACCTGTTGTCTCAAATTTGGACACCAAACGTTGACGAGTTAGTCGACTGTGCTGTTCAGTCGTGTAACTTGCTGTGATGATTTGGCGTAAACAACTGATTAATAAACAAAATATTTGACAGATTTCACCAAAACAAAATGGCCACCACGAGGTGCGAAACAAGCGGGTAGAAACCCGCACCAATTGAAAAACCCTCTAGGACTGGGATGATAAGGATCTTATATAGCGACACTTTGGTTACTCACCAGCTTGTCTATTTTGAAAATAAATTGGGTGGCGCAACAGTCCGTTAAGAACTAGGGCCTAGTGACTTACAACTTTCAACCATTCCTGGGTGCGAGTAATGTTGTCAGGAATGGAGGGGACCTATACAGTTTATATGCCGAATCCACACTGCTAATTTGAAAATCACTTTTTCATGACAAGAGTTACTCTTGGAAAATTTGTCGATTCCTCGCAATAGTCAGTACCCGTGGGTAGGCAGGGATCAAACCCAAGACTTCTGGCATGATAGTCCATCGCACTAACCATCATGCCACGGGTACTATTTTAATGAAGTTAAAACTAAAAGTTGGTTAACATGACTCGATTGACCCAAACGTTTTTTCTACTCTTATTTTTAAAGAAAGCACAAAACGGTCATTGTCTGTGAATAAATCTATTTCTCGACAAGACAACAATTTGAGGATTTTCCTAGCCTTAGATGTGGGAATTTAGTTTACTGAAGTAGCCTTCAAGTAACTGAAATTGCTCTAAGGCCCAATGAGCTAAGCAACAGTGAAGTGCATGGAACTTGTAAGTGCATATTCCTTAATATTTCCGTAAAATTTTTCTGAGTCTCTGGTTTAAAAATGAACTTCAAATGTTCTTTAAAAAGTTATACAACTTTCTTGTTAAAATTGGATACAATTTTATAAGTAATTTTCAGAATAAAGTATTCAATTTTCCAAAAAAAAAAAAAACAATTTTACAGTTGTGCAGATTACCATTACTAAACACACATTACGCAATGTATGAAACTAAACCATTGGTTTTTGCAAGGTACCGCAAGATATATCTTTTTTTTAATGTTTCGTAAAAATTTGAGTACAATTAGGTCAAGTAGTTGGAAAGTTCCATTTTTTGATAATGATCATATAAAAACATTATGACTTGATTCAACTTAATTGTTGCAAGAATAATTGAAATCGTATTCTTGATCTTGTTTTTGCTGATAGAGAATTAAATATATCTGTTGATAAATCACTTTATCCTATTTTTCCTAACTCTATTCACCATTTAGCTCTAAATTTTAATTTTTCATTCTATAATTATTTCAAAAGCACAAATTGTAATAAAATTTAAATTTAAATACGCAAAAGCTAACTACACAGACATTGCGAATTATTTGTCGGGTATTCAATGGCGCTTAAATTATAATTCTATGAATTTGTTTGATTTTTATAATTTTTTCATTGATAATTTGAAAGCGGCAATTAATATGCATGTCCCAAAAGTAAAAATTAATAAAAACACAAAGCCTCCTTGGTTTACCAAGAGGCTTTGTAATTTAAGTAATAAAAAAACAATGCTTACAAAAGGATACGCACTTGTGAAAATAATATCGATTTAAAAAATACTTACATTCGGGTAGCGCGGGAATTCGATGTTCTTAACAAATTTCTATATAAAAATTACGTTTTATCGATTGAATCAAACATAAAAACTAATGCAAAATGTTTTTGGTCATTTATTAATACTAAAAAAATGTCAAATGGTATTCCTAGCAGTATGAACTGCATGGGTTCTACATTTTCGGATCTTTCAAATATTTGTAATTCGTTTGCCCATTACTTCGAATCAAATTATTCCAAATCTAGTTCAGATCCATTAAGAATATCTAATCATAGTTATAAGGTTGACATAGGACAATTAGAAATTAATATTTTGGAAATCGAAGAAGGTCTTTTGAATTTAAATAACGATTGCAAGCAAGGCAGTGATGAAATTCCACCAATTATTTTGAAGATATGTGCACTTGCTGAGCCCCTTTATTTCATTTTCAATGCCTCTCTTGGGAAAGGTAAATTTCTTTCAGTGTGGAAAAAATCATTTCTTTCTCCAATTCATGAAAGTGGTACTAAGCAGGAAGTAAATAACTACCGTCCTATTTGTAAATTATCAAGTATACCGAAACTCTTGGAGAAAGTTATCTTTATTATTATTTATTGCAGGAAGATCCACTACCACTAATCTTTCTATCTTTTTCAATTTCGTTTTAAATAAACTCGAAGAAGGCTACCAAATTGATGTTTTCTATACTGATTTTGCGAAGGCTTTTGATAGAGTTAGTCAAACTATTTTGATTGAAAAATTGAAACAATTTGGTTTTCACTCAAATATAATGAAATGGTTGATCACGTGCTCTCTAGTCTAATTATTGTTACCTCGGGTGTCCCGCAAGGAAGCCATCTTGGTCCCCTTCTTTTTTTAATTTTCATCAACGACCTGATATCTTCTTAAATTCTAGTACACTTTTATTTGCAGATGATTTAAAGTTTTTCAGATGCATACATTCTTTATATGATTGTATTCTTTTGCAAAACGATCTCCAAAAGTTAGGTGAATGGTGTACAACTAACCAATTATTTTTGAACGTTAATAAATGTCAATTTTTTTCCTTTTGTCGCAAATTTTCGAAAATTTCTTTTGATTACAAAGTTTATAACTTTGTTCTTGAAAACGTTTTGGAGAAAAAGGACCTTGGTGTAGTGTTTGATTCAAAACTAAACTTTAGCAAGCATATAGAATATATTGTAGCAAAATCCAATTCAATGCTAGGTTTTATTAAACGTTATTCAAAAGACTTCAAGGATCCTTTTGTTCTTAAATCTATATTTAACTCCTATGTTAGATCAAACTTAGAATACTGTTGTGTAATTTGGAATCCTTACTACAATATTTATTCAAATAGAATTGAAATCATCCAAAACAAATTTACAAGGTTTTATAATTCAGAAATTAGGTTGGAACATCGAAATTCCATCGTACTCGACTAGATGTAAACTTCTTGGAACTCAGTCACTTGAAAATAGAAGGAAAATGTTTTCAGTAACATTTTGTCACATCATATCAAATGCCCTTTCCTTTTATCGTTGATAGATTTGTAAGCCCCCTCGCGTCAAATAAGAGAATGTTGCTTACTCCGAGAAAAGAAACATGGGATAAACTATGCTTGTAATGAACCTTTAACTCGTTGTGTTAGAGAAACTAATCTTACACTTTAAAAAATAATATACTTTTGTTATTATTGAATTAATTAATCAAACCTTGTTTATAAAATTGTTATTTTAAGCACTTAATGTTATGTATTATTACGCCTATTTTTTTTTGTTATAAATGATTATTTATTTCTTGACCTTTTGTAATCTGATTGTAGATGTTAAGATCTCTAATTGATACGAATGAATAAATAAATAAATAAGAAGGGTGCTACTATTATTGAAGCTTAGAAAATAACCACTCGTATATTTACGAGCCTTGTAGACTAAAAATGTAGCTAACCTCAAGAATTTCAGATCGTTATTTATAAACAATCATATAAGCTGAAAATCGACATTCAATACAGATCATTTCATGATAACTAACAAATTGTTTGAGGGGCCACTTGGCGTATACGTAACAAAAATAATCAAAAAAATTAACGTAACACAAAAACCTTCAAAACCAATTATTCGTATGATTTAAATCATAAGCAACCAAGACTTCGTTGCCAAAGAATGCCTTGGAAAGCTTTTTTGGTGCTAGAGAAAATTATTGATAGCTACCCTATAAGCGGGACATCTGTTTGTCAGTTTGTCAAGTAAAAAGATCCTGAAGAGTTTTCTTTTTTTTTAAGGATAACCGTAGTGCAGTACTTCATCTGAATAGAATATATTTCAAATTAACAAATCTTCATCAATGCATAAATATAAAACTTTTTGTAAAAGTTTTCGAGGCTCAATTTGAGTTTGTACAAGAAAGAAGAATCAGAAACAAAAGTTACAAATAATGCTGAGAATAAGTCATAAGTAGTTTGGTTCTAAGATTGAAAAAATAGCATCACTGCAGCACCAATCAATAAATTTATAAATAATCCATTTTTTCGTTAGCAAATTTAACTGCATAGAAGACTTTGAATTCATATTCTCGTTTAGTATTTTACGAATAATCTCTTTCATTAAAATGTTCGAAGGAAAAACCTAAATTTAATAAAAACAAGTTGCCAAAAGGCTAATTCCTTCGCCAAAATTGCAATCAAACAAAACCAACAAATTTTCGTCTTACATTTTAAATTGAATTTCTTATGAACAAATGCGCTGCACCTTTTAATTATTAATTTATAACGTTTTAGAAAACAGCACATAATGTAGAACATTTCTGTGGCATCAAGCTTACTCCTGGAAACCTTGCATATGCATCCATTCACAATCGCACACATACACACATACAAAGCTTGGTACTATTCAATATCAATATTCCGAAATTCCGGAAAAGTTAAATCATAAGGACACATTATTTAGTTTTCAACTGCCAAACCATTAATTCTCAAAATTGATTCTACAGAAACACGTGCTGCTAAAGCTCTATTTCCTCCTTGACTGAGTTTCCTCAGTCGACGAATAGTATACATTTTTTTGTTCTCTTGATTCTGTTTAATTTCACTCACCGTTTATTTCTGTCGAGAAAAAAAAAAGAAAAAACTGAAGAAAAATAAGGACGAAAAAAGTGCTAGCTTTTCTTCTAGAGTTGCAAATTGAATCCATCTTTCAGCGTTCACTGAATTCAGAGATTGGCAGAGAAGTCGACTTCAAAAAGTGCTAGACGAAACGGTCAAACGCGGGTGATGGAAAATGTAAACGGGGAGGAAAATCCTTCCTGCTTCTAAATCCTCTCTGAGCGCACTGACGGACAAATACAAAACGAAAATTCTTTCCTTTTTTTCTGTATCACTTCGTTCCTTTTCATCTGAAAAGTTTATAATTCTTCTTTTCTTCTCGTCTTTGGTTTTTTTTTTATGAATATTCGACCATGAATCTTCATTTTACAGTTAAGTGATTCCTGATAAATAAATCATTATTTACGGAATCCTGAATTTTTGTCTAAGTATTAAGTATCGCATAGAAACTAGAACAGAAATATAAATGAAATGTTATTTAAATTATTTTTTATGGCATCATTCGTAGAAACATAAAAATATAATTCTAGATTTTTACTTTTCGGATTTTGGCGGAAAAAGATTAGTCAATCGCTTCAAATTTACTAGGGTTTGTCTATTGTGTTCTTTTTATGGTCAATGGATCCTTTATCCATTTGCCCCATTTTAATGTCAGCCCGTAATCCTCCTCGAATAAGCATGCAACAAATGTGATTTGAAATGCTTCGTATTTTCGAAATAATTGAATTTAGCTGATAAATTTTCAGCTTAATAAATCTCTAGAAGAACGGAAGCTTCTTAGTAACCGGTGGTATGGCTTTCGTTGCAATAGGTGAGGTAGTGAAAGTAAGATTACTGCACTTGATATTTCAAAGCATTTGATAGAGTTTGGCATCAAGCTCTCTTACCGAAAATGCGTGCAATTGCTATTGATAATCTTCGTTGGGTTAGAAATTACCTTTCGTACCGTTAATTCAAGTACTATTGCAGGGGTTCAAATCTGATATTCCGAAAATAAAAGCTGGTGTGCCCCAGGGCTCCGTTATGTCTCCGACGCTCTTCCTTATTTTTATAAATGATCTTTTGTCTGAAACTTTTAACCCAATAAATTGTTTCGCGGATGACAGTACCCTCAGCTTTTCATATTCGTTTTTAGATCCTCGTTCTTCGGATGTGGACTACCAACGGCAGTGTATGATAAGCTCACTAAATTCTGATCTTGAAAGCATTGTTCAAAGGGGAATCAAAAACCGTGTAGAATTTAATGCTTCGAAAACTCAATGCTGTATACTGTTGCAAAAGCGTTACCCTCCCACGATACCACTATCCATGAGTAGTACTTGCATCGAGGAGACTAAACAGCTATCAGTCCTAGGTATGTGCATTACAAACCACTTGTTGTGGAGTGATCACATATTTGAAATCGACAAAAAATGCTGCTAATCGGACGATGCAAGAAGTTTTTCACCCCTTCTGATCTGGCTATAAATTTTGTCCAAAACTTGAGTACGATTCCCATATTTGGTCAAGTGCTACTATAACCCATTTAAGTCTCTTGAACAGAATTCAAAAGAGCTCTAAAAATGATATATGACCGTTGTCTAATTGAAACTTTTGCATCTCTCGAGTACCGTCGTAAGGTTTCATGTCTCTCATTATTTTATCGCTACTTCCATAAGCAATGCTCTAATGAAATAGCCAGTTGCATGCTTCCCCTCAAACAATTCAACCGTAATACTCGTTCTTTTAGGAATTCCCATCAGTTTACCCTTGAGCCCAATTTCGGTCGTACTGTTAAGTACAGAGATTCTTTTTTAGTCGCACTACACGAATGTGGAATGCTTTACCAGACTCAGTATTTCCCCCCCATTACAATGTTCAGGCATTCAAAACCAATGTGTATCATTATCTCCTTTCAAATATTATCCTCCGTTCCTAATTGATCGTACTGTGTATATGTATAGTCATTATAAGGGTATTCATATCCCCTTGAGTGCGCGTGCAAAATAAAAAAAAAAAGTCGCTTAACAAACTTTTATTGAATATCGGTCTTGAACCTTAAACTTTGTAATAAAAACTGCGTTCTCCAGCCTTCCCATATCACACTGCAGTTTACACACTTCTTATTTTCAATTTTGCACTTGAATTTAACACTTAACACTTGAAATATTCCTCAGACTTCGAACATCCTTCTTAGGACACTTCAGAATTTGCAATTCAATCTTCGCATTTTACCCTTCTCCCCCCGCAATCAGAACTTAACGTTTTATTTTAGACCCTTCATTAAACTTTTAACTCTGCACTTCGTATTAAAACATTTTGACTCCAGACTTCTTACATAATACTTCAAACTTTACCAATCACACTTCGCACTTGAATTTGACACTTATAACGTTAAGCACTTCACACTTCATACTCTTCACTTCACGCTTCGCATTTTACACTTCGAGTTTAACACTTTGCACACCACATTTCAATTTTTTTTAAAACTTTTGACTTAACACTTTAACTTTTGACTTCAAACTTTGCACACCACACACCAATTTACGCACTATTCACTTAACACTTCGCACTTTATTTTGACTCTTTAGACTTGACTTATAACTTTAAGTACTTCACACTTCACGCTTCGCATTTTACACTTCGCGTACAATTTAGTACATCACATTTCAATTTTTGTACTTTTCACTTGGCATTTGAATTTCACAAATTAGATTTAGACTTTACTTTCCACCCTTCATTAAATTTTGAACTCCGCACTTCGTATTAAAAGCTTTTGACTTAAGACTTTGTACAGCACACTTTGCAAATCACACTTCAATTGTCCAAACTTTCACTTACACTTCGCACTTTAATTTTATACTTCAGACTTGACTTATCAGTTTTAGTACTTCACACTTGATAAAACATTTTGCATACCACATTTCAATTTTCGTACTTTTCACTTTTCATTTGAAGTTCACAATTTAGATTAGATTAAGATTTTATTTTCCAGCCTTCATTGAATTTTAAACTCCGCACCTCGTATTAAAAACTTTTGACTTAACACTTTGACTTTTGACTTCAAACTTTGCACAACACACATAAATTTTCGCACTTTTTACTTAACAGGCTTGACTTTTAACTTTTAGTGCTTCACGCTTCGCATTTTACACTTCGCGTTTAACACTTTTCACACCACATTTAAATTTTCGTACTTTTTATTTCGCACTAAAAATTTCACAAATTAGACTTTAGACTTTACTTTTCAGCCTTAATGGGATTTTAATCTCCGCACTTGTTATTAAAAACCTTTTGACTTAACATTTTGTACATCACACTTTGCACATCACAGTTCAATTTTCCAAACTTTCACGTACACTGCGCACTTTAATTTTACACTTCAGACTTGACTTATCACTTTAAGCACTTCACACTTAATACTTTACGCTTCGCATTTAACACTTTTCACACCACATTTTAATTTTCGATCTTTTCACTTCGCATTTAAATTTCACAATTTAGATTTAGACTTTACTCCAGCCTTCCTTTAATTAGGAATATCGCATTCGTATTAAAAACTTTTGACTCAACACTTTGACTTCAAACTTTGCACAACACAAATCAGTTTTCGCATTATTCACTTAACACTTCGCACTTGAATTTCAAACCACAGACTTGACTCACTACTATACATTTCACATACTTTACACTTCGCGCTTTACTCTTCGCACACTTTTCATTTCAAACTTCCCTCACCCCAATTCCGACTTTGAACTCATTTTTTCACCTTTTCGTAATTTGAGCTTTTTACTTCAAATTGCGAATTTTACTTTTTACACTTTGCACCTAACATTCCCATAGTCTTGGTGGCCAATTTATGCGCCAATACGAGACCATGTAACATCTCTCTCTAATTAGTGGTTTTGTGTGTATTTTTTTCCTATCTGTTAAGACCCTATATCCTTCGAGCCATGATCTGCAATCGTTGCTCATCTAAACGAAGCTGTGCGAAACATTCAACTTATATTAATGAGCTAAATTTGAGTTTGACAGGTGTCAAATGCCAACGTTAAAACCTTGCATTATTGATTTTTTATAATTTTTAAATCAAATTAAATTCGGAATACGGAATTTCCGTAAAAATCTACCCTCTCAATAATCGATTACCTTGAAGCTCTCAATACCAAAATCTACTTAAATTCTAACCCTCTTATCAACCCTATCGTAGCAAACCTTAAGTTACTCTAGCCATCATCAGTATCAGCAAAGTCGTATAATCTTTAAATTCAGGATGTCTCAAATACACAAAGTCATCATCATCATCACGGCCACGCACGACGATACGCACAGCAGCACATCTTAATTTTCATGTTCATACATTGGATTTGTAATTTTCATTCGTTTTTCTGCATGAAAAGTTACCGTGACGCCAAAAGCTGAACACAATTTTCTCCATCTCTGGAATCTTTCACGAGAAATCCCTTATGAAAAGTTCTTTACAAAAATGTACTCGTATTCAGCTCCCTGTTGGCTTGCTTTCGATGATGGTTGCCATAGAAAGATCCTTTTACTTTGAACTGCTTTTGATATAGTATACACAGTTATTATAGGAATCCTCAAATACACAACATGATGATAGCAGAGGCATAACCCGACATAACAACTTTAGTTCACTTCATCGAGCAAAGTCTGCCATGACGATAGGTATAGGATGAGTGGGGTAGGGTTGGGATAGGTATACTATCGTCCATCATTATGGATAACATTCGACAAGGGCCCCGCTGTTTTTACTTTATAGCTGCTGCGTATTTCCAATGAAGAAGTCAACGTCAAATTGGCAGCAACAACGTGAAGCAATGAAGTATTCTGAACCCCATTTGCAAAGTCTCGACTTCGGTGATGACGATGAAAACGACGACTTTACTGACGAAGAAGCCCAAAGACCGACGACGATGAGGACGAGAACGAGAACGACGAATGACCCACCACGGTGCGGTAGAAGCTAGCATGTTGGTTGTGAGCTTCATTTGGCTCCATTGTATTCCGGTGGTGGCGATGATGGCGCGAACCAGTATATTCCTGTAATAAAAATCAATCATGCATTCACAAATGGGTATCTGGAACAGCATTCAATAATCCGAGTTACTAGGACGAACCGTGGCGCAAAGAGACCATCAGTAATCGTATCGTATATCCTGTGCTCCTTCCTTTGCCCCATTGTACATCTACGTTCGGGTCGAAGGACCAAATGTGTCTTTGTGTATTGGTATCAGGTCAGTCGTCAATGTTTATGCGCGTGTTTGTGTTTTCACTATAAGTAAGTGACCCATATAACTGTTGTTGTTGTTATTTTTTCCTGTCCCATCCAAAAGCAAAAGGAAATCACAAAACCCGTGTCATGATTTATCTGCAAATACCGCACAATAGCTTGTCTATCTATTCACCTCACCTCTAAATTGCTGTGGTGAGTTTCACTGTTTATATTGCATCATGCGCAATGAAAGGGACTTTTGTTTCTGCCAGATGGCGCTGTTGATGAACAAACTCACCGACATCGTTGACATGGGCATGAGCATAGAAAGCCTTGTCTAGCTGGAGGCTCCAACAACAGTATGAATTGGAGCTTCATTTACAAAAATTCGTATCGCCCGAAGGCCGTTTTAGTCACCACAGCAACGTAGGCACTGGGTGGTATATTGTAGGAGCCCTCGAGACATTTAATTTTCGATAGATTTATTAAGTCTCCGTCTCATCTCATCTCATTCTTGGACGCGACTAGCACAGCTCATCTCTGTGTTCTTTTGTATGTTTTGTTAAAGATACAACAGTCATGGTAAACCTATCCAATAACCATCCGTCCGTTTATCCGTCCGTCGGGTGTCGTCGGTCGTTGTCCGACAAGGAACAACCCGACCTATCCCTAGCTTCAGCATCATCAGAGTTGTCAGAAACGGCCGGAACGGAGATGGAAATGAGTTGTTACTTTGGAATTTATTACGGAATATGAAGTGTTAATGGAAAACACCCACGACGACGACAGGAAGTCTGCCCTAGGGAGGCAGAGATTATATTCGGTTTTAATCTGCAATGCGGTCCGGGCACTGGCATCGGCATCGGCATCGGCATCAGCATCAACAGCAGCACTAAGCTTACCAAGTCAGAGGGTTCGTGAAGAATATATCATCAACGGGCTATAAAAGAGGAGGTTTGCTAGGTATGAAGCGGCGCGCAGTAGCATCTCCAATCCCCCAACAAGCGATGATTCTATTGTTAAGGGCACTTTGAATGGTCGTTGTTTTTGCTGGACTATTTCATAAGACATAATAATTGACCAAAATCTAGGAGTGGGTATATGGAAGTTGGATGTATAAATTGAATTCTTTTACAGAGTTAAGAATTCACTTCGCATCCCCACGGGTTCTTTTTGGATTAAGATTCAAATTTCTCTTCTGGTTCTTTGCCAATAGTGATGGTGCGGATGCGGGTGCGGGTACTGCGGTGGTGTTTTTGTTGGTGGTCCTGGCCGGTGGCAATGAGGCAATGGTAGTGAGTAGTGAGTAGTGATTCTTGGGCGATTGAAGGGAACAACGAAAGAACGATGAAATTGCTGAAAC
The DNA here is from genome assembly GCF_945859685.1 of Eupeodes corollae. Classification (NCBI taxonomy): domain Eukaryota; kingdom Metazoa; phylum Arthropoda; class Insecta; order Diptera; family Syrphidae; genus Eupeodes; species Eupeodes corollae. Next base: position 44,386,314 of record NC_079148.1, read on the forward strand.
GAAATGAAGAAACCATTGGAAGGAATTTAATTAGAAGTGAAAAATTGTATCTCAATTAGGTAGATCGTGTTTCGTTTATTTGAAAATGAAAACTTTTGTTTTTGTTTACGGAAGTTTAGCTGAGTTTAAAACTTTTCGAGATAGGAATCCAAGGTAAATGGGGAGGGGAGGGTGGTTTTATTGTGAATGGTAGAAATGCGAGGCCGATGTAAAGCGAATTTTGTAGTTCTATTCTTTCAGGTGGTAGTCCTATAGTATATGCATAATAGTTGTGATTCCTTTTTTTGTTGGTCTAGTTCTATAATCACTTAGCAAAGAAAGATAGAAAAAGTGAAGACAAAAGACCAACAAAAAAGAAGGAACATCCTACACAGTTACGAAGGGAAAAGTTTTGCCCACATAGATTTGCATAGGTAACAAAAAATATACAAAAAGGTAGAAATGAAATTCGACACAAACAAAGTTAATATAGTTACACTTGTATAGGTAGATGTACACATTTATTTTACAGAGAATATCTTTTTTTTTTGGATTGTATTTTTGAGGTGGAACCATAGGATTATATTTCACTGTGTATGTAGTAGTTTATTGGTGTAATATTTGAAAAATATTAATTCAAAAAGGAAAACATTTTCTTAAAAAAAAAAAACGAAGAGAAAAATTACATGTAAATTGAAACGAAATTGGTTCAGTAGATTTTTTAATTAAAACTAGAGAAATTGCGGTTTTAAGCAAATTCACATTAAGATTAAGAATAAAGATGAAATTTTGAAAATTTTTATAATTGAAATAAAAGTACATACATATTTCAAAACTGGTACAGCCTTAGTTTGCATGAGAGCAAAGTTATAGAAATGATATTTATGTATTTTTTTTTGCAATCCCGGTTTTTATATTTCGAAAAACAAATTAAAGAAATTATTTTGTATTTGACATTAAACAGTTGTTTTCTTTTTATAGCCCGTTGTTGAAATTAGTCTTCAAGGCTTCAAAAATTGTGTAGATAGCGATAAATCCCAGAGAAGTTATTTGGGATGTGTCCAAAACGATTACATTTTTATTGGAAAATTTTAAGAACTTGCAACTCTAATGCTTTTGCAATGAGCCAATTTTTCATTTGAAGAACTTCGTAAATAATATCAATAATTGTAGTTAAGGATGTTAAAAATTGAACCAATTTGAAAATAATTTGGTAATTTTTTGGGAACGACTTCTAATTTTTTTGGTTATGAAATCAGCTAAAAGTCAATATAAATATTCATTCCCAAAATATTTGAGACGAAAATCTATTTTTTTTTGCATGTTTTTTTTTTTGTGTTAAAACAACCATTAAAATTTATAATGTCATTCTTATTATAAAAAAATTATGCGGAAGGTAATATCAGACTTTGCTTTCGTAATTTAGAAAAATAGTTAGTCAATTTTTATTTTATTCATAGAAATTCTGTGTAATGTACGTAGAATGCAATTATTTCAAGTTGAAAAGCTTTCTGCCTCATCTTGATAATCATTTGTTTATGTACACCACTATTTGATTTAAAACAATACAAAAACTGAAGGCTCACCCAGGCGTATACTTACTTTTATTTTGTGTTTGTGGCCTTTATTTCTTTTAATAAAATAATTGCTTTTTAAGAGATTGAGAATTTCTAACTGAAACACAATATTCAAATTTCTATTGACCAAGCTCCATGATATAGTGTTAACACATTTGATGCATCTTCTTCTTTCTTAAGTTGGCGCTTCAGCGTATCAGTCTCAAGTAAAAGATCCCGCCAGCTTACTAGATCTCTATTTTGCTGCCTCCAGTTTCTAATACCAACTCAGCGTGCTTCTGTCACAACTTAACAGCTCCACCAGATATGAAGTCTGCTTCTGGTTCTAGCCATCTTAATCGGTGAACACGTACTTTTTTGACCAGTGGCAAGTCCCTGTACAGCTCGTATAGCTCGTGATTGTATTGTCTCTGCCATATATTATTTTGCCTGCTGGCACAAACCGGTCCGTATATAATGTACGAAGAACCTTCCTCTCAAAGACTTCAAAGAATCCTTCATCAACCTGTGACGGAATCCATGATTCTGTAGTAAGATTTGGATGATCAAGGTTTTGTTTAGCGTCTCCTTGGTACTTCGCGATAGGGTCTTATTCCTCAGTTGCTGCCAAAGAAACAGCAACTAGCAAGTGTATTTCTACATTTTATTTCAGCGCTTATGTCATTTGCGGCATTAACATTAGAACCCAGATAGATACTTTCATTTACCACCTCGAAGTTATACCTATCTATGATTCCTTCTGTCCGAGTCTACGATAGGAATCACTTCTATTCGATGACAGTGAATACTTTTTTTTGTTCTCGTTATCACAAGACCCATTTCAGTGGGTCTCCAAACACATGAGGAATTCTTCCTCTTCCTCGGTTCCAACGCTCGTTGTGAATGACACTCCATTTGTTAGCTCTTTTAAAAAAGCAAATCTCTTTGCTAGGCAGTTCGCTGCCAATTCAACGCTGCCAGTAAGTGTTATGACCCCGCCTGTACTTGATCGAGTTAATGATTCTATTGGGCAAATCTTTTTTCGCACTCGTACGGTAGTGAGAGTCCTAAAAGATCTTAACATACATAAATCTGCTGGTCCGGATGGTATTCCCGCTATTGTTCTGAAGAGTTGTTCTTAATCGCTGGCAAAAGCACTGCGTAAGCTTTTTCATTTGTCCTACTCGTCAGGTCGCGTTACGAGCGGATGGAAAACCGCATTTGTCCAGCTTATTCCCAAAAAAGGCGAATCTTCCTCACCGTCTAGTTACCGACCGATTGCACTTACGTCTCTTTTTTCCAAAGTCATGGAAACGCTGGTTAATTATCAAGAAATATCTTGAAAAACGGAAGCTTCTTATTGACCGACAGTATGGCTTTAGTAGCAATAGGTCCACTGTTGATCTCATGGTTCATCTCACCGAACAGTGGAACAAATCTTTACATAGTTTTGGAGAAAGTAAGATTATTGCACCAGATATTTCAAAAGCATTTGATAGGGTTTGGCATCAGGCTCTCTTATCGAAAATGCGTGCTTTCGTTTTTCATGAGTCCCTCCTTCATTGGATCAGTAATTACCTTCCAAATCGTTCAATACAAGTTGTATTGGATGGATTCAAATCTGAAAACCACAAAATAAATGCTGGTGTTCCCCAGGGCTCTGTTTTATCTCCCACGCTCTTTCTCATTTTAATTAATGATCTCCTGTCTGCAACATCTAATCCAATACATTGTTTCGCTGACGATAGAACTCTTAGCTTTTAATATTCGTTTTTAGATTCACATCTCTCTTCTTCGGATGTGGAACTGCAACGATAAAATATGATAAGCTCATTAAATTCCGACATAAACAGCATTGTACAATGGGGAATAAGAAACCGCGTGGAATTTAATGCTTCTAAAACGCAATGCTGTCTTGTATCGTTAAAGCGATAAAGCCATTATCCATAAATGGCACATGCATCGAGGAGACTGAACATCTCAATATTCTCGGTATGTGTATCACCAACCACCTTTTGTGGAACGATCACATATGCGATGAGGCCAAAGATGCCTCAAGATGTTTGGGTTTTCTAAGACGATGCAAGAAGTTTTTCTCCCCCTCTGATCTAGCTGTTATTTACAAGACTTACGAGTATATACGTCCAAAGAAGTACCCGTGGCATGATGGTTAGTGCTTTGGACTGTCATGCAAGGGGTCTTGGGTTCAATCCCTGCCTGTTCCACCTTAATTAAAAAAAAAATAATTTTCGCGGGTACTGCGTCTTTCGAGGAATTGACAATTCCTTCAAGAGTAATTCTTGTCATGAAAAAGTGCTTTCTCAATTAAGATAACCGTTCGAATTCGGCCTAAAATTGTAGGTCCCTTCCATTCCTGACAACAGTACTCGCACACAGGAATGGTTGAGAGTTGTAAGTCACTAGGCCCTGGTTCACAACGGACTGTTGCGCCACCCCATTCGATTTTGATATACGTCCAAAGCTTGAGTATAACTCCCATATCTAAGCTGGTGCTCCTGCAACTTACTTAAACCTCTTGGATAGTATTGAACGTAGAGCATTTAGATTGATTGGTGATATTACCATCATAAGATCATTTACGTCACTTGAACATCGTCGAAATGTTTCTTGTCTCACCCTCTTTTACCTTTATTTTAATGGCTTATGCTCTAGAGAAATAGGCAGCTGCACTCCTCCCCTTAAACAGTTCAACCGTAATACTCTCGCTTCTAGGAATGCTCATCAATATACCCTCGAGCCCAACTTCGGTCGTACTGTCAAGTACAGAGATTCGTTCTTTGGCCGAACTACGCGAATGTGGAATGTCTTGCCACACTCTGTCTTTCCCAGCTATTGCAATATTCAGGAATTGAAAACCAATGTGCCATGTCATCTCCTTTAAAACCCTCTCTCCCTTTCCAAGTGCTTACACTTTGTCTATATAAAAAGGGTAATATATCCCTTTGAGTGTGCGCTTATTATACAAAAAAAACTTCTCATCCATTGTGGGGTTCTTTGCAAGCTCTAAAGATATTTTGTTGGCGAAGATTTAACGATGAATCTTCTCCTCGTGGTTAATGTTCACCTCATAGTTTCCATAAGTATTCGCATGCGCAGTTTTGCACCAAAAAGATAGTGTTTGAAATCTATGTTGGCTGCTCTGTATACGTGCGAATGCCAAGTATGCGAGAGGAGTGTCTTCTGTCGATAGCAATATTGGTTGCAGGTTTGATCATCGGGGGACGGCGGAGCGGCGTGCCTTCGTGGATATCCGAAGGGAGAAATCTATATCTGCTCAGCAATATGTTGTTTTTTTTTAGGAAGTCGATAAGCCTGAGCCCGTTTTCAGACGTTATGTCGTGCATGCTATTTCTACCGATTGACCTACCAAAGATCACTTATTTACCCATAAGGACATTAAAGTCTTCCAATAGTAGTTTAACGTTATTTTTAGGGTATTGCTCAAAGGTGTTGGTGGTGATCTCATAGAATTATTTAGTGGTAACATCATTCTCTTCCGTTGTGACATGCACGTAGATAAGGATCAGTTGGTGAAATTTGGCCTTAATGCGAATTATTGTCACTTTTTCGTCAACATAATGAAAGCTCAAAAATCTTTGCTTAAATTTTCCTTGAAAGCAAACCCTAAAAACGCTTCCTCCCATCGAGTAAGAACTTGCCATAGTAGTTATCGCAGCTTAGTATATTCTTAATGCCTGGTTCATTGCAATGTATTTCTTTTAGTGTTGTAGTGCTGTAATATCAGCAGCTTTGATTTCTGCGAGGGTATCGGCAAGCTGCTCTGCTTTGCAGGGGGGGGGATTGTTGGGAGTATTATCAGCATTATCAGTCCATTCATCCGAGGCTATTTCCTGTTTTTCATGACAATCGGGTTTTACTTTCATGGCCAGCTTCTGAGACATGCGCTGCGCATGACTGATAGATTGTTGGAGCTGGTTCCTTAGAGCGAACTCTGTTTTTTTGCTCCTACTTCTGAGAAGTAAGGCACCACTAAGAGGGTTCTACCTATGCATATATATATATGTTTAGGGTTTTTCAATTAGAATTTTTTATATTAACAAAATTGTAATTTGCTAGAAAATTCAAGGGTTCTTTATATTATTATAAGGAGAAAGGTAAACCATTACCAATGAAAAATTATTCCAGCCAAATAGCTGCCATGGCTTCAGTTGCCTCCATATCCTTTTTTATATGTCCTCGATAATTTCACTTATTTCATCTTAAAGGTCTTGAATTGATTCTCAAGTACTGGTCTTAAAGCGACCTACTCTTTGTCATTTTCTAAGCGTAAGAGCATGTTCGGAAAATATGTAGAATGTTCATTGAATGTTTTACTTAAACAATTTACGATATTATGGATCAGGGATGACTAAAGTTATACCTTGTCCTAAATCACCAAACAATTAAAACATAAATTATCTTAATTGAAACCTCATTTTCAAATTTGTACAACCTAAAATTTGGACATTAATTGTTTTTAGAAAAATATTTCACTTAATTAACTGATCCAAATCTCAAAAAAAAGTGATTTAAACTGGAATTTTTCTAAAACAAAGAAATTCAAACCCTTCAAATATGTTTCATCTTATACAAAATATTGTTATTAACATTTTTTTAAAAAATTCAATCCAATTGACAGCGATTCTAATAAAAATGAATGCCAAAAATGCTACTACCTACATTTAATGTCTCAGAAATCTCGAACAAAAAACAACTTAAGATTAAATTTTTGAAATTTTTCAAAAGAAAATTTTGATTCGATGAAATGTAATTCGAAAAATCTCTATAAGTACTAATTGAAAGTATCAAACGTTACATTCGTTTTTATTCTTGGAATTGCCAAAAACCTAATTCTCTTATACTTAATATTGGCGAATAAAGGGACACTATGTATTTCAATACCTAAATAACTGACAAAATTCTCGAATATAGACTGGTCCAATACATTTGATATTGATAGTGATTTATAAATAACTTAATTAAGTGTGTAATAAGAGTCAATACCTACCTTGATAATCACAGTAAATATTCATTAGAAATTACTTTCAATTGACATATCAATGATAAATTAAGAGAAATAAATTCACTTTCATTAGAATTCAAACTAAATTTTCAAAAAACCCATTTTCAACATATCTTTATGGAAACGTCTGCATATACGATACGTATAAGAATTTGTTTCTTACAAGATTTATAATGCACCTAAATGTTTTCCTGTAAATATGTATATGTGAGTACATTTCTAATATAACACTTCTTGACTAGTTCAATTTATACAATAACTTATTTAATGTCACTTCTAACTTTTCTCCCAATGTCCACAAATCCACATAATGTACATACATTTCAAATAAACTAAATATTGCACTTTCAATTTGAGTATATCTAAATGTCCACTGAATTGAAGATAGACATTTACCGCAAAAGTCCCATCTGCAGCAGATGAAATAGACTACTTCAAATAAAGTTATACTCTGACATAGTTTGTACTTGAATACAGGGCCGGACTTATAAGATATAAAAGAGGCTGGGATGCGACCCACGCTGATAACTTCCCATCCCGTCTTTCGATTTGTTTTGCTTAAAAGTTTGTAGGTTTTCGTAGTGTGTTAAAAAAGTTGTCAGTTGGATTATTTTAAACAATTTAAAAACTATCAACAATATTTTGCAACTTTAGTAGCATTTGCGTACTATTTTTTATAGATTTTAATTTTTTATGGAAAACTCACAATTGTTTTTTATAACAAATTTACTGAATGTCAAAAACAATATTTTCTGTGAAATAAAATAATTTTGAAGACAATACTTTTAATTTTTGAAATGATATTTAATTCGAAAATCAATGTTTAAAAACTTTTGTTAACGTTTTTAATTTTTTGTAAAAAAAAACTCTCAATTCGATTTTTCCTAAAACTTTACCATTTGTTGAAAACGCTATTCTTTATTCCGCAAAATTGTTTTGGAGAAAAAATCATTTTTTTGTTCGTACAATTTTTGAGGTGACAAATATTTGTTTTCATTTGTTTTTATTTATAAAAAAACCTTTAATTACATTTTTTTTAAATACATTTGTTTGGTATCGCATAATGATATATAATATAAAATTTAATTCAAGTCTCAAGCGTTATTCGTTCGTGAGATATTCAGGGTTAACTAAAATGTGTACCTTTTTTCAAATTGCTATGGTAAAAAAAACACACTTATTGCATTATTATCTGTAAATAAAATCTATTTGAAGACTATATCTCTATTGGTTCTTGAGCTATGGACGACGAAAAAAACGTCAAACACACACACGCACAGACATCTCTCCAAAAATATTTTATTTTGATTCTAGGGACCTCTAAACGTCGAGAATGCCAAAATTTTCAATTTGACAAATCGGCCCCATTACAATAATTTTCTATGAAGATTAAAGATTAAAAAATCCCTTTAATGATGTTAAGAATGTTAGGTAATTAATACTTTTTAAAAGCCCACCTACTACCATGCCTATTGCCTGGCAAAAATCCTAGTTTCAAACCCTCCTAGTGGGTGCCGGACGGTAATGATCAACACAGTTGTCAAGTGCGGATCAGCTAAGGTCAGGTTGAATTGCCTTCTTCTGAGGATTAGCGAGGAAAGTCTAGTGGCTCTCGAAAAGGCCAAATTCAAACTTAGTTTTGGCATGAGGAATGCCAAAATTAAAATTCTGCAGAGTCGGGGAACAGACACCGACAAAGCTGATGACAACATCGAGGTTGACGATGTTGTTAGAGGAGTCGAGGTCCATAGCGAGCCCCAGCTCTGCAGTTGAAAATAATTAAAAACGCGCTGAAGGTCATCTAGTTTAATCTGCAGCACTCCAAGTGTGCTTCAGATAATCTGAGAGTTTTCCTTATGGTGGAAAACTTCGACATTGGCGTTATTCAGGAACCGTGGATAAACGGCCTCAAGGTGCGAGGCCTCCAAGACAACCAATACGACCTCTTTTATAAAACCGAAGATCAAGACCAATGTAATCCCAGAACTTGTATTTTAGCGAAGAAACATTTAAAAGATTTTTTATGACCAAATTTTAGCACTCCCGATCTGACAGTTGTCGGATTTAAAGATAAGAATACACAGGGTTTGCTGTTGGCCTCTTTTTACTCTGCACATAATGCACCATCACCTCCGAAGGAGGTGTGCAAAATCATAACCGAAGCTAAAATCAAAAAGGCAAACCTTCTGATCGGAGGCGACGCAATTGCTCAACATATCCTTTGGGGAAGTTCTGAGATCAACAAACGAGGTGAGTCACTTTATGATTTTATTATTGAAAATAATTTGACCATTTGTAATTTGCCCTTTCGTCTTTCCGAGCTCGGAAAATTATGATGGATGGGAGGATGTAACTTTGGTAAACAACCATAATTTATTAGTGGAGAATTGGAGAGTTTCTCCTTTGAATTCGTTTTTGGATCTTCGGATTCTTTTTTCAAATTGATTTCGAGTCGAAAAACCCTCAGCCTTATAAAAATCCCAAAAGAACTGACTGGAAGAAATTCAGTCAAATTGCTTATTCCAAACTAAGCAACTTACCGAATCTCACTGAATCGATAGGAGACCTTGAATCAAAGGTGAAAACCTTTGAAACTTCTATAAGTAAAGCTTTTAGAGTCTCTTGCCAAGTTAAATATAGCCGTAAGACCCTTCCTTCTTGGTGGAATAAAGAACTGTCCAGTCATAGGAAAATGACGAGGACAATTTTCAATATCTGCCACAAACAAATGTTTTACCAACCGTATAAAGACTCTCTTAAAATTTACAAGCAAGTCCTGTTGTTAGCCAAAAGACAGGCTGGAGAGAATACTGTCAATCAATCAAAGACATAAAGGACTCCGCAAGGCTCAGGAAAGTATTATCGAAATAACATTGTAATCTTTCATTTCTGAGGCTATTTTAGATGGAACCTGGACAGCCTCTTCAGCCGAATCTCTTGAGCTACTGATGAAGACGCACTTTCCGGGTTGCGAGAGTGATAACCCCGGATCGCTTGAAACCACAGAGCTAAACGTAGCTCATATGGAGCAAGTCAATTCCGTTATAACCAGAGAAAATATTTTGTGGGCCATGAATACTTTTTCTCCATATAAATCCCCAGGCATATATGGCATACTGCCAGTTATGCTTCAAAAGTTGCATGATGTGGCAGCTCCATGGCTCAAAGGATGTCTCCTTCTCAAACATGTGCCCATGTCGTGGAGACAGGTCAAAGTAGTTTTTATCCCGAAAGTGGGTAGGCGAGGTCCAGAATCCGCGATGGATTTCAGACCAATAAACTTAGCATCCTAGTTGTACGACCTCTCGAAAGCTCTCAGCGTGCTTATCTTAAGGGTAAATCGACAGAGACTGCCCTCCATGAGGAAGTGCGTACTATAAAAAAAAACAATACATTATAAAGAATTTACTCTTGCTACCTTCCTAGACATAGAAGTTGCTTTTAACAACGTCCTTACCGAATCCATAGAAGAATCACTCGTTAAGTTCGGTGTAGAAGACTTCATTCAAGAATGGATTATTTCCATGCTCAGTGGTAGGGAGATTCAAGCCACTCCAGGCAATACAATCGCAACAAAACACGTGAGTAGGGGAGCACCCCAGGGTGGTGTCCTTTCGCCTCTTCTATGGCTTCTGGTCATGGAGACAATTCTCGTTAAATTAGATAGATTTGGAGTGAAGGCGGTAGCCTATGCGGATGATTTGGTGCTATTGGTCTCAGGAAAGTACACCTCTGTGATTAGTGAAATCACGGAGTCAGCTTTGAAGAAAGTTAGCAGCTGAGCCACGAGTTGTGGACTAGGAGTTAACCAAAGTAAAATTGAACTGTTGCTCTTTACCACCAAAGCTTAAGTACCGCCTTTCAAGCTACCTCGACTCAACGGTCAAATCCTATCATTGTCTTCCAGGGGTTATACTCGACCCTAAACTAAACTGGAAACTAAATATTGAAGAACGGGTTAAGAAGGCCTGTGTTGTCTTCCACGCCTGCAGCAAAAAGTGGGGACTTCAGTCGAAGATGATTTTATGTCAAATCTTAACATATGGGTCGATTGTGTGGTGGACTGCTCTTAACAAAGCCTATAATATTGATAAGCTTAAGAAGGTTCAGAGAACAGCTTGCGTGGGCACCACAGGGAAAATGCGTACATTCCCAAGGGACGCCTTAAACGTTATTTTGGATCTTCTACCAATCGACCTTTTTATTAAATACATAGTTTCCTGCAGCGCTATTAGGCTGAAGGAATCAAACAGCTGGTTGTCAAAACCTTATGGTCACAGCAACACAACGAAATTGATTCCCTCAGATATTATCTCGGTAGACACTGACTACTGCACTCCTACTTTGAGCCTTAGTAAGGGTTTAAAGGTTATTTTCAAATCCAGAGAAGATTGGGAGGATGACATCGTGTCGATAGGTTTCGACACAACCATCCTTACTGACGGCTCAGAGATGGAGTGCGGAGTTGGTTCTGGGATCTTTTTTTAGTCCTTAAATGAAGCTAAATCCTTTAGGCTTCCTGACTTTGCTAGCACTTTTCAGGCTGAACTGCTGGCAATAAGGGATACATGTAAGATACTTTAACAAAGCTCAAACCAGACAAAGATTAGAGACCTAATCTTTTTTCTCAATGCGACAAAATGGCTCTAACATAATCGCTATGAAGCTTCTCTATAAATCTTTCCCTTTCTAACACAGGTCAAACGAGTTTTGGTATCAAAACGGCGCACTACAGCGCTAATTGGATCTCAGGCTAGGTTGCCTTGAGATCGCCATTTCTACCACCTACCACCAAGCCTATTTTCACTCTTGTAAATAATTTTTCTTTTACCTTTTGATAAATTTGTGATACCTATATGGCCCTTAAAAAAGCCTCAGTTCTTAACTTTGACGAAATGAAAACTTCTATAAAGAAATTTGGTTCCTTGAAAAAAAGGTATAAACGCAATTAGATCCGCTTATGCCTGCACCATATAGCTACTGTCGAATCCTTAGTTTCGGATTAAATTTGTATTGAAGCTAAAATAACTAAAATTGAACTTCTCATTTTAAATAAAATGGAAACTTTCTAAACTTATTTAAATTGAATGAAAGCATTTCAGTATTTAAACGTATACACTTCACATACAGTACACAATACACACATCATCATAAATGATGCAAGGACATTTATATAGATTCTTAGTTCGATTGTTTAATTGACGTTAAATGACTCAAAACTTAAAGTCGTGGTTTTTGATTGAATTTAGATTTCAAATCTTTTTTGTCTATATGTGGTTTTATTTAATCAATTAAATAGTCAAATGTTGGAACCTTTCCCCTAGAAGAAGAACTTTTTCGAGTATTTATTTGACTTTGTGTGTTATGCGATGGAGACGACGCGACGACGAAGACAAGGATACTATGGATGGGAAATGGAAAATGGAAACCTTCTTTATCATGACCGCTTTTAGCAATTTCAATTGAAAATTATATAGAACTAGCTTGAATGTACGAGTATATTTATCAAAGGAATGATGTGTTTGAGTAGAATACTCTTGTGTTTTGAAATTCAACGGAATACGTACTGAACAAAGAAACAAGAAACCAAGTTCTATAATATAAGATTTCAATTGAAGTTCAAATTGCTTATGGGTTTATTTAGGAATTGATTTAATATGGTTATTATTTAATTTATTTAGACAAAAGTTGATTATCAATTGATGTCCTTTTTTTCTTTTTAAAAGATAAATATTTAGTTTGCAGCTTTTGATAATTGATTTTAACTGATGGTAATTTATTTGCAGGAAAACAGAATTTCTCACAACTCAAAACCCATACAAAATTCTCAAAAGTAAGTAAAAAACATGTTATTTTGGATAAAAAACATTATTTTTATTATTTATTAAATACTATTTGTTCAAAAAAAAAACGGCAGCATTAAAAAACAAACAACCTCTCAAAATAAAATACACAAAATAACCAACCATTAACCAATGTCATTTCAAGACAATTTAGATTTGTATTTTCTGATTTTATGGGTTATGGGTTTTTGGTTAGCCTTTTTTCCGAAATTCAATTAAGTGATAAACTTCATTAATAGAAATTCAAAATTAGATGTCTATGGATCAATTCAAGTTTTCAGTGTAACTAGAAACTTTCCAAGAGTGCCCTTAAAAACTTGCAATTGATATTTGCAAGTTATAAGCCTGACTGTCATTTTGATAGTGCATTTAGAAATATTAAAGTTAAAATATTTGTCTGTAAAGGTATTCGAGATGTTTGTTTTGTTTTTCGTTTTTGAGAATTCCTTTGATAGGGAGTATATCTGGTTAGCTTTACGGAGGAGAGGCATTTTAGAAAAACTAATTGTATTATTAAAGTAACACATGATGGATACGAGGGTCACGTTCTGCACGATGGAAGGTTGTCAGATGAGTCCGTAGGGGAGTCAGACAGGGCTGTATTCTGTCGTCAATATTGTTTTTGTTGGTGACAAGTAATATACTGCGTTAAGCTTTGTCAGGTAACCGTAGCGCAGGGAAAGCACTTGGATTACTCTCTCATAGGATCATGGATCTCCATCTCCATCAAATTACAATAAGTGTGGAAAGAGAAGCAGAAATATTGGGCTGAAAATTAATTCCAGCAAAACAAAAAAGATCAGCCTAGGAACCCGACCAAACTCTCAAATAAATATTTCCCCGCAACCAGTGGAAAAAGTGGAGAGCTTTCAATACCTTCTAAGTATTGTCTCCAAAGAAAACGGAACCGAACAAGACTTCATCTGCCGCATCGGCAAATCAAAAGCGGCCTTCGGTATATTGTCGAAAATTTATAGGAGTAACTCTGTCAGCTTAAGAACAAAGTAACGACAGTTTCGCACAAATGTCGAATCTGTGCTTCTTTATGGGTGCAGCACGGTGCAGAAAGGTTACTTCAGCCATAACAAGAAAGTTGTAAACCTTTGTGAATGTCTTTGTAACATCCTAAGGATTATCTGTATATCAAATGAAGGAGTTCAAAGAAGGACAGGCCAGGAACCTATAGACTCTATAACACGAAGACGTAAGTGGCAATGGGTTGGACGTACGCTTCGAAAAGGTAAAGACTGCATTGCAGGCCAAGAAATGCAATGGAATCCGCTCACAAGGACAGTCGAGGCGGAGTCAGCGTCACTGGGCAAAAGTTGGAGAGAGCTGAAATACATCTCCAGAAGCCGTACACTATGGAGCGTAGGCGTAATAGAGGCCCTTTGCCCTTTAAGAGGTTTCCAATGGACTTAACAGGTCTGAGGACTAAGAGAAGTAAGTAAGTAAACTTTGCCCAGAAGTTGAGGAGAGTGATGAGTACATAAAAACAAGTTAAGTTGAGGTCATTTTCAATGACACTCCTTTTGTACTTTAAGATCTCATCTCATTGTCAATTCTGCTAACCCGAATAATATCGCCGCTATTTTTTTGTAGAAGTCTCCTTTATCGTTGCAAAACCACAACGAGAGCTTTTCCATCAGTACTATTTTAGAGGTCTCTTTTCAAGAGCATGCAAAACAGCTTCTTATTATCGTCCAATCGCTCTTAAGTTTCTTTTGTCCAAGTCCATGGGAAAGCTCATCAATTTTCAACTCAAGAAATATCTCGAAGATAGAAAGCTTCTTAATAACCAGCAGTACGGCTTTCACAACAATAGGTCCACTGGTGATCTCATTGTTCATCTCACTGAACAGTGGAACAAATCTCTAAGTAGTTTTTAAAAAAGTTAGATTATTGCACTTGAAATTTCAAAGTCATTTAATAGAGTTTTGCATCAAGCTTTCTTATTAATAGTGCATGCATTTGGTATTAATGAATCTCTTCTTTGTTCGGTTAAAAATAATCTTCTAGAGCATTCTAATCAAGTAGTTTTGGGCGGGTAGAAATCTCGTGCTTCAGATGTGGACTACCAATGTCAGCACATGATAAATTCTGATCTTGACAGCATTGTCCAATGGGCAACCCAAAACCGCTTAGAATGGAATGGTTTGAAAACACAGTACTGTACACTGTTGCAAAAACGTACCCCAATTCCATTTTCGAAGGGTGGCACTTGAGTAGAGGATTCACGATTTTCAGTTCTGGGAATGTACACGACAATATATCTCTTGTAAAGTGACCATATATTTAAGTTTTTAGGGTTTTTTCCGACGATGCAAGAATTTTTTTGATTTGGCTATAATTTACACAGTCCAAAACTTGAGTATAATTCTCATATATAGGTTGGTGCCCCCATTAAAAACTTGAGTCTTTTGGATAGAATTGAAAAGAGAGCTCTAAATTGACAGGCAATCGTTCTCTTGCTGAGGCATTTGCTACTCCTGCATACCGACGAAAGGTCTTCTGCAGTCAGTTGCATTTCTTCCCTCAAGCAATTCAACCGTAAAGATTGTACTTCTGGGAATGCGCATCAGTTTACCCTTGAGTCCCATTTCGGGGCGTTCACAAAATAAAAAAATAAGTTAATTTCTTTAAAAAAAGGGATGCGACCCACTATGATAACTTCCTATCCCATCTGTCGATTTAACTTGCTTAAAAGTTTGTAGGTTTTCGTGTTTTGTTAAAAAAGTTGTGAGTTTAATTATTCTAAACAATTTCAAAATGACCAACAATATAAAGCATATGATGAAAAAGCTTGATTTCAAAATCTATTTTGGTAAACGAGATTTTTATTCGAAAATCAATTTTGATTGTATAAACGAAATTAATTTAAAGCCAATGTATTCACGAGATGTCGAGAACCGAACATCAATTTTTACGTTACATACTTATGAACGCACCATCGAATATTCCCTCCATCATAAAGAGTTCACTATGGTTGCTTTCCTTGACATCGAAGGTGCCTTTAACAACGTGGACACATCTGCAATCACTTCTGCACTGACATCTCTAACTGTAGAGAGTTCGCTTCGGGAGTTAATTCATTTAATGCTTACTAGCATAATAATTAACTCAAAACTGGGCAACGCTTTTAGTAGACGATTCGTTAGTAGAGGGACACCGCAACGTGGTGTTCTATCCCCTCTCCTCTGGAACATAGTGGTGAATGAAATCCTAACTAGTCTGGATGCGGAGGGTTTCGGACGACGTTGCTATAGCAGTTTCAGGAAAGCATCTTAATATCCTAAAAGAACTCTTACTTGGACAGACTAATACTTTGTCGTGTTAGCCCACACAAAACCGATCTGGTCTTATTTTCGAGGAGATACAAAATTCCATTTGTCAACCCTCCTTACATTAAAGGAATCCAATGAAAATTCTCAGACGAGGCCAAATACCTAGGTCTTGTCTTAGACAAAAAACTAAATTGGAAACGCAACGTACAGGAAAGAGTCAAAAAAGCTACTGTAGCTCTCTTTTCTTGCAAAAAAGCTATTGGTAATAAATGGGGTTTACAACCCAGAATCACGCATTGGCTATACACATCGGTAATCAGACCGATTTTAACGTACGGTGTGGCAGTATGGTGGACTGCTTTAGAGAAAGGTATAAACAGGGATAAGTTGAATAAAGTTCAACGTTCAGCCTGCCTATGTATAAGCGGATCGCTTCGCACGACCCCGTCTGCGGCACTGGACACCTTGCTCTACCTTACACCTCTTGACATATTTAGTAAACAAATAGCTGCAAGCTCTGCTATCCGCCTCAATGCTTCGTCGCAGTGGACTAACAACAACATTGGCCACTCCGTAATTCTAAGGTACTTAGAATCAATTCCAAAGCACACAGACTACACCATCCCCCAACTACAATTCGATAGGAATTTCCAGATTTCTATACCTACCAGATCTTTTTGGGAGGATAGGATATTCTTAGAGGATGAGTCAATCCACTTTTACACAGATGGCTCAAAGACCAAAGAAGGGGTTGGTGGTGGTGTGTACTCTGAACGACTGAAATTAAGTCTCTCATTCCGCCTTCCCAATCATTGTAGCGTGTTCCAGGCGGAACTTTTGGCGATTAAGGAAGTCTTGTCTTGGCTCAAAGAAAACGTGATATCAACATCTGATATCCGTATTTGCTCTGATAGCCAGGCCGCTATCAAATCTCTGGACTCTGTCTCTACAAACTCTATAACAGTCCATAACTGTCGATGTAATATTCACCTTTGCTGGGTGCCGGGCCATAGAGACATTCCAGGTAACTGTAAGGCAGATGAACTCGCCAGGAACGGTACAGTACAGCCCATCCTACCACGTTTGGCAAGTACTGGCATACCAATCGCTACTTGTAAACTGCTACTTATGCAAGACGCTGCGAGGAGGGCAGGCACCAGGTGGACCAACATCACCACGTGTCAAGCCACAAAAAACATCTGGCCAACACTGGATTTAAAACGTTCAAGGTGCTTGCTCTCTCTAAGCAGATCGCATATAAGATCGATAATAGGTGTCATAACCGGACACTGTCTAATAGGAAAGCACGCCATGAGACTAGGCGTATTCTCAAATGACTTTTGCAGAAGCTGTATGGACGAGGAAGAGGAAGAAACGGTTCTTCATCTTCTCTGCACATGCCCTGCTCTAGCTCGAAAACGCAGAATTACCTAGGAGAATTCTTCTTTAACGATCTAAACGATCTAAATCATATCAGTATAATCAGCCTCTCACGTTTCGTAAGGGACTCTAACTGCTTCCATTGAGCTTAGGAGGAAGCCTCAAGGTTCATGTGGTATCACAATGGGCCATTAAACTGGCCTAAGTGTGTCCGTTTTCATCTTGGACAGCCACTATAACCTAACCTAAATATCTCAAAGTTGTGAAAATATATTTAAGTCGAAAATACATTTTTATCAGGTTTTGTTATTCTTTTAGGATTTTAATTGTTTGTGAAAAAAACTGTTATTTTTTTTTTTTTTTTCAAAATGCTACTGAATGTTGACAACAATATTTTAAAAAAAATAAAATTAATTTAAAGCTAATATCTCAAAGTTTTGAAAAGGTATTTGAGTCGAAAACCTGCTTTTACTAACTTTTTTAATTTTTCTTTAGGTTTTTGTTTTTTGTAAGACAACTGTCAATTGGATTTTCTCAAAATTTTACCAAAAATTAAAATAATACTTTTTATAAGAAAGCCAAAAATAGTTTAAAATGTATTATCAGACTAACCGAGATTTTAGACTAAGTTTACCAATAATGTGGTTGGTAATTGAAAACGGTGCAGGAAACGTTGTTTGGAATTCAAAGATTAAATTTCCTGCAATTAAAAAAAGACTCCAACATCACATACAAATGTTTATAAGAAAAACAACTCCGCTATATACGGACCTAGAAGGGTTATTTTCTAAGAAAAACATTATGGGTATTGACGCACTGTACTTTGAATTTGAAAAAAAAATTCTTTACAAAAAGACAATCTAAATCATTGTTTGTACTTTTTCTACCTTTAATTTCATTTTGATAGGATATTATTTGACGGACTGTTGTTTCAACTTTCACTTTCTATTAGAATCATGAAAACATTAAATCGTTTTCTAAAGATCCCAATCAAGGTCAAAATCATTTAAGCAGAAATAAATGACAAAGTATATGAATAAGTTAAAGTATAAAGGCCTTATAGCAACGATAGCAAACATTTTGTCATTAATTTGACTAACCGATGTTAACTAACTTGAAATTATCTAGCGGGAAATAATTTTCAGGGAAAGGACTTTGTTTATTTTTGTTATTCTATTAGTTTTTTTCCGTTTGAACCATTCAAATTTACTGCGAGACCAACTCAATCCACTAAAACAAACGACTCCTTAAAAATAAAAAAGGTTTCAGAAATACCAATACAAGCACAAAACTACGGCTTGTAAGTCTATACTGTAGTATAGACCTTTTTTCGAAATTGACATTTTTCGAATTGACATATTTGATTGTTTTTTATTCCTTCTCTTAAAACCCATTTAAAAAGTAAAATGAAGTTTCTAAACATTTCCTTGAAATTGTATCCAAATACATAAATTAAGTTCCTTTCACAAACATAAAGTTATATGCCCATAGTTTCTTTCTACTTCCTCTTTATTACAATTTATTTCTTCGGCTATACTAAGTCTATAAATCAAAGGTTTTTTATATTTGTGTTTTCCTTTTCTAAGGTTCAATAAACATTTTAAATTTCAAAGAGCCAACTCATAAATTCTAAACAAAAAAAAGGTTCTCCAGTCACATACAAATTTCCATTAATATCCGATCCATCCATCTCATTTAAACCCCTCTCTGCCATCGCCATCTGAAGCCGTCGACGCTAATGCCGTTAAATAAATTGTCACTCTTTCAGTACAAGTGGCTATAAAAGCCAAACAATTGCTTCAACACCCTCGCACACTACCTAACCTACTAACTATGCCAATGTATGGGTATATCTCCAACACCGAACAATGCGCTGAGCTCCATCAGTTGTTGTTCCTTTGTACCATCATCATCATCATCATCAGTAGCAGCAGCAGAAGCAACGTTGCTTGCAACATACTTTACCACTATTTTCATTAGCTTACAATCGTCTGCTTTTGAAGGCCGAACCGCACTCACTCCAACTCTGCATCAACAACAACTCCTCCTCCACCCACCGAGATCCCAAGGACTTCCCATCGTAGCTCAAGTTACAGAGGGTACAACAAAAAAAAAAAGTAAAATAAGGGAAAACAACCATCAATAAGCCATCAGCGCTATTGCGCGGAAAATCAACAACATACGCTTCCGCTTCCGTAAACAACTCACCTTCTTCACCTTCTGCATGTTGTTTTGTTCTGTTCGGTTGGGTTCGGAGTTCGGGCTACAAAAGAAATGTAAAGCAGGTGTGTCTTATCCTTTTCGTTTTGCTGTACCTGTAGTGGCACTGCCACATGCTACCAAAACCATCGTAAAAGAATACACAAGTACTGCGACACCACCGAAAGGTAAATTGTTTGTCCCCAGGATCCTGCAGCAGTATAAGCAGCAGCAACAGCAGCACAGCAAAAATAAAAATAAATACAAAAACAATGTTAACGAACCCCAAAAAGGACGAAGGGGCCGACGACGATGACGATGACAACAAAGACGAAAAAGAGGATGACGACGGAAGTAAAGAAATTATCCGTCTAAATGCAATTTGTCATTTTAATACCCAAGCATTATTAGGAGCAACTTGTCTTCGCATCATGCAGAACAGGATGGATGGCGATGCTCTGGCGGTAAAGAAACCTATCTGTATCTCCAGGCTGGAGCATGGCGACCCAACAGACACCCATCACTGTGCTGTACTGTGCCCTGGTGTGCTGTGCTGTGCGAGTCCTTCCTTATTTTTTAAGCACAAAGAAAAACAATACAAGGAAATGCAAACCGCATCCCTACCGTTGCCGTTATGTATGTCGCGTCACTCCGCTTCGCTTCTCTCCTGCTGTCGTCTTCATCATCATAGCGCTGCAGAGTATTCAACACTCTCCCCCTCCCTTACCATCGTCATGATGCTTGAAATTCTTCTTGACGCCACATCACATATTGGTGTGGGACCATCAAGTTAAAAAGGATTTCATCCCATCGCATCCCCATCCATCCTTTCTTTCAAGGAGTAAATGAGGGAAAAAATTAATGACGACACACAAAACAATTTATTGCTCCTTGTGGCAAAAGCGGTTTAGAGGTGCCTGTGAGCGCCAGTGAGTGCCAAACAAAACCGCATCCTGTTGCCTTGTCGCAAAAGGATAGCAATGCGGGTGAATAAGTTATAGACACTCTTAGCGTTTTCTTTTACTTTTATATGTTACCTTTACATTTGCAAAGCATACGATACACCTTACTAAGATATTCTAACTGAGAGGACTACAAATTACATTCACCTTCCTTTGAGGATTCTCATTTCTTTTTTTTTGTGGGACAGCCAGATTATATATAGGACATTTTTCGTTTGCATGGCCTGTGCCTTATCCTAGGTTTGTAGGCAGAAAGAAATTCTACTCAGGGACGTAGCTCATGAATTTAAGTCTAAAAAGTACCGTTATAAATTCTTAACATTTTAATCTATGATATTTGTTTTATACTTATGCATTATTAAAAGACCTCTAATTCGCTATCTTGAGCTCATAATTCATTGCGTTAATATCAATTACAGTCACGACAGTCAAACATTCTCAATCGTTGATTGCCTCACTAAAAATTTAAACCTGTTGGTCCTGGGAAATAATAACCCTTCAGTGTCAGTAAAGTTTTCAAAATCACGTTAACTTATTTGGCTGATCAACAAAAACAACCTGCCTTAAAGTGTTGCTCAAATATAGATATAAGAATAATCTAAAATTATTACTCACTGATTTCCGCTCACTGATTGCCTCTCTAAATTTTCAGCTCGCTCACTTACTCACTCACTCACTCACTCACTCACTCACTCACTCACTCACTCACTCACTCACTCACTCACTCACTCACTCACTCACTCACTCACTCACTCACTCACTCACTCACTCACTCACTCACTCACTCACTCACTCACTCACTCACTCACTCACTCACTCACTCACTCACTCACTCACTCACTCACTCACTCACTCACTCACTCACTCACTCACTCACTCACTCACTCACTCACTCACTCACTCACTCACTCACTCACTCACTCACTCACTCACTCACTCACTCACTCACTCACTCACTCACTCACTCACTCACTCACTCACTCACTCACTCAATGATTAAATTTGGCAGAATTTTTGGGCCTTTTTCCAAACCAAACACTGCTCTGGCCCTTACAAACATTTTAACATACAACCACATAACGCACAAAGCAGGTGTTTCATCCCGCAAAGAGCTACTTATGAACGTTCTTGACTCTTGTTGAGACTCCTTGAGGGAGCTAATAAATAGGGTTGGCTTGTTAAAGGTTTTTTTTCGTTTCTTTTCCTAGATACCTGCCTTTGTTCGTGAGTTGTGCTTTATTCAGAATATACCCCTCGTCAATTACAGATGAACAGCCCCCGAAAAGGTGCTGCGTGATCAACAATCCTAACCAGTTTGGTAGAGCCGAACTGGATGGCAATTAATTGGAAGTCTCGACATGTGCTGGCATATGAATTACGAGAATAGTCGAGCAACAATTAATTTAGTCCATGTTACCAAATGTGTGAGTGGAGTGTGTTATATACTCGTAGCATGAGTCGTTTGTTCGTTGTATCCCCAAAGTTACCGTAACGGTAACGGAGCGGAGGAAGTTTCTTTTTGGCATCACCATAGAGGCTGATGAAGCAGAAGCAGATGAGACTCCTCGCTCGTTTTTATATGTCAAATCAATTTTTTCCTTATTTCCTTCAACAAAGAGTTACACAACCAAGTTTGTCAGAGATGTTAATTCAAGATACGTTTGGCACATATTATACCTACCTACGTTCTGAAGGACGGCGGTGGCGGTAGCGGCGGCGGGCGTTCTACTAAACCTATGTTATGTATGTTAAGAGGAGACGAAGCAGGGATTATACGATATTATATTCACTTATTATGTTTGAGGGCGTTTTGGTGGGAAATCCTGAAAAGTGAACGTGAAAGGAATTAATGTGTGTGGTCCTCCTGTATACAAACGAGCGCAAGATAAATTCGCTACGCATCACTAAGGGTAGGTATGGATTTGTATATCCGTTATGTGAAGTGTACCAGAGTTATGTAAGGTGTTCTCAATTCTCGAATAATACCCAGAACCAGAGTACCATAGCATCAGCAGTCGACATTTTTGGTGTGGGAGTTTTGTAGAGCTTCAATCAAGATGCTTTTGGTGCCAATTAGATGCTCGTTTATTTGATAATAAGATGGGTGGTGTCGACGGGTGGTAGCGGTGGTGTTTGAGATAGCAGGCAGAACAAATAGAAAATGTTTGGCATGCAGAAAGCACAGAAGCCAATAATTCTGCAGAAGCGATAGATAATTAGTGACTTGAATGTGAATGATGCGTTTGTTAAAATTTAGTAGCATACTCGTAGGTATAAGGATGATAGACCTGAGAATATTATTGATCAACTGCGATGGATTGAATGAAAGGGAGTAGGCGTATCCGTATCCGTGTGTGGATGTTATTGTAGGTTCATTGGAATTCAAGTGAACTTGCTGAGATTGACACGATTCATTTCCCAACTCGGTGCCGCGGCGGGAATGGTCAAATCATTCGAAGAAGGCATGTTGTCAATTTTGATTTCTGTAGAAAATAATCATGGCCATAATAGGGATAGACTCGTACTACTAGTATTGGATGTTAAGTAGGGAATCGATGATGACGCACGACGATACGAAGATAGATGAAGGTTTTGATATCCATAGTTTTGTTGTATTTGAATTTGAAATATAAAAATAAACGTGTTTATGATTGAAGCCCTTAAGACCGTTTTTTTTCAGTACGAATGTAAAATAAAGAAAGTTAAATCAACAATTCTGAATAAATTTGCTAATTTAATAAGGACAAACGGAAATAAATGGTAAAAAGAGCCTGGGACTTGACTAATATTTTAACATCTGTAACAAGGAATATTGTATTATAACTTTTAAAAGTGTGTAAGGAAAAGTTTTGATTTGCAACCAGGAGACGAACACAATCCCGAAAATCCAAATTCCAAAATATTGAAATTCCAAAATTCTTAAAAGTCAAAACCCGAAATTTAAACTAATTATTTTTGTTATAAATGCTGGGGACTTCAATAATAAATTATATACAAATTTAGCACAGGGTTAATTTTTTAGCCAAACCGTTGTACACTTTTTCAAATGTAACTTCTGTCTTTATTATATCATCCTTTGATTACTATGCTATGCACGTTTGACACGAAAACAGCAATGGTTAGTGCGTAGGAATGTCATGCTAGAGGTCTTAGGTTCAATCACTGCTTGTGCAACCTAAAAGTTTTTCTTCCACAGGTATTGCCTATCACGAAGAATTGACAAATTCTCGAAGATTAATTCTTGTCATAAAAAGTGCTTTCTCAAATAAGCCGTTCTGATTGGGCATATGAATAAGCTGTAGGTCGCTTAAATGCCTGAAATGGAAAACAAGAATGGTTGATAGTTGTAAGTCACAAAGCCTTGTTCTCTACGGACTGTTGGACCACCTTATTTATTTATTTTATTTACTTTGTTTTTTCAACAACACTAATTTACTTTTGTAGAAGATTTGGCGTGATGGTAAGCCCTTTGGAAATCCTAACTATTCTGGATGCGGAGGGTTTCAGAGTGATAGCCTATGCGGACGACGTTGCTATAGCAGTTTCAGGAAAGCATCTTAATATCCTAAAAGAAATTTTACAAAATGCCTTAGACAGACTTATACTTTGGGCTGATCGGTGTGGACTGGGTGTTAACCCACACAAAACCGATAAGGTCTTATTTTCGAGGAGATACAAAATTCAATTCGTCAACCCTCCTTATATTAAAGGAATCCAAGTAAAATTCTCAGACGAGGCTAAATACCTCGGACTTGTCTTAGACAAAAAACTAAATTGGAAACGCAACGTACAGGAAAGAGTCAAAAAAGCTACTGTAGCTCTCTTTTCTTGCAAAAAAGCTATTGCTAATAAATGGGGTTTACAACCCAGAATCACCCATTGGCTATACACATCGGTAATCAGACCGATTTTAACGTACGGTGTGACAGTATGGTGGACTGCTTTAGAAAAGGGTATAAACAGGGATAAGTTAAATAAAGTCCAACGTTCAGCCTGCCTATGTATAAGCGGATCGCTTCGCACGACCCCGTCTGCGGCACTGGACACCTTGCTCTACCTTACACCTCTTGACATATTTAGCCAACAAATAGCTGCAAGCTCGGCTATTCGCCTCAATGCTTCGTCGCAGTGGACTAACAACAACATTGGCCACTCCGTAATCCTAAGGTACTTAGAATCAATTCCAAAGCACACAGACTACACCATCCCCCAACTACAATTCGATTGTTTGGCGATAAAAGAAGTCTTGTCTTGGCTCAAAGAAAACGTGATATCAACATCTGATATCCGTATTTTCTCTGATAGCCACTCCGCTATCAAATCTCTGGACTCTGTCTCTATAACAGTCCATAACTGTCGATCATCTCTAATGGAAATGGCGCAACAGTTTAATATTCACCTTTGCTGGGTGCCGGGCCATAGAGACATTCCAGATAACTGTAAGGCAGATGAACTCGCCAGGAACGGTACAGTACAGCCCATCCTTCCACGTTTGGCAAGTACTGGCATACCAATCGCTTGTAACTTGTAAACTGCTACTAATGCAAGACGCTGCGAGGAGGGCAGGCACCAGGTGGACCAACATCACCACGTGTCAAGCTACAAAAAACATCTGGCCAACGCTGGATTTAAAACGTTCAAGGTGCTTGCTCTCTCTAAGCAGATCGCATATAAGCTCGATATTCTCAAATGACTTTTGCAGAAGCTGTATGGACGAGGAACAGGAAGAAACGGTTCTTCATCTTCTCTGCACATGCCCTGCTCTAGCTTGAAAACGCAAGAATTACCTAGGAGAATTCTTCTTTAACGATCTAAATCATATCGGTATAATCAGCCTCTCACGTTTCGCAAGGGACTCAAGCTGGTTCCATTGAGCTTAGGAGAAAGCCTCGAGATTCATGTGGTATCACAATGGGCCATTAAACTGGCATAAGTGTGTCCATTTCCACCTTGGACAGCCACTATAACCTAACCTAGGCCCTTTGGACTTTCATTCCAAAGGTCTTGGGTTCGCCTGTCTGTGCCATGTAAAGTTTTTTTTTCACGTCCTTTGGCGAGGAATTGACAAATCAGCCAAGAGTAATTCTTGTCATGAAAAGTGCTTTCTCAAAGTAGCCTTTGGGGTTCGGGTTCCCGACAACATTACTCGCACACAGGAATAGTTGAGAGTTGTAAGTCACTAAGCTCTAATTTATTTTTATTTTTTTAATTTGGAGTTTTCGGGTTCATCATTCCAACCCCATAGTATTTGTTGCAGTCCTTAATTCCTGGAAAAATGTCAATTCAATTAAAAAAATTACAATATATTATTAATAATTACAATACAAATTCAAAGCCTTTAACTTGTTTGCTATAGATTTTTAGAAAATTTCAGAATTATTTTTTGCAGGTTTTTTTTAGTTGTAAATACGTGGCGAGCTTGCGAGCCAAATAATAACAGTGTAAAAGCTAGAACCTAAAGTTTTTCATAAATCAAGAACATAGCCACTTTTTCGCGACTCTACTTTATTTTGGTACTCAGAGTAATTATATTTACAGTTGCAAGTGATAATTTAACGGTAAATTCTCATTGCTTTTCTGAATGGCGCTTTGTGTAGTGTGATTCATTATTTTAGGCGAGCAAAATAATAGCAATGATTAACAAATTTAATTTAAATAATTGTGTTTTGATTTAAATTTTGACTTCAAAAGTTATAAAAAGTAAGTCCTGTTATTCTTTTTCAAATTTCCATTAAAATTTTAATACAATTATTGAATTTATGAATTTAAAGTGGGTCGAGGCAAGTACTGCAAACTAGAGAGGCGGGAAATCATAAAAAAGCTTGTTTTGGAAGGCAAAACTTATAAAAAGGTTCATGAACTTCTTGGCTGTTCGGCGAAGATGACACGAAACGACATAACCTTTGAAGAAAAACAAAAACAAAAGAGAAACAATCTCCAACACCATCTTTTAAAAAACGTGTGGTTCGCTTCTCAAGAAATAATCCTAAAGCAGCAGCTACAGAGATTAAAGACGAGCTTGAGGTTCCATGCGGTGTGCAAACGGTGAGGAGAATACTAAAGGAGCATAACCTAAATACTCGCAGTACAAGAAAGGTTCCACTTTTAAAGAAGAACCATATATTTAAAAGGATGAAGTTTTCGCGCGAGCATTTAGGATGGGCTCTTGAAAAGTGGCGAAACATTCTCTGGGCCGATGAGAGCAAGGTGGTTCTCTATGGTGGTTTGTGAGAAGACCCCCGAACATAGAATATAACCCCAGATATACCACGAAATCAATTAGGCATTGGGGATCCAGTATAATAGTTTGGGTATGTTTCTCCTATTATGGAGTTGGCCCAATATACTGCATCAAAAGCATTATGAATCAGCATTCTTACGTGGATATCTTTCCAAACACTATGCTGCCATATGCCGAATACGAAATGCCGCTCAAATGGGTCTTCCAGCAGGATAATGAAGCAAAATAAACCAGCAGAGCAGCCAGGCAATGATTCCAATGGAGTGGCCTGCACAGTCTCCTGACCTCAATCCAATGGAGAATATCTATGGGCAGATATTAAAAAAGAAGTATTCAAGGCAAATCCAAAAAATAACAGAGAGTTATGGAGCGTTGCTGAGCAGGCTTGGCAATCAATGACACCATCAAGATATCAGGGACTTGTGGAGTCAATGAAGCGTCGCTGTGAAGCAGTTGTAAAAAGTAATGGTCCTGCTACAAAATACTAGCTTTTATTAAATAAAATACCGTTGAAAAAAAAAAACTTTTTGTTCCCTTTTTTTATTTTAATTTGATAAAACATGAAAATCACTGCTATTATTTTGCTCGCTTTATTTTGAGGCTTATTTTGTTTTGGGATTACTGCTTAGGTAATTAGCAATACATTAAATTTCATTCTAACTAAAAATTAAATTTTAATGAATCTTAATGAGTTTTACTTAAAACATTTCAAAGCCCTTTTTATGTTTTATGTTTTATTTAAAATAATTTTCCATGCACTGCTATTTTTTTGCTCGCAGCTATAAGTGCAAGTTGGATTTTTCTTGAAAATAAGTTTGTTTTTGCAATGAGAGTCTTAAAACCTAAGTTTTTATTCAAAATACGTCGTACTATCGTTTGTGAAAATTCTTATTAAAAAGATCGCCGAGGAATCGGCGAACCTGGTTACAGTAGCTGCCATGCACAAAGAAATGTACATGGTTTCGATTCTTCACTTTACTGTTTACGTAACAACTGAAAAGTAACACCGACCAGAAAGTGCTTCACGAAGCGGTGAAAAATTGTGAAATTAAATATTCCAAAACATATCATTGGATTTTAAGAATTTCAATGCGTTTTTGAAACGCATATTGTCCCATTTTGTTGTAATGTCGTAGTTTATACTTGTCAAGTGGTAAAAGATGACAGCTTTAAAAGTGACACCTGGGCTATTCGAAATTAAACTTCTTGTTAGAACCCTTTAATTTTTTATTATTATAATATTCCTTGAGATGTATACCATTCATCGAGAATGTGGAATGCTTTACCGAACTCGGTTTTTTCCACTCATTTTAATATTCAAAATTTTAAGGCCAAAGGGCACAGGTATCTCCGCTTAAATCCGTACGTATTTTCCTAAATATTGCGCTGTGTTTAACGTAAACATTTTAAGGGTATCAATAACCCCTTGAGTGCATGTACATTATAAAAAAGAAAAGATCCTGGGATGCAACCCACACTGATAACTTCCAATTCCGTCTGTCAATTGGTCTTACTGAAAAGTTTTTAGGTTTTCATGTTGTGTTAAAAAAGTTGTCAGTTGAAATATTTTTAAAAATTTTATAATTTTATAAAAAGTTTGAAGACAATATTTTTAATTAATTTTTCGAAAGCTATTTGAGTCGAAAGTAATTTTTTACCAAGTTTTAAAATAGTTTTGTATAGGTTTTTATTTTTTGAAAAAAAAAACTGTCAGTTACATTTTTCTTAAAATTTATTGTTGACAACAATATTTTTTAAAAGATAAAAGTAGTTTAAAGCTAATATCTCAAAGTTTTGAAAAGATATTTGAGTCGAAAATACATTTTTACCAACTTTTTTCAATTTTTTTGTTTAGGTTTTTAGTTTTTGTAAAAAGACCGTCAATTAGATTTTTCTCAAAATGTTTTGGAGTGTTGATAATAATATTTCTTATAAGCATATATTAGCTGAAAGCCATAATCTCAAATTGTTGAAAAGATATTTGTGCCGAAACCAACTTTTGGTAAATTTTCCTTTAATCTTTTACTTTTTGTAAAAAAAACTGTCAATTCGATTTTTCTTACTGAATGTTGAAAATAATATCTATTTCTTATAAGATAAATAATTTTTAAGCCATAATCTCAAGTTTTTGAAAAGATATTTGAGTCGAAATTCAACCAACTTTGATTAATGTTTTTTTAGGTTTTAATTTTTTATAAAAAAAAAAACTGTCAGTTTGATTTTTCTCAAAATTATACCTGATGTTAAAAATGTTGTTTTTCGTTGTACAAAATTGTTTTGGAGATGAAATCATTTTTATTCGTTAATTTTCTGGGTGACAAATTTTGGTTTCTTTTTTTTTGATTTAAAGAAAAAAAAACGTTTATTGAATTTTTTTCGAAAATATATTTGTTTGGTATCACGTTACAATATATTTTTTCGTCAGATTTTTAAACTGCTCTGGTAATTTTCTTGAGAGCCCTTTTTGTATCTTTCTGCGTTATTATAACAAAATTAATTTTAGGTCGATGTCTCTTCTGGTTCTTGGGGTATACACAAAGAAAAACGACGCACGCACAAACATCTTTCTAAAAATTCTTTTAAATATTTTGACTTTAGAGGCCTAGAAACGTCGAGAAGTTTCAAAATTTTCAATTCGAAAAATCACACCCATTTCAATAACTTTCTAGGGGAAGTTAAAAATATACATGTAGTCTACGGAAAATAAAACTCTTACTCCATACTGTTCGTTAAGGACTTGCTTTCCGTCGAAATTATTTTTCCGGTCACCAATTTCTTAAATTTAAACAATACAAAAAAGCATAATTTTGAAATGTTTTCTTAGAAATGTTGTGTGGATAAAAAGCCAATACGATGAATTTCAGGACTTCGAATCCAGACATAAAATTTTATGAATAAATTACTTAAACCTTAAACTCTATCTTTTCTAGGCTTTTTCTGATTATTTAGTTACTATGAGTACTGATTTTTAATATATTTAATTTACCATTAATTAGTGCCTTAAATTCTAAGTATTGAAAACATAACTTGAATTTTTTGTCTGTAGCAGTTCTATATATCAGTTAAAACTCATTTCACTCAAACGAAATTATTTAAGCTTAAAATCCTTTCATTATTTTTGGCCATCTATCCATCACTTGATGGCAGACTAAAAAAAATTTAAAAATAACTTATTGCCTTTCGTCTCTAAAAGTCCGTCATTGAAGGTTTAAATTACTATATCACTCTCTATTATAATAGATACATATCTATTTTATAATTGTGCGTATGTATGTATCAACTGTTGTACATTTTAAATAAATGTTTGTATGGTTATTTCTTCAAAAATTGTTTTATTATTATGTTTGTGTTTTTGTATGAATTCTCTATTGAATTCATTTCAAAATGTCAATTTATACTAATTTGATTTTACAGCCGATATTATTCGTATAAACAGTGACGGACAAAGCCATAGGAACACTTAGTGTGTTCAGATTTATTAACAAAACTTGCACTTCAGACTTTCAGAAAGTACTTAGCTTATAGCAAGTGTCAAACTACGATCAGAGGCTCATCATAAGTGCATGTGTTAGTTGTTAGTAAAAAACATACCATTATAGCCTAACACACGCACAAAGTACAAAACATAATTAACATTTAACTATTACAGAACAAAAAATAAAATGAGAACATTTACGATAGTGGAGCACTGGTTCTAAACAATGATTTTAATCCCATCTTCTTTAAATTTAAATTTATCGATGAGCAGTTTAAGTTATATAAAATGCTCATTCGACTTAAAGATTCATTCTTCCCATAGTTAGTTCTATTAAAGTCAATATGTATAAAATACTAAGTCATTATTAAGAAGAAAAATACGATGTTCATATGGAGGAAGATCATAAGGATCATCCTAAGGAAGACGCTTTAGGGCAAAGCGAATAAAATTATTTTGAATGGATTGAATACGTTTTTTATGAATTTCGTAATAGGGAGTCCATACCTCCAAATTATATTCAAGATTAGGGCGAACATGACAACTGTACAAAGAAAGAGTAACATAGGGATCATTGAACTCCTTTGCCCCAGTGTTTAATAAAACCAAGCATAGAACTAGCCTCATTAACAATAAAATTAATGTGAACTGTAAACTCTAAGTTTGAACAGAAATGAACACCTAAATCATTAAATGTGGAGACGCGTCAGAATTTTTGCTGTAATATACAATAATCAAATATACTAACGATTCGTTTTTTAGTAAAAGTTATAGTCTGTCATTTTAAAGGGTTGAGGGTTAGGCTATTTTTGCCACACTAAAATGTGAAACTATCAAATTCAGCTTGTAAAAGGATACGATCTTGGGTGGACTTTATTATCTTAAAAATGTTCATGTCAGCAGCAAAACTAAGAACTTCATTTGAGCGTAGACATGACGATATGTCGTTAATAGACAAGATGAATAAAACAGGGCCAAGATGGCTACCCTGGGGAACACCAAATTGAGTAACAAAAGGTTCAGAACGTTAATTTCTAAATTTTACCTCATGGGATCTGTTTTCAAGGTATGATTTTTCCAAGCTAAGAAAAATGGTGGAAAACAAAGAGTTTGAAGTTTAAATAAAATAATTCCGTGGCTAAGTTGGCCAAAAGCTTTGGAAAAGTCAGTGTATACACAGTCAACTTCATAACCTTGTTTTAAAACTATTGAACATATTTTTGAGAATGTGAGGAGATTTGTGACGGTTGTTTTTTTTTCACAAAACCATGTTTCTGTTCGCAAATGAGATTTTTACTAAAAACTGCTACACTTTCGAAAACAACTTGTTTGAACAATTTAGAAATGCAACAAATGTAGTTTGTTATATCCGCCTTGTTACCTTTCTTGAAATGATTTCTTCCATATGTTGGGATATTTGCATGATTTTAGAGAAAGTTTGTACTACACTTTTTTAGTACTATCGGGGGAATACCATCAAGACCGGCTGAGCAGTCATCATTCAACGCAGATAAAAGATCAAGGACTCTGTAGCATATGTGACTACAGCTAGTTTGCGAAAAGGGGTAAATATTATGGATACATACTTCATCAACTTCTTCAGGGCTATTAGCAAAGGACTCCCGGAAATTTGTTGCGAAAGCGTTACAGATAGCAACAGTTTTATCTAACGAAAGGTTCTTGTAAGTGAAGTTCACTGGAAAGACATGTGATTTTTTCTTATATCTTTTGTTACGCAGTAAACTCAATTCTTTCGTGTACCAAGGATGGCAAAGCTTAAAAAAGAGGCTGGGATACGACCCACACTGATAACTTCCATCCCTGTCGATTTGTCTTGCTTTAAAGGTTTGTAGGGTTTCGTGTTTTGTTAAAAAAATTGTCAACTGAATTATTCTAAAAAAAATTTAAAATTAATAACAACATTTGAGTGGAAAATCAAATCAATTTTTACCATCGTGCAGTTTCTCCATCATTCTGGAACCGATGGTATACGTCTTCCGAGCAGTTCCGGTAAAAAAAAACTCATTCAACATCTTTAAATAACGGTTCGCATTGACAGTAACTTTTTCACCATTTTCTTTAAAGAAGTATGGCTCGACAATACAACTTGATGAAACTGCGCATCACACAGTAACTTGTTCTGCGTGAAGTTCCGTATCATGGAGCATTTCTGGATTTTAATCACTCCAAATACTGCAAGTTTGCTTGTTTACATTGCCGGTTAGGTCAAAATGGACAAATAAATAATTGATCAATGTGTTGTCTTCTTCGGACATTGCAATCATTTTTTGGTAAAATTCCTCGCGAACAGGAAAATCCTGAGGATTTAACTTGCTTGTAACTTGAATTATTAAGCAATCAAATCATCTTGAAGTATCCCCTGTAACGACCGTCGAGGAGTGTATCCGATTGTATCCTGGGCACGAACATTGAGATCTCGATGGTACGGTCTTCATGCGATGCTTCCAAATTCGGAAAACAAGTTCACTGTGTAATTGCTCAATTTCTTGCAAACGGTTGTACTGTTTCACATATTTGCACATCTATTGGTTTAAAACGTTATCGGCAAAAATATTTTGTTCTAGAACGCTGAGAAGTTGATCTTCTATAACCTATAGAACATTTCGTCTTAATTTTTACTTAATATTAATAAGCATACTCAAAAGTCTGTATTAGAAAGTCTGAAATTGAAAATATTGTTATCCAAAAGTAAACAATACTTGAACAAAAAACAGTCTGCTAATAGTATGTATCAGCTTTTGTCAATACCTGAAAATGACTTAAAATAACACAATACGAGGGCTTCAGTAAGTCATAATTTTTGAAAGAGATCTATTGTTTAGACCACCACTGTGTAAACCTATATA
This sequence comes from Eupeodes corollae, assembly GCF_945859685.1. NCBI lineage: Eukaryota > Metazoa > Arthropoda > Insecta > Diptera > Syrphidae > Eupeodes > Eupeodes corollae. Next base: position 44,419,144 of record NC_079148.1, read on the forward strand.
CCTTTTTATCCATAAATTAAATAAGAGTATGGAGTTGGTATGTGTATGTATGTATTTAGCCCGTGGAATCGAAGCCTTAATTGACTATTTTTTTGTCCATCCAGGCACTGATAGGTACAACGAAATTGACAATTTTACATTAATATCTATGTATGTATGTAGAATAAATGTTGAACAACAGCTAGCCCTAAAGCTTTATGAAATATCGCGATGTTAAAGTAATCTAAAGCACCCATCTCTAAACCCTACCCCATCTCCAATGCATTGTATTATTCATTGGAATCGCGCGAGGACCAATACAATAATCTTTTTAATTAGGCAGCTATTTTGAATTTCAAATTTAAATCATGATTCGAATAGTAAGCTATTTTATAGCAACATAGATACAGATATAGATATATGTATATTATATGGTGTGCGTTACGCCCAATGGTCTGATTCATTTGTAAAATTGGTTAATTGAATGAGGAATTCCTTTCTATTAAACGCGAATAATAATTTTATTGAAAGAATTTACATAGAATTTATAAGTAGCAAAATTTATATGATAAATTTATGTTTTCAGTACCATTGAATTAGTCCAGCATGAAATTTGAAAATTATGTCTAGATAGCTAGAAAATATAACAGCAAAATGATAAATTATCCTACTTTAATAAATTCAAAAGGAAAAAATTCATTTGAAAATTTGATTATTAACATTTATTGATTTTAGCTTCAAGGTCTATAAGTTTTACGGTAATACCCTAATAATATTTTATACTGAAGTGGCTTGCTCTGGGCTTATAAAATATTAATCCTAACAGAAGAAACAAAATATTCCTTAACAATCTCAATAAGACAATTTTTTTTTCAAGACTTTGTTGATGATTTTAAAAGGGAAAATCACAGCTCCGAAGAGTCCAATAGTTAAATAGAAAGATCTTAACATAAATCCGTTGGCCCGGATGGTTTTCCCGCTATTTTTCTGAAGAGGTGTTCTTCAACGCTGGAAAAACCACTGCGTAAGCTTTTTCATCTGTCCTATTCCTCAGGTCTCGTTTCGAGTGGATGGAAAACCGCATTTGTATAGACTATTCCCCAAAACGGGCAAATCTTCCTCACCCTCTAATTTCCGTCCAATTTTACTTACGTCCCTTCTTTCCAAGGTCATGGAAACGCTGATTAATTATCAGCTCAAGGAATATCGGAAGCTTCTTAATGACCGACAATAAGGCTTTCACAGCAATAGGTTCACTGGTCTCATGGTTCATCTCACCAAACAATGTAGCAAATCTATACATTGCTTTGGAGAAAGCAAGATTATCGATATTTCCAAAGCATTTGATAGGGTTTGACATCAGGCTCTCTTATCGAAAATGCGTGAATCCCTCCTTCATTGGTTTAGTTATTAGCTTTCGAATCGTTCGACTCAAGTTGTAGTGGATGGATTCAAGTCTGAAAATCACAAAATAAATACTGATGTGCCCCAGGGTTCTGTTTTGTCTCCAACATTCTTTCTCATTTTTATACATTGTTTCGCTGACGATAGTACTCTTAGCTTTTCGTAGTCGTTTTTGGATTTACATCCCTCTTCTTCGCATGTGGAACTAATCTGGCAGTTATCTACGAGACTTATATAAGCCCAAGGCTTGAGTATAATTCCCATATCTAGGCTGGTGCTCCTGCAACTTACTTAAGCCTCTTGGACAGTATTGAACGTAGGGCATTCAGATTGATTGGTGATATTACCATCATCAAATCATTTCACGTTTGAACATCGTTAAAATGTTTCTTGTCTCATCCTCTTTTACCGTTATTTTAACGGTCTATGATCTAGAGAAACAGCAAGTTGCACTCCTCCCCTTAAACAATTCAACCGTAATACTCGCGCTTCTAGAAATGCTCATCAATATACCATTGAGCCCAACTTCGGTCGTACTGTCAAGTACAGAGATTCGATCTTTAGCCGTACTTTACGAATGTGGAATGCCTTGCCACACTCTGTCTTTCCCAGCCATTGTAATATTCAGGAATTCAAAACCAATATGCACCGACATCTCATTTCAACCCCTCTCTCCATTTCCTGATGCTCACATGTGTCTACATAATAAGGGTAATAGGTATATCCCCTTGAGTGTGCGCTTATTATAAAAAAAATCAACATCGCCAAGACAGCTGATAAAATGATTTGAGAATTCAGTTTTGGAAAGATTAATTGTGACACGGTGTGCCGTATTGCAGGAACCAAGTCTTACTTTTCAATCTCACGTAACACTTTCTGATGATTAAAAAGTTGTTTCTAGCTTCATTTTCACAATTCGCCCCAAACTGTGAGATTTATTGGCTTCTCTACAATAGTCTTGAGTAATCCTTCAAGAGTAATCCTTGTCATGAAAAAGTGCTTTCTCAAATTAGTCGTTCGGATTCGGCCTTCAATTGTAGGTCCGTTCCATTCCTGACAACATTACTCGCACACAGGAATGGTTGAGAGTTGTAAGTCACTAGGCCCTGATTCACAATGGACTGTTGCGCCACCCAATTTAATTTAATTTTCATTGTCCAAGACTGCTTTTAAAGCCCAAACTGCGAAGCTTTAAAAAAAGGGATTATCGTGCACCTTCATTTGCTTCATGAATTAGCCCTTGATATTCTGCTTAGGCTGGTGCCTACAATGTTGAGCTTTTGAGATTGATAAAGTTTGTTTTGAGTTTCAAACACTCTTCTTGGCAGCCATATTTAACTAGCTTAAAATCTTATAAACTTTTAGCAGGTTTGGGTGGGCTCTTAATTTTACCCAAAACTTCTTTTAGAAAACGTTCTATTTCGGCTACACAGCTCTTAGTTTGAAAATCCATTTTCAACATTTCTCAAAACGTTGCTTAAGCGTAAAGCTACTCATATCTTTTGGGGCTACATGATTATGATTTTCTGTGAAATTTTAGAGCGTGGAAGTTAACCAGTAATTTACAAGATGACCCACTATACGAAAAATGTCCATTCCTTGCACTTTATCAATTTAATCTTAATTTTAAAGTTTTAATTTACTTGTCCCTCCTTCACACCTATCGTACCCTTGAACTGTGGCAATTATTTGTACGTTGTCGAAGTTGAACCTTAACTAAATAAAACTCAAACTACGTAATTGTGTAAAAACGTTTAATGGGTGGTGAATAACCAACCGACCGTTAAATTTCTCAGCTTATGCAGGGGGTAAGAGATTTAAATGCCAAACAATCGATTGATTTATGCAATAAATAAAAAAGATGCCAAACAATAGATGCATTTTTTTAAATCACTACTTAACTCATAAAGTCAAAAGTTTAATTTGGTGTCCAATTAAAGAAAAATTTGTACTGATAGCAATTAAGCAACATCTCAAAAGACGTCTGGTCTTTTAGATAGCTTCAAGAGTGGGGAGTCCGATAAACCACTCATAATAGGCCTGGGCTTTAAATGTGTCGTAGTAGCTTGTTCACTTAGTAGTTTAACTACATTTACTTTACGCCACAGTTGATTCAATCTGGAAAGTTCCTCCGCTGCCGTTTTGAAAGAAAAAAGTGGTAACTCAGACAGACCTTAGGGTAATTTACTAGCTAGATGATGTTGAACGAGCTAGGCCTACCTGGAATCCACTAAAAAAATGCAGAATTCAAACAAAGATTTAAGCTTGCCAACAGCTGTTTATTCGTTCTGTCTTTCTTTCTCTCTCTAAAAGAACCAATTAGACTTTGTATACGACCTTGATTAGCTCATTCCTGGTGTATGTATCGGATGCGTTGGCGTAAAGGGACTCTGATAAGAAGTTACTTCAGCGATTGTTGGCCCTGTATATATGGAAGAAGTATGTAGAAGAAGATTCAATGACAAGCTATACGGGCTTTACAGAGCACCTGGTAAAAAGTTGTAAGTACAGTTGCAAGTACAGCGGCTGAGATGGCTAGGTCATGTGCAGCCAACAGATGACGTACTAAGTGGAAAATGAACTCAGACAACTTTCTGTCAGTAAGTAAATAAGTAATCTATAGTTTGTAGATACAAAAGATACTAGACCCAAGAAAAGAATTGCTGTATTCGGGCTCGTGAAAATCTAAAAATGACTAGTGTTGGTTTCTGCCTCTTTCTCTTAAAACTGAATCTCATCTTTGTTTCTTCTTATTAATGTTTTATATTAAGGTAAGAGAAGTCTAGATTCATGTAACCTTAAAACTCTTTTCTGAAGCAACAACTTAAATGTTTCTGGGGAATGTTAAATCAATCGAAATCATAGCTATCATTCCATACCACTTATCAGTTAATGAGTAAGCTAGGCCTCCTATACTTTGTGATTAATGAAAAACGACTTAACTTAAGCAAATACAAAATTATAAGGATAAACTTATTTCATACTTTTATATTCAGGACTACAACAAAATAAATAAATCTTACTTACTTTCGTAAAGTGGCGCTACATTCCGGGACTTATTTGGGCCTCACCTCACATTCGTCTTAATCCAGCTTGGTCAGTAGCTAGCTGTCACCTGTCTCGTAAGCCTAGTTGTTTAAGGTCCTTTCCAACCTACGTGCACCACCTGAGTTGCGGTCTTTCTCGGGTTCAAGACCTTTCGGGACTGGAACTTTGATGTAGCTCTGCATGACCCAACCATCGAAGTCGTTGGACTTTAATTCTTACCCAGGTCAATGTGTCCATACAGCCCGTACAGTTTTTCCTTGTATCCTGTATTCCACTCACCATCTATGCAGACGGGACCAAAATTCAAGCGAAAAATTTTTCTTTCTCTCAATGATTTGTTGATTTCTGCTCTGGTGCCACTGTCTGAATTTATAGAAGTACCTAGTTAGACAAAGTCTTTAACTACCTCAAAGTTATAACTAATAATGGTGACGTTAAGTGCAAGATTCGTTAAATTTCCTTTTTTAATGACATCACATACTTAGTGTTGCCTCATTGACCACTAAAACCCATCTTCTTCGCTTCCGTTGCAACTTGCAATGCTCAAAACCGCAACACTGACATTCTGTGATCTTCCAATTATGTCGATATCATCGGCATATCCAAGTAATTGTAAGTACCTTTGAAAGATTGTCCCTCTAGTGGTGACGGTTGAGTTTTGCACAATTCGTTCCGAAACCATGTTGAAGAATTCCTGACAGTGCCTCGCCTTTCCAAAATCCTTTTTTGACAACAAACGGATCGGTGAAACCCTTTTTGAACCTTGATATCGATAAAGAGATAGTATGTATTGATTTGATGTTCCTGGTTCTTTTTCCAAGCAGCCAATTATTAAAATCAGGTTGTTGACAAACGGTTTATTTCGTCCTTCAATATTTTCCTTTAATAATTTATTTATAACCAAATCAAATCAAATGGGGTGGCGCAACAGTCCGTTGTGAACCAGGGCCTAGTGACTTACAATTCTCAACCATTCCTGTGTGCGAGTAATGTTGTCAGGAATGGAGGGGACCTACAATTTTATGCCGAATCCGAACGGCTAGTTTGAGAAAGCACTTTTTCATGACAAGAATTACTCTTGAAGGAATTGTCAGTTCCTCGCAAGAGGCAGTACCCGCGAAAATTAATTTTTTTTTTTTTTTTAATTAAGGTGGCACAGGCAGGGATTGAACCCAAGACCCCTTGCATGACAGTCCAACGCACTAACCATCATGCCACGGGTACTACTCTAGTGGTGACGGTTGAGTTTTGCACAATTCGTTCCGAAACCATGTTGAAGAATTCCTGACAGTGCCTCGCCTTTCCAAAATCCTTTTTTGACAACAAACGGATCGGTGAAACCCTTTTTGAACCTTGATATCGATAAAGAGATAGTATGTATTGATTTGATGTTCCTGGTTCTTTTTCCAAGCAGCCAATTATTAAAATCAGGTTGTTGACAAACGGTTTATTTCGTCCTTCAATATTTTCCTTTAATAATTTATTTATAACCACTCCGGGTTTTTATTCAATTTTCCTTAAAATTGAACTCAGTTCAACTATTGGTATTTATGGTTGTTCCAAACTTCCAAATCCTCTTATAAAATGCATTTTAAGCAATTATACTTCCATTAATTATCTAATTTTTTTTAACACTTTACACTAAATACTCCTGATGAAGATTAAATTATTTCTTTTATAAAGCATCAGCTGAGGAACAAATTTATTATTTTTAATAAATGTTAAGTAATTTCCTTGCAGTTAACACAAGTCTTACTTTTCTTTTGCCTTAAACTATATTGCTTTTTAAATGTTTAAACAAAAGGAAAGAAATTCCCTAACTACAACAAAACATCAAAACAATATAATTTTCTCAGAAGTTCTTCAAATGATGATATACCAGCAAATTATTATCTCCAACAAACGTTCACGTCCATCTCAGCTTAAGTGAATCGTCAATAGAATCTGATATGGCCGAAACATTTCAAGTTCTCCCATAAGACAAGAATAATTTCATTGCAAATACGAATACATACATAAGTACAAATCCATGTTATGTACACAATGCATGCATACATATTTTGCAACACCCCAAATTCAATGGTCATTTCTGATGATGATGACGACGATGGATATGACGATGACGATGATGATGATGATGCATTTTGGAACGTCACATTCTGTGGTTCATCTATCACATTGAGCACTAAATATTAATCCTACACCAACTCCTTCATATAACATTCACACAACAAGACAGAAAGAGAAGAAGATAGAAATAGTTCACAAAATACGACAAATTATGCAACAATGCTAACCTCAAAAATTGTTTATATTCGAGTATCTCGTGTTTTAACATCATAGCAAAGGATCTCATCTCATATCGAGTACACAAAATGTGATTTAAGCTATTCACTGCCATATCACACTCACACCGCAATGCAACACCCCCTCAAACTATTTAAAGATGTTGACTCAAACTCATACCAAACGGTATGTGGGCGATAGTGATAATGACGTTAGATGTCCAAAAACTTTAACCGGAAACAAATACGTCATTCAATGGCGTTGGTTGGAAACCATGATGGGAACTTTTTCTCATTTCTTTTTTTGTCCGTCAGCATTCTAAAACGAGCTGCACAAAAATACCACAAATATCATGTTGCATAAACAATGCATAGTCAGCTTAGTCAGGGCCGCCGATAGGTGTCTGCGCGCCCTCGTTCCAGAGTCCGAAATGCCTCCCTACGTTTAAAGCGGAAGGGGGAGGTAGGGTAATACACACTCTTGGAAATCCGAATATCAAATCCAATTCCAACTTGATCTCTTTCAAACCCAATCCCAATTTTATCTTTTTCAAGGATCAAACCCAACAAAATAAGCATTAATACATATTCTCTTTTACAAAATTACTTTTTTTTGTTATATTGTGCGCACACTAAAGAGGTTATGAATACCCTTATAATGATTAAACACAGTGCGAGCAATAGGGAAAGGAGGATAAGGTTAGAGAGGAGAAACCGATACACATTAGTTTTGAATGTCTGCACATTCTAATGAGTGGGAAATATTGAGCCTGGTAACGCATTCCACATTCGTGTAGTGCGGCTAAAGAAAAAATCTCTCTACTTAACAGTAAGTCCGAAATTGGGCTTTAGAGCAAATTTATGGGAATTTCTAGCAGTACGGGTATTACGGTTCAATTGTTTAAGGGGAGGAATGCAACTAACTATTTCGCTAGAGCATTGCGTATAAAAATAACGATAAGACAATGATAGGCATGAGACCTTGCGACGATGTTCAAGAGAGCAAATGTCTCGGTGAAAGAACGATCTCCTATCATTTTAAAGCTCGTTTTTCAATTCTATCCAGAAAACACAAGTACGTTATTGGGGCTCCAGCCCAAATGTGAGAGTTATACTCGAGTTAAGGACGAATTTTTGGCGATATCAAATATGTGATCACTCCACAACAAGTGATTTGTGATGCACATACCTAGGACTGTTAGTTGTTCATTCTCCTCGATGCTAACACCACCCATGGATAGTGGCATTTGGGGAGGGTTACGCTTTTGTGACAGTAGACACCATTAAGTTTTCGAAGCATTAAATTCTACAGGTATTTGAATTCCCATTGCACAATTCTGTTAAGATCAGAATTTAATAAGCTTATCATACGCAGCCGATGTTCAAATAGTAAGCATTCAAGAGGACACAAGCGTCCACAGGTATTTCTCAAAACCCACCTCTGCCTATTAACTCCTACTCTCACCTCTCCGCAGTGAACGTCACTAAAGCACCTCTCCTTATCTAGGCGGCAGCGGACGAATTCTCGAGATGGAATCAACGGTGGCGTCTACAGTTCCAGTAAGGTTGAACTACTTAGTAAACACCTTATAGAGCTTCTTCGACATATTCGGAGCCCAGGCCTGTAAAGAGCGGTTTATCTGGCTCCACTTCCTTGGAGTTATACTAAGGATCTGGCAGTCCAGTTTAGGTGTTGTGCCATCGGGGTGACTTCCTGGCCACGAAAAAAATACCTTAAGTTTCGAAGCACCAACAAGCCTCGGATATGGACGGATTCACTGTTGACAACCCACGCAAACGAAATAAGGACAACGAACTTCGGATATGTACGTGGAATGTTAGGTCCCTTAACAGACCACGTGCAGCCGAACAACTAGCAGAAGCCCTAAACTGCTGCAAGGCAGATATTACAGCCATCCAAGAAGTACGATGGGATGCACCGGGCAAACGCAAACTAAAAGACTGAGATATCTTCTACGGCGACCGCTACCGAGAACAAAGACAGCGTCTCTTTGGGTGTAGATTTGTTGTTGGAACTAGACTCAGGCAAAATGTCTTCAGTTTCCACAGTGTGAGCGCGCGCATCACAACAATCCGCATCAAGGCTAAATTCGCCAACATAAGCCTAATATGCGCCCATGCTCCAACAGAGGAGAAAGATGAAGACACCAAGGACATATTTTCCAAACTCTTGGACAAGACATATGAGAACTGCCCGAGCTATGACATTAAAATTGTCTCAGGAGATTTTAACGCCAAGCTAGAAAGAGAAGACATCTTTAGTGGCACAATCTGCAGATACAGCCTGCACGACACCACCTCCGACAACGGATTCAGGCTAATCGATTTCGCTGCGGGGCGAGACGTTCTGGTAGCTAGTACGCAGTTCACGCATCTCAATATCCACAAGGGAACGTGGAAATCTCCTGATCAATCAACCGTCAACCAGGTTGACCACATTGCGATCCACGCACGACACTTCTCCAGTATGCAGGATATCCGTACATTCCCAGAGGCCAACATTGACTCGGACCACTACCTCGTTGAAGCCAAGGTACGGCTACGGATATCCCGATCCAAGCCAAAACAAGGAAGTACTGTGAGAAGATTCGACGTTAGACGGCTAAAATCGTCCTTATAAGTGCGGCTTCAGAGCAGGAAAGTCCACTATCGACCAAAAATTCAAATCGATACCCACCATCTCTTTATCAATTTTAAAGCCGCGTATGACAGCATCTATAGGGAAGAGCTCTACCGAGCAATGTCTAGTTTTGGCATCCCTGTCAAACTTATTCGTTTGTGCAGAATGACGATGGAGAATGCACGCTGCTCTATCAAGGTCGGAAAAGATCTTACCGATTCATTTGATGCCAAAAAAAGGTTTTAGACAAGGCGATGCACTGTCATGCGACTTCTTCAACATCGTTCTGGAAAGAATTGTGCAAAACTCAATCGTCAACACTAGAGCCACAATCTTCCAAAGGTCCATCTAATTACTCGGATACGTAGATGATATTGACATAATTAGACGATCAAAGCGTGATGTCAGTGGATCGTTTTGAGCATTGCGACGGAAGCGAAGAAGATGGGTTTAGTGGTCAATGAGGGCAAGACCAAGTATATGCTGTCATCAAAAAAGGGCACTGAACAACGACGTCTTGGACAAAACGTCACCATGGACAGCTATAACTTTGAGGTAGTTAAGGACTTTTTCTACCTAGGCGCTGAAATCAAACGAAGAATAACTCTTGCAAATCGCTTCTTCTTTAGACTTAGAAGGCAATTGAGAAGTAAAATCCTCTCTCGAGCATGTAAAATCACCATCTATAAGACACTTATCATCCCGGTTCTCATTTATGGCACTGAGGCCTGGACCCTGTCAAAGTAAGATGAGAACGTCTTAGGATGCTTCGAGAGAAAAATTCTTCGGGTTATTTTTGGTCCCGTACGCATAGATGGAGAATGGAGGAGAAGATATAACGACGAACTGTAGGGGCTGTACAGCGACACTGACCTAGTTAGCAGAATTAAAGTCCAACGGCTTAGATGGCTAGGTCATGTAGAGCGGATGGACATCAACGCTCCAGCCCGGAAGGTCTTCGAATCCAATCCCAAGGGACGGCGCAGTAGAGGAAGACCGCTACTCAAGTGGCGCACCCAGGTGGGAGAGGACCTCAACCAACTTGGCGTGCGAAACTGGAGACAGCTAGCTAAGGACCGAGCTGGCTGAGACGCTTGTTGGTTGAGGCCCAGGTCCGCCCCGGAATGTAGTGCCACCTTTAACAAGCAAGCCAATAAGTTTTAAGAATTTCTAGCATCTCTTTCTGAAAGCCGAAAAGAACACCTACATTTCTTGAATAACATTAAAAAATATATGAACGCTTGGTGAATACTCTTTAGAGACACAAAATAATTTGTTTCTCCTTTTATTTTCGCCATTGTCGGTAATTTTCTCAACTGTGTATTTTGTGTTTTTCATCGATAAAATAAGTAATGTTGAACAAAATATATAGCTTTTTAGTAGATTGTGTTTGAGTACTACGTAGTGAACGGACAAAAGTAAACTCCTTGGATTAAGTTCAATTTTCATCCCCTAGGTGGTTGGCGCCCTTGTGCGCCGTATATTTCGCACATATGGTAGCGGCTGCCCTGAGCTTATTTTCATGCATCTATTGTAGATGATTGTGATAGAAAACAAAGCATGGCACAACTTAATTGTTACCGATATAAAAACCGGCTCACAAATTGAAAATGATTTATATCTTCGTTTTGCTTTATGCATTAGAAGGAATACGGATGTTATAATATACGTCAATATGTAAGAAGATGGGGCATAAGTATATTAGCGTCAAGTTGCGTTAGGTTGTGTTTAAATGCGTCAGATCTATCAAAGTAACGTCGGAATAGCTCAAGATGAATATCTCCAGGATGCATCAAAGTACGTATAAGGATGCATCAAAATTCGTCATTATGCGTTATGGCACGTAAAAGTGTTTTCCATTGCGTCATGATTAGTGTGAAGGATAAGTTAAATATCGTCAAGGCAGTGCGCAAGCATATGCTTAGATACGTCAAAAGATGGATAAGGATAAGGACGCAGAAATAGTTTGTTCTTAAGTTACATCGAGGTGAGTGTGTTGGATGCGTTATTATGAGTCAGAATGCGTCAATTTAGTTCAATATGTTGGAAGATGAGTCAAAGGTTTGTCAAATCCATTAAAATGTGTCAAGATACGTCGGGATTAATTTAAATGCGACGAGTTCATATGCTCGAAGTTAATATGAAGTGAAGACGCGTCAAAACATGCTTCAAAACAAGTCAAAGTGAGTCAGGATCCTTCAAGATGCCTTTAGACTGTTTCACATTGATTCTTTTAGATGCTTCGGGATGGGTTTCGTAGATTGGTATAATCTCGAGCTATAAAAGAATACTTCAAGATACCTCAAAATGTTTTAGGATGGGTCCTGATGCTTCAAGATCTTCAGAAAGAAACAAAATGGTCCCGACTCAAAAAGTCCTCACTTAAGGTGGCCACATCCCATTAATTCACAATTAATTTTTTCTTAAGAAAGTCGTGTACAAATAACAATGTACCCTTAATCTATGGCATTCGATTAAATTGAAAAAAAGTTCAACAATCTCGGTTACTTTGTATATATTTGCTTTAATATTTTTCGTAATGAAATAAATGTGCTCCAAGTCATTTAAAAAGCATTAATGAAATGAATTTTCATCTCATAAAGCTTTAATCTTATTTCATCAACATCATGTCCCTCATGGCATTAGCAACAGTCAACTGAACTGCAAAGTATTCTGTAAGTCAATTCCCTGAGGTAATTGAACGCACGTCTTTTTTTGATCCCTAACCCATATCGCTCCCATCCCCCACCCCCCGCTCAGATCACAGTAGAAATCTGTACAGTAACTGTATATTCGATCCGTATATATAATAAACATATAGTACGCTGATGGGATACTCGAATGAAAGTAACTAAATGATTTCTTTTTCTACTTTATCCACCCCCAATGTCACTAGAGACATAGCAACAATTATCGCTTTATTTCCAATCGAAAACAACTTACCAATATAATTCTATCACCAAGTCGAGTCGAAGTTGGGAAAAAGGATATCTATTCAATGACGCAGAAGACATCCTCCAGAGATGGAGTTTAAGCAAAAGGACAACTACAACGACAGCTACAACGTAAACGACAACGCAAAACGAAAACGAAGATTTAAGAAATCAATTTGAGACCAAAGAGAGATGACAACAACAACCGATCCGGCTTAGATGAGGTATACACAAAAGGACGACGACACGACCAGGACCAGGACGAGGACAATATGACACAAGATGGCTACACAAGGTTTGGGAGTCGGAGGAGGCTATAGTGGCCACACTCCAAACTTTTTTATTTTGTATGTATTTCCTTGGGAACTCTCGCCATAATGGTCTCGCAAGTTTAAAGCTCTCCAGGGAACACTGCTCAACTCCCGTCGTAAATTTTCAATACCACTCGTACAAGATGTGTGTGCGACATAAGTGACACAAGGACACAACATTATTGTTTTGCACAAAACTAACACGGTCGAGAAAAATCGTCTCCAATTCAAGTGTACATAACCTGCCATCAATATCCTCTGTTCCCGAGATAACAATAAATAACTAACTAAGGGTTGGAGTTACATATAACATAGAATGGAGGCTGGTGAATGTTGCAAATGTTAGTTCGTATAGGGACATAGTTTTGGCCCGAAGCTAGGTCATATAAATGGAGCCCAAGACCAAGACCAAGCTCATATGATGGGCCTGGCTATGTTTGAAATTGAAATGTGATGAGGAATGAGGACGAGAGCACCAGCACAAGGCGGTAACAAAAAGCATAGCTAAAATTGATGGCACAAAACGAGGCAGCGAAGAGGCGTGACACAGAGGGTTTAACTTAAAGGATTTCCTTAAGGAAATCTTCTAAAATGAAATAAAGAACAAAAATAAAAAACAACCAGAAAAAACTCTGTGCACGACCTGCCTTCATAAAAGTATATTTTTTTTTGTAGACTTTGGAATAAGAAAAATTCTTTATAGGTTCTTCCATATAAGAAAGAAACTGTGTTAGGTATAGGTTTGCACTCTAAGAATCAGAGGGGAGTTAATACACTTTATTTATATATATGTGTGTGTTTGTAAATTTGGTTGATGCTTTATCATCAAGGATATTACACGAAATTGGAAGCTTATTTTGGGAGCTGTTAACGTGTGTAATGGCCTTACACTTATGATCTTTGGGTCTTGTTAAATGGTTGCCTATTATTTTGTATTTTTTTTTTTCATTTTTATTGATTTTTTTATGAATGTGGAAATTGAGATGAAAAAGCAGTAAATAATTGTTTTCAAAGGAAAATACAAATAAATAAGGTTTTAATGTTCAAATCTAGGTTATGTTTATTTTTCTAAGAAAAAGGGATATACATTTGAATTTTATTCAAAACAACCAATACAATTTTAAGGACGAAATTACTAAGTATTAAATCGAACGTTGTAACAGGAATAAAATTGTTGAACCATTAACGTTGGTTTGAAAAATTTCAATATTTTTTTTAAAGGACTTAGTAGGTGTGGACTTAATGTGTCATAGAAACGAAGTTGACAACTTACTTACATTAGAGGCCCTGATACTGTTCCAGCCTTGAGTTCAAAGCCTTAAAACACACTGCAACAGTATTTATGGGTTAAAAATAACATTTCTATGCTATTTTTTACTTTACCCTCTTTACCACTGGGCCCACTGAGCCCCCACATTGCTGAAACATCACTTAACCTCTATTGGTCTATTTTCAAGAAAAAAATTTTTCGATACAATTTTAGATGCATAATGAATGATCGGAATTTGTACTTTCCTTGCTGAACAACAACCTTTGCTGAACAATTTAAATCACATTCCCTGCAGAATTATAAGTATGTGGATCCGAAAAAGGAAGAAATCTAAACAACAGAAATAATTAATTGAGAAATCACCAAAACTGACATCGTATTTCACTTCAATTGCAGGAGAAACGTCTGCAAGTAATCAATAATAATCAATACATTAATTTCTATGATTTCATAAATAAAATTGGGCAATACCAATGATCATAGAATCTATTACAATTTCCCATAGTAATTGCATATTTTAGACAAATAGACTTTCCATTTAATTTTCCAGCAATAAAGTGCCGTGGATTTAACGGACTGTGGACACAAATATGAAATCTCAATTAATGCAGCTACAATGTGAAATTATAATACAAGGAACATTTTTATTTATGAATAACAAACATCATTGTATTTGTATGTGTTCAGCCTTATTGTGAGAGTCACTTTTATAGATTTCCATCCAGAAAATATGTCAAATTACATATAAAATTTTATTTTTTCGGAAATCCAAAAAATAAAGCTCACAATAGGAGTTATTATTTAATTCGGAATTAGCTATTTTATTATGTTTTAGGAATTTCGAATGATACACCAATTTATGATGTTAGTTTGTATTGAAATTCAGAACAGAGCTGCTCTAAATAAGACAAAGCAACGTATAGTTACGATCTCTTATTTTTTACTTTTTCATTGCTTATTTTCAAAATCCAGTTTTTACACAGAAATTTTAATTCGCTTTGATGCCTAGTGTCCAAACTTCATTCGTAAAAAGAAATTAAAAATGTTCAAACATACATTTTTATTTCTTAAGTCAGTTTCTTCAAAAATATTTATACATTTATTTTTATTTAAAAAGGCGACCTGCATGACAATGAGTCGTCATCTTCCCAAGTTGAAGAAATTTCGTCCACCACATCTTCTAAAAATTCCGGAGATGAATCAAAAAGCCAGGGGCAGGGCCCTAATCATGAAACTGCAACAACTCGGATTGTAGCTGCTGTGAAGTTTTTAGCTTCGAGAGGGTTTCCATTTCGCGGTGACAATGAGATCCTCGGATCGTCCAATAACGGAAATTGCTTGAGATGCATTGAGTTACTTAGCGAGTTTGACTTGTTTCTCGCAGATCAATTAAGCAAATTTGGAAATCCAGAAAGTGGTCATGCGTTTTTTCAGCAAATATCTGTAATGAATTTATTCATCTCATAGGAAGACAGGTTTTGAAAATTATTGTAAAAGAAGTCAAAATATCAAAATATTTGTCAATTAGCGTTAATATTCTCATGTTGATCAACTAACATTTATTATTCGCTACGTAAAAAGAGCCTATTGAAAGGTTTTTGGACTTTATTCCATTAACGAACACAGATCTGATTATTTAGCGGAAACCATACTGAAGTTTTTGGAGGATAATTACATTCTGATAACAGATTGATAACAGATTTCAGAGGCCAAAGCTAAGACAACTCGGCAAATATGTCAGGAAGGTTTTCTGGTCTGCAGGTAAGAATAAAAGAAAAATATAAATTTGCCCATATAAATTTGTACCATATGCAGGGTACTCATTAAACTTGGAAGTGCATGCCGCTGGGTGTGTCTTAGAAGCAACCAAATTCTTTGACATTGTTCAAAAATTGTATAACTTCTTTTCGATATCTTCTCATCGATGGAGTGTGTTGACTGCTCATTTAGGTCCAACAAAAGTTTTAAAAAGTCTTTCTCAAACAAGATGGTTGGCGCGAGCTGATGCACTAAGCGTCTTATATAAATGTCATCAAGAAATTGAAGAAGCTTTGATTTCTATAGCGAACGATTTAGGACAGGCACGAGAGGACAGAGAGGAAGCATTTAGTCTGAATTTACCATACTTACAGAACTTTGGAACTCTGTATTGCAAAAAATTAATAAAACAAGTACTTTACTTCCTAACCAAAATATTACCCTGGATATTGCAATAAATTGGCTGAGTGCAATAGATGAATTTATAATTGGACTCAGGGACAATTTTGATAACTTTGATTCATCAGCCAGACAAAAACTCCCGACTCCGAATATAAGGACCTTTCAGAAAGGATGAGGTGCCGCGCCATACTTTTTTTGATGGCTCTGGACCGTCAATAATTCTGACTGGGAAAGAAATATTTAAAATTGAAACCCTTCTTCCATTGTCGACACACTAAGCGTTCATTTTAAACAGCGACTAGGTTCGTATACGAAGATTGGCCAACGTTTTGACTTTTTTTTCGATTAAAAAATCTGAATTCAGAAGACTTAAAAGAGAATTGCAAATCTTTTGCTAAATTTTACACCGGAGATGTTAATGGAGATGAACTACATGCTTAATGCCTGTATTTAAAAGACTACTTGAAAATTAGTCGACACGAAAATTAAAAAAGACCCCTTCATTAAATTTTGTTTATTTTATTTTGAATTTTTATATGAAATATTTATTTTTTGTTTTTATTTTTATTTTTACTTTGTTTATGTTTATGGTTTAAATGCTGCAATACCTAATTATCTTTTTAATGAGTTAAACAAAAAGTATTTATTTCAAAAACAAAAAGAATAAATATCAGTTCAAAGCTATTTGATTTTTTCTGTATAGGTACATTTATTACATAACATAACATTTTTATATAATCATAAAGTGGCCCCATTTTCGAACTGTGCCCAGGCCCCCCAAAAGGTTAAAGACGACCCTGTTCTATTGGAAGTTATTGTCGAAAAAAAGTACAGATTTTCTATTTTTGAAATATATTAGGAGTTTTTTTTCTTGAGGCTTCGGCACACGAAACGCGTAAAATAAGCTAAAATCGTGTTAAAACATTTCTAATGTTGCAGTAGAGAACGTCACAAAAAATTCTGTAGAAAATGTGAATGTACGATTTTAAATTTTTTTAATTCCTAAAAACTTTCAAGTAGTTGGGATGAAGAACTAAGTTTATTAATTTCATTATGTTGTTATTTCAAAAATATTCCACAATTTATTCTATTCAAATTTTGATATTGAGAGAATTTATCTACGAATGAATAATGCCCTAGTGCGTCAGTTTTGAATTTGTATTTCCTGTGACTGAATTGAATTTTTTAAATGTCTGTTAACGTGACTTTAGCTTTCAAACTCGTTCTGTGTATCTTAGTCTTTGATCAAAAAACGGAATCAAAATATTTTTTTAATTCAAATATTTTTAAGAAAATGATTTAAGATTGACATCTTATTTTTTTAAAATAAACTCAACTGACTTTAACAAAAAAAACATAAAAAAACTACAAAAAATAACAGAATAAATTGTAAAAAATAGCTGCAACACTTAAATACTCTGGATAAATTTAATAATTTTAGTTTCAAACTTAAGGGCCAAAAAAATTAGATCACATTAAAAGAATTCCAAAAAAGCTTAATATTTGTAAAGAACTTAATTTATACCTTTTAAAAAACTCTCAAGAAAGTCCTTTTATTTTGGAATAGATACTGTAGTTTTCAAACACCTAACCTTTTCATGCAGCTCTAGAAAAGTATGTTATATAATATCATTATTTTTGGTACAGCTGATAGGTTATAAAATTGACGGTTTTGAGATTTTCTGTAGTATCTCAACAAATTGTGATTTTTTTTGGATAGTACTCATAACCTTTTTTTGGAATGGTCTTAAGAATCCTTGTAATGAACGTTATAAACGAATATTCAAAGCAAACTAACAACAATATTGTGTTTACCAAGATCTATCGTAGTTCTTCAAAAAATAAATAATTGTATTGATTAGGGATAATTTTCTTTTGAAAACAATAACGTTTTTCATACATTAAAAATTCCAAAAAATTATTAAATTGCTTTGCTTTTCAAATTATACAGGGTTTTTATGATATTTCTTTTTATATTACATATTGAGCGGTATCTCAGCCATAACTTGACGAATGTTGGTTTTTAAGTGCTGAAGAGTTAAAGGTTTGTCTTGGTGGCCAGTTGATATCCCCATGACCAGAAATTACGCGGCCAAGAAATATCTCTTCCAATTAAGCCATATTCGCTCGAGTTGTGTGGCATGTTTTGCACAGTCTTGGTGAAACCACATATCCTCTAAGTCATATTCTTCAATAGCAGGCAAAAAAAAGTCGGACGACTGTCAATCAATTCGTAGCATTATGATCATATTTATCATACAGTCGTTTTCAAAGAAGTAAAATCCAATCACACCTCCCATCCAAAAATCGCCCTAAACAGTGACTTTTTGATGATGTAATATGGCATCCCTTTAATTACTTGAGGGCTCTCAGAGTCCTAAATACGACAATTTTGTCCATTAACATTTTAGAAAAATCGCCGTTCACAGCCTGTTGTACAAGCACCCATTCGACTTATCTATAACGTTGTAAATGGTCAGCTATCTTCAATTTGTGTTTGAGCTGGACTTTAAATAGATGTAGGCGTAGATCCAAATGCAAAATATTCCATAATGTGCCGTAAGTCAATCCTAATTCCTGAGAATGAAGAGGAATCGACACATTCGGGTCTTCTGCAACACTTTTACTTACAAGTACAGCAGCGATATTTTCAGTGGTACGAGCGAAACGATGATGCACAATCCTTTCAATATCTATAACCAATCCAGTGTCTTCAAATTCCTTTACAATTTTGTCAATTTCTTGTGTAGTTGGGCGATTATGTAAAAAATAATCTCCATTTAAAGCACAATATTAGGATGTGCCAGAACCACCATTTTTGTAATTGGTTTTAAATATTTTTGTATGCGTTGTGCGAAAGTTTTATAATTTTAACTAAAAAATTGGCTTAACAACTTAGAAAGGTAGAAATGGCGATCTCAATGCAACCTAACCTGAGATCCAATTAGCGCTGTAGTGCGCCGTTTTGATACCAAAAACTCGTTTGACCTATGATAGAACGGGAAAGATTTATAGAGAAGCTTCATAGCGATTATGTTAAAGCCATTTTGTCGCATTGAGAAAAAAGATTAGGTCTCTAATCTTTGTCTCAGATAGCTCATCAAGTTCGTGAAAGAATGCTTTTCCAAGGCATTTCATTCTAGTGTTTGCCAAAGCAGGACATTTGCAGAAGAAATGGATTATCGTTTCATTTTCTCTTGGGTCACTACAATTACGGCAAAAGGTGTTGTAAGCGATACCCAAGTGAGCTATGAAGGGCCGATCCTTGCCTGGCTAGCTCATCACCCGTTCATTTCCCACGGTACCACTATGGCCCGGAACCCAGATCAGGGTGACACCGAGGTTAATATTCAGGCTCGCAAGCTCATCGCGACATTGCTGGACCAATTTAGATGAGGATATGGCCGAGTTAATGGCTTTGACAGCTGCCTGACTGTCTGTGAAGATAGCCGCATTTCGGTTTTGGTTTATGCTTTGTTAAAGTATCTTACATGCCTCCCTTATTGCCAGCAGTTCAGCCTGAAAAGCGCTAGCAAAGTCAGGAAGCCTTAAGGATTAAGCTACATTTAGGTACTCAGAAAATATCCCAGAACCAACTCCACACCCCATCTTTTATCCGTCAGTAAAGATGGTTGTGTCGAAACCTGTTGACACGATGTCATCCTCCCAATCTTCTCTGGATGGGAAAATAACCTTAAAACCCTTACTAAGGCTCAAAGTAGGAGTGCAGTAGTCAGTGTCTACTGAGATAATATCTGAGGGAATCAATTTCGTTGTGTTGCTGTGACCATAAGGTTTTGACAACCAGCTGTTTGATTTCTTCAGCCTAATAGCGCTGCAGGAAACTATGTATTTAATAAAAAGGTCGATTGGTAGAAGATCCAAAATAAGGTTTAAGGCATCCGTTGGGCAAGTACGCATGGCCCCTGTGGTGCCCACGCAAGCTGTTCTCTGAACCTTCTTTAGCTTATCAATATTATAGGCTTATAAGAGCAGGCCACCACACCACACAATCGACCCATATGTTAACGTCCATAAAATAATCTTCAACTGAAGTCCCCGCTTTTTGCCGAAAGTTTTGCTGCAGGCGTAAAAGGCAACACAGGCCTTCTTAACCCGTACTTTAATTTTTAGTTTCTAGTTAAGTTTAGGGCCGAGTATAACTGCCAAATATTTTGCACTGGAATACAATGATAGGATTTGACCGTTGAGTCGAGGTAGCGTGAAGGGCGGTACTTTAGTTTTGGTGGTAAAGAGCAACAGTTCAGTTTTACTTTTTTTAACTCCTAGGTCACAGCTAGTGGCCCAGTTGCTAACTTTCTTCAAAGCTGACTCCGTGATTTCACTAATCACAGAGGTGTTCTTTCCTGACACCAATAGCACCAAATCATCAGCATAGGCTTCATCCTTCACTCCACATCTCTCTTATTTAACGAGAATTGTTTCCATGACCAGAAGCCATAGAAGAGGCGAAAGGACACTACCCTGGGGTGTTCCCTACTCACGTGTTTTGTTGCGATTGTATTGCCTAGAGTGGCTCGAATCTTGCTATCACTGAGCATGGAGAAAATCCATTCTAGAATGAAGTCTTCAACACCGAACTTAAGGAGCTATTCCACTTGTTAAAAGCATCTTCTATATCTAGGAAGGTAGCAAGAGTAAATTCTTTATAATGGATTGTTTGTTTTACAGTACGCACTACCTCATGGAGGGCAGTCTCCGTAGATTTGCCCTTAAGATAAGCATGCTGAGAGCTTTCGGGAGGTCGTCCAACTAGGATTTCTCTAATATGGCAATCAAGAAGGCGCTTCAAAGTGTTAAGCACAAAAGATGTTAAGCTTATTGGTCTGAAATCCTTCGCGGATTCGTGACCTCTCCTACCCACTTTCGGGATAAAAACTACTTTGACCTGTCTCCACGACATGGGCACAGGCATCTTTTGAAAATTTGTTCCAGCCATGGAGCTGCCACATCATGCAATTTTTGAAGCATAACTGGCAGTATGCCATCCATGCCTGGGGATTTATATGGAGAGAAAGTATTGATGGTACACAAAATATTTTCTCTATTTATAACGGAATTGACTTGCTCCACATGAGCTTTAGCTCTGTGGTTTCAAGCGCTTCGGGGTTATCACTCTCGCAACCCGGAAAGTGCGTCTTCATCAGTAGCTCAAGAGATTCGGCTGGAGAGGCTGTCCAGGTTCCATCAGGATTTTTTAGAAATGAAGGATTACAATGTTCCTTCGATAAAACTTTGCTGAGCCTTGCGGAGTCCTTTCAGTCTTCGATTGAGTGACAGTATTCTCTCCGGGCTTGTCTTTTGGCTGATGACAGGGCTTGGTTGTAAATTTTAAGAGAGCCTTTTACGGTTGGTAAAACTTATGTTTGTAACAGATATTGAAAATTCCTAAGACTCGACAGTTCTTCATTCCACCAAGAAGGAAGGGTTTAACGGCTATATATAACTGGGCAAGAGACTCTAAAAGCTTTACTTATAGAAGTTTCAAAG
Source organism: Eupeodes corollae (assembly GCF_945859685.1). Lineage (NCBI taxonomy): Eukaryota > Metazoa > Arthropoda > Insecta > Diptera > Syrphidae > Eupeodes > Eupeodes corollae. The sequence goes on from NC_079148.1 coordinate 44,440,686, forward strand.
GTTTTCACCTTTGATTCAAGGTCTCCTATCGATTTAGTGAGATTCGGTAAGTTCTTAGTTTGGAATTAGCAATTTGACTGAATTTCTTCCAGTCAGTTCTTTTGGGATTTCTATAAGGCGGAGGATTTTTCGACTCGAAATTAATTTGAAAAAGAATCCACTTGTGATCCGATAACGAATTCAAAGGGGAAACTCTCGGATTCTGAACTAATAAATTACGGTTGTTTACTAAAGTAACATCAAGCACATCCTCCCATCCATCATAATTTTCCGAGCTCGGAAAGACGAAAGTGGGAGTATTGCCCCTGTTACAAATGGTCATATTATTTTCAATAATAAAATCAAAAATAACTCACCTCGTTTGTTGATCTCAGAACTTCTCCAAAGGGTATGCCGAGCATTTGCGTCGCCTCCGATCAGAAGGTTTGGCTTTTTGATTTTAGCTTCGGTTATGATTTTGCACACCTCCTCTGAAGGTGATTATGTATTATGGGCAGAGTAAAAAGAGGCCAACAGCAAACCCTGTGTATTCTTATCCTTAAATCCGACAACTGTCAGATCGGGAGTGCTAAAATTTGGTCGTAAAAAACCCTTTAAATGTTTCTTAGCTAAAACACAAGTTCTTGGATTACATTGGTCTTGATCTGCGGTTCAGATCGTATTGGCTGTCTTGGAGGCCTCGCACTTTGAGGCCGTTTATCCACGGTTCTTGAATAACGCCAATGTCGAAGTTTTCCTCCATAAGAAAAACCCTCGGATTATCTGAAGCACACTTGGAGTGCTTGAATATAAAGCAAAGCAAATTACGAATAAAAAATGATTTAATTTCCAAAACGATTTTGTGCGAAAATAATGTTTTTAACATATCGTTTTCGATATTCAGTATTTTTTTTTTTATTTTTTTTAAGTCCAATCCATTTTTTCATAAAAAAATAAAATCTTCAAGAAATAGTTCTCAAATTTGGTAAAAATTGATGTTTGGTTCTTGATATCTCTTAAATTAATTTCACTCGTGTAATTTGTAAAAATTTTAGAAATGCTATTTAAATTGGTAAACATTTCTTTTCGACTAAAAATTTATTTAACAAAACAAGATTTTCAAACTAAACTATTTTTTTATATGAAAAATATTGTTGGTAATTTTAAATTTTTTAAGAATAATTAAACTGACAACTTTTTAAACCCAACACGAAAACCTACAAACTTTTAAGCCAAATAAATCGACAGACGGAAATGGAAGATATCAGTGTGGGTCGCATCCCAGCTTCTTTTTTCTTTTTTTCGATTGAAAATTTTATATTTTATAAAATTAGGTACAACATAAATAAATCAAGCTTATCGAAATCTGAAACAACGTCTGTTGATTCAGCTTGTTATTTTATATAAAAGTTACCAAAATTAATTTTAAAACTTACCGAGCAAACAACTTTTTGAATGATCCTCTAAGATTCCAAGAATTCATAGAACATCCAAAATATTTTAAAGACATCGATATTCGGTATGGAGTACCTTAAAAGTATCATATATCAAAGTGTAGAGCGAATAGCTTATAAATATATTTATTTTCCATCACTATCTATAAAATACCTTCCCGTCGACTTTATGACAACTCCTAGAAGAAATTAATTATTAAATCCTTTTTGCAGGAAGAAAATCGCATCAATCTCAAAATTCTATAATTCTAAGGATGATACGGTGAACTACCGTCATCGTTGTCGCTGTCGTTTTCGTCATTGCTGTTCTGTTGCGATATATGCTGCACACCTTTATATCCGGTAAATATATTTACATACATATATACATACATTTTATAAACCTAAAGGTATATGTAGGAAAGAAAATAGATAGAATATAATTTGGCGGTAAGAAATCTCCAAGGGAAAGAAGGAAAATCTTAAACTTTTGCCAAAACACTATAGTGAAGAATCTTAAAAAGAGTCTCTGTGTTTTGTTGGTCTTATTTTTTATATGCAAATCATTTGATGCAGACTTCAAGTCATAAAGAAAAACAACTCGGAGCGCGAGTGTTTGTTCCTCGATGCCGCACAAGTTGTTCCGTAATTTAATTTCTTCATCTTCAAGTTGAATGCCTTTGAAATGGTTAATAGAATTGCAGAACGTAGCTTAGCTGATTCGGTGGCTGATGATGAGATGGTATGGCGGCTGATGGTGCGCTCCTTAAACTCAAACCCAAACCCAAACCCAAGTCTAGTCCTGGCTGTATAATGAATACTATATAACCAAGTATATAGATAGAGGTATATAATAGGTTTACCTACCTACCTTCCAGCCAACCAACCAACCAACCTACGAAAAGATATAGAAGTTTAAATTATTTCAGAACTGCGGAAACTTTGTCATACACTTCTGCATTTCCTGGTTCGTTATTATTGTTGTTGTTGTCGCAGCAGCCCGGATAAGAGATGCAGACATGACGTAAAACAGTCGGCTGTAGGGTTCTTCGGTTTCGAGTCCATTATGAGGATGTGGAATGATATATAGCATATCTAGGCGGGTATAGCAGCTTAGTGTATGTGGTTGTAGGTATGTTTTTGTAAAGAGATTTCAAAAATGGTGGTTGGTGCCGTCGTTTGTTTGTTGGCCTGGTAACAGAGATAAATTGGTTTGGTTTCAACTGTGTAAAACAAAATAAACTTTTCCACAAACATAATAACTACTACTACATACATACTGTTACCCATTCACAAACACAGACACATAGATATACTTTTTATACTTATTATACAAGGGCTGGCTGTAAATTAAAATGTTTAACAATTTTGTTCGGTTACTGGCGATTAAAGGAATTATAACTTTTATCATGTTTTTCAGTATCTGGCTGCTGCCCTTCGTACCATGTAAATTAAATACATAGAAAGTTAAAGTTTTTCCAACATAACAAATATCAGAAGTCACTTTTTAATTACAATCAATTTTTTAAAATATTTTCAATGAAACTGTATGCTTCATGTATCTCAAAGCCATGATTAGACAAAAGAGGCTGGGATGCGACCCACACTGATAACTTCCCATCCCGTCTGTCGATTTGTCTTGCTTTAAAGTTTGTAACTTTTCGTGTTGGGTTAAAAAAGTTGTTAGTTGAATCATTCTTAAAAAATTTAAAATTACCAACAATTTTATTTATTTACAATTCGTTAAATACTAACGTTAACAATTCTTAATATATACATAAAATCTAAAAACGTAAACTTTTGAAAAATTTTAATTTGCAATGAATTAAAACAAGATTTCAATTAATTGATTTAGCGGGCTATGTACACGTTTGATCTGCTAAAATTAGTATTCAATGGTTTCTGGAGCCTTACACTTGAACGACTAAAACTGAAGTTTAAACTACCAAGAACTGATGGTGATAAAATTTGTCCATTTATTATTCCAACAATAAAACAAAACTGTTAATATATCCTATGATTTGTCAAAGAAGGAAAATTTATGAGAGAAAGTCTTGAAACCACGGAAGTGATCGTAGACAAAAACGCAAAAGTCTTTTCTGAATAGCTTCGAGTCTTGTGACGTGTATGGCGTAGTAAGGTGACCAGACCATGCTGTTGTACAAGCATCTTCCAGGACTGGTCTCACAAATGAAACAAAAACTAATTTTAAAACATATGGATCACGGAAATCACGGCCAAATCTCTGAATAAAACCCAGAACTCTATTTGATTTTTTAACTACGAAGTTAATATGTTCATTGAATGTTAATTTAGGATCTAAGACAAAACCTCAGTCAAAAAACACATATACGAGTACTCTACTTAAAGGAAAAGAAGATGGGTTGCGACCCACACTGATAACTTCACATCCCGTCTGTCCAAATTTTCGTACTATTTTTTGTAGATTTTTTTTTTTATGAAAAAAACAGACTGTTGGATTTTTATATAAAATTACTGAATATCGAAAAAATATTTTCTGTGAAATAAAATAAGTTTGAAGCCAATATTTCCAATTTTTGAAAAGCTATTTGAGTCGAAAGTAAATTTTTACCAAGTTTTAGTATTTTTTTTTTAGAGTTATATTTTTTGTAAAAAAAACTGTCAATTTGATTTTTTTTTCAAAATTTTATCGAAGGTTGAAAAAAATATTTCTTATAAGGAAAAATTAGTAAGAAGTTATTATCTCAAATTTTTGAAAAGATATTTGAGTCAAAATCATTTTTTACCAACTTTTGTTAATATTGTTTCGGTTTTTAATTTTTTCAATTCGATTTTTCTCAAAATTTTTTTATATAAACTTATAAAATAAAATAAGTTTGAAGCCTAAATTTCAAGTTTTGAAAGCATATTTGAACTGATATTCAAGTTTTACCAACTTTGAGTAATGTTTTTTCAATGTCAATTCGATTTTTCTCAAAAACATTATTCTTCGTTGCACAAAATTGCTTTGGAGATGAAATCATATTATAGTCGTAAAATTTTGGAGTTGACAATTTTTTTTGTTCAGTTTTCTTGATTTATAAAAAAAAAACCGTTTAATGGATTTTTTTCAAAAAATATACTTCTTTAACATCACGTAACAATTAATTATATAAAATTTAATTCATGTCTCTTCTAGTCTGTTTCAAGTACCTATATAAGATTTAAAAATATACCTGTTAAGTAAGTTTGTCTTCAAAGATATAAATGCCATTTTACTTGTCACCAAAATCGCGCGATTCATCCCAACACACAACACATCCTAGGACAGCTCATCCCGGAAATGAAAAATACTTGGAAGCATACTCGTACTTAACGAAAACAATTGTTTGTGTATGCAACTAGTTCGTTCAAAGCTTTTTACTTTAGATAGCTTTATTTTAGTTTAATATTAGAAGAACCAGGATGGAAAGTAAATTATCTGAAGATAAGAAAGAGAAAGAATATGTATGTTTAAATTGTAAAGCGATCGCCTATTGGTTGTGTAGTTAGGCAGGTGTCTAAATCGAACATAGCAAAGTTCACTTGGAGTGCTCAGCTTTATGCAGATAGATAGATAATGACATGTTTATGATGATAGTGAAAGAATATTATTGGTAGATTGAAGGTACTAACTTCAATCCAATCACATTCCTTCTTTTCTACAAGTTTTCAGCGCAAACATGGAGTTATTACGTTCAGTTTATTTCTTCGTTAAAGTACAAGAAATTGCTATTCACGTGTTGGTTATAGTCAGGCTCTTGTGCGTTTTGGATTTTAGTTATGAAATGACACGTAAGCAGTAGTTATGGAAGTTGTACGCTTCTTTAACTAATTACTAATTATTTATTCTTTTATTTAGGCGAAGGCAAGTAAAAGAATAGTGGCGCTACACGGACGGCCATTGTTGGTATTTACAATACTTATATATTTATAAAAATACATCAATATGTACCAAATGCATTAATTTGGATAAAAGATAGGAAAGTAATTAAAATTCTGTCAAAATAATTTACTTTAAATATAGTTAAAATAATTTAAAAATATATTTAAAGATTCGAAATTTTACCTGAAAAATAAGTTTGTCTTCAAAAATTTGAATGGCATTTTATAAATCAAAAAACCCTTGATTTTTCGAATATTTTTTTTGAAAATCGTTACGGCGGTTTCTTTTATATATAAATTTTAATTTTGTTCTAAAAATATTTTTGGTATGCAGTTGTTTAGTGATTGTAAATATACGCTATAAATTTGAATGTCGTAAAAAAATGTTGACCCGTTTTTGAGATATCGAATTTAAAAAATAAAATGCAATATTTTTTTTTTAATCCAAGCAATAAAAAATTGCGCTTTTGATAATCAAATATTGTTAAGGCAATATAATAGTTTATTCAGAAAAAAAAATTATTGAAATCAGTTTATAAGTTGCTGAGAAAATTAAAAACACAAAATAACATTTCTTTGAGTGGTACCATTCCTGAGCAATACAAAAATATGTTTTTCTTATTAAAAGAAGCCAAGTTAAAAAAAAATTATAGAAAATTAAAAAAAAAAACTATCGGTTTGTTTTTGAGAAAATTAGAATTTTCGTTTTTTGACCTAAAAAATTAAAAAAACGCCTAACGCGAATCTGTTTAAAACCGAGTTCAATCGACCCAATGGTTTAGGCTGTAGGAGCGTGGACAGACAGACAAAACAGACCGGACGGAATCGCGGGACCAACTTTTTTCGACTTGACTACCATCGTAATATCATGTTTGATTAAAATCTCGAGTTCGAAATTTTGCACGAATGCAAAACTTGCCATATAGTTCCTTTATGTCGCAAGTAAAAACCACAAAAGCAATTTTCTTGAGAGCCCTATCTGCATCTTTCTGCCTTATTATCTGTATAACAAAACTTATTTGAAGTCGATATCTCCTCTGGTTCTTGAGCTATGGACGACGAAAAAAACGTCGCGAACGTACTTACACACGCACGCACACACATCTTTCTAAACATCATTTATTTCGACTCTTGTTAACCCTTGAAATGTCGAGAAATGTCAAAATTTTTAATTTAACAAATCGGACCCATTACAATTACTTTTTATGGGAAGTTCAAAATTTGTATGAATGCATATAATTTAAAACTTGATCATTATAACTCCTATCTCTGATTATGAATTAGAGTATTTAAGCTTCTATGACAGTTTTTATAGAAAAGTTTTTAATATGATTATTGACAATAACGTCATTGCTCAATTTGAATCACGTCGCAATATATTTGTCTTACCCTTTTTACTGTTATTTTAACAGACTTCGTTCTAGTACCATTGCCTTTTGCACCCTTTAAACAGTTCAACCAATCCAACATCGGCAGTACTGTGAAGTAAAAAGATTCTTTGATTAGCTAAACTTCGTGAATGTCGAATTCATTTCAATGATATATTCCTATTATTGCATTGTTCAAAAACTCAATTACAAGTACACAGACACATTCTTTTTGTGTGCTAATTTATTTACGATATCCCCGAACATAGTGTACCTATTTTGTGTTTTCTTAGGTTCCGTCTATTTTTAAATCCTGACAAAAAATACTAAATACTAATACTATTCATGTTTCATAAAAAAAAATTCTCCTAAAAAATTATGTTTGTCATTTTCTGTGAAAGTGTCACATGGCATGCCAACTCTCGCCGGTTACTAATTTCTTCGTAAACTTAAAAAGTTGTACATAAACTTAAAGAAGATTTATCCGATTAAAAAAATATAAAACATGTCCTCATTTCTCACATTTCGGTACCCTTTATTTCTTACCTGCTACGTAGTATATTTTGAAGGTAAATTTAAAATATATGTAGGTATCGTTTTTAATTGAATTTATGTAACTTAGAAAACTTTTATAATTCCCCCTTTTTTGTTCTAAGTAATAAAATATACAACGTTAACAAATCACATCAAAGCCCCTGTCAAAAAAGTTTTTGTCCCTTCTAAATCTCTTACTAATATTTTCAAATTTTCAAACAAGGTATAAACTTGCTACCTTACCAGCATTGTTCCACGATTAATATTTACACAAAAATAAAAAAAAACATAAGTTCCAACAGACAAAAAAGAAATTCCCTAGAAAAGATTCAAGGATGAAAAACTAAATCCTATAGGATCACAGACCTTCCGTTTCAAAAAAATAAAATAAAAAAAAAAACTTCCATGGATAGCTATTAAGGATAGCACAGGTTATTTTCTATGTGCGAAGAAGAGAATTAAAAAAAAAAACCTGTCCTATGGTCTATTGTCTTCGGTCAGTGACAGAGTTTTTATTTTCTTATTTTATTTGGACCTATTTTATTCTTGGGTTCTATTTTCTTTTGTCGACATTTTATGCTAATACTAACGACAAAGTTGATACCAAGCAAGCAAAACTTTAACTAAGCCAGTCCAGTAAGCACCTTAAAGAGACTTCCCAGCTTAGTTCTTTCGTCATTTAATCTTTTGCCTTCATTTTATTGACACTTAGATGGAATGGGCTTAGATGGGTACCAAGGCCAACCTACTATACCTATGCTAGATTAAAAACAAAAATCAACAATTTTTTGTTGAATATAAAATTTGTTTTGATGCTCTGCAGGATGCCAGGATTAAAACTTAATAATTCAAGAATTAGAGATGATAACGTTGTACAATGTACAAGTCATATCTATAAAGGAACATCTAAATAGGTTCATCATCTTCTGAATTGGTACATCTACAATCTACACTTTACATAAATAATTATATAGGTAAAGATAGGTTGTAGGAACAAACCTAGATTATGATTTATAAATTATTTTCTGTTTAACATGCCATAAATTTGAAAAACGAATGAAAAATTGATTTTATTGTGGGTAATCTTAAAACGTGTCAATGCTTAGAAAAGGTATTTTTGTGTTGGATTGAAATAAACTAAAATTTATCACATACCTTAATGTCTATGTTTTCTATTTTGCACCTAAAACACACAAGATAAGAAAAGATGGTAAATCAAATTTTGATACAAAAATAATCTTTTGTGTTTTTGTCTACCTAAATACATGTTAACATATAAAAAATTGCTAATACACCGAGCTACAGTGAAATTTTAAAGTGACCTAACAGATTGTACCTATGTCAGTGTGCAGATTATTTTTTGATTATTGAAAACTTTCATAGACAACGAAAATAAGAAATACTCAAAAAACTAATATGGTTCGAAAATTTTGATTTTGTACAGTTTTTAAATGAAAATTTTTTGCAATTTTATGAGGATTAACAACAAACCTCTCCATCTAGCTCGGTCCCTAGCTATATGTCTCCAGTTTCGCGCTGCAACTTGCGTGAGGGCAACTTCCACTTGCGCGCGCCAACTGATCCACGGTCTTCCTCTACTGCTCTGTCCTGTGAGTGCGGATTCGAAGAATTTCCGGGCCGGAGCTTTGGTTTCCATGCGCTCTACGTGACCCAGTCATCTTAGTCGTTAGACTTTTACCCTTCTGGCTAAGCCTACCTCGCTGTACAGCCCGTACAGCTCGTCGTTCCATCTTCTCCTCCACTCTCCTTCGATGCATACGGGACCGTAGATCACACGAAGAACTTTTCTCTCGAAGCGATCCAAGGTGCTTTCATCAGCTTTTGTCATACTCCATGCTTCTGCACCGTATAGCAGAACGAGGATGACAAGGGTCTATATAGCAACACTTTGGTCCCTCGAGAGAGGACTTTTACACTCAATTGCTTTCTTAGTCCGAGGAAACAACGGTTAGCAAGAGGAGTTATTCTGCGTCTGATCTCAGCGCTGGTGTTGTTTTCTGCGTTTACAGCGGAGCCTAGGTAGACGAAGTCCTTGACTACCTCAAAGTTACGTCAGTCGATGGTGACGTTTTGATCAAGACGTCGGTATTGTGTGTCCTTTCTTGACGACAGAATGTACTTTGTTTTTCCATCATCAACCGTTAAAACCATTTTTGACGCCTCTGCGTCAATACTCACAAAAGCCTCATTGACATCACGCTGAATTCTTCCTATTTTGTCAATGTCAACAGCATATGCCAGAAATTGGACAGAGTTTTGAAGGATAGTGCCTCTAGTGTTCACGTGTGAGCTCTGCACTATTCTTTTAAGCACAATGTTTAAAAAATCACATGACAGCGCATCACCTTGTCTGAAACCTTTTTTGACATCTTAAGGCTCTGTTAAGCTGTTTCCAAACTTTATGGAACAGCGTGAATTCTCCATGGTCATCCTGCACAAACGGACGAGTTTGGCAGGGATGCCAAAACAAGACATGGCTCTGTACAGCACGTCCCTGTAAATGCTGTCATATGCGGCCTTGAAATCGATGAAAATATGGTGGGTGTCGATTTGGTGTTCTTGGGTTTTTTCCAGGATCTGCCGTAATGTGAATATTTGATCGACTGTGGACTTTCCTGGTCTAAAACCACACTGATAAGGAAGGACCAATCAGGTCGTTGACGATGGGCTTTAGACGTTCACATATTACGGCAGAGAAGATTTTATAGACTGATTCCTCTATAGTTGGTGCAGTTTAGAGGGTCTCCTTTTTTCAGGATCGGGCAAACAATACTGACGTTCCATTCATCGGGCATTCTTTCTTCTGACCGTATCTTACAGATAAGTTGGTGCATGATCCTAACCAACTTATCTTCAGCCGCTTTAAAGAGCTCGGCATTCAAGCCATCCGCTCCAGCGGCTTTATTAGACTTCAACTTAGATATGGCAATCTTTACTTCCTCTAAGTCGGGAGGACGGGATTGTTGGCTTTCGTCGTCTATGTTGAATGGATCATCCTGCTTGACAGCGGAATTCAGTTCGTCGTCGCCGGTATACAGTCTGCAGAAGTGGTCCTTCCATATCCTCAGCTTTGACTATGATGTTTCCTATTTCGTCTTTGCAGCCTTCGGTTCTAGGTTTATGTACCTATGAATTTCGTTTCACCTGTTTATAAAACTTTCGAACTTCATTCCTGCTTTTAAACCTCTCAACATCTTCGACCGCACGCTTCTCATGCTCTCTCTTTTTCCTTCTGAGAAGTCTGCGTTCCTCTCGCCTCTTCTGCTCATAGAGCTCATGAGCAGCTCTCGTCCTTTTATGCAGCGCTGCTTTGCGTGCCTGTTGTTTGGCTGCATTTGTCTGCCGACATTCTTCATCAAACCAGGGGTTCCTTGTTGGTGGCTGTTTGAAACCCAGCACATCAGAGGCGGCTTCTCTTGCATCTTGGCAATGTTGCCACTGGTTTTCGATACATTGTGTTGGCGGCAGAGAACTTCGAGAGAGGTTACTTGTAACTCGATCGGAAAAGGATTTGGCGATCTCTGGCGATTGTAGCCGTTCGACGTTGTATCTTCTCCCAGCACCTCCCTGTTTTGCCTTGGGTCTGGAAACCCGAAGTGCTACCTTGACTACAAGGAGGTAGTGGTCCGAGTCGATGTTAGCTCCTCGGAAAATTCGTACATCCATAATGCTGGAAGCGTGTCTGGCGTCGATCGCAATATGGTCAATCTGGTTGACGGTAGATTGATCTAGAGAAGTCCAAGTTCCTTTGAGGATGTTGAGGTGTGGAAAACGCGTACTGGCTACCATGACGTTTCGCCCCGCAGCAAAATCTATGAGCCTGAATCCGTTGTCGGAAGTGTTGTCGTGAAGGCTGTTCTTCCCGATTATTCCACCAAAGATGTCTTCTCTTCCCAGCTTGGCATTAAAATCGCCCAGGACTATTTTAATATCGTAGCTAGGGCACTGTTCATATGTTTTGTCTGGGAGCTCGAAGAACATATCTTTGGTGCTGTCGTCTTTCTCTTCTGTGCGGGCGTGCGCGCATATCAGGCTAATGTTGCCGAATTAAGTCTTGATGCTTATGGCCATGAGGTGCTCATTGATGCACCTATAGCTCAAGACTTCTTGTCTAAGTCTGGCTGCAATGACGAAGCCGCATCCAAATAAGCGCTGTTGGTTTTCGTGGTAGCAGTCACCATAGTAAATATCGCAGTTCTTTAGTTCTTTAGTTCTTTATTAAAAAGGTATAGCATTACACAGTAAGATACAATATCTTCTTTATAGCGCAAGCTTTATATATAAGTTTTGTATCCTCTTTTTGCCCGGCCCTTACCATCTTATTTCCTGGATGGCGGTGATATCTGCTTTATAGCGGTATAGGGCCTCCACTAATTCTTCGGCAGCACGTGGTCTGTTAAGGGACCTAACATTCCACGTGCATATCCGAAGTTCGTTGTCCTTAATTCGTTTGCTTTAGTTGTCCACAGTAAATCCGTCCGTATCCAAGGCTTGTTGGTGCTTCGCAACTATGAAAGCTTTTACGTGACCAGGAAGTCACCCCGACGCACAACCCCCAACCTAGAGGGCCAGATCCTAAGTATAACTCCATGGATGGGGAGCCGGATAAAACCGCTCCTTATAGGCCGGGGCTCCGAATACGTCGAAGAACCCCTATAAGGTGTTCACTAAGTAGTTCAACCTTACTGGAACTGTAGACGTTACCGTTGATTCCATTTCGGGAATTTCTCCGCTGCCGTCTGGATAAGGAGAGGTGCCTTAGTGGAAACACCTCTCCCCACCTCTCTCTTTCCACTGGGGTTGAAACCCAATGTCCAGTTGAGGTACTAAGCACCCGATGTTCACCACGGTGAGGTGAGAGTAGGAGTTATAGACAGAGGTTGGTTTTGAGAAAAACCTGTGGACGCATATGTCCTCTTGAATGCACATGTCTACCATTTGAACATCATTTATTTGCCATTGCCTATTAAAATATGGGAGATCTTTTTGCCGGACCCATCTTTTTGCCAGACACTGTATATAGAAAATTTATTTGACGACCAAAAACAACGTAAGGACGTTCGAACGTACGTATGCACGCACCCATAGACATCTCTCTAAAAATCTTTGATTTATGTTCTAGTGACCTTGACTGGACCTATTACAATAACTTCCTTTTTGAAGTTATAAAAAACAGTTTATCATGAAATTTTCAGAAATAAGTTTATGATACATGCTATTTCCAACACAAAATTTTCCATCTTTTAATCCGGATTACCCTCAATATCATAGGACACCAACCCACAGTCCTACTCACTTTTAACGTTTCTTAATTTCTATAGGATATAAAAATTTGATATGTTTTCAATTCTATTCTACTTTTAAAAAAATAACTTCCGAATTTTGTCTATTAATCAACAATTTATTATTGTTTTTAAAAGTAGATATTTTAATAATAAAAAAGTTAAAAAAAAACGAACTTTAAAAAATTATATTAAATTTTGCATTTTTTTTTTGTAATTTATGTGTCTATTTTTTAATTAAATTTATCACCTTCAAAACAAAAAAAATATTATTTTTGTTTATTCTTGGTAATGTTGTAATATTTTTTTAATTCCAAGAAATATTTTTGGTCCCACGATTATTGTTGGTATTATTTTTAATTTCTCTTGTTGGTTGATAAATTATTTAAACTATTTTCTTCTCAGAATTTATTTAAATAAAATGCAACAGAAAAAGAAAATAAAAGTATCTTCCTTCTTCTTTTTTTATGGGTTTCATAAAAACAGCTTCTGTGTACATTCTTAGCATGCTCAATAAAATATCAACTTTTTAATTAAAATGTCTGCCTCATTAACGATAATTTTTTCCTGAAAAAAATATTAAAAATATAAATTTTACAAAAAATAATATATGGAAGTCGAATTAAATAAAAAAAGGAAATGAAAAAATTAACGAAAAACAATTTTAATTCAATTAAACACAGAATTAAATTTACACATTCGCCTACCGGTTTTTATAGACAAATATAACAACCTGCATACGGAGATAGTACGAACCAGGCTATATATGTTCATAAATGCATGAAATAACTCAGTAATTGTTGTATCCATTGGAATATTATCCTTCGTATCCTTATTGGTGATACGGGTTTACAATATACGAACAAACTTTGTACGTAGCGCTTCAACTAAGGACGTCAATAGGGTTGCCGTGTGAATTAACTCATTTAATAGCGAGATGTAAAAGTATTTGTATCCCAAAACCAGAGTCAAAAAAGTATCCCAAATTCGGAGCCAAAAAAGTAACCGAAATAAGTTGAACTTTATTTTTTTGAAAAAATACAAAAAATAAAATTTATATATTTATTTGATTAAAATAGATGAGGTTTAAATATATACCAGGATTTCAAAACAAAATTGTTGCATTCCTAAATTGTTTATCAAAATTATAATTCCAAATGAGATTGAAAACTTGTAACCGTTAAATTGGAAAATTGTGATTTTTTTTTAACAAAGCTCTTTAAAGAAAAATGTCATTATCTGTAGCGTTGCTGATAATAAAGTTTAATAATTTTATAAAAAATCTTCTTTTTATAACTTTTATTGCCGAAAATACCGTCCAATTTAAAACCCAATTATGATTTAGGTGTCATGACAGACATTATGTCAGCCATTTTGGAAAAATATAGCCGAACTTCCTATATAAATAGTCTCATATGGCAAGCCTAGATAACACCTCCTAAAGAGATACACACACGTGCCTATAGGACATACTGTACATATATGTGTACATAGGTTCATATATATATATGTAATGTAGGTAGATTGTTATTTTAGTGAGAGAGCCAACAGCAATATCTCGTGTGCATAAGGCAACATATCAATTTTTCTCCGGTCCATTAACCATATCGCCGCAACGAAATGCAATTGCAATCCGGTGACCGAAAATTATATTCCACCAGGATACATCCTGAGTTTGGTGATCGAGTTCGGGTTCGGGTTCGGGAGTCGTAGTCCATCCAAATCGGACCATGTTAAAGTTGACTCTGGGATTTCGACTCGACTCCTGTAGACTATAGAGTGCTGGCGAGTTTACACACAAAATGCCACAGGCGGAAGAGTAAGCCAAAGCCAGGATACAGGAAGGACAGAAGCTCCGGTGTGAACTAACTGGTAGAGAAAATGACATCATCACCAAACATTTACCGTTACGATACGACAAATAGTCTCCTCAGTTGTAATAATGTGAAGCAGAAGGAAAAGCTAGATATAAGTAAATTCCCTATATGCATTACACATGCAATGCATACAGACAGAGAGATGTTATTAACGGTGATGATTTTAAGTTGACCGCTCCTTAATATCGTCATAGCAATATTACACTTTTAGAGGACACAAGTTGACGAGCTGCTTTAGTTGTTCTTCTGTGAGTCTTTTCTTTTGTCCTTTAGATAGGTACATGTACTTGAATTTCTTGGAATTGCGTATGTTAGTTATTTATGCCCCATTAAGCACTGAAGTGAGTTTTAAGGAATTCACAATGTTGGGTTAAGCTAAATTTTAACACTATAGCACTAACATTCGTGTTCATTAAATGTTTGTATGGGCTCAAGTCCATATCTTCCAAATACTATTTGATTTTGCTTAAGTTGCCCAAGCCCAAGTCTTTCATGCATACCTAAGTCGAGGGGAAGAAATATCTAAACAGTTTGGTACTAAGTTAAAAATATTATTCAGTTAAGTTTTCAGTAAGAGTTAAAAAAGTTGGTCTTATTTTGGACAAGAAAAGTCCACGTTAGTACTCTTCCGCTATGAAAAAAACCTATTAAATGGCAAAGATCAACAATCTGCTCTAATCAAAGTTTTTACAGGTACCTTTCTGTCCGTATGACTATATTTTGAACTCGTCTCAAAGTTTAAAAAAAAAGTGGGTTATTGACTACTCCGTAATTCTAAAATAAATTGAATAATTTTAAAAGTCTATTTTAAAACCAATTGGGTCAAAATTAATAAGTGGGTTGGTGAAGACGTTTACTCAGAAAAAACTTAAAAAACGACAACGGATTCAGGCTCATAGATTTTGATGCGGGGTGAAACGTATGGTAGCCAGTACGCGTTTTCCACACCTCAACATCCACAAAGGAATTTGAAGATTTACAGATCAATCTACCGTCAACCAGATTGACCATATTGCGATCGACGCCAGACACGCTTAAAGCATCATTTATGTACGAACTTTCCGATTAGCTAACATCGACTCGTACCACAAGCTCCTTGTAGCCAAGGTAGCACTTCGGATTTCCAGACCCAAGGCAAAACAGGGAGATGCTGAAAGAAGGTACAACGTCGAACGGCTAGAATCGCAAGAGATCCGATCGGAGTTACAAGTAACCTCCCTCGAAGTTCTCTGTCGCTAACACAATGTATCGAAAACTAATGGGAACATTGCCCAGATGCAATCCAAGCCAAAACAATTAAGTATTGTGAGAAGATTCGACGTTAGATGGCTACAATCGTCCTTATCAGTGTGGCTACAGACCAGGAAAGTCTACTATTGACCAAATATTCACACTACGGCAGATCTTGAAAAACAAACCCAGGAACTTCAAATCTATACCCACCATCTCTTTATCGATTTTAAAGCCGCGTATGACAGCATCTATAGGGAAGAGCTCTACAGAGCAATGTCTAGTATTGGCATCCCTGTCAAACTTATTAGTTTGTACAGAATGACGATGGAGAATGCACGCTGCTCTATCAAGGTCAGAAAAGATCTTACCGATGCGTTTGATGTCCAAAAAAGTTTAAGACAAGGCGATGCACTGTCATGCGACTTCTTCAACATCGTTCTGGAAAGAATTGTGCAAAACTCAACCGTCAACACTAGAGGCACAATCTTCCAAAGATCCATCCAATTACTCGGATACGCAGATGATATTGACATAATTGGAAGATCAAAGCGTGATGTCAGTGGAGCGTTTTTGAGCATTGCGACGGAAGCGAAGAAGATGGGTTTAGTGGTCAATGAGGGCAAGACCAAGTATATGCTGTCATCAAAGAAGGACACTGAACGAAGACGTATTGGACAAAACGTCACCATGGACAGCTATAACTTTGAGGTAGTTGAGGACTTTGTCTACCTAGGCACCGCTGTTAATGCAGACAACGACACCAGCGCTGAAATCAAACGAAGAATAACTCTTGCAAATCGCTGCTTCTTTGGACTTAGAAGGCAATCGAGAAGTAAAGTCCTCTCTCGAGCATGTAAAATCACCATCTATAAGACACTCATCATCCCGGTTCTCATTTATGGCGCTGAGGCCTGGACCCTGTCAAAGAAAGATGAGAGCGTCCTAGGATGCTTCGAGAGAAAAATTCTTCGAGTGATTTTTGGTCCCGTACGCATAGATGGAGAATGGAGGAGAAGATTAAGCGACGAACTGTACGGGCTGTACAGCGACACTGACCTAGTTAGCAGAATTAAAGTCATGTAGAGCGGATGGACATCAACGCTCCAGCCCGGAAGGTCTTTGAATCCAATCCCGAGGGACGGCGCAGTAGAAGAAGACCGCGACCCAGGTAGCTCACCCAGGTGGGAGAGGACCTCAACCAACTTAGCGTGTGAAACTGGAGACAGCTAGCTAGGAACCGAGCTGGCTGGAGACGCATGTTGGTTGATGCCCAGGTCCGCAACGGAATGTAGCGCCACCTTAAGTAAGGAAGTAAGTAAGTAAGTAAGTAAGTAATAAAGTAAGGATCATCTCAAGGAAGACTCTTTAGGGAGTCCATACCTGCGAATCATATTCAAGATTAGGGCGAACATGACAATTGTACAAAGGAAGAGTAACATAGCGATCAATGAACTCCTTTGCCCAGCGTTTTATAAAGGGTGATTTAGATTAGGTTAGGATTTTCATGCATTAGTATTTGACAGAGCACGCGGGATTTCAGACATGGTGTCAAAGAGAAAGATGCTCAGTATGCTTTGACATTTCATCATGAATAGACTTACTAACGAGCAACGCTTGCAAATCATTTAATTTTATTACCAAAATCAGTGTTCGTGTGCCGCATTTGGAGTGAAGAGGAACCAGAAGCCATGCATACCGAAAAATGCACTGTTTGGTGTGGTTTGTACGCTGTTGGAATCATTGGACCGTATTTTTTCAAAGATGCTGTTGGACGCAACGTTACGGTGAAGGGCGATCGCTATCGTTCAATGCTTACAAACTTTTTGTTGCCAAAAAAGGAAGAACTGAACTTGGTTGACATGTGGTTTCAACAAGATGGTGCTACATGCCACACAGCTCGCGATTCTATGGCCATTTTGAGGGAAAACTTCGGAGAACAATTCATCTCAAGGAATGGACCGGTAAGTTGGCCACCAAGATCATGCGATTTGACGCCTTTAGACTATTTTTTGTGGGGCTACGTCAAGTCTAAAGTCTACACAAATAAGCCAGCAACTATTCCAGCTTTGGAAGACAACATTTCCGAAGAAATTCGGGCTATTCCAGCCGAAATGCTCTAAAAAGTTACCCAAAATTGGACTTTCCGAATGGACCACCTAAGTCGCAGTCGCGGTCAACATTTAAATGAAATTATCTTCAAAAAGTAAATGTCATGGACCAATCTAACGTTTCAAATAAAGAATCAAAGAGATTTTGCAAATTTTATGCGTTTTTTTTTTTTTAAAGTTCTCAAACTCTTAAAATATCACCGTTTAAAACCAAGCATAGAACTTGCTTTATTGACAATAAAATTAATGTTATGTGTAAATGCTAAGTTGGAACAGAAATGAATACCTAAATCTTTAAATGTGGAGTCGCGGCAAAGTTTTTGCTGTGATATATAATAATCAAATACACTAACGATTCGGTTTTGAGTAAAAGTTATCGTCTGTCGTTTTAAAGGGTTGAGGGTAAGGCTATTTTTGCCACACCAAAACGTAAAACTATCAATTTCGTCTTGTAAAAGGATACGATCTAGGGTGGACTTTATTATATTAAAAATGTTAATTTGAGAGTAGATATGACGAAACGTCCTCAATAGAAAGGATGAACAGTAAAGGGCCAAGATGGCTTCTCTGGGGAACACCAAATTGAGTAACAAAAGGTTCAGAATGACAATTTCTAAATTTTACCTCATAGGATCTGTTTTCAAGGTATGAGTTGATCCAAGCTAAGAAAAATGGTGGAAAACCAAGAGCTTTAAGTTTAAATAAAATAATTCCGTATCTTAGTTGGCCAAAAGCTTTAAAGAAAAGTCAGTGTATACACAGTCAACTTCATAACATTGTTTTAAAGCATTTGAAGATATGTTAGAGAATGTGAGGAGAATTGTAACAATTGATTTTTTTCTCACAAAACCATGTTTCTGTTCGCCAATGAGATTTTTAAAAATGATACACTTTCACAAACAACTTGTTCAAACAATTTAGGAATGCCAGAAAGCTTTGCAATCTGCCTGTAGTTTCTTATATCAGCCTTCTTACCTTTCTTGAAAATTGGTGATAGAAATAACTACTTCCATACACTGGGAAATTTGACTGTTTTTAGAGAAAGTTTAAATAATTAAGTAAGGGGTTCAACTAAAGCATTACTACAGCTGAGCAGTCATCACTCAACGCGGATAGAAGGTAAAGGAGGTTATTAGGATCAGAGGTGTAAGTTTCCGTTGTTACAAAGCCAACCCGACTGAGGAAAACCGGAATAAGTTCAAACAAGCTAGAAAGACATGTAATGGTCATATTCTTCGAACCAAATTTTTGCAAAAAATACTACAATGCCCCAAAGGTAGTACAAATTTCTGGTCATTTGTAAAAAACGTACGAAACACCACGTCATGCTCAGTTCCAACGCTCGTCCACATTGACACTCCCTATGTAAGCTCGATTGAAAAAGCCAATTTGCTTGCAGCACAGTTTGCTGTTAATTCAACGCTACCGGAAAGTCTCATGAATCCTCCTGTTCTTGAGAGCGTAAATGATTTTATGGGACGAATTTTCTTTCGCACTCGTGAAGTTGCAAGAGTACTGAAAGACCTTGACATACACAAATCCGCTGGCCCGAAAAGTATATCCCCAATTGTTCTGAAGAGGTGTTCTTTATAGCTGGCAAAACCATTGCGTAAACTTTTCCATCTTTCCTACTCTACAGGTCTCTTTCCGAGCGGATGGAAAAAAGCATATGTCCAGCCTGTCCCTAAAATAGACGAATCCTCCTCTCCCTCTAACTATCGTCCAATAGCACTCACGTCCCTTCTTTCCAAAGCCATGGAAACGCTGATTAATTATCAGCTCAAGAAATGTCTCAAAGAACGGAAGCTTCTTAATGACCGACAGTACGGTTTTCGTAGTAATAGGTCCACTGGTGATCTCATGGTTAATCTCACCGAACAGTGAAACAAATCTTTACATCGTTTTGGAGAAAGTAATTATTGCCCTTGATATTTCAAAACCATTTGACAGAGTTTGCACCAAGTTCTCTTATCGAAAATGCGCGCTTTTGGTATTGATGATTCTCTTCTTCGTTGGATTAGAAATTACCTTTCTAACCGTTCAATACAAGTTGTAATGGATGGTTACAAGTCTGAAATTCATAAAGTAAATGCTGGTGAACACCAGGTGAACACCTGAGGAACCCCAGGGCTCCGTTTTGTCTCCGACTCTCTTTCTTATATTCATAAATGATCTTATGTCTGCCACTTCTAATCCATTAACCTGTTTCCCCGATGACAGTACCCTCAGCTTCTCATACTCGTTTATAGATTCACATCCATGTCCTAATCAACTTTCAGTACTAGGTATGATATGACAGAACACCTCTTGTGGAATGATCACATATTCGATATTGCTAAAAATGCTGCTAGGTGCTTAGGATTTCTCCAACAGTGCAAGAAATTTTTCACAACTTCTGATCAGGCTGTAATTTACAAAGCCTTCATCCGTCCAAAGTTTGAATATAATTCGCATATCTGGGCAGGTGCCTCTAAAGCAAGTTTAAATCTTTTGGATAGAATACAAAAAAAGCTTTAAAAATGATAGGCGATAGAACTATAATCGAAACATTTACATCGCTAGAACACCGCCGCAATGTTTCATGCCTTTCGTTATTTTATCGATATTTTTACAAACAATGTTCTGTTGAACTAGCCAGTTGCATTCCGCCCTTTGAACGATTCAGCCGTAATACTCGCACTTCCAGAAATGCTTATCAGTTTTCCCTTGAGCTCAATTTCGGGCGTACTGTCAAGTATAGAGATTCTTTCTTAAATCGCACAGCGAGAATGTGGAATGCTTTAGCCAACTCTGTTTTTCCCTCCCATTTTGATGTTCAGAACTTTAAGACCAATGTGCACCGGTATCTAATTTTAAATCCTTCCCTATTTTCCTAATGCTCGCACTGTGTTTAAATATAAACATTTAAAGGGTACTAATAACCCCTTGAGTGCCTGTAAATTATAAAAAAAGGAGCCTACTCTGTAGCACAGGGATGTGAATAGAGCTAGTTCGCGAAAAGGAGTGAAGATTATGAAACTATGCTTCATTAACTTCTTCAGGGCTATAAACAAATGATTCACGGAAATTTGTGGCGAAAGCGTTACAAATATCAACAGTTTTATCTAATGAAAGGTTTCTTGCAAGTGAAGTTCACTGGAAAAACATCTGATATTTTCTTTGAGTTTACAAGTTTCCAAATTTTTTTAGGATGCTCTTTCAAAGAGGTACCCATATCAGTAACATAGCTTGCGTATTAGAAAATTAGAAAGACACTTAAATTTACTAAAGAATTCAACATAAACAGAGAAGTTGAAGTAAACGCAGTTCTTTTCTGTACCAATGGTGGCTAAAGTTTGTATTTCTTTAAAGGTAGATCTAAACAATTATCAAGGATCTTATAAAAATTGAAACTGCTTCGTCAATATTAGAAAAACTTAAAGTATCAGTAATTCCAGAAATGGGGAAATCTTCGGGAACAATTGGAAATTAGCTCTTCTAAACTAAAAATTCTATAAGCAATCAAAGGAATCACTGTGTTTAGTAAGTTAATTACTTAAGTCAAGAAAAATATCCAAGGTGGGGTGATATTTATCAATATTAGTAATTCCTGATCTAGATTCTAGAACTAGAGTTCTAATAGCGTCATAAGAAAATACTAAATCGAGAATTCGGTTTTTTGAGTTTTTAATACAGCTTGTTTTTTGCTGTAGGGTACCAACTACCATCTCTTTTATTTCCAAAATAGCTTATAAATCTTAGTAATTTTTTTCAAAATTCTCCAGCTTTGGGTTTGTTTGATATTTTTTTTTCTGAAATGTTTAGTTGCACCGTTAAAATAAAAACAGTTCATATTTTGCTTTAAAGGAGGGAATATAAACATTTCGGAATAGCTAACAAAATTACTAAATATTTATATAATGTCTTAGATTTTTGAATTTTTTCCTCACGGCGAAAAACCCGTGAATAATTAATTATTAAATTCCGTTCTTCAAATTAGTTTTCCTCATTCTCTAAACTCTAATTTATTAATTTACTCTATACTTTTTCAAATTCCTTGAATTACAATTCTGATCATTATAGACAAAATTAAAGCAAGAAGATTTCATTGGCCAAGGTAGATATAAAATATTGTAATTTCTTTTCCACTTATCGAAATTGCATTTTCCCATCACCACTTCTGTTATTATTTTCAAATGCATTATAGGAATATATTTATTATAAAATGATAAAACTATTACAGTTTTGTCAATATTGAAAATATTATCTCATAATTTATACAAACAAACTTGCACCTTAAAATTTGATTTTACAAATCGAATAGCTTTGGGAAACAGAATCTCCGATTTCGTCGAAAAATCACTCATGTATGCAATACACAATTTCCTCTCTAGTGAATTTCATTTCTGATAATCATCAAAACCTCTATTGGCAATTGGAAAATATTTATTAGGATCCTTCTTCATGATAATATTCATATTTCAGTATCGCAGTACTAGTTGTTGTTTTTGTTGATATTTATGGTCAAGACTGCATTATTTAGAATATTATGCTTGATGTTGAACACGGGCCCGCAAAACATAATTTTCGAATGTGGATTTCATTTCCATGATAGTGTTGACCCTCCAATAATAAAATCACCTATTCACCTATGTATGTATGTAGATAGATCGGCTTTTAGAATATTTTATTATTGTCCGCGGAATAGATTCTACCTCTGAAAAATGAATCCTTAAAATATTCATAGTTTTGACTAAACAATAATATTTAAGGACATCATCGATTTTATGGAACTTTTGCGTTGTGTTTGTGTGCTTACGTTCTTAAATTCTGTGTCATTGAGTTTAAAAAAAGGATTCACAAAACTTGGCTTTATTTGAAGAACATTCATTTTTTTCTATAGAAATATGTGTACAAATCCATTAACAACCATGGACAATGGACAAAGCCGCCACTTTCACTAAGACCAGAAGGAAGTTGGTATTTTTTTTAACCATCATCATGTACAAAAACTATTATCCCTCTGTCGGTATTCGCGTCATGAGTGCCGCCACTTTGCAATGCATTGGTCGGACAGGAAGTTATATTTGAAAGTAATGTCATCCTTATAGTTCCAAAGTGTATCCGTATATATATATGTAAGTATATTCAACTATAGTAGTTCATGCAACAAAGGACACTATGCTGCATCATCGAAATATTAAAAAAGAAAAAAATACAACCTTAGCCTCATGACATGGACGCATCTTTTAGCTCAATTAGCTATTTAGACGTTTTTTCTTTTAATTAGTACTTTTTTGGTGTCGCTCTTATTTTAAATCTCTTGCTTTAATTTTTTGATTTCAATCCTAATTTGAATCCCAATATTAAAACATACTATAGTCTTTAATATAATAAGTGCCTAAAGGGAAGTTATTGTAATCGCTCCGATTTTTCGAACTGCAAAATCTCTTGATGTATCAAGGTGATATCCGTATCTGTGAAGCACCCCCAACTACTACAAAATGCTCTACACAGGCTAACTTAATGGGCTAAGCAATGTGGACGTCAACCCACACAAAACAAAATTAATATTCTTTTCGAGAAGATATAAAATTCCTCAGATTAGCCCACCCAAGATTAAGCTTTTCCGATCAAGCTAAATATTTGGGCCTCATTTTAGACAAAAAACTAAATTGGAAGGCAAATATTGATGAAAGAGTAAAAAAGACTACTGTAGCGCTTTTTACTTGTAAAAAGGTCATAGGATCAAAATGCGGCTTCTCCCCAAAAATAACCCACTATCTGTACACTTCAGTAATCAGACCGATACTCATTTATGGAGCTGTCGTATGGTGGACCGCACTGGACAAGATGGTAAATCTAAATAAGCTCATCAAAGTTCAGCGGTCAGCAGGTATGTGTATCACAGGAGCACTTCGCTCAACACCAAACGCAGCACTGGAAGTGCTTTTAAACCTAACACCACTTGACATCTTCTCCAAAAAAGTGGCTGCCAACTCATGTGTAAGGCTTAGATCCACCTCTCAATGGACCAGTAACAATACTGGACATACTACTATTCTAGACAGTTTCAGAACTATCCCAGATCGCTTAGACTATACCACCCCAAAAATGGTATTCGGTAAAAGCTTCCATGTGTCCATCCCTTCAAGATCCTCCTGGGAAGAAGAGAGACCCCTGGAAGACGATGCGATACACTTCTATACTGACGGTTCAAAGACCGATCACGGAGTTGGAAGTGGTATCTTTTTAGAACAACTGAATCTCAGTCTATCCTATAGACTTCCCAATCAATGTAGTGTATTCCAGGCAGAAGTAATGGCAATTAAAGAAGCACTATCCTGGCTCAAAGAAAACGTTATATCTTGTAAGGATATACGAATCTTCTCAGACAGCCAAACTCTCGAACAGTCCACGATTGTCAATCATCTCTGAATGAGATGACGGAACAGTTTAACATTCACTTCATTTGGGTGCCGGGCCACAGAGACATTCCGGGAAATTGTAAAGCCGATGAGCTCGCCAAAAACGGAACACTTCTGCCTTATGTTAGACAAAAACATAACATGGGAACACCACTGGCTACATGCAAATATATTCTCAAGCAATATGCTCTAGAAAAAACAAATGCTAGATGGTCACAAAGTACCACCTGCCTAGCAACCAAGCAAATATGATAAAGTATTGACTTAAAACGGTCAAAAAGCTTATTATCACTGAGCAGACAATGTATAAGCTCTACAATTGGAGTAATAACGGGACACTGCCTCATAGGAAGACATGCTCTGAGGCTAGGGGTCTACACAAATAACTTCTGTAGAAGCTGCATGGACGAGGAGGAAGAGGAAACGGTCCAACACCTTCTATGTACATGTCCAGCAATCTAAATTAGAAGGAATAACTTTCTCGGTAACCCCTTCTTCGATAACACCAGTGAACTGGCAACGATTGACACAAAACGTCTCTCTAACTTCATTAAAAGTACAAAATGGTTTGTTTAAGTTCATTACTCTCCCATGAGAAACCTCATTAGTGGTATCACAATGGACCCTTGAGGTCTACGTGCGTCAATGACATCTGGACAGCCACTCCAACCTAACCTAAGGTCGCTAAAATCTAAAAAGAAATTTTAAAATAAATGTCTGTCCGTGCTTGTGTACGTACGTTCGTACGTCCGTACGTCCGTACGTTCGCGCCGTTTTTTTCGTTGCTCATACTCGTAGCTCAAGAACCAGAAGAGATATCGACTTCAAATAAATTTTGTTGTACAGATAATAGGGCAGAAAGATGCAGAAAGGGCTCTCAAAAACATTACGTGGGTGTTTTTTTACCATAGCAGTTTCAAAAAAAAGGTGAACATTTTGGTTAACCCTAAATACCAAAAACTCTAGAGACTTCAATTATATTTTATATAATACATATATTGTAACGTGGTATCATAGAAGTATATTTTTTGAAAAAAGATCATTTAACAGTTTTTTTTATAAATCAAAAAAACTGAAAAAAAAAATTGTCACCTCCAAAATTTTACGACTAAAATATGATTTCAACTCCAAAACAATTTTGTGTAACGAAGAAAAATGTTTTTGACATCTGATAAAATTTTGAGAAAAATCGAATTGACAGTTTTTTTTTATCAAAAATGAAAATCTAAAAAAAAACATTACTCAAAGTTGGTAAAAATGGAATATCGATTCAAATGTCTTTTCAAAAACTTGAAGTTTAGGCTTCAAACTTATTTTATCTCATAAGAAATATTGTTTTCAACATTCTGAAAAGTTTTGAGAAAAATCGAATATACAGTTTTTTTTTTCAAAAAATAAAAACCTAAAAAAATTAATAAAAGTTGGTAAAAATTGATTTTCGACTTCAAAACTGTGAGGTATTGGGTTCAGTTTACTTTTATCTTTCAAAAAATATTGTTGTTAACATTCGGTAAAATTTTGAAAAAAAATCGAATTGACAGTTTTTTTTTTAAATAACAAAAGTTGGTAAAAAATGATTTTCGACTCCAATATCTTTTTCAAAAAATTGAGATAATAGCTTCTACCTAATTTTCACTTATAAGAAATATTGTTTTTAACATTAAGACAAATTTTGAAAAATATCAAATTGACAGTTTTTTAAAAAAAAATTAAAATCTAAAAAAAAAACGAATACCTGAATGTGTCGATTCTTTATCGTTCTCAGGAAATAGGTTTCCTTTACGACACATTACGGTGTATTTTGCGTATGGATCTACACCTACATCCATATACAACCCTGCTCACACAACACCTTAAGCCATAAGCCAGCTAACTATTCACAACGTCGGTCGTAGATACGTCAATTGGGTTCTTGGACAACAGACGGTGGACGACGATTTTTCTAAAAATTTTTTTTTCATCTCATTAATGAATATGACTTGGATTGTATGTGGTTACAACAAGACGGTGACACATGCCACACAAGGCGATCGAATATGGCTCTTGTGGACCTGATG
This sequence comes from Eupeodes corollae, assembly GCF_945859685.1. NCBI lineage: Eukaryota > Metazoa > Arthropoda > Insecta > Diptera > Syrphidae > Eupeodes > Eupeodes corollae. The sequence goes on from NC_079148.1 coordinate 44,466,869, forward strand.
TTAGGTTAGGTTAAAGTGGCTGTTCATAATTTAAACGGACACATTTAGAGTAGTTTTATGGTCCATTGTGATACCACATAAATCTTGAGGCTTCCTCCTATGCTCAATGTAACCAGTTTAAGTCCCTTACGAAACGCGAGAGGTTGATTATGCTGATATGATCTAGATCGTTAAAGAAGAATTCTCCTAGGTTATTCTTGCGTTTTTGAGCTAGAGAAGGGCATGTACAGAGAAGGTGAAGAACTGTTTCCTCCTCTTTCTCTTCCGTCCATACAGCTTGCGAAAAATTCATTTAAGAATAAGCCTAGCCGCGTGGCGTGCTTTCCTATTAGACAGTGTCCGATTATGACACCTATTACCGAGTTTATATGCGATCTGCCTAGAGATAGCAAGCACCTTGATCGCTTTAGATCTAGTGTTAGCCAGATGTTTGTTGTGACCTGATACGTGGTGATGTTGATAGTGTCTGCCTCCTTCATAGCGTCTTGCATTAGCAACAGTTTACCAGTAGCGATTGGTATGCCAGAATGTGCCTAACGTGGTAGGATGGGCTGCACTGTACCATTCCTGGCGAGTTCATCTGCCTTACAGTTACCTGGAATGTCTCTATGGCCCGGCACCCAGCATAGGTGAATGTTAAACTGTTGTGCCAACTCCATTAGATAAGATTGATAGTAATGGACTGTTATAAAGTTTGAAGAGACAGTGTCCCGAGATTATATAGCGGCCTGACTTTCTGAGAAGATACTGATATCAGATGTTGATATCACGTTTTCTTTAAGTCTTCTTGTATCGCCAAAAGTTCCGCCTGGAACACGCAACAATGATTGGTAAGTCGGAATGAGATACAATTTCAGTCGTTCAGAGTACACACCTCTATCAACCACTTCTTTTGTTTTTGAAACATCTGCATAAAAATGGATTTACTCATCTCAGAAAGACCTGGTAGGTATAGAAATCTGGAAGTTTCAGTCGAATTACAGTTTGGTGATGGTGTAGTCTGTGTGTCTCGAAATTGATTCTAAATACCTTAGAATTACGGAGGAATCCACTGCGACGAAGCTTTGAGGCGAATAGCAAAGCTTACAGCTATTAGTGTGCTAAATATATCAAGAGGTGTAAGGTAGAGTAAGGTGTCCAGTGCCGCTGATAGAGTCGTGTGAAGCGATCCGATTGCAAAATTGTATTGGGGTAGTACTTGTACTGCCTTATGGTGTTGACTACAGAACTTTTCTCTGGTCCTGATATTGTTGGCCATTCACGCTTATTAACTTCCCATAGGAAGTTATTGTAATGGGTCCGATTTGTCAAATTGAAAATTTTGACATTTCTCGACGTTTCAAGGTCCCTAGAGTCGAAATAAAAGATTTTTAGAAAGATGTCTGTGCGTGCGTGTGTACGTACGTTTGTACGTCCGTACGTCCGTACGTCCGTACGTTCGCGACGTTTTTTTCGTTGTCCATAGCTCAAGAACCAGAAGAGATATCGACTTCAAATAAATTTTGTTATACAGATAATAAGGCAGAAAGATGCAGAAAGGGCTCTCAAGAAAATTGCGTGGGTGGTTTTTTTACTATAGCAGTTTGAAAAAATGGTGAAAATTTTGGTTAACCCTAAATATCTTACGAACCAAAAACGCTAGAGACTTGAATTAAATTTTATATAATAGATTGTAACGTGATACCAAACAGGTATATTTTTTGAAAAAAATCAATATAACGGTTTTTTTTTAAATCAATAAAACTGAAAAAAAAAATTTGTCACCTCCAAAATTTTACGACTGAAATATGATTTTATCTCTAAAACAATTTTGTGCAACGAAGAATAATGTTTTTGATATCTGATAAAATTTTGAGAAAAATCTAATTGACAGTTTTTTTATAAAAAATAAAAATCTAAAAAAAAACATTATTCAAAAATCGTAAAAATTGAATATCGATTCAAATATCTTTTCAAAAACTTGAAATTAAGGCTTCAATTTTATTTTATCTTATAAGAAATATTGTTTTCAACATTCTGAAAAATTTTGAGCAAAATCAAATTGACAGTTTTTTTTACAAAAAATAAAAACCTAAACAAAAAATTTATAAAAGTTGGTAAAAATTGATTTTCGACTCAAATATCTTTTCAAAACTTTGAGATATTGGCTTTTATTTACTTTTATCTTTCAAAAAATCTTGTTGTCAACATTCAGTTAAAGTTTGAAAAAAATCGAATTGACATTTTTTTTACAAAAAATAAAAACCTAAAAAAATGTACAAAAGTTGGTAAAAATTGAGTTTTGACTCAAATATCTCTTTAAAAATTTTAAGTATTGGCTTTAAAGTAATTTTATCTCATAAGAAATATTGTTGGTAAAATTTAAAAAAAAATCGAATTGACAGTTTTTGTTACAAAAAATAAAACTCAAAAAAAAAAAAATAATACTAAAACTTCGTAAAAATTTACTTTCGACTCAAATAGCTTTTCAAAACTTAAAAATATTGGCTTGAAATTTATTTTATTTCACAGAAAATATTGTTTTCGATATTCAGTAATTTTTATATAAAAATCGAACAGTCCGTTTTTTCATATAAAAATAAAATCTACAAAAAGAGTACCCAAATTTGGTAAAAATTGATACGAGTACATAAAGACAAACTTTTAAGCAAGACAAATCGACAGACGGGATGGGAAGTTATCAGTGTGGGTCGCATCCCAGCCTCTTTTTTTATTTATAATATCTGAACAGTGAAAATTTCTTGGATCTCCTTGTCGTCAAGTAATATTTTTTACCTATTTTTGCATGTACATATTTTATTGAAGCAGAAATAATCTTGGCTTCGAGGGCAAACTTTACACATATGTATATATAGAAAAACTCGGAACTGGCAGAATTTTCTTTTCCCAAGTAGGAATTGTTAGCAAATTTGAAGAAAAAAATTAGAAAGCTAAATTTTGTAAAATAAAATGGTATTGAAGTGTTTAAAAGATGATTTCAAAATATTTTACTTGATGAAAGTTGAAATTTTGTTTTTAAAGAAAGTCAGTAATTTTTTGGTACAAAAAAATAACGTTTTGGAAACAATTTGGATTTAATATTACTCAAACCATTTCGAATTAATCGCAAAAGTAAAAGAAATTTGGTTGAGGGACACATTAATAGGATATGTGGTGATCCAAAAAAAAAATTACAAAAATAAGACGAAATTCTCACACACCTAAATTACGTGCACTTATACTTATATCTGTACGTACGTATGTGTGTATATTAAAGTTATTTGCGTTAATGTGAATTGTTTCGCCAAAAACCTTTTTCTTTATGGTTTCCTTTATTATATCTACTTGGATATGTGGAAACCAATTCTGACTCCAATACAAGGATCCTTAAAACAAATTTAATATCACTGTGCCCGGGACCTTTTTGTGTGTGTAATCAGGACATAAAAGCAATAACAATAATTGCGCGCAATAATCATAGCCATTTCGCTTTATGACACAAATAAATGCATAGAGAGAAAAAGTGGTTAAGGGATGGACGGGGGTAGGTAGGTATAAAGGAGGTATAGGAAAAGAGCAACTTCGCCAGGATGCCACAGAGAGAAAGACAATAAACCAGTGACAAAGTGTAAAACCAACATGTTTGCGGTCTGGTCACAAGGACTGATGGGTTGATGGCAGTTAAGTAGGTTTATATGGAGGTATGCTTAGCGTAGGTGGTGTAGGTATATAAGCCAACGAATATATAGAACTCTATGGAATCAGCTGCTACCACTATAGCTACTTCTAAAATGTTGATTTCGTTTGTTTTTCTGGCTTGTGGATTATTTTTTTCAATTTAATTTTTCGCCTTATTCAACCCATGTGTCGAGATACAATCATATATGTATGTATGCATTTCGGAAATGTAATGTCGAGACTATTATCTTAAACACCTAACTTCAATCAGTGAAAATACCGCCTTAGGTGTTTGATGAAATCTGGCCAAAATGTTGGAGACAAACAAACAAAAAAATATCACCCAAGGCATAGATGTGCATACCTATGAGTATTTGGAAAATTTTTCATTAGATAAAATGTTATTGTGGCTTGGAACTATCGCAGGTACTGCAGACATATGGAATAATCTAACCCCCATCACACATATATGAAGGTATGCCGAAGTTAGTTTCAGGATAAGCTTTGTTTTTTACGGTAATGACTATTGTTACCTATGAATATGTAGCCAGGTATATAGGCACATATTTGCACTGAGAAACCAACGATAATTGGTAATAGGCTTTTAAGGAGACATTGAACCCTTGCGGCTGATTGCCAAAATATTGTTAAACGATGCGACGACGAAATGACAATATGGGCAGTCTTGTGAGAATATACCTAGGTTTACATTAAATTAGTTTGTCTTTTGGCTGTGAGCCAGAAACAATTCACGTACTTATATAGCTTAAGCTATCAGGTGGGCTTCGTTAACTTAATTGTTTGATAAATTTTATGATATGACATAAAATTAGACTTAAGGCTTCGGATTTAAGTATCACGTATAAACTGTCAGATGTTGAACGAAAACAGCTTTTTTTACAAATAGAATCCTATGTAATGCAAAATTGTAAAACTATTTCGGAATCCAGGTTTATTAAAGCCTCATACTTTTAAATAAAAATAAAACCCTTGAAAACATTTTTCAACCCACTGACGTATTTTTTTTTTTTAAATATTTGGTCTTGAGACTCAATAAGATAAGATGCTTCCCAGACCATTTGTTTACCGTCAAACTGTTTAAACTTGTTCAATTTATATTTTTCATTTCCAGAACGGTATCAATGATATTTATAGCCTTCGGGACCTTCTATAAGTTAACTTTTTTTCATCAGAAACAACATCTCTATTCCACCTGTTTTTCTTGATCATTAGGTTGTGTCAAAAATGTAGATAGTCATCTTTGTGATTTGGGTTCAAAATGTTTGTTTTCCGTTTTCGGCTCCTCAAATGATCCGGGTCTTCTAATTTTGCATTAAGGAAATTTCAGAAGTGTTTAATTTCATCTTAATTTTTGAATCATTGCTTTATGAATTTAAAGCAGCTAATTAAGAAGGGTTCAGGTGTGTTGAAATAAAGCCAAGTGAAATAGAGCCAAATTTCGAGAACTGGCCTTACAGTGTTCTAAAGCCAATTTTCAACAAGGTTCTGCCTCTTGCGATTAATTGACAAATCCTCCGAGAGTAGTCTTGTCATGAAAAGTGTTTTCTGAAATTCACCGTTCGGATTCGGCTTAAAATTGTAGATCCCTATATTCTTGACAACATTACTCGCACTTGGCAAAAGGATTCAAGACACCACCATTTTGTCTAAGTGTTCTGGACATTAAAATGACATCGAAAAACAGAGTTAACCCAAGCATTCCACACTCTCAATGTGTGGTTTTCAAAAGAGTATTTTTAATTGACAGAACTTCCCGAATCGAGCTCAATGGTAAACTGATGAGAATTTCTAGTAGAATCAGTATCAGGCTTATCTTGGTCTGATATTGGACACAAAATTAATTTGGAAATCTAATATTCAGGAAAAAGTTGAAAAAGGTACAGCAGCTCTTTTCCTTTGCAAGAAAGGAAGATAGGAAGCAAATGGGGTTTTCAACCTCACATAACCTACTGTCTATACACATCGGTCATCCGACCAATACTTATGTATGGGGTTGCAGCATGGTGGACTGCACTGGAGAAACTCAGCAGAGTCCAACGCACTGCATGTCTCTGCATAAGCGGGGTATTAAGAACCACACCCTTGGCAGCGTTAGATACTCTCCTCCATCTGACATCCCTCGACATCTTCAGTAAACAAGTAGCAGCGAGTACAGCTATAAGATTCAACGCCTCATCTCAATGGATCAACAGCAATTTAGGGCACTCAATCATTTTGAACCTCTTTGGTTCTATACCAAAGTACATAGACTACACTATTCCTAAACACCAATTTGTAAAAAAACTTGGAGGTATCCATTCCATCCAAAGATGAACAGCTGAAGTATTCATTTTTATACAGATGGATCCAAGACAAATGAGGGGTTGGTAGTGTTGTGTACTCAGAAAAGCTTAATCTAAGCATCTCATTCCGCCTCCCTATCAAAGAGATTCTCTTCTGGCTAAGAGAAAACGTGATATCAACTTCTGATATCCGCATCTTCTCTGACAGTCAAGCTGCTATGAAATCTCTTGACGGTGTCTCAACCAAATCTCAAACGGCGCCCTTGATTGCCGATCGTCTCTTATGGAGATGGGGCATCAATTTAACATTCACCTTTGTTTGGTGCCGGTCCACAGAGACATCACGAGAAAATATAGAGCCGATGAACTCGCTAAAAATGGAACCGTGATTCCTATTTCACCTGAAAGGGAGGATATAGGTATACCGATAGCTACATGTAAACGTATGCTCAAAAAAAACAGCTTTTGCGATAGCAAACTCTAGGTGGCACAATTTACCAAAATGCGCAGCCACAAAACTCATATGGCCTTCACTGGACCTAAAGCGCTCTAAATACTTGTTATCTCAAATCAGACTTCATAGTAGCTCCCTTATAGGTGTCTTTACGCGACACTGTCTTATAGGCAGACACGCAATACGACTTGGAGTAGCCTCAAATGACTTCTGCACTAGCTGTATGGACGAAGAAGAAGAGGAAACAATCTCTCACCTTCTCTGCACTTGCCCTGCTCTTTCACTAAGAAATAAACTTCATCTGGGAGACTACTCTCCTAATACAAGGATCCCGGCTAATCCCAGTGAACTTTGCTAAAAATGATATCAAATATCTCCTTCCCTTTATAAAAAGCTCAAAATGGTTTGACTAGTAAGAAGTAGTTCTCTAGATTTCTCTTGGCCTAAGTGTGTGGATTCTAAATCCCCAGCCACGTTAACCTAACCTAACCTAGTATCAGGGCTACATTTTGTATGAGTGGAATGCATATAGCTGATTTGACAGAAAATTATTTTAAAAATGGCAACGGCCTAGTCACTGATAAAGCTTCGGTTCCCATCGATCACCGAAATCAAGCATAAGTGAGCGTGGTTAGTAGACAGATAGGTACCGTCTCAAAACCTACCGCGTGCTGTTGTCATGTGTTCTATCTTTCTGTCTGTTCTTCTTTCTATTCTGTTCTTCTGTCTTGTATTAGTTGTCTTTAGTTGTTATCACCTTACATAGTCAAGTCGCTCAAGGTGCTTTGTTCTCTAATGTGTACATTTATGTGCTGAGTAGTGTGAAATGTATTGTAATGTAATGAAATGTGTTTTAAAAATATCAAGGAGTTCGAGCAATGTAAATGTTTCGATTGTAGTTCTATCGCTTATCATTTTCAAAGCCTTTTTTAGGTTATATCCAAGAAATTAAAACTTTTTTAATGGGACCTGCCCAGATAACCGATTTTTGTTCAAGATGTAATTTAGAAGAAACGACAAAATTCCTTTAACCTCCGGAGAAATCTTAAGCAGTTAGCAGCATTTGTCGTAATATCGGACATGTGATGTGAGATAGCTGTGATAAATGTATTCGTTTTCCGGATACGCTTTGATTGTTCCCTTATTGTAACTCCCGTCGGTTGACAAGGCATGCTAATAGCACTTGTCTTGTTTTTCGGCAGAGAGGTTCTTGAAAAGAAACTTGCAAACTAACATTGCAGCACTCAGTCCTTATTCTGGGGAAAAGCACACAGAAAGACGAAATGAAAACCGTTAAATAAAATTAGTGATTAATTTGTTTTTGTTAGTCAAATGTGATTGTCACTCAGAATTTCCTCAGTCTTAAGTTGTTCAACTCAATTCAATTTTTTTGAATAGTTTTTAAAGTAAGAATTGCCAAATGGTACCCTTGGTGGAATATTTAAAAGGTCTCTATGGATATCGAAACAGAAGTACCAAATTTGTTTTTAAAAATTTCGGTCGATTATGTTTTTTTTTAAATATCGATACTATGACTTTCGCAGAATCAATTTAAAATGCCACTGCTAGTTCTTGGATTAAAAATGAATCTGAAAAGGAACGTTAACATACTTCGCATGTCTCATTTGTCTTTCTCTTATCTTATCTTCTCATTACCTTATTTGAAACACCCTATAAAAACACATTGAAATATGTATTACAAGGAATTCCACTCATATTAGATGGATTAAACGGATGGAGCCATATTGTATTTGTAATGTTTCACATTTATTAGGAATTATAGAGTATTTAATTGCGATAATCTTTGTGGAGCGTAAACTTACATTTTACCAATGAGAGAATATGTTAAGGATTTATCAAACGGAGATTATAGATCATTATTACTTTGACAAGGATTTAGGTATCTAAAATTTGCTACATATATCTATATTCAGATAAAGTACCTAAATATGTATCAATGTAGGTTATGTACGTTATACCGCGCACTTTTGCGACACTGCCGCCGCCGACGAAAATGAAGACGACGACGACAAGTGACGTCTCTTTGAGGAAGAACGTTAACTAAGTCCTTTACGTGACGAAAGCACAATGTGGTGGAAGAAGTATACGTGTAAGGATATCTACAGCACATACGTACGTACATATGTGTAGAAGATGCGGGTAGATAAGCGAAGCATGAACAAATTCACGAGTGTATAATAATGCCTGTGATTTGAGTAATTTGGAAAATTATTGCATTTCAACGAAATTACTGCCAATATATAGGTTTGCTACGACCGACGACGACGATGATGATGACGATGTTCGAGGTACCGAACCGAATGCGGTGTGATGTTGAAATTTGTTCGACTAAATTAACCATTTATTGGTTATACTCTCTTACTTCTTACGATACAAGTGTCGATAGTGTGTGTGCATACAAATGTAAGAAGGAATCGAATCACAAATCAAAGGATATTCTCATTGACTATGTGTAGAGAGCTCTTCGTTAAGGTAGTTATGTAGAATTATTATTATTATGGAAATAAGTTCCATCAGGCAATAGTGCGTGTTAAATTGAATATTATTTTCAGATAAATATTTACCATTACTCTTTAAGTGTGATAAATACAAATACCATAGGAAAAGTTGGATATATATGGATAAATTTAAATTCGTTAAGAACTTAAAAAAAAATTGTATTAAAATTTGAGTATAACTTGAATTTTAGGTTATTTACAGGATTTTTAAACAAAACATGTTTAAATCAATGTTTATGTTTATTTCGTTGTGAGCTGATTTCTGCAACGGCAACGGTCTCAGCCAAATAGCATTTTTCAAATAAACATAACATCTTGTTATCCAATTGTAATCTTCGAGATATGATACTGTAACGAACAAAATTCGAAAAACAATACTATAGTGCCAACTTCTTCCCATATTTCAATATTAGTAGGCATGAAATAAGTCTTATTCAGCTATTTTTATATCATTTATAATTGAATATTAAATAGAACGAGACATAATTAATCTTCAATTAATGATTTTTTGGTTTTAGGAAATTAGTCTTATCAATATTTAGGTTAAATTGTTTTAGCTGAAATTGATTTTATTAGGGCTTTTGACCCACTATTGCACTTTGACTTTGACAAAAAACTACAAAATATCAATATTTTATCATGTCCTTATATTCCTTTTTTTGAAACTTTAACAATTCAAAATTTGATTATGGCTCTAAGAAATATAATCAAAGTCATTGTAAAATCAAACTTTTTAATTTCGGCAAAACAAATCAGTTCGAAAGCGCAATTCTTTCATCACAACAGTTGAACTTGCCTCATTTTTGAAAAAAAAGGTTAAGCATCCTCCTAGCATTAAATGCAACAATTCTGTTCATTAACTGACGTCCGACGTAAAAATTGAAGACAATTTCAAGATGAAAAACCATGAGGTCCTCCGTTGATTTTCCTTTGAAAGCCATTAGACACAAGTTATAGAAAATACTTAATGCCCGATTAGAAAGTAAACGGGGAATCGACAAAATTGGGATTTACTCGACTTTTCAGGCTAAAGCAGTGATATTCTATGGTGTTCTTGATCGACACATATGATAATTAACTTCCCATAGGAAGTTATTGTAATGGGTCGGATTAGTCTAATTGAAAATTTTGACATTTCTCGACGTTTCAAGGTCCCTCGGGTCGAAATAAAAGTTTTTTAGAAAGATGTATGTAGTACCCGTAGCATGATGGTTACTGCGTTGGACTGTCATGCAAGGGGTCTTCAATCCCTGCCTGTGCCACCTTAATTTAAAAAAATTAATTTTCGCGGGTACTGCCTCTTGCGAGGAATTGACAAATCCTTCAAGAGTAATTCTTGTCATGAAAAAGTGCTTTCTCAAACTAGTCGTTCGGATTCGGCCTAAAAAATTGTAGGTCCCTTCCATTCCTGACAACAGTACTCTCACACAGGAATGGTTGAGAGTTGTAAGTCACTAGGCCCTGGTTCACAACGGACTGTGCGTGACTACGTACGTTCGCGACGTTTCGTTTTTTCGGCCGTCCATAAATCAAGGACCAGAACAGATATCGACTTCAAATAACTTTGCTTAAACAGATAATAATGCAGAAAGGGCTCTCAAGAAAATTGCTAGGGTGCTTTTTTTACAATAGCAGTTTAAAAAAAAAGGTGAACATTTTGGTTAACCCTAAATATACCACGAACTTGACTTGAATTAAATTTTATATAATATACTGTAACATGATACCAACCCAGTATATTTTTGGAAAAAAATCCAGTTAAAAAAACTGAAAAAAATTGTCACCTCGGAAATTTTACGAATAAGAAATGATTTCATCTCCAAAACAATTTTGCGCAACGAAAAATTATGTCTTTAACATTTGGTAAAATTGCGACAAAAATCGAATTGACATTTTTTTTAATAAACAGACATAGGAGCTTTGATATAATATAATCTTTTAAAAAATATTGTTCACAACATTCAGTAAAATTATGAGAAAAATAGAATTGACCGTTTTTTTTACAAAAAATAAAAACTTAAAAGAACATTTAACAAAAGTTGGTAAAAACTGATTTTTGACACAAATAATGTTTCAAACATTTGAGATTATGGCTACCAACTAATTTTTGCGTATAAGAACTATTGTTTTCAATATTCGAAAAAACTTGGAGAAAATTGAATTGAAAATTTATTTTTATAAAAAATAGAAACCTAAAAAAATAAAACTTGGAAAAGTTGATTTTCGACTCAAATGTCATTTTAAAGCCTTAAGATATTAGCTTTAAACTTCTTTTATCTTTAAAAAAATATTGTTTTTAATATTCGGAAAAATTCGGAGAAAAATTGAATTCACAGTTTCTTTTACAAAAAAATTAAACCTGAAAAAAAAGACTGAAACTGGGTAAAAATTTCCTTTCGACTCTTTTTTTTCCAAAATTAAAAATATTTTCTTCCAACTTTTTTTATTTTACAGAAAATATTGTTTTTGATATTCAGTACTTTTTATATTAAAATCCAACTGTCGGTTTTTTCATAAAAATAAAATCTAAAAAAAATAGTACTGTAAATTGATCTTTGGCTGTGATACGAGTATCTCTCAATATCTTCATCCAATTTGTAAAAATTTAAGAAGTGCTACAAAATTGGTAAACATTTCTTTTCAACTAAAATTCTGTGTAACAAAACTAGATTTTCAAACTAACTTATTTCTTTATATGAAAAATATTCTTGGTAATTTTAAAATTTTTAAGTATATTTCAACTGCTATGACAAATCTTACAAATATGATATGTCTATTTAAAGTTGCTAAATACAACCAAATACGGTTTTTTTCATTCTAAGTAAAAACACAACATAACCCTTAATATTCTAATCAATAACATCCGTCAACAACCTAATAGGTCCTTATCAGTGTGGTTTTAGACCAGGAAAGTCCACAGATGATCAAATATTCACATTACGGCAGATCCTGGAAAAACTCAAGAACACCAAATCGACACCCACCATCTTTTTATCGATTTCAAGGCCGCATATGACAACATCTACAGGGACGTGCTGTATAGATCCATGTCTAGTTTGGCATCCCTGCCAAACTCATCCGTTTTTGCAGGATGACCATGGAGAATTCATGCTGCTCCATAAAGGTTGGAAACAACTTAGCAGAACCTTTCGATGTCAAAAAAGGTTTAAGACAAAGTAATGCGCTGATGCGCTACAGCGATGTAGACTTAGCCAGAAGAGTAAAAGTCCAAAGACTAAGATGGCTGGGTCACGTAGAGCGCATGGAAACCAATGCTCCGGCGCGGAAAGTCTTCGAATCCGCACCCACAGGAAAGCGCAGTAGAGGATGACCGCGGATCAGGTGGCGCGCACAAGTGGAAGGTGACCTCACCCAACTTGGAGCGCGAAACTGGAGACATCTAGCTAGGGACCGAGCTAGATGGAGAAGTTTGTTGGGTGAGGCCCTAGTTCACACAGGACTGTAGCGCCACCTTAAGTAAGTAAGTAAGTAACATCTGTTTTAGTTTCTATATAATCCCATTAGTTATGATTTTAGGTAGAGTTTTGAGAAATCTTGCATTTAACGTTTTAGTGGTTTTGAGAAGTTCGATTTCGAGTTAATTTTCAATGCTGATTTCGAATCCGAACTTTCATTTTAACTTTGTACATATCTTCTTAAATTTAAAAAAATCCCGCTTTCAACTTTATTTTCCTATTTTCTAAGACTTAATGTTGTTACCTTGTATGAAAGACTACAACAACAAAAAGTACTTAACAGTGGTTGCCTTTTTTTCAACCTTCTTTTAAGGTTTATTTGAGAGAAATGAAGTCTTACAGCTTGTGAAGATTTTTAGATAATTTTATAAAATACTATAAATAATTCAACTGAATTTTGAAGAAAGTTTTTATAGATTTTTAAAACTATTATAATCTTACTAAAGAACAAATTTCTTCGTTAATTAAGGTATCTGCAAAATATCTCAACAACCTTATGTGTTTAAATTAATTTTAGAACACAATTTGGGTTCAGGCCATCAAAACCATCGAAAATGTGACATTTGCTTGCCAGGAACCAAACATTTTTGACAGCAGTATTATTTTGGCTTCCAAATTAGGCTAAGTGAAGGAGATCATAGCTTGATTTCAAAGACCCGCGCTATTGCCATTGACTCGCAAAGAAACCGAATTTTCTTGTTGGTCAAGTCTTTTACTCTTCACCAAAGTTCAACCTTTAAAAAATTATCAACTATTTTTAATTAGAAAACCTGGAACAAACATTTCTTTTACTTTTGAAAACCTTCATAGGTGTCCGCAGGTTGGGCCATATATAAAATTCTAGACAAAAATGCTTTTAATCAAAAATAAAATTCACTTGTTTCCCACGAAAACTTTGATCAGTTTCTTTTCTTCAATCATTTAAAAGTGATTCCTTTTTGTCAAGCCATTCTTACAAATAGAAAAAGGAAATAAAAGCTTTAAGCCATGCCAAGAAATAAATTCCTTTAACTCACTAAAATAGCTTACGAAAGAATTTCACACTTGGATGAGCTGGATATTCCATCATTTTTCAATTTAGGTATAACTTTTTTACCTGCTATAAAACGCTACCTGGTGAAAAATCAGCGTCCATATTATATTGCTCAATTTTTTCATTTAATTTTCTGTTCTCATTTCATATTTCTTTTTATTTTTTATTGCATATCGTTTGAAATTATTTTTTTTCTTACATCGAACCAAGAAGGATCATGAATCAGGATGTGATGTATCTTTGGATTTTTGCACTTTTATTTTTTACTCCTTAAACATTACGCTCGAGGGGGGGGGGTTTACCTACCCATTCCACAACCTTATCTTTTGGCAGGAAATGTGAGGGCAAAAAGTTGAACTTAAATTTTCCACATCGTCAACACCAGGACCATCATCAGCCAAACAGGAGCACGCTATAGGTGCACGGGTACCGGTATATATTATATGTAGTGGAGGGTGATGTATAAGGGATGTTAACATAAAAATTTAATTTTGAAATAATATTCACACTTCAAATATAGCTGACACTTATAGCACTTTCCGATGCTGATTTTGGATGAGGAAGTTTTAATGGGATGCGATATGGTCTTCCGTATTTTTTGTGGTGTAAAATTATATTTGTTTGGGTTTAGGAAATCATGTGCTTGGTTAGGGACTCAATTTGTAATGCAAATTCTTAAATTAAACATATATTAGAAAGTCTGTATCTGAAGTTTAGTACTATTCGATTAAAATTATTAAGAACATATTTAATTAATAGGTCTCAACGTCAAAGTTCCTAAAAGTCTTCACATTTAATAAATTACTTTGTACATAAGATGAGTTTTTATTTTCATTTTGGGAAATCACAAATTAAAAACATTCTTAACCAAACTTCGTCCTTTCCATCATTTCGATTGAATTTTTGATTTTTTTACCAAAATCTAATGACTGTCTTTTATTTTAGTAAGTTCCCAGACTTTCAAATAAAATTGAATGTTGTGTCTTATTTTCTTCTTTCATGAATTAAAATTATTCTTCTTGTTCCTGACAAAATTAAAGAAATGAATTATAGTGTTCTCATTAAAAATAAATTGAAAGATTATGCTCTGCCCAACACAAGTTTCTACTTAACCGTGTTTTACTTCCTCCCCAACTCTTTTGAACATTACATTAAAACAGCAAAATCGAGGGAGTAAAACAATATTGTAAAATGAATTAATTTAATCTTCTGACATTGAAATGACATTACGAAAGGAGGATTAAGTTGTTTAACTTTTATTTTAATGTCAAAGCTGTATGAAGGATTAAAAGAATGATGGCATTGCATTAGTTTTGCTCTTAAGAATATTTTCAATTTATTTTCATCGTTTAAAAAAGAAAAGATGAGGTTTATTTAAAATTTAATCAAAAATGAAATTAATATAAATGGTTATTTATTTCACGTGAATTTGTTCCATGATAAATTTCCACTATTAACTTAAATATAGTCTTTGGGGAAAAAGACTTCAACATCCCATTTCTTAAAAATGACGGAACTTTTCCGGTATGTAAAAAAAAATATTATTTTAGAAGTTCCATTGATAAAGTCTTTTAAAAAAGGTATTGATATATTTTAAATTCACTGCAGAAATATTTTTGTAGTTTTGGTAAAAATCCAGTTTTGTCGATTTCTCTTCGATCTTTTTTGTAAAGACTTAGGTCTTGAAGTTTTGAAAGTTTGGTTTACACAACAACTCAACAGTCTTTGCTGATTGGGTTCTTGAAATGGAACGTACTTTCATCAACAAATAATCCCAATTTCCCTTCGGAAGTTTAACGAACAAGCAGACTTTGGGAATGAGAAAAATGAAGAACAATTGTTGAAAAGCCTCTCCATCCTCAACGTTACACAGTTAAGAGAGGTTTTTGGGCAGTCAATGTGATTGGCCACTACATATTCGAAATTATTAATTATTTATAATTGATATAGATTTTGTGTTGAATTTTTCTAAAAGACTTTATTCTTTTCAGATACCGATATTTCTTGATTAAGAAATATACTTGCTGAATTAGTGTATTTTTAAAACATTTTATAAGCCATTTAATTTCTCAAAAAACTTAAATTTTTTGATATTCTTTATTGAAAATCTTTAAAGCTGTTTTTAAATTAGTTTTCATACGGGGTTTCACTTAAAGGATAATTCAAAATAAATATGGTAATAAGAATATTCATGGCCCTTCAGATTCTGGTCACTTGTCTATTCAGAATCATAAGATAGATAGATAGATTTTATTTCGCAAAAAAATAATTTAAAAGTGGTGTAACCGCACATTTTACAATTCAGAGATTTGATTAAACTTATCTTACATCTGAAACATTATCTTGTTTTTATTTGAAAAATTCATTTGGGTAATAGTTTATTTGAAGGAAAATGCTTATAAGAAAAACCTTCAATTTAAGTTCAAGAAAAAAAAATTAATAATAATAATAATAAATAAAATGACTAGATTGCAATGAGTTAAGAAAACAACATTTCAACAGTAGTTGATATAATTAAATGAAAATAAATATGTAATAAATACAAACTAAATAAAATAATAAATAAATTAATAAATTAACAAATTAATATATAAATAAATGAATAATCAAATAAATATAATAAATAAATAAATAAATAAATAAATATATAAATAAATAAATAAATAAATAAATAAATAAATAAATAAATAAATAAATAAATGAATAAATTAATAAATAAATAAATACATATGTATGTATAAAGAAATAAATAAGTAAATCAATAAATAAGAAAATAAATAAGTAATTTGGTACAAATAGGTACAAAACAAGTAAATTAATAAATAAATAAGTGTTTGCTGGAACAATTAAATTTAATAACAAATAAATAACAAATCAGTTGATAAATTAACAAGTAAATAGATGGATATGTAAAATGTAGAACAAGAAGAACAAATATTTATCACAGTTGGTTAATGAGTGGGTTTTCGGATATATCACAGCTATAATCAAATTTATTGGCGAGCTTCTGAATTCGTTCAGAAATCCACTCAACATTCGCTCTTTGGTGGAGATCTATAGTTGAATGACGCCAGGGTAGATTCAGCATCATTTTTAACAATTTATTTTGTGATACCTGGAGTTTTTTTATGTGACAGGAAGCTGCCTTTCCCCATACAGGACTTCCATAGAGCAATATTGCTTGGAAGATAACCTTGAATATTATGATTTTATTATCATTAGTGAGAGTAGAATTGCGGTTGATAAATGGATATAGCAGTTTAATAGCTATGCCTATTTTCTTCAAAGTGCTGTTTATATGGTCACTAAATGTTAGTTTAGTGTCGAGGTGTATCCCTAAATATTTGACGGATCTTTCCCAAGCTATATCTTTTCCATTAATTTTAAGTTGGCTACTGGGAAGATAACAAGACTTTCTATTTCGTGTGAAAAAGATAGCTTGAAATTTCTCATCATTCAATTTAATTTTCCATTTATTACAATAATTATGCAATATTTCAACGGCCCGACTTAGGCTCCTCTCAATATTGAGAGCGAGCTTGTCTGAGCAAAATATTGCTGCGTCATCAGCAAAAATAGCTGATTCACATTGCGGGATTTTTGGGAAATCCGAGGTGTATAGATTGTACAAGGATGGGCCAAGCACGGAACCTTGTGGAACACCAAAATTGAAGTTCACCAATAATGAAACACCACCGTCAACAAAAACACTAAAACATCGACCGGACAAGAAGCTTTGAACTATTTTACATAAATATAGCGGAATTTTAAATGTTAACATTTTATAAATAATTCCTTTATGCCACACAGAATCAAAGGCCTTTTCTATGTCTAATAAGACCATACCTGTTGATTTACTTTGAGCACGGTTGCGTTTAACATGATTGCAAATTCTTTTGACCTGGTGGGAAGTGCTATGAAACGTTCTAAAACCAAATTGTTGATCTGGAAATATTTTTTTGTTATACACCACTTTTAAGATTTTTTCTTTTAAAACTTTCTCATAAACTTTGCTTATGCTACTTAACAAACTTATTGGCCTATAGCCACCAGCATTGTCAGAAGCTTTTCCACCTTTGGAAATAGGTACAATTTTAGCAATTTTCCAAGTGGCTGGAAAGTATTGCAATTTTAAACATGCGTTTATAATAAAAGTGAGATATTTTACACCAGTTATTGGAAGATGTTTTAAATAAACATTTTTTATTTGGTCTAACCCTCCCGTTTTTTTAACTTTAAGCCTTTTGATAACACTTTTTATATCTTCAACGCCAACGAATGCGTAAGAAGGTTTTAATTCTTGGGAAGCATCAAACTTTTCAATTGATTCTTCCACTAGAATTTCCGTTTCCCTGTCTCCTAGATTTTGAGAAACCAAGTGGTTTGTTGAGAATTGCCTTGCAAACAAATTCGCTTTATCTACATTTGTGCAAATTGTTTGTCCAGAGTCTTTCAAAAATGGAATATTTCTATTTTTGTTTTTGATTATTTTCACTATGTTCCAAAAAGGTTTTCCGTTTTTATCAAGAACGCTTAATTTCTTATTCCATTCTTCGTTGCGAGATTTTAAAATTTCATTAGAAATTAGCTGGTTGAAATGAGAAACCATGTTTTGGTAAAAGGGTTGGCGATACTTTTGCCAACTTCTCCTATGAATATTTCTCATCTTAATGAGATCTAAAACATGAACAGGAAGTTTTGTGTTAGTGTGGTCATCTTTTTTGATTATCTTTGGTACACTTTTATCAACAGAAGACAAAATAGCTTGTGTAAAATCATGAACAATGCAGTCTACATCATTAATACATGAAATGTTTTCAAGATCGGTGTATATGTTTTGAAGATTCATTTTCAGACTTGTTTGAAAAAACTTCCAATTTGCTTTATTAATTTGTTGTATGTATTGCACTTTTTTCTCTCCCGACCAAGGAAGTCGACAAAAAACATTGTTATGATCAGAACTCAAAGCACTAACAGTAATTGGTTGGGATATTAGACTAGGCACATTCGTAATAAATAAATCAAGAACGGACGGTGAACCACAACAACTGGCGGTTAAATACGTAGGACTAGGAGGGAATAATATATTTATTGGTAAGACAAGAGACAGATTTGCTAATAAGTTACCCCATGCATTTGCTCGAATACAACCCCAATCCTTGTGACGACAATTAAAATCGCCACCAAGTAAATACTCTCCATTTATAGCGAACAATTGATTGAAATCACGTTTGAGCACTTTTCGTTTTGAATCCGATGAAGATCCTCCAGGAAAGTAGACACAATAAACCTTAATTTCTTTACTATTCATAAGCCTAACAGATATACCTATATTCTCCACAGATCGAGTTTTTATAGTAGGTAAGAGCGAGTGTTGGATTTATTTCCTAATCAGAATTGCAACTCCACCACCCTTCAGATCAGTTCTATCTACACGATAGCACTTGTAGTCAGAAGAGGGTAGTCTTACTTCACTTGTTAGCCAAGTTTCAGTTATTAAAGCAATGTCAACTTTGTTGCTATTTAAAAAATTTAAAAATTCAAAATATTTGTTCCGTATTCCCCTAGCATTCCAGGTAATTACATTTATATTATTGTTTAATATATTACTTATCATCATTAGAATAAAGAAATTTAGTAGCTAAATGTGCGATTACATTGAATTGTTCTATCTTACTCTTACATACAGATAAATTTGTTATCATTTCCATACAGAGAGCATTAAGCTCTTCGATTGAAAATAAAGGTGAGTTGTTGTTGGTGTTGATGGATGTGTTGATGTTAGAAGAGTTGTTGTAGACAGCTGATGGTGTGTCTGCTGTGGCAGCGCGTGTGCTATTGTTTACCCATATATTATTTGTTGTTGGATTCAGATTACTGGAACTAGCTAAACCTCTGTTTTGAGCAATTATATTTTTTCGTTGCACTTGGGGCGTAGGCAATGATGGGAAATCGGTCATTGAACCATATGAAACTGGTTTTTGCGCTGAAGCTTGCGTAAGTGCAGCGAACGAAGTTCTCTGTCGATAGTTTGGTTTACTATGTAAAGATTTTTTTTTCCTTAATTTGTAAATACATTGCTCTACTCGAACAGGTTGAATCGGTGGCTTTGTGATTGCCGTTGCAGTTGGCACATTTGTGTATATTGGAGTTATCACAGTCTACTGTTTTGCGTGACCCGGCACAGATCGCACAATAAGTTTTGATGTGGCAATTTCGTTCGCCGTGGCCAAACATTTGGCAGTTGTGACATTGGGTCAGCTTGCCCTTTAGTCTTCTTTGATAATTCCAATTCACTTGAGTGTGAAGAATTAAACTATGGTTTTTCTTTAGATCAATTCATTTAATTGATCCATTTTCAAAAGAAACAAGATAAAAAGTGTCACTATAGTGTTCAAAGTTTTTATTTATTTTTTTGACTTCAACGCACTTTAGTTCACGTCTTATGAGTTCATTTTTAACATCAATTGCTTCTAAATCTCCCAAACCATAGAGAACAACTTTGAAGGCTTTTGCACTTTTCAAATCGTGGGAGAAGAATTGACAATTTTCACTATTGAGATGCTGTTTAACAGCATTAAATGATTCTATAGATTCACAAATGATTTTTATGCCAATAGATAGCTGCTTAATAGAATAATTAGATATTTTATTGTTTTTCATTAATGCATGCACATAATAATAATGTACGAATTTTGTTTATCCAAGGAAAGTTGTCTGCCCTCGGATTCAGGCGATCGATCGCGTTTGGAAATGGTGATTACGTTTAGATGGGAACTTATAAGAGAGAATACGTTGTGCGCTGTCGAAAGCTCCGAATAAACTGTTCAGAATTATAAATGTTTTCTCATAACGTTTTTATAATAAGATTTTGAAAAACACTTACTTTTTGTCGGTTGTTTTACTCACCCTGTATACAAAAAATTTTTACTTGCGACATATAGGAACTATATGGCAAGTTTTGCATTCGTGCAAAATTTCGAACTCGAGATTTTAATCAAACATGATATTACGATGGTAGACAAGTCGAAAAAAGTGGGTCCCGCGATTCCGTCCGGTCGGTTTTGTCTGTCTGTCCACGCTCCTACTGCCTAAACCATTGGGTCGATTGAGTTCAAACTTGAAAGTTAAGGTTTTGAGCAGATTCGCGTTAGGCGTTTTTTTCATTTTTTTTTTAAGATCAAAACTAACAGTGGCCCCCATACAATTTTTTTGGTCAAAAACCGGAAATTCGAATTTTCTCAAAAACAAACCGATAGATTTTTTTTTAATTTTCTCTAAAATTTTATTTTTTAACTTGGCTTCTTTTTATAAGAAAACCATATTTTTGTATTGCTCAGGAAAGGTACCGCTCATAGAACCGTTATTTTGTTTTTTAATTTTCTCAGCAAATTATGAACTGATTTTAATAATTTTTTTTCTGAATAAGCTCCTATATTGCCTGAACAATATTTGATTAACAAAAATGCAATTTTTAATTGTTTGGATTTTTTAAAAAATATTGAATTTTTATTTTTCAAAACTCTATATCTCAAAAACGGGTCAACAATTTTTTACGAAATTCAAACTTAAGACGTATAATTACAATCGCTAAACAACTGCATACCAAAAATATTTTTAGAACAAAATTGGAAAATTTTATATATAAAAAATTAATTTAAAAAAAAACCGCTCTAACGATTTTCAAAATAAAAATTTGAAAAATCGACGGTTTTTTTATTTATAAAATGGCATTTAAATTTTTGAAGACAAACTTATTTTTCAGGTAAAATTTTGAATCTTAAAATATAATTTTTTCAATTATTTTTAGTGTGCATGAGCCCGAAAGAGCGCATTATTTTGACAAAATTGTAATTACATTCCTATCTTTCATCCAAATTAGTGCATTTGGTACACATTTATATGATATATTTAATCAACAATCTATTTTAAAGAGTCTATCAAGAAGTATTATCTTGGTAACTTTGTATATAATGATTTTAAAATATTATTCTTTACGAATAAGGTTGTTTCACACATGATTTACTGGCCTTCGCCTATATAAAAAAATAAATACTTAGTACCTACAAGTTAAAGAAACTGGCCAGAGAGAGTATATGTATTTTCTATTAGAATCACTTTTTCAACGCATACACATTGTACCTATTTATAAAGGTATTACGTACAACTTCTACAACTACTGCTTACGTGTCACTTCTTAACTAAAATCCAAAACGCCCAAGAGCCTGACTGTAAACAACACATGAACAGCAATTTCTTGTACTTGTTCGTATGTTTGTTTCTTAAAACTTTAGTGAACAAAATAGACTGAACGTAATAACTCCATGTTTGCGCTCAAAACTTAAGAAGGAATGTAGTATGTACCTTCTAGGCACTAATAACATTCCTTCATTATCATCATAAACATGTCCTTATCTATCTATCTGCATAAAGCTAAGCACGCCAAGTGAACTATTCTATTGGCGTTTTAAACATCTACCTGCTACCTAACTACACAACCAATAGGCGATCGCCTTGCAATTTAAACATTCATGGTCTGCCTCCTTCTTATCTTATTTATTTTCCATCCTGGTTCTTCTAGCTTTATAGGTAATAGAAATCATTTTTCATATACAAAGATCGTACACAAGTAAAACAAGACTTATGAATGTAAATAAAAACAAATATCGGTAAAAGATCCTAAACAGCTGACTTAAGCATGCAAAAGTTTGTTTCATCCCCTTATTAGATACAATATTAAGCCATTTTGTTTGTTATATGAAGTGCATTGATATAAATAAAACAAAAACAAATTCATCAACCTTCATATGGAAGCTCTTTATGTGAAAACATATACAAGAGTAGACTTTTTGGGTCGAAAATTAATTATCTCCCTTAATCTGCTGGCTGCTTGCGTGAATGGAAATAATATTTTTTTCTCGCTCCCGCTGAATTTCTCCACTTTCGATACTAACGCCAACGACTCGGTATCTGGTCGCCCTAAAAGTTTCGGCTCATGAGAGTACTATGGTTTTTATATACAAAGATCGTGCGGTTTTTTTTGAAAAATTAAATGGCATTGATATCTTTGAGGACAAACTTATTTTACAGGTATATTTTTAAATCTTATATAAGTACTTTTTTAAACAGACTCTTTGCATACAGGAGCAAGTTCGTGCGACCCAGTCGTGCATTTTATTTTAGTTGTTATTGGGATTTTTCTAGAAATTTTATGAAAACTTTAAATCGAAAGCGAATTTGTTTTGTTTTTTGCAGACTAAAATTTAATTGGGTTCTTATGACAAAAGTTTTCTTTGTTCTTTAACTTTATAAAACACAAAGCTGAACTCGAATGTTATATCCATTAGGTATGGTCTTAAACCAAACCCTTACTGATAAGTTCCCATCTTCTCTGCCAATTTTTCTAGCTTAAATATTTTGTGTGAGATAAATAATTTGAAGTCAATATCTTTCAACAAATTATTATTATATCTATTTTTGTTAACGAGATTTTTAGTCAAAACCTTTTTTTTTAACAAATTAAGTTCTTGATTTTTTTTTCTTGAAAGTTTTTATTTTTTATATAAAAAATATTTCTAGGAAAATTTTGAACAGTTATCGAGATTCAAAAATCATTTTCTTTCAGATTTTATGTACTATTTCTTGCAATTTTAATTTTTTATAAAAAATCTAACTGTTTGATTTTTTTTTGAATGTTACTGAATGTCAAAAACTATGTTTTTTTATAAGATGAAATTAGTTTGATCCCAATAATTTAAATTTTTAAAAAGTTATTTGAGTCAAAAATTAATTTTTACCAACTTTTAGTAATGCTTTTTTTAGGTTTTTAATTTTAATAAAAAAACTGTCAATTCAATTTTCTCAAATATTCGAAATGAAAACCATTTTTTTTCAGTTTTTGTCTATGTTAATAAAAAACGTTAATTGGATTCTTTTACAAAAATATATTTGTTTGGTATCACGTTGCATTACATAATATAAAATATAATTCAAGGCGCTAGCATTTTTGGTTCTTGAGATGTTGGCGTTTATCAAAATTTTCACATTTTCTTTTAATTGCTTTGGTAAAAAAAACACAAACTTAAATTTTTTGAGAGTCCTTTCTTTATTATTATCTGTATAACAAAATTTTTTGAAGTCGGTATCTTTGCTGGTTTTTGAGCTATTTACGAAGAAGAAAACTTCGTGAAAGTACAGACGTACCGTACATACAGGCGCACACACTTACACCTCTCTACAAAGCTTTTATTTCCGCTTTGGGGACCCTGAAACGTCGAGAAATGCCAACATTTTCAAATCGACAAACCAGACGGGTTACAATAACTTTCTATGGAAAGTTAAAAATAAGTTATTAATTACTTAAGTGTGGTTCGTAGCTCGTCCTGCTCTGGCTACATGTAGACTAGGTCCATATGATTCAATTTGGGTCTTAAGAAATTAGTTATATCGTTTCGTTATGTAGCGCTCGCTGTTGAAGGTGACCGCCTCACTAACGTAGTTTTCAAAAAGTACTGACCAATTCCGACGCCCTGCCTAAAACTCACACCAAACATTAACTTTTTGGGGAACCTCAAGTGGGTTGGTATCGTCAATTATACGGAAATTTTGCTTGTAAACAAAGCCATTCATCCTCCTGGGTCAGTTGAATCTTGTACGGGTGTAGGTCCAGGTCCCAGTTCCGACGCGAAATTCGCCAAATTGAAGTTTGCAAAAGGCCTAATTCTTGTGCACGCCTAGGAATAGACTGCCTCGGGTTCTGCTGTACACTTTCACGGAATACGGCGATTTTCCCGGCCGAACTTAGCTTTCTTTGAACATACGAGTGTTGTCGGGTTGTTTACTGAACCAGCCGTCTCAAATTTGTCCACCAAAAAGTAGACTGTGAAGGGTCACCACGTCTACCGTAAAATGGGCGCAATGCGCTGATGTGACATAAACAACTGAATAATAAACAAAAGATTTGACAGATATCAGCAAAACAAAATGACCGCCAGGCAGGGCCAGATTTAAAGGTCTATAGGCCTCGGTGAAATAAAGAAGCGGGAAGGGAGCCCGTCCCAAATTTTTTTCAAAATAGAGTACACCATTTTTTTTTCAGTCGAGTTTTTCAATAAATAATTTATTGTGAAACCAAGTATTGAACAAACACATATAAATATAAACGGAAAAAAGTATTATCTGAAATTAAATTTTGGGGTTAACGAACGGAACCTTTCAAGCTAACTGACATGACCACTCCCTTTGTTTGCATGCTCTTTCAAATAGGTTGTCAGGATTGGTTCATACTCGGCTAACAATTCCAAAATGCCCAGGAAATTTTAAATTCTTGTTAAGCCAACAATCTCATTGTAACCTCGTAAGACTAATCCGCGTTCAGCAATGAATTTAATGATACTTACGATAATTCTCAGGATTTTTCGCCAATACTCAATTTCTTAAGCCTCTTGCATTGCTGCTTTCTGTGACTTTTCCCCGATGCACTAAACTCATTTCTGATTCCAAATGAGTTTTCGAAATCTCATGTTCATAGAGACGCTCGGTTTCATGCTTTCAGTCACTGAAACCTTCTTGACTGAGTTTTATCTCCAGGGTGATCTAAGGAACTGAACAAAAAAAAATTGTCGATACTCGGAATCAAATACCCAACCTCCGAGGTTGCGGGCAAGTACCATCCCTCTCAGATATTAAGCAATTGGGGTACTCCCTCAAGATGGATATTAAATTGGAAGTGCTTCTTATCAGGGCCATTTGAGACATTAATATTTCACTGATTGTCTGATTGGAGTGAACAAATGTAGATCAATGATTTCTGTTATTTAAGATTATTATAGAAGTTTCTATTGTAGGGGTCTTCCGTTTGTGGAGGACCCGGGACCTTCGCCCAAGTTGCCCTCCCCTCAATCCAGCCCTACCGCCATGGGTGCCAAAATCTACCCGCACCAATTTTAAAACCCATATAATAAGTATTCGTTTTACATTTAAATTTCCTTCAAAAACGACATCCCGTTTTTGATAGTTAAATGTTTCTTTTGGTTTGAAAGAAGATATGTTAGTCTTTTTTTGAAACAAATTAGAATTTTTGATTATTAATTCAAATATTTGTGTGAACAATATTATTATTTTGGTCTTGAACTAAATAAATTCAACGCTTAACGTGACTCTGCTGTAAACCTTAGTTTCTAAGTTAGAACTCAATCGATCAAACAATTAGGGCTGTAGGAACACCCACAAACAGAGGACAGACACGCAAATGTACAGATGTACAGACGAACGGAATCGCAGGACACAATTGTTTAGATTTCTCTACCATCCTTATGTCATGTTTGGTTAAAATATCGAGTTCAAATTTTTGTACGAATGCAATACTTGTCATAAATACCTTCATATATGTGTTGCCTATAAGTAAATTAAAAGGACATGTACCTACATTCATTACTATTTTTTTTAAAGAAATTAAGATTTAAATTTCAAGCAGACAATACTATTTCTAGAACTGAAATGTCAAATGCCAAACCTGTTAGTAGATTTATCAAACAAATAAAGTAACACCCCAAGTAGGTACTTTTGAGTAATAAAAATACCAACAAAAAAATATAAAAATATGTAAACAGAAAAAGAAAACACACGCACACTCATATACGAAAGAAAGTTTTCTTTAACTTTGGCATTCATTTTTATACTTTAGTTTTAAGAACTCTTAAGGGGCCACTATATGACGAGTAAGTATTATAATGTTACAAGACTGAGACCGGATAAAGTAAGAAACTCAGCAGGAATAAAATCAAGTATATACATAAGTACACACATACATACATAAGCATAAATGCTATAGGTTAGGTATATTGAATAAGGCCAAGGATTATTTTAATGAATGTGTTCAGAATTATTATGTCGAGAAGTATAAGCGTTTATATACTCTATGTTCGTGAAATGGTTTTGCCTTTTAATGAAGATTTGAATAGGACCTTAGAGTGTGGTTAGTGGTTTTATTGGGAAAAGTTGTAAGCTATAAGTTGATTGATATAAGTAAATAGAATATTTGTTTTGTTTTGTTTAAGGGTTTGTATCTCTTAAAGGGAATAAATTGAATGATAATTAAAAGCGTGATTGACTATAGATAAAATAGAATCAAAGGAGATTAACAAGATATAGAATTTATAGAATTTCAAAGTAATAATAAACTTTAAAATTGTTTGTTGAAATACGAACAACAAAATGAAATATGAAATTAGTACTTGTTTTTTAAAAGTGTTACAACTATTTAATTTAGCTCTCGCAATTATGATCGAAAACGAATGCGAAAGTTTCAGATCTTTTTTGTTAATATTGTCAGAATTATGTAAGTCTATAATTTTACCATGAATCGAGAGATTTTGGAAGACTTGGTAGCTTGGACGCCATTTATTAACTTCCTATAGGAAGTAATGGGACCGATTTGTCAAATCGAAAATTTTGACATTTCTCGAAGTTTCAAGGTCCCAGAGTCGAAATAAAAGATTTTTAAAAAGATGTCTGTGCGTGCGTGCGTCAAGAACCAGAAGAGATATCGTTTACAAATAATGTCGTTTACAATAATGTTATACAGATAATAAGGCAGAAAGGGTTCTTAAGAAAATTGCTTGGGTGGTTTTTTTTACCATAACAGTTTGAAAGAAAGGTGAACATTTTGGTTAACCCTAAATATCTTACGCACCAAAAACGCTAGAGACTTGAATTAAATTTTATATAATATATTTTAATGTGATATCAAAGAAGTATATTTTTTGAAAAAAATCTATTTAATGTTTTTTTTTTTTATAAATCAAAAAAACTGAAAAAAAATGTCTAACCTCCAAAATTTTACGAATAAAATATTATTATATCTCTAAAACAATTTTTTGCAACGGAGAATAATGTTTTTGACATCTGATAAAATTTTATGAAAAATCGAACTGACAGTTTTTTTTATAAAAAATAAAAAGCTAAAAAAACATTACTCAAAGTTGGTAAAAATTGAATATCGATTCAAATATCTTCTCAAAAACTTTAAATTTAGGCTTCAAACTTATTTTTTCTTATAAGAAATATTGTTTTCAACATTCTGAAAAATGTTGAGAAAAATCGAATTGACAGTTTTTTTTACAAAAAATAAAAACCTAAAAACAAAATTAATAAAAGTTGGTAAAAATTGATTTTCGACTCAAATATCTTTTCAAAACTTTGAAATATTGGCTTCAAACCAATTTTATATTATAAGAAATATTGTTTTCAACATTCGATAAAATTTTGAAAAAAATCGAATTGACAGTTTGACAAAAAATAAAACTCTAAAAAAAACAATACCAAAACTTGGTCAAAATTTACTTTCGACTCAAATAGCTTTTCAAAAATTAAAAATATTGGCTTCAAACTTATTTTATTTCACAGAAAATATTGTTTTTAATATTCAGTAATATTTATATAAAAATCCAACAGTCCATTTTTTCATAAAAAATAAAATCTACAAAAAATAGTACGCAAATTTGGTAAAAATTGATAGGAGTATAAATAGGCAAACTTTTTTTAGCAAGACAAATTGACAGACGGGATGGGAAGTTATCAGTGTGGGTCGCATCCCAGCCTCTTTTTTCTATTTTGTAACGAATTTTTTTTTAAGACGTGTGGTTTTGAATCCGGTAATACTTTTTTCTGAGTTGGTATTTTTGACAGTTAATATTTGCTTTTTATTCTCAGTTTGATTTGGACTTATTTCTGAACAACGTTTGCCAATCCTAAAAATGTAGTGGGTGATTTTTTAAAAGCTATAGGAAAGTTTTTTTTTGTAAACACATAAAATTCAGAAAAATGCATGAAATCTTTAATTGATTCGATAGTACGGTCCATATAATATAATGTTTGAAGATTATTTCATGCAAATTTTGACCTTGACTGCGCTTTAAATGGTCCATCCGCTTAGTCCAATTTTGGCATACCCTTTCCAACATTTCGGCCGGTCTGTTCAATTTCGGACGTACTGTTAAGTGCAGATATTTGTTCGTAAGCCACACTACACAAATGTGGAACGCTTAACCAGGCTCAATATTTCCCACTCATTACAATGTGCAGACATTTAAAACCAATGTTGAAACCACATATCACGCAAGTTAAGCTCTTGCATTTTGGCCACAAAAAAGTTGAATAGCATCTCACGGTAGCGGTCACCATTCGCAGTTACGATGCGACTCTCATCATCTCTGAAGAAGTACGGTCCAGTGATACCATCAGCCCATAAACCGCTCCAAACTGTGACTTTTTCTGGATGCATCCAGAAAACAATGGTTCTACAATGCTTCTGGCTGATATCACTCCAAAATCGAAAATTCTGCTTATTAACATATCCATTGAGACGAAAATGTGCTTCGTCGTTGGACACAATTTTTCGGTAAAACAGTGGATCTTCGGCCATCTTTCGAAGTGCTCATTCAACAAAAGTTTTACAGTAGGTTTTTCGGTTTCAATTCTTATACCAGCTGTATTTTGAAAGGCATCACACCTAAATCCTTCCCCAAAATGTTCCTATTTGTCGAGTTTATGGCGACGAATTGATAATCGATAATTTCTTCAGTCCACACCCTACGTAGGCGTGTAGGTTGTTTAATGTTAAACGATGTAAATTTGGTGCGAAATTTATTTACATAGCTCGAATAGCCGTTTCAGTGGGTCGATTAAACTGACCATTAAATGGAAAAAGCAAGCGATGAACTTTCTTAACAGAGCACGGATTTTGATAATACAATTTAATAATTTGCAAGCGTTGTTCGTTTGTTAGAAGATTCATGGTAAAATTAAAGGACAAACTGAAGATGATTGACAGTGAAACAAAATACAAAACGTGCGTCAGCTATTTAAAACAGTGTTGCCAAAAAGATAATATCTCGGGTCGTGAGTCGTTGGTGTGTTCTCCAAAATCGACAATTCGAATGTTTTTTTGTGGATATATGTGAAGTCGATTGTCTACGCAGAAGAGACCTGGACGATTGCGGCCTTGGAAGAAAATTTTCGACGCGCCATTGCTGACATACGGCCCCAAGTACTGCAAAAAGTGGTTTAAAATTGAGCTTCTCAGCAACTTCCCGAAATAATTTTTAAACAGATTATTAAATCTTTGCCTCTGCTACATTTTTGGAAAGAACAATAAATTATATTCCCTTTTTTGTCTTGAAAACAACACGTTAAAATAGAACCCTTTATAATATGAAATAAGTCTGCAGTCAATATCGCGACATATAGGAACTTTATGACAAGTATTGCATTCAAAAATTTGAATTCGAAAGTCTAATCTATATAACGATGGTAGATAAGTCGAAAAAGTGGGTATCCCAATTCCGTCCGTCTTTATGTCTGTCCTCGATTTTACAGCTCAAACTATTAGGTCAATTGAGTTCATACTTGGAAGTTAAGGTCTTAAGTCGATTCAAGCATACCCCCCAATAGAACCGTTATTAACTTCAAAAAGGAAGTTATTGTAATGTGTCCAATTTGTAAAATTGAAAGTTTTGACATTTGTCGACGTTTCAAGGTCCAAAGGGTCGAAATGAAAGATTTTAAAAAAGATGTCTGTGCGTGCGTGTGTACGTACGTTCCTACGTCCGTACGTTCGTGACTTTTTTTCGGCGTCCATAGCTCAAAAACCTGTAGAGATATCGACTTCAAATAAATTTTGGGCTCTCCAAAGAATTGCGTGGCTGGTTTTTTTACCATAGCAGTTTAAAAAAGGGTATACATTTTGGTTAACCCTAAATATCTCACAAACCAATGGCACTAGAGACTTGAATTAAGTTTTGTGTTATATATTGTAACATGATACCAAACCAGTATATTTTTGGAAACAAAAAATTAACGATATTTTTATAAATTGAAAAACAAAATTTGTGTCCTCGAAAATTTTACGAATAAAACATGAAAAAATTATCCAACAAAATTTTATGCAACGAAAAATATCGGTTTTAACATCCTTTTTATAAAAAATAAAAACTTAAAAAAAAGATTGCTTAAAATTGGTAAAAATTGAATTTCGACTAAAATATCTTTTCAAAACTTTGAGTTGTTGACTTTCAACTAATTTTATCTTATGACAAATTATTGTTGTAAGCATTCAGTTAAATTTTCAGATAAATCTATTTGACAATTCTTTTACAAAAAACCTAAACAAAATTTAAGAAAGTTGGTAAAAATTGATTTTTGACTCAAATATTTTTTCAAAAATTTGAGATTATGGCTTCCAAGTAACTTTAAAAAATTTGGGAAAAAATAAATTGACAGTTTTTTAACAAAAAATAAAAACCTAAAACAACATTTCATTTATTTTCGACTCCAATATTTTTTCAAAAATTAAAAATATTGTTTTCAAACTTATTATTTTATTTCACAGAAAACATTGTTTTCGATATTCAATAGTTTTTTATATAAAAATCCAACAATACGTTTATTCATAAAAAATAAAATCTACACAAAATATTACGCAAATTTTGTTAAAATTGATGTTCCATTCTTGATATCTCTTAAATTACTTTCATTCATCCAATTTGTAAAAATTTAAGAAATGGTACTAAAGTTGGTAAAAATTTGTTTTAACTAAAAATTTATTTAACAAAACTAGATTTTCAAATACAACTATTTCATTAGACACAAAATATTGTTGGTAAATTAAAAATTTTTAAGAATACTTCAAGTGAAATTTTGTTTGATTTTTAGTTTTCTTAAGAACCAATTAACTAATTTTAATAATTTTTGTTCTACACAAAAAATTTTGATTTAAAAAACAATGTTAAATATTTTCTAATGAAAATTCGATTTATAAAAAATGGCTGTTCATTTTTTAACAAAATTCAAAAGTAAAACATGTATATAAAAGTTCTTAATAAGTTCATTATTTTAAAAACCGCTGTAATAATTTAAATACAGTTTTTGAATCTTAAAATACATGAAATATTTTAAAACACACGCATTTGAAACATGCACAAGTTAATTTGACAATTTTTGTTCTTGTAATTTATACTATTTCTTGTATGTTTATATTTTCAATACAAAAAAAGTGTTAACTGAAACTTTCTTAAAATCTTAAAAAATGTCACGAACTATATCCGAATGTAGAATTATTATCTTAATTCACCATTTAAAAAGTGATGTCTGCATTTAGGCGTGTTCGCATATGTATGTTGTTATCTTCTAACCTGCAGATATAGTTTTTCGTACTTCATAGTCTAAAGAATGAGTAGAAGTATTTATATCAAGATTGAGTACTTTTTTTTAAAATAATTCTTTCCCACGAGTGATGCTTTTGACAACTTGTAAACTTGTTTGAAAACCTACAATTAATGCTTGTTAAATTATTGAATATTGTTTTTTCAACTGCAATATTTTGAAAAAAATAATGATCTTGAATTTAAATGTTTTCCATTTTATTCAAAATATTTTTGTAAACGTTTCTAATAAAACTGAAAATGCCATCAGAATACGTTGAACTTAAAATGCTCAGCTTTTTTGAAGACACACAAGCAACCACAGTTTCACTGATTAAGTTGAGACCTACATCTAAATGTATCCATTTTCTCATGTTTTAAATTTTTCGAAAACTAACTGCAAATCTTTTTTTTTTACTAAAATTAATCAACGTTAAAGTTTTATTTACGAAGCTTTAAGAGCTGTTTTTTTAAATTTATCAAAACGTAAAAAGATTGTCACTATCAACAAACTAACTATATTTGTGCTATGCATGCATATCTATAACAATAATCATTCCTTACTCAAATACCATACAGATATCTGCCACTTCAATCTTCAAATGAGAAATAACCACTACAATAATAGGATTTCCTAATCTGAAATCGAATGTGAGTTGGTGAACCGATGATAATCCAAATCGAATTTTCCAACAAAAGTCTTATTGCCAACCATAGAAATACACTGTTAAAAAATGGATTAATGTAATAAGAATAACATATTAGCTATTTTTCAATTAAATTGTTGGAATACTCTTCTTTATTTAATTATATAGAGCTCTTTTGGGAAGAAATTTTTTTATATGTATGTATTATACGCTCGAAATTGGGCTCAAGGGTAAACTGATGGGCATTCCTAGATGTTCCGGTATTACGGATGAATTTTTTAAGGGGATGAATATTTTAATATATGAGATCACCCGTGGACCAATTACTACGAAAGCCATACTGCCGGTGATTAGGAAGCTTTCGTTCTTGAAGATATTTCTTGAGCTGAGAATTGATCAGCGATTCGAAGCTCGGAAAGAAGAGACGTAAGTGCAATTGGACGATAGCTTAAGGGTGAGGAGGATTCATCTTTCTTAGGAACAGGCTGAACAAATGCTGTTTTCCGGCAGAGATACTATGAGGGCCATTGTATTTGTGCATGTCGAGGTCTTTAAGAACTCTAGTAACTTAAAAAGTTCGAAAGAAGGTTCGTCCAACAGAATCGTTTGCACTTTCAACTATAGGATGATAAATGTGACTCATCATCATGTGGATCAACAGTAAACTGTCCTGCAAGCAAATCGGCTTTATCAATCGAGCTCAAAAAAGGACTGTCATTGGAAAAGAGCGTTGGAACCTACGATTATTTAGTGCTTCGCACACTTTTGACCAGAAATTTGTACTACATTTGGGACATTGTAGTATTTTCTGGTTATTCAAACATTTAATGCTTTAAAAATGTTCGGTATAGATCTTTCTAACTTGTTTAAACCGATTTTCCTCAGTTGAATGGGCCTCATACTTCCGGAAACGTACTTACTCGATCCTTATAACCTCTTTACACCTCGAATCAAATCATGAGTTTTCTCGGGTTCAATAAATGTTACCCTATTCGGGATACGATTCGTCATTTCTCAATTCTCAGTTAAAATTCCTGAAGAAGACATTAATTCCGTCAAAGTTTGGTTATCATATTGTCAAATGGTTCTCGTAGGGATTTTACTTTAAGTGGGGTTTTTGGCATAAGAAATCTACTAAAATTAAAAACATTGATTTTAACTTTCCTGGTTCATGCATGAACCGGCTCTCCATAGCCTGAGCCGCAATCAAGTTCTCGTGCAAAAATTTTAAAACCTCATTATAAGCCGTTTTGGCGAAGTTAATTATGCACCCTGATGCTGCGATTTCACCCATTTGGACTTATTTTGGTAGGAAAACCTATGTTTACCTACAATCTGAAACCAATTCCAGCATTTATGACCAATGTTTTCGAATATTATCCTTGAGCTACAGCTCGAACATGGTCTTGGATAATTAGTCTTCCCTCTCCATCCTGTTGCATATATTACAGATGATTGGAAGATCTGCTCTGTGAGGCATATAGTTCAGGTTTAGAATTTCAGCTCGTAGTCTGACCATCAGAGATATTTCCCTGGCACTAAGCTCATCATGGAAGTAGTTTAACTGCTGCAAATTGTGGTTAAGCTGAAAGTAGACCATATGATGTAAGGAGTTTGAAGCTTCATCCATGTACTTGGTTCTAGCTGCTTCATCTAGGTTAGGTAAGGTTAGGTTATAGTGGCTGTCCAAGATGGAACGGACACACTTAGGCCAGTTTAATGACCCATAGTGATACCACATGAATCTTGAGGCTTCCTCCTAAGCTCAATGGAACTAGTTAGAGTCCCTTACGAAACGTGAGAGGCTGATTATACCGATATGATTTAGATCGTTTAGATCGTTAAAGAAGAATTCTCCTAGGTAATTCTTGCGTTTTCGAGCTAGAGCAGGGCATGTGCAGAGAAGATGAAGAACCGTTTCTTCCTCTTCCTCGTCCATACAGTTTCTGCAAAAGTCATTTGAGAATACGCCTAGTCTCGTGGCGTGCTTTCCTATTAGACAGTGTCCGGTTATGACACCTATTATTGAGCTTATATGCGATCTGCTTAGAGAGAGCAAGCACCTTGAACGTTTTAAATCCAGTGTTGGCCAGATGTTTTTTGTGGCTTGACACGTGGTGATGTTGGTCCACCTGGTGCCCGCCCTCCTCACAGCGTCTTTCATTAGTAGCAATTTACAAGTAGCGATTGGTATGCCAGTACTTGCCAAACGTGGTAGGATGGGCTGTACTGTACCGTTCCTGGCGAGTTCATCTGCCTTACAGTTACCTGGAATGTCTCTATGGCCCGGCACCCAGCAAAGGTGAATATTAAACTGTTGCGCCATCTCCATTAGAGATGATCGACAGTTATGGACTGTTATAGAGTTTGTAGAGACTGAGTCCAGAGATCTGATAGCGGCCTGGCTGTCAGAGAAAATACGGATATCAGATGTTGATATCACGTTTTCTTTGAGCCAAGACAAGACTTCCTTAATCGCCAAAAGTTCCGCCTGGAACACGCTACAATGATTGGGAAGGCGGAATGAGAGACTTAATTTCAGTCGTTCAGAGTACACACCACCACCAACCCCTTCTTTGGTCTTTGAGCCATCTGTGTAAAAGTGGATTGACTCATCCTCCAAGAATGTCCTATCCTCCCAAAAAGATCTGCTTCATCTACCTTGGAAATAATTGGGTACATGTCCTTTTTTAATTTGGAAAAGTCCTCGACATTACAAACCGAATTAATTCCACAATTTTCTGCCAATTCAAGCCATTAGCGATACCATCCAATCCTTGAATTGATAGCCTTAAGAGCTGATATTTTGGGTAAACGATAGTCTGCCAAATTTAAGCTTCTAATTATGTAATCCACTTGCAGTTTTAATGTTTTCACAAAAAGTAGAGAAGTTCCCGTTTTTAGCATTATGACATAGTTCGGTGTGATAGCTGCCAAATAGAAAGCTCGTTTAAAGTAGAAGATCAATAGCTTTTCCACCATCTCATAATATTTACTTCCCCAAGTTTGTGTAGCGTTAGGCATAATGGGCGGTGTGAATAAAAACGAGTATGACGAGTATTTACTTACAAGTAAAATGTAACGAGTATTTAAACTCCAAGTAAACCGATGTGAATAAAGCGTCGAGTTTACTTGTGACCGTGTTCTCGTCAACCCGAGGGTTTACTAGCAAGTATTTACTCGCGAGACAACTGAATTCACAAAAAAGGCAAGTAAATACTTGTAGCGCCACACAGACTACGCATCATTTACTGTTGTGACTTGTTCTGTTTTCGCCTAACGTTCTGTTTTCGCCTAAACTGAGCCATCTTTCGTGTACAAGTACGACTGCAAGTCTGGGGTCGGGTTGACTTGCGAGTAGACGAATATTTACTTGCTACAGAAGTATTTACTTGCGTTTATTCACACCAAAATTGGCATTTTTCCGGGTTTTACTAGCCTCTCAAGTATTTACTCGCGAGTAAGAGTAAATACTTGTTTTATTCAATTCAATTTTGGCGTTTACTTGTAATTTTGATATGTTCAAGTATTTACTTGTCCTACTCGTTTTTATTTACACCGCCCAATGGATTCTGCTACCGTTTCAAAAATTTTGTCTTTGCTACTATGAGCCACACAATCGTTCGTGAAACATATTTTCCATGTGAGGTTTATCGCCATTTTCGCTTTTTTAAGCTTTTCACTAAAGTGTTTCCCCATACTTAAGTTCTTCATGAAGGTAACTCCTAGGTATTTAAACTCTTTAACCACTTCAATCAATTCTCCATTGAATTTCCACTTTTGGTTAGAGCAATTTCTCCCTCCATGTTTTTTTAAGATCATCACTTTCGACTTCTCTAAATTGACAATTAATCACCAAAGTTTGGAATATTCGTGTATCCGATTAATCATTAGTTGAAGTGATTCTGGAGTATATGCGAGCAGTACAATGTCGTCTGCAAATAGCAGAGCTTTAATCAGCGTCCCCGCATAAGCAATACCTTCGGGCAACCAGTCGATTAGATCCTCTATGAATATTGCAAATAAAAGCGGGCTTAGTGTGCAACCTTGCCTAACCCCTGATGCAAATTGGAACCAATCAGACTTTTCTTCACCATTCCACACAGCAGCTCGAGTGTCTTCATATATGTTTTCAATTAGTCTGCCAATCTTCAGAGACTCTCCTTTTTCGAACAGCTTATAGATTAGCAATTTACGATCCACAGTATTGAACGCAGCTTTGAAGTCAATGAAGAACACGTAGAGTTTTTTGTCTTGGTCTTAAAATTAATCTGCAATACTCCTCAGCACAAACATATAATCAACAGTTGAATACCCTTGTCTAAAGCCGGCTTGAAATTCTTTTAATTATTTATTTTCTTTATCCATGTTGACAGTCTTCGTTGCATTATTGCGGTAAATATTTTAAAGGATGTATTAAAATTAAAGAATTATAAAACAAAACAATTGGTATAAAGTGACGACAATATTTTTTAACAACATTTCTAACTATGTATTCTAATGGATCTTTCTGGTCTTGTACATAATTGGTTCAGAAATCAATTATGTTTTTCAAAAAATTGAATTTCTTTTTATCAGTGCACCATAGTGAGTGACCGAATAATCGATTGCCATCAGAGCTCCTACATATCGTCCTCCCTGTGATGTGGTGTAGATGGAAAAGCTGCAGTTGGTGCAATCTAACATCGCTATATAGGTTAGGTATTTTTGTATGAATGAATGTATATGTATACCATCACTGGCTGCCAACTACTATTCAGTGTGCTTTAATGGTAAATGCATTTGGTATTGGCTTATGCAAATTTAAGTTCGTCTCTATGCTATAGAGCATGACCCGCACACAAGTTGTCATCGTGTCATTTCATTGCAATTGAAAACCACAAACGCATTTCTTTTTGCCAAAGCATCAAGCAATGTCCTTTATTAATTGACAGAAGAACTCTGTACTTAAAGTTGACCTTAATTAATGGACGATGATGATGATGACGATGACGACGAGAATGAGAACGAGAACAAAAACGAGGACGACGGACGTTAAACCGCACTCACAGAGAATAGGAATGAATAATATATAGTTTGATGCGCTTCAAAGCTGCCCCTCCCAACCTTTATATCCTTTTGCCTTTGTCACTTTGCATTTGATGGTAAGTATATCAAATACACTACTTGTTTCATTAAGTAAAACCGCAAATTTGACATTTGCAATCATTAAATCAACTTAAGACACTGACTCTCTGATGTAGCGACTTGTGTGGTTGAAATAAACATGTTTAGCTCTGATGACAAAAACAAGAAGAACTGTCAAGCACAATGATACCACAGGATTGATTATCATATAAACAAAACCGAAGATTGGTTATAAATCACATTCACTATCAACTCATATGGCAAACCCCAGAAAAATACTTTTTTTTATTTGGTGTTTTTAACAGTACAAGTATTTAATTAATTATTAAGGAAAAGCTCTGACATTTGTGTGTTTTGTTTTTCTGTCACACTAACAAAGCAATATTCGATTAAAATAATAGTGTCCTGGATACGAATCTCACCATATTTTCACATTCGTTTCCAGATTTACAACCCTCCTCTTCGAATGTGGGACTGCAACGGCAAAATATGATAAGCTCAATAAATTCCAATCTACACAATATTTTACCATGAGGATTAAAAATCTTGGAATTGAATGCTTTGAAAACCTTAGGCTGTCTTGTATCGTTAAAGCTAGAAATACCCTCTTTGGCACTATCTATGAGTGGCACTTGCATCAAAGAAAAAAAATCTTGACATCTTCGGAATGTGCATCGGCAACAACCTTTTGTGGAGCGATCACATACAAGACATTTTTCTCTCCGTCTGATCTGGCTACAATCTACAAAATCTTAGTACGTCCGAAACTTGAATATACCTCTCATCTCTGTACTGGTGCTCCAGTAACTTATTTAAACCTCTTGGCAGCATCCAAAGAAGAGCTTTAAAATGATTGGTGACATTAACATTATCAGTACTATTACGTCACTCGAACATCTCCGTAAAATTTCTTGTCTTACCTTTGCTCTAGTGAAATAGGTAGTTGCATTCTTCCCTTTAACCATTATACCCACGCTTCTAGGAATGCCCATCAGTTTACCCTTGAGCCCAACTTCGGCGGAACTATGAAGTACAGAGATTCATTTTTTAACCGTACTACGCGAATGTGGAATGCCTTGCTACGCTCTATCTTTTCCTATCATTGCAATATTCAAAACCCTTTTAGTATTCACTAATTATAAAAAAAAGGTAAAACTCAACATACAATAAACTGTATGATATTTTTACAAGGTCTTTTAGATACAGTTTAAATTATTTTAATATCTTACAAAGTTTCTAGAAATTCTCATTTCTTGTGATTAAGACTTATATTTGAGATTTAAGAAATATTGAATGTAATGCTTTGGAATCAATTTTGAGTGTTGATTTTCAATTTAATTTCAATTACCTCAACAAATGTCCAAAATACCCGGTTTCAACATTACAATCATATTTTTGAAATATATTTCAGTTTAGAGAGGAGTTTCTTTACACAAGCAAAAATTACTTGAAATCGATGTGCCTATTTAAAATGGTTTAACATAAATGTTTAAAAGGTTAATTTTTTAAGATTAAAATACCGATTTAATTGATGAAAATAATACTAAGAATCTCAAATTGTTACAAATGTTCGGAAGAAGAAGAGACTTCCATAAAAGAAATGCTACAACTTCATCTTCAAAGAATTGATAAACATGATTTGAATATCAAACAGCTAAGCGAAAAAGTCGCTCTTAAGAAACAATGATGGACAAAACACTTAAAATCGCTACATGGAATGCAAACGGTCTTATACAACATTCTTCCGAACTAAAAATCTTTTTAGATCTAGAACATATCGATATTTGCCTGGTGTCCGAATCTCATTTCTCCAATGAGCAAAGTCTAGATAGTGTAATAGAAAACTATTCATGTTACCACGCTCCACATTTAGCTGACAAGCAAGAAGTGGATCGGCGATTCTTATAAAAAAAAGCTTAAAACAGTATGAAGTAATCAAGTATTAGTATTGGTATGAAAAAGAAAGAGTTTAAGATAGCAGCTATATACTGCCCACTAAGGCGCTCCCCGACAGAAGATGACTATACAGATCTATTCAATCTTCTTGGGCATAACTGTCTTGTTGGTAGAGACTTAAATGCGAAACACACCCATTGGGGTTCAAGACTTATATGAACAAAAGGCAAAAGACTTTTCCAAGCAGGCCGTAAATATAATTGCAAAATTCTATTCCTCCACGTCGCCAACTTACTGGCCTTCCGATACTTACAAAATACCAGACCTTGTTGACTTTTTCATAGCTAAAGGTATCAAACGAAATTACATTAGTGTCGAAGGCAATTATGAACTGTCATCAGATCATACTCCAGTGATTCTATCACTAAGTGAATCGGAAGTACTAGAAAAAAGTAATCCAAAGCTTGTGAATAAGAAAACAAACTGGAGTGATTTTAGAGAAAGGCTTTTAAGTTTTATAAATTTAAGATCTCCCATGGATACAATCGAGCAAATTGACCATAAAGTGAAACAATTTATTGCTGATGTGCAACAGGCGCTGAAGAAAGTACTCCAACATTTTCTAATAGAAGACAAAATGAAATAAAATATCCTTTAGAGATTAGAGAGTTGATAATAGAGAAAAGAAGAGCTCGAAGAAAATGGCAAAATACTAGATTTCCGGTTGATAAAACAACGTTTAACCGTATAAGCAACAATCTTAAAAAACAAATTTACAAATTCAAAAATGATTCACTCAGTACATTCCTAAGAAATTTAACGACTGAATCGATTTTTTGCTATGGAAAGCAGCCAAGAGCCTGAAAAGACAGCAGTTACAAAACTCGCCCTTGAAATCTCACGATGGGAAATGGATCGGTAACCGGAAAGAAAAAGCTAACTTTTTCGCTGAACATTTTGCGTAGTTTTTAAGCCATACTCATCAAAATAGCTAACATTTTGCTGATAAGATAGATGAAAGTGAATAACCAGTTGTAAGACTTAAAGAAATAAAAAGTATGTGTTTACATCAACTATCAAATAAAAAATCACTAGGTTACGATCTAATTACTGCTCAGGTTATGAAAAAAATGCCAAGCCTTCATAAAACTCCAAAATATTATAAAGGCATGCCTTAAGCACCGGTATGTCCCACACCATTGGAAAATTGCTGAAGTAATAGTCATACCAAAGCAAGGTAAACCACCTAAAGAAGTGACAGCTTACAGACCAATATCGCTAATACCAATTATTTCAAAAGTTTTTGAAAAACTGGTACTGAAGAGACTTAGAAAAATCATAGAAGAAACCATCAGTTTGGCTTTAGAAATAAACATTCCACGATAGACCAAGTTCATAGAATATCGGATGTAATAGAAAAGGCATAAGAAGAAAAACTCAAGCTTTTGACAAGGTTTGTCATGAGGGACTTTAGTACAAACTGCAAAGGGATCTTCCCAGGCAGTATTTTGAAATATTAAAATCGTACATCTCAAAACGATTGTTTAGAGTAAGGTCCTATCAAGAATACTCGGAATTGAAGAAAATAGAAGCCGGTGTGCCACAAGGAAGTGTCCTAGGTCCTACCCTGTATTTACTATACACAAGGGATATTCCAGTTTGTAATCACACCATAATGGCTACTTTTGCAGATGATACCGCAATTTTGGTACCCGATAAATGGGTATTTAAGGCAGTAAAACTACAAAATGCCGTTGACACAGTGAGAGCTTGAATCGAAAAATGTCGTATCAAACTCAATGAAACAAAATCTTCACACATAAAGCTTACAAATAAAAAGATAAACAATATTCCAATATTCATTAGTAATCAATATTCATTAGTAATCAAGCTGTACCAATACGGTCAAATACCTTGGAATGACTTTGGATGCAAAGCTTAAGTGGAAAGAGCACATCAAAAAGAAAAGAGAAGAACTAAACTTGAAATATAGATTTATCGACCAAAACAAAATAATGCTCTATAATCAAGTACTAAAGCCTGTTTGGACCTATGAAATCCAATTATGAGGCTGTACAAAGAAAACAAATACCGAAATCATCCAAAAATTCAAAAACTTCTTAAATACAAAAAACCATGTTCGGAGATTAAGAAGAACCAAGCCATGAGCTTATGGTCTAAGAAAACATGGGAAAGTAATAGAAGTTTAAACTTCCCCCAAAGTGATTGTAAAAAGTTAAGAAAGAAAAATCTGTAGTCGATGCTTCACGATTGGTCTTGATGAAGAGGTGGTTTTAGTGGTTAAGAGTCCCACACTACTTGGTGTCGAATACTGCCAAGTGTCTGTTGAAAATTTCTTTCTGTCAAAAAAATAATGTTTTGAAAATTTAAGAAAATACTTAAATACTTCAACTGAATATTTAAGATAGCGATTTTAGATTCACTTCATGAATTTAAATATTCTCAAAATGTCTCATATATGTGTTTTTTTAAGCTTTAAATAGATATATCTCAAAAACCTAAAATGATATATAATTTGAATAAGAACCATCAAAATCCACCGTAAAAGGGCAATTTGAAACAAAACCTAGTCGACTAATGTTATTTTTCAAAATTTTTAGAATCAAGTTGAAGAAAGATTTTTTTCTGTAAAGTAGTACTAGGTTCCTCCTAAAAACCTTGTGATTGTTTTTGACTATATTGCTGTGTGGCTATGTGGCTTGAATGGTATTGGGTTTAAGTACTTGAATCGTTACCGTAACAGTAGCACAGTAGCATATTAGTCCGGTGAAATTTGCGCCCGAACTTACAGATATAAAACTCTGTGGGTGTTTTATTTCGTGTAAATTTTCTTTAGAGAAAAAAACTTTAAAAAACGAAATGAGTTTTGTATATTTTTTACAACGTTGTTTTGCTGTCTTTTCTGTCTAGTTTTCAAGCTAATTTTCAAAAAACACTTAAATGGGCTTATCTTAAGATTGAGCGCCTGTCGCTAAGGTTAAAGTTTTGTCATATTATTTTTAATATTTAACTTAATTATTTGTTTCGTGCAAATATAAGCCCATGTCACAAGCAGAAAACTTGCCAAGTAAACTAGTTACTTCTCCTTTTTAAAGTGTCTTTCAATAATGGTTCCGAGCTTTGGCGGTTGATCTAACAAATTTTTTGTCGTTCATCCAAAATGTTTCAAAGCCAGAAATATCAATTATATTTGGTGCAGCAATACAGCTCAAGGCATGGTCAAGTTTTCTGTAGTAAAAGTGATGTAAACGGGCCACCAAGAAAGAGCGATTAGACTACGTTTTGGGTATGGTTTCATTTCTTTTTCCAAAGAATGGAAAGTTTTAAATTTTTCATTTGCTTAAACCATAACCATAATAAAGAACGAAAGCTTATTAATTGCTCTTATGGCTTTCGTTGCAATAGGTCTCATGGTTTATCTCACAGAACAATTGAACAAATCTTTACATCGTTTTGAAGAAAGTAAGATTATTGGACTTAATATTTCAAAGGCATTTGATAGAGTCTGGCATCAAGCTCTCTTATCAAAAATGCGTGCTTTTGGTATAGATGAATTTTTTTTTTGTTGAGTTAGAAATTATTTTTCGGACCGTTCAATTAAAGTCGTATTGGACGGGTTCAAATCTGATATGCACAAAATAAAAGCTGGTGTGCCCCAGGGCTCCGTTTTGTCTCCAATTCTCCTCCTTGTATTCATAAATGATATTTTGTTTGAAACTTCTAACCAAATACATTGTTTCGCTAATGACAGTACCCTCTACTTTTCATATTCATTTTTAGATTCTCATCCTTGTTTTTCGGATAAAGACAGCCAACGGCAGCATATGACAAGCTCATTAAATTCTGATCTTGACAGCATTGTTCAATGGGAATTCAAAACCATGTGGAATTTAAAGCTTCGAAAACTCAATGCTGTCTACTGTCACAAAAGCGTAATCCTTCCCCAATGGCACTATTAATCATGGGTGGTACTTCCATCAAGGAGATTGCATCGAGGAGATTGAACAACTAACAGTCCTAGGTATGTACATCACAAACCATTTGAGTGATCACATATTTGACATCGCCAAAAATGCTCCTAAGTGTTTAGGTTTTCTCCAACAGTGCAAGACGTTTTTTACCCCTTCTGATCTGGCTATAAGTTAAAAAGCTTTTATTCGTCCTTAACTCGATTTGAAAAAGAAATCTAAAAATGATTGGAGATAGGGCTCTTACCGGGACATTCTCTTGAACACCACGGCAAGGTCTCATGTCTGTCATTGATTTATCGTTACTTTTATAAACAATGCTCTTTTGAAATAGCCAGTTGCATTCCTGCCCTTAAATAATTCAACCGTAATACCCGTAGTGCTGGGAATGCCCATCAGTTTACCCTAGAACCCAATTTCGGACGTACTGTTAAGTACAGAGATTCTTTCCTTAGCCGCACTACAAGAATACGGAATGCTTTACCGGGCTCAATACTTCCCACTCACTACAATGTGCAGACATTCAAAACTAATATACTTCGTTTTCTCCTTTCTTATTTTATCCTCCTTTTCTTATTGCTCTCACTGTGTTTAATCTTTCGTCTTTATCCTTTCCATATATCCGACCGCAATTATATAGTATATCTACCAACATATGTACATATACTTATGCCTTGAACTTCAACTGATTTCACCTACCGCTACCACTGCCGCCGCAACCAACGCCACCGCATGCAGAT
Source organism: Eupeodes corollae (assembly GCF_945859685.1). Classification (NCBI taxonomy): domain Eukaryota; kingdom Metazoa; phylum Arthropoda; class Insecta; order Diptera; family Syrphidae; genus Eupeodes; species Eupeodes corollae. Next base: position 44,510,910 of record NC_079148.1, read on the forward strand.
AGGTGTATAAGATTTAACCTTTTACAGCATTTAAGCCATTCCATTCTTCTAACATCACCATCAGCATCAACATCAACATCAGCACAACAAAACACTTTAAATCCTTCATATCAATCCAAACACTCGTGCCCCTTCCATTATGTACATTATTTTCCATCGAATATTCCCCAGTGGAGGGTGAGAAGCTATATCTACCTGCTTCTGTTTCTGTTTCATATGTAATGATATATATAGAGACTTGAAGCTTGTGAGATTTAACTGCCATCAGACAGGTGCCAAAAAAATGTAAAACCTCCTCGTGAACTGTAACCTCTGTTTGACGATGCGATGGGAGAAGGGTTATTTTGTGGGGTTTGGGGTCATCAGGCAGATTGATATTCAAACCATCAACGAAATCATGCCAACTTAGTTCAGTTGAAAGAATGTTATAAGTCAGGAAGAGTGAACTGCGACGGTATAGGTATAAAGAGCACAAAGATTGAAGTGATTTAGACTGAGGAGTGACGGGGGACACTTTTAGGTAAGTGCTTTGTGGTGTGGCAAAAGGTTTTTTGGTGCCAAATGAAAGGGTTTCGTTTTTTCCTTTGGCAAATATTTGAAACCCTAAACAAAAAAACTTCTCTCATTCTCTCATGCTCATTGATGAAGCCTAACAACAAATCTGTTCCACCTTTAACCCTTTCTCATATTAAAGAGCTCCATAAGATTCACTCACGTGGAAGCAATGTTTTCATCTTTTTTTTTATTCATTTTTTCTTCTTTTGGTTGAAGTCAGAAGGCTTAAGCAGAGAATCTCAAGCATATTTCTTGTCAAATTTTCAAACCATGCACGATTGACTTGCTTTATGCCTTGACTTTGGTGTATAAGCCTAAATCTACAATGGAATATAGGTATAGGTATACACGATAACGATACATATACCTTTGTGAATATCATTTCAACAAAGTTAAGACGTGGCAGAGACATTTTACCGCAACCCATCCTTTCATGGTTTTATATTAAGTTGCGGAAGTGAAATGATGTCGATTCGTCTTGATTAAGATTCTTTCAGCTTTGATGACTTAACTGGGGATATAAGACGTTTTTGCTTTTGTGAATTAAGCTGGTTAAGTTAATTCATGTGTAGAAGGGGGTAAGATTCCGGAATTAATCTAGATAAATAAAATGCGATTAATTTTTTGTTGAAACGTACGGCAGCCTGTGATATTTTTGATTCGCTTAGAAATAAGTTTAGTAGGTTTAGGTATTCAAAGCGTACTCTTAAGTATAAATACTTTGCAAGGACGCAATAAAGTAATCATAGAATTCTGTGGACAGGAATATTAAACCGGTGATCTTAGTTGCTTTGAGAATTTGCTTTCGAAGCTGTCGGGTTCAAAGGAGGCTTATCAAAACATTCTTTTAATTTTCCCCAAGAAAATGCTCTTAAATATGCACAGGTTTTTTTCAAAAAGATGTTAAAATTTAAAATTAAATTCAACGGCTATTGTTGAGAATTGAAAACTAAATCAGCCAAATGGCTGAATATCGTCTTTTTTAATACTGTTGCACTTTTATGTACTTGATAGCTTGACGAATTACATTTTTAAGGTCTGAGACTGATTGTACAGCATTGGCTTATACTTTATCTCTTAAGTGGCCAAAAAGGAAAAAGTTGGCTTGTGAGGCAGGTGGTGCCGTTGAAAAAAAAACCGTCCATCGCAAGTTCTTCCGACTTCTCCCATAAAATCAATAATCGTAGCTAATTTCTCGTTAGATCAACTTATTCCAATAACGGTCATTAGCTCCATTAGCTCAAAAACAGCACCAAGCAGTGAGACCTCGAGAATTCTTGAATTTTTTAGTTTTAAGTGTAACAATTCTGCTTGTTAAAGTGCTTGCAGCTCAAATTTGCAACCAGCCGAGAGAGTTCTTTAAAGTCTTATGCCAACTGTGACTGTTAAATGTTCATTATTTCTGTACTGAAGAATTTGAAATCATTTTCAAAGCAGGCATCGTTTTAGTCAAAAGCTTAGTTTGTAGTAATCAAATATCAAAATATAGCTTTCTTAAAAGCAAGAACTACCCAAAGCCAAAATGCAACCTCTTATTAGAAATTCTTTGAAACACTCGAGACCTTCGTATCAGCAAACAGCTTTTAATCAACTCATAAAATTCTTGTCCTGCTTAGTTAACGTCTTAAACTAAAAGACTTATACCGCAGTACTGGAATAAAACTGAATTTAATTTTTTTGTCATACAAATAAAATGCACGTCTGAGTCGCATGAATTTTCTCATGCATCCAAAAAGTCTGCTTAAAAATATTTCCTGTATTTTAAGATTTAAAATTGTACCTCCAAAAGAAAATTGTTTTCAAAACATTAATTGCTATTTGATTTTTCAGAAAAACCTTAAATTTTCCAAATATGTATTTCAAATTCGTAAGAGCGATTTTTTCTTAAACTTATTTTCTTTAAATTCAATTTTTTAATTCGAGCTCAAAAAAAACTTTAAGTATGCAGTTATTCAGAGCTTATAAATATACGTTTCAATTTTTTTTAAACAAATGATGACCCAATTTTGAGCAAAAAATATCAAAAAAAAATATTGATAATTTTTAAGAATCAGAAATTGGTCTCCTAATTGGTCCGGACGCTAAACACCTATCACAAGGTTTGGTGAGGTGAGTCCTTATTTGATTACTTACTAAGCACTAACCTACTCATAAGTAATATTGGTAATGAACCCACTTTTGTAACCAAGAATAGGAAAAAGGTACTTGATATTACACTTACCTCTGACTCGATCCACAATCTGATTTCAAACTGGCATTTCTCAAAAGAGAATTCCTTCTCCGTTTGAGTTTGAGCTCAAAGATGTGGCAAATACATCTACGGGTTTTCGCAATCACCGCAATATAAACTGGGAGCGATATAGGGAGGTACTAGCACAACTGCTTAATCACAACCTTCATAAAAGCTCCTTCAGTAAAGATGAACTAGACTTTTCTGTGAATCATCTCACCGAAGCCTTTAATGAATCAATGAAAACTTCATGCGATGTAACAATTTTAAAGAGTAAAAAAAACCTCATTGGTGGCGTAAAGAACTAGAACCATTCAGAAAGAGCTGTCGCAAACTCTTCAATAGATCTAAGTACACTAGATCTTTTTCTGACTGGGACTATACAAACAAGCTCTAAAGCAATATAAAAAGAATTAAGGAAGAGTAAGAGGTGTTCTTGGAGAAACCTTTTTTGTAAAAATAGAAAATACTTCAGAAGCCTCAAGACTCAGGAAAATTCTCTCAAAAAGTCCAACAATACCCAGTGCTTTAAAGACAGAAGCAGCCACGTGGACCATCACAGATGAGGAATCTCTTAATCTGTTATTAGAAACCCACTTTCCAGCTAGCTCTAACACACTCCACGACTTAACATCAGAGTCTCAAGCTTCTACAAGCGATTTAATTGATCTAATAACGCGGGAAAAACTGCAATGGGCCATAGACAGCTTTGATCCATATAAATCTCCAGGACCAGATGGAATCATTCCGGCCGAACTACAAAAATGCTTAGACATGATTATTCCACCATTGGAAATCATTCTGACAAGCTGTGTAAGGTTGAGATATATTCCCAAAGCCTGGAGAATGGCAAAAGTAGTCTTCATTCCCAAAGCAGGGAAACCCTCCTATGTTTACCCTAAAGATCTATGACCAATCAGCCTATCATCCTTCCTTCTTAAAACCTTGGAAAGATTGACTGAGATTTACATCAGACATAACTTAAAACCATGTCTCATTTCCACAGCTCAACATGCTTACTCTAAGGGAAAATCAGTAGAATCACCACTTCACTCGTTGGTACGTATTATTGAATATTCCCTCGAATACAAAGAATATAACCTGGTAGCGTTCCTAGATATTGAAGGAGCTTTCAACAACGTCAGTTATCAGGCGATCACAACAGCAATGGATAAGCTGAAATTAGAGAAATAACTCATAGATCTTATAAGTCTCATGCTCAAAAGCAGGGCAATAATTTCTAACATGAGAAGTTTTACTACCACCAGATCGGTGAATCGAGGCACTCCCCAAGGTGGAGTAATTTCGCCTCTTTTAATGAACATGGTAGTAAATGACCTACTTACATCATTGGAAGCAGAGGGTTTCAGGGTGATTGCCTATGCTGACAACGCACCAAGGCAAGATGGTAAATCTAAATAAGCTCATCAAAGTCCAGCGGTCAGCAGTTATGTGCATCACATTAGCACTTCGCTCCTGGAAGTGCTTTTAAATCTAATACCACTTGACATCTTCTCCAAAAAGGTGGCCGCCTACTCATGTGTAAGGCTTAGAGCCACCTCTCAATGGACCAGTAACAATACTTGATATACTACTATTCTAGACAGTTTCAGATCTATCCCAGATCGCCTAGACTATACCAACCCAAAAATGGTATTCGGTAAAAGCTTCTATGTGTCCATCCCTTCAAGATCCTCCTGGGAAAAAGAGAGACTCCTAGAAGACGATGCGGTACACTTTTATACTGACTGTTCAAAGACAGATCACGGAGTTGAAAGTGGTATCTTTTCAGAACAACTGAATCTCAGTCTATCCTATAGACTTCCCAATCAATGTAGTGTATTCCCGGCCGAAGTAATAGAGATTAAGAAAGCACTGTCCTGGCTCAAAGAAAACGTTATATCTTGTAAGGATATACGAATATTCTCAGACAGCCAAGCCGCTCTTAAATCTCTCGCGTCTGTCTCCACAAACTCTCAAACATTCCACGGTTGAGATGACAGAACAGTTAAAAATTCACCTAATTTGGGTGCCGGGCCACAGAGAAAATTGCAAAGCCAATGAGCTCGTCAAAAACTTAACACTTCTGCCTAATGTTAGACAAAAACATAACATAGGAACACCACTTGCTACATGCAAATATTTTCTCAAACAAAATGCTCTAGGATCAACAAATGCTAGATGATCACAGAGTACCACCTGCCTAGCAACCAAGCAAATATGGCCAAGCAGGCTTGATATCCCTGAGCAGACAAAGCATAAGCTCTACAATTGGAGTAATAACGGGACACTGCCTAATAGGAAGACATGCTCTGTGGCTAGGGGTCTACACAAATGACTTTTGTAGAAGCTGCATGGACGAGGAAGAAGAGGAAACAGTCCAACACCTTCTTTGTACATGTCCAGCACTCTCCATTAGAAGGATTAGACGATTAACACAAAACGTGTCTCTAACTTTATTAAAAGTACGAAATAGTTTGTTTAAGTTCATAACTCTCCCATGAGTAACCTCAGTAGTGGTATCACAAGGGACCCTTGAGGTCTACGTGCGTCAATGACATCTGGACAGCCACTCAAACCTAACCTAACCTAAGCTAAGAATCAGAAATAAAAACAATGACCTTTTGATCACAAAATATTAATTAAACAGTCCAAGAGCTTGTGCAGAAAAAAAAATATTAAAATTGGTTGATTAGTTCTTGAGGAATTTAAAAACAAAATAACGGTTCTATGATGGGTACCCTTTTGGAGCAATACAACCATATTTTTTATTGAAAAAAGCCAGTTCAAGAAAAGAAAGTTTAAAGCAAATTAAACAAAAATCTATCAGTTTGTTTTTCAGAAAATATTAATTTTCGATTTTCGACCCAAAACTTTGTATGGGACTACATTTATCTGTAGACTTAAAATATACCAAAAACACCAATTAGATTAAAATCTTGATTTCCAAATTTGAAGTCAATCGCTCCAATGGTTTGTGCTGTAGGGACGCGGGTAGACAGCCAGACAGACGGATTCACTATTTTCGACTTTAAAAAGTAGTACCCGTGGCGTGATAGTTCGTGCGTTAGACTGTCATGCCCCAGAAGTCTTTATTTCGGTTTCTGCCTGTGCCATCTAATGTTTTTTTCCACGGGTATTACCTCTTGCGAGGAATTGACAAATCTTGCCATGAAAAATGCTTTCTGAAATTAGCCTTTCGAATTCAGTTTAAAACTGTAGGTCCCCTCCATCCCTGACAACATTATTCAAACACGGAAATGGTTGAGAGTTGTAAGTCACTAGGTCCTAGTTCTCAAGCGATTGTTGCGCCAACTAATTCATTCACTTGCGGAAAACACTTGATGTATTTTATGGATTATGGTGACCTCCCATCTTTAAGCTGGTACTTATAAATTATTTTCAAACAATTCTAATAATGGTTGGTTAAAGATACAAAAATTGACCATTTTGTTAAAATTGACGTATCTTTTGAGTCATAAAGGCTTTAGCAACTACCACTGTATATGCTTTGAAAGTTCAAGATGCAGAATAAGGGGTAAATATTTGTGGTTAAAAACTACGTGATTATTTTTATCATTCGATTTCAAACTACTATGAAGCGAACATACAGATGGTTTGATACAAATTTATTTTTTTCACCTTGAGCATTATTCAAGCTTGTCAATAATTTTCTATCATTCCATCAATTCGATAGTTGCTTGTTCCTTTAGGGGGAATTCATTCGACCAAATTTTCACCACCAATGACGAATTTCATTTCAAAATGACCCAAGTACTTGGAACTGGACTATTTCAAAGACCATGTTTATAGTATTGAGTGAACGAATCGAATCGAATCAATAAACAATTTCTGGTTCCGCGGGATATCGTGTCAACTTTATTGAATCTCTCTGAAATGTGTATATAAATGCCAAAGTCAGTCAAAATACCGTTTCCCTGGAAATTTCAAAGCAAAGTCCTTAATTTCATCGGGGAAATAATTTCCGTTGGTATATACGAGTGGTATAGAGAATCTGATGGCTCTAGATCTGCTTGCCTAAAGCCTATGCGTGACCCCTTCGCGATGTTGTTGGTAGGTAAGTCCCCATTTATTCACATACAATTAACCAATGCAAAGTTTATGTCTATACCACAGGCTCCACATGGGGTGGATTGATATGTGGGACGTGGGTATAGGATAGGCACATGACTATAATAAACAATCCGTTGGGTATTCAGATATACGGCAGAGCAGTTAGATAGGGAGGAAATTGCCTTGAAGTGTGTCGCGTTGCGTCGTCGTTGGTCGGTCGGTCGTTGGTCGTCCGTTGACGTCGTTGAAGCATCACAGAATATACAGAAGCGAGTATCACATTGTGTTTGCGGTCCACTTAACTGCTTCTACCAACCGGCGCGCGGCAACGTTGGTATTGGTGGGAATGGTGACACAACACCCAACCGTCAGGTAGTGAGTTTTGGCCATCGGAATCGCTTCAGCTGATGCATGCATAGCCGTGCAAATATTATTGCTCTTCTAAAATAATTGCTTAAATTGAAACCAGGTAAATACAAATAAACTGCGATGCAGTGTGACCGATATGCAGATTTAGCTAAACATTATTATCGAATAAATTCGCATTGACCATTTTGAAAATTAGATTTCCAAACATTTTTTGAATGCATTATTTTTATTTAAACACAATTTTCAAAGTTTGTAGTTTTAGTATAGGGGTCTTTAATGAAACTGCATAATTTTGATATTTGAAGGTGAGTTCAATCTTTTACCTACTGCTGGATGAGTTTACAAAAATTTAGCAAAATTAAACTTTTGGAAAAATGTTAGATCGAAGAAGGGCTTCAAAAACAATTTGAATGATATATACTTTATAGTTAATACAATGTGTTTTGGTCAGAGGTATGCAACTATGAAATGGAATAAAACAAACATGATTTTTTAAATTGACGTGAAATTATTCGAAAGATATTCTTCTGGCAAAATTTTAATATTATTTCTGGCATATGACCGCTACGGTTAGTTCGAGCGTAATCCAACCTGGTAATTACACATTTTCGATGAATTTTTCCAACTTTTTTGGATATTGGTTAAAACTTGGTAAATGTTGTTCTCCAAGTGGAGAATCGTTTCGGACTTTTTGGCATAGGCTACCGACTTCACTTCGGTCAAGTGGCGCTTTGGGATTTTTATCACTATAAAAGGCGTAGTTTTGCTTTTTGACGTACCATTCAACCAAAAGTGACCTTAATTGCTAAAAAAATTCGTGTATTTCGTATGTCGAACAGAACCATGATTTTCACAATAAATCTGCACAGTTTAGAAGCTCCTCCATGCCTGACAACATTACTCGCACACGGGAATAGTTTAGAGTTGTAAGTCACTAGGTCCTTGCTCTCAAAGGACTGTTGTGCCACTTAATTTATTTACTTTATTAATATGGAAGCGTTATTCAAGCGGCACTCTATTCATGTTAGTTAAAAAAATGGTACCAACTTAAAGTTATATAGGGTAATTTCGGGAAACATGCTGCAATATGCAGGGGGAAATACCGCATCCAACAAAATGCCTATTTTTGGTCATCCATTGAAAAACCTTTTTATAACCTTTTATTATTTATTTATATACGTAACGTTATTTCTTATTATTTATTTTGTTTTTGGCTTCCTATATAACTATGGACATTTTGAGAACACCAAATCATTTCAATCCAATGTATTTAATATGTGGCGTCTCTAACATATATTGAGAGAAGACATACTTAATATACAGGGTTATCCAATTTGCGGTTTCAAAAGTAAACGTAAATAAAACACATATGCAATATTTTTTCATGATATTTATTTTTTTCCTATAAAGTGAAAATGTTGTCATTATGTATGCAACATAAGAGAAATATCCGAGCTACTTTCGTTTGGCTACAATATTTCCTATATTTAAAAAAGGTAATCCGAGTTTACCAGAAAACTGTTTGCACAAATGTTGTACGTTAGGCTTGTGAATTGGATTGAAAGAATTAATTTGGTAAGCCGGTATCAGGCTGGTTTCCGGGAGGGCCTTTCAATGATTGATCAAATTTTTGCTCTTACGAGCGTTGCCTGGCGTTTTATCGACAAAAAGAAGCCCCTATACACTTTTTCGTCGATTTTAAAGCTGCGTTTGATACCATCAACAGGCGATCACTTTTATATAAGCTAGCAGTTATTGGTCTTTCAACCAAATTTATTCGGATTTATGAACATCTTTTATTAAACACGTCTGCAATGGTTTGTAATGGTATATCTATGTCAAAATTCTTTAATACCGAAATGGGAGTTCCACAAGGCTGTATATTGAGTCCGTTGATGTTCGCTCTTTTTATCAATGACATTGAAAATAAATAACGGGGAGGCGTCAACTATGGCGATTTGTCTTTGAAAATTTTGCTCTATGCTGATGACCTGGTGGTGTTCTCTGATAACCCAGTGGCATTGCAGCTTCAGATAAATAGACTTAAACAATATTGCGATTCGTGGGATCTCAAAGTCAACACTTCTAAATCTAAAATTATGATTTTTAAGCCTCAAAGATAATAATGTACGAAATTAGACATTAGATGGTACCACTATTGAAGTTGTCAGCAAGTATAAATACCTTGGTTTTACTATTACTCATAATTTGAACATCAAAAATCATATTAAAAAGAAACTGACACTAGTCAAATCAGGTATAAACGATGTGGTCACAATTTTTTCCAGAACCTTCGTGGACCCTACATTGAAATTTAAGGTTTTTAAGGCTACTGTGAAAAGTTGCTTTAGTTATGGGAATCAAGTGTATAGATACCAATTTCTAGAGGATATGGAAGTTATTTAAAGAAAATTTTTTAAAAGTATTTTCCGGTTGCCGCGTAGCACGCCTAATTACGCCATATATGTATGTTGAGTCAAGGCTTCCGCAAATATATGTTAGAAATGTAAAGGCCAACGCAGACGATCTTATTAAAGCTATGCATATACCTGATAGGAATCTGCACAAGCGAACCCTGCTCCATTGTGGGTATTCCCCTTTTAGAAATTGGCATGCTCTTGCCACAGCACATAATTTAGCAATGAATCTAAATGCAAACAACAAAAAAGAATGGAGAAATACCTTTCACAACTGCATTTCGAATCACTTCCTAGAGCAACCTATCGCCGTCTTAATTTGACTTTGGGGATTTTAATTATTTCTGTGAGGACCTTTCTGCTTCTGATATAAGTTTTATATTTAAAATACGGACTGAAACTCTTCAGCTTAGCAACAGGCCACATAGAACTGACATAGATGCAATTTGTTCACTCTGCAACTCAAACCAAAACGAAGATCTTTATCATTTTTTGTAGCAACTTGTCCGATTTTACAAAAAATCCGTAGACTTCATTTTGATGAAAGCTTCTTTTCGTTGGAAGATTGTTTACGTATTTTGAACGGGGAGTATGGTTGGAAATTGTTGGTACGCTATGTATCCCATGCAAATAATTACAGAAATTCTTATCTGAGTCTGTTTTGAAGTATCTTCTTAAATAATTAAAGAAAAAAGTTTTGTTTAAGCTAAACTAAAAGCCCCAATATTCCATAACTTGAACCTCTTAGAGTTTGTCTTTTTCCTTAACCTAAATTCCATATTCTCCGAAACCTTTCCATTTCTTCGCCAGCTGTGTGACACCGTCTTGTTGAAACCACACACCCTCCAAGTCATATTCTGGGTTAAGCCCAGGTAGGTATATTTTCAATTGCAAAATACTCCATAATGAATTGTACGTAAGACAGTCGTAGTTCCTGAGATTGACGAGGAATATCTGTAACCAACATAGCCTCTTCAAATTTCTTTACGATTTTGCAAATTGCTTTCGTAGTTTGACGGTTTTGTAAACCATGATTTCCTCTTAAATCATGATATCTCGCTCTGGCAGAATCACCATTTTTGTAGCAGGTTTTAACAATTTTCATACGTTGTGCTATAGTTAAGCGATCCATTTTCGAAAATGTTCGACTTTCAACTAGAAAAAATAATTGGTTTCACAAATTAGTTTGACAAATTTCGAATTCCAGACCTATACTTGTATATCCCTTTATATTTAAATAATATCTCTTTTTGGATAATCTTATATATTTCAATAGCCTTAATTTATATTTTTTAGAATTTTAGTACAAAGTTTACAGGATATTTCCAGGAACTCGTTCCAGATTTTTAACACAAAAGCAAACCACAACAACTTTTAATTTTTTATGTTTTCGAATACGATTGGCTTTTTTGAGAATTACCTACTTTTTCATGGAAAAATATTTTTCATTTTTTGTTTGTGTTAAATCAAAACTGACCTTAACCAAACAAAAATAAGTATTACCATATAAATACAACGGTTGAAGTTTAAAAATAAAATGTACCATTTTGTCCGCTATCAACCACACAATACCGATAAATTATATAACCTCGCTCATAGATAAATCTTTTCTTGAAAAACCAAATCCACACCGGAGATTTTGTTATAGTCCTTATAATCCTTAAAAGAGAGAGAGATGGAGACACACAAATTCCTTTTTACCAAATATTTTCACTTAACCAAAATCTCTTTAAATAAAGGCAGTAAATCTGAGGGCAACCTATATGTACCTATACATACGTTACTTATACACTATACAATATGTAAGTAAAGTATAGTAGTGACCATTTATGTAGGTATAGATATAGATATATGTTTATGCATACGATTTTGAGGTTTAGAACCCGTTAGCAAACCAACTAAATGTCCATTTTGTCGAGCTCTAGCATGTAACAATCACAATGCAAAAGAAATTATTTGAATTCCCTTTATGTACCCCTAATTAACATCTATAGTCTAGATGAATGTACATATGGGTATCTGTATGGCAATTAGCAAGTACACTAGTTCTGGCACGTTACCAATAACTACGAGTAACGGTATATTATGTCCTTGCTATCTTTAGCTCTATATACCTTTGAATATAGCAGAATGTTTATATATACATATAAAGTATATGAATGTGAAATAGGAAATAGGAAAAGGACAAGTTATAGAATGTTAGAAACTATAAGTAAAATTTCTATAGTACATACATACATATGGTAGGTGGCCATCATCAGACAGTGGATCAAAGGGATTCCTAAAGTTATGCAAGTTCCAATATGCAACGAACATTGGACACATACATAACCTCTTATACTATTCAACAGGGTGTCATACTTTCTCACCCGTTTCTAAGTTTAGTTCAGTTCAAATGGTATCTATAGATATGGGTAGAGTATTGTGTTCCTTTTTGTTTAATTCTCATTGGTTCTCCTTGAAAAAGGATTATGCGGCAAAATCCAGAATTTCAAACAATATAAAGGGATGTGATGGTATTTTGTTCGACTGGTTGCATGATGAACACGAACTTGTGACCATGAGTGGATTTTAAACTAACAGAGAAGCTGTTTAAAGATCATAGTTCATGAACTTTACAAAACAGTTTTTTTCTTAGAAACATTTTGGAATCAGTCTAAACATTCAGTAAGTTGAAAAATTTAAATGTTTTATGTAAAAACAATTTCTTCAAAGCAGGAGAAATTTGAATGAAATATAAAAGAAGAATCAGCCCCTTTTGACCTATAATATTTTGAAAGATTTTCTAATTTTTTCAACATTATCTATATGCAGTCGACTCCCTCTAAGTCGAATTCTCACGGCATGTCCAAATTAGTTCGAGTTAGAGGGAGTTTTTGAAAAATTCGAGTTAGAGAGATTAATATTTTATTTGGACTGCTGGATTTTTATATAAAAATTAGTGAATATTTAAAACAATATTTTCTGTAAAATAAAATAAGTTTGAAGCCATTATTTTTAACTTTTGAAAAGCTATTTGAGTCGAAAGTAAATTTTTACTAACTTTTATACATTTTTTTATTTAGGTTTTTATTTTTTGTAAAACAACTGTCAATTCGATTTTTCTTAAAATATGTCCTAATGTTGAAAACAATATTTCTTATAAGCAAAAATTAGTTTAAAGCTATTATCTCCAATTTTTGAAAAGATATTTGAGTCGAAAATCAATTTTTACCAACTTGTATTAATTTTTTTTCGGTTTTAAATTTTTTGTAAAAAAACTGTCTCAATATCTCAAAGTTTTGAAAAGATATTTAAGTCGAAAATCAATTTTTACCAACTTTTGTTATTTTTTTTTTTGTAGGTTTTTATTTTTTGTAAAAAAACTATCAATTCGATTTTTTTCAAAATTTTATCGAATGTTGAAAACAATATTTGTTATAAGACAAAATAAGTTTTAAGCCTAAATTTTAAGTTTTCGAAAATATATTTGAATCGATATTCAATTTTTACCAACTTTGAGTAATGTTTTTTTTTAGATTTTTATTTTTTATAAAAAAAAACTGTCAATTCGATTTTTCTCAAAATTTTATCAGATTTCAAAAACATTGTTCTCCGTTGCTCAAAATTGTTTTGGAGATGAAATTATATTTTAGTCGTTAAATTTTGGAGGTGACAAATTTTTTTTTCAGTTTTTTTGATTTATAAAAAAACCGTTAGATACATTTTTTTTAAAAAATATACTGCTTTGAGACCACGTTTTAATATATTATATAAAATTTAATTCAAGTCTCTAACGTTTTTGGTTCGTAAGATATTAAGGCTTAACCAAAATTTTCACCTTTTTTTCAAACTGCTATGGTAAAAAAACCACCCACGCATTTTTCTTGAGATCATTTTCTGCATCTTTCTGCCTTATTATCTGTATAACAAAATTTATTTGGAGTCGATATCTCTTCTATTTCTTGAGCTATGGACAACGAAAAACACGTCGCGAACGTACGGACGTACGAACGACCTTGAAACGTCGAGAAATGTAAAAATTTTCAATTTGACAAATCGGACCCATTACAATAACTTCCTATGGGAAGTTAATAAATAAATAAATAAATTCATTCTTATACTTTGTCAAGTTGCTGTTTCAACAAAATTTATTAAAAAAAAATTTTAATTTTTGATTGATGCATTAAAGTGGCTGAAGTTTTCACTCAAAAAATGACTCTAATTTGAAAAGGCAGTGTTGAACCTCATCCGGTACATTTTCTGTCATTTCAATCGCAGATTGCAATGTTCCAATTGCATTATCGATTCGACTTCTTCATCTTCAGCTCCACTATCATCATCGTTAGCAGCAGCAGCATGATTTATGATTACTGATTCCAGAATTGATTCCCGTTCAGGTATTTCTGTGGCCACAATACCGTCATCGACTTCCACATAATCCCTCCAATTCAAGCCTTCAATATTGTAATCAGCTTCAGTTAGCCTGTTCCAGATCCTCTCGATTTTATTTGCGTCGTCGGCTACACAAATGAGTTGGTTAAGTTTAACATCATCTTCATCATCCCATCTATCGTCCTTGAAGCGAACTTTTTTGAAACAATTCTCTATTGTCAACCGAGTTACATCCTGTACCCACGCCCACGAAACTTCGCGTACACAATCAAGCAGAGTTATTTTATAGTTCCTTTTTTTTTAGTTTCCCAAACCTTTAAAATGGTGTTTAAAATACGTCGTTTATAGTGAACTTTTAAATTTTGGATTGGATGGACCCATGTCCATCGGTTGCACTATTGAGGTCATGTTATAGGTGAAAAATACTCAAGTTTTATAAATTTTAATTTGTACTTAACATTTATTGGGTGAGCCGGGCAGTTATCGGTGATAAACAACACCTTGCGCTTTGATTTTCCAAACTTTGCATCTTGCTGCAAAAGCCAATTCGTTAAAAGATCTGCAGTCATCCAAGAACGTTGGTTGGCTACTTAATCAACCGGAAAAGATTTAATTTCATTTAAACCTTAAGCTTTTCCGATCCAGTCATGTTGGATCCCACAAGGCCTGTCACTCTTTCTTTACGGTGTTTCCCTCCAAAACATTTTTCTCCTTTAAAAGCCAAGGAACTTGTCAGCAAACATTTGAAAAACAATCCCGTTTCATCAACATTAAAAATGTAATCCGGTTTGAATCCTCTGACAACTTTTGGGATCTGTTGTTTCCATTTATCGACCTTAGTCTTATCAACAGAAGCACTTTCACCAGACAAAACTTTCCCAAAGATACTATGTTTGCTTTTAAATCAGGTCAGCCATCCATCGCTTGCCTTGAAATTAGGAAAACCTAAGCTGCCTGCATATTCCAGCGTTTGTTTTTTTTTAAGATTTGACCGCTAACTGGTAATGAATTGCCTCGCATACTTTCGAACCATTTGAAAAAATCTTTGACAACACTTTCATACGCACAAACTTTGTGCCGCTTAACCTGACCCTTGATATTAGCTCAACCATGCCGAAACCTTAATTTTTCTCTTTTAGCCCATATCGATGATAATGTACTGTTGGGAATGCCAAAATCTTCAGCTCTTTTCTTTTTCTTTTGATGGCCCTTCTCAATTTCTTCAATCAAGCGAATCTTCGTGGCAAGATGTAATGTATGCAATTTTCTTTTGGCCATAATTTATCTGAAAAGTTGGTTATCATTTGTAAGAAATAAGAAACTCCCCCTCATGAAGAATGCATTACCTACAAACCTAACAATGAAGTTCTTCAAAAGTTAAATTTTGTGTTATAATTTTCTGTTGCAACTTAACGTATGTATGTACGTAGGTTTCTAAAAGCTGATAGCAAATCTGTTTAAAAAAAGTTACCAATAATCCTTTCTGTAACATGACTCGTCAAACTACCAGCCTGCTCAGAATACAACTACAGCAGCTCTGTTGAACATGAATTGTAAAGTAGTCAAATTGCTTCTTTTAATTTCGTACCTAAGAATAAGAATACTGTTAACAGAGTTCCAATTGGAATAGAACCACATACAAGCATAATCCAAACATCTGCCAAATGGGTTAAGTCTAACTGGTACGTCACTGTACGCTACAATTTTTTAAATAGATTTCCAATACACTTACACACTGAAGCCAAAGAACTTCACAGATACATATCATTCCACGATCTTTAAACCAAATACGAACTGTTTCGACCAACAAGAAATGCTAATTGCACACTACTTAAAGGGATTGGAAATAGTCCAAGACTCTAAAGAGTTTATTTGAGTTAGAAGGAATTTCGACTTAGAGGATGGTTTTTGTATGAAAAATTGAGGGGAATGCAAAAATATGGCAAAACAATTCGAGTTAGAGGGAATTTCGACTTAGAGGGAGTTCGACTTAGATGGAGTCGACCTAAAACCCTTATTTACCAATTTGACCTTTTTTAAAAAATCATACTTAAAATTAATTTAAAGAACCATTTAATGAAGACAGTTAGGAAATATGCAACAATCTTGAAGGAGAAAATTTTCATATTTCAAAGCTATCAAAAAAAAAACCTGAAGTTTTGTTCAATTGTGTTTTATTTAAAACTTATAAATACTTATAAATAATAACTCAATTTTATTTGAATTTATATCATAATAATATTTTTTTTTCTATTTTATAGCGTTTTCCAAGATGAGGTCTTATTTTGGATAGCCTGTTATTTGGTCACTTTTGAAGGTGTCATCTTTTGAAATTTGGCAATAAGGAATCAGAGAGTTTATCACATTGCTCAAAGAGATCTTTTGATTCAACCACCTTTAAGGTTTTGTTTTCCTTTGAGGCCACTCCAATGAATGGTACGTTCTATAACAATGCCCCACAGTCTATTCAAGACCTTTAAGATGGAATTTTCGAAGTTATCAAGGATGTACAACTGCAAATGGATATGGGGTTGTAACCTTAGTAGTAAAGAGTGCCTACTTTCCTTTTAACAATGATAAAAACATAAAAACCAACACACCCAATGCACAATTCCTTTAAGTAATAAAACAAAAATATTTGTATTGTCAAAGTTTTATACGAGATTCAGATCAAGTTAATTTATATTTATATTTATATTTATATTTATATTTATATTTATATTTATATTTATATTTATATTTATATTTATATTTATATTTATATTTATATTTATATTTATATTTATATTTATATTTATATTTATATTTATATTTATATTTATATTTATATTTATATTTATATTTACATTAATTTAAAGAAAAAAAAATTAGATAAGAATTACCCATAAACTAATTTTATTGGAATATATTATTTTTGATTTTAACTTGAAAACTTATAACGTTTATTTTTATAAAATGTACATTTAAACATTTTTATAAGAAAGTTTTATTCAAAAGTATTATTATTATTTTGAGAAATAGAAATTTTTATGTAATGTTGAACAAATATGTTTCATGTGTTGTGACTTACAAATACTTTAAATAAAGTTAAGAAAATTAAATTTAAATATACAAAATAGATTTTTTAATTTATAATATTATAAAATGAAAAACTAGTGGAGCTGGAAATTGTTTTTTTTTTCTAGTATTAGACAAACTGTTATTAAATTAATATCAGTAAAATTAGTTTTGTTAAACTATTTATTTATATGTATTTATATCATCTTTATTAGAATACTAGCTTTTTAACCGCGGCTTCGCCCGCAGTGGAGAAATTAAATAAGTATGAGAGATAAAGGATAAGGGTTTTTTGTATTGCTTGGCTGAGATCAACAGTTTTTAAAAATTACTACAGACAATAAAGTTTCAACACCTTAATATATGCTTATTGAAATGCAACAACAAATGTTAAAATATATTTCACCGTAACAAAAATAAATAATTCTAAATTCTAACAATTTAAAAAAATAAAATACAAAGTATTAATTTAAGATATTTTTATAGACAATGTTATAAGTTTTCCCGTCGGGTGCAAATATGTGTAAATTCCGGGATACACGTGAACAGGCTACATACAGTTGACCATGAGAGAATCATGGGTTTTCTAAATGCACTCCTGCTACCTGTAATGTTTTTCCTTGTGCCTTGTTTATAGTAACAGCAAAGCTAAGCTTGACGGGAAACTGGACCCTTTTAAATTGGAATGGAAGGTCAGTCACTATTTCCCTTACCGACACCTGTTAAAATAGAAGCACCAAGAATGTTCTGTCCCAATTTTGTTATCCGAAGCTTTGTTCCATTACATAGCCGAGGAGCATCTAGATTTCGCATAAGAATTACTGGTACATTTAGTTTCAATTGAAGTTTATGTGTCGGTACACCCGATAGTTCAAGTGAATTTAAAAACTCCACAGGATATGAAGTACTTAGTTCCGTATCCATAATTGTATCCATTGACAAATATTCCTTCATTTCTCCTTGAACCTCGTTTAAAATGTCAGTGTTGATCCTATTTACAATTTCATTTCTTGGTGATAATATTGCTCTGGCTCACAACCACTGATAACTTCACAAATTTTGTTGCAATTCCGGAAAAACATTAGCAATGAGATCCACATCACTTTCTACTAAATTACAAAATTCTGACAGTGATATGTAGCCTTCAGCGTCAACCATCACCAATTTTCAACAACATTTCTGCGTATAGTCCTGAATCAACGTCATTATGAAGATGCACTCTCATGTTCGTTTTTAGGCGGAGTTTTTCAACTGTCGGCCATAAGCTTGATGATTTAATGCACGCTTGAATTTCATCTGCTGGTGAATCAATGGGAGGGTTTGACGGAAATCACCAGCCAATAAAACTACCATGCCTCCCATTATATCTGTACTATCTTGCAAGTCCTGGAGGGTCCGGTTTAAAGCTTCTATAGCCTTCTTGTGAGAAGGATAACCTCAAAAATGTGAATAGTATTATACTGCATGTAACGACAGAAGAAAATAACAATAAATATAGAAAAATTAGAAACAGTTGAAACTATATTCAATTGAATTAGGTATTGAATTAGATATTGTCGTCACTTTTGGTAATACAGTGGGTTGGTATTACAGTATTCAGGGTTGAAACTTCATTACTATGATGCTAGATGATGATAGATGGCGTTGAAGTAGCTAAATTTGACGATATTTTGACAAACAATTTTTTATTTTTCGTAAATTTGTTTTATTTGTTTTTAATAAAAAGTATCCTATGTTACTTCTAATACCTTCAAGAGTGTATGTGCAAAGTTTCATGATGATCGGTTAATTAGTTTTTGCGTGAAAGCGTAACAAACAAATTTACATTCGCATTTATAATATTATAAGTAAGTATAGATTTTGTAACCATAAAAATAAAAAAACAAAATAAAACCAAGGTTTAGTTTTTCAATATACGAGTATAAATATAAGTAACAACAAAATATCTGATATATAAAAAATTCCTGTCCCAGTGTTAGTTGCCATACTCCTACGAAGAGGCTTAACCAAATTCAATGAAATTTTTCATATATATTCGGTAGGTCTGAGAAAAGGTTTTTATCTTTTTTTTTGTATTCCTAAGTGCTATAGTTTAATTGCATCAACCGCGTACACGGTGCAACGATCTTACGATAACATCCAGTTACGCTATGAAGCATTGATTGCTATTGAGGATCTTTGCATTGTCATTGCCAACTTAACACTCGGAATGCAGAACAAAGAACCATTTATGACCACATCATGCTTGCAGTTTCGGCACGACAAGATGGATTCTTTTTTTGGATGACAAACATTCCTTATTTCTCTAACTCTTGCGATCAAATAATGGTTTCGCATATTGGCTGTTGCATAATCTGGGATTGCGGCAACTTTATTGGATGGAGGCAGAACAGCTCATTCAGTACTTAAACTGCCACTAAGTATTCAAAATAAATCAGACGCGGTGTGCAATATAAAAAGCAGTCATCAATGGCCAAAGTGATGAATGCAATATGGCACACAAACATTCGCTTGAGACCTTGAACAATTGAAATATATAAAAAACAACGACAGACTATTTGGCAGCACTCTTTTAGGCGATTTCAGATAAATACTTAACGTCATTCCGCGTTCAACGTACGGTGATAAGATTAACGCGTGCTTAAGTACTACTGATTTGCAAGTATGAGTGTTCTAGTGTTTCAAGATACCTCTGCTAAAACTTTCTCAAAACAACTGTTTGAAAAAGGAGACGGAAAAGTTACTACAGATGAAAAGGGATGCATAAAACTATCTGTAGATTTCTGCACGGTTATTGATTCACAAGATGCCCTTATTGAATTTTGTGAAGCTGTAAATTATGCAACTGAGTTTTTGAACTTATTGGATTTACCAGGCATGCCACCGCATAATATACATCTGAAGGTTGGATCTCCGGTAATTTTGCTTCGTAATTTGAACTCACCACGGTTGTGCTAAGCCACGTAATTAACAATTCAAAATCGAAAATCAAATGGGGTGGCGCAACAGTCCGTTGTGAACCAGGGCCTAGTGACTTACAACTCTCAACCATTCCTGTGTGCGAGTACTGTTGTCAGGAATGGAAGGGACCTACAATTTAAGGCCGAATCCGAACGGCTAGTTTGAGAAAGCACTTTTTCATGACAAGAATTACTCTTGAAGGATTTGTCAATTCCTCGCAAGAGGCAGTACCCGTGAAATTTTTTTTTTTTTTTTTTTTAATTAAGGTGGCACAGGCAGGGATTGAACCCAAGACCTCTTGCATGACAGTCCAACGCACTAACCATCATGCTACGGGTACTTTAACAATTAACAATTAAAAAATTAATTAAAAAATAAATTCTAAATGGAAAATTCCGAGGTGAAAATATATTATTACCGCGAATCCTTTTTATACAGATGTGCCAATTCAATTCAGAAGCGTTCAATTTCCAATAAGATTGGCATTTGCAATGATTATCAAGGCTATAGTATTATTATAAATTTGTATCTGAAAAATGTAAGAAAATTCGGTATCACAATAAAATTATAAAGATAAGAAATTTGATTTCAGTTCCAAAATAAGTACAAAAACATTACCTGTCACTCTTTTTTTAACAAAATAAGAAAAGTCGGAGTATAGTTGACCGGAAAGTCTATCTAAAATAACTTTAAAGCTTAAACATATTAAATATTTATTAATATTATCATACAATTTTAGAGTTTTAGTGTATCGCAAAATATAAATAAAGTCAATTATAGTTTGTAGTATTGTACCTTTCAGTCTTTTTCTTAAATGGTGTAAAGGTTTTTATTGAACCTGAGAGGTAGGGACGTTGAGAGATTGTTATGAGTTTGCTTACACAATTTTGTAATCTTTATATTTTGTTTAAATATAACCAACAGATAAATGTTAATTCTAAAAATATTTTCCATAAACTTTTTGACTAGGTTATAGTTTAAAATTCGAACAAAGCAAGAAAATACGTCCCTGTAAATTGCAGCAGCAGTTGACAGTCACTATTTATCTCCCAAGGATATGTCCGTTCAAATTGGGAAGAATCCACTGCCATTTCCTCTCCGAATGTAAATATTACACAGAAATAAAAAACGTAAAAGAAAAGCAAATAACTTACATTCATATTAAGGATATGCGACAGAAGCAGAGCTGCTCCTTGCTATGAATATAGTGTGGCAGATTTATAGAGAAGAACTACGAGATTATTTGTTAGCACACATTTTTACGAGTGGGGGTCCTATTATTATTAAAGTGCCTATTACATATAACTCCAAGCTATATCCAGAAGGATATATGGAAACATAGATGAAGACACAATAGACACAGGGAAAAGCTGAAATTAATTTTCGGGTTTTTAATGGAATGGCAGCAAGTATAATGCAAGAGTGTGGAAATAATTTCATCTTTTTTTCAAATGTGTTTTTGTTCAAAATCCTTTAGTTTTACTTTTTCATTTCAAACTTTTTGTCTCACAAAAGGAAATGGTGCAATGGATTCAGCCAGTTGTTGTCATCACCAAGGATATTATTCGCACTCCATGGTTCTTAAAATCTTTAAGCGAATGCTATGTGAGCATCCTTAAATCAAGGCATTTGAAAGACTGAAATGGGTCTTTAAGAGGAAAAAGTTAAGTGTAGAATATTAAATTTCCCTTTAAATGCTTTAATAAAAAGCAGAAAATAATTTGTCTTAGTTTTTATTTATAACTGTGCTACAGACACATACAAGAGAAACATTAAAAACAAGAAACTTAACTATCCGAATTTCTGTAACTTAATTTTATCAAGAATATTTTGCTCAAATAGGTTTTTGCACTACTCAAAGATACTTTGACCCGGGCTGATACCAAATTCTGTAAATTCACTTTTTCACGAATATCTCAGTAATTGGAGCTTGCCGAAACTTTTGTGTTGAAATTGTGGATAGAGCTTGAAAAGACCTTTCTTTTGATGTATGTATCGTTAGGTTGGGAAACAATTTTTAAAAAAGTGTTTTTTTTAGGCAAGGGGTTAGCCCATGATTTTTTGTCGAGAAACCAAAAATTTTAAAGTTGTCAAATTTTGGGCATATATCTGCAAAGGTTCAAAGGTAAGCTTATTCTTTATTAAGAGCTGCTATCCGCATTTTTTTTTTAGGCTTGGTTGAGAAGACAGCACTACTCAAAGATACTTTGACCCGGGCTGATACCAAATTCTGTAAATTCACTTTTTCACGAATATCTCAGTAATTGGAGCTTGCCGAAACTTTTGTGTTGCAATTGTGGATAGAGCTTGAAAAGACCTTTCTTTTGATGTATATATCGTTAGGTTGGGAAACAATTTTTAAAAAAGTGTTTTTTTTAGGCAAGGGGTTAGCCCATGATTTTTTTCGAAAAACTAAAAATTTTAAAGTTGTCAAATTTTGAGCGAATATCTACGAGGGTTCAAAGGTAAGCTCATTCTCTATTAAGAGCTGCTATCCGCATATTGCTTTAAGGCTTGGTTGAGAAGGCAGCAATACTCAAAGATACTTTGACCCGAGCTGATACCAAATTCTGTAAATTCACTTTTTCACGAATATCTCAGTAATTGGAGCTTGCAGAAACTTTTGTGTTGCAATTGTGGATAGAGCTTGAAAAGACCTTTCTTTTGATGTATGTATCGTTAGGTTGGGAAACAATTTTTAAAAAAGTGTTTTTTTTAGGCAAGGGGTTAGCCCATGATTTTTTGTCGAAAAACCAAAAATTTTAAAGTTGTCAAATTTTGGGCGGATATCTGCAAGGGTTCAAAGGTAAGCTCATTCTCTATTAAGCGCTGCTATCCCCATATTGCTTTAAGGCTTGGTTGAGAAGGCAGCAATACTCAAAGATACTTTGACCCGGGCTGATACCAAATTCTGTAAATTCACTTTTTCACGAATATCTCAGTAATTGGAGCTTGCAGAAACTTTTGTGTTGCAATTGTGGATAGAGCTTGAATAGACCTTTCTTTTGATGTATGTATCGTTAGGTTGGGAAACAATTTTTAAAAAAGTGTTTTTTTTAGGCAAGGGGTTAGCCCATGATTTTTTGTCGAGAAACCAAAAATTTTAAAGTTGTCAAATTTTGGGCATATATCTGCAAAGGTTCAAAGGTAAGCTTATTCTTTATTAAGAGCTGCTATCCGCATTTTTTTTTTAGGCTTGGTTGAGAAGACAGCACTACTCAAAGATACTTTGACCCGGGCTGATCCCAAATTCTGTAAATTCACTTTTTCACGAATATCTCAGTAATTGGAGCTTGCAGAAACTTTTGTGTTGCAATTGTGGATAGAGCTTGAAAAGACCTTTCTTTTGATGTATGTATCGTTAGGTTGGGAAACAATTTTTAAAAAAGTGTTTTTTTTTAGGCAAGGGGTCCATGATTGTTTTCGAAAAACTAAAAATTTTAAAGTTGTCAAATTTTGGGCGGATATCTGCAAGAGTTCAAAGGTAAGCTCATTCTCTATTAAGCGCTGCTATCACCATATTGCTTTAAGGCTTGGTTGAGAAGGCAGCAATACTCAAAGATACTTTGACCCGGGCTGATACCAAATTCTGTAAATTCACTTTTTCACGAATATCTCAGTAATTGGAGCTTGCAGAAACTTTTGTGTTGCAATTGTGGATAGAGCTTGAATTGACCTTTCTTTTGATGTATGTATCGTTAGGTTGGGAAACAATTTTTAAAAAAGTGTTTTTTTTTAGGCAAGGGGATAGCCCATGATTTTTTTCGAAAAACCAAAAATTTTAAAGTTGTCAAATTTTGGGCATATATCTGCAAAGGTTCAAAGGTAAGCTTATTCTTTATTAAGAGCTGCTATCCGCATTTTTTTTAGGCTTGGTTGAGAAGACAGCACTACTCAAAGATACTTTGACCCGGGCTGATACCAAATTCTGTAAATTCACTTTTTCACGAATATCTCAGTAATTGGAGCTTGCAGAAACTTTTGTGTTGCAATTGTGGATAGAGCTTGAAAAGACCTTTCTTTTGATGTATGTATCGTTAGGTTGGGAAACAATTTTTAAAAAAGTGTTTTTTTTTTAGGCAAGGGGATAGCCCATGATTTTTTTCGAAAAACCACAAATTTTAAAGTTGTCAAATTTTGGGCATATATCTGCAAAGGTTCAAAGGTAAGCTTATTCTTTATTAAGAGCTGCTATCCGCATTTTTTTTTTAGGCTTGGTTGAGAAGGCAGCACTACTCAAAGATACTTTGACCCAGGCTGATACCAAATTCTGTAAATTCACTTTTTCACGAATATCTCCGTAATTGGAGCTTGCAGAATCTTTTGTGTTGCAATTGTGGATAGAGCTTGAATAGACCTCTCTTTTGATGTATGTATCGTTAGGTTGGGAAACAATTTTTAAAAAAGTGTTTTTTTTTTAGGCAAGGGGTTAGCCCATGATTTTTTTCGAAAAACCAAAAATTTTAAAGTTGTCAAATTTTGGGCGGATATCTGCAAGGGTTCAAAGGTAAGCTCATTCTCTATTAAGAGCTGCTATCCGCATTTTTTTTAGGCTTGGTTGAGAAGACAGCACTACTCAAAGATACTTTGACCCGGGCTGATACCAAATTCTGTAAATTCACTTTTTCACGAATATCTCAGTAATTGGAGCTTGCAGAAACTTTTGTGTTGCAATTGTGGATAGAGCTTGAATAGACCTATCTTTTGATGTATGTATCGTTAGGTTGGGAAACAATTTTTAAAAAAGTGTTTTTTTTAGGCAAGGGAGCCCATGATTTTTTTCGAAAAACCAAAAATTTTAAAGTTGTCAAATTTTGGGCATATACCTGCAAAGGTTCAAAGGTAAGCTTATTCTTTATTAAGAGCTGCTATCCGCATTTTTTTTAGGCTTGGTTGAGAAGACAGCACTACTCAAAGATACTTTGACCCGGGCTGATACCAAATTCTGTAAATTCACTTTTTCACGAATATCTCAGTAATTGGAGCTTGCAGAAACTTTTGTGTTGCAATTGTGGATAGAGCTTGAATTGACCTTTCTTTTGATGTATGTATCGTTAGGTTGGGAAACAATTTTTAAAAAAGTGTTTTTTTTAGGCAAGGGGTTAGCCCATGATTTTTTTCGAAAAACCAAAAATTTTAAAGTTGTCAAATTTTGGGCATATATCTGCAAAGGTTCAAAGGTAAGCTTATTCTTTATTAAGAGCTGCTATCCGCATTTTTTTTAGGCTTGGTTGAGAAGACAGCACTACTCAAAGATACTTTGACCCGGGCTGATACCAAATTCTGTAAATTCACTTTTTCACGAATATCTCAGTAATTGGAGCTTGCAGAAACTTTTGTGTTGCAATTGTGGATAGAGCTTGAATAGACCTATCTTTTGATGTATGTATCGTTAGGTTGGGAAACAATTTTTAAAAAAGTGTTTTTTTTAGGCAAGGGAGCCCATGATTTTTTTCGAAAAACCAAAAATTTTAAAGTTGTCAAATTTTGGGCATATATCTGCAAAGGTTCAAAGGTAAGCTTATTCTTTATTAAGAGCTGCTATCCGCATTTTTTTTAGGCTTGGTTGAGAAGACAGCACTACTCAAAGATACTTTGACCCGGGCTGATACCAAATTCTGTAAATTCACTTTTTCACGAATATCTCAGTAATTGGAGCTTGCAGAAACTTTTGTGTTGCAATTGTGGATAGAGCTTGAATTGACCTTTCATTTGATGTACAGTACCGAGCAAAAAAAATGCAACCGAAAAAGTATGGTACAATCTTTAGCAAGAACTAAGTTATTTTAAATTATAATACTTTGAAATTTAGCATAAAATGTTCAAATTAATTTTTTTCTTTAAACAGATTTGAATTTTACCCAATCTTACTCCATGAAAATAGTTATTGTAAAAAATGTTCCTAAACTTTGATCTTAAGCCAAGCAAAAAAAATGCAAATTCGTGGAAAATTTTAAAAATAACGTATTTATTCATCTTATTTGAAGAAATTTTGTACTTAAATATTTTAATATTTTGTTGCGAAACCTTTATTGGCAATAACGGCGCGTAACCTTTTAGGCATTGAGTCAATCAACGACACCAAATAGCTCGCAGGTATTTGTTCCCATTCAGTCCTTATTTGTTCCATCAACTCGGTACAATTTGAATGAGTTCGCTTTCTTATCTCCCGATCTACATGATCCCATAAATTCTCTATGGGATTGAGGTCGGGAGATTGTGCTGGCCAGTTCAAAACATGAACCCTCTTCTCTTCTAAGAAGTTTCTTACCAAACGGCTGGTGTGTTTTGGGTCGTTGTCGTGTTGAAATAAGCTGTTTTCAGGCATATTCGTCCGCAAATGTGGAAGCATATGGTCTTCCAAAATGCCCTTATACATTTGGGCATTCATCCGGCCGCTTACTTGACAAATCGGGCCCACGCCTTGACGAGAAAATGAGCCTTTGAAAAAGCCCAACTACAAATTTGATTTCATAAATATTTAAAATTGCTTACCCCACACCATTACTGACCCTCCCCCATGTTTAATTGTCGGAACTTGATATCTAGGGCTGTACCTTTGTCCCGGGGGCCTCCGCACGTACCTAATGCCATCTGACGAGAACAAGTTGAACTTGCTCTCATCACTCCATAAAACTCTTGTCCATTGCTCACTTGTCCAATGCATATGGCGCTTCGCAAAATCTAGCCGTTTCTTCCTATTGATGGAACTGATGTATGGTTTTTTAGCTGGTCGTCTTGCATACAGTTTTGACTCCACTAATCGTCGCCTAACTGTGTGTACCCCTACGTTAACATCAAAATGTTCATTTATGTCCTGAGTAACTTCCACTGCAGTTTTAAAGGGATTAACTTTAACCTGCCTTATGATCTCACGATCTAATCTGGAAGTTGTTTTGCGTGGACGGCCACTTCCCACTTTGCGATTGATGTCCCCTTGTTCCCGATATCGGGATATAATACGCGATATTGTTGATGTTGCTACACAAAACTCCAAAGCGATATCCTGCATCAATCTTCCGTTGTTAGCAGCGTTAATTATTGCTTTTTTGCATCCAATCGATAGTTGCTTCTATTAATTGCATATTCTAATTAATTGAAACCAAAGAATAAATTTTATGTACCTACCTTCCTAGTCATATTTGCCATTTGCATTTTTTTTGCTCTCAGTAAAATTATGTTTTTCCAACTAAATGTAAATTTGCAAACACTAGAGAGAGACCAATTACATATTGCTATTATAAACAGAATGCCTACACAATGAGTACACATATCCGAAACGGAAAAACTAAATTTTACCGTTACGAAAGATAAAGCAATAATAATTGATTTTGGTGTGACTGTTTGCATTTTTTTTGCTCGCTACTGTATGTATCGTTATTTTGGGAAACAATTTTTAAAAAAGTGTTTTTTTTAGGCAAGGGGTTAGCCCATGATTTTTTTCGAAAAACCAAAAATTTTAAAGTTGTCAAATTTTGGGCATATATCTGCAAAGGTTCAAAGGTAAGCTTATTCTTTATTAAGAGCTGCTATCCGCATTTTTTTTAGGCTTGGTTGAGAAGACAGCACTACTCAAAGATACTTTGACCCGGGCTGATACCAAATTCTGTAAATTCACTTTTTCACGAATATCTCAGTAATTGGAGCTTTCAGAAACTTTTGTGTTGCAATTGTGGATAGAGCTTGAATTGACCTTTCTTTTGATGTATGTATCGTTAGGTTGGGAAACAATTTTTAAAAAAGTGTTTTTTTTAGGCAAGGGGTTAGCCCATGATTTTTTTCGAAAAACCAAAAATTTTAAAGTTGTCAAATTTTGGGCATATATCTGCAAAGGTTCAAAGGTAAGCTTATTCTTTATTAAGAGCTGCTATCCGCATTTTTTTTAGGCTTGGTTGAGAAGACAGCACTACTCAAAGATACTTTGACCCGGGCTGATACCAAATTCTGTAAATTCACTTTTTCACGAATATCTCAGTAATTGGAGCTTGCAGAAACTTTTGTGTTGCAATTGTGGATAGAGCTTGAATTGACCTTTCTTTTGATGTATGTATCGTTAGGTTGGGAAACAATTTTTAAAAAAGTGTTTTTTTTAGGCAAGGGGTTAGCCCATGATTTTTTTCGAAAAACCAAAAATTTTAAAGTTGTCAAATTTTGGGCATATATCTGCAAAGGTTCAAAGGTAAGCTTATTCTTTATTAAGAGCTGCTATCCGCATTTTTTTTAGGCTTGGTTGAGAAGACAGCACTACTCAAAGATACTTTGACCCGGGCTGATACCAAATTCTGTAAATTCACTTTTTCACGAATATCTCAGTAATTGGAGCTTGCAGAAACTTTTGTGTTGCAATTGTGGATAGAGCTTGAATTGACCTTTCTTTTGATGTATGTATCGTTAGGTTGGGAAACAATTTTTAAAAAAGTGTTTTTTTTAGGCAAGGGGTTAGCCCATGATTTTTTGTCGAGAAACCAAAAATTTTAAAGTTGTCAAATTTTGGGCATATATCTGCAAAGGTTCAAAGGTAAGCTTATTCTTTATTAAGAGCTGCTATCCGCATTTTTTTTAGGCTTGGTTGAGAAGACAGCACTACTCAAAGATACTTTGACCCGGGCTGATACCAAATTCTGTAAATTCACTTTTTCACGAATATCTCAGTAATTGGAGCTTGCCGAAACTTTTGTGTTGCAATTGTGGATAGAGCTTGAAAAGACCTTTCTTTTGATGTATATATCGTTAGGTTGGGAAACAATTTTTAAAAAAGTGTTTTTTTTAGGCAAGGGGTTAGCCCATGATTTTTTTCGAAAAACTAAAAATTTTAAAGTTGTCAAATTTTGAGCGAATATCTACGAGGGTTCAAAGGTAAGCTCATTCTCTATTAAGAGCTGCTATCCGCATATTGCTTTAAGGCTTGGTTGAGAAGGCAGCAATACTCAAAGATACTTTGACCCGAGCTGATACCAAATTCTGTAAATTCACTTTTTCACGAATATCTCAGTAATTGGAGCTTGCAGAAACTTTTGTGTTGCAATTGTGGATAGAGCTTGAATAGACCTATCTTTTGATGTAGGTATCGTTAGGTTGGGAAACAATTTTTAAAAAAGTGTTTTTTTTAGGCAAGGGGTTAGCCCATGATTTTTTTCGAAAAACTAAAAATTTTAAAGTTGTCAAATTTTGAGCGAATATCTACGAGGGTTCAAAGGTAAGCTCATTCTCTATTAAGAGCTGCTATCCGCATATTGCTTTAAGGCTTGGTTGAGAAGGCAGCAATACTCAAAGATACTTTGACCCGAGCTGATACCAAATTCTGTAAATTCACTTTTTCACGAATATCTCAGTAATTGGAGCTTGCAGAAACTTTTGTGTTGCAATTGTGGATAGAGCTTGAATAGACCTATCTTTTGATGTAGGTATCGTTAGGTTGGGAAACAATTTTTAAAAAAGTGTTTTTTTTAGGCAAGGGGTTAGCCCATGATTTTTTTCGAAAAACCAAAAATTTTAAAGTTGTCAAATTTTGGGCATATATCTGCAAAGGTTCAAAGGTAAGCTTATTCTTTATTAAGAGCTGCTATCCGCATTTTTTTTTTAGGCTTGGTTGAGAAGACAGCACTACTCAAAGATACTTTGACCCGGGCTGATACCAAATTCTGTAAATTCACTTTTTCACGAATATCTCAGTAATTGGAGCTTGCCGAAACTTTTGTGTTGCAATTGTGGATAGAGCTTGAAAAAACCTTTCTTTTGATGTATATATCGTTAGGTTGGGAAACAATTTTTAAAGAAGTGTTTTTTTTAGGCAAGGGGTTAGCCCATGATTTTTTTCGAAAAACTAAAAATTTTAAAGTTGTCAAATTTTGAGCGAATATCTACGAGGGTTCAAAGGTAAGCTCATTCTCTATTAAGAGCTGCTATCCGCATATTGCTTTAAGGCTTGGTTGAGAAGGCAGCAATACTCAAAGATACTTTGACCCGAGCTGATACCAAATTCTGTAAATTCACTTTTTCACGAATATCTCAGTAATTGGAGCTTGCCGAAACTTTTGTGTTGCAATTGTGGATAGAGCTTGAAAAACCTTTCTTTTGATTTATATATCGTTAGGTTGGGAAACAATTTTTAAAAAAGTGTTTTTTTTAGGCAAGGGGTTAGCCCATGATTTTTTTCGAAAAACCAAAAATTTTAAAGTTGTCAAATTTTGGGCATATATCTGCAAAGGTTCAAAGGTAAGCTTATTCTTTATTAAGAGCTGCTATCCGCATTTTTTTTAGGCTTGGTTGAGAAGACAGCACTACTCAAAGATACTTTGACCCGGGCTGATACCAAATTCTGTAAATTCACTTTTTCACGAATATCTCAGTAATTGGAGCTTGCAGAAACTTTTGTGTTGCAATTGTGGATAGAGCTTGAATTGACCTTTCTTTTGATGTATGTATCGTTAGGTTGGGAAACAATTTTTAAAAAAGTGTTTTTTTTAGGCAAGGGGTTAGCCCATGATTTTTTTCGAAAAACCAAAAATTTTAAAGTTGTCAAATTTTGGGCATATATCTGCAAAGGTTCAAAGGTAAGCTTATTCTTTATTAAGAGCTGCTATCCGCATTTTTTTTAGGCTTGGTTGAGAAGACAGCACTACTCAAAGATACTTTGACCCGGGCTGATACCAAATTCTGTAAATTCACTTTTTCACGAATATCTCAGTAATTGGAGCTTGCAGAAACTTTTGTGTTGCAATTGTGGATAGAGCTTGAATTGACCTTTCTTTTGATGTATGTATCGTTAGGTTGGGAAACAATTTTTAAAAAAGTGTTTTTTTTAGGCAAGGGGTTAGCCCATGATTTTTTTCGAAAAACTAAAAATTTTAAAGTTGTCAAATTTTGAGCGAATATCTACGAGGGTTCAAAGGTAAGCTCATTCTCTATTAAGAGCTGCTATCCGCATATTGCTTTAAGGCTTGGTTGAGAAGGCAGCAATACTCAAAGATACTTTGACCCGAGCTGATACCAAATTCTGTAAATTCACTTTTTCACGAATATCTCAGTAATTGGAGCTTGCAGAAACTTTTGTGTTGCAATTGTGGATAGAGCTTGAATAGACCTATCTTTTGATGTAGGTATCGTTAGGTTGGGAAACAATTTTTAAAAAAGTGTTTTTTTTAGGCAAGGGGTTAGCCCATGATTTTTTTCGAAAAACCAAAAATTTTAAAGTTGTCAAATTTTGGGCATATATCTGCAAAGGTTCAAAGGTAAGCTTATTCTTTATTAAGAGCTGCTATCCGCATTTTTTTTTTAGGCTTGGTTGAGAAGACAGCACTACTCAAAGATACTTTGACCCGGGCTGATACCAAATTCTGTAAATTCACTTTTTCACGAATATCTCAGTAATTGGAGCTTGCCGAAACTTTTGTGTTGCAATTGTGGATAGAGCTTGAAAAGACCTTTCTTTTGATGTATATATCGTTAGGTTGGGAAACAATTTTTAAAAAAGTGTTTTTTTTAGGCAAGGGGTTAGCCCATGATTTTTTTCGAAAAACTAAAAATTTTAAAGTTGTCAAATTTTGAGCGAATATCTACGAGGGTTCAAAGGTAAGCTCATTCTCTATTAAGAGCTGCTATCCGCATATTGCTTTAAGGCTTGGTTGAGAAGGCAGCAATACTCAAAGATACTTTGACCCGAGCTGATACCAAATTCTGTAAATTCACTTTTTCACGAATATCTCAGTAATTGGAGCTTGCAGAAACTTTTGTGTTGCAATTGTGGATAGAGCTTGAATTGACCTTTCTTTTGATGTATGTATCGTTAGGTTGGGAAACAATTTTTAAAAAAGTGTTTTTTTTAGGCAAGGGGTTAGCCCATTATTTTTTTCGAAAAACTAAAAATTTTAAAGTTGTCAAATTTTGAGCGAATATCTACGAGGGTTCAAAGGTAAGCTCATTCTCTATTAAGAGCTGCTATCCGCATATTGCTTTAAGGCTTGGTTGAGAAGGCAGCAATACTCAAAGATACTTTGACCCGAGCTGTGTTTTTTTTTAGGCAAGGGGTTAGCCCATGATTTTTTTCGAAAAACCAAAAATTTTAAAGTTGTCAAATTTTGGGCATATATCTGCAAAGGTTCAAAGGTAAGCTTATTCTTTATTAAGAGCTGCTATCCGCATTTTTTTTAGGCTTGGTTGAGAAGACAGCACTACTCAAAGATACTTTGACCCGGGCTGATACCAAATTCTGTAAATTCACTTTTTCACGAATATCTCAGTAATTGGAGCTTTCAGAAACTTTTGTGTTGCAATTGTGGATAGAGCTTGAATTGACCTTTCTTTTGATGTATGTATCGTTAGGTTGGGAAACAATTTTTAAAAAAGTGTTTTTTTTAGGCAAGGGGTTAGCCCATGATTTTTTTCGAAAAACCAAAAATTTTAAAGTTGTCAAATTTTGGGCATATATCTGCAAAGGTTCAAAGGTAAGCTTATTCTTTATTAAGAGCTGCTATCCGCATTTTTTTTTTAGGCTTGGTTGAGAAGACAGCACTACTCAAAGATACTTTGACCCGGGCTGATACCAAATTCTGTAAATTCACTTTTTCACGAATATCTCAGTAATTGGAGCTTGCCGAAACTTTTGTGTTGCAATTGTGGATAGAGCTTGAAAAGACCTTTCTTTTGATGTATATATCGTTAGGTTGGGAAACAATTTTTAAAAAAGTGTTTTTTTTAGGCAAGGGGTTAGCCCATGATTTTTTTCGAAAAACTAAAAATTTTAAAGTTGTCAAATTTTGAGCGAATATCTACGAGGGTTCAAAGGTAAGCTCATTCTCTATTAAGAGCTGCTATCCGCATATTGCTTTAAGGCTTGGTTGAGAAGGCAGCAATACTCAAAGATACTTTGACCCGAGCTGATACCAAATTCTGTAAATTCACTTTTTCACGAATATCTCAGTAATTGGAGCTTGCAGAAACTTTTGTGTTGCAATTGTGGATAGAGCTTGAAAAGACCTTTCTTTTGATGTATGTATCGTTAGGTTGGGAAACAATTTTTAAAAAAGTGTTTTTTTTAGGCAAGGGGTTAGCCCATGATTTTTTGTCGAAAAACCAAAAATTTTAAAGTTGTCAAATTTTGGGCGGATATCTGCAAGGGTTCAAAGGTAAGCTCATTCTCTATTAAGCGCTGCTATCCCCATATTGCTTTAAGGCTTGGTTGAGAAGGCAGCAATACTCAAAGATACTTTGACCCGGGCTGATACCAAATTCTGTAAATTCACTTTTTCACGAATATCTCAGTAATTGGAGCTTGCAGAAACTTTTGTGTTGCAATTGTGGATAGAGCTTGAATTGACCTTTCTTTTGATGTATGTATCGTTAGGTTGGGAAACAATTTTTAAAAAGTGTTTTTTTTAGGCAAGGGGTTAGCCCATGATTTTTTGTCGAGAAACCAAAAATTTTAAAGTTGTCAAATTTTGGGCATATATCTGCAAAGGTTCAAAGGTAAGCTTATTCTTTATTAAGAGCTGCTATCCGCATTTTTTTTT
Source organism: Eupeodes corollae (assembly GCF_945859685.1). Taxonomy (NCBI): domain Eukaryota; kingdom Metazoa; phylum Arthropoda; class Insecta; order Diptera; family Syrphidae; genus Eupeodes; species Eupeodes corollae. Next base: position 44,544,455 of record NC_079148.1, read on the forward strand.
TAGGCTTGGTTGAGAAGACAGCACTACTCAAAGATACTTTGACCAGGGCTGATACCAAATTCTGTAAATTCACTTTTTCACGAATATCTCAGTAATTGGAGCTTGCCGAAACTTTTGTGTTGCAATTGTGGATAGAGCTTGAAAAGACCTTTCTTTTGATGTATATATCGTTAGGTTGGGAAACAATTTTTAAAAAAGTGTTTTTTTTTAGGCAAGGGGTTAGCCCATGATTTTTTTCGAAAAACCAAAAATTTTAAAGTTGTCAAATTTTGGGCATATATCTGCAAAGGTTCAAAGGTAAGCTTATTCTTTATTAAGAGCTGCTATCCGCATTTTTTTTTTAGGCTTGGTTGAGAAGACAGCACTACTCAAAGATACTTTGACCCGGGCTGATACCAAATTCTGTAAATTCACTTTTTCACGAATAGCGCAGTAATTGGAGCTTGCCGAAACTTTTGTGTTGCAATTGTGGATAGAGCTTGAAAAGACCTTTCTTTTGATGTATATATCGTTAGGTTGGGAAACAATTTTTAAAAAAGTGTTTTTTTTAGGCAAGGGGTTAGCCCATGATTTTTTGTCGAGAAACCAAAAATTTTAAAGTTGTCAAATTTTGGGCATATATCTGCAAAGGTTCAAAGGTAAGCTTATTCTTTATTAAGAGCTGCTATCCGCATTTTTTTTTTAGGCTTGGTTGAGAAGACAGCACTACTCAAAGATACTTTGACCCGAGCTGATACCAAATTCTGTAAATTCACTTTTTCACGAATATCTCAGTAATTGGAGCTTGCAGAAACTTTTGTGTTGCAATTGTGGATAGAGCTTGAATTGACCTTTCTTTTGATGTATGTATCGTTAGGTTGGGGAACAATTTTTAAAAAAGTGTTTTTTTTAGGCAAGGGGTTAGCCCATGATTTTTTTCGAAAAACCAAAAATTTTAAAGTTGTCAAATTTTGGGCATATATCTGCAAAGGTTCAAAGGTAAGCTTATTCTTTATTAAGAGCTGCTATCCGCATTTTTTTTAGGCTTGGTTGAGAAGACAGCACTACTCAAAGATACTTTGACCCGGGCTGATACCAAATTCTGTAAATTCACTTTTTCACGAATATCTCAGTAATTGGAGCTTTCAGAAACTTTTGTGTTGCAATTGTGGATAGAGCTTGAAAAGACCTTTCTTTTGATGTATATATCGTTAGGTTGGGAAACAATTTTTAAAAAAGTGTTTTTTTTTAGGCAAGGGGTTAGCCCATGATTTTTTTCGAAAAACCAAAAATTTTAAAGTTGTCAAATTTTGGGCATATATCTGCAAAGGTTCAAAGGTAAGCTTATTCTTTATTAAGAGCTGCTATCCGCATTTTTTTTTTAGGCTTGGTTGAGAAGACAGCACTACTCAAAGATACTTTGACCCGGGCTGATACCAAATTCTGTAAATTCACTTTTTCACGAATAGCGCAGTAATTGGAGCTTGCCGAAACTTTTGTGTTGCAATTGTGGATAGAGCTTGAAAAGACCTTTCTTTTGATGTATATATCGTTAGGTTGGGAAACAATTTTTAAAAAAGTGTTTTTTTTAGGCAAGGGGTTAGCCCATGATTTTTTTCGAAAAACTAAAAATTTTAAAGTTGTCAAATTTTGAGCGAATATCTACGAGGGTTCAAAGGTAAGCTCATTCTCTATTAAGAGCTGCTATCCGCATATTGCTTTAAGGCTTGGTTGAGAAGGCAGCAATACTCAAAGATACTTTGACCCGAGCTGATACCAAATTCTGTAAATTCACTTTTTCACGAATATCTCAGTAATTGGAGCTTGCAGAAACTTTTGTGTTGCAATTGTGGATAGAGCTTGAAAAGACCTTTCTTTTGATGTATGTATCGTTAGGTTGGGAAACAATTTTTAAAAAAGTGTTTTTTTTAGGCAAGGGGTTAGCCCATGATTTTTTGTCGAAAAACCAAAAATTTTAAAGTTGTCAAATTTTGGGCGGATATCTGCAAGGGTTCAAAGGTAAGCTCATTCTCTATTAAGCGCTGCTATCCCCATATTGCTTTAAGGCTTGGTTGAGAAGGCAGCAATACTCAAAGATACTTTGACCCGGGCTGATACCAAATTCTGTAAATTCACTTTTTCACGAATATCTCAGTAATTGGAGCTTGCAGAAACTTTTGTGTTGCAATTGTGGATAGAGCTTGAATTGACCTTTCTTTTGATGTATGTATCGTTAGGTTGGGAAACAATTTTTAAAAAGTGTTTTTTTTAGGCAAGGGGTTAGCCCATGATTTTTTGTCGAGAAACCAAAAATTTTAAAGTTGTCAAATTTTGGGCATATATCTGCAAAGGTTCAAAGGTAAGCTTATTCTTTATTAAGAGCTGCTATCCGCATTTTTTTTTTAGGCTTGGTTGAGAAGACAGCACTACTCAAAGATACTTTGACCAGGGCTGATACCAAATTCTGTAAATTCACTTTTTCACGAATATCTCAGTAATTGGAGCTTGCCGAAACTTTTGTGTTGCAATTGTGGATAGAGCTTGAAAAGACCTTTCTTTTGATGTATATATCGTTAGGTTGGGAAACAATTTTTAAAAAAGTGTTTTTTTTTAGGCAAGGGGTTAGCCCATGATTTTTTTCGAAAAACCAAAAATTTTAAAGTTGTCAAATTTTGGGCATATATCTGCAAAGGTTCAAAGGTAAGCTTATTCTTTATTAAGAGCTGCTATCCGCATTTTTTTTTTAGGCTTGGTTGAGAAGACAGCACTACTCAAAGATACTTTGACCCGGGCTGATACCAAATTCTGTAAATTCACTTTTTCACGAATAGCGCAGTAATTGGAGCTTGCCGAAACTTTTGTGTTGCAATTGTGGATAGAGCTTGAAAAGACCTTTCTTTTGATGTATATATCGTTAGGTTGGGAAACAATTTTTAAAAAAGTGTTTTTTTTAGGCAAGGGGTTAGCCCATGATTTTTTGTCGAGAAACCAAAAATTTTAAAGTTGTCAAATTTTGGGCATATATCTGCAAAGGTTCAAAGGTAAGCTTATTCTTTATTAAGAGCTGCTATCCGCATTTTTTTTTTAGGCTTGGTTGAGAAGACAGCACTACTCAAAGATACTTTGACCCGAGCTGATACCAAATTCTGTAAATTCACTTTTTCACGAATATCTCAGTAATTGGAGCTTGCAGAAACTTTTGTGTTGCAATTGTGGATAGAGCTTGAATTGACCTTTCTTTTGATGTATGTATCGTTAGGTTGGGGAACAATTTTTAAAAAAGTGTTTTTTTTAGGCAAGGGGTTAGCCCATGATTTTTTTCGAAAAACCAAAAATTTTAAAGTTGTCAAATTTTGGGCATATATCTGCAAAGGTTCAAAGGTAAGCTTATTCTTTATTAAGAGCTGCTATCCGCATTTTTTTTAGGCTTGGTTGAGAAGACAGCACTACTCAAAGATACTTTGACCCGGGCTGATACCAAATTCTGTAAATTCACTTTTTCACGAATATCTCAGTAATTGGAGCTTTCAGAAACTTTTGTGTTGCAATTGTGGATAGAGCTTGAAAAGACCTTTCTTTTGATGTATATATCGTTAGGTTGGGAAACAATTTTTAAAAAAGTGTTTTTTTTTAGGCAAGGGGTTAGCCCATGATTTTTTTCGAAAAACCAAAAATTTTAAAGTTGTCAAATTTTGGGCATATATCTGCAAAGGTTCAAAGGTAAGCTTATTCTTTATTAAGAGCTGCTATCCGCATTTTTTTTTTAGGCTTGGTTGAGAAGACAGCACTACTCAAAGATACTTTGACCCGGGCTGATACCAAATTCTGTAAATTCACTTTTTCACGAATAGCGCAGTAATTGGAGCTTGCCGAAACTTTTGTGTTGCAATTGTGGATAGAGCTTGAAAAGACCTTTCTTTTGATGTATATATCGTTAGGTTGGGAAACAATTTTTAAAAAAGTGTTTTTTTTAGGCAAGGGGTTAGCCCATGATTTTTTTCGAAAAACCAAAAATTTTAAAGTTGTCAAATTTTGGGCATATATCTGCAAAGGTTCAAAGGTAAGCTTATTCTTTATTAAGAGCTGCTATCCGCACGTTTTTTTAAGACTTGGTTGAGAAGGCAGCACTACTCAAAGATTTTTTGACCCGGGCTCATACCAAATTCTGTAAATTCACTTTTTCACGAATATCTCAGTAATTGGAGCTTGCAGAAACTTTTGTGTTGCAATTGTGGATAGAGCTTGAATAGACCTTTCTTTTGATGTATGTATCGTTAGGTTGGGAAACAATTTTTAAAAAAGTGTTTTTTTTAGGCAAGGGGTTAGCCCATGATTTTTTTCGAAAAACCAAAAATTTTAAAGTTGTCAAATTTTGAGCGGATATCTGCAAGGGTTCAAAGGTAAGCTCATTCTCTATTAAGAGCTGCTATCCGCACGTTTTTTAAGGCTTGGTTGAGAAGGCAGCAATACTCAAAGATACTTTGACCCGGGCTCATACCAAATTCTGTAAATTCACTTTTTCACGAATATCTCCGTAATTGGAGCTTGCAGAATCTTTTGTGTTGTAATTGTGGATAGAGCTTGAAAAGATCTTTCTTTTGATGTATGTATCGTTAGGTTGGGAAACAATTTTTAAAAAATTGTTTTTTATTTTAGGCAAGGGGTTAGCCAATGATTTTTTTCGAAAAACTAAAAATTTTAAAGTTGTCAAATTTTGGGCGGATATCTGCAAGGGTTCAAAGGTAAGCTCATTCTCTATTAAGAGCTGCTATCCGCACGTTTTTTAAGGCTTGGTTGAGAAGGCAGCAATACTCAAAGATACTTTGACCCGGGCTGATACCAAATTCTGTAAATTCACTTTTTCACGAATATCTCCGTAATTGGAGCTTGCAGAATCTTTTGTGTTGCAATTGTGGATAGAGCTTGAAAAGATCTTTCTTTTGATGTATGTATCGTTAGGTTGGGAAACAATTTTTAAAAAAGTGTTTTTTATTTTAGGCAAGGGGTTAGCCCATGATTTTTTTCGAAAAACTAAAAATTTTAAAGTTGTCAAATTTTGGGCGGATATCTGCAAGGGTTCAAAGGTAAGCTCATTCTCTATTCAGAGCTGCTATCCGCATATTGCTTTAAGGCTTGGTTGAGAAGGCAGCAATACTCAAAGATACTTTGACCCGGGCTGATACCAAATTCTGTAAATTCACTTTTTCACGAATATCTCCGTAATTGGAGCTTGCAGAATCTTTTGTGTTGCAATTGTGGATAGAGCTTGAATATACCTTTCTTTTGATGTATGTATCGTTAGGTTGGGAAACAATTTTTAAAAAAGTGTTTTTTTTTAGGCAAGGGGTTAGCCCATGATTTTTTTCGAAAAACCAAAAATTTTAAAGTTGGCCAATTTTGAGCGGATATCTGCAAAGGTTCAAAGGTAAGCTCATTCTCTATGAAGAGCTGCTATCCGCATATTGCTTTAAGGCTTGGTTGAAAAGGCAGCAATACTCAAAGATACTTTGACCCGGGCTGATACCAAATTCTGTAAATTCACTTTTTCACGAATATCTCAGTAATTGGAGCTTGCAGAAACTTTTGTGTTGCAATTGTGGATAGAGCTTGAATAGACCTTTCTTTTGATGTATGTATCGTTAGGTTGGGAAACAATTTTTAAAAAAGTGTTTTTTTTAGGCAAGGGGTTAGCCCATGATTTTTTTCGAAAAACCAAAAATTTTAAAGTTGTCAAATTTTGAGCGGATATCTGCAAGGGTTCAAAGGTAAGCTCATTCTCTATTAAGAGCTGCTATCCGCACGTTTTTTAAGGCTTGGTTGAGAAGGCAGCAATACTCAAAGATACTTTGACCCGGGCTGATACCAAATTCTGTAAATTCACTTTTTCACGAATATCTCCGTAATTGGAGCTTGCAGAATCTTTTGTGTTGCAATTGTGGATAGAACTTGAAAAGATCTTTCTTTTGATGTATGTATCGTTAGGTTGGGAAACAATTTTTAAAAAAGTGTTTTTTATTTTAGGCAAGGGGTTAGCCCATGATTTTTTTCGAAAAACTAAAAATTTTAAAGTTGTCAAATTTTGGGCGGATATCTGCAAGGGTTCAAAGGTAAGCTCATTCTCTATTAAGAGCTGCTATCCGCATATTGCTTTAAGGCTTGGTTGAGAAGGCAGCAATACTCAAAGATACTTTGACCCGGGCTGATACCAAATTCTGTAAATTCACTTTTTCACGAATATCTCAGTAATTGGAGCTTGCAGAAACTTTTGTGTTGCAATTGTGGATAGAGCTTGAATAGACCTTTCTTTTGATGTATGTATCGTTAGGTTGGGAAACAATTTTTAAAAAAGTGTTTTTTTTAGGCAAGGGGTTAGCCCATGATTTTTTTCGAAAAACCAAAAATTTTAAAGTTGTCAAATTTTGAGCGGATATCTGCAAGGGTTCAAAGGTAAGCTCATTCTCTATTAAGAGCTGCTGTCCGCACGTTTTTTTAAGACTTGGTTGAGAAGGCAGCACTACTCAAAGATACTTTACCCGGGCTGATACCAAATTCTGTAAATTCACTTTTTCACGAATATCTCAGTAATTGGAGCTTGCAGAAACTTTTGTGTTGCAATTGTGGATAGAGCTTGAATAGACCTTTCTTTTGATGTATGTATCGTTAGGTTGGGAAACAATTTTTAAAAAAGTGTTTTTTTTAGGCAAGAGGTTAGTCCATGATTTTTTTCGAAAAACCAAAAATTTTAAAGTTGTCAAATTTTGGGCGGATATCTGCAAGGGTTCAAAGGTAAGCTCATTCTCTATTAAGAGCTGCTATCCGCACGTTTTTTTAAGACTTGGTTGAGAAGGCAGCACTACTCAAAGATTTTTTGACCCGGGCTCATACCAAATTCTGTAAATTCACTTTTTCACGAATATCTCCGTAATTGGAGCTTGCAGAATCTTTTGTGTTGCAATTGTGGATAGAGCTTGAAAAGATCTTTCTTTTGATGTATGTATCGTTAGGTTGGGAAACAATTTTTAAAAAAGTGTTTTTTTTTAGGCAAGGGGTCCATGATTTTTTTCGAAAAACTAAAAATTTTAAAGTTGTCAAATTTTGGGCGGATATCTGCAAGAGTTCAAAGGTAAGCTCATTCTCTATTAAGCGCTGCTATCACCATATTGCTTTAAGGCTTGGTTGAGAAGGCAGCAATACTCAAAGATACTTTGACCCGGGCTGATACCAAATTCTGTAAATTCACTTTTTCACGAATATCTCAGTAATTGGAGCTTGCAGAAACTTTTGTGTTGCAATTGTGGATAGAGCTTGAATTGACCTATCTTTTGATGTAGGTATCGTAAGGTTGGGAAACAATTTTTAAAAAAGTGTTTTTTTTAGGCAAGGGGTTAGCCCATGATTTTTTTCGAAAAACCACAAATTTTAAAGTTGTCAAATTTTGGGCGTATATCTACAAGGGTTCAAAGGTAAGCTCATTCTCTATTAAGAGCTGCTATCCGCATATTGCTTTAAGGCTTGGTTGAGAAGGCAGCAATACTCAAAGATACTTTGACCCGAGCTGATACCAAATTCTGTAAATTCACTTTTTCACGAATATCTCAGTAATTGGAGCTTGCAGAAACTTTTGTGTTGCAATTGTGGATAGAGCTTGAATTGATCTTTCTTTTGATGTATGTATCGTAAGGTTGGGAAACAATTTTTAAAAAAGTGTTTTTTTTAGGCAAGGGGTTAGCCCATGATTTTTTTCGAAAAACCAAAAATTTTAAAGTTGTCAAATTTTGGGCGTATATCTACAAGGGTTCAAAGGTAAGCTCATTCTCTATTAAGAGCTGCTATCCGCATATTGCTTTAAGGCTTGGTTGAGAAGGCAGTAATACTAAAAGATACTTTGACCCGGGCTGATACCAAATTCTGTAAATTCACTTTTTCACGAATATCTCAGTAATTGGAGCTTGCAGAAACTTTTGTGTTGCAATTGTGGATAGAGCTTGAAAAGACCTTTCTTTTGATGTTTATATCGTTAGGTTGGGAAACAATTTTTAAAAAAGTATTTTTTTTAGGCAAGGGGTTAGCCCATGATTTTTTTCGAAAAACTAAAAATTTTAAAGTTGTCAAATTTTGGGCGGATATCTGCAAGAGTTCAAAGGTAAGCTCATTCTCTATTAAGCGCTGCTATCACCATATTGCTTTAAGGCTTGGTTGAGAAGGCAGCAATACTCAAAGATACTTTGACCCGGGCTGATACCAAATTCTGTAAATTCACTTTTTCACGAATATCTCAGTAATTGGAGCTTGCAGAAACTTTTGTGTTGCAATTGTGGATAGAGCTTGAATTGACCTTTCTTTTGATGTATGTATCGTTAGGTTGGGAAACAATTTTTAAAAAAGTGTTTTTTTTTTAGGCAAGGGGTCCATGATTTTTTTCGAAAAACTAAAAATTTTAAAGTTGTCAAATTTTGGGCGGATATCTGCAAGAGTTCAAAGGTAAGCTCATTCTCTATTAAGCGCTGCTATCACCATATTGCTTTAAGGCTTGGTTGAGAAGGCAGCAATACTCAAAGATACTTTGACCCGGGCTGATACCAAATTCTGTAAATTCACTTTTTCACGAATATCTCAGTAATTGGAGCTTGCAGAAACTTTTGTGTTGCAATTGTGGATAGAGCTTGAATTGACCTATCTTTTGATGTAGGTATCGTAAGGTTGGGAAACAATTTTTAAAAAAGTGTTTTTTTTAGGCAAGGGGTTAGCCCATGATTTTTTTCGAAAAACCAAAAATTTTAAAGTTGTCAAATTTTGGGCGTATATCTACAAGGGTTCAAAGGTAAGCTCATTCTCTATTAAGAGCTGCTATCCGCATATTGCTTTAAGGCTTGGTTGAGAAGGCAGCAATACTCAAAGATACTTTGACCCGAGCTGATACCAAATTCTGTAAATTCACTTTTTCACGAATATCTCAGTAATTGGAGCTTGCAGAAACTTTTGTGTTGCAATTGTGGATAGAGCTTGAATTGATCTTTCTTTTGATGTATGTATCGTAAGGTTGGGAAACAATTTTTAAAAAAGTGTTTTTTTTAGGCAAGGGGTTAGCCCATGATTTTTTTCGAAAAACCAAAAATTTTAAAGTTGTCAAATTTTGGGCGTATATCTACAAGGGTTCAAAGGTAAGCTCATTCTCTATTAAGAGCTGCTATCCGCATATTGCTTTAAGGCTTGGTTGAGAAGGCAGTAATACTAAAAGATACTTTGACCCGGGCTGATACCAAATTCTGTAAATTCACTTTTTCACGAATATCTCAGTAATTGGAGCTTGCAGAAACTTTTGTGTTGCAATTGTGGATAGAGCTTGAAAAGACCTTTCTTTTGATGTTTATATCGTTAGGTTGGGAAACAATTTTTAAAAAAGTATTTTTTTTAGGCAAGGGGTTAGCCCATGATTTTTTTCGAAAAACTAAAAATTTTAAAGTTGTCAAATTTTGGGCGTATATCTACAAGGGTTCAAAGGTAAGCTCATTCTCTATTAAGAGCTGCTATCCGCATATTGCTTTAAGGCTTGGTTAAGAAGGCAGCAATACTCAAAGATACTTTGACCCGAGCTGATACCAAATTCTGTAAATTCACTTTTTCACGAATATCTCAGTAATTGGAGCCTTCCGAAACTTTTGTGTTGCAATTGTGGATAGAGCTTGAATTGACCTTTCTTTTGATGTATGTATCGTTAGGTTGGGAAACAATTTTTAAAAAAGTGTTTTTTTTAGGCAAGGGGTTAGCCCATGATTTTTTTCGAAAAATCAAAAATTTTAAAGTTGTCAAATTTTGGGCATATATCTGCAAAGGTTCAAAGGTAAGCTTATGCTTTATTAAGAGCTGCTATCCGCATTTTTTTTTTAGGCTTGGTTGAGAAGACAGCACTACTCAAAGATACTTTGACCCGGGCTGATACCAAATTCTGTAAATTCACTTTTTCACGAATATCTCAGTAATTGGAGCTTGCAGAAACTTTTGTGTTGCAATTTTGGATAGAGCTTGAAAAGACCTTTCTTTTGATGTATATATCGTTAGGTTGGGAAAAAATTTTAAAAAAAGTGTTTTTTTTTAGGCAAGGGGTTAGCCCATGATTTTTTTCGAAAAACCAAAAATTTTAAAGTTGTCAAATTTTGGGCATATATCTGCAAAGGTTCAAAGGTAAGCTTATTCTTTATTAAGAGCTGCTATCAGCATTTTTTTTTAGGCTTGGTTGAGCAGACAGCACTACTCAAAGATACTTTGACCCGGGCTGATACCAAATTCTGTAAATTCACTTTTTCACGAATATCTCAGTAATTGGAGCTTGCCGAAACTTTTGTGTTGCAATTGTGGATAGAGCTTGAAAAGACCTTTCTTTTGATGTATATATCGTTAGGTTGGGAAACAATTTTTAAAAAAGTGTTTTTTTTAGGCAAGGGGTTAGCCCATGATTTTTTTCGAAAAACCAAAAATTTTAAAGTTGTCAAATTTTGAGCGGATATCTGCAAGGGTACAAAGGTAAGCTCATTCTCTATTAAGAGCTGCTATCCGCACGTTTTTTTAAGACTTGGTTGAGAAGGCAGCACTTCTCAAAGATACTTTGACCCGGGCTGATACCAAATTCTGTAAATTCACTTTTTCACGAATATCTCAGTAATTGGAGCTTGCAGAATCTTTTGTGTTGCAATTGTGGATAGAGCTTGAAACGATCTTTCTTTTGATGTATGTATCGTTAGGTTGGGAAACAATTTTTAAAAAAGTGTTTTTTATTTTAGGCAAGGGGTTAGCCCATGATTTTTTTCGAAAAACTAAAAATTTTAAAGTTGTCAAATTTTGGGCGGATATCTGCAAGGGTTCAAAGGTAAGCTCATTCTCTATTAAGAGCTGCTATCCGCATATTGCTTTAAGGCTTGGTTGAGAAGGCAGCACTACTCAAAGATTTGTTGACCCGGGCTCATACCAAATTCTGTAAATTCACTTTTTCACGAATATCTCAGTAATTGGAGGTTGCAGAAACTTTTGTGTTGCAATTGTGGATAGAGCTTGAATAGACCTTTCTTTTGATGTATGTATCGTTAGGTTGGGAAACAATTTTTAAAAAAGTGTTTTTTTTAGGCAAGGGGTTAGCCCATGATTTTTTTCGAAAAACCAAAAATTTTAAAGTTGTCAAATTTTGAGCGGATATCTGCAAGGGTACAAAGGTAAGCTCATTCTCTATTAAGAGCTGCTATCCGCATATTGCTTTAAGGCTTGGTTGAGAAGGCAGCACTTCTCAAAGATACTTTGACCCGGGCTGATACTAAATTCTGTAAATTCACTTTTTCACGAATATCTCAGTAATTGGAGCTTGCAGAATCTTTTGTGTTGCAATTGTGGATAGAGCTTGAATAGACCTTTCTTTTGATGTATGTATCGTTAGGTTGGGAAACAATTTTTAAAAAAGTGTTTTTTATTTTAGGCAAGGGGTTAGCCCATGATTTTTTTCGAGAAACTAAAAATTTTAAAGTTGTCAAATTTTGGGCGGATATCTGCAAGGGTTCAAAGGTAAGCTCATTCTCTATTAAGAGCTGCTATCCGCATATTGCTTTAAGGCTTGGTTGAGAAGGCAGCAATACTCAAAGATACTTTGACCCGGGCTGATACCAAATTCTGTAAATTCACTTTTTCACGAATATCTCAGTAATTGGAGCTTGCAGAAACTTTCGTGTTGCAATTGTGGATAGAGCTTGAATAGACCTTTCTTTTGATGTATGTATCGTTAAGTTGGGAAACAATTTTTAAAAAAGTGTTTTTTTAGGCAAGGGGTTAGTCCATGATTTTTTTCGAAAAACCAAAAATTTTAAAGTTGTCAAATTTTGGGCGGATATCTGCAAGGGTTCAAAGGTAAGCTCATTCTCTATTAAGAGCTGCTATCCGCACGTTTTTTTAAGACTTGGTTGAGAAGGCAGCACTACTCAAAGATTTTTTGACCCGGGCTCATACCAAATTCTGTAAATTCACTTTTTCACGAATATCTCAGTAATTGGAGGTTGCAGAAACTTTTGTGTTGCAATTGTGGATAGAGCTTGAATAGACCTTTCTTTTGGTGTATGTATCGTTAGGTTGGGAAACAATTTTTAAAAAAGTGTTTTTTTAGGCAAGGGGTTAGCCCATGATTTTTTTCGAAAAACCAAAAATTTTAAAGTTGTCAAATTTTGAGCTGATATCTGCAAGGGTACAAAGGTAAGCTCATTCTCTATTAAGAGCTGCTATCCGCATATTGCTTTAAGGCTTGGTTGAGAAGGCAGCACTTCTCAAAGATACTTTGACCCGGGCTGATACCAAATTCTGTAAATTCACTTTTTCACGAATATCTCAGTAATTGGAGCTTGCAGAATCTTTTGTGTTGCAATTGTGGATAGAGCTTGAATAGACCTTTCTTTTGATGTATGTATCGTTAGGTTGGGAAACAATTTTTAAAAAAGTGTTATTTTTAGGCAAGGGGTTAGCCCATGATTTTTTTCGAAAAACTAAAAATTTTAAAGTTGTCAAATTTTGGGCGGATATCTGCAAGGGTTCAAAGGTAAGCTCATTCTCTATTAAGAGCTGCTATCCGCATATTGCTTTAAGGCTTGGTTGAGAAGGCAGCACTACTCAAAGATTTGTTGACCCGGGCTCATACCAAATTCTGTAAATTCACTTTTTCACGAATATCTCAGTAATTGGAGGTTGCAGAAACTTTTGTGTTGCAATTGTGGATAGAGCTTGAATAGACCTTTCTTTTGATGTATGTATCGTTAGGTTGGGAAACAATTTTTAAAAAAGTGTTTTTTTTAGGCAAGGGGTTAGCCCATGATTTTTTTCGAAAAACCAAAAATTTTAAAGTTGTCAAATTTTGAGCGGATATCTGCAAGGGTACAAAGGTAAGCTCATTCTCTATTAAGAGCTGCTATCCGCATATTGCTTTAAGGCTTGGTTGAGAAGGCAGCACTTCTCAAAGATACTTTGACCCGGGCTGATACTAAATTCTGTAAATTCACTTTTTCACGAATATCTCAGTAATTGGAGCTTGCAGAATCTTTTGTGTTGCAATTGTGGATAGAGCTTGAATAGACCTTTCTTTTGATGTATGTATCGTTAGGTTGGGAAACAATTTTTAAAAAAGTGTTTTTTATTTTAGGCAAGGGGTTAGCCCATGATTTTTTTCGAGAAACTAAAAATTTTAAAGTTGTCAAATTTTGGGCGGATATCTGCAAGGGTTCAAAGGTAAGCTCATTCTCTATTAAGAGCTGCTATCCGCATATTGCTTTAAGGCTTGGTTGAGAAGGCAGCAATACTCAAAGATACTTTGACCCGGGCTGATACCAAATTCTGTAAATTCACTTTTTCACGAATATCTCAGTAATTGGAGCTTGCAGAAACTTTCGTGTTGCAATTGTGGATAGAGCTTGAATAGACCTTTCTTTTGATGTATGTATCGTTAAGTTGGGAAACAATTTTTAAAAAAGTGTTTTTTTTAGGCAAGGGGTTAGTCCATGATTTTTTTCGAAAAACCAAAAATTTTAAAGTTGTCAAATTTTGGGCGGATATCTGCAAGGGTTCAAAGGTAAGCTCATTCTCTATTAAGAGCTGCTATCCGCACGTTTTTTTAAGACTTGGTTGAGAAGGCAGCACTACTCAAAGATTTTTTGACCCGGGCTCATACCAAATTCTGTAAATTCACTTTTTCACGAATATCTCAGTAATTGGAGGTTGCAGAAACTTTTGTGTTGCAATTGTGGATAGAGCTTGAATAGACCTTTCTTTTGGTGTATGTATCGTTAGGTTGGGAAACAATTTTTAAAAAAGTGTTTTTTTAGGCAAGGGGTTAGCCCATGATTTTTTTCGAAAAACCAAAAATTTTAAAGTTGTCAAATTTTGAGCTGATATCTGCAAGGGTACAAAGGTAAGCTCATTCTCTATTAAGAGCTGCTATCCGCATATTGCTTTAAGGCTTGGTTGAGAAGGCAGCACTTCTCAAAGATACTTTGACCCGGGCTGATACCAAATTCTGTAAATTCACTTTTTCACGAATATCTCAGTAATTGGAGCTTGCAGAATCTTTTGTGTTGCAATTGTGGATAGAGCTTGAATAGACCTTTCTTTTGATGTATGTATCGTTAGGTTGGGAAACAATTTTTAAAAAAGTGTTATTTTTAGGCAAGGGGTTAGCCCATGATTTTTTTCGAAAAACTAAAAATTTTAAAGTTGTCAAATTTTGGGCGGATATCTGCAAGGGTTCAAAGGTAAGCTCATTCTCTATTAAGAGCTGCTATCCGCATATTGCTTTAAGGCTTGGTTGAGAAGGCAGCAATACTCAAAGATACTTTGACCCGGGCTGATACCAAATTCTGTAAATTCACTTTTTCACGAATATCTCAGTAATTGGAGCTTGCAGAAACTTTCGTGTTGCAATTGTGGATAGAGCTTGAATAGACCTTTCTTTTGATGTATGTATCGTTAAGTTGGGAAACAATTTTTAAAAAAGTGTTTTTTTTAGGCAAGGGGTTAGTCCATGATTTTTTTCGAAAAACCAAAAATTTTAAAGTTGTCAAATTTTGGGCGGATATCTGCAAGGGTTCAAAGGTAAGCTCATTCTCTATTAAGAGCTGCTATCCGCACGTTTTTTTAAGACTTGGTTGAGAAGGCAGCACTACTCAAAGATTTTTTGACCCGGGCTCATACCAAATTCTGTAAATTCACTTTTTCACGAATATCTCAGTAATTGGAGGTTGCAGAAACTTTTGTGTTGCAATTGTGGATAGAGCTTGAATAGACCTTTCTTTTGGTGTATGTATCGTTAGGTTGGGAAACAATTTTTAAAAAAGTGTTTTTTTAGGCAAGGGGTTAGCCCATGATTTTTTTCGAAAAACCAAAAATTTTAAAGTTGTCAAATTTTGGGCGGATATCTGCAAGGGTTCAAAGGTAAGCTCATTCTCTATTAAGAGCTGCTATCCGCATATTGCTTTAAGGCTTGGTTGAGAAGGCAGCAATACTCAAAGATACTTTGACCCGGGCTGATACCAAATTCTGTAAATTCACTTTTTCACGAATATCTCAGTAATTGGAGCTTGCAGAAACTTTCGTGTTGCAATTGTGGATAGAGCTTGAATAGACCTTTCTTTTGATGTATGTATCGTTAAGTTGGGAAACAATTTTTAAAAAAGTGTTTTTTTTAGGCAAGGGGTTAGTCCATGATTTTTTTCGAAAAACCAAAAATTTTAAAGTTGTCAAATTTTGGGCGGATATCTGCAAGGGTTCAAAGGTAAGCTCATTCTCTATTAAGAGCTGCTATCCGCACGTTTTTTTAAGACTTGGTTGAGAAGGCAGCACTACTCAAAGATTTTTTGACCCGGGCTCATACCAAATTCTGTAAATTCACTTTTTCACGAATATCTCAGTAATTGGAGGTTGCAGAAACTTTTGTGTTGCAATTGTGGATAGAGCTTGAATAGACCTTTCTTTTGGTGTATGTATCGTTAGGTTGGGAAACAATTTTTAAAAAAGTGTTTTTTTAGGCAAGGGGTTAGCCCATGATTTTTTTCGAAAAACCAAAAATTTTAAAGTTGTCAAATTTTGAGCGGATATCTGCAAGGGTACAAAGGTAAGCTCATTCTCTATTAAGAGCTGCTATCCGCATATTGCTTTAAGGCTTGGTTGAGAAGGCAGCACTTCTCAAAGATACTTTGACCCGGGCTGATACCAAATTCTGTAAATTCACTTTTTCACGAATATCTCAGTAATTGGAGCTTGCAGAATCTTTTGTGTTGCAATTGTGGATAGAGCTTGAAAAGATCTTTCTTTTGATGTATGTATCGTTAGGTTGGGAAACAATTTTTAAAAAAGTGTTTTTTTAGGCAAGGGGTTAGCCCATGATTTTTTTCGAAAAACCAAAAATTTTAAAGTTGTCAAATTTTGAGCGGATATCTGCAAGGGTTCAAAGGTAAGCTCATTCTCTATTAAGAGCTGCTATCCGCACGTTTTTTAAGGCTTGGTTGAGAAGGCAGCAATACTCAAAGATACTTTGACCCGGGCTGACACCAAATTCTGTAAATTCACTTTTTCACGAATATCTCCGTAATTGGAGCTTGCAGAATCTTTTGTGTTGCAATTGTGGATAGAGCTTGAAAAGATCTTTCTTTTGATGTATGTATCGTTAGGTTGGGAAACAATTTTTAAAAAAGTGTTTTTTATTTTAGGCAAGGGGTTAGCCCATGATTTTTTTCGAAAAACTAAAAATTTTAAAGTTGTCAAATTTTGGGCGGACAAAATTCAAAGGGTTCAAAGGTAAGCTCATTCTCTATTAAGAGCTGCTATCCGCATATTGCTTTAAGGCTTGGTTGAGAAGGCAGCAATACTCAAAGATACTTTGACCCGGGCTGATACCAAATTCTGTAAATTCACTTTTTCACGAATATCTCAGTAATTGGAGCTTGCAGAAACTTTCGTGTTGCAATTGTGGATAGAGCTTGAATAGACCTTTCTTTTGATGTATGTATCGTTAAGTTGGGAAACAATTTTTAAAAAAGTGTTTTTTTTAGGCAAGGGGTTAGTCCATGATTTTTTTCGAAAAACCAAAAATTTTAAAGTTGTCAAATTTTGGGCGGATATCTGCAAGGGTTCAAAGGTAAGCTCATTCTCTATTAAGAGCTGCTATCCGCACGTTTTTTTAAGACTTGGTTGAGAAGGCAGCACTACTCAAAGATTTTTTGACCCGGGCTCATACCAAATTCTGTAAATTCACTTTTTCACGAATATCTCAGTAATTGGAGGTTGCAGAAACTTTTGTGTTGCAATTGTGGATAGAGCTTGAATAGACCTTTCTTTTGGTGTATGTATCGTTAGGTTGGGAAACAATTTTTAAAAAAGTGTTTTTTTAGGCAAGGGGTTAGCCCATGATTTTTTTCGAAAAACCAAAAATTTTAAAGTTGTCAAATTTTGAGCGGATATCTGCAAGGGTACAAAGGTAAGCTCATTCTCTATTAAGAGCTGCTATCCGCATATTGCTTTAAGGCTTGGTTGAGAAGGCAGCACTTCTCAAAGATACTTTGACCCGGGCTGATACCAAATTCTGTAAATTCACTTTTTCACGAATATCTCAGTAATTGGAGCTTGCAGAATCTTTTGTGTTGCAATTGTGGATAGAGCTTGAATAGACCTTTCTTTTGATGTATGTATCGTTAGGTTGGGGAACAATTTTTAAAAAAGTGTTTTTTTTAGGCAAGGGGTTAGCCCATGATTTTTTTCGAAAAACCAAAAATTTTAAAGTTGTCAAATTTTGAGCGGATATCTGCAAGGGTTCAAAGGTAAGCTCATTCTCTATTAAGAGCTGCTATCCGCACGTTTTTTAAGGCTTGGTTGAGAAGGCAGCAATACTCAAAGATACTTTGACCCGGGCTGACACCAAATTCTGTAAATTCACTTTTTCACGAATATCTCAGTAATTGGAGCTTGCAGAATCTTTTGTGTTGCAATTGTGGATAGAGCTTGAATAGACCTTTCTTTTGATGTATGTATCGTTAGGTTGGGAAACAATTTTTAAAAAAGTGTTTTTTTTAGGCAAGGGGTTAGCCCATGATTTTTTTCGAAAAACCAAAAATTTTAAAGTTGTCAAATTTTGAGCGGATATCTGCAAGGGTACAAAGGTAAGCTCATTCTCTATTAAGAGCTGCTATCCGCACGTTTTTTTAAGACTTGGTTGAGAAGGCAGCACTTCTCAAAGATACTTTGACCCGGGCTGATACCAAATTCTGAAAATTCACTTTTTCACGAATATCTCAGTAATTGGAGCTTGCAGAATCTTTTGTGTTGCAATTGTGGATAGAGCTTGAATAGACCTTTCTTTTGATGTATGTATCGTTAGGTTGGGAAACAATTTTTAAAAAAGTGTTTTTTTTAGGCAAGGGGTTAGCCCATGATTTTTTTCGAAAAACCAAAAATTTTAAAGTTGTCAAATTTTGAGCGGATATCTGCAAGGGTTCAAAGGTAAGCTCATTCTCTATTAAGAGCTGCTATCTGCATATTTTTTTGAGGCTTGCTTGAGAAGGCAGCACTACTCAAAGATAATTTGACCCGGGCTGATACCAAATTTTGTAAATTCACTTTTTCACGAATATCTCAGTAAATGCAGTTTACAGAAACTTTTGAGTTGCAATTGTGGATAGAGCTTGAATAGACCTTTCTTTTGATGTATGTATCGTTAGGTTGGGAAACAATTTTTAAAAAAGTGTTTTTTTTTAGGCAAGGGGTTAGCCCATGATTTTTTTCGAAAAACCAAAAATTGTAAAGTTGTCAAATTTTGAGCGGATATCTGCAAGGGTTCAAAGGTAAGCTCATTCTCTATGAAGAGTTGCTATCCGCACGTTTTTTAAGGCTTGGTTGAGAAGGAAGCAATACTCAAAGATTTTTTGACCCGAGCTGATACCAAATTCTGTAAATTCACTTTTTCACGAATATCTCAGTAATTGGAGCTTGCAGAAACTTTTGTGTTGCAATTGTGGATAGAGCTTGAATAGACCTTTCTTTTGATGTATGTATGGTTAGGTTGGGAAATAATTTTTAAAAAAGTGTTTTTTTTAGGCAGGGGGTTAGCCCATGATTTTTTTCGAAAAACCAAAAATTTTAAAGTTGTCAAATTTTGAGCGGATATCTGCAAGGGTTCAAAGGTAAGCTCATTCTCTATTAAGAGCTGCTATCCGCACGTTTTTTTAAGGCTCGGTTGAGAAGGCAGCACTACTCAAATATTTTTTGAGCGGATATCTGCAAGGGTTCAAAGGTAAGCTCATTCTCTATTAAGAGCTGCTATCCACACGTTTTTTAAGGCTTGGTTGAGAAGGCAGCACTACTCAAAGATTTTTTGACCCGGGCTGATACCAAATTCTGTAAATTCACTTTTTAACGAATATCTCAGTAATTGGAGCTTGCAGAAACTTTTGTGTTGCAATTGTGGATAGAGCTTGAATAGACCTTTCTTTTGATGTATGTATCGTAACGTTGGGAAACAATTTTTTAAAAAGTGTTTTTTTTAGGCAAGGGGTTAGCCCATGATTTTTTTCGAAAAACCAAAAATTTTAAAGTTGTCAAATTTTGAGCATATATCTGCAAGGGTTCAAAGGTAAGCTCATTCTCTATTAAGAGCTGCTATCTGCATATTTTTTTGAAGCTTGCTTGAAAAGGCAGCACTACTCAAAGATAATTTGACCTGGGCTGATACCAAATTCTGTAAATTCACTTTTTCACGAATATCTCAGTAATTGGAGCTTGCAGAAACTTTTGTGTTGCAATTGTGGATAGAGCTTGAATAGACCTTTCTTTTGATGTTATGTTGGGAAACAATTTTTAAAAAAGTGTTTTTTTTAGGCAAGGGGTTAGCCCATGATTTTTTTCGAAAAACCAAAAATTTTAAAGTTGTCAAATTTTGAGTATATATCTGCAAGGGTTCAAAGGTAAGCTCATTCTCTATTAAGAGCTGTTATCTGCATTTTTTTTTGAGGCTTGGTTGAGAAGGCAGCACTACTCAAAGATACTTTGACCCGGGCTGATACCAAATTCTGTAAATTCACTTTTTCACGAATATCTCAGTAATTGGAGCTTGCAGAAACTTTTGTGTTGCAATTGTGGATAGAGCTTGAATAGACCTTTCTTTTGATGTATGTATCGTTAGGTTGGGAAACAATTTTTAAAAAAGTGTTTTTTTTTAGGCAAGGGGTTAGCCCATGATTTTTTTCGAAAAACCAAAAATTTTAAAGTTGTCAAATTTTGAGCGGATATCTGCAAGGGTTCAAAGGTAAGCTCATTCTCTATTAAGAGCTGCTATCCACACGTTTTTTAAGGCTTGGTTGAGAAGGCAGCACTACTCAAAGATAATTTGACCCGGGCTGATACCAAATTTTGTAAATTCACTTTTTCACGAATATCTCAGTAAATGGAGCTTGCAGAAACTTTTGTGTTGCAATTGTGGATAGAGCTTGAATAGACCTTTCTTTTGATGTATGTATCGTAACGTTGGGAAACAATTTTTTAAAAAGTGTTTTTTTTAGGCAAGGGGTTAGCCCATGATTTTTTTCGAAAAACCAAAAATTTTAAAGTTGTCAAATTTTGAGCATATATCTGCAAGGGTTCAAAGGTAAGCTCATTCTCTATTAAGAGCTGCTATCTGCATATTTTTTTGAGGCTTGCTTGAGAAGGCAGCACTACTCAAAGATAATTTGACCCGGGCTCATACCAAATTCTGTAAATTCACTTTTTCACGAATATCTCAGTAATTGGAGCTTGCAGAAACTTTTGTGTTGCAATTGTGGATAGAGCTTGAATAGACCTTTCTTTTGATGTTAGGTTGGGAAACAATTTTTAAAAAAGTGTTTTTTTTTAGGCAAGGGGTTAGCCCATGATTTTTTTCGAAAAACCAAAAATTGTAAAGTTGTCAAATTTTGAGCGGATATCTGCAAGGGTTCAAAGGTAAGCTCATTCTCTATGAAGAGTTGCTATCCGCACGTTTTTTAAGGCTTGGTTGAGAAGGAAGCACTACTCAAAGATTTTTTGACCCGAGCTGATACCAAATTCTGTAAATTCACTTTTTCACGAATATCTCAGTAATTGGAGCTTGCAGAAACTTTTGTGTTGCAATTGTAGATAGAGCTTGAATAGACCTTTCTTTTGATGTATGTATGGTTAGGTTGGGAAATAATTTTTAAAAAAGTGTTTTTTTTAGGCAGGGGGTTAGCCCATGATTTTTTTCGAAAAACCAAAAATTTTAAAGTTGTCAAATTTTGAGCGGATATCTGCAAGGGTTCAAAGGTAAGCTCATTCTCTATTAAGAGCTGCTATCCGCACGTTTTTTTAAGGCTTGGTTGAGAAGGCAGCACTACTCAAATATTTTTTGAGCAGATATCTGCAAGGGTTCAAAGGTAAGCTCATTCTCTATTAAGAGCTGCTATCCACACGTTTTTTAAGGCTTGGTTGAGAAGGCAGCACTACTCAAAGATTTTTTGACCCGGGCTCATACCAAATTCTGTAAATTCACTTTTTCACGAATATCTCAGTAATTGGAGCTTGCAGAAACTTTTGTGTTGCAATTGTGGATAGCAACTCTTCATAGAGAATGAGATTACCTTTGAACCCTTGCAGATATCCGCTCAAAATTTGACAACTTTAAAATTTTTGGTTTTTCGAAAAAAATCATGGGCTAACCCCTTGCCTAAAAAAAACACTTTTTTAAAAATTGTTTCCCAACCTAACATCAAAAGAAAGGTCTATTCAAGCTCTATCCACAATTGCAACACAAAAGTTTCTGCAAGCTCCAATTACTGAGATATTCGTGAAAAAGTGAATTTACAGAATTTGGTATGAGCCCGGGTCAAAAAATCTTTGAGTAGTGCTGCCTTCTCAACCAAGTCTTAAAAAAACGTGCGGATAGCAGCTCTTAATAGAGAATGAGCTTACCTTTGAACCCTCGTAGATATTCGCTCAAAATTTGACAACTTTAAAATTTTTAGTTTTTCGAAAAAAATCATGGGCTAACCCCTTGCCTAAAAAAAACACTTTTTTAAAAATTGTTTCCCAACCTAACGATATATACATCAAAAGAAAGGTTTTTTCAAGCTCTATCCACAATTGCAACACAAAAGTTTCGGCAAGCTCCAATTACTGAGATATTCGTGAAAAAGTGAATTTACAGAATTTGGTATCAGCCCGGGTCAAAGTATCTTTGAGTAGTGCTGTCTTCTCAACCAAGCCTAAAAAAAAAAATGCGGATAGCAGCTCTTAATAAAGAATAAGCTTACCTTTGAACCTTTGCAGATATATGCCCAAAATTTGACAACTTTAAAATTTTTGGTTTTTTCGACAAAAAATCATGGGCTAACCCCTTGCCTAAAAAAAACACTTTTTTAAAAATTGTTTCCCAACCTAACGATACATACATCAAAAGAAAGGTCAATTCAAGCTCTATCCACAATTGCAACACAAAAGTTTCTGCAAGCTCCAATTACTGAGATATTCGTGAAAAAGTGAATTTACAGAATTTGGTATCAGCTCGGGGCAAAGTATCTTTGAGTATTGCTGCCTTCTCAACCAAGCCTTAAAGCAATATGCGGATAGCAGCTCTTAATAGAGAATGAGCTTACCTTTGAACCCTCGTAGATATTCGCTCAAAATTTGACAACTTTAAAATTTTTAGTTTTTCGAAAAAAATCATGGGCTAACCCCTTGCCTAAAATAAACACTTTTTTAAAAATTGTTTCCCAACCTAACGATACATACATCAAAAGAAAGGTCTATTCAAGCTCTATCCACAATTGCAACACAAAAGATTCTGCAAGCTCCAATTACTGAGATATTCGTGAAAAAGTGAATTTACAGAATTTGGTATCAGCCCGGGTCAAAGTATCTTTGAGAAGTGCTGCCTTCTCAACCAAGCCTTAAAGCAATATGCGGATAGCAGCTCTTAATAGAGAATGAGCTTACCTTTGTACCCTTGCAGATATCCGCTCAAAATTTGACAACTTTAAAATTTTTGGTTTTTCGAAAAAAATCATGGGCTAACCCCTTGCCTAAAAAAACACTTTTTTAAAAATTGTTTCCCAACCTAACGATACATACACCAAAAGAAAGGTCTATTCAAGCTCTATCCACAATTGCAACACAAAAGTTTCTGCAACCTCCAATTACTGAGATATTCGTGAAAAAGTGAATTTACAGAATTTGGTATGAGCCCGGGTCAAAAAATCTTTGAGTAGTGCTGCCTTCTCAACCAAGTCTTAAAAAAACGTGCGGATAGCAGCTCTTAATAGAGAATGAGCTTACCTTTGAACCCTTGCAGATATCCGCCCAAAATTTGACAACTTTAAAATTTTTGGTTTTTCGAAAAAAATCATGGGCTAACCCCTTGCCTAAAAAAAACACTTTTTTAAAAATTGTTTCCCAACCTAACGATACCTACATCAAAAGATAGGTCTATTCAAGCTCTATCCACAATTGCAACACAAAAGTTTCTGCAAGCTCCAATTACTGAGATATTCGTGAAAAAGTGAATTTACAGAATTTGGTATCAGCTCGGGTCAAAGTATCTTTGAGTATTGCTGCCTTCTCAACCAAGCCTTAAAGCAATATGCGGATAGCAGCTCTTAATAGAGAATGAGCTTACCTTTGAACCCTCGTAGATATTCGCTCAAAATTTGACAACTTTAAAATTTTTAGTTTTTCGAAAAAAATCATGGGCTAACCCCTTGCCTAAAAAAAACACTTTTTTAAAAATTGTTTCCCAACCTAACGATACATACATCAAAAGAAAGGTCAATTCAAGCTCTATCCACAATTGCAACACAAAAGTTTCTGAAAGCTCCAATTACTGAGATATTCGTGAAAAAGTGAATTTACAGAATTTGGTATCAGCCCGGGTCAAAGTATCTTTGAGTAGTGCTGTCTTCTCAACCAAGCCTAAAAAAAATGCGGATAGCAGCTCTTAATAAAGAATAAGCTTACCTTTGAACCTTTGCAGATATATGCCCAAAATTTGACAACTTTAAAATTTTTGGTTTTTCGAAAAAAATCATGGGCTAACCCCTTGCCTAAAAAAAACACTTTTTTAAAAATTGTTCCCCAACCTAACGATACATACATCAAAAGAAAGGTCAATTCAAGCTCTATCCACAATTGCAACACAAAAGTTTCTGCAAGCTCCAATTACTGAGATATTCGTGAAAAAGTGAATTTACAGAATTTGGTATCAGCTCGGGTCAAAGTATCTTTGAGTAGTGCTGTCTTCTCAACCAAGCCTAAAAAAAAAATGCGGATAGCAGCTCTTAATAAAGAATAAGCTTACCTTTGAACCTTTGCAGATATATGCCCAAAATTTGACAACTTTAAAATTTTTGGTTTTTCGAAAAAAATCATGGGCTAACCCCTTGCCTAAAAAAAACACTTTTTTAAAAATTGTTTCCCAACCTAACGATATATACATCAAAAGAAAGGTCTTTTCAAGCTCTATCCACAATTGCAACACAAAAGTTTCGGCAAGCTCCAATTACTGAGATATTCGTGAAAAAGTGAATTTACAGAATTTGGTATCAGCCCGGGTCAAAGTATCTTTGAGTAGTGCTGTCTTCTCAACCAAGCCTAAAAAAAATGCGGATAGCAGCTCTTAATAAAGAATAAGCTTACCTTTGAACCTTTGCAGATATATGCCCAAAATTTGACAACTTTAAAATTTTTGGTTTTTCGAAAAAAATCATGGGCTAACCCCTTGCCTAAAAAAAACACTTTTTTAAAAATTGTTTCCCAACCTAACATCAAAAGAAAGGTCTATTCAAGCTCTATCCACAATTGCAACACAAAAGTTTCTGCAAGCTCCAATTACTGAGATATTCGTGAAAAAGTGAATTTACAGAATTTGGTATGAGCCCGGGTCAAAAAATCTTTGAGTAGTGCTGCCTTCTCAACCAAGCCTTAAAAAAATATGCGGATAGCAGCTCTTAATAAAGAATAAGCTTACCTTTGAACCCTTGCAGATATATGCTCAAAATTTGAAAACTTTAAAATTTTTGGTTTTTCGAAAAAAATCATGGGCTCCCTTGCCTAAAAAAAACACTTTTTTAAAAATTGTTTCCCAACCTAACGATACATACATCAAAAGATAGGTCTATTCAAGCTCTATCCACAATTGCAACACAAAAGTTTCTGCAAGCTCCAATTACTGAGATATTCGTGAAAAAGTGAATTTACAGAATTTGGTATCAGCCCGGGTCAAAGTATCTTTGAGTAGTGCTGTCTTCTCAACCAAGCCTAAAAAAAATGCGGATAGCAGCTCTTAATAAAGAATAAGCTTACCTTTGAACCTTTGCAGATATATGCCCAAAATTTGACAACTTTAAAATTTTTGGTTTTTCGAAAAAAATCATGGGCTAACCCCTTGCCTAAAAAAAACACTTTTTTAAAAATTGTTTCCCAACCTAACGATACATACATCAAAAGAAAGGTCAATTCAAGCTCTATCCACAATTGCAACACAAAAGTTTCTGAAAGCTCCAATTACTGAGATATTCGTGAAAAAGTGAATTTACAGAATTTGGTATCAGCCCGGGTCAAAGTATCTTTGAGTAGTGCTGTCTTCTCAACCAAGCCTAAAAAAAATGCGGATAGCAGCTCTTAATAAAGAATAAGCTTACCTTTGAACCTTTGCAGATATATGCCCAAAATTTGACAACTTTAAAATTTTTGGTTTTTCGAAAAAAATCATGGGCTAACCCCTTGCCTAAAAAAAACACTTTTTTAAAAATTGTTTCCCAACCTAACGATACATACATCAAAAGAAAGGTCAATTCAAGCTCTATCCACAATTGCAACACAAAAGTTTCTGCAAGCTCCAATTACTGAGATATTCGTGAAAAAGTGAATTTACAGAATTTGGTATCAGCTCGGGTCAAAAAATCTTTGAGTAGTGCTTCCTTCTCAACCAAGCCTTAAAAAACGTGCGGATAGCAACTCTTCATAGAGAATGAGCTTACCTTTGAACCCTTGCAGATATCCGCTCAAAATTTGACAACTTTAAAATTTTTGGTTTTTCGAAAAAAATCATGGGCTCCCTTGCCTAAAAAAAACACTTTTTTAAAAATTGTTTCCCAACCTAACGATACATACATCAAAAGAAAGGTCTATTCAAGCTCTATCCACAATTGCAACACAAAAGTTTCTGCAAGCTCCAATTACTGAGATATTCCTGAAAAAGTGAATTTACAGAATTTGGTATGAGCCCGGGTCAAAAAATCTTTGAGTAGTGCTGCCTTCTCAACCAAGTCTTAAAAAAACGTTCGGATAGCAGCTCTTAATAGAGAATGAGCTTACCTTTGAACCCTTGCAGATATCCGCTCAAAATTTGACAACTTTAAAATTTTTGGTTTTTCGAAAAAAATCATGGGCTAACCCCTTGCCTAAAAAAAACACTTTTTTAAAAATTGTTTCCCAACCTAACGATACATACATCAAAAGAAAGGTCTATTCAAGCTCTATCCACAATTGCAACACAAAAGTTTCTGCAAGCTCCAATTACTGAGATATTCGTGAATAAGTGAATTTACAGAATTTGGTATGAGCCCGGGTCAAAAAATCTTTGAGTTGTGCTGCCTTCTCAAGCAAGCCACAAAAAAATATGCAGATAGAAGCTCTTAATAGAGAATGAGCTTATCTTTGAACCCTTGCAGATATCCGCTCAAAATTTGACGACTTTAAAATTTTTGGTTTTTCGAAAAAAATCATGGGCTAACCCCTTGCCTAAAAAAAACACTTTTTTTAAATTTTTTCCCAACCAAACGATACGTACATCAAAAGAAAGGTCTATTCAAGCTCTATCCACAATTGCAACACAAAAGTTTCTGCAAGCTCCAATTACTGAGATATTCGTGAAAAAGTGAATTTACAGAATTTGGTATGAGCCCGGGTCAAAAAATCTTTGAGTAGTGCTGCCTTCTCAACCAAGCCTTAAAAAAATATGCGGATAGCAGCTCTTAATAAAGAATAAGCTTACCTTTGAACCCTTGCAGATATATGCTCAAAATTTGACAACTTTAAAATTTTTGGTTTTTCGATAAAAATAATGGGCTAACCCCTTGCCTAAAAAAAACACTTTTTTAAAAATTGTTTCCCAACCTACCGATACATACATCAAAAGAAAGGTCTATTCAAGCTCTATCCACAATTGCAACACAAAAGTTTCTGCAAGCTCCAATTACTGAGATATTCGTGAAAAAGTGAATTTACAGAATTTGGTATGAGCCCGGGTCAAAGTATCTTTGAGTATTGCTGCCTTCTCAACCCAGCCTTAAAAAGATATGCGGATAGCAGCTCTTTATAAAGAATAAGCTTACCTTTGAACCTTTGCAGATATTTGCTCAAAATTTGACAACTTTAAAATTTTCGGTTTTTCGAAAAAAATCATGGTCTAACCCCTTGCCTAAGAAAAACACTTTTTTAAAAATTGTTTCCCAACCTACCGATACATACATCAAAAGAAAGGTCTATTCAAGCTCTATCCACAATTGCAACACAAAAGTTTCTGCAAGCTCCAATTACTGAGATATTCGTGAAAAAGTGAATTTACAGAATTTGGTATGAGCCCGGGTCAAAAAATCTTTGAGTTGTGCTGCCTTCTCAACCAAGCCTTAAAAAAACGTGCGGATAGCAGCTCTTAATAAAGAATAAGCTTACCTTTGAACCTTTGCAGATATATGCTCAAAATTTGACAACTTTAAAATTTTTGGTTTTTCGAAAAGAATCATGGGCTAACAACCCATTGCCTAAAAAAAACACTTTTTTAAAAATTGTTTCCCAACCTAACGATACATACATCAAAAAAAAGGTCTATTCAAGCTCTATCCACAATTGCAAAACAAAAGTTTCTGCAAGCTCCAATTACTGAGATATTCGTGAAAAAGTGAATTTACAGAACTTGGTATCAGCTCGGGTCAAAGTATCTTTGAGTAGTGCTGCCTTCTCAACCAAGCCTCAAAAAAATATGCGGATAGCAGCTCTTAATAGAGAATGAGCTTTCTCTTGAAACATTGCAAATATCCGCTCAAAATTTGACAACTTTAAAATTTTTGGTTTTTCGAAAAAAATCATGGGCTAACCCCTTGCCTAAAAAAAACACTTTTTTAAAAATTGTTTCCCAACCTAACGATACATACATCAAAAGAAAGGTCTATTCAAGCTCTATCCACAATTGCAACTCAAAAGTTTCTTTAAACTGCATTTACTGAGATATTCGTGAAAAAGTGAATTTACAAAATTTGGTATCAGCCCGGGTCAAATTATCTTTGAGTAGTGCTGCCTTCTCAAGCAAGCCACAAAAAAATATGCAGATAGCAGCTCTTAATAGAGAATGAGCTTACCTTTGAACCCTTGCAGATATCCGCTCAAAAAATATTTGAGTAGTGCTGCCTTCTCAACCAAGCCTTAAAAAACGTGCGGATAGCAGCTCTTAATAGAGAATGAGCTTACCTTTGAACCCTTGCAGATATCCGCTCAAAATTTGACAACTTTAAAATTTTTGGTTTTTCGAAAAAAACCATGGGCTAACCCCTAGCCTAAGAAAAACACTTTTTTAAAAATTGTTTCCCAACCTAACGATACATACATCAAAAGAAAGGTCTATTCAATCTCTATCCACAATTGCAACACAAAAGTTTCTGCAAGCTCCAATTACTGAGATATTCGTGAAAAAGTGAATTTACAGAACTCAGCTCGGGTCAAAGTATCTTTGAGTAGTGCTGCCTTCTCAACCAAGCCTTAAAAAAACGTGCGGGTAGCAACTCTTCATAGAGAATGAGCTTACCTTTGAACCCTTGCAGATATCCGCTCAAAATTTGACAACTTTAAAATTTTTGGTTTTTCGAAAAAAATCATGGGCTAACCCCTAGCCTAAAAAAAACACTTTTTTAAAAATTGTTTCCCAACCTAACGATACATACATCAAAAGAAAGGTCTATTCAATCTCAATTGCAACACAAAAGTTTCTGCAAGCTCCAATTACTGAGATATTCGTGAAAAAGTGAATTTACAAAATTTGGTATCAGCCCGGGTCAAATTATCTTTGAGTAGTGCTGCCTTCTCAAGCAAGCCACAAAAAAATATGCAGATAGCAGCTCTTAATAGAGAATGAGCTTACCTTTGAACCCTTGCAGATATCCGCTCAAAATTTGACAACTTTAAAATTTTTGGTTTTTCGAAAAAAATCATGGGCTAACCCCTTGCCTAAAAAAAAACACTTTTTTAAAAATTGTTTCCCAACCTAACGATACATACATCAAAAGAAAGGTCTATTCAAGCTCTATCCACAATTGCAACTCAAAAGTTTCTGTAAACTGCATTTACTGAGATATTCGTGAAAAAGTGAATTTACAAAATTTGGTATCAGCCCGGGTCAAAGTATCTTTGAGTAGTGCTGCCTTCTCAAGCAAGCCACAAAAAAATATGCAGATAGCAGCTCTTAATAGAGAATGAGCTTACCTTTGAACCCTTGCAGATATCCGCTCAAAAAATATTTGAGTAGTGCTGCCTTCTCAACCAAGCCTTAAAAAACGTGCGGATAGCAACTCTTCATAGAGAATGAGCTTACCTTTGAACCCTTGCAGATATCCGCTCAAAATTTGACAACTTTAAAATTTTTGGTTTTTCGAAAAAAATCATGGGCTAACCCCTTGCCTAAAAAAAACACTTTTTTAAAAATTGTTTCCTAACCTAACGATACATACATCAAAAGAAAGGTCTATTTAAGCTCTATCCACAATTGCGACACAAAAGTTTCTGCAAGCTCCAATTACTGAGATATTCGTGAAAAAGTGAATTTACAGAATTTGGTATCAGCCCGGGTCAAAGTATCTTTGAGTAGTGCTGCCTTCTCAACCAAGCCTCAAAAAAATATGCAGATAGCAGCTCTTAATAGAGAATGAGCTTACCTTTGAACCCTTGCAGATATCCGCTCAAAATTTGACAACTTTAAAATTTTTGGTTTTTCGAAAAAAATCATGGGCTAACCCCTTGCCTAAAAAAAAACACTTTTTTAAAAATTGTTCCCCAACCTAACGATACATACATCAAAAGAAAGGTCTATTCAAGCTCTATCCACAATTGCAACACAAAAGTTTCTGCAAGCTCCAATTACTGAGATATTCGTGAAAAAGTGAATTTACAGAATTTGGTATCAGCCTGGGTCAAAGTATCTTTGAGTAGTGCTGCCTTCTCAACCAAGCCTCAAAAAAATATGCAGATAGCAGCTCTTAATAGAGAATGAGCTTACCTTTGAACCCTTGCAGATATCCGCTCAAAATTTGACAACTTTAAAATTTTTGGTTTTTCGAAAAAAATCATGGGCTAACCCCTTGCCTAAAAAAAACACTTTTTTAAAAATTGTTTCCCAACCTAACATCAAAAGAAAGGTCTATTCAAGCTCTATCCACAATTGCAACTCAAAAGTTTCTGTAAACTGCATTTACTGAGATATTCGTGAAAAAGTGAATTTACAGAATTTGGTATCAGCCCGGGTCAAAGTATCTTTGAGTAGTGCTGCCTTCTCAACCAAGCCTCAAAAAAATATGCAGATAGCAGCTCTTAATAGAGAATGAGCTTACCTTTGAACCCTTGCAGATATCCGCTCAAAATTTGACAACTTTAAAATTTTTGGTTTTTCGAAAAAAATCATGGGCTAACCCCTTGCCTAAAAAAAACACTTTTTTAAAAATTGTTTCCCAACCTAACGATACATACATCAAAAGAAAGGTCTATTCAAGCTCTATCCATAATTGCAACTCAAAAGTTTCTGTAAACTGCATTTACTGAGATATTCGTGAAAAAGTGAATTTACAAAATTTGGTATCAGCCCGGGTCAAATTATCTTTGAGTAGTGCTGCCTTCTCAAGCAAGCCACAAAAAAATATGCAGATAGCAGCTCTTAATAGAGAATGGGCTTACCTTTGAACCCTTGCAGATATCCGCTCAAAAAATATTTGAGTAGTGCTGCCTTCTCAACCAAGCCTTAAAAAAACGTGCGGATAGCAGCTCTTAATAGAGAATGAGCTTACCTTTGAACCCTTGCAGATATCCGCTCAAAATTTGACAACTTTAAAATTTTTGGTTTTTCGAAAAAAATCATGGGCTAACCCCTTGCCTAAAAAAAACACTTTTTTAAAAATTGTTTCCTAACCTAACGATACATACATCAAAAGAAAGGTCTATTTAAGCTCTATCCACAATTGCAACTCAAAAGTTTCTGCAAGCTCCAATTACTGAGATATTCGTTAAAAAGTGAATTTACAGAATTTGGTATCAGCTCGGGTCAAAAAATCTTTGAGTAGTGCTTCCTTCTCAACCAAGCCTTAAAAAACGTGCGGATAGCAACTCTTCATAGAGAATGAGCTTACCTTTGAACCCTTGCAGATATCCGCTCAAAATTTGACAACTTTAAAATTTTTGGTTTTTCGAAAAAAATCATGGGCTAACCCCTTGCCTAAAAAAAACACTTTTTTAAAAATTGTTTCCCAACCTAACGATACATACATCAAAAGAAAGGTCTATTCAAGCTCTATCCATAATTGCAACTCAAAAGTTTCTGTAAACTGCATTTACTGAGATATTCGTGAAAAAGTGAATTTACAAAATTTGGTATCAGCCCGGGTCAAATTATCTTTGAGTAGTGCTGCCTTCTCAAGCAAGCCACAAAAAAATATGCAGATAGCAGCTCTTAATAGAGAATGGGCTTACCTTTGAACCCTTGCAGATATCCGCTCAAAAAATATTTGAGTAGTGCTGCCTTCTCAACCAAGCCTTAAAAAAACGTGCGGATAGCAGCTCTTAATAGAGAATGAGCTTACCTTTGAACCCTTGCAGATATCCGCTCAAAATTTGACAACTTTAAAATTTTTGGTTTTTCGAAAAAAATCATGGGCTAACCCCTTGCCTAAAAAAAACACTTTTTTAAAAATTGTTTCCTAACCTAACGATACATACATCAAAAGAAAGGTCTATTTAAGCTCTATCCACAATTGCAACTCAAAAGTTTCTGCAAGCTCCAATTACTGAGATATTCGTGAAAAAGTGAATTTACAGAATTTGGTATCAGCTCGGGTCAAAAAATCTTTGAGTAGTGCTTCCTTCTCAACCAAGCCTTAAAAAACGTGCGGATAGCAACTCTTCATAGAGAATGAGCTTACCTTTGAACCCTTGCAGATATCCGCTCAAAATTTGACAACTTTAAAATTTTTGGTTTTTCGAAAAAAATCATGGGCTAACCCCTTGCCTAAAAAAAACACTTTTTTAAAAATTGTTTCCTAACCTAACGATACATACATCAAAATAAAGGTCTATTTAAGCTCTATCCACAATTGCGACACAAAAGTTTCTGCAAGCTCCAATTACTGAGATATTCGTGAAAAAGTGAATTTACAGAATTTGGTATCAGCTCGGGTCAAAGTATCTTTGAGAAGTGCTGCCTTCTCAACCAAGCCTCAAAAAAATATGCGGATAGCAGCTCTTAATAGAGAATGAGCTTACCTTTGAACCCTTGCAGATATCCGCTCAAAATTTGACAACTTTAAAATTTTTGGTTTTTCGAAAAAAATCATGGGCTAACCCCTTGCCTAAAAAAAAACACTTTTTTAAAAATTGTTCCCCAACCTAACGATACATACATCAAAAGAAAGGTCTATTCAAGCTCTATCCACAATTGCAACACAAAAGTTTCTGCAAGCTCCAATTACTGAGATATTCGTGAAAAAGTGAATTTACAGAATTTGGTATCAGCCCGGGTCAAAGTATCTTTGAGTAGTGCTGCCTTCTCAACCAAGACTCAAAAAAATATGCAGATAGCAGCTCTTAATAGAGAATGAGCTTACCTTTGAACCCTTGCAGATATCCGCTCAAAATTTGACAACTTTAAAATTTTTGGTTTTTCGAAAAAAATCATGGGCTAACCCCTTGCCTAAAAAAAAACACTTTTTTAAAAATTGTTTCCCAACCTAACGATACATACATCAAAAGAAAGGTCTATTCAAGCTCTATCCACAATTGCAACACAAAAGTTTCTGCAAGCTCCAATTACTGAGATATTCGTGAAAAAGTGAATTTACAGAATTTGGTATCAGCCCGGGTCAAAGTATCTTTGAGTAGTGCTGCCTTCTCAACCAAGCCTAAAAAAAAATGCAGATAACAGCTCTTAATAGAGAATGAGCTTACCTTTGAACCCTTGCAGATATATGCTCAAAATTTGACAACTTTAAAATTTTTGGTTTTTCGAAAAAAATCATGGGCTAACCCCTTGCCTAAAAAAAACACTTTTTTAAAAATTGTTTCCCAACCTAACGATACATACATCAAAAGAAAGGTCTATTCAAGCTCTATCCGCAATTGCAACTAAAAAGTTTCTGTAAACTGCATTTACTGAGATATTCGTGAAAAAGTGAATTTACAAAATTTGGTATCAGCCCGGGTCAAATTATCTTTGAGTAGTGCTGCCTTCTCAACCAAGCCTTAAAAAACGTGTGGATAGCAGCTCTTAATAGAGAATGAGCTTACCTTTGAACCCTTGCAGATATCCGCTCAAAATTTGACAACTTTAAAATTTTTGGTTTTTCGAAAAAAATCATGGGCTAACCCCTTGCCTAAAAAAAAACACTTTTTTAAAAATTGTTTCCCAACCTAACGATACATACATCAAAAGAAAGGTCTATTCAAGCTCTATCCACAATTGCAACACAAAAGTTTCTGCAAGCTCCAATTACTGAGATATTCGTGAAAAAGTGAATTTACAGAATTTGGTATCAGCCCGGGTCAAAGTATCTTTGAGTAGTGCTGCCTTCTCAACCAAGCCTAAAAAAAAAATGCAGATAACAGCTCTTAATAGAGAATGAGCTTACCTTTGAACCCTTGCAGATATATGCTCAAAATTTGACAACTTTAAAATTTTTGGTTTTTCGAAAAAAATCATGGGCTAACCCCTTGCCTAAAAAAAACACTTTTTTAAAAATTGTTTCCCAACCTAACATCAAAAGAAAGGTCTATTCAAGCTCTATCCACAATTGCAACACAAAAGTTTCTGCAAGCTCCAATTACTGAGATATTCGTTAAAAAGTGAATTTACAGAATTTGGTATCAGCCCGGGTCAAAAAATCTTTGAGTAGTGCTGCCTTCTCAACCAAGCCTTAAAAAACGTGTGGATAGCAGCTCTTAATAGAGAATGAGCTTACCTTTGAACCCTTGCAGATATCCGCTCAAAAAATATTTGAGTAGTGCTGCCTTCTCAACCAAGCCTTAAAAAAACGTGCGGATAGCAGCTCTTAATAGAGAATGAGCTTACCTTTGAACCCTTGCAGATATCCGCTCAAAATTTGACAACTTTAAAATTTTTGGTTTTTCGAAAAAAATCATGGGCTAACCCCCTGCCTAAAAAAAACACTTTTTTAAAAATTATTTGCCAACCTAACCATACATACATCAAAAAAAAGGTCTATTCAAGCTCTATCCACAATTGCAACACAAAAGTTTCTGCAAGCTCCAATTACTGAGATATTCGTGAAAAAGTGAATTTACAGAATTTGGTATCAGCTCGGGTCAAAAAATCTTTGAGTAGTGCTTCCTTCTCAACCAAGCCTTAAAAAACGTGCGGATAGCAACTCTTCATAGAGAATGAGCTTACCTTTGAACCCTTGCAGATATCCGCTCAAAATTTGACAACTTTAAAATTTTTGGTTTTTCGAAAAAAATCATGGGCTAACCCCTTGCCTAAAAAAAACACTTTTTTAAAAATTGTTTCCCAACCTAACATCAAAAGAAAGGTCTATTCAAGCTCTATCCACAGTTGCAACACAAAAGTTTCTGCAAGCTCCAATTATTGAGATATTCGTGAAAAAGTGAATTTACAGAATTTGGTATCAGCTCAGGTCAAAGTATCTTTGAGTAGTGCTGCCATCTCAACCAAGCCTCAAAAAAATATGTGGATAGCAGCTTTTAATAGAGAATGAGCTTACCTTTGAACCCTTGCAGATATCCGCTCAAAATTTGACAACTTTAAAATTTTTGGTTTTTCGAAAAAAATCATGGGCTAACCTTGCCTAAAAAAAAACACTTTTTTAAAAATTGTTTCCCGACCTAACGATACATACATCAAAAATAAGGTCTATTCAAGCTCTATCCACAATTGCAACACAAAAGTTTCTGCAAGCTCCAATTACTGAGATATTCGTGAAAAAGTGAATTTACAGAATTTGGTATCAGCCCGGGTCAAAGTATCTTTGAGTAGTGCTGCCTTCTCAAGCAAGCCTCAAAAAAATATGCAGATAGCAGCTCTTAATAAAGAATAAGCTTACCTTTGAACCCTTGCAGATATATGCTCAAAATTTGACAACTTTAAAATTTTTGGTTTTTCGAAAAAAATCATGGGCTAACCCCTTGCCTAAAAAAAACACTTTTTTAAAAATTGTTTCCCAACTTAACATCAAAAGAAAGGTCTATTCAAGCTTTATCCACAATTGCAACACAAAAGTTTCTGCAAGCTCCAATTACTGAGATATTCGTGAAAAAGTGAATTTACAGAATTTGGTATCAGCCCGGGTCAAAAAATCTTTGAGTAGTGCTGCCTTCTCAACCAAGCCTTAAAAAACGTGTGGATAGCAGCTCTTAATAGAGAATGAGCTTACCTTTGAACCCTTGCAGATATCCGCTCAAAAAATATTTGAGTAGTGCTGCCTTCTCAACCAAGCCTTAAAAAAACGTGCGGATAGCAGCTCTTAATAGAGAATGAGCTTACCTTTGAACCCTTGCAGATGTCCGCTCAAAATTTGACAACTTTAAAATTTTTGGTTTTTCGAAAAAAATCATGGGCTAACCCCCTGCCTAAAAAAACACTTTTTTAAAAATTGTTTCCCAACCTAACGATACATGCATCAAAAGAAAGGTCTATTCAAGCTCTATCCACAATTGCAACACAAAAGTTTCTGCAAGCTCCAATTACTGAGATATTCGTGAAAAAGTGAATTTACAGAATTTGGTATCAGCCCGGGTCAAAAAATCTTTGAGTAGTGCTGCCTTCTCAACCAAGCCTTAAAAAACGTGTGGATAGCAGCTCTTAATAGAGAATGAGCTTACCTTTGAACCCTTGCAGATATCCGCTCAAAAAATATTTGAGTAGTGCTGCCTTCTCAACCAAGCCTTAAAAAAACGTGCGGATAGCAGCTCTTAATAGAGAATGAGCTTACCTTTGAACCCTTGCAGATATCCGCTCAAAATTTGACAACTTTAAAATTTTTGGTTTTTCGAAAAAAATCATGGGCTAACCCCCTGCCTAAAAAAACAATTTTTTAAAAATTGTTTCCCAACCTAACGTTACATGCATCAAAAGAAAGGTCTATTCAAGCTCTATCCACAATTGCAACACAATAGTTTCTGCAAGCTCCAATTACTGAGATATTCTTGAAAAAGTGAATTTACAGAATTTGGTATGAGCCCGGGTCAAAAAATCTTTGAGTAGTGCTGCCTTCTCAACCAAGCCTTAAAAAAACGTGCGGATAGCAGCTCTTAATAGAGCTTACCTTTGAACACATGTACTCAGCTCATTTAAATCTAAAAAGCCGGTTCTTGCTTAGTAGCTTAAGGCTTTTTATAGAAAACAAACTATGCAGTTATTTATAAGAAATTTATTTGAAGTAATTCAGTGAAATTTAAATAATTCTTCGTCAATGTTTTTGGTAAGTATTTTCAATTTTTATAAACAGTGTACCTGTGTAGTTTAATAAAATTTTCAACTTTGTGCGACATATGAGCATATATATGTATGTGTTTGCAAACAACATATATGTAGTTACTAATTTTTCTTTTTGTATGCTTTATTTTTAAATTTGTTTTGCATCACTTTGCATTTTTTAGAAACAAAACTTTTCTAGTCTGATTTACGCTCTCAACATCGTCGCTCTATAAACGTGCATAGAACACCTTACACAAATTCAATCTGACAAAATAAAAATGAAGTTAAATTAAAAAATAAATAAAATATATGAGAAAAAAAACAAACAATTTTTAACTGCAGAAATAGGACGAAAGTTTTTCCCTCTAACGAGGCTAAATCCAATTAAAATTTACCCCACGTCACTTTGAAAAACTGTGCATATACACTCTATTCATTGCACTTATTCATTCAGTCGTGGGATTAAAGGACGCGAGTGCTGCTAATATGAAACTCATCCTTTAGTCATTCATTTTATATCCTGTCATGTAGTTTTACTTTGAGGGTATAAATCAGGCAATGCTGGGTGCTGGTCTGGTGGCTGGTGTACCTACAGATGCAGTTAGCTCAGGCTCAGCAGCAAAATTGTGTACCTACTTTTTTATGTTTGTCGTCCTTTTTTTCTTCTCCTTTTTTGCTTTCATCATATCGTGTATTTGGACCTAAACCGCGAGCGACCACCTTTCTGAAACGACCAATGGCATCAGTTGTTGCACTTTAAAAAGTTTCTATACATAGGTAGAAATATTGTGGTGACCATTTATCCTGGATCAAAGATATTTTCAGGAGAGCATCGTCTTAATAAATAAATACAAATAAATAAGGTGACGCAACAGTCCATTAAAAACCAGGGCCTAGTGACTTACAACTCGTGTAATGTTGTCAGGGATTTAAGGGACCTACAGTTTATATGCTGAATCCGAACGGCTAATTTGAGAAAGCACTTTTCTTGACAAGAATTACTCTTGGAGGATTTGGATTAAACCCAAGATTCCATGCATGACAGTCTTACACATTAACTATCACGGTACGGGTACTACTCATCGTGTTAATAGTTGAAAAAAAAATTGTTGAAAATTCAATCCTTGAGAATTTTTTGTATTAATAGACAACCAACTGTTAAAAAAATAAAACTTATGTCCTTGATCTTGCCAAGCAAAGTTTTGCTATTTGTTTCCTTTGCATATGTTTAAGTTGTTTATAATTTTCAACTCCGCAATGAGGGACACAGTCACGACTTAATACAAAAGCCCATACATTAATATGAGCAGGGATTCAGTTTAGATATTGACGCTCAAATGTCAGAAAAAAAGGTCCTTCTAAATCGTTATCAGCACCCAAAATTGCTTTTAAAAGAAGTTTACTTGGTCAGACATTGATATGCCCTTTTCTTTCAGTTCAGCCTGAGGATATTTTCAAATGGTCACCGCACTAAATAAAACCCAGGTTAAGGTATACTGATGTTGATAGTTGATGGGATATTCATCATTCAGGGAGAATGTGATTTAGTAGGACAGTCATCCAGTTCCAGTTCTAGTTGCTACTCATCTCGTGTTCTCTAGGTAGACATACAGTTCCTATGCATACATATACATATAGGCCATGTTAGCTTGGAATGCCTATCCTCATATACATCCAGGACAAATTATTGTATGTACGTTCAACGGTTATACATGTTAAAGGACCTTCCTTTTTGCCTTTACCCACGTCCAAATCAACATCCTTACTCTCATTGATAACAATATAACCCTATAACTGTATATATACCATCAGAAATACGCAACAGTGACATTAGTCATCAATTATTCTCATCTACTATGCTTGAGGTGTTTTTAATTTAAACTGTTATTTTTTAACCTCTCCATCGTCCCCACTCCGTTCCGTCTCTGTGTTTTATTTGAGTTTTTTTTATTTGCACAAAAGTTAAAATAGGGTTGACCTGGAGTTTTCGAATTAATTTGAATAATTTAAATGAATTGCAAAGTCAGAATGTTTTTCCAATGAAATAAATCAAAATATACATAAAAAAGAAACACTTTAATTTCCATCCCATCTACTAGGATTCTGTAGGTTTATACATAGGTTAAAATAAGGACTCGTAGGCAGGTATAGGATTGGTATCTACAACATTTATCTTTTATGAGAAAATTATAAACAAAAACTTATCGCATGTGGGTGGGTTACTTGAGATTTTTTTTTTTCGACACACAAAATGTTCAGTCAAAATATTATAAATTCATCTTTTGGGAATTCCCCAAAAGCATTAAGGATCATCAGAAACAAAGCCTTGAGAAAATATTAAAATACTTACTTGGATTATAAATTAAACTTGATGTTCAAATTTTCGTAATGAGTAGATCTGGAAGGAGGATGAAGTATAAACTTTATAACAAGAAAATTAAACTTTTTAAAATATATAAGATGAAGTAAAAAAGTGATAAGATCTTAAGGGATGTTGTTCACATAAGTATAAAAAGAATTCAGGATTATTTCTTAAGAAACAAAAAATAATACTAAGCAATTTGTGGTTTGTGGTTTAAATTTTCCGCAAATCATTCACACTATTGCTTCCTTTATCGAAGCCCAAATCTAGACAGAGTATCAACTTCTCGTGAATTTGATGCTTTGTCTGATTCCATCCAAATAATTGTTTCGTCCAATTCTCGCGCTGAAATCGTTGTTACGGGCGATTTCAATGTACACAATTCTTCATGGCTTCAACATTCGGGCCAGTCAACACCAGAAGGAGTGTGTGCTGAGATCTTTGCTGAGTTTAAATACCTTACTCAGCTGGTCAACGAGCCAACTCGAATATCGGACACTCTTGACTTGTTTCTTACCTCTGACCCTGGTAAGTACACTATTAGTGTTCTATCTCCTCTAGGCACATCTGACCATTGTGTTATATCAGCAAATTTCTCGTGTCAAAACAAATCAGTTAAAAAAAGATCTCCTAAGAGAACCGTTGGGCAATACGAGAAAGCCAACTGGGACGGTCTCAATAATTACTTCAATATCTTTAACTGGTCACTTTGCTTCCTCGATAGTGACGTTGACGCCAGCGCTGATATGATCACAAGTTTGATTCTCCTGGGAATGAGAACTTTTATCCCGAATAGGGTTAAAAGCATCAGACCTAAGGAAAACGCATGGTTCGATGCGAGCTGTAACGAGGTTATTAGGGTTAAGAAGGTAAGTTTCCGTTGTTTCAAAGCCAATCCAACTAAGGAAAGCCGGAATAAGTTTAAGCAAGCCAGGAAGGCCTGCAACGCCCATATTTGACGGACCAAATTTTTAGATGACCAAAAATTACGGCAAAAAATACTGCAATGTCTCAAAGGCAGTAAAATTTTTTGGTTATTTGTAAAAAATATGAGGAATTCTACCTCTTCCTCGTTTCCTACGCCCGTTGTGAAAGACACTCCATTTGTTAGCTCTTTAGCGAAAGCAGATCTCTTTGCTAGGCAGTTCGCCGCCAATTCAACTCTGCCAGTGAGTGTTATGACTCCGCCTGTACTTGAGCGAGTTAATGATTCTATGGGGCAAATCTTTTTTCGCAATCGTACTGTAGCGAGAGTCCTAAAAGATCTTAACATACACAAATTTGCTGGTCTGGATGGTATCCCCGCTATTGTTCTGAAGAGGTTCTTCATCGCTGGCAAAACCACTGCGTAAGCTCTTTCATCTGTCCTACTCCTAAGGTCTCATTCCGAGAGGATGAAAAACCGCATTTGTCCAACCCATTCCCAAAAAAGGCGAATCTTCCTCACCGTCTAATTATCGACCGATTGCACTTACGTCCCTTCTTTCCAAGGTCATGAAAACGCTAATTAATTATCAGCTCAAGAAATATCTTGAAGAACGGAAGCTTCGTAATGACCGACAGTATGGCTTTCGTAGCAATAGGCCCACTGGTGATCTCATGGTTAATCTCACCGAAGAGTGGAACAAATCTTTACATAGTTTTGGAGAAAGTAAGATTATTGCACTAGATATTTCAAAAGCATTTGATAGGGTTTGGCATCAGACTCTCTTATCGAAAATGCGTGCTTTCGGTTATCATGAATCCCTCCTTCATTGGAATAGTAATTACCTTTCAAATCGTTCAATTCAAGTTGTATTAGATGGATTCAAGTCTGAAAACCACAAAATAAATGCTGGTGTGCCCCAGGGCTCTGTTTTATCTCCAACACTCTTTCTCATTTTTATTAATGATCTCCTGTCTGCAACATCTAATCCAAAACATTGTTTCGCTGACGATAGTACTCTTAGCTTTTCATATTCGTTTTCAGATTCACACCCCTCGTCTTCGAATGTGGAACTGCAACGACAAAATATGATAAGCTCATTAAATTCCGACCTAAACAGCATTGTACAATGGGGAACAAGAAACCACGTGGAATTTAATGCTTCGAAAACGCAATGCTCTCTTGTATCGTTAAAGCGAAGTATACCCCCCTGTCATTATCCATAAATGGCACTTGCATCGAGGAAACTGAACATTTCGATATTCTTGGTATGTGTATCACCAACCACCTTTTGTGAAACGATCACACACGTGATGTCGCCAAAAATGCCGCAAGATGTTTGGGTTTTCTAAGGCGATGCAAGAAGTTTTTCTCCCCCTCTGAGCTTGAGTATAACTCCCATATCTGGGCTGGTGCTCCTGCAACTTACTTAAGCCTCTTGGATAGTATTGCACGTAGAGCATTTAGGTTGATTGGTGATATTACCATCATAAGATCATTTACTTCGTTTGAACATCTTCGAAATGTTTCTTGTCTCACCCTCTTTTACCGTTATTTTATTGGTTTATGCACTAGAGAAATAGCCAGCTGCATTCCTCCCCTTAAACAGTTCAACCGTAATACTCGCGCTTCTAGGAATGCTCATCAATAAACCCTCGAGCCCATCTTCGGTCGTACTGTCAAGTACAGAGATTCGTTCTTTAGCCGTACTATGCGAATGTGGAATGCCTTGCCACACTCTGTCTTTCCCAGCTATTGCAATATTCAGGAATTCAAAACCAATGTGCACCGACATCTCCTTTCAACCCCTCTCTCCCTTTCCTAGTGCTCACACTGTGTCTACATAATAAGGGTAATATATCCCTTTGAGTGTGCGCTTATTATAAAAAAAAATTTAATTTTCCTATGTTGGAGGCAATAGACTAGTTTACCCATCATTTGAATACATTTATTAAGCTAGTTTAAAGTGGCCTACATACACTACACTTGCGCAAGCACTGGTGTCATGACTCCTCAAAAAGGGCTGCCAATAAGAGGTTACATTTTTCCACGATTTTTGAGCAATTGTAACTTTTTAACAGCCCATTTTTAAAACTCGACAAACAAAAATACACAGTGCCTAAAACTATGACAAAACGTTCTTGGAAAGCAACCGACATTTTTAAAATTAAATATATACATAGCAAAAATATATAGTTAACATTTTAAAAACACAGTAACCTTTATAAGCGGACATCCCATGCTGTCCATTTCGGACCACTCAAAAATAGCTGATACTATGTCTTCTATAGTGGGTAGCGTTAATGAATAACCAGGTGCCATATTATGCAGAAAGTTTTTAAAAGTTAAGTTAACACTTTAACCTGTCAAGAACTATCAACGTGCGTCGTATCGATCTTGAAATGCATCACAATGATCCAGATTTTCATCAAAAAGTCAGCTTTGGAATTGAAGAACAAATTCACGATGGCTACGTTTAAATGAAGAATTTTCGTCATCGGAAAATTCATGAATATTTAATAAAAAACTTCTTGTTCATCAATCTGTCGCTGTTAAGTGTGGTTTTTAGGTTAAGCGGTATTATTAGACCGTACTCATTAGAAAATGATGCTGATCAAAATAGTGATCACAATTTACCACCGATATCTTATGATCTAACAAAGACTTTTGTGTTTAAATTTATGTGAAAGATAAGGTCAATGCTTCAAGACCTTAAAGATGGAATTCATAAAGTCATTGGGGGCGAAATGCATTAAAATTTTCTATTTTACTGGTTTGAACTTACACAAGATATATATGGAGTTTAAACCTTCTGATAAAGTAACCCAATTAGACAAAGTCTCTTTCTGTTGCATAACAGACTCATAATTGTTATTTAATGCACACGATAAAAAAGATTTTACTTTAGTAGGCCTAAAGAATTTTATTTCCAATTCAGTTATTTTGAACAACTTCATTGTTCAAGGTATGAAAAA
Organism: Eupeodes corollae; assembly: GCF_945859685.1. Taxonomy (NCBI): domain Eukaryota; kingdom Metazoa; phylum Arthropoda; class Insecta; order Diptera; family Syrphidae; genus Eupeodes; species Eupeodes corollae. Next base: position 44,586,937 of record NC_079148.1, read on the forward strand.
GATCATACCAGTGGATTAATCTACCCTGCTTACTTAAAATTATTTTGCAGCTTTGCAAAATTGTTATATATAAAATATTCAAAATGCTTTTCTATATTTTCCTTATTCTTAATAGTCTAAGGATATTGTATAAGGTATTGGATATCCTCTATCCTTCTATTTTATTTAAATCCTCATGGTCTTTCTCAAGGAAAAGTAGTAGAATGAAGACATTCTGCACAACATAATCCTTTCTATTCAAAGGAAAATTTAATTCCCAAGTGTTTGTTGGTAGATGTATGCTAATTTCTTTTCTGGTTTGGTTGCCAAAACAGGACTTGGATCTGCATTCGTCCGTCTATATAATATGTACGCCGTCGTTGGTTGCTCCTATCCATATATGATGAGCAATATATGGGTTTATACAAAGAAGAAGTTACCTATGGAATATTTTCCAGCCTTCTTTTACGATATTATACTGATGTGGGAATAATTTCTTACAAGGTTTTAGAATATTGATTCGATTGGAATTTTTGATGAAGTCATATAATTAAATTCGGGATGAAATCTTTTTGAATTTTGAATAAGGAAATATACTCAGTAAAATAAGAAATCTTTATTCATTCAATTGATTGAGGAAATTTATGTTAAGGTAGAGTTCTTTTGAAGTTTAATGTTTTTGCATACAAATTATGTGAAATTTGGGACTACGTCGTTTCCCTTGATTCTATTCACTTTCCTATAGTCGAATTATGTTACAACGATTTTCAATGGAATGAAGACTTAAAGTTATATTAAGAAACAGTTCCCATTTTTGTTCGATTTAAAAATTATCATGAAACTATAACGAAAGATGTACGAAACACCCTTTATTTCTAATAAATTGCATACGAAAATAAATAAATGGAATTTATGAAAGTGTACGAAAGTTTGATAGATCAAATGCATTAGAGTAGGAAATTTTAAGTTTCTGACTAATTTGGCCCTGAAACTAGAATGAAATTAAATATCGGATAAGTTTGTTCCTGTAAATACAGGGTCCAAAAATAAAAACCTCCCGTATTGTTAGACGTTTACAATGAAATCTATTTATAGATAAAATGGTTGTTCAAAACTGAGTAATTATTTTATTTAATGCAAAATGGCATAATATTTAAATTAAAAAATTTAATAAAATTTTTCTGTTAAAAAGTTTATTTATTTGTCATTGCCTTTTAAAACATGGGAGATCTTTTGGCGGACCCCTTTAAAATTTCTACAAAGCTTTACCTTAAAACCTGGGCAAGAGAAAGTTGTAAAGTTTTCCGAAATATTAAAAAGAAAATTTTACTAACAAATGTAAAGGCATTTTAAAAAGGAGTTGACAACTTATTTTAAATAAAACGAAAATTATTCGAGATATTTCTGAAACTTTATTTTCGATATATTTTCGACACTTTCACCAAACCGTGGTCTCATTGAAAACGCACCATCCCTTAAAGAATGTGTAGACTCATATTTTTGGATTAACTTCACTAGTTGTTGGGCCTAGAATTATGCGGGAAAATTTAAGTTAACGCTCTTGAGGGTGCCGTCAACGACTTCAAATTTCGGTAGAATATTTTTTTATATTTTGCAGATGTTTCTCATTCGTGTACCACAATACATGAGATTACAAAATAAGTTGACAATGATATTTCAATGATTACTGAAAAGGTGCGTCCAGAAAATAAATTCAAAGTTGTCAAGCCCCTATTAGAAAACCCGATTTTATATGAAATTCTAGAATTTTCTTATTTTAAAAATATTAAAGTTTCGTGCATTTGGTCAAAAATATTTAAGAAAATTATTTTGTTCGGTGACAAAGCCAATCTGTTCAAAACTTTTGTTTGGGAACAATTTTTTTTTCTCAACAAAGTTTAACGAAAAACTAATTATTTTGTATTTTGTTGTATATTACAAAATTATTTAAAAATATCTCATAGAGACTATAAGGATTTACAAAAATAACGTTTAAACGATCTCAATGCCTGTTATTATAAATAGTTCTTATATTTTATCTATCTAAAACAATGTTTTAGTCAAAAATCATATTGGAAGGTTTTGAATTTTTATATTTCAAAAGTCTTAGTATTAGATGTAACCGTTAAATGATTTCATGTTACTTACTTACTTAAGGTGGCGCTACAGTCCTGTGTGAACTAGGGCCTCACCCAACAAACTTTTCCATCTAGCTCGGTCCCTAGCTAGATGTCTCCAGTTTCGCGCTCCAAGTTGGGTGAGGTCACCTTCCACTTGTGCGCGCCACCTGATCCGCGGTCTTCCTCTACTGCGATGTCCAGTGGGTGTAGATTCGAAACTTTCCGGGCAGGAGCATTGGTTTCCATGCGCTCTACGTGACCCAGCTATCTTAGTCGTTTGACTTTTACCATTCTGGCTAAGTCTACGTCGCTGTACAGCCCGTACAGCTCGTCGTTTCATCTTCTCCTCCATTCCCCTTCGATGCATACGGGACCGTAGATCACACGAAGAACTTTTCTCTCGAAGCGACCCAAGGTGCTTTCATCCGCTTTTGGCATAGCCCATGATTCTGCACCGTATAGCAGGACGGGGATGATAAGGGTCTTATATAGCGACACTTTGGTCCCTCGAAAGAGGACTTTACCACTCAATTGCTTTCTTAGCACAAAGAAACAGCGGTTAGCAAGAGTTATTCTGCGTTTGATCTCAGCGCTGGTGTTGTTTTCTGGGTTTACAGCGGAGCCTAGGTAGACGAAGTCCTTGACTATCTCAAAGTTACGTCTGTCGATGGTGACGTTTTCACCAAGACGTCGGTGTTGTATGTCCTTTCTTGACGATAGCATGTACTTTGTTTTGCCGTCATTAACTGTTAAACCCATTTTTGCCGCCTCTGCTTCAATACTCACAAAAGTCCCATTGACATCACGCTGTGTTCTTCCGATTATTTCAATGTCATTAGCATATGCTAGTAATTGGACAGACTTTTGAACGATAGTGCCTCTAGTGTTGACGTGTGAGCTCTGCACTATTCATTCAAGCACGTTGTTAAAAAAATCACATGACAGCGCATCACCTTGTCTAAAACCTTTTTTGACATCGAAAGGTTCTGTTAAGTTGTTTCCAACCTATATGGAGCAGCGTATATTCTCCATGGTCATTCTGCACAAACGGACTTGTTTGGCAGGGATTCCAAAACTAGACATGGCTCTATACAGCTCGTTCCTGTAGATTCTGTCATATGCGGCCTTGAAAGTGATGAAAAGATGGTGGGTGTCGATTTGGTGTTCTTGGGTTTTTTCCAGGATCTGCCGTAATGTGAATATTTGATCAACTGTGGACTTTCTTGGTCTAAAACCACACTGATAAGGACCTATCAGGTTGTTGACGATGGGCTTTACGGCAGAGAAGATTTTATAGGCGATATTAAGTAGACTGATTCCTCTATAGTTGGTGCAGTTTAGAGGGTCTCCTTTTTCAGGATCGGGCAAACAATACTGAGGTTCCATTCATCGGCCGTGCTTCTTCCGACCATATGTTGTAGATAAGTTGGTGCATGCTCCTAACCAACTTATCTCCAGCTGCTTTAAAGAGCTCGGCATTCAAGCCATCCGATCCAGCGGCTATATTAGACTTCAACTTAGATATGGCAATTCTTACCTCGTCTTAGTCGGGAGGACGGGATTGTTGGCTTACGTCGTCTATGTTGAATGGATCATCCTGCCTGACAGCGGAATTCAGTTCGTCGTCGCCGTTATACAGTCTGCAGAAGCGGTCTTTCCATATCCTCAGCATTGACTGCGGTTCCACTTTCGTCGTTGCAGCCTTGAATTTCGTTCACCTGTTCATAAAATTTTCGAACTTTATTCCTGATGATCCCATGTTGTTAGACAAAAAATATCACTCTTTTTTTCTAATTATAGAACCCCCAAAAATGTTGGTGTCGCTTGGGAGATTTGTATTTTTGAGTGATATTTATTTTCAATGTTGTTACTACAAAAAGGCTACAAGCATTTTTAAAAGCATAAAACAACATATTTTATATACATTTTCAATTGATTTCTTACGTTCTTAATTTGATGTATTTCGAACAAAGTTTCTGAAAAAAAGCATTCTACTGATAATATTTTTTGCCCTTTTTTGTTTACACGTTAGATATAATGAATACTTCCGAAAATGATCATCTCAACTTTTAAAGTAGTGAAAAATACATATACTTTTTTAATTCGATATTCTGTTTGTTGTCAGTACAATATTTTACTATTTTTGTTGAAAAATGTTTGTTTTTTAATTCTCTTTAACTGAAATAAATGATGTTTAACATTAGATTCATTAAATTTGAAAAGTATGTGCAACCCAGTAAAACATCACCAAAGAATATCAAAATGTGTCTACGACTTACAATTACTACTCCCCAACATATCTCTCTGATGAATTGTAAAAAATAAAACATTTCTTCATCTTAACCTCCCTTTATGTTTGTGGTTGTGTTGGTAATTGATGAGAAATGAAATTGTTTTGAAAATTAAAAAAAAAAAAACAAAAACAAAAAACAAATAAGGACAAAAATGAATAACGAACATAACATAACATACATGTGTACTCATAGAGATCCTGTCATCACAACACACACACATCATATTACGCAATGTAATTTCGTGACATGAAATCTGACTTGTGAATTGCTATAAACAATTGCGCACAGCCGCAATCCCAGAAACATAAATAACAATTTTGAATTTATTTCATCCGAACATAAAAACATATCACCCCGCAGGTCTTTCTCATCCACCCCTACTTTTTTTTCCAAAATCACCACCCCATATAACAATTTTTTTTTTAAAGAATGTCAGATTTTTGTGAGTTTAAATCCATTTACCGCAATTTTGAGCAACAATAATATAAAAGAAAAATATATACAAAACAAAACAAAAAAAAATCCCATTTGTAACATTTTGAAGCCCAAACGTGCTCTACATGAAAATTCTGAAATTTTGTTGTTCTCACATTTTAAGAAAAAAGCTTTCTATTATTCGTCCTTGTTGGTTTTTATTTTTATTTTTGTTTGTTTTGTTTTATTTTAATAAATCCTTGTGTTATATTTTTTTATTATCTCCCCCATTTAAATCCGAAATCCCAGCACGAAGAGTTTTGTATAGCTATTTATTTGGTGTACCGACACACCATTATTTCGCATTTGAATATCTAAGTGCGGACACAAGTATAGAGTTTGATGAGGTGCGGGGAGGGTTTGGGATGCGGGGGTCTAATAATAATTCGACTCGTCTAAGTTAGCTGTTTTTTTCACACATGAAACCACACAGGCAGATTTTTATTTTGTATTTTAACAGCTTCCTTCTTTCCCTCTGATCCGAATTTTGCAACATCAGCAGCTAAATTTTGTTCTCGAGTTCAAAGAAAAAAGAACTTAAATCGGAAGTAACTCTCAACTGCTGCTGTCGACGGCTGCTGGTACGGTGACTCTGAAGATGGCGGTATAGCGGTTGGGAGTATTAACCAACCTATATAAACTGACATTTTATACTACTACACTCACAAAAAAAAGTTCGTCAAAACTTCTTCTTTTATTTTTCTTCATCTTCAGTTTTGTCGAAAGGAGCTTAGTTAAGAGATTTTGTTTTTACTTTTAAATGCAAATTTGCTGTCACTCTAAATACATCATCAGAGTAACACGAACAAAAAGGAATAAAAGAAACACACTCTAGAAAAGTTTTTTTTTTGTGTTTGTTTCCTGCTAAGGACCTCTCCAGAGGGATGAAAAAACAAAGTTTCACTTTTGCTTAACTTTAAACACCCCTGAGAAAAGAGAAGCCAAAAACAGTGGTTGGGCTTTTGCCTTTTTGAGTGTGACTTCGGCTGTGGATCATTATGGTAATACGAGCGATATATTACGACCTAAGTTGTATAGATTCTTTTTGTTGTTGTTGCTGTTTGTTCTTAGGCCTAAATCACGTGATTATATCTTACAACCTATATACGTGGGACATTTGTAAGATGTGATTCATATTTTGTAAATATTTTTGAATAGATATAATTATAAGAAAGGTTGTTATCATGAAAGTGCTTAAAACAGGATGGGGGCATTATATTCTATGAGATAGACTATTGTGTAGATAGTACAGGGTCCGGCAAAAAGATCTCCCATATTTTAAAAGGCAATGACAAATAAATAAACAGGTTAACAGAAAAAATTGTATTGAAATTTGTACATTGAAACCAGACTTCTTTGTGGTTCCTAGTAAACTGATTTAAGTTTGGTTGGGGGAAGGTCTCAATCATGTGACAGTAGCGATCCGCATTTACTGTAACTTTTTCCCCATTTTCTTCATAAAAAAATACGGACCTAACACACCAAATTCGGCAACTGCACACCAAACTGCCACGACATTATGATTACTTAAAACGGCACGTAGACCTCTATCTATCTATACCCGAAATACCATTTAATCTATAAATAGCTTTAAATATAAACGTCTAAAAATAGGGGAGGTTTTTTTGCCGGACCCTGTATTACCATATATCAACTGAAACAAGGATTTTTGGGCAATATTACGTAAATTCGAAATGGCCTAGCTATGCTTCAGAAATAATCAGTTTGAAAAAAGTTAAACTAACAATGAATGTCACGGAATATTATTTAATTTTTGCTATGAGAAATTTTAGAACTTTACAATTAATTTTTGCTCAACATAAACGGTGATTTTTTAAGAGCTTGAGAACTTTAAAAAAAAAAAACGCATAAAATTTGCAAAATCTCATCGATTCTTTATTTGAAACGTTAGATTGGTCCATGACATTTACTTTTTGAAGATAATTTCATTTAAATGTTGACCGCGGCTGCGTCTTAGGTGGTCCATTCGGAAAGTCCAATTTTGGGTAACTTTTTCGAGCATTTCGACCGGAATAGCCCGAATTTCTTCGGAAATGTTGTCTTCCAAAGCTGGAATAGTTGCTGGCTTATTTGTGTAGACTTTAGACTTGACGTAGACTTGAACACTGATTTTGGTAATAAAATTCAATGATTTGCAAGCGTTGCTCGTTAGTAAGTCTATTCATGATGAAATGTCAAAGCATACTAAGCATCTTTCTCTTTGACACTATGTCTGAAATCCCGCGTGATCTGTCAAATACTAATGCATAAAAATCCTAACCTCAAAAAAATCACCCTTTACATACATACCTTCATACATATGTGTATGTACATATATTTACATACGAAACAAACAGCTTTCGAAAAATGATAGATTAAAATATAAAATAAAACAATTATTTCTTTGTTTGGTAGTTTTGACTTTTTTGTCAAGCAACACTTGGAGCTTCATTTTGATATTTTCAAAAACAAAGTAAGTACAAAATAAATCTGTATTTAAAAAAAGACTAGAAGAATTAGACTTTATAAAAATTAAAATTGAAAACGTGGTTTTTTTATTACTTTGCAGAACTTTTGTATCATTCTCTTTCTTCACCAAATATGCTATAATTATAAAATAAAAGAAGCAACATTAAGTTAACATGAATTTTAGGTAATTTTTTAAGTGCTGTAGAAAAAGGAAAGCAACAATTTTACCATCAATTTTTTTTACATTATTTATTCACATTAGAAGCATAAAAAAATGAAAAAGTAAAAAAAATTAAAATTTCGTTAGTTATCATCTGGTGGTGCGTCTCAAAAATTTAATGCGTAACCATACCCACGATTTTAACTCTCCTTAAAATCTGAAATCAAAAACTAAAAAAGATTATTAATCTACAATAATGTCGCAATGTCTGGAACTACGGAAAAGTTATAAAGATTTTTTTTTACAAAATGGCGACTGCCTAAAGAAAAAAAAATGTACCACTTTTTTGAACATTCTTCGATTTTTTTAAAATAGTAAAAATTACCGGAAAAAATTTGGGAATGGTCGTAGTTCCGGACGTAGACAAGTCCCTAAAGAAGACTCTCTTAAAATTTCAAGTAAATCGGTTCGGAAGAACCTGAGAAATAGTGGGTATCAGATTCAAAAAGACAGTTCTGAGAAAAACGCGTTTAAAGTACCCTATTATGTCTTTTGTTCGATTAGTTGCAGCCCAACCGATTTGGATGGCTGCTCAGAAAAATACTTATTTCTCCGAAAATAATTTGAATTTTGGCAAATCCTCTCGTAGACATATTCTTAAATAGTTAAACTATGAAAATATGAAAAAAAAAATAATCGATTTTTTTTATTTCTAGACCAGAATACCCCCTTAAATACGAAAATAGTGATTTGAAATAAGTCTAGATTTAAAATTAAATTATTTAAGTTTTTTTTTCCCAAATTTAAGTTTATCTACTTTGTCAAAAATGCTTCTTAAAAATTTAATGACACTTATCAAGATGATAAAGGTTTATTATGTCATTGTAAATAAGTAGAAAATTTTGTCCCATACTTAAAATATATAACAAACTTATAAACAATCAAGCCGAATAAGTCGATCTTTGTAAAATTGCAAACTTATTTCTCCTTTAAACGAAGTAAGTTTTAACAAAATGAATTCAAAACCCATTTCGACTATTTTAGAGTTTCTAAAGTTATTTGGCACTTTAAAAACTTCAAACTTATCTGGTTATGATGGCATTTCAAATGTTTGTTTGAAAAATGTAGCATGTTTTATAATTGATGTTTTGGCGCATATCTTTAACAAAAGTATTTTTTCTGGAGTATTTCCGGTAGCTCTTAAATGTGCCAATATCTTGCCACTTTTCAAGAAATTAGCAACAATTAGGCCTATATCACTTTTGCCCTCGATAAGTAAGATTTTTGAAAAAGCTGTAAAAAATAGAATGGTGAGCTTTTTAAAGAGAACAAAATTTTTCAGTGATGTTCAGTTTGGTTTTCAAAGCAATAAATCAACCGAAGATACGTTGTTACATTTCTGTTCTCAAATATTTGTAAGTATTGATAGAAAAAAGAATACAGCTGGATTGTTTGTTGAATATAAAAAGCCTTTTACATGGTTAATCACGAAGTTTTGGTTAGCAAACTTGAAAGTGCTGGGTTTCGAAGATTCAATAATGATTGGCTAAGATCTTATTTAAATTTAAGAGGTCAAAGAGTGAAATTTGATGGTGTTAGGAGTGATATAAAGACATTCCATTTGGGAGTTCCACAAGGTTCGGTTTTAGGACCAATACTTTTTTTGGTATACATTAATTCTTTATTCAGTTTGCCTTTTAAGGGTTCTCTTACAGCCTTTGCAGATGATGTTGGTTTTTCGTATGGTACAGATAGTTGTCTGAATCTTGTATCGGATATAAATTGGGATCTCAGCTTGTTAAGAATCTGGTTTGCAGAGCACAAATTGATAATAAGTTCTAAAACCAAGATAATGTTTTTCAGTTTGTCTGGCAGAAAGATTGTTAATGCTGATCTCTTTGTCAAAAATTCAAGATTTTTAACTGCACATGTAATCCTATGGTTACTTCCATAACATTTACGGATTCCATGAGCTATAGTGATAAATGCTTCAAATTAGAAATAGTTAATGAATTCAAGTATTTGAGATTAATAATTAATTCTAGAATGAGTTTTTATAACCACACAGAGAATCTTAGACAATATTTTCGGTCCACTCTTAGAAACTTCTTCTTTTTGCGTAAAGTCTGCTCTTCCAAACTGCTACTTAAAATTTATTATGGCATTTTTCATTCGAAACTAGAATATGGAATTTCTTGTTGGGGAGGTTCATATTATAACAAAATACAACTTTTATTATGTTTGCAATAAAGTGTTCTGAAGAAAATAGGTGGTAAGCCTGGCATGTACCCTAGTTTTCCACTTTTTAGAGATTTGAAAATTCTTTCAGTGAGACATATGTATTGTTATAAAGTTCTAAAAATTTTCTTTAAGAGATCAGGTAATGTTAATTTCAGAATAATTGATAATTTTATTTTACGTGAAAAATTTTTTAAACCAAGTTTCTTTACCGGTATATCGAACAACCGCTTTTAGAAATTTTTATAATGTTTCCTCATGTCGGATATTTAATAGACTCCCCCATTCTATCAGGATGCAAACTTCTCATTTGTTAATTATGAAAAAAGTTAAATATTGGCTCCTTAGTCTTGATAATGAAAGTATTGAATTTTTTGTAAATGGATCTACTTGATGTTTTCTTGAAATGGTTAACTTCAATTTAATTTAATTTCTGTATGCATTACATAAATTTATGATATTTTAACTTTCTTTTTTTAATTTTCTTTTAAAGGTCACCTCACCCATTTTAATTAATAAATGTAAAATTTTTCTTAGAGTGGCAACAACTCTATTTTTTATAAAAATATTTTTGTCACTTATTTCTTTTCATCTTATTGCTTTTATTTGGATTTCAAGAAATAAAATGTTTAATCTAAATCATAGACAACCAGGGCTTAGTTACTTAAGACTCTAGGCTATTCCTGTTTGCAAGTTATAATAGGAATAGAGAGGACCGAACGCCTAATTTGAAAAAGCACCTTTCATGACAAGAATTAAACTTAGAGGGTTTATCAATTCCTGGCAAGAGGCAGTACCCGTGCAAAAAAACTTAAGTAATCACTGACAGAGATTGAACCCAACGCATCTTTTAAAACAGTCATACGTCCCTTTCCAAAATTCCCTTTAAACTAATTAAAAGGGTGTTGCCCACTGCTAATATTTTTTTGGAATGGAATTAATTTTGTAAAAAATGTAACCAAATTAAAAAAAATATTGTGCCAAGCTTATTTTAAACTCCAAAGTGACCATCACCATTTTTGGTTGAAAAAAAATAATAATAATGTTTCCCATACGCTACAGTGCACCTTTAAAAACACATTTATTCTGTATGAAAAACACCGTTTATGACTCTCGCTGGGCTTCGGGTAAGAAAAAAAAAATGAAAAACTTTCTTATTTAATTCGAGACACGAGAATTTCCCTATATATACTATATACAGAATTCTGAGATCAAAATAGATTCTGCAGTTACAATAAAAACTGGTAAGCCCCTTCCATAACCTTAGATAGAAAACTTATGGCATTCGTGGTTTTCATCAAGCGCATCTTCTATTCAGTAATGTTTATTTTCCACAGTCTTAAGATTTTTTGAGTTCAGACCTTCAAACACAATTTGCGTGTCTTTAAAAATTAAGCCTGACAGAAATCTGAAAGTAATTCGAAAGAAATTTTCACTCGTGCTCATAAGAAATGTTGATTTTATTATGGGTGGTAAAACACAAATACACAATTCGTTAAAGCCCTCAAATATCTCTCAGTAAAAGGAAACCATTTCTGTAAGATATAAGCTCTCATTGAATTCTATTCTTTGCAACTGGATAACCCTCCTATAAGGGTAAGAAAAAATAAAACTTATAAGCTGCTGTTAGTAAAACTAAATGACCTGAGTTATTTGAACTTTAATAAGAAAAAATTATTTACCCTTATAATTTTGTCATGCATTCAAACCTATTTCTTACTTTGGCTGATGTTGAAAAGTCCTTACGTCTAAATTGATTTTCTTAAAGCCAGAAGCTTTTTTCTTGTTTTAGCTGGATTTATTCGCAAGTAACCATCCATTGGATGTTTTATTCAACCCCCTAGATACCTTTAAATGTTGGCCTTTTTCACCTTTAACTTATTTTCAACCCCTTTGTGGAACTGATACATTTTCCCCTAGGAATGATATTTCATCCTTATCATCAAAAAAGATTAGATTGCAAGTAAATCTACGACACTTTAAAATTTCAGTTCAAATACCGGAAAACGAAGGAAAGCACATCAGAGGCCGCTTCTGGGTATTATTTAAAAAACATATTTTAAAATCTTTGTTCACTGATATTTAAATGCATACCAATATTATCGTCACTGATAAATTTCTTTAATTCTTCATATTTTTTAAAATTATTCAAATTTTTCAACATCTACTAATTTTGCATATTTTTGTTACGTTCTATGAATAATTATAAATTCTGTTTGCGTACTTTTTTTCAAAGCATACAATTCTGAATAATAAATCCTTATTTGGGTGTAAGAAAAAAAGAGTTCATGGCTAAAAAATATGGTATCAAATATGTGATGATATTCTGAAAAAATATTCATAATTTAATTAATTTATGAAAACGTGTGACATGACACAATTTAAATAGAAAAATATTTTCATCCTGTTTTTTTTTTTGCTACACAGCATGTTTCCTCGTGTCCAGTCCAATAATAAATATATTTATTAACATATACATACATCACACACATCCACATACGAGTACATACCTTCAAAAGGGTGTTCCAATAGAGGGACTTAGGAAAGCTTTGACAATTAATGGTGGCCATATTGTTGATTCTACATCCTTTAAATTATCTGTCATTTGTTCAATTTGTTTTGCAAAGTCACATCGACAAATATAACATTCTTTACCTCGATTAGATGATGACACTGTTCTTTCTTTGAAAACTTATCTTTGTACACACTGTCATTGTACCGATTGCACTTACGTCCCTCCTTTCCAAGGTCATGGAAACGCTGATTAATTATGAGCTCAAGAAATATCTCGAAGATCGAAAGTTTCTTAATGACCGACAATACTTCTTTCGTATCAATAGATCCACTGGTGATCTCATGATTAATCTCACCGAAGAGTGGAACAAATCTTTACATAGTTTTGGAGAAAGTAAGATTATTGTACTTGATATTTCAAAAGCATTTGATGGGGTTTGGCATCAGGCTCTCTTATCGAAAATGCGTGCTTTCGGTTTTCATGAATCCCTCCTTCATTGGATTAGTAATTACCTTTCGAATCGTTCAATACAAGTTGTATTGGATGGATTCAAATCTTAAAAACACAAAATAAATGCTGGTGTGCCCCAGGGCTCTGTTTTATCTCCCACACTCTTTCTCATTTTTATTAATGATCTCCTGTCTGGTACATCTAATCCAATACATTGTTTCGCTGACGATAGTACTCTGAGCTTTTCATATTCGTTTTCAGATTCACACCCCTTTTCTTCTAATGTGGAATTGCAACGACAAAATATGATAAGCTCATTAAATGCCGACCTAAACAGCATTGTACAATGGGGAATAAGAAACCGCGTGGAATTTAATGCTTCGAAAACGCAATGCTGTCTTGTATCGTTAAAGCGAAGTATACCCCCCCCTTGCAATTATCCATAAATGGCACTTGCATCGAGGAAACTGAACGTCTCGATATTCTCCGCATGTGTATCACCAACCACCTTTTGTGGAACGATCACATACGCGATGTCGCCAAAAATGCAGCAAGATGTTTGGGTTTTCTAAGGCGATGCAAGAAGTTTTTCTCCCCCTCTGATCTGGCTGTTATCTACAAGACTTATATACAAAGCTTGAGTATAATTCCCATATCTGGGCTGGTGCTCCTGCAACTTACTTAAGCCTCTTGGATGGTATTGAGCGTAGAGCATTTAGATTGATTGGTGATATTCCCATCATAAGATCATTTATGTCCCTTGAACATCGTCGAAATGTTTCTTGTCTCACCCTCTTTTACCGTTATTTTATTGGTTTATGCTCTGGAGAAATAGCCAGTTGCATTCCTCCCCTAAACAGTTAAACCGTAATACTCGCGCTTCTAGGAATGCTCATCAATAGACCCTCGAGCCCAACTTCGGTCGAGGTACAGAGATTCGTTCTTTAGCCGAACTATGGGAATGTGGAATGCCTTGCTACGCTCTGTCTTTCCCAGCTATTGCAGTATTCAGGAATTCAAAACCAATGTGCAACGACACCTCCTCTCAAACCCTCTCTCCCTTTCCTAGTGCTCACAATGTGTCTACATAATAAGGGTAGTTATCCCTTTGACTGTGCGCTTATTATAAAAAAAAATTGTATAGGAAGGATTTTGGGTAAGCGATGTCACCGAGGATGTTAATCTTTAGTGGAGGTGATGAGATTAAGAATTCACGCTAATTAATAAAGTTAGACTTTTTCTTGGGACATATTTTGAAGTGGCAAGCCTATGCGAATAAACCAAGAATTACGGTTTCCTTTACGTCCTACACAGCTCTTGCCCAGCCAATTAAAGTTTTATTTAAAGGATTTTAATTATTGAGAATATGGTATTTCGGATCCACGCCCGCCATTCACTCAGACATTTGTACAAAATAATATTTTATAGTTAATCAGAGTTGGGAAATAATGATTAATTTTCGAAATTAATTTCAACTCTAATTTAAATTACAAGTAATAACTAAACTTTTTTCAGTACAAAAATTACAAATAATTGTAATTGCTATGTTCCAAGTAATTGTAATTCAACAAATATAATTTCTTATTACTTGTAATTGATATTTACTAATTACACGTAAAGGCAAATTGTTATGGGTTTTAAATTATTTTAAATATTTATTTATTAATCAAAGAAACACACATAACAAAACTTAAGAAATTATATTGTAATATTGTGTAAAATGTAATTGATGAGCATAATATTTTTTGTTTGTAACAAATACTAGAAAAATAATCATTACTGCTTTTTTGACCATTACCTTTGTTTTTAATTAAATTTATTAGTAATTAAACTGCACTTATTTGACGGTAAAATTCTTAAATTATACTTGTAAATAATGGAATAACTACAGGGAAATTTTAATTAGAAGTAATAGTTATTGAATTACATTTTGAAGTAATGGAAAAAGGAAGGTCAATTCTCGATAAATGTTTTGCAAAAGAAAATGATGGATATAATAATAAAACCGATAAAAGAAATCACTCGAAGAAAATTATTTCGATAAGAAAAAAAATCAAAAAAAAAGCGGTAAACGCGTCCCATAGTATCAGGAAATTAATACTTCGACTCAAAGGTCAAAAGGACGAATTTCAAACAAATGAAAACTAGGAAAAGCAATATTCTTAGAAACACTATACTAAGCTTCTTTTTGACTTCCTCCAACGGCTATCGTAATCCTTCCTCACTTTTCTCCACGGCAGAACAAAACAAAATCTTTAACTTAATAGAAACTTAAAGAAAAAAACTATCGTAGGAAAATTACTTAATGTAGGTCTTTTTAAAAAAATTCCTTCACACAATTTTTCTTTCATCAAAAGGCTTTGGGCGCAATTTAAAAAGTGGCCATCATCATGGCGAGCTTGACCCTCCCGGCTACTTGCCCTCAGGCAATCATCTCGGACCTTTTGCATGGTAATCGATCTGTATCGGTCCCGCAACTTCCTCCATCCATAAGATTGGGGTGTGCGACTAAGAAGCCAGATATCTTTCATCGCACGCGATCTCTTTAAAGAGGTGACGCGATCACCCAGTAGCTCATTAAGTGAGTTCAGCTCTTCACTTTCGAACCCATTCCGGTCAAGACTTTCTGGAAAAATCGTGTTGAATTCCTCGCATTACCGAGTACCTACACGCGCTATATTTTGGTTGAGGAAAAATTACTCATTACTTATGTCGTATTGAAGGAAGTCGGTAGCCAAGTCTATAATTAAAATAAAAGTTGTCAAGATCTTCTGGGAGTGATTCTTTTATCGGTAATACTTTATGATGGGCCCTCGGCCATACTAAGTTAATGTTGGTGTGACTTTACTACTCACATTGTTGGGCATGGGTATCGTCTTCGTGCCTTGATGATCTTGTTCAACCAATATGTGGGTCAACCGTCGTACAGGTCGTTGGTGTGGAATCCTTTCCTTTGGTGATACCTGTTAAATTTGCTTTCCCAAAATGCTAGGAGAGCTGGTCACTGGCTGATGGTCTAGGTTTCTACTAGACTCTTCTAGAATTTTGGGGCCGCAGTAAGAATTCGTTAAGGGTGGTTAGCAACAAGGGAGGTGAAACTTGCTGTGGTAAAATTTACCGCAACAAAGGAGCTGCCAAATACTGCATTTGAAGTTATTATACTCTCGTCATGAAGTTAATACTTACCTTTATTTTGTCTAAAATGAAATAAAAACATGATATTCTATTTTTAAATCATTTTTCATTTATTGAACATAATAATAATTCATTATTCACCATATCAATATTTATAATAATTATTTTTACCATTTTGTATTTTAAAATTTAAGTTATCTGCATATATTTTTCTCTTTATTTTTGTTTTTATCTTTTTTTGTTTGCATTTTATTTTTATTTTCATTTCTATTTTATTTAAGTAAATTAGCTTTTATTTCATTTTTGTATTTATTTTAAACATCATTGACAAAATATAATAAATATTATAATTGTATCAATAAAATTACTAATTATTTGTTTTTCTTGTTTAATTTAAATTTAGCCACGCGTAGTTATGATTTTATGTTTTTTTTTTCTTTTTTTGAGACTAAAAAATTTATAATTTTAGTGTGAATGTGTGTGTTTTTGTGTAAAATTTAATTTTAATTAATTTTTTTTCTCAATATTATATCGTGCAAATGCAATAAAGAATTTAATATTTACTTTTTTCTTAAATAAAAAATTAATTTTGTTTCGGACACATTGTATAATTATGTTTTGTGTTTAATATTTAAAAATGTTTTTGTGTCATATTTTATTTTTTTTTTGTTTAATTTTTTTACTATATTTATATTAATGATGCATACAAAAATTGTGTTTTCTAATTTAAAATTTATTTTCTCATTTTAGATATTTTATAAATTACTGCAAAATAAAATAAAAAATCTTGCTGGCTTTTTGAATAAACTACAGCTATGCTTTTTGAAAGTTTACTTTTTTTTCTCATGTATTTTTATTTGGCATTTATTTAAAATTTATTTACTCTATATTTACATTTATCATAATTGCAAACATAATTGAGAAATTGACAAGAAAAATAAAAAATATATGAGTGTTAATTTAAAAACAAAAATCAATTATAAAAATAAAAACGAAAACGAGAACCCACCACCATTTTGTATTCTTTTCTTAATTTAATTAACAAAATTGCTTTATAAAGGAAAACAAAATATAACAGATCTACACCATTTTGTTTAAATATTTACACTTGTTTTCTTTGTTTTTTTTTTTTGTTTAACATGTTCATATTTATGTTTTACTTTAAAATCTAAAGTTAACATTAAAAATGATTTTTTTTCTCCATGTTTTTTAATGGTATTTTCTTTTTTGTTTTAATAATTTTGGACAGAATAGCGAAAACGTATTTTTAAAATACGTTAATATTATTTTCTAGAAAAAAAAGAAACAAAAATAAAAAAATTGCGCCATATTTTATTTAATTAATTATATTTTTAATATTTTTTATTTCCTTAAATAGTATTAGATTTATTTCGTGTTTAAAACTTACATTATTTATATTTAGTTATTAGCTAAGCGTTAATTTTTTTGTATTTTTTTTTTAATTTTTATTTTTTAATATTTTTAATAATATTGGATGGCGGAATGTTAACATTTTCACAAAAATAGTGTAGGTATTAATTACTTTCACATTTTTTTATATTTATTAAATATATTATTTATTTTTATGTATGTATATAAATATTGATTTATTTCAGTTAGGTTTTGTTTTTTTCTTTTGTTTGTCTTTTATTTATTATTTTTCAATGATTGTTGTTGAGCCTAACACAAAAAATGGCTAAATAATATTTTAAGCAAAGTTTTTGTTGGCTTTAATATTAATACAACAAAATATGATAGGAATTGAAATGCAGATTTAAGTTTTAAAAAACAAATGTTCATGTTCTGCAATTGTTGTAAATTATAATAAAAAAAATGTTTTTTTTTTTTAAATTGAATAAAAGGACGTTAGTTTGATATTGGACTAAAAGTGAAGGACAATTTATTAAAAATAGTTAAAAACATCAAAATAAGTACAAATAGTTAAGGAGGTTTTATTTAACAAGAACTTTTCAAACTTACTTACCCGACTGTTTACACAGTCTTGAAGATTACGAAGTAATTTATTTTTATATATGCGAATAAAATTCGAAGATTGAATTTTTGAACTTATGAATAATTTCATAGTTTATGTATTTTATTTTTGCCGAACGATTTAAAAAAATTATTTGAAAAGTGCAGTTATGATTTTTAAAATCATCATAATTTTTGTTTAACTTGAGAGAGAACAAAAAACTGAAAAATGAAAATTAATATTTTTAGCACAATATTTACATCATAAGTAAGTTTACATTGTTTTCGGCAGTTTTTACTCAAAAAACATGTTTTTATTTCTGCACTCTCACTTGATCTTCTTCGTTTTCTTTTTCTTTTTCTTTAGCTTTCGATTTGTTTTGTTATTTTTAATAATATATTATTTATTTCTTATGAAAAATATTTTCTAATTTTTTACTTTTTTGTTTAGTTTCTGAATGAAATCTATTTAAACGCACTTAAGCAACACTTTATTCCTCTTAAGAGAGAAAGCACTAAGTTATTTACTTTTCTGTTTTATATTTGTTTTAACCAAGCGTCTATTTTTTTCAAAAAAATCTTTATTTTCGAACGAACTTTTTTACTAATAAAGTTATTTTTTAATTATGGTTAATTTTTGTTTTTTTTTTCCTAAGTAACGTACTTTTTTAGTTTAATTTTACAATCTCCGTCTTCCTTTTATTTATTTTAATTTAAGTATTTTGGCCACTGTTTTGTATAGGGAATTAAAGATTAGTAGGATGTAATCTTTTTTAATTAAAATTATTAACTTTAAATTAAAAATTATTTTCTCTACCTTTTCTTTATGCTAAATACGATTTCTTTAAGAGGAGGAAGGGAATGTAGTTAAATTAATTTCTAGAGAATTGCAATAATGTATTTTTTCATGTAAGTACTTCGGTGATAAGTTTAGTTTTGGCTTCACTATGGAGATGTATATCATAATGTAGAATTTGCTTAATTTATTTTTAATTAATTTCGTGTTTAGTGTAAAAATTAGTTTTTCTTACGGCGACTTTTCGAATTGTCTTGTTTTTGTATTTTAGTTATATCGATATCTTGGATGTTTGTGATATATTCCATACATACATTAGTAACGCTGTTGGTATTCGTGATGCCATCGATTGAAGTCAATGTGGAATACGATAATTGATCCTGTTGATAGACCCGCAAGGAGATATCTAAAAAGATAAGATGGAGGAATATTTTATTTGTTAGTTCCAGGAAGACGGCAGAAAAGTCATGCCCTTATTCTTAAGAAATGAAATTTGTAAACCATTTTTTGTATAATAAAGAATTAATCTTCTACCTAGTATCCATCTGAGGAATTACTTGGAATATACTCGTTTTTGTTGTAAAGGGTGATTTTTTAGCTATTATCTTTTTGGCAACGCTGGTTTAAAACGCTGACGCACGTTTCGTGTTTTGTTTCACTGTCAAACATCTTCAATTCGATCTATAATTTAGCCATGAATCGTCTTACAAACGAACAACGCTTGCAAATTAATGAATTATATTACCAAAATGCGTGCTCTGTTAAGAAAGTTCATAGCTTCTTTCAGCTAGCGACGAAACTCATTTTTGGCAGAATTATCGATCTTAGAGTGAATACCAGCCAGAAGCATTGCAAGAACTACCAACGTATCTAAAAAAAATCAGTTTGATGCCGTTGATGGGCTGGTGGCATCATTGAACCTTAGTTCTTCAAAGATGATGTGAATCGTAACGTAACTGTGAATGGTGAGCGCTACCGTGAGATGATATCCATGTGCCATATGCCACACAGCACGCGCAACGATGGACTTATTGAGACGCGAGTTCGGTAAACATTTTATTTTACTTTCGGGACCGGTGAGTTGGCCACCTAGATCGATTTAACGCTTTAAGAATATTTTGCGTGGAGAATTGTAAGACTCATGTCTATACAGACAAGCCTGCTTCAATTGATGCATTGAAAGACAACATTGAATCATTTATTTGTGAGATACCGGCCGAAATAATGGAAAGAGTATGCCAAAATTGGACTAAGCGGATGGAACATTTAAGGCGGAGCCAAGGTCAACATTTGCGAAATAATGTTCAAACATTAAATTATATGGACCGTACTATCGTTATAGATCTTATAAGTCTCATGCTCAAAAGCAGGACAATAACTTCTAGGATGAAAAGTTTTACAACCACCAGATCGGTGAATCGAGTCCTTTCGCCTCTTTAATGGAATATGGTAGTAAACGACCTACTTACATCATTGGAAGGATTCAGGGTGATTGCCTATGCTGACGACGACGTTGCAATATCTGTATCTGGTAAGCACCCCCAAGTTCTCTCGGAACTCCTACAAAATACCTTAAATAGGCTAACAAAATGGGCCAAGCAATGTTGCCTGGACGTCAATCCACATAAAACAGAATTAATACTCTTTTCGAGAAGATAAAAAAATAACCCACTGGCTATACACTTTGGTAATCAGCCCGATACTCATTTATGGAGCTGTCGTATGGTGGACCGCACTGGACAAGATGGTAAATCTAAATAAGGTCATCAAAGTCCAGCGGTGAGCAGGTATGTGCATGCATGACAGGAGCACTTTGCTCAACTACAATCGCAGCACTGGAAGTGCTTTTAATCCTAACACCTCTTGACATCTTCTCCAAAATGGTGGCAGCCAACTCATGTGTGAGGCTTAGAGCCACCTCTCAATGGAACAGTAACAATACTGGACATACTACTATTCTAGACAGTTTCAGATCTATCCCAGATCGCTTAGACTATACCACCCCAAAAATAGTATTCGGTAAAAGCTTCCATGTGTCTATCCCTTCAAGATCCTCCTGGGAAGAAGAGAGACCGCTGGAAGACGATTCGGTACACTTCTATACAGACGGTTCAAAGACCGATCACGGAGTTGAAAGTGGTATCTATTCGGGACAACTGAATCTCAGTCTATCCTATAGCCAAGCCACTCTTAAATCTCTCGCGTCTGTCTCCACAAACTCTGAAATAGTCTACGATTGTCGATCATCTCTGAATGAGATGACGGGAAATTGCAAAGCCGATGAGCTCGCCAAAAACGGAACACTTCTGCCTAATGTTAGACAAAAACATAACTTAGGAACACCACTTGCTACATGCAAATATCTTCTCAAACAATATGCTCTAGAAACAACAAATGCTAGATGGTCCACCAAAGTACCACCTGCCTAGCAACCAAGCAAATATGGCCAAGTATTGACTTAAAACGGTCATAAGGCTTAATTGCACTGAGAAGACTAAGTATAAGCTCTACGATTGAGGTAATAACAGGACACTGCCTAATAGGAGGACATACTCTGAGGCTAGGGGTCCCCACAAATGACTTTTGTAGAAACTGCATGGGCGAGGAGGAAGATTAAACAGTCCAACACCTTCGATGTTCATGTCCAGCACTCTCCATTAGAAGGAATAACTTTCTCGGTAATCCTTTCTTCGATAATACCAGTGACCTGGCAACGATGGACACAAAACGTCTCTCTAACTTTATTAAAAGTACAAAATGGTTTGTTTAAGTTCAATACTCTCCCATGAGTAACCTCATTAGTGGTATCACAGTGGACCCTTGAGGTCTACGTGCGTCAATGACATCTGGACAGCCACTCCAACCTAACCTAACCATTATCATATATATCAATTCGTTAGCGTGTCTCCCTTTTTCGGCTCTCATAAGGAACTAATTTTAACAAATAAGTTTTCAAAACAAAGAGAATTTTTCGAAGACTATGCGAATTGTATTTTATTGAATATTAATTTATAATTTTTTCACAAAAACTTTTATTATAATAAACATATTAAACAAAATATTATGTTAAGGGAAAAGGTTTGTGTATTTGAATGACCTTATCGAATACACACTATTTTTTGTCGGTAAGGTAGTTTCCAGTTATGTTCTTTGTATATACAAGATCCGATTTATCCCAATCGCGATACAACTCATCCCGAAAATGAAAAATACTTGGAAGCATACTTAACAAAAACAATTTTTTGGTTATTTTACTAGTTCGTGCAAAGCTTTTTCCTTTAGAAATCTTTATTTGAATTTCATATTAGAAGGACCAGGATGGAAAATAAATTATCTGAAGATAAGAAAGAGGAAGAACATGTATGTTTAAATTGTAAAGCGATAGTCTATTGGTTGTGTAGTTGGGTAGGTGCATAAAACGAAAATAGAACAGTTCACTTGGCGTACTCAGCTTTATGGAGATAGATAGATAAAGACATGTTTAATGATAATGGAGGAATGTTATTGGTAGGTAGAAGGTACCAATCCAATCTTCTTTCCTTCCTACAAGTTTTTAGCGCAAGCATGGAGTTATTACGTTCAGTTTATTTTTTTCGTTAAAAATAAAAAAAAACAAGCATTCGAACAGGTACAAGAAAATGCTATTCATGTGTTGTTTACAGTCAGGCTCATGCGCGTTTTGGATTTTAGTTATGGAATGACACGTAAGCAGTAGTTGTAGAGGTTGTACG
This sequence comes from Eupeodes corollae, assembly GCF_945859685.1. Lineage (NCBI taxonomy): Eukaryota > Metazoa > Arthropoda > Insecta > Diptera > Syrphidae > Eupeodes > Eupeodes corollae. Next base: position 44,609,269 of record NC_079148.1, read on the forward strand.
TACTCGTAATACCTGTATATGTAATAAATGCATTTATTTGGATAAGAGATAGGAAGGTTATTAAAAATGTTGTCAAAATAATGAACTCTTTCGGAGATCATGCACAGGATTTGGCTTGGTGCGATGGGAGGGTGTTACATTTAATACAAGTAAAATTATTTTAAAAACAATAATTTAATATTCACATTGTACGTGGAAAGAATTTTTTCTTCAAAAATTAACATGCCATTTTATAAATAAAAAATCCTTGATTTTACAAAAACAATTTCGAAAATCGTTTGAGCGGTTTCTTTTTTTAAATTAATTTTTAATAAATAAAATTTTTCGTTTTTGTTCTAAAAAAATTTTTGGTATGCAGTTGTTTAGTGATTGTAAATAAATATAAGCACTACATTTAAATTTCGTATAAAATTGTTTAACAGTTTTTGATAAATAGAATTTTGAAAAAAAATTCAATAGTTTTTTTAAAATCCAAACAAAAAAATCAGTTTTTTGTCAAAATGAAAAAAACGCGTAACGCGAATCTGCTTAAAACCTTAACTTAAAAGTTTGAACTCATTCGAATGGCTTAGGCTGTAAAAGCGTGCACAGACAGACAGGACGGTATCGCGGGACCCACTTTTTTCAACTTCACTATCATCGTAATATCATGTTGATTAAAATCTCGAGTTTGAAATTTTTTACGAATGCTAAGCTAGCCATATACGTAGTTTCTATATGTCGCAAGTAAAAATTTGAATAAGTGGATCCGGCGATTCCAACATTGGGACGATGGTATTCAAACTTGTAAATTAAGATTTAAAGCGTTTTTTTAAGACCAAAAATATCATTAATCTCGAAAACTCAAATTTTACCAAAAACCCTTTTTTTAACTTGTTTTCTTTTAATATAACAAATATATTCTTGTAATGCTTCAGAAGCGTATAACCGTTTTAATGTTTTTCTTAGGAACTTGTGAGCCGATTTAAATATTAATTTTTTTTCTTATATCTTTAAACCTAGTCAACAATTTTTAATGAGATTCAATTGAAAATTAGAGAATTACATTTTTGAAGACAACTTAGTTTGCAGATATATTTTTAATTTTTCCAATATACCTATGTAGGTACTATTTTTAAACAGATTTTTTGTATACAGAAGCAAACCCGTGCCACTTTTTAGGCATGGATTGTGTTTTGTAATTTGATGAAATAATTTATATTCCTGAAACTATATTTTTGAAATTTATTTTTAAAAACTGAACATGGCTTTAATCGGAGTTTTTATCATTTTCAATATTTAACTCAAATAGGATCCGCATCTTTTAGGAAAATAGAATAATATTAAATAAAAAAAGGGTCTTTCATTCCGTAATATATGAAACCTTTGAAGCTCAGTTCTCATACCATAGCAATCAAACATCGATTGCAAATTATTAAAAGTAACTTCAAAATTGATGATTCAGAAGTAATCACTCTTCACGCATTAAGGAAATTGTGAAGAAACTTGATGAAAATAGACCATTACTGATGTTTCGAATTAATTGATCCGAATTTATTCATTTTTCGACGTCAGCAGCAATTGAATCGATGTACAGCACATCTTCTTTTTGAAGATTGGTGATAATGACTCGGACGATATTTGGTTTTAACAAGGGGTTCCAATAACTTTATTGCAATTATGGACCAAGTTATGAAAGAGATTCTGCCCGAGATATGCAAAAAAGTTGTTAAACATAACCTCAAAAATGCTTTCTGCAAATCGTCCGAAGGCTACCATATTAAAGGTATTGTCTTTCACACTCAATGGCAAATTCCTCACTTTATAATTATATAGATTAAGGTTTACTTTTGAAGCCAACAAATGAATGACCCTGTACCTGTATATAGTTTTATATCATACATTTTGATATAAACTTGTATTGAATAGAAGGTGTAACTTAGTTATAAAGAAATATTATAATATTAATTCTTAATTTTTTCTATATTCAAAAATTGTATTAAAATATCAATGAACTTACTTTTTTGATCGTGTGTCAGTGCCAATGATCGAATTCCGGCATTACACGCTGGGAATGCATACAGTGGTGCCAAATTGAAAGTTCTCCACACTTCAACAATACCACGATCACCTGCTGTCATTAGATACTCACCATCCCGTGACAAAAGCATGCACTATTTTAAAGAGAAATAAAATAAATAAAAGTCAAAACGTTTTAGTAAGTTTCAAAATATGGCTTGAATAAACTTTTCCAAAAATTGTTTTTTTTTTAATAAAATTAAATTACCTGCAAATTGTCATTATGCGATTCATGACGTAGCATTTTTCCATTGATTGTGAACGCAGCGACATTACCCTTGTCATAGTTGACCACAATAAAACCTTCACGGGACATTGCAATCAATTCTGGTGAATAAAAGTCTGAGGGAGGATCTAGTGATCGCAAAAGATCACCAAATGTAGTGTGAATTAGAACCGGGCCGTCTAAAAAAAAGTTAAAAAATGGACAAATTTGTTTAAATACACATTGGAAACACAAAGAATTCAATGTCATACTTGTGGATCCAGAAACTACAAGTCCCAATTCAGCACTAATCACAACCGAAGTAACAGCTTGTTCGTGTCCCGTCAAGGTAGCCCTTGGTGTCGGAACATCACCCTCTCCAACGATGCTCTGTGTTCGGGCATTCCAATGCCACAAGAGCACTGTACAATCCGATGATCCTGAAGCAATATAACAATCCGAGGTGATATTGCATTCTGATCGTGAAAGGCAGGTGACAACACCAAAGTGGCCAAAGACAATTTGAACGATTTTCGCTAAGAGAAAAAGATGTTAGTCGAAAGCTATGACAGACAACTTTTGAAAACTACCTGCTTCTGTAGAGAAAACCCTGAAACTGTTGTCCCAGAAGCCGCAGGCAATAAGGAATCTACTATCCACAGTTGTGACAAAGCAATTCGATCGGATCTTCAACATTTGACTGAAATTGTCTCCCAAATGACGACGAATCATCGGATTATTGTGTCCAGTATTTTGTGTTGCTAAAGAAGAAAATTAAGTTACCACAAAAACCAAAACCAAATTTGACGGCGGCTTGGAGACTTACACAATACAGGATCCATAGTAAGTGGTAGGTTTGAGCCAGCCGATTGCGTCGATTCCGCATAACTCGGGCTCTGGACGGATGCAGTGTAGTTGCAGTTCCATCGGTTCACTGCGAACTGGTGACCGGCTGTGACTGTCACCACCGAAGGCAGCGACAACTGCGGATAGGTATTCGCTGAGATGTGTATTATGGGCGAGTTGAGATGGAATTTCATCGACATGCAAACGTCATCGGGCATCGCACTGAACATCATCGGTGACAGATGCATGGCCGAGCTTCGTGGAGGATGGGGTTCCATCAGCAGCTGTGAAGGGGTTTGGCCGAAGTTGCGAATTTGATTCTCGACAGCCTCGCGCATCACGGGGTCTGCGATTGCGTCCAGTTCAACACTTCCCTCATAGGTGAGGTAGTAAAAGACGTTTGTTGCTCGCACAGCTTCGGGTCCTCGCTGCTTGTAGCCAAAGATCAGATCAATCCATTGATGTAGTTGGCACGAAACAAACTCCGATTCCAATGCCATCCTATTGATGCGAACAAACTCTTCAGGGCTCTTCGACCATGGCGGCAACTCGACGTCGGAGACCAATGCTCCGTCTTCTCGATGACCCAACCGATAGCCCGACGAGTTGTAGAACATTTCAGGCAGGAAATACCATTCTGGAATGAGTTCCTTGACGTCAGAAGTATCTCGCTGGGCGTTTTTCCAGGACAGTGACACCGACGAGAACAACCGATCGGGATAATCAAATTTGCCACCTTGCAGGGCTAAGAACATTGTGGTGAAAGGCTCCACACGCACCAACCAATTCAGAGTGAAGCTGGACGTCGAATAGTGGGTGCCATAGTGGAAAGGTGGAATTGTGTCGTTCTCCCAACTCTCATAGCGTTCCTCGAAATATGCTCGACGACTGGGATTCAGTGCTCCAATTGGCTTCGATAGATCTCTGTAGTTTGAAGGTTGGCTCAAGTCCAGGTCCTTTGAATCGTAATTAGTTAAAACCCATGGGAAAATCGGGTATTGATTGAGGTCGTTGTAGGTACGTCCGGCAATCGTATTGAGGAACATTAGGTATTCAAAGTTGGATATCTCACGCCTCTGCCATTTCTGGGTCATATTTGAGTTGCGCATTAGCTGACGTGGAGACATCATGGATGCACGCCTCGTCTGTGGGATGCCATACTTAATGCCCACTCCGACTCTGGGCAAAGCTTTGATGACTTTCTTGACCGTGTGCTGGTCGGGGAAAGCGAACAAGATCGACGTCCGACTTGCTAGGAATATTTCCAGTGCAACATTTTGCAAGAGGTATCTCCTCGAGAATATTGCTCGAACTTCAGAGAAATACCATTTCCCATGCAAATGATCGCAATATTTCAGGACTTCTTGCTCGATCTTTTGGAACTCGGGATGATCCTCATCGACTTCGAAGAACATCTCGGTGCTGGTGATCGATACTGTTCCGGGAGCTACTAGCCCTGGAGCGATCAACTTTGCCTTGGTGCTAATGTTGACCGGCCCAGTCAGATCTAAATCAAGTTCGCGATCCTCGATCAGCAGCTCGGCGTCATCTAGCAAATCTGTAGAGTGTTGGGATGACTGATGAGATCGGGTGACAGCGATTTGTGTGTGGAACTCATCTCGAGTCTGCATTATTGCATCTTCGGGCCCTCCATTCTCCAGAGCGGCCTTTAAGGTTGCCTGTGGATGGCTCGATCCTCGGGGGTTTTGAACCATTCGTTTGCGTCGACGGGCATCATCTTCCCACGCATCGAGTTTCCAGTACGCCGGTTTCACAACACTTCCGCTTGACTCACCCCAGGCTCCGTGTCGATTGCACATGATATTACGGACTTTCTCCAGCAGCCTACTGGCGATCACATTGTCTCTTCGTCGAGCAGCAGTGATCAAATGATCACACATGCGTTCTTCTTCTCTTCGTTCTAGTAGAGTCTGTGCACACTGTGACTCAAAGTCAGCGTGTTTGAGGACATCATCGGCACGCATCCGGTTCAAGATAAACTCAGCTTCGTTGGCCACTCGCACAATATGATCCTTCATCGCATGCGACAATAGACGGCCCTCATTGATCAGCTCAATAAAAGCTAAGCCAGCGTGTTTCTGAAGGCTGTTCTGCCATTCTTGCGAGCACAACAACATTACAAGTTCCACAACTGACTGGCTATTCTTGAACGTTGTCAAACCCTTGCCTTCCATCAGCAATTCCTGTCCATGCGAACCGACTAGAGTCTTCGAAAGGAACGGAGCAAAATCAACCATGATCTCTCGCAACAATGGACACACAGGACCCAAAGCAATTTCAAGCTTTTGTGTTAGACTAGCTTCGCGGGATGGTGTAGTCATTGGAAGTTGACCAACTAGTGGTGGTTTAATTGGCAACTCTTCCGGCCTTGATCTTTGTCCAGCAGACGCCGAACCTCCCCCAAAACTGTCCTGGGGAACACGTACAACCGATATCTCCGAATCAGGTTTATCACCACGTTCGGCACTTATTGGCACTAGATGATGAATATTGCCTTCCATATCACGCATCTTATCGTTACCGTCCTCATTCAAATTGACATCTGTCCAGCTTTCGTCATTCGAATTGCTAGGTTTGTTATCATCGACCATTATTTCACTCGAAGACTCAACTTCTTGGACTTCGTTTTCTGTTGAATTCATATTCAATGAAGCTGCATCAGAATCGACGCTCTAAAAAACGAAAACAAAAGAAATACAAAAATAAGGCAACATTGAATATAATTAAGGTCCAGTTCACACTTGTGAAGAATGAAATCGCAGTGTTTCTTTCTCTATCTAAATACTCGGGTGTTGTTATAAGAGTGAGTGTGTGAGTACGAAGGACAAACAGTTATACATAATTATTGCAATCAAACGGAACACGAGGTATATAGCACGTAGTGATCGGCAGTTTAAAGAGGTTGGCTTACTGTAGTTTGCTGTGTAGGTCAGACCTGGAAATAAATCTCCCTTTTCGTAATTTGGAACTGTTAAGAAATTAGATTTTACCTTAAACGTGGCCATGAGAATCGATAAATTTTAGATTTTAAGCCGAATGCAGTATTTCAAAGTAACAGGAAACAATGTCTAAAGGTGAGATGACATAACACCCAAGGACTTAATTTAAACAAAACAAGCATAATTTCCATAATTACTTTTGTTGAGAAATAACATCAAATCATAGTTTTTTCACAAGAAAAGTGGTATCATTAAATCGATTCTTAAACGCTGGTTTAGAAATAAAAGTTATTTAAAAGGGAAATAGTGTCCATTTGGATATAATTTCCGTTCAAAGATAATTTTAATTTTAAAAGAGCTTAATGCTCAATGGAACACAGTTTCCAATCTTTTGAAATTATCCATTTCGAGAATTGACAGAAAATTGTTATTTTTATTGATTGTAGGAATTTTACGTAACTCAAACTTTATTTTACCAAATATATTGCAAAATATTGGATAATTTAAGGAATAAATTTAATGAAATGAAGAAAAATCGTTCTTTTTCTTTTCTGTCAAACTTTAATCGACGTCTTACGAAGAGAAGCGTGAGTCAAGTATAACATTTCCAGGTCCGACCTCTGTTGCCTCTCTCTTTCTAATACTTTCTGCATCTCTTTCTTTATTAGTGTATTTCTTAAAGTGAATATTTTACTTATATACTAAGCTTATTTATGGCAATTACCTTTTTGAAGTATTATTAGTAGTGGGGTTTATGCGGGTGATTATTCTATTAAACAAAAATTTGTTTTGTTTTTGTATTCCACCAACAAAGGCGTAATATTTGTGAAAAGTGCAGGAGCATTATATTGGGCGTCACAAAAACAAAACAAAAGAAAACAATAAAGCAAACATACAAAACAAAAAAACTTAACCATACATCATAATACACTCTTATGGAACATAAAGCACACACAAAACAACTCCATACACAAACACACACATAATTGAACACAAAAACGAAACGAAATTGAGAATCAAAATTATAAAGGATCATTAATTAGCTTGAATAGAGAGAACGAGAACCATAAAGGGTGTCTTTTTTTTCTTTTTTTTTTTCTTCCTGTGATGTGCGTTTCAAGGAATCTGACTTTTATGCCATGCATGTGTTGTTTTATTGTACGGTGGTGTATATAGGTCGGTATGGCAGGGCACAGTACGGTATCTCAAGCCAAACAAAACTAATGAATAGAATGGGAAACCAGAATGAAACGAAACAAAACGAAACGAAAGCAATGAATAAAGTTTGTGTGTGTGCAGTGGTTTGGATTATCCAATTCATTCAAGCGTATCCATTTGTTATCCTTCGTTCAACACCGCCACAAAACAACACAACACCATCATGGACTTTGGCAAAATGTATATATCTTTTGTTTTTTGGCCATAAAAAGCCATCTCAAATATAGCGAAAGGCCAGATATTGTGCAGTGCACATACCTACTTAGGTAGATATCCAAAAAAGCAAAATCGTTCTCTAGAGACGCACTTTGAGCGGGCTGGGTTGGGTATATAGCTTGAAGATAGGTGTCTGCTGTATAGGTTTCTTTGTTTATGTATTTTGTGATTTATTTTTGTACATTGTACATTGTTGAGACTGTATGGAATGTTATTTTGGGAGGAGGATATCCTTGGAGCTGCTTTACAGTGGACTTCTTTGAAAATATTGTTAGCGAATATTTAGAGTACTTATATTTATAAGTATTAAGTCGGATTATCCTTGACCTAATTAGATGATAACTTTAATGTATGACTTTAAAATTTCTTAAATAAAGGGTGTTTTATTTAATTCTAATAAAACAAATAGAAGAAGTTTATAGTTGTTTCAACCGATTGAAAATGTTTACCTCTCAGTACAGGATGTATTTTTGCAATAGCTTGATACAGATTTGATATTTATAAAACAAGTGACTTTTAGTGTTTTTAAAATTCAAAGTATGTACGAAACATAACAGTTTTGAACTGTATTGTAACTTTGTTTGTATTTATCTTTATGCTGCTTATTCCCCTTTAAATTTCACTAGCAAACAAGTTAACTTTGTTTAGCACAACTTAAAAATACAAATAAATTAGGTGGCGCTGCGCAAAAGTTCGTTGAGACCTAGGGCCTTGTGACTTACAACTCTCAACTTTACTTGTGTGCGAGTAATGTTGTGGCAATGAAGGAGAGAAATTTGAGAAAGCACTTTTCATGACAAGAATTACTCTTGGAGGATTTGTCAATTCCTCACAAGTGGCGGTATCCTTGAAAAAAACGTTTGATGTCACAGGCAGGGATTGAACCCAAGACATCTGGCATGAGAGTTCAACGCACTTACCATCATTCCACGGTTAGCAAAACTTTGTGGAGTAAATAAATAACTAATAAAAATGGAAATACAATTGATTGATATTAATTTTTTGTTTTCAGCTGTTAATTTAATTGTCACTGCAATGGTTTTAAAATCTGGTTGATTTTGACAATCTTAATACATACGGCTTTCTAAGACTTATAAATGAAATAAGTTCATATAAGTAGGTTTCTAAAGAAGACCAATACTCAATGGAAAATGCAAACGTGCCGAATACAGATCATGTTTCACTGAAAGGTTTAATTTTAATTATAACTGATAATTTTTTAGCTATTATCTTTTTGGCAACACTGGTTTAAACAGCTGAAAAACATCTTAAGTTTGATCTATAATTTAACCATAAATCGTCTCACAAACGAACAACGCTTGCAAATTATTGAATTTCATTATCGAAATGCATGCTCTGTTAAGAAAAGTCATCGTCTGCTTCTTTAAGCAAGCGACGAAGCTCAGTTTTGTCAGAATTTTCGATTTTAAAGTGAATAACAGCTAGAAGCATTGCAAGAACTACCACCGCATCCAAAAAAAAACATTTTGGTGCGGTTTATGGGTTGGTGGCATCATTGGACCGCATTTCTTCAAAAGTGTTGCGAATCGTAACGTAACTGTAAAAAGAGAGCGCTAATGTGAGTTGATATCCAAGTGCCATATGTCACGCAGCACGCGCAACGATGAACTTATTGAGAGGCGAGTTCGGTGTACATTTTATTTTACATCGGGACCGGTCAATTGGCCGCCTAGCTCATGTCTGTACAGACAAGCCCACTTCAATTGATGCATTGGAAGCCAACATTGAAGTACTTATTCGTGAGATACCGGCCGAAATATTTTAAAGAATATGTAAAAATTGGACTAAGTGGATGGGACATTCAAGGCGGAGTCAAAGTCAACATTTGCATGAAAAAATCTTCAAACATTAAATTATATGGATCGTACTATCGATTCAAATAAGAGATTTTCTGAATTTTTTTTAATTTTATTTTTTTTTAAAAAGCTTTCCTATAGCTTTAAAAAAATCACCCTATATAAGCTTTATATAGAGTGATTATCTTTTGACATTTGAAATGAAATTTGCAAAAGCTAAGCGCTTTAAAAATGCAATAAAATTGTTAAAATTAACTACAAATATATTAAATTGCTTGCATCTTTTTGACCGGCAGAAGTAAAACTGGTTGATAACTTTGATTTGGTGGGAAAGAAATTTCTGTTAATAATATTAACCTTGGGCATCGCTCAATAACAACAAAATTTCTTGTGGATGTAGACCCTAGTAGGTAAAGCCAAGTTTTACGGATTTCTTGTAAAAAGACATTCCAAAAAGAACATTTCATCGCATTATGCATAAATACTCCTGCCTTAAGACTTTTAAAGTTCTGTTAAAGGAAAGGATTATGACGGGCGATCATAAGCGTGGCAGTATTTTAAATGATAATTAATTCAATTTTCACTATCCTCAACTTGTTTGTTATTAACACCTTTTTTATAGCCGAAATCAGAAAATATTGGAGAGTACGAATTAATTTTTCAACAAGACGGGCTCCGATACACATTGCCACACAAGCAACGACAACATCTCAGTTTAGCAAGGAAAGGTTCCTGATGGTTCACTCAGATCTTTCAATTTGACAACCATTGATACCACATGAAAAATAAGGTCCATTCCAATGCCCCGCAATCGACTCAAGATTTTTAAGTTGTAATTTGTTATTTTATCAAGGACGTACGGCCGACAATGTAAAAAATTAATAAACAAAATTATTTAAAGTAACTTTTCAAAAAATTTTAAATTTTTCTAAAAAATTGCTCAAAAAGTGCCATACTCAAATTGAATGAGTTATTATACCATTGCAGAGATGATTACTTTTACAGTCTTCAACAAATAGCTAACTAAAAGAATTAAGAAATTTATCCAAAGAAAAAATTCAACAGATCCACTGTGTTCTGTCGTCATACTCATTGCTCTGTGAGGACTAATTAAAACGATAAATAGAAAGGGGTTTTTTGTTTATGGCTTAAATTCCCGAAATAGGCGGCGTTCTATGTGATTGATTTTCCTAGCAACCATTTTCAAATTAAACCTTTTACCTATTATAAAAGCTTTTCTAAGGGGTGGAAAATATAACGTTACGTATTATGATTCGGGTGCAGACCCAGGCATTTACATAGGTATATGGTGCCGGATTTATTTATTCTGTGTACTTATATGAATTTCCCTTGAGGTGAGCTTTGTTAGATAAAGTATCTAGCATCAGCATCACGGATGAAATTTATTTAAAAGGTTTATTTTTTTTATTTTGTTTATGTTTGTGTTTTTAATGTTTATTTAGTGATGGAATACAAACAAAAATAAATACCTACAAAAATACAACACGAAGCTTAAGCTGTATAAACAATTCAACACACACAAAAAATAGTATTTATTTAAGTTTTAGTGAAAACGAAATAAAAATCGTTAAGCGCACTCGAACCGACAAAATCAACAAAATTATTTTTTTTTAAAGTTTTTTAGTATTTTTAAAAATAATGAATGCACTTGACGTGTTTGTTTTATGGGATGATTTTGTTTTTAATTTTGTTGTTGTTTTTATTTTATTTTAGATTTATATGCTTTGAATGTAATTCAGCATAACGTTGCGGGTGACGTGACATTGTGGTGTCGTTAATCTTCCATTTAGAATATTAAAAAATACACAAACAGAAACATGGTACGGACATGAAGGATGCAATGACGACAACTTTTTTAACGGTTGACGGTAAATAGAGACGATGCAAAGTAAATAGTTTTTTTTGAAATTATGTTGGCATGAGAACATTTGCAACCGTTTTTTGTTGATTTTGTTTAGTTCCATTTTTTTGGCTAGAAAGTATAGAAGGTAGTTGAGCTTATACATAACTAAAAATAATACATATGTACTGTTTTTTTTTTAAAGTAATTTTGTCTGTTTTTGGACAAATTTTTAAACTGTGACGTTACTGACACAATATTTTTAACTCACAAAGAAAGTTGTGGTTAGCGGTTAGATTTGACGCATTAAAAATGCTGGCATTTTATAGATAATATTTCCTAGATTCTGTGAATAAGTTGGGCCAAATAAAGGGTACTTTTTAGACGGTTGATTTTTTAAGAAGAATTAAGAGGTATACAATCCAATGTTATGGACAAGAATTTAGCTTTATTTTAAAGATATAAAGATGTGAAAATAAGTTGCTACGGAAGTTGACTCCAATAAGTTCCAGCTGTGAAGCACAATTTAGACCACTTTTTGAAGCTATTGTGGCTGTATATTAGCAACATTGCGCTAAAAATTCTTTTCAAAGGCGTTAATCTTATCTCGGGCTTATTTGCGTGAACAAGTGACTTGTGAACTTAAACAAAATAGTACAGCTGTGTTAAACCATAAGATCTTCAAGGCCAATAGTTTCTTTCAAAATTTTGATTGTTTCAATGCGTCACGAACCATTATTTTGGTTATAAATTTGCATGTTTTGTAAACGTTGACAAGGAGCTAAATTGTTTATTATGAAATGGCAAACCTAAAGCATCTTGCACATGAGCTTCGAACTGGGAACTGCGAGCTGCAACTGTGGATGTTCGCATATTTTGACTTTTCTTTCACATGAGCTTTATTTCTATTTGCAGACAGAGACGAATTGTCAATTTTTAATCACCCTTTTCAACAAACATAACAAGAGTGGTATAATTTTGAGGTGAGGTTGAGCGCGAACAATTCATTCGTTGCAGTGCGGATGAAATGTGGAACGGAAATAGAGTTTGACAGTTTGTGGCAGTCACACTGCAATTCGTTACTACCGAATTGTTTTTAAAAAATTGCCTTATTTTAGAGAACAAAATACGAATTTTATTATCCTAACATAAGTATCAATTGGATTCTTATAATTTAAAAGTCTTTTGGTTTGAAATTGACTTTTAGAAATATTTAAATCACGTTTGTTGGTAATTCCGTTCATTCTTTGTTTGATATTATGTGCAAGGCCTTAAAATGAGCATAAATCAAGTAACAGATGTCAAAAGAACTAATTCTAGCCGTCGTTCGATATTCCGAAAAAATAAAAGCAAAGTTTGCAAATTGCATCTTCGAGACAGAAAGTTAACATTGCCGGATAATAACACAATTTGGAATCGATTGCAGCATCTTTAATGAACCGGAGGTAGTAAATTTCCATTTCTTTAATTTCAGGAAATAAAACGGATAAAATGGCTATGTTTTTAACAATCTCAAGTTGAAAGGTCCAGTGTAGCCGACTACACATTTTTACCAAACTGACACTCTCTGTAGATGCCTTGGATTCTTGACTTTGAAATGCTAGATCACTGCCGATGGTTTTTAAAATTTACCTCAGGCTATTGTGTGCAATGTTAAGCGGTTTAGCCTTAGGCTCACAGTCACAGAAACTACGCATTCTTGACGACGAGAATCAAGAGTGTTGGCCACTATCATAACAGTCAAATGGAGTTTTTTTCAATATTTGTCAAAAGCGGTAACATGCTGTCAGTGTCAAAATAGTCTATAATTTAAAATTACATCTCTAGATTGCCCATATGTACTTATTCCGTTTGGGTATCGCAGTTTGTTTTTCTTGATTTTTATGTTTCAAAGTTTTTTTTGTTAAATATATCCTTTCTAGAAAAGGATATCCAAACCTGGATAATGAAATTTATTTATAGTCAATACTTGTCTACTAGCCCTTTAGATGTAAAGAAAGGAATTCATGTACAAAATTACATACGCCCATATTAGGGTGGTCCTTATTTTTTGACTTTTGAATTTTCCCCACGGCACTTTCTCATTCGAATATATACCCTTAAATATGAAGTGAGTTTTTTTATTCAATTTTTTTGTTAAAATTTAGAGGTCGCTACCAGCTGTCAAACTTTGTACAAAAAGCATCGAATAACAGTCTGAATGATAGTTACAGCTTGTTTCATTTAGGTGTTTAAATCACATCAACAAGTGAAACTCGCATAGACAATCGCTGTCTAACCCCTGCACCCCTCTTTTGTAACGACGCGTCGAGATCTAACCCGCCGCGCTCTTCAGTTTAAATAAGTCCTCAACATGTGCGCACGCGCTTTGAGTTATATTGACGTGTTTCAACTTGCAATGGCGTCTACAAGTAGCAGACTCAGTAAAGCTACTAGAAATCTTTTCGGTCAATTATTATCCGAATTAAGCCAAGCAACGTTGCCATCCATCCTCGAAGTGGTACTTTTTTCATTACAAAAATGAAGCAAAAAAAAGAGTACGTGAATCTGCGAATTTGACGATTTGTGCAGTTATAAATTTGTGGGAAAAAACTAGTATGCCAATTCAATTAAAAAAAAACATATCATCAGTAAAATTAAAAAAAATATTTGAAGAATGGCAAAATCTAAAAAAAAATAAAGAAAACATGAAAAAACGTTCAGAAACATTGAAGATAAAAGAACAAAACTGGTAACAAAAATTAGAATGTTTATTTGACATTGCTCATCGTGATGCTTTATATATTATGGCTTCAGAAGAAGACAAGTAGTTTTTAATAGCAGTACGACAAAATCGGCACCAATTTTGATTTGGTTCAGTGGACAGAAAAACTTTAAACAATTGTAAGAAAATTAAAGAAAAGAAGAAGAACGCCTTGAAAAATTGCGCGAGCGAAAACAAAAATATCTCGGCATTAACAGAAAAGTCCTCAATTTGTTTATTATCTCAATTTATTTCGTCCTCTGAACCCACCAGTGAAGAAACTTTACCAAACACCAAACCACAATTGTCCGAAATGCTTCTACCTCAGAAACGAGCTCGAAAAGATATAATTAACAGCCAAATAGAATCTACTCTTGAAGTCTTTAAATTTAGTGTCAGGCGAGCAACTATGGTTGCGACGCCTACTTTAAAAAGTGCAGATATTACTGGACACGAAACTGTAGATCGGCTACCAATTTAGGTATCAGGACATGGAGTTGATCAACTATTTACTTGCAGTTCCAAATTTGCAAAAAACAACAACAAGTACATCAACCTCGAGATGACTACAGAGAACTGTTGAATCTCACGACTATTTTCTTAGGAGGTATTCCTGAAAAATGTGTTTCATTTAGGAGGCCTGCTGGTGTACATCGAGCTAGGTGGATGACAAGAGCCTTATACTGTTTCAAGATTTATATATTCAAGCATCAGTTCAAACTTACAAAGAAAGACGAAAAGGCTGTGAAAAAAAATATGCATTTTCACAGTGGTAATTTATGTTAAATATTGGTTTCAAGCTCCTAGCGGATGGTCAACACCAATAAACGACCTACAATTATTGAAAGACCTTAAGGCCTTCGAAATCTTCAACAAAAATATTGCTTTGTTGCACTGAAAAAGATTCTAAATCATTTGTGCTACTTGTCGGAAGAACTGGTTGCACTTGCCTTTTTCGATGACGAACTTTCAGTTGAACAGAAGAAAAAAATGGAAAACGCACTGAGAATCAAAGGCACAGAAGATTGCTTAAAAAGAATAAGCCTTGATATAACACATATCCATGAAAAAATGTAGTAAATTTCGTGAGTAGTAATTCCTTAAGATTCTTCCAGATCCTAGGTACATCATCAAGTTTTCTGAAAAAAGACGTTGAAACTTGGAACGAAGACTCAGATTATGTAGCCGCCAAAAATATTGTTCGTTCTTTGCGAGTAGTCAACGATTTAGCTGAGTGCGGTGTTGTTTTAATGGAAGAATTTAATAAATCAATTACAACTAATGAAGAACAAAAGCAATATTTGCTTTTTTTGGTAAAAGAATATAGGAAAAATACCTTAATACTAAAGAGTCAACCCTTATATCTTTAAAAAAATTGATCTAAATATGTTAATTCTTAAGAACAACAATAATTGAGTAATATTTTTTGTCCTGATTATGAAAATATAAGAATTTGAAAAATACAGATTTTGTGTTTTTATTTGAGATTCAATCCTTGGTAGCGACCCCTATATGTCATTAAAAAAATCAAAAAAAAAAACTGATTTACTTTCTCATGGTATATATTAAAATTACGTGGTGGCCCGCGAAATTTAAGAAAAAAAAAATTGTCTTAAGAATAAGGGCCAACCTAGCCGATATGTAAAAAAAACGTCCTAAGTATACTGGATTCATATTTAAAGGACCATAAAAACTTCGAGAAATGCTACAACTTTCATTTCCGGAAATCCGAATGATTACTATAAATTTTAATGGGATTTAAAAAAAACGTCACATATCACACTTCGTTTTTTGATATATAAAAATTCATTTTACATACTTTAACCTTAAAGCTAAAAGTATAAAGGAAACCATAAGCAACTAAATATACGTAGGAAGAGCAGTCTTCATCCAATTACCTTATTCATTATCCATCCATTTTGTATGGAACATCCCTAACCTATATGCTTTCTGTGTTTTCTTCATCATGGCTTGGCTATGTTGGGTATATTACGAAATAATTCTGAGAGCTGTTTTTTTTTAACAACTTCATCACTACATTTCTGGATTCCATAACAACCTCGTTATTTGCATGAATTCCTTTAACTACTTACAAACATTCATACGAGTACCTAACCTACCTATGTACTTGTTTATACGAACATTTTTGAGTGTATATAAAAAAAGTCCTGTCAAGTTTGAAAATATGTAATGTAAAAAAAAATTCTTCAAACTTTTGTTTATCCTTTATCCATTTTCTTTTTTTTTCCTAGAAACCGAAAAGAGGTAATCTTTTGATAACAAGTTTTTTCTGAGTCGTTAGTTTTGTAGTGGGTGGGAAATGGTTAACTTCTTTTTTATTGAAATAAGGTAGCAACATTTAAATGAAAAAAGTACCTACTTTGATATGTTTTTTATGGTTGGTTAATGTAAGTTTTCAAACTGACTTTGAAATCAAAACAAAAACATTTTTTTTATACTAAAACATTATCTACTAGTTGAGATAGTTAATTCGCAAGACAATAGAGGAACGGTCTAGGTTAAGGATCTGCTAATTACTGCAATTCAAGTTACAGCGTAGTAGTTGATTCCAAGGGTCAAAATTCATCTTCAAAAAGGGTAAAATAACAATTTTGAAATAATTTATCACTGAACACCTGTTGCTATTGAAGATGTCATCATTTAACAAGTTCTATGCGATTTACTCAAATTTCTTACCAAAAATGGCATAGTCTCAATTCGTAAAAAAACGCACTTAGGATCTCGGCCGGAAATAGTGAAGATGAAGTATATGACTTTAAGACTTTAAACACTACATTTACTTAGAACACCAAAAGGAAGGTACAAACAAATTTCCAGCTAACTATCTTGTACTTCAAGCTGAAAACCTTGTTTTACGAGATTATTATAAAAAAATGTAAGAAAATTACTGCTGTAACCAAGAGGCCCAATTCAACCACTTTTTAAAGCAATTTCGACCTCAGGCGTCATTTGGGTCGGGCTTATATGTGTAGACGAGCGATTTCTCATAGAATCAAAAAAAAATCCAGTGATTTTTAATCGCACGATAATGGAGACGACGCCACATTCCCCCGACGCGACGTGGGATAAAACCCTCACCAAAAGTTTCCTTCAATAAATTGATTATTTGGATACGTCGCGCGAACCAATCTTTTATTTTGGAAATACATTTACACAATTGATCAAGAGTAAACCAAACTGAGTAAAAATCAAGTGACAAATGTCAAAAGCACTAACTTCGAAAAAAGTATTTCCAGATTTAAAACCACAAGTCAAACAAACCCTTTATATTTTTAAGATTCTGTTCAAATTCAAGCTTAATTTTTATGGAAATTAAATACCAAAAATCAGTTAGGAACTTTTTAGTTTAGTTTTTTGTCATAGAAACTTTTCAAAAAAAAATTTGAAAATAAGTTACCTCAGCAATTTTAAATTTCAATAAAGAAGTTATTTCTATAAATGTAAAGATTTTTAATTCTCTAAAATCAACATCTCATTTCCTTTTTGACTTGCACTTTCTTCTTTCTGTTGGTCCTTCTCCAAAATGTCTTTTGAAATAATCTTTTTAGGTTCACAGAACCAAAGAAATTGTGATCTAGGAATCATTCCTTTTCCAATGGTGTGCCTATCTTTGAATAAGAGCAATTTTACAACAAGTTATGGGCAAAAATCCAAGTTCAAACTTGAAATTCGAATATCTCGCTTAATATGCGTCCTAGAAGTTATGTCTTTATTTTGATAGTTTCAAACCGTCATATTATATAAAAATGGGAACAGCAGAACAAAAAAATATGGCTTTAAGATAAAGAAACGATGAAACACTGTTTAAGTTTCGAAACCATTTTTGGAATTTCGACGTCTACGACATTTTATTGACATAATATTGTACTTTAATAGTTTGTGTGTTAAGCAGTCAAGTTTGTGTGTCCCTCGTTCTTTAAAAGGTGTTAATTACAAACTTTAATTGAGCAAAATCTTAAAAATTAAGCAAATGTGTTTATATGCTGGACACGTTTTATTTGTTTTTAATATTTATTTATGAATTCTTAATTAGGTTTGGCTAAGTGCCTTGTGTGTGCTTTTGAAAAACTAAACACTTAAAAACAAATATTTCATACAATTTACACAAAATCTAAACAAAAACTAAGCAACTAAAATTTAAATAATAATGTTTTGCGTTCAAAACACAATTAAAAAAAAAATAGTAATACTTTTATCCTTTTTCTTATTTTAATTTGTTTACCTTTGGTAGTTTTTTTGGCATTACAGGTTTTGGTGGTGAAAGTGGCTGCTGCTGTAGTGGCTTGCCACTGGACGCCGCTGCCGCCGTTACACCCATATTACTCTAACATGCAATTTTATTAGTTTTATTTTAGTTTTCCATATTTTAGTAAAAATAAAATAAAAAATAAGTTAAAAAACATTTTAAAATAACCTCCTTTTTAAAAAATCCATATCAGGCCCATATTACATGCATACAAGTTCAAAACAAAACCTAATGCATTTTTTGTCTATGTATATGACTTCCTTATATTTTTAATAACACATTTAATTTATTTATGTATATTGTTATAATGTTTCAAGTTTTCGTTGTTTTTTTTTTATTTAACACAGAAAAATATGAAGGTCAAAAAAGAATAATTCAATATTTGACTCACCTTAATTGAAGGAGGTCCACTTGAGTGTGAATCGTTATCAGCCAACACTGAAGGATTGTTCTCATCAACAACAATGATTTCATAGTCACCATCCTGAATTGTTCGAGAGCCTACAAATAATTGAGTGGGCATTGCAAAGAAAAAGAAAAAATAAAAACAAATAAAAATACATTTATAAGTAAAATTGCATATAAATATTTTATTTCGTATAGGTTTGTATGTATCTATATTTTTGAATATAAATAAAGCAAAACATAAAACAAAACGAAACACAAAAGGATCCTTGTCCTTCCGAACACTAATTGGAGTAACAAATGCTTGCAGTCAATTATAAAAACCAAAATAAAAAATCACAACAAAATATAAAAAGGAAACTCTCTAGAAAAGGATTTCTGTTATTGTCCTTTGATTTTTCATATTTTCTTATATAAATATATATTAAGTGTTCCAGTGTGTAGACATTTATAGTTGTTTTTTAATTGATTTCTATTTTAAATTCAAAGTAAATTAAAAAAATATACCAATAACAAAAATAATAAAATATAAATAAACTTAATCGAAGCAACGGATATTGTATAAAAAGGCCGACAGTTTCTTTTTTTTAATTTTTAGAGAAAAAAGTGTTTCACACAAATATAATTCAAATATAAATTTGAAACACACCCATTTGTGTTTTTTTTTATTGGTGAAGGGAAATTTTGTAAACGTTTTATTCAATAATAGATTTCAAAAAAAAAAACATTAAAACCAAAACATCTAAAATGGCAGGAAATAATATACAAAACAAAAATTAGAATAAAAACTATAAAACATAAATATTTTTAGCTTGTGCAAGAAAGCAATGCATAATTTAAATATGAAAACAATAAAATATTTTCACTATGAATACATTTTTGTACGAAATACAATTCATATCAACATTCCAATTACAAGCATTTAATATGTGAAAATGGAAACAAAATAAAAATTGTATACAGAAAAAATGATTTACTTTAAATTAGAAAAAAATACTTAAAATTAAAACAACTTCAGCCGAAGTTTTGAAATTGTTGAATAGTAACTTGATTTTATTTTAAATGGCTAAACATAAAATGTAATTTAATACCGATACCGATGAACGTTAGTCTTAAAGTTGTGAACATCAAAATGGGAGGAAAAAACAAAGTTGGCCAAAGCATTCCACATTCTCGATGTGCGATTTAAGAAAGAATGTCTATACTTGACAGTACGACCGAAACTGAGCTCAAGAGTAAACAGGTGAGCATTCCTGAAAGTGCAAATGCAACTGGCTGAACACACTGTTTATAAAAATATCGGTGGAACAACGAAAGGCATGAAACATTGCGGCGGTGTTCTAGCGATGTATAAATGTTTTGATTATAGTTCTATCGCCTATCATTTTTAAAGCCCTTTTTTGTATTCTATCCAAGAGCTTTATACTTGCTTTAAGAGGCACCTGCCCAGATATGCGAATTATATTGAAGCTTTGGACGGATGAAGGCCAGATCAGAAGGAGTGAAAAATTTCTTCCAAATTCGGAGAAATCCTAAGCACCTGGCAGCATTTTTGGCAATATCAAACATATTATCATTCCATAGAAGGTGATCTGTAATACACATATCGAGTACTGACAGTTGTTTATAATGCAAGGGGCATTGGGTGGTTACGCTTTAAAAAGAGGAGACAGCATTGAGTTTTTTAACCAATAAATTTCACACGGTTTCTGACTCACCATTTCTGCCAAGATCAGAATTTAAAAAGCATATCATACGCTGCCGTTTAAGCTCCGCATCCGAAGGACAAGGATGAGAATCTAGAAACGAGTATGAAAGGCTGAGGGTACTGTCATCCGCGAAACAGTTTAATGGATTAGAAGTGCAAACATAAGATCATTTATGAATATAAGGAAGAGAGTCGGAGACAAAACGGAGCCCTATGGGACACCGGCATTTATTTTATGAATTTCAGACTTGAAATCATCCAATACAACTTATATTGAACGGTTCGAAAGAAAATTTCTAATCCAACGAAGAAAAGATTCATCGACACCAAAAGCACGCATTTCCGGTAAGAGAGCTTGGTGCCAAACTCTATCAAATGCTTTTGAAATATCAAGTGCAATAATCTTATTTTCCCCAAAACAATGTTAAGATTTGAATATTTAGAATGAAATTGTAAAATTCGGCAAAAAACCTCCTTAGAATGTTAAGATTTGTTCCACTTTTCGGTGCGATAAACCATGAGATCACCAGTGGACCTATTGCTATGAAAGCCATACTGTCGGTCATTAAGAAGCTTCCGTTCTTCAAGATATTTCTTGAGCTGATAAATAATCAGCGTTTTTATGGCATTGGAAAGAAGAGATGTGAGTGCTATAGGACGATAGTTAGAAGGAGAGGAGGTTTCGCCTTTTTTAGGGACAGGCTTGACAAATGCTATTTTCCATCCGCTCGAAAAGAGACCTGTAGAGTAGGAAAGATGGAAAAGTTTACATAGTGGTTTTTGCCAGCGTTGAAGAACACCTTCTTCAGAACAATTGGCCAGCGAATTTGTGTACGTCAAGGTCTTTCAGTACTCTTGCAACTGCACAGGTGCGAAAGAAGATTCGTCCCATAGAATCATTTACCCTCTCAAGAACAGGAGGTCTCATGACACTTTTCGCTAGCGTCGAATTAACAGCGAACTGTGCTGCAAGCTAATTAGCGAGCTTACATAGGGAGTGTCATTATGGACGAGCTTTGGAACCGAGTATGACGTGGTGTTTCGTATGTTAACAAACTCCATCTAAATATTTCAAAATGTAAACTGTTACAAGCAAGTTTTCTAGCACTTTTTTTTATATTATATTTTAATGATTTCACTTTATTGTGGAAGGATGTTTCGCTTCATATTAGTATTCACATCGGTTTTAACTATCAAATGAATAACAAACTTTACTACCTTTGGGACATTGTAGTATTTTTTGCCTTAATTTTTGATCATGCAACAATTTGGTTCGTCAAACATGAACATTGCAGGTCTTTTTAGCTTGTTTGAACTTATTCTTATTTTCCTCATTTGGGCTGGCTTTATAACAACGAAAACTTACATCTCTGAAAGTAATAACCTCTTTACAGCCCGAACCAAACCATGAGTTCTCTCTGGGTTTAATAGATTTCACACTTTTCTTTTAAATTCAATCAATTCTAATTTAATTTCCATCTCGTTTAGAAATTATTAAGCAATGTGGTACGATAGTTTTTCGAAAATAACATAAGAGATGAGAGTAAAATAAACCTAATTTTAAAATTAAAGGATTTTCCAATAAGAGGTTTCATTTCAAATAGCTAAAGTTGTCATATTTTCAAATTTGATAATCAAAAATTATATGACTACGAAAATGAAACGGAACATGATTTTACAATGAAGTGAAATTATTATAACATGATATACAACCAAATTATAGAAAGCTTGCTCGTAACAGTTCACAGTTCGAAATATTTAGATAGAGTTTGTTAAACTATCTAGGACATGAAGCCGAAACTGTGAGAATTGGTTATGAAAAATTTCATGAAAAGGATACCATGTTGCAACGGTAGAATTGGTAGACTTTTTGCTGAAACTGCAGCCCAAATTCAATGGCATATCTTCTCTTTACAATGAAATAAAATTTGTTTGATTTTTTTCTCATAAATAATTTCTTTTTTAAGCATCTAGGTTTCAAAATTAACCTTTCCTCAGAAAAGCGGGACATTGCATTCTCAGAAATTATCAAATCTGCTTATAACATATAGGTAATCAAAAGTATAAAAAATAAACAACTAAATACATGACAAATACCTATACCTATGCTACTTTATTATACCAAAAGTGTGAGTTCAATCGAATCTTTGATAGCCAATCCGTTAAATTAATTAAGGATGTCAATTGCAAACTTTCAGTTAATTAACAAAGAATAATTCTAAAAACACGAAAATAAATACAAAAATGTGTGGTATTTAGTTTCTGCGTTCTGAAGAATTCATTTCATGAAATAAAATATTTCGATTGTATGGTTCTTGGAAAATTTATTATTTTTGTGATAGAAAAAATTATTTACGTTGGTAATGCTTTCTAAAGAATTTATTCAATTAATTATTGTATAGTCAAGTGTCCGTGACATGAAAAAATAAACTAATTAGTGTAACACGTAAGGTATATTTTGACAGGTTTATTTAGTAACCAATTTCAAAATGTTGATTGATATTTCTTTCAACTAATTGCCTTTTCCTTAAAATTCTAACTAAGCTTTTGGAAATGCATAAGTTCAAAAAATGAATGACAAGTTGAAGAAGTAAATAATGTTTCATAACTTCCAGTTCCATTTATTTATAAACATATTTCGGTGTTTAAAAAACAAATCGATATTGAGGTAAAAATTTGATTTTTTTAAAATAAACGAATGTGTATCGAACGTTTTTGTGGAAGAAAATATTTCAAATCAAATGTCCGCATTAAGACCCTATGCTAGTTTTTGATATCTTATGAAATTGCAAATTTTAAATAAAAAATAAAAAAAAAATAGGTGGCGCAACAGTCCGTTGAGAACTAGGGTCTTGTGACTTACAACTCTCAACCATTCCTGTGCGCGAGTAATGTTGTTAGAAATTTTAAATATTCACAACAAAATGAAGTTTTACACTGGTCAACAAGGTAATGTGTATAAAGGCCTCATTTCAAATCTGACTTTAAAAATAATCTATTACGTCAGGGTATCTCAAAGATACAACCATTTATAATATTATATCAGGCTTTGAGGCTATGCAAATTCAGTATAGTATAGTAAAGTATAGTATTTTTTTTTTCAATTCAATTCGTGATGATTTTTCAAGTTTACTTCAGTATCTTAGTTATTTTTCAAAAAATCATCATTAGTTGTAAGTCTTCATCTGACATACATTAACTAAAACGTTGAAGAATTTATGCTAAAACAGTTCTTAATAGAAAAAAAAAAAAAACAAAACCATAAAACCAATTTTTGATCTTATTACGAAGTTATTTATTCAAGTTTTTGAAATGTATTGTGTTAGAAAAAACAAATAACGTTAAAAACGGGTATTTCGGAGTTTTTATTCGTAATCAGCGCTTAAAATGAATTTTTCAAATTAATAATTATTCAAAAACATTAAACAAATACATTGAAATTTTTTTCAAAACTTAAGATGGAGTCAAATGAAGAACGTAATGATGAAGAACTAATGAGAAATTGCGAAAGCTAAATGAGATAGTAATATTATTTAAACTTTATCTAGAAGATAAAGATTTGTAAAGATTTGTATCATCACACAATTTATTGTTGAACTTAGTTTTAAAAATGACTTTTTTGGTTGTCTTAGTATTTTTAAATTGAAATATTTAAAAAAAAACTGATCGAATTCAGGACATCTTAATTCTTTAATAAAGTATTCTCTTGTCTGTCCTTTGAAAAAAGTTTGGCCTTCACAATTTTCATATGATTCGTTTATTAAATTTTGTTCACAAAATGGATGTGCTGTTAAGAAAGTTCCTAGCGCTTTTCTTCCATTTTATTGTCAATTTAATCGATCTATAGAGACGAATTTCCGGGCTATTGTCACCTATTTACCATTAAGCGAATTGGGTAAAAAGCCGCAGCTGTATAGGACAGTGTCAGTGATTTACGATTTGGCGCCGTTTACAGCAATTGGGCATCAGTAACTCCACTGCGTGGAAATTTTGCTGAAGGATTTAGGAGTGAAGCCCTTCAAAATACAGGAGTGTGGAATTTTCGGTTAATAGAAAAGATCAACTTTTTTATGGAAAAATTGTGATCAGTGACGAAGCATTTCTATTTAAATGGATGTGTGATCAGCCAAAAACCACCGTTTTTAGAGTAAAGATCAGTTAGAAGCATTGCAAAGGTAGGCAATGTATCCAGAAATAGTCAAGTTTTCGTGCAGAATTATTGGCCTGTATTTCCTTAAAGATAATGCGAATCACAACATTAATGTAAATGGTGAATGATAAAATATAGATATTTGTAAAATTTGTAAACAAAATTTTGAAAACATTTCCAAAATATGTAAATATTATAAAAGTACTGGGGCCCTACTATGTAACACAATTCTCCTTTTGATTCTATTCGAAACTCGAGTTGTTTGACAGTTTTAAGAACACAAAAAAAATAAAACATCATATTTTTGGACAAGAATAATTATTTCAAAAATGGACACCGGTTGGAATTTAGTTTAGTTTGCAAGCAAATGAATTTCTAAAGACGGATTTATGTTCTTACTAAACACCATATCATCCGACATGACTACTCGAAAAAGACAAAATGCTGTTTCGATTATGATTAAGTTATCAGGAGCATTGAAGTTTTTGGCAACAGGAGGCTACCAAAACCAAATCTGTGGTGACAAGAACGCTGGACTTGCACAGCAAACCGTGTCAAAATACTTGCCTAAGTTTTGAATTCAATCGAAAGAGTCATTAGCCCGCTGATGATGATTTCAAAATGAATGAGGAAGAGAAACGAAAGTCTAAACACTATTTTTGGTAAAAATCATGAATTCCCGGTTTAATTGGGTGGACGATGGACCTCATATTCAACATTTTACTTACATTTTGACGAAAAAAAACTTAGCTCGCAAACACATTTGATGTAGAGTGATTATTTTCGATTTAGCCTTGTTTTGAATTCTACTTTCGAGTTACGTAGTTCCTCGGTTATTCGAAAGTTCTAAAAATGTAGTTAGCACTACTAGAACTATTCGATTCTCGTTGTTTCGAAAGTAGTGAAATAGATACATAGTGCCAATTTTTCGAATTCGAGCGATTTCATTGTAGAATCGAATTACATACTAGGGCCCCTGAATTCAAATATTTAATAAATTAACCAGAAGGTGTATTTTCTGATCGTTTACGTTAAATATTTTTAAATTTTTTAACTGACTTAGAGATCATAAAAAAAAAGAACTTCGATTTTTTTCAAGAATTCTTTTTAAATCTTCGCAGTACTTATTGAAGTAAAAGTTTATCAGGGATATTAAATACGAGTCTTCAACTTTAAAAGTGACAGGAGGTATTTAACAAACAAAATTGATAATATTTCCTGATTCTCTCGAAATATTTTGAAATTGATAAAACAAGCATTTTCAAAGTCATCATTATTTATAACAACATAATTTATATACAGATTATAAAATATAAAGTCTCTAATAACGAACTTTGAAATATGAGTTATTCAAAAACTAACAAGTTTAAAACACCCTCTTCTCCGCACTGATAGGTAGGTATACCTTCAAAATTAAATTATTATCATCTCCATCCATATCTACCTTTTGCATAATCATGGCACAGGTATTTAAAACAAAAAGCATTACCGTATATTCCTGTAATCTATTTATTCATCGTCATCCCATTCGATATCCTTGTGATAATTATAATGTCTATCGATCCTAAATAAATTGTCGTCGTCGCTCGTTGTTCATACAAACACACAATACCTATACATATAATTATATGCAGGTGAATAAAATACAAAATTTAATGATATAACATTCATAATCATCGTCCCTTGAAAAACAAACAAAAATAAATCATCCCCTCAAATTTAAAATAACAAAAACAAACATATACCTACACAGAGCGACATAGGACACTCCATAGACAAAAAGGACACGAGACCTATGGGCATGACATGATGGTATAGGAAGAGATATAAGTATAGGTATCTCAGAAATGTGTGCGCTTTTGATGAGGACGATAATAATAATTATAATAATTAATCCTAACACCACCCCCGGCTTTATCCACAAAGTGTCAAATAACATCACATCGCATTAATTTAAACATCAATTTTGCATGCATAAATAATTTCATTATACGTAATCAAGGATGACTATTGACAATAATCCGGCTTCCCATAGTCGACAAAATATCCTGTACTCGAACCAAACCTTGTGATTTTGAGCTTGTGACTCTGTGTTTCTGTCAACAAGTTGATGGCAAAATTGAATAATTGTCAAAATTTAATATATTTTTTTTTCTTAAATAACAATAAATTAATTTAAATAATAAGATACAAAACAATATAAATAAATAAATAAATAACACAAGTGTTGTGTTTGTATTGCGGTGGGTGGTGGTGGTAATGGTGGTGAGTAAAGTGTAATGTGAGACGGGGTGCTTCAAATGATTTTCGACTTTTGAGCGTGCAATTTGTGAACAAAATTTATCTACACACAACAAATAAATAACAAATTACAACACAAATATAAAATTATTTTGAAATGAAAAATCGTTCCAAAAATGCTTTTGCTGGCTGCATCTCTACCTGTGTTATTGCGATAACGGTAATTATTGTTTATCCCGTTGGTTGTTTTATAGCTAATCTGTCCGCCACCAGTGATGCTGGGCCCCATGCCATTGCGATTACGCATCGAGTTAACGATGCCTCCAGAAGGTGGCGCAGAAAGTTGGCCGCCACCGCCGCCATTGTGTAAGTGATGACTGTCACCATTCACCATGCAGCCGCTTCCGTTTCCGCCGCCACCGCCTACTCCTCCCCCTCCGCCTCCACCACGAAGATAATAATTATTTGTATTTTGAATGTCATTTGAATATTTATTGGTGCTACTGTGATTGTTGTGCATAATGTGATGGCTGCCGCTATTACTGTTTATTGACGCCATTTTTGTTGATGAACCATTCATCATGAAATGTTGTGATGATGGCGGTTGCTGTTGTTTCATGCTATGATGATGTGTGTGGTGTTGATGCTGGTGCTGGGGCTGAGATGCAACACTAGATAGGGACGATGATGAAGCAGGCTGTGAGGATGAGGAAAGCGACGATGAGCCCCCTCCGCCAGATGGAGGTGACGAGGGATCAACTTGGCCCACGCCATACGCCATCGGATGGTAATGCTGATGTGTGTGGTGGCCACCAATAGAGGGCGCACCAACTGAACACCCGGGCGCCACTTGTTGCTGTTGTTGATAGTAATGCTGATGATTATGTTGCTGATGTTGCATTTGAGGGGGATTGCTATTAATGGAGGGAGGTTGCTGTTGCTGTTGTTGCTGCTGCTGCTGCTGCTGTTGTTGTTGCTGGCCGGATTGTTGATTCGAGCCGGGCAAGAACTGAGGGTACACATGGTGTGACCATTGGGGGAATAATGGCCTTGATGTTGGTTCTAGCGATGATGATGATTATTATATGATGGAAACGCGCGCATAGCAAAATGATGTACAATAAAGGTGCATTTAAGGTGGGTGGCAATATTGTAATATTATTAAAAAAAAATTGTGGTTTCATATTTATAGATAATATTAAATGATTTTGTGCGTTTTGTGAGAGAGACAAAAACGAATTTCAAAAATAATATAAACAAAAAATTGGGAAAAACACAAATAACGGAACATACATCGCGCGCCAAATATATACAATTTTGTATTTATATTTACAAAATATACAAAAAACAAAAAGAAGATGGTTGACAATATATTATTGGATTGGTATGGTTTTAATGTTTTTTTTTTTAGTTCATTTTTTTTTTTGGAAAATAAATGTGTTGTTGTTATAGTTTTAGTTCGATTTGAATTTTTGTTCATATTAAAAAATTATTTTTATAGATCCGAACAAAGCAGCGTGAAAATAAACAAAAGAAACAAATAGGGAAAAAAATACTCTCATTAGCGATACGGGAGGTTTATATTTTTATGTTTTAAAAGAATTTCGTTTGTTGTTGTTTCTTTAATTTTATTTGGATTTTTTAAAAAACTCAAATAACAAATAATTATTCAGTCTACTAAAGAATATAATTTTTTTTCACGGTTTATATAAACTTAAAAAATAAATTAAATAATATATTTTCTTCAGGTACATGGGTATTGTTTATTTGTTAAGATAAATATAATCTTATTTTTTTTTAATTGTGAGTGTGTGTAATTTTTTTTTGAGTTTTTGTTTTTTTTTAGTAAAACAAAAATTAAACCAAAGAAATCAATTTATCTTATTTATAATAATTTTGAATGTAAACTTACCGGCAGCAGCTCCTCGTTGCATTATTGGTGATTGACGAGTTACTTGTGGCTCAGCGGGTGGTTCAAGAATGTCCCGGTATTTGGAGACCATTAGAACGGATATAAAGTATACAATGGCTAGCGACAGGAATTGAGCTTGTTTGGTTTCTTCCTGTAAATTACAAAAAAGAAAAGAAACATTTTGGAGGAAATTAAAAATCCGTCTTCTTAAATCGTTTTGAAATTATGTATGATGACTAATTGTTATCAAAAATATATTGTCAATAATTCACGTTTACTTTTGGCTTATTTTTGTATGTTTTCTATGAATATTTTTTGTTTCCTTTAATGAGGTTCAAAAGTATATTAGTTCGTATTATACCGGAATTGAAAACATTTAAATATATATCCTCATTTTTTTCTTCTATGTAGGCATACATCAAAAATGTCAGTTTAAGCACAATTATGCAAATGATTTAAGATACTTTAAATTTTTTTTGTCTAGATGAGTTTTTAGCCTAGCAAAAAAAAGTCTTTTAACTTACCGATGAAGCATAGGCAATATTGGATCCTAGCTTTTTTTTCATAAGCTATTTTAGAAAATAAACGAAGAAAATTATAAAAAAAAAAAAACAAAAGTACAAACAAAAAAAGAACAGAAAAATATGAATTAAAATTTATGAGAAAACGACAATTAGATGATATTTTAAACTTCATCAAAAATTAAGAAGAATGCAAAAACATGTAAGCTCATATTTGAATGCAATTGTGTATTGAAGTTAAAATGCATAATTTACATTTATGGAAAGCATGAGTTTATTTTCATACAAAGGTTAAAGCTTCTAAAATGTATGTAAAAATGTGAGAATGCCAGATTAATTTATGAAAACAGATCTTTTATGACAATTAAGTAAAAGAAAATTAGGTGGCGCAACAGTCCGTAGATAACGAGGGTCTAGTAACCTACAACTCTCAACTATTTGTGTGTGTCAAAGATATAGGGGAGTTAGGTTGGGTTAGGTAAAAGTGGCTGTCCAAGATGTAAACGGACACACTAAGGCCAGTTTAATGGTCCATTGTGATACCACATGAATCTTGAGGCTTCCTCCTATGCTCAATGGAACCAGTCTGAGTCTCTTACGAAATGTGAGAGGCTGATTATACCGATATGTTTTAGATCGTTTAGAATTCTCCTAGGTAATTCTTGCGTTTTTGAGCCAGAGCAGGGCATGTACAGAGAAGGTGAAGAACTATTTCCTCCTCTTCTTTGTCCATACAGCTTCTGCATTTGAGAATACGCCTAGTCAGGCCCTGGAGGGGTCCAACATTTATTATGCTAAATACGAAAGCCTTTTTTATGACAAGAATTATTTTTGGAGGATTTGTCAATTCCTCGCAAGAGCCAGTACTAGTGAACAAAACTTTAGGTTGCTTAGCCAGGGATTGAATCCAATACCTCTAGAATGACAGTCCTCTGCATTTAACAAAATATCACGGGTATTTCATGACGATTAAGAACAACCTTTTTTTTCTAAATGATTAAGTACAGCAAGCATTTCCCAAAAGCTGCAGATTGTTGCAAGTTTCCTGATTATTTTTTAAGAAGATGAACTTTTCTGAACCATGATATTTCAAAACCTACATCTTAACATCATTGTACCAACTTTGTCTTTCTTTAAGCAAATCGTCTGCCCATCTTTTCTTCGGTCGTCCAATTGGTTTTCTGCTTTCTGGTGGTGTCCATTTTGTAATGATTTTTGTACATCTTTCGTCCTGTATTGTAGATATATGTCTTGTCCAATTCGATTTAAGGACTTTTGCTCGTTCAACCACGTCCGTTAAACCAGTTCTTCGTCTTATTTCTCTATTTCTCACTCACTGCCTAATTCGTAGGTTAAGTAGTTTTCTTTCCATATTGGTTTGGCATATTCTTATTATGTCAAGTAAACTTGAAGTCAAGGATATAGTCTGTAACAAATACGTCATAACAGGTAGAATAGTAGAGTCTAGTATATATTTTCGTGTTTCGTCCCTTAGATTCGATTGTAATATTTGTTTTCGACTCCAAAATTCTTTCCAACTAATGGTACTGCGCCTAGAAACTTCTTTTTTTTTCTTCTTTAGATAAGTATAGGCTTCTACATATTACATGTGTTCATTATCCAGCAATATGACATCTTTAATATGGTTCGTCATTATCATAGTTTTTGACTTATTTATATGAAGTCCAACTTTCTTGCATTCATTTGTCAATTCTATGAGCATATTTTGTATTTGTCCGGAAGTTGATGAAATGAGAACTATTTCATCAGCGAATCTAAGGTTGCTCAAATATTGCCCCCAAACATTTATTCCATATCTATTGACCCAGTTTAGTTTCTTGAATATTTCTTCCAGTACGGCAGAGAATAATGGTGGTGAAATTGGAATCAACTGTCTTACGCCTCTCTTTATTTTTATTTCTCTTCATATTCTTTCAGTTTTTATTTTCGAAACGCTGTCTGTATATAAATTTTTCAACGTCCTTATAAAGAAAGGATCAATTCCTTGGTTTGTCAGCGCTGTCCATATTTCATCATGTTCTACTGAGTCAAATGCTTTATTGAAGTCAATATATAAAAGATACAAAGGTTTTTCAAATTCGTTAGTTTTTTCAATTAGTTGGTTCATTGTTTGTAGATGGTCTGTAGTTGAAAAACCTTCTCGGAATCCTGCTTGTTCCCTTGGATGATTTCTGTTTAATGTGTCCTAAATTTTTGTGTACATTACTTTGGAGAACAGTTTATATATCATAGAAATGTTGCTTATTGGTCTGTAGTTATTTATGTCATCTTTATTTCCTTTCTTGTGGATAAGCGTAATTGTAGCTTGTTTCCATTGTTTTGGAATCTGCTGTGTTATAAGTATGTCATTAAAAATCGTGGTCAAGACTGTAGAAATTAGTTGTTTTCCATATTTAAGCATTTCTGTTACAATACCATCATTTCCTTTACACTAATCTGTCTAAAGATCATCAATTGCTTGTTCAATATCTGTTAAAGTGTAACAGTATTTAAGTTGGAGTAACTCTCCGCCATCGATATATTATCATCTTTTATTTCTTTTGTCGATTTGAAATGTTTTTCGAAAAACTTGGTAGCAGACTCATTTATATCTCTCCTACTAACAGCGTTGATATTTTTTCTTAATTGATGTTATCCATTTTTTTTCGTTGTCAAGAAATGATTTTGTCTTTTTAATAGATTTTGTGTTGATTAAAATATCTTTTATAATTGTTTCGTTATATTTTTGGATATCATTTTTCGCATCTTCTTTTATGGTTTTTCGAAGGTATCTTAGTTCTTGTTTCGTAGGTTATCTCTTCTGGTTATCAGCGCTTTAGTGTTATTTGTTAATTTATCAGGTTTTGTTCTAACAGCAGTCATGATTGAAACTTTCGCCGAGTTCTTTATCATCTGTTTCAATGAATCATATGTACTTTGAAATTTTTTGTTTATTCTATTTGTGGTTATATTAAGTCTTATATCTTTCTTAAGCATGTTATTATATTTTTCAATATTTTCGGTTGGTATTATTCTAGGAATACAGAGTGTCTGTTTGTTTCTTTTCAGCGTATTATGGTCCACTTTTATTTTTGCTCTTACTAGCCTATGGTCGCTATCAAATTTTAAATTATTCAATACGGAGATGTCGATACTAGTTTTCAGTTTATTTGTTAGAACTAAGTCAATATCATTCTTTGTTATTCCATTCGGGTGAATCCAGGTCCATTTCCGCGTTTCTCTCTTTTTGAAGAAAGAATTTGCAAATCTGAGATTCGTCTATTCCATGCCACTTTATCAGTAGGTCTCCTCTTTTTTTCTTCGTCCGTATTCAAATGGTGCCATTACTTCTTCATCGTTGTCAATCTGTTTCCATAACTTGGCGTTGATATCTCCTATAACATACATTATCTCCGTTTTTGTTTCATTATATACTTTGTCCAATAAATTGTAGAAGTTCGAAATTTCTTCGTCAGTTGTTGAATTATCGTCATTTTTGTGTTTTGTATTTTTAAAAATATGCTAAATATCCTTTCACTAAAAAATCTTACATTTATTATTCTGTCACTTAAACTCTTTTTGATGAGAAATCCAACTCCATGCAAGCCTTTGGTCTCACCAATGTAACAGAATATAACGGGTGTCCCAAAATTAACGCAAGATTTGAATTTGCCGCCATTTGTGCAGTGAAGTGTTGGCAACTCTGAAAAAAGCAATTTGACAGCTAACAGTATAGGGTTATTAAAAATGGAGACTGGATCCGTTGGAGACGCCAAACATACTGGTCGTCCAAAAACAAGCCGTTCAAATGTGAATGTCGAATCAGTGCGTGAGAGTGTTGCTGACAATCCAGAAACCTCAATTCGACGTCGTGGACAAGAATTGCAAATTTCAAGAGCCTCTCTACAGCGTATACTCACCAAAGATCTGTGTCTTCATGCTTACAAAATTCAATTAACACAACAATTGAAGCCTAATGACCATGGACAGAGAAGAGAGTTCGTTGAATGGATTATTGAACATCAACAAATGGACCCTGATTTTTTGAGCAAAATCATCCTAAGCGATGAAGCACATATTCATCTTGATGGCTTTGTCAATCGCCAAAATTGCCGCATTTGGGGTTCGGAGAACCCACATGTGGTTGTCGAAAAACAAATGCATCCACAACGCGTGACTGAATGGTGTGGATTTTGGGCTGGAGGCATGATTGGGCAATATTTTTTTGAAAATGATGCTGGTCAAGCAGTAGTACCCGTGGCATGATGGTTAGTGCGTTGGACTGTCATGCAAGGGGTCTTGGGTTCAATCCCTGCCTGTGCCACCTTAATTTAAAAAAAAAAAAAAAAAATTAATTTTCGCGGGTACTACCTCTTGCGAGGAACTGACAATTCCTTCAAGAGTAATTCTTGTCATGAAAAAGTGCTTTCTCAAAACTAGCCGTTCGGATTCGGCATAAAATTGTAGGTCCCCTCCATTCCTGACAACATTACTCGCACACAGGAATGGTTGAGAGTTGTAAGTCACTAGGCCCTGGTTCACAACGGACTGTTGCGCCACCCCATTTGATTTGATTTGATTTGATTTGATGCTGGTCAAGCAGTGACTGTTACTGGTGCTCGATATCGCGACATGATTACACAGTTCTTTCTGCCAAAATTGGATGATATTGATGTGTCCAATATGTGGTTTCAACAAAACGGTGCCACATGTCATACAGCCCGTGAAACAATTCAATTACTGCATGAGACATTTCCAGGTCGTGTACTCTCTCGTTTTGGCGATCAAAATTGGCCTCCTAGATCGTGTGATTTTACACCATTAGAATTCTTTTTATGGGGTTATTTGAAATCACAAGTCTATGTCAACAAGCCCACAACCACCCGTGCATTAAAGGAGGAGATTCAACGCTGCAATAAACGAAATTCAGCCACATTTATGCAGAATGGTCATGGAAAATTTCAACAAAAGAGTGCGCATGTGCATGCAAAGCTGTGGAGGCCATTTGTCCGATGTGTTATTCCATACATAACCCTATCCTATGTACTTTACGAGTCAATAAAAATATAACTATCAAAAGACTAAAAACGGCGTTTTCTATTTTATTCAAATCTTGCGGTAATTTTGGGACACTCTTTATCATTCTGGTTTTCAATTATGTCTTGTCCAAAAATTCTTAGCTCAGATAGTCCCGGTATATCCCAGTTGATAGTTGATTGTTCTGATTGTTTTGCTTCTGTAGCTAATGTTCTTACATTGTATGTACAAATGTCTAGAGTGTTTTTGGATTGGTCTTGGTTTGATAGGTAGTTTGGAGGGAATTGGCCGTCATTCCCTACGATGCATGGCTAATCGGCTTGAGGTAGAGTCCTTATAATTCAAAATTTGCTTCTTTTGTTGCTAGTTGTTGCGTTGTTCACTGTTCATATTATTAATTTCTTTTTGGTTCGATTGTAGATATCTATGAATGCTGTTGTTTCTTATTTTGTTATGTTTGTCATTTTGGACTTTTTCATTTGGTCTTCAATTTGGTCTAACATGTTGGTTCATTTTCATTTGCATTTGGACCGTTGTCATATTGTCGATTTCTTTTAGGCATTCGTTGTTGTTTCTTCTCAATGTCGTTTTCTGATGTAATTTTTTGATTATTTTGGTGTTTAGAAAATATTTTATTTTCTTGGACTGTCGTATTAAAATCTTCTTTTATGTATATAATGTCCTTTTTATAATGTCTCAGTTTAGTTTTGTTTTTCATTATAGTATATTTTTTTATTTGTGTTGTCAATCCAATTAAAATGGGTCTTATTTTGTCTCCTTTATTTCCTAGACGTCTTGCAAAATCGATTTCAAAATAGTCAGTTTTTATTTCGAGAATAGTGTTTAAAAGTCGTAAAATGGTGTCTACTAATTCTTGGTTGCTTTTTTCGGTTTCTTTTATATTGTTAATAACAAGATTTTTTCTCTTTAAACATCGCTCTAAATATTTTATTTTCTTTTGTAGGTGTTCCTGTTTCTCATCAATTGTGTTGTTTCTGTCTATTATTGAGTTTACTATAAAACTGTTTAAAACTGTGTTTTTGATGTTTACTTTTTTTTGCATAGAATTGATCTTTATTTTAAAAAATGATTTGATTTTTTTTCATTATCACAATTTGTATAGAACAATGGTATCTTAAAAATGGTTTTGAAGAAAAGTAATTAAAAATATGAAATTTTGCAGTTTGAATTTGATTTAAAAGCTTAAATATTTTGTGAAAGAAGAAATCAATAAAGACTTTATCTGATTTAAATGAAAAATATAAATTGATATGTGCTTGGTGCGATTTTAACAGAATTTTACATACAACTTTTTTTTTACGTTAAATGCTTTTCGAATATAAAACAAAAATGGTGATCTTAGTGCCTTCATTTATAACTTTAAAGCTTGGCTTATAAAAGATTTTGTGTGACGTTCGATAATATGATTCCCGACAGTAAATTAATGAAAATAGAGTGATTTTATTTCTTAGAATTATATTATTGATGTTGTGCTAAAACAAGTTTTAATTACAAATTCACACATACCTACTTCCCTATATAAGATGGTTAAATGTGTGTATAGCTACAAGTATTCACTTACCACATCTCTATATATAACAGCTCTCAACCGATTGACATCCATGTCTTGTAACAGCTTCTCTGGATCCTTGACTGGTGATAATTGACCTGTTATCGACTCAACAATATTCTGTAAGAAAATGAGAGAGGACACATCACAAACAAAAATCCAATAACAAAAATGTTCACAATAGTTTCATTAGTAATCCTTCTATGGGAAAGTCTTTAATACAAACGTTTAAGCGCACATGTACTCGTATGAATGTGCATATGTGTGCTACAAATTGTATTTAAGATTGACAATGTCATATTGAAGTGACATATACATGTATATAGGGGTGAGGATAGTAAACTTTATCCTTCTTTTTCGAATTTTCAAAGTATCAATTTTCGAAATACTGTCAACCAACACCCACTATACGACCACATTATACTCAAACTCAACTTACCTTTGGTGATGCTTGCGCGCCTCGAATAAGTGCTTGCAAGTGTGCAGCTCCAGGTACATCCCTTGCAATGCCACCAGCATTATATCTCGTTCGTTCTTTACATTCAAGACAATTGCGCACAGCACATGTACAAACCAAACGCAGGCACTGCCTCAGGATACCACCACTTGACATATTCTTCTCTGCTTCCAATTCACCAAAATTCAATGATGTGGCAAATATTAACACATCAGCCATGCTGACTAAACGTTGTAGAAAGGACACAGCCACCTCTAGTGGCATACCTTGTGTTGGCTCTAGGACATCTAACTCCGACTGTTTATGTGTAGGTATGTGTATTTAATTTATGTAAGTAGAATGTGTGATGGAAATATAAAAGAAACAGTAATATGTATGTAGTTAGTTATATGCATATAGTTATTTCAGAACTAGATTTTAAACTAAGATATCGTCCTTTAAGTTTTAACTGAAATTAATTAATCTATTTAAACAGGGTATTATTTGAAAAGTATGCAAAATAAGAGGACTTTAGAATAAGAGTGGTGTAACTTTGAATTTATTTTGAATTTTGAAATAATTACAAAACTTTGTTCTCTTTGAAAATTAACATACGTCAAAAAAGGTTATCTCCGATGAAATATAACGCTACACCAATTATGCTCTGGAGGTCATTTGTATTTCTTAATCTTCTGTGCTCAAGCTTTTGTGGGTGATTTTGTCTCATTAAAGTCTTCAATCCATAGAATCTGTCAAAGACTTAGCAATAATTCATCCCTTGACGGATGAGGTACATAAATGGGATTCCGTGAGTACTTAGTTTTGACGGATTGCCTTTAATATTTTTGTATTCAATTTTTATCATAATATTTTATGACTATTACTATAAATTATTTCGTAAATAAATTGTAAAAATCATTCAAAGAAACTAAACTTTAAACACATAAAAAAGCCATCCTATTTCAAGGAAGGTTGCATCCTTTGCAGGATCTTCTATAAAATACAGCTTCTTTTGCGTTGCATCCGTCAAATACACTGCTATGATTATTTTTTCTTAAGAAGGTGAGTACTACACCAAGTTGCTTACAGCTATACATAAGCCGATTCATCTGAAATGACTTAACCTATGATTCAGTGCAATATAAATTTGAACTGGTAATTATAATTCACATCCAGTTGCAACAAACTCGTCAAGTGAGAAAATCTACCTCAGTAAAGTATTAATAAACCCCACTGGTTTTGTTTTAACCATTTTAAGGATGCGTCGCAAATGAATTAATGACTCTTCTTATTTCAATTTTTACCCCACAAACTTATTAAACAAAAATGATTACTGAAATGTCCTTAACACCCTGTTCATAGATATAAAATTATGATGAAAACACTTATACTTACATTTGGTGATGTTGCACTTGCCAATAATGGCAAAAGTCCACCGCAGGCGATTATAAGATTATCAGCTAATTGAGATATCAGATGGACAGTATTTACGACGAATATTGCATTTTCACTGGAATTAACAAAGTCCAAAACGCTCTTGGTCGAATGGCTACGCCATACTTGAATGTCGGTTTCCAGTGAGAAAAGCACATCAGATAACAGTCGTTGATGGATGTAAGACCATTTGAATTCAGGTATTCGAAATGGCGGACGTGTTGGTCCTGGGCTAAACATTGGACGTGTCGAACCGGATTTCGTCCTTTTATTGTCTATTTATTTTTCATTGTTGTTTTTTTTTTTTTTTTTTTTGGTTTGAAAGAAAAAGAGAGAAATAAAAACAAAAGAGATATTAAGTTAAGGTTTTTTTTGTCGTTAGCTGTGTTTTTGGGTGAACTCAAAATTTATGTATTTTTGATTGTCTTGCAGCTGCCGAAATTAATCTAGAGAGCGTGTTCTATTCACTTTTGGCCATAAAATCTCAGAAAATGTCGTAAATGTTTGCGAGCTTTGAATAACTTTGGAGTTTTCTTCTTTTTTTTTTTGTTCATTCGTTCCTTCGTCGTTTGTTTATTCGTCATTCAAGCTAACATTGTGTTTTATGACCTTTCGTTTTATCTATGAGCAAAAGCTTCTTAGGGAAAAAAGGAAATTCTTATATTTGGTTTAATTTTTTATATGCGGTAGTAAAATTTCTCGGGGTACTTTTGCACGCTTCACGATTTAATTATATCCATCACTTCTTGAGTTTAAGTCTTGAGAAGTAGGTAAAAGGTATAGAAGCTTTAGATGGCAGAAAGCAAAATAATGTTCTTGGAACAATTGAATGTTCCATTTCGGACGGGAATTCCTCTGTTGGATTCTGTGGCGATGAGAATGAACGGATGCGTGAAGTGATTTGGCTATATAGAAGATTTTTTATTTGAGAAAAATGTTATTACAACAACAGACATTGGCAGACACCATTTTATTTGTTCGTTTTGGTGTCGTTGTGAAAAAGATAGACGACGAAGTTAAGGGAAGAAGAGTTTCCGCCACAACCATTAGAATTAGTCCATTTGACTTTAATTGATGAACATTTCAAGCGTATCTACTTTCAGAAGCACCTGAGGAATTACCTACTAAAATGCTTAAAGGTCTACCATCGAATAATCTGATCATAAAAATAAGGGAATATAAGCAGATCCTATATATTTCTGACGCTGAAAATTAAGCTAAAGTAAGTTGTCGATGTACTTTTGTAGAAATTATCATTTTAATAGTTCGAAAATGCTCTAAAATTAATAAGTTATATACAAAAGTTAATTAACTTGGAGGTCAAATTAATAGCACCTTAAAATCTTAATGGACCTAAAAAAATATGTCATTGTGATCTCAACATTTAAAAAAAAATTAAGAAAAAAATTATATTAAAAGGATCAGTAAGCTTAACCTAACTTATTTACTGAACCTTGTCATATTATTGGGTTTTAGGTGCAATCATAGTTGAACACGAAATTATTAAAACAGCAAGAGACATTTCATATAATTCTAACCTAGTTTTGAAAAGAGTTCTTCACGGATTCTGCTTTTACCTTGAAACCCTTATCTAAGCAGGTGTGAATTTCGAAGCTTTCATTT
The DNA here is from genome assembly GCF_945859685.1 of Eupeodes corollae. Lineage (NCBI taxonomy): Eukaryota > Metazoa > Arthropoda > Insecta > Diptera > Syrphidae > Eupeodes > Eupeodes corollae. The sequence continues at coordinate 44,648,497 of NC_079148.1, forward strand.
GGCATTAAACATTTGACAAGTAGAAACTAAACTAAGATTTTATGATTTAACATCCTTGGATTTTTCTCTTTCCCAACAAAGAATTTATTTCCTCCAAAATAGTATTTATAAAAATTTCATGAAAAGGATCCTTTTCAGGTCCCTTTGACTGGTACCCTTTTCCAACGTTAAGAGCTAAACTTCCTTTTTAATATGAATTAATCATCATTGATTTGCCTTAAAAGTAATCATTTATTTTTGGTATTAGGGACGCCTGTTGATAAACTCTATATAAATACTTTGATAATTTGTGTGTGTTTTAAAGAAGTGGTTAAGATTTATGCTAGATTTTCAAATGTGTTAGGAGACATCTTATTAAAATGATAGAAGAATAGGTATTTACAAAATTTTCCCTCAGCACAGTTCCTAATTTTTAAAGTTAAGAAGTAAGAAATTCACAAGAATATAGCTTTCTATTGTATTTCAAAAAACTGATTACTTGCTTTTTATCCAGTTCCTGGAATCAGTAAGTAAGTTGACAATATATGAAACAAATCAAAAAAAATTAATCAAGAATGAATGAAAACCATTTCTGTAAAGAACTCTCGTTTAGTGCTTCTTTTCAACCAAGCATTCCTATCGTCCTTATACCTTAAAAACGCAATCATCAAAACTTCATATTGGGTTTGTTTAGAAACCCCATTCTATGGAAACACATACATAAGAGCTAACACTGTCAAAACTGTCCTTTGAATTTAAAAATGAAACAAGACTCCATTAGAAATAATTAAATCTCTCTTAAATAAGTATCCAACCCTTACCCTATAGCTAACATCACTCACAACTAATAAATCGAGATTTCACACTTCTGCTTATAGCTTCATATTATTTTTGTCTAAGCTTTTCTACCCCCAACACAGGCGGCACGATGGCGCCATACCATTTGTCTTAAAAGGACAACATAGCTTTAAGTTACCATGATGCCAAAGAACAACCTTAATTCTAATACTCAGGGAGTGTAGTGCAGCAGCAGCTTTAGCTTTATAGAGAAATGAAGAAAAATGAATGAAAATTTTAACAAAGTGCAACTCACCGAAATGATTGTTCTCCACTTGTGTACTCGTACTGTGTTGTGACCGCCTCTGTGGCTGTCCTTGTGGTTGTTCTCGTCCTTCATCTTGTTGCTGTTGCTGTTGATGCTGCTGTTGTTGCTGATGCTGATGCAGCTGCTGTTGTTGTTGCAGTTGGTCTGCTTCATCATTTATTATACCGCCATCAGCACTAGTTCGACTGTTTTGTGCCAATGGTGATGTTTGCGTTTGTGAATCTACCTCTGAAACGGGACTAACGACCACATTGTTTGGTTTCACACTATCTACTAGCGATGGTTCCGAAATTTCCGCCACCACTGGTTCCTCGTGTTCTTCTTCAACTATACTTCCTTCTTCTTCTTCCTCTAGTTCCTCCTCGAGGACATCCTCGTTATTTACTCCTGCATCAGCATTTGTTGGATCAGGGACTTGTTTAAATGGTGACGATTGGGTAGAAGTAGAGACTGTGGTGACCATTGCTGCGGGCGCTGGCGATGGTGCTTTTTCTGGTTCTGATTCTGGGTCTGTTGCTATTGTTGTTGTTTCTATTGCTGTTGCTTCCGCATTTGTTTGTGGTTTGTCTTCCACTTCAGAGACCTTTGTTGGACTTTCTGGTGGTGTAGGTGTTTTGTCATCTAAGTTTGTGGTCGAAGACGGTTTATCTTCAATTTTTGGCAATGATGCAATGACGGGTTCTTCCTCTTTTACTGCAACTTCATCATTGGAGTTGGAATCAGTAGTTGAATCCTTAGTTTCACCCTCATTTTCAATAATTGTAGTTGTTGAATTAGCTGTCTCAGCAGCTGAGTGCAGGACTTCATCGATGACTTCTCGAGCTTGGTCTTCAAGTTCTTCCGCAGTCTTTTCGTTTTTAATTTCGTTATTATTTTTCTCTCCGGTAGTTGTTGTTGATGTTGAAGTCTCATCTATGGGTTCAGCTGTTTTATTCACATCAACGTCCAGACATTCCGTGATCACTTCATCGACTATGTCCTGAACCAATTCTTCAACTTGGGTTTCCTCCTGTTTCGCTGGACTTTCACACGATTCCGATATTGTTACGGTGGTGCTGGGATTTGTTGCTAAAATACTGCTGGTACTCTCTTCACTGCTAAAGCTATTGCAAGTACTATCGCTTGTTATTGTTGTATTAGTATCAGTGGTACTGCTACTTTGAGTAACATCAGTTTCAACATTGTTGTTATTATTATTGTTATTACTAACATTATTATTTGTAATAAGTATTGCACTTGATAACGATAAATCAGTCTTTTGATTATCAATGGTATCTTCTAGGGTTGTTGTTGTTGTGTTTGTGGATGTGTCTATTGTGGCAGATGCAATAGTCATGGTAGTTGTGGTGGTGTCGTTTGTTTCTATCATGGACTCGGATTCATTGTTATTATTGCTAAGATTTTTCGAGTTCAGAAGGCTAACTTTGTCAGCTTCTTCATCGGTGGTAGGGGTGGTAGTAGTTTCTGGTGCTGTGGAGTTTTGTTGTTTCTTCTCGATATTCAGAACACCCTGTACAACTTCATTTACTGCCAATTCAATTTCTTCGTCTTTGATAACAGACGAAGCTGCTTCTTCAGCGTTTTTCAATAGAATTTCATCTGAAACCTCCTTACAGTGATTGAGAAGTTTTTCTGAATTGTCCAATACCTCGGTGACAATTTTCTCTTCGTCTAACTTAGGTTCTCCCGATGCTAAAGTTACTTCTTCCAAGTCCTCCGGTTCAAGGTCGAGATCTTTCTTAAGAGCCTCCTGTCCCCCTCCAGAACTAGGAGCCTCGGGAATTTCTTCACTTTCTTCTTCCGTAATGTCTTCTTTTGTAGTGTTGCCATTACAGACAGGCTCGTTCTTTAGCTGAGCATTGTAGACATCGGTGATATTTGACACTGTTGAGGATTGAACTGGTTTTTCGGGTTCTCTATTGGCATTCTGGTCTGTTGATTCAGCTTTTTCATCTGACTTTGGTTCCTCATCTTCTTCACAGGCACATTTAACATTCTCTATTTGAACATCTCCGTCCGAAGCTTGTTCGTCATTGCTGATCATTGGCTCAATGGCAATAGCTACCGGAGTCACAGGTTTCTCGTTCTCATCGACTTCGGTATTGGTTTCAATGCTCTCCGAACTTACTGCATGCTGTTGCTGATGTTGTTGTTCTTCCCGGTCCCAACCGCTAATCGTGCTTATCGGACGTGCTTGTCTCAGAGCAGGATCTGTGATATTATCAGTTCTTTGTCTTTCGTAATGCTCATACATCTGAGCGAATTGCAGCTTGAACTCCTCATATGACACTTTAGAATGGACAATTGCCAGTGTGTCCACCCACACCCTCCACCCGCCGTATTCATGTTTAATAGCGTGATGTAGCAGCATTCGAAACAGTGAATAAACCATATCGGAGATCTTCTGTTCTTCACTATTCTTCGGATGAATATAGGCCATGGCAATAAGCCATTCTTGCCACACGGACATCTGTAGAACTGTGCGACGATTCTCACGATTACTGTTACACAACAAAGTCATATCGGACAGGAAGAGTTTCTTCACTTCGATAAGGGATTCTGTTTGTTTAGACTGGCGAATAAGGGTTGCAACAACTTTGAGAATCACTATTTATGAAAGAAAGTAAGGTAAAAATCAATTTCGAGCAGAGAAATAATATTTAAAAAAAAATCTGGAAAAATTTGAGATACTGAATAAAGGTTTTTTCTGGTTCTAAATTTTTAATATATTTTAAAGACATATCCATTAAATCCTTTTTCACTGACCGTTTCTATTTTTTAAGGATATCGTAACAATAAAATTAATCATCATGCCAATTTTGTACACAATCATTTTATATTGGTTTATAAGGAAAATCTAGAACAAAAACTTCAAAAATTCAATTTTCCTAGAAGCCATTACTTTTTTTTTAAACCAAAACTCATGTGAGAAATTTTAAGTGAAACAATTTTTTAATATGACACACCTAGGTATAGTATGTGTGTACCTAGGTTCGTATGTATGGCACATTTCATTTTTCTAAGTGCTCATAATTCACCCGACAGCGACATATTCCAAGTTGAAAATTAGAAAACCAAAAACGTGTAAAAGAAAAAAAAACACAACCGCACTCTCTTACAAAAATAACCTCTTTTCATTTACTGAAAGCAATTTTTCTTCATTTACCCACACTTTTGTGGCTTGAAACTTTCAAGAACTCATATTTTCATTTTTCTTATATACTTGTAACTATATATGTTTGAACCTTACCTAGATTTATAAAATACTGATACTCTCATACCTCATACAAAAATATAAAAAAGGGGAAAATATAAATTCATTATAAAATAGAAAATATCCTTTTTCCTGATGATTTCCTAAACAAACAAAAACAACAACCAAAAAAACTAAGAAAATCGTTAGAAAAAAAAACTTACTTGGATTCTCCAGTCGATAATGGCTCTCTGGCTCCGGATGCCTTGTGTATAGGATTTGCTGTGATATATGTTCGGTCATAATTTCATAAAGGACATTATATGTTGGTAGGGACAATGACTCCTCATAAAGTAATAAGCGTTCAGCTAATAGCGTATATAAATTGTGCGGTGACATAACATCGTACTTTCGTCTGAAAAATGAAACGATGATGATGGGGAAGAAGAGAAAATATATATATTTTAAATTTAATATCAAAAGAAAAATGTAATAAGATGTGAAATATTTTAAAAATTCCATTTTTATTTTTTTTTAACGTATACGAGAAAATTGTGATCATAGGTGACCTAGAAAGATTGTTGAATTCTTTTTTCTGTTTGAATTTCCGATTTTAATTTTGTTTAGCAAAAAGATTTAAAAATGTGGAAAATGTGTTTTGTTCATTTTAAATGGCGCCCAACACTTTGAATATTTTTTTCCTAAGATCTATTTCTTATTTTTACTACCAAATTGAATGACAATGGTAATTAAAAAGTGGCGCCCAACATTTCTAAAACGCAACATTATTTATTTGACTTAAATTTAGTTATAATTTTTTAATTAAATAAAGTAATTCCCTAAAACTTAAATATTTTGTTTTTATTGGCTATATTTAGAGAAAATAATTTAGGGTTAACATTAAATACATAAAATGGCGCCCAACAATGAAATTTTTAAATAGTTTATCTTTCCCAATTACTTATTTAAGACTTTAATTCTTGTTTCATATTATAAAAAAGACCATTCTTCATACTTTCTAGATCACCTGATCCATATCAACATACATAAGGGGTACATACTTGTGTGTGCTACGCGATAAAAAGAATCCTAGTAACTTTAACGCTTGTAGTCTTATCAATTGACTCTCTGCAGCCATTAATTTAAATATAGATCTAACACCATGTTTAACATCAAAAGCAGGTACCATTGAGCTTGGATGCTCGGACATAAGAGATATTAACATTTGCAGGACATCGTGTAGATTTTCGTCCTAGATTTTATTTTTTTTTTCAATTCATCAATTCGTTAAATTTCTTGAAAGAGTTGAAAAGTTTACACTCAAACACTTACCTCGTGCATGGTCGTCAGGTAGTTTAATATGCTTTGTAGTTCATCTTCTTTTACACCATTTCCTATCATAATCAGCTGTTTCAGAAACAAAAGAATATAAGCACGTATCGCTAGAATATCCTTTTGGGCTGGTCGTGGTCCATCTACAGAATTGTTCAGGGTATTTTTTGCTTTTTTCATTCAATCTCAAGCAACAACAATCTAACTTACCTAATCCTTTTGGAATTATACCACTCTTAGCTCGAGGATTCACAACCCAGTAATAATATTTTAATGTGTGGACTGTTTGTAAAACAGTACTGACACGTCGAACATTGCTATAGATTTGAGTATCACTCAAAAATTCTGTAGCTAAATACGAATAGAGTCGTGCTTGAACATTTGCTGGTGTATAGATCCATAGTGATGGATTAAAGAGAACATGGTCTAGCAGCTGCCACGTTAAAAATGAGAAACAGAAGAGCTATCCATTAGTTTTGTAACACCTCTGTCCTGCCACAAGCCGATTTTGTATATTTTTTTTCTTTTATTTGTTGTTTTGTTTTCATTTTTGTTTAAAAAAATGAAAATAATAATAATTGGCATGCAGCAAGCGGACATCAAAAGTTTTTCTTATATGAACAATAACAATAACATTTATTTAAAAAAAAAAATAATATCAATAATGCACAAAAAATTTCACACTGAATTTCGTATAGAACATATTTTTTTTCGATGTAAAATGTAAAATTTAAATAAATTTCTTACGTAACTAAATTTATGTATAATTTACATCTAATTTTAAAAATGCATGACACTTTGGAATGAATTTAATTAAACTTAAAAAGGTAATATTTTGTTTAGGGTAAGTGAAATCTAGACAGGAAGTTATAGATAGAAAATAGAAAAGTACCCCGAAGTATCTTTGTGTTCAGGGAAAGGCTTTTGTTGTTTGTGCAGTAAGGTTAATCGTATCTGAGAAAAATAGTCTTAAGTGGCGCCGAACGTGAGAATAACATAAAGTTTAAATAAAAATAACGTTTTTGTTCCAAAAACAGTGCCTGAAGGGGAAAACAAGTGAATTAAGCTTAATTGGCGCCCAACGTGAGATTATCAAAAATATTTAATGCATTGAAAATTCTTTTTTAAGGAAAGAAAAATATTGTTCTAAGGGATAAGAGATACAAAATTAATTTGTATAAATTGGTGTCTTACGATAGAATGTTACAAGGATTGTGAATTTTCAAATTCTTGTTTTTCAAAAAAGAAAACTTTAACCATAATAAATGTATTTTGTCCCAACAAATGTGTATTCAAGGCATTAGGTTTTGAAGGCACTCGACGAACGCGTATGAAAAATGTTAGTAACAAAATAAAATGGAAGTGCTCAAAGTGAAAATATCATGAACTTGGAAATATTCGACATTTTTGTGCATCTTTTATAAAAATAAACATTTTTTTCCAATAAAAATAACAACAGTCCGTTGAGAACTAGGGCTTAGTGGCTTACAACCTTCAACCAATCCTGTGTGCAAGTACTGTTGTCAGGGAAGGAAGAGGACCTACAGTTTTAAGCTGAATTCGAACGGCTATATTGATAAACCACTTTTTATGAAAAGAATTACTTTTGGAGGATTTGTCATTTCCTCGTAAGAGACAGTGCCCATGAACAAAAATTAAGATGGGATAGGCAGGGATCGAACCCAAGATCTCTAGTATGACAGTCCAACACATTAACCATCCTTCCACGAGTACTACAAAATAATTGTTAATTGGGTTTATTGGCTTAATTGGCGCCCAACGCAAGAATTTCATAAATATGCAAAGCTATTTTTTTCGAACATTTTTAACACAGAATAATCCTGTTTAAGGATTAAAAAGTAAATTCGTCTTAATTGGCATTTAAGGTGATAAAATTATAGAAGAGGTGAAAATTCAAAATTTGTGTTGCGAACAAATTTTATAAGTTAACAATTTTTCAATTGTTTAAATTTTGCACTGGGGAATTAGAATAAGGATGACAAATTTTTATTTGAGACCAAATTGTGATGTATTAATGAAGTTGTTAAATTTCAAATATTTTGTTTTTCGACAAACATTTATAACGAAAAACTATTTTATAAGGAACAATATTGTTAAGCTGATATTAACTTTCCTTGTTTGTTTTTTTTTGACCCAAAAAGACCATTCTGGTCTTGGAAAAATAGTGTATAGGAGTTATAAAGTAATTTTTGGCTTATTTGGCATCAATTGATCAAAATTTTCATTTAAAAAAAAATGTATATTAAATCAATCAATGAACTGGATGCTGAGATAAATACACTGCGGGCCATAAGGTTTGTAGCAGGCATTTTTAAGAAGTAAAATCGATATTTCTCCCGTTACATGGTGGATTAGAAAAAAACAACTATGGCAAATGAAAGACTACTTTGTTAACAACAAAATGTAAGATTTGGGAATATTTGAGAATTAACTAACGGATCTTTTATGAAAAATTGTCAATTGAGTCGAAAATATGCGAAAGTAAATCGGGTCATAAGATTAGAAGCAGTGAACATATAAACGTTGTCTTGTGAAGTGAATTCATTTTATTTTCGGTATAAACGGTGCATTTCATAAATTAATTGTTGCTTATTGAGTTGTAATAAAAATGGGCAAGAAAAAATGTTTGACAGTGGAGGAAATGGCAAGAATAGATGTTTATTACTCTGAAGGTCTTTCATGCCGTGCTAAATAAATCGAAGTGATCATTGTGTCAGCAACTGTTTAAAAAATCCGTCCGCGTTTCTAAAAAAATATAAAGTAAACGCTTCCTCTGCCTTTAAACTTCGCCAAACGCGAAATTTACTTAGAATAGCGTCAAATTCATCTTTATCGGCAGCTAAAATTAGGGATAAAGCTAATGTTAAGCCCGGCTCATTGACTGTCAAACGCACGATCCGCAATGCTAAACACATAAAGCGCCTGAAGCTTAAAAAGAAACCACCACTTAATGACGCAAGGAAGAAGCAACGCTTGTGTTTTGCGGAAGATCACATGAGCTGGGATGTGCAGAATTCAATGACTACAAATGATTGGAGGAAAAAAAATTTTACCTAGAAGGGCCAGATGGTGATAATTATTATTTCCATGACATGAGGAAAGAGGAGCGGTTTTTAAACCGTCACCATAGCAGAGACGGAGGTGTTATGGTCTGGGGCTCAATTTCGTTTTATGGCACTATAGACTTGGTAGTCCAAGATCGTAAAATGACTGTAAAAACCTACATAGCCTTGCTGGAATCAGTATTCCCCAAATTACTGAGCTTGCTGCCTTGGCCACCATATTCCCCGGACGTTAACATAATGGAAAATGTGTTGGGCTGGCTTACACGTAAGGTGTATGAGGAAGGGAAGCACTACGATTACAAGGAAGCGCTTATTCATGGTATCAAATTGGACTGGAGTGAGATTTCACTGGACTACTTGGAATCTCTTTATAAATCCCTAAAAGATAGAATTTTTGAAGTAATTTTAAAGGCTAATGGCAGCACACATTATTAAATATTTAATAAAACCCAAAAAACTTAAACAAAATATGAATAATTGCATTTTATTTTCATTTATTTTATGTGCTTTTAATCTAATGACCAGATTTATTTTCGCATATTCTTGACTTAATTAACAATTTGTCTCAGAAGTTCAGTTAGCTTAATCTCTTCTATACCCAAAATGTATGCTGTGTTGTTAGTCTTTCATTAACCATAGTTATTTTTTTTTAATCCATTATGTAACGGGAGAAATATCGATTTTACTTCTCAAAAAATCCTGCTTCTAACTTTATGACCCGCAGTGTATATAGTGAAACAAATATCATGTTAAGGAAAATAGGGGGCAAACATAAAATTTGACTTAATTGGCACCCTACGTGGGATTATCATGGAGGAGAGAACTTATTGTTTTTTTTGTTTTGTTATGAACAATTGCACTTCAAACTTAAAATCAAGACACAAGACTTGTGTATTATAAAAATAAACAAACACAATATCTATACAACAAGAACAAACAACTTAACAATATTGCTTTGACTACAAATTCATCCTGCTTGGAAGGTACCTGCCACAGTTGCCTATAAAGATATCCTCAAATTAATTAATTAGCTAAGTGCAATAATTACGCTTTTCTCTTATCTCAATCACTTTAATAATATTGATTTAAAAGCAATGACCCTTTCGCAGTTTGAAAATTATCGTACGTCACTCTATACACAATCTTACCATTTCCACTTCATTTGTTATGAAAATATTTACATTTCAACATACAAAACATAATCATCACGTTACTAAAGCTCTTTTTTTTCATTATCATAAGACGTGTGTGATGTGCTTACCAGACTTGAACCACTTTTTGAAAGGAATGGCTCTTATCGATTGTATCACATATAAGTAGTGTTAAAAAAATTGAACTTATCGATATCGATTTAGTCTGGGTTTGGTAGCTTGCGTTTATTTTTTTTTATTTTTAATCAATATTAAGAACAACTAATCCCTTAAAGGACTAAACAGAAAAAATGATGTAAGGAGACATCGGTGTATACATTCAAAAAGATCTACTTAAAAAGGGCTTTAGTCACAATATCGCTGCTTGAAAAATGTCCCTTATAAATTTTCTGTTAACATCGTTCCGTGTGTCACAGTGAGTAGCATGTGGTGTGAACATTCCTACGTATGCACATATAAGCTCCTAGAAGGGAGAATATCTTGTCAGATCTTAAAAATACTCACTAAGAACTATTTGAGATTTGAAGTACTTATCTACTTCCTTAACTGATAGCAGACAAAAAAGGAAACCCCTTAATTTAAAAGTCTACTGTAAGTCTCAAAGTGCTTTGGTTTAAGTACGAACATGAGTTAAATTATAGGGACAAAGCGATCTTTTTAATTTCTAATTGCTTTTTTTCTTGAAGAGGTCCTTTAGATCCTTTTTCTCCCTTACATACTGCTGTACCTTATAATCATAGAGTATTGTCTTGGCACCTCTTAATTAAAAAGAAAATAGTTTACATTAAAATATAATTTGCCACAATATTGATGATTGTAACATAATTATCTCACAAGCCTTACTCGTCTCACTGATAACAGTAATCTATATTTATGTATGAATTTGTATATTTATTATCATCAACAGCTCATCATCAACGAGACATAAATACGTCATCGTTGTCGTCGTCCTCGTTAGTCCTTTAAGCAATAAAGCTGTCAATGATGATAATAACGATGATGATGCGCCATCACAATGATGGATAGAAGGAGGAGGGTGTGTTGCGTTGTGTTGAAGCTTAGGGTAAAATTATTAGTCCGAAGAATACAAAGCACAAGGGAACCATTTTTTATCATTACAGACAAATATAATTAAATGTTTTTTAAAATGTAAACAAAGCAAATAAATCCTTACAACCATAATAAATGATCCCGAGAAATAGAGGGTGCTCGCGATGACATTATTATTGGTATAGTGTGCCGACATTTTTAATTTCTTTATACCAACAAAATTCAATACGTTTGGAAAATTATATTGTTATGAGTTTTCATTTATAAATTATACAACAGAAAAATAAAATAAATTTTAATTTACATATGTACGTTTGTACATAACATTATGTATGCATGTTATGTAAGAATAAATTAAAGCGAACGTAATGGTAAGCTCAATAAAATGCCAGATGATGATGATGATGAGATGATGCTTGCAAATTAAATTTCCAAGAAACAAAAAAAGTTGATGAGATTTCGTGATAGTATAGTTAATGAAGGATGTTGGCATTTATTGTATATGCAATACATAAATGAGAGTATATTATATGAATGATTGTATGTACACAAGAGATGATCTGCTTAAAGTAGGTGTATATATGTTTAACTGATGCTTGTGCTGATACATCCTGTTTTTACATAGAGTATATATTTTTTGTACACAGATTAAAATAATTACGATGATGAATTAAGCTGAATTAAATAAGAACACACGCACACACGCATTTTACAAACAAAAAATAAACTATGTTTTTGGGCTGATCTCTTTTCAATGTAACTATAACATAACAAACAATATTAAAGTAGTGAAATTACAGATATTTTGCAATTTAAATTGAATTTAAAAAAATCAAGAGGTATAAGGTTTAAAGTTCTTAAATATTCGCAATTAAGCAGGTAGAAATGGCGATCTGAAGGCAACCTAGCCTGAGATCCAATTATAGCTGTAGTGCGCCGTTTTGATACCAAAAATTCGTTTGACTTGTGATAGAAAGGGAAAGATTTATAGAGAAGCTTTAAAGCGTTTATGTTAGAGCCATTTTTCGCATTGTGAAAAAAGATTAAGTCTCTAATCTTTGTCTCAGATAAAATAATGCTTTTCCAAAGTATTTCATTCTAGTGTTTGCCAAAGCAGGACATTTGCACAGGAAATGGATTATCGTGTCGCTTTCTCTTTGGTCACTACAACTACGGCAACTTCTCTGCATTAACTCCTATAGGCCAATGTCCGGTACAAACCGCAACAGTCCTGGCTACATCTTGCCTTGGCCTGCATAGAAGATCGTTTGAACGGGTTTTATTATAAGTGGGCCATATCTTCCTAAATATAATGCAGTTCGGTAAATTGCTCCACCTTCAGATTGATTCAGTGTGGTAGATAAAAAAGATTTTACCCTTCATAGCACCAAGAGGAATATTAACTATTTCCGCAAGTGAGCTATGAAGGGCCGATCATTGCCTGGCTAGCTCGTCAGCACGTTCATTTCCCACGATACCACTATGGCCCGGAACCCAGATCAGGGTGACATGAGGATGTGGCTGAGTTAATGGCTTCGACAGCTGCCTGACTGTCTGTAAAGATAGCCGCATTTCTGTTTAAGTTTGAGCTTTGTTTAAGTATCTTAGATGCCTCCCTTACTGCCAGCAGTTCAGCCTGAAAAACGCTAGCAAAGTCAGGAAGCCTAAGGGATTTAGCTACATTTAGGGACTCAAAACAGATCCCAGAACCAACTCCGCACTTCATCTTTGAGCCATCAGTAAAGATGGTTGTGTCGAAACCTATGGACACGATGTCATCCTCCCAATCTTCTCTGAATGGGAAAAAAACATTAAAACCCTTACCAAGGCTCAAAGTAAGAGTGCCGAAGTCTGCGTCTGCCGAGATAATATCTGAGAGAATCAATTTCGTTGAGTTGCTGTGACCATAAGGTTTTGACAACCAGCTGTTTGATTCCTTCAGCCTAATAGCGCTGCGGGAAACTATGTATTTAATAAAAAGGTCGATTGGTAGAAGATCCAAAATAACGTTTAAGGCGTCCGTTGGGCAAGTATGCATGAACCCTGTGGTGCCCACGCAAGCTATTCTCTGAACCTTCTTTAGCTTTTTAATTTTAAAGGCTTTGCTAAGAGCAGGCCACCACACAATTGAACCATATGTTAAGATTGGACGTACTACGGCTGTGTAAGTCCATAAAATCATCTTCGACTGAAGTCCCCACTTTTTGCCGAAAGTTTTGCTGCAGGCTTAGACGGCAACACAGGCCTTCTTAACCCGTACTTCAATATTTAGTTTCCAGTTTAGTTTAGGGTCGAGTATAACTCCCAAATATTTTGCACTAGAAGACAATGATAGGATTTGACCGTTGAGTCGAGGTAGCGTGAAGGGGAGTACTTTAGTTTTAGTGGTAAAGAGCAACAGTTCAGTTTTACTTTGGTTAACTTCTAGTCTACAACTCGTGGTTAAGCTGCTAACTTTCATCAAAGCTGACTCCATGATTTTACTAATCATAATAATATCAACATTTTTAAACTCTTATCAAAACCGTATTTTAACAATATTTTGATTCAATTGACATATTTAAATCAAAAAGTTTATATCTTGAAGAAGGGCGTAAGGAAACTAAATATTTCGTTTAAGCACAAAAAAAAAATCGTAATTTTTTTAATAAAGCTTGGAGCTTTTAAAATTAAAAACCTTAAAATAAAATATAAGCGTCAGTTAAAAAATAAGTCTACAGCCGAAGAAATAACACTTCACAAAAATTAGTTGACATGAGATCAGCCCATTTAAATCATTAAATATAGAAGAAAAGCTAAATTTTCTGTATTGAATAATATTTTTATTAATAATAATGGAAACAAAAATAGAACTAAGTATAACATAGACACAATAATCATAACAGGGGGAGTTTATTCACCTGGTAGAACTTTTTTTTAGTGAAAAAGGAGAAGAAGAAAGTTTAAAAGAGGAAAGAAACGATTATTTTTTTTTGAAATTTAAACCAAGAAAAAATAAAACTTAGAAATAATTCTGATTGATAAACACTCACACTCAACCAAAAAAAAAAGAAGACACATAACACAGAAAACAACACATTAAAATGCAATATCGAGTAAAACTTAAAAATGAAAAATTGATTTTAAAACCACTCCATTTTGATCCTGTTTACTTCACATTGAATTATAAGCTTTTATATAAATGGAAAATTAAGTTTTTGACGAAATATCATACGAACAATTCATAATATTTGAATTTTTGAAAAATTGGATAGAATATACTATAAGGATATAGCAGTACTGTCGAATGCAAAACTAGATAGTAGTACAGTCTTTTTAATTTTCCGTTTAATGTTTTAAATTGAAATGTAGCGTCTACTACCAACGAATGAGATTTGAAATAGCTAACGAATTTGAACATATTTTTGAATTTTCAATACTCAAATTCACCTTTGAAATCAGTGCTAAGATAAGTTGTGTGTAAGTTTAGGATTTGTGTGAATTTAAAACATTCCTTTTTGTTATTGTTAAGCTTAACTTCTTACTTATAAGGTTAACATTAAAAACCTTAATGGCTGAATCACAAACAACACTTCAGCTTCGGCTAAACCTGACGTTTTAGCAAACGGAAGTTCTAGTTCAATTATCTGAACATTTGCTTTGCTTGACAGCTCAACAGCTGTAAAAGATCGTCAACAAACAAAATATTTGCTCTTTGCAGGGATGAAGTAATAGAAATGGCATTCGAAGCAACCTTGAAGCAGACCCACCGTAACGCAGAAAAAGCCGAAACTGAAGCGTGTTTGTTGTTCATCCATAATGAAGAGAACTTAAAGACAAGTAGTGAAACCCTTTCAAACAAATTTCAATTTTTTCATTAAAATTTCATATTCTTAAAAATAGAACTTATTTTTCGTTTCACACATTTGAATAGAATGAAGACAGAGTCTAGAATTAAATTCTATTTGAACTTAATTTCTGTCAGATAAAAAATATAATGAACTTAAATGAGAAATAAAAGATTGATTTTTCAACACACTCTTCATAAAAACATATCGCAATAATTTTATATTTTTATCTAACAAAATTGACAAACTAAAAAATTTGGTTAAACCTTTACTCGTTTATATTTCAAGCGAAAGCCCAAGTTTAACTGTAAAAATACAATAAAATAAAAGAAAAAACACCAAATAATAGGTATACATATAGATTTGACATTCTTTTGTAGAAAAAAGTAAAAAAAAAAATAATTAAATAAGTAGGTCTATAGGATACAATCATTTAATTAAATTTTAACAATAACTGTCATGCATTTCAATTTTTTTCTGAATTTAATTATTAAAATATTTTTTTCAACATTAACATTTAACAAACAAGTTTTTTTTTATTTATAAATATATTTATTTTTTATTTAATTATGTTTTAACATAATTAACATGCATATATTTTAATTTTTATTTATGTGGAATTTTTTGTATTTAGTTATTATTATTTAGGTGATTGCAAGAAAATGAGTTTATCAGAGATTTTTCCAATACTTTTGAATAACACGATTCCTTTTTTTAAGTAGCTATGTTACTGTTTCACTGAAGACTCATAACACTTTTTTATGAAAGACATTAAGTTTCTATAGTAACGTAAAACTTTTATCAATATTCTTATTTTAATTAGAACAAATTAAAACTAAAAAGTTCAGTTCCGAAATCACTCCCTTGTGGAACACCATTTTGTTTCTTTATTTTCTTGCAATCACACAATAACTTTGATAGTAAAATAACACTTTTATATATTTTTTTCGAACTTCAACGATGTTCTGAATGCACTTACCTGCTTAAGAAGCAAATCACTATTCGCTGACAAACACGTCACTAGATATTTTGTCAAATTCAAAAATGAACCCAACACCTCTAGCGTCAAATGTTCCCTCGAGGATCGTTGCAACATAAACGAAATCACCAGAAAACCACGATTTTGTATCATATGTTGCTGTACAGTTTGTGATGTTTCCACCAATTCACATATAAAACCCAAAAGTTTTGAACTATTCAAAAATAAAAAGACGCAAGCATATATAAAAAATGAATTGGAAAAGTAGTATAAAGAACAATGTGTAGTTTGGGAGTGTACAGGTATAACCTCATTCTAGAAAGACTTACCATAACGTGGGATCACGCTTCACATCACTGCATCCTTCATGTGCCATATCAAGTTGTGAGAATAATGGAAACAGTACTTGAATACCCCCAATGGAATTCAACGTACAGTGTATTGAGTGTGTTACAACAGCCTTAACATCCTGTTTCGTCCGTGTTATATTTTTAAGAGCACAGCAAAAGGATTCATTTCAAACATACACAAAGGTATAAATGATAGACCATCGTATACAGGATCATGGATAAGACGAGAAATGAGATATAAGAAAAAGAAATAAAAAAGAGAAATGCTATTAGAATTACTGCATTGCTGCTACTGCACCCGAGTGTGCAAAAGTGTCATAAATTTGATGTTGTTCGTTCATGTTCTGGTGCAGTAAAGAATATTATACTGCATTCGTGTATCAATAAATAAAATGGGAGAATGCATCCTTATTCTTGGCTCTTTTAAGTTTATTTTTATGTTTTTTTTTTTCTTGTTTCTTTCTACAGGATAACGAGAGCAATATTTTATGATATTTTAACCAGGTTTCTGAGAAAGGTTAATTTCACCAATTGGATTGTTTTTAATAAAGTGGCGCAACATTCTAAACAAGCTTTGTTAAGGGTTTAACAATGTACTACTTATCAATTTGCAAAATATAAAGCAATAATTTACGAGGCGACTTCAAGTACCAAAATTGCTAATTGTCTTTACTAAAGAACGATGGTCCTAACAATGTCTAAAAAGTGACAGTTCGTGCAAATAAACAAAGGAAATACGTTTAAACGGACCTATGAATTGGAATTCCCAACTGTTAACTGGACCCATTTCATCTTCTGCTCTAAGCAAGTTGCTAAAAACTAAAGTAGCTATTCCTTAGCTTTAGCAAATTGTTGAGAGATAGTTAGATGTAAAAATCACTTAAGATTAGGTTAATCATCTTTTAAGAGTAGTAAATTGCTAAAACTTGCATTCAAATTTTGCTAAGGGTGTTTAGAGCTGTTTGCAGCAAACTTTTAAGAGCAATTTATCTTCATATTAATATAATTTTTTAGTGTGATGAAATTTACATTTTCGAATAAAATATGTCAGATCAATTTATACCTACTAATAAATAGTGAAATGTAAAAGTTTTATGAAGATATTAAATTAAACTGGTCTAAAAGAAATTGTTAATTGAGATTCTAAAATAGTTTCAAAATTATAGCCTAATAACCCAAAGAATAAAAATTAATTGTTATCAAAACCATGTCAACATAATATACAAACAAGTGAAACACGCTGACACAACTTTTTATACCAATAAGGAACAAAAAATGTTGTTTCATAAAAATATTTAATTATTCGATTTCCACGTCATTTTTTAAATTTGACTGATAAACTGGTCTAAAAGAAATTGGTAATTTAAATTCTAAATTACTCTCAAAATTACAGCCTATTTGAACAAATTTTGTAGTAAATTTCATACACAGGCAAATGTAAGTGATCAAATGGTATAAAATTAAATGACTAGTATAAATTATAAAGTTTGACACAAAATGTCTTCAAGAATTTTGTTCAGTTTTATGTGTAGTACTAAAAGTTAAACAGATTAATGGAGCAATAATTTAAGTTCATCATATTCTTTTCTATTTGACGTATTGATTGGTATAAACACCGATTCAATGTAAAATAATATTAATATATATTTATAATATGTTGTTTAAATGAATTGATAGGTCCAACAGATATAAAAATGTAAGATTGTGTTTTGAATGGTGTAGACTAATAAAATACAGGGAAAATTAACAGACCAGTTCCTAAAATACAAATGGTATAAAGATGTATAATTGTTCTACTAAATTTTGTTGTTTGTACTTTTAATAATTGATATTTAAATAACTTTTTTGAATGGTATAAGACTTGTAGGAACAAAATGATTAGATTTTCAGAAGTTGTGCATTAGATTGACAATTGATTGGTATAAACTGGTCTAATATCGAAATAAAAAGTGTAAATCATTCTCAAAAACACCATTTTTAACCACGTTTATCAGGGTAATTAGTATACATTTTTCCAAAAAATGAATGGTGTTTTTAAACTGCATGTTTTTTGAAAGGATATTCTCAAAAAAAAGGTGATGAAATTTTCCTTCCTTTAAAATCGCTTAAGCTTAACTTTACGTTCGCCCATTAATCATTTATTTTGAATACCCATGGTCTTGGTTAGGTCGTATAGTTTGTAGATTTTTGTTTTTGGTTTATTTTTTTTAATATAAAATAAAACTCACCTGCAACATAAGAGCATGCGGTGTATGTACAAAATATGAAACATTTCCCTTTGGGGATGATTGTAAACACAGTTGACCATCCGTGGCTACTGGGTTGTACATAAAGACGATGGCATTCGATAGTTTACCATCGTAAAGAACCTGTAAAATAAACAAAAGAACATACAAAAACAAAAAACATTAATATTTGTTTATTAAGATTGAAAGTCAGTATTTGCAATGAAATTTTTTTAAGAAATTGCTCCTTTTTTTGTCATTTGATTTGCTGTTGGTTGTTGATGTTGAATGATTGCACTATATAAATGGGAAGTGAAGAGAAAACAGTGAAATGTAATGTTGATAGCTTTTTTTATTTTATATGGCACGATAGAAGTTCTGGTTGAATTGCATAAAGACAGACAGGACAAAATATTGGTAAATGTTTGTTCTTTTCTTTCTACAATATTTTTAGTAACTTTTTTTATTAAACATCTAGAATTAAACTCGTGATTTATTTTGAGTTATGAAACCAGGAGTTATGCCAGGTTTACACTTGTCATTAAAATAATAAAAAGACGCCACATTAATTTGGTCTGCATAAGACATAGCAAATATAAAAGGTTAGTTACCGTCACTTAAATGACGCATTTTTAAAGTGGAATGTTTTAATGGCAATGGTGGCACTGGATGATGAAAGGATAAGAAAAATTTCTGTACTTGATTTCAATACGTTTGTAAACATTCTTTTAATGCAAAAGTTAGCATTTGAATGTCAAGTAATGATAAGTTAAATTATTTTTTTTTTTATTTTGTCGATTTAAAATTAATTTATTGACAAGTGCAAGAACGTGACATAATTGAATGTTGATGAAATGTAAATACGTATTACGTAACATAACTTCTGGAAAACTGTTAATTAGGTGCATTTTATAGCAATAAATTTATAAAGGAACAATCGATAAACGTTTAAAATAAACAAACACACAGTGGTGTGAAATAGAAAATAGTGAGTAATTTTTTTTTATTAATGGACGCAACATGATTTCGTTCTTCTTGTAGCTAAACAACAAACACACGCACACAAACAATAACTTTAAGACGTTTGCGCTGATTTAGATATTTGTTAATTGTTTTTTTTTTTTGCTTTGAATGCATTTAAATAAAAGAAATAAAATCACTAAATAAATAAGAAGATATAAAAATAAAATTTACCAACAAAAATAAAAGCAAAATATTTGCATGGGACACAAATTCTTAATTTTACTGTGATGAGTCTAAAAGAGCAGTGAATTTATGATTTTCATTTTTATTGTGGTACAACTTTTTGCAAAAATTACAATTGTTTTTTTAAATTTTTCTATTTCACTTAACTTGGAGAAATTTTCGTTGTTTTTAAGCGTGCAAAAAAAATTACTTAGAAGTTGATATTTGCTAAATGTGATTTGCAGAAGTACGATGAATTTAAAACACTGAATTTTTTGCACTGGAATAAAGTACTCAAGAAAAAAAATTATAAAAAGAGAATAAGCATATTTTTAAGTGAACCTAATTCTAAGTAATTCATAACACGCCTTAACAAAAGATGCAAGGAAAAAGAATTGATTTCCTTATATTTTTAATTAGACAAAAAACTCAATTTTATTCCATCATTAATTAAATTGAAAATTCATCGAGCGCTCAACTTTTAAACTCGTTTCTGCGTAACTTACTGATATAAAAATAAATTTCTATTTATAAACACCACCCTAAACATTGAAACTTTCAATTTTATTTACATTCTGCCCGACAAAAAAATGCAAGGCCAATTTATTAAAAAAAAATCAAAATCAAAAATAAATTCAAAGGTTAACAAAAAACTAAATCGAAAATGCATTGATCTATAAATGATCAATTATTAGCACTTAAAAAATCAATCGATTGAAAATTTCCACGCTTCAATAAATTATTGCAATCATGAGTTTCACTCGAAAACTTTTCTATGTATAGTAAGTCTGATGGATGGATGCTACAATCTAGGCATCATCATTATCCATACCTTTTAATAAAGCAAACAATCTGAACTATTAAAGACTCCATCATATTTCCTGAAAGTAATTTTTGCACTCATTTTCTTTGAAATTTATTTAATTGAAGAGATTCTTATTTTTACTTGTCTATTTTTTTTTTAATAATGATGGATTTTTAGTGCTGCTTTTAGATTGGATTAACTTCAAGTTGTTTGAATTACAATATTTAAAGTTCGTTTAAAGTCAGGCAGGCACTTTAAAATGTTAATTTGGAAACATTTTCACAAACTTATTTAACGAAGTAATTAAAAACCTATCATAAAATAATGTTGGTTA
This sequence comes from Eupeodes corollae, assembly GCF_945859685.1. Classification (NCBI taxonomy): domain Eukaryota; kingdom Metazoa; phylum Arthropoda; class Insecta; order Diptera; family Syrphidae; genus Eupeodes; species Eupeodes corollae. The sequence continues at coordinate 44,669,098 of NC_079148.1, forward strand.
AAGGATTTGGAACAAAATAAGGTAAAATTAAAAATTACAAATACAATAAAAAATCATCTAAAATTATTGAAAATAAAATAAAATAAAATATAACAAAATAAAATCAAATATAAACAGAATTTGTAATAAATGCAATCAAATAATATTAATTCCATTAAATAAAAATTCTGAATAAAAGGATACCCTCAAAACTGTACGAACTGCAGAGGCATCAGTCTGCTTAACATTGCTTACAAAATCTTTTCTGCCGTAATATGTGAACGTCTAAAGCCCATCGTCAATAACCCCATAGGTCCTTATCAGCGTGGTTTAAGACAAGGAAAGTCCACAGTTGATCAAATATTCACATTACGGCAGAGCCTGGAAATAAACCCAAGAACATTTAATCGCCACCCACCATCTTTTCATCGATTTCAAAGCCGTATATCACAGCATCTACGGAATCAAGCTGTATAGAGCCATGTATAGTTTTGGCAACCCTGCCAAACTCCATGGAGTATTCGCACTGCTCCAAAAATGTTAGAAACAACTTAACAGAATCTTTTCGATGTAAAAAGGCAAGGTGATAGTTAGTCATGCGATTTCTTTAACATCGTCCTTAGAAGAATAGTACAGAGCTCTCACATTAATACTAGAGGCACTATTCTTAAAAAGTCTCAAATTACTAGCCTACTAGCTGACATTGACATAATCAGAAGAACTCAGCTGGATTTTAAAGAGGACAAAACAAAATACATGCTGTCACCAATGACAAACGTTACTTTAAGGAAGTTAAGGACAGCCATGAGATCAAAAGAAAAATTACTCTTGCTACCAAAAGGACAGCGCAGTAGAGAAAAGTGGCGCGCACAATTGACCTCACCCATCTTGGAGCGCGAAACTGGAGACATCTAGCTGGCGACTGAGCTAGATGGAAAAGTTTGTTAGGTGAGGCTCCAGTTCAAACTACTTTAGGTAAGTAAGTAAGCAATAAATACAAAACAGGATATATATAGAAAATAAAAAAGGATAATAAAATAATAATATCTAAAATAAAATGAAGGAAAAAGTCTACAAATTCCTTAGTGTTTTTTTTAAATCTTCCCAAAGTTAAGTGAAATCTGGATCAGAAGAAATAAAAATTCAAAATTTGTCTTTGAATAATCAATGAAAAACTGTATAAGAAATGTGTTTTTAACCTTGAGAAGCAAAATGATGAATTGAGACGTATCGTATTCAAATTAATATAAACAAATCTATCGTTATTATAAACATTTAGAAAATAGCACAAACAATTGGAAAAACGAATAAAAAACAAACATGAAATTAATACCAAACAAAACAAATGATTTAAAAAAGAAAACAAAAATAAACCACAACGCATGCTTACAGTTTTCAAATTAAGTAATTCTTCGGCGGCATCACCGAAAGCTCCCCCAACAGCTGCTATAGATCCAGGACCGTCTGCATTTGATATTTTTCGTAGCTTGGACAATGCTCGAGAGTCTTCAGAAATTTAATAGTTTTTATAAATTCAAAAAATAAAAATATAAGAAAAATAAATTGTTAATAAAAAGCAAAAAAAAAAACAACAAAATAGAAAAGAAAAAACGAAAAAATAAAATAAAATTGCATTCATTTATCGCAAAACAAAAAAATATCTACCAGTTGAAGCAGAATAAAGGCTTCCCGAAGGATATGCCAAAGTTGAAGATTCTATTTCGGTCTTATTGATGTTGCCAGAAGAAGTAAGTGTTGTCAATGTTGTTGTGGTTGTGGCATTTGTTGTTGCCATTGTTGTTGAAGTTGTTGCTGACGATGATGAAGTTGTTGTTGACGAATTTGGTAATGTATGATGGGCTGCTGTTGCCCTAGCTTCAGATTGTAAACGTGCATTTACTAACGCGTATGCTTCGGCAACAGCCACATTCAAATCAATTTCACCTGTGGAATCATCGTCGTCGGAGCCACCATTATTTGTGGCATGTAAACTCACCCGTTTATGATTGTCCGGCAGATTTAGATAGCATTCGTTGTCAAAACGAAACTGTGACTGTTTTGGTTTTGTATGGATTTTTACAAAAAATACGACATGTATAAAAATGTGAAAAAACATAAATAAATTAATTTTGTGATAGATTTTGTGTTTTTGCCATTAAGGGTGTATTTTTTTTTTAACAAGGGCACAGATGATGTTTTTGTTTGTTTAATTTGGTGCAGCGTGAAAAGAGAGAAGAAAGAAATAAAGAGAAATAGTTAATAAATATATATTTATATATTTTTTAAATATTTAGGTACACATACATAAAATGCCTACAATGTTGATACTGAAGTGAAATGTTTTACATTAACTTATTAGAATAAAAGTGCACTCTATCTAAGCAAATATGGAAGGAATTGTAATTTTATCTTTCCAAATTGTCTCTTTAGTTCATTAACAATGATATTTGAAGGACGTGAACATTTAATTTACACAAGTCGGAGGCATGATTTAGTTCATCCAGCAGCAGATTGCTATTAATTTTTAAGAAAACTTTCAAAACTTACTTATACAAAATAAACTTATACTTATACAAATAAAACTTATTTATACAAAATATTAAAAAGCGAAGGACCTAAATGGCTTCCTTGAGGAACACCTGAGCTCCATTGTATAAATCTCGAAAAAGAGTTATTTATTATGACATTTTGAGATCCTCTCATCAGATAAGGTGAGAGTCAACCAAAAAGTTAGAATTTGTATATTAAAGTGGAATTATCCACTCAATCAAAAGCTTCACTGAAATCGGAATCTAATAGATTCTTACTTTCGAACGATATTTACACATAATTTGAGAAAATGACTTAACTAGTTGTAGTGAAACAGAAGTGATACAAAGCCGTGTTGTAAGACTTTTGAACTTACTTGCGTTTGAACTTACTTCAAAGCCTTATTGTTTACAGTTTATTTTTCCAATTTTAAAGTATTAGAGGATTGAAATTTTGGAATAGATATTAATTTGCTAATATTTAGAAATTAGAAATTCGGAACCAGTGAAATGCTAAGCCTTAGCCGATAACTTCTTAAAAAATTAGAGTCATCATAAAAGGTGTTGCAGTAAGAGGTTTTATTTTGAATATCCTGCTATTCGGGCAGTTTTACAATTTGAAATTTTAATTAAAATTACACAACGACTGAAAACGAAATCATACTTGATTTAACAAGCTTTGAAAATGTTAAAATTCAATACTAAAATAGTTCTAAAAAAAAAACTAACCAATATTTTGCAGTCGTAAAGTAAATAAGTCCTGCAGCCAGTAGTTTTGACTAAAAACAAAAGTGTGTCGATTCAGTTTTTTAATTAGTCTAGTTTTTCAATGAAGCATTCTACAAAGAAATTTCACCGTCATTTAAGTAATGATTGTTAAAACACCTTTCCATCCTCAGTGTGGATTTTTTTGGTGCGGTAGTCAGTGTGATTGGAACTTACTTATTTTAAAATGAGGCTGTTATAACTTTTACGGTAAACACATTTTGCTACCAAGACATGATAATTAGAATTGGAATAAATTGACGGTGATTCAAGTTTTGGAAGAACAGTTTGTCGATCATGTTATTTCTCGAAGACATGAACTTTTTTTTGCAACTAAGGTCTTATCATTTACCACGTTTAAACAATTTTCTTTAATCTATGTACAATGCCAATGCTCCACATTTATTTATGTTTTTAACGTTTGAGTCAGTGAGCTTATCGACAAAAATCCTCAGCAAATGTGGGACTAAGTCATGGAAAACTTTGAAAAAAGGCTTTGGTACTAAATTCGTAGCCAAGGCTACTAATTTGCTAAATTGTTTTTAATATACAATCATGTAACCAATTAAATATGTTTTAGGCAAAATACGACATATATTTCGAGTGGTCCTTATTTTGTTTTGAGTAGTTTATAGTGAAACACATTTCCATTAATTTGTCTTAAAAAATATCAAAATAAACCTCGTATTGTAAAAGCCTACATTTTAAAAAGCATGAATTTATTATTAGAACTAATTGATAAGCCTTTTGTGCGCAGTTGTTTTAAGTTAAATGAATATTTTGCAATAAGCAATGACGTCCTGCAAATTTCCAATGAATTTTTAATGTTAAAAAATATTCCAATAACATTTTTGTGATTTTTTTAAAACTTTTTTATAACTTTAAGTTGCTCGAAATTTTTTTTTAACTAAATGAACTTTTCTCGCAATTCAGCTTTTTTCACTTCAGTATTTCAAAAGTGAAATTAAACTATAATTATAGAGGCAGAAAATATAAAAAACGGAAAAAAATATAACTTACCTTATATCCAGGACCTAAACGGTGCATCGCACATATTTGTTGCGTTGTCAAGGCTTCACTGAAAAGATAAATAGCTGACATTTGGCCACAAAATACTCGTTCTTCATCAAGTTCCGGCGTTGCTCCAATATAACATTTATCAAAAGGCTTTTGTTTAAAAGAATGAAACAAAAAAAATACGTAAAATATATAAAATGTATTTTATATTTTTTTTGTTTAAATAGAAACAAAAAACAAAAAGACCAACAAAAGAAAAACTTACATCATTTGTTGAAACGAACCACGCCATTTCCGTACTAGACGCTAATTGTCCATTAACTAGGCACTTTATTTCGCTTTTAGTCCAACGATTATATATATACACAATGGCAATCATGTACCACTAAATAATAAAAAAAAAATATAGAGTGAGCGATGATATTATATAAAACAAAAGATTTAAAAGGACATATAATTATTATGCTAAAACGGATGTCATACAAAGTAGCTTCATATATAGAACTTACCTTTCTCGGTTGGAATTCATATTTGACACAATGCTGGAAGCCTTTTCCTTTGACTTTCATCGATGTCAAGACAAGGCAATTACCAACAAAATGTGCTGTATATCCAACCCCTTTCGATGTTTTAAAACTAGAATTAAAGTAAGAGAGAAAGAAGGAGATAAAAAATGGATCCAGGATATAGTCATCATAATAATCATCATCATCATATAAAAATACAACAATAAAAGAAATTAACCCTTTTTAGTTGTTGTTGTTTGTATTCTAAGGCAAAAAAAAAGCACAACAATAATAAACATAAATTATTAAGACTTACCAATAGAGGTAGGGTTTCTCACGTTCTATATTTACAGAATTTATGGGATCTAAACGGAACCACGTCGTAAATGTGAAACCATTTTCGTATGGCCATTTAGCTAGGGGTGGTAGGACCATTGCCTATTGGAAAAAAAGATAAAGAAAGATTAAAAGGATTAAATGTTAAGTTCAAAGGATTCTTTTCTTTTTTGGGGGCTTTTTTGTTTGGTTGCTGTCCTCTTTGAAGAGGGGACCTATTATATGTTAACAATTTATATCCTGATGCTTAAATCAAGTGGCGAACAAAAGGAGGCTTTAATACTATAAAATTTTATTACATTTACTCTAATATATATTTTTTGGTACGTAATGACTAAAAGCTTAAAGGCAAATATGTTTCGAGAAAGGATAGAAAATGAAAGAAAAGATGTGTGTAACAATATGTATTCTCTTTTTATCCTTCAAGTTCACTCATATGTGGAATGTAGGTAGGTAATTTCATAATCTAACACTAAGATTTGTAATATACGAGTAGGACTTCTCCTCTGGTCAGGGAAACATTATATTTAATTTTATTGTATCCTCTTCTGGCTGGCTGGGTGGCTGGCTATACACAGGCTGTTACGGACATTTACTGGCATTTATTTTCTCCCTTAAGTGAGTCAAAATTATACTACAACTGGTGTCATATAGAGCGTACATTTATGTAGTTCCGTATCCTCGACAATTCCAAAAGGAGGAAAATCAATGAAGAAACTTTCTCCGTTACAAGGACAAACGAACAAAACGAAGAACAAAAAAAATAACACAATTTATTCTCCTTCTTCATCTTCCTCAATTATTCACACATCAAAAACCAAGAAATTAATAATTATGATTCCCCCACACAAACCCCCTCCCTCGCTCGTCGTCATCATCACCAACTAGCACCATCCAACGTTGAAATTGCCAAAAAGTTTTGCCTTTGACACATCTCCTTGCACTTATAAATATGGCACTTGGTTCTTGGAAATGATGTCCTTACCAGGCCGATCATATTTTCGTATCGTTTAGCAAGTCCTAATACTAACGTGTGTTATGTGTTATATTGAGAGTATAGGGTAGGGGGTATATATCCATAGCTAGCGTGCAATTCTCAAGATAAACTATAATTTGACAACATGTCACAAACTTAACGCTAAACGAAACATGACCTCTCTCTCTCTGTGAAAAATTAAGTGGTCCAGAAAGGGAGAATGAATACCTTCCTTCCTTTTTACATACACATACAATTTAGTTATACTTATATGTATGTATGTAGGTAGTTAGTGATGCTAAGTTCGGAGTACAAATGTCAGGTTGTTTGGAAAATTCTGTGTAACTCTCTATCAAACTTAACTGTCACTGTCACAAAGTATCCTAGGAAATTAATCAAAAAGGACATGAAAGAGTGTGTTCTTTTTTTTTTCCTTTTCCTTGCTATTACTGTTGTCTTCTTTTCATATTCTTTCTTCCGTTTAAATAAATAGGGAGGATGATACAAATGAATGTCCTTAATTGTTACAAAGTAGTAGAGATATAGAAGAGCAAAGAGCAAATGGCAGAGCCCTGAAACTGACACAGATTGAAAGCAAGGGGCCGGAAAAAAAATCTGTACGCAAGATATTTGCCCTATCAAAGGAAAGAAGATTCTTGTCCCATAAAAGCCCAGGAAATAACAATATTCTTATATTGCTAAGTGTGTGTGCGGTGTGTGCTATGTGGCTTGGACTTCGGTCTGTTTATGTACAGGGTTGGATTGATGATGAAAACAAATGGTATAAGTCTATGGGGCTCGAAATGTCTGTGATTGGATTTTGTTTTTATGTAATGTTTCGGTTTGATTTGGAAATTCAAAATTTGCTGAAATTATTTTTCATTTTTAGTTTTCACTGATGTATAGCCAATCATGAAAATTCTTATATAAGAAGATTTTACATTAAGTTTTTTCTTAAGATTAAAAAATAAGTATTTGATTGTATTAAATCAAAAATTGGTTCGAACTTCTGTTTTTAATAAACTCTTAAAAGGGTAACAAAGTTGCGAAAGAAATGAGATGCTGTATTTTATCATTATAAGGATAATAAAACGAAGTCCAGCCTATACAATTTGTCAGTGTTGATGTCAGAGTTAAATTATTTATTGATTATTCAAACGATGAAGAAAAAAATTAAAGCTTTAAGTTGATAGGAAAGTGACATTTTAGATATTTTGAATCAAACATCTCTAAGAAAAAAGGTTAATTTTGGTGTAGTAAATTTTCTTACCAAATGAAAATGTATGGACACATTAAAAAAGGAATGGTGTTTTTATTTAAAATATTTATTTAAAACCTTTTTAACTGTGACGGAGGCGTTATCACATATAAGCAGATTTTAAACGTTTTCAAGAGAGCAAAATAATTATAAAATTTAGAAGCCTTGGGTTAAAGGCAAAAGTATGATTTCGGTCGATTGAATTAGTTTGATTCCGAAAATCTGACTTTTTCTAGAATTTCAGAATTTCAACTAAAGATGACATTTTTCGTATCAATACGTGGCAAAGTATCTTAGGTCAATTTAATATCTATATTAAAACAATATAATGAAGATAAGCATATGTATCTTAAGTCGACTTCATTTGATATTTTTTTTTAAAGTTTGTTTATTGACTATACTATAAATACAAACTCTGACCATTTTCGCTGCCAAGTCAATTTTAATTTAATTTATTTAACAAAGACTTAAGGCGCTCTGATTACCCTTCAAATGTTTAAGTTTTAATACAGTGAGTTTGTATACATTGTTCTTATAATTTTGAATTTTAAAATGGGAGAAGGGTAAACAAAGTTAATTGATAATTTCACATTCTTGATGTGCAACTCAAAAAGGAATCTCTTTACTTGACATTACGTCCTACATAGAGCTCAAGAGTAAACTGATAGAAATTAACAAACATTGGTTAAACAACAAAAGAAATGGCTTTTTATGTGTCCGTAACTTAATCTTAATAGCATAAGATTTTCCAAAATCTCGAAAATCGTAACTTATGTCTAATTTACTGAAAAATCAAGCCTAAGCTGTTTTTGTATATTACGTATCAATTTGTGAAAAATTGGTGACTACTTATGAAATCTTTTAATATCTTTTAGAGATGAACTTCTTTTTGCAAAGTATGCTATGTCTATGATTTTAAGTAAAGCATAAATAGTTAGTTTGGTTGGTCTTATAACAATTTTTTGAAGAAAACAAACACATCCTCAATAGGTAAAAGTCTTTTGACAGACAAATGAATGAAATGCTTTTTTCAACTGTCAACTCCGGCCCTTCTAACACTGTCGTTACTCTTTTGCTACTGATGAGTTCATCCTCAGAAGTTCTTTTTCTATTATTTAAGCTTCGGAGGGCCATTAATTAAAGGATGTTGATTAAGTATTTTCTATTTAATTTTATTTTCTTCCACCAGTGCAATGAAAATAAAAAAAAAGTTCGATATAACCAAACAAATCTTCATTCTTGTCTTACAAACAAAAAAGAAAACCCGAAGTCTTGAAAAGATAGTAGGAAATTAGTTTTACTGCCTCCGGTGAAGCATAAGCATCGAGCTAAAATACATTCCCCACTCCTGATTAAAGGGATGGAAAAGCTTAGTAATATATATACATTTTGCGATGTATATTCATTACCAAGGTCGTTATGGTCAAATTTTTTGTTAGATTTAACGAGAAGTATTATCGTTCTTATTTTTTGTTTTTGACGTAGTAAACCAAGATTGACACTCAAAATGGTGGATTTAAAATTGTCTAACCACAAGAAAAAAAAAAACAACAAAAAGTTAATTAGCGTTTCAAAAAATCGATTTATCAAATATCACACCGCTTGAGAATCAAAAAGAACGAAAATACCATCTTGAAGATGATATTATTATTTTCAGGATTTAAGTTTCAGGTAGGTGTGGGTATGCGTACGTACCTTTGGTTAAAATGAGACTCGAGAGTACATTATTTGAGGTATACCTGTGTGCGATCTCAAGAGAATTTCACGTCGTACTTAAGAAAATATGAACTGATGATAATTTTAGAATTGGATGGCGGCAGCCTTATGAGAGCTTGATTGGAATTTTGTAAGTAGCATAAGGCAGTCTATATTAAAGCTACCAATAAATTCAATATAAAACAGTGGTAGGTATTTTACGTCTCTCCGCATTACACCCACAAAAACTCGAGGGATATTGTTTTTGTTTTTAATGAATGAGTGAGTTTATTTTAAAATTGGATTGTTATGATGTCTACATCGAAATGATTTTGTTTTGTGTTCTTGATTGACTTGATTTTAAGTTGAAAATTATTATTAATTCAATGAATTTTTAATTCAATTTTTAATGAACTTATGAATAATAAAAAATAATTTTGAAGTTTATTGGTTATAAATGTATACCCACACTTACGCATAATATTTGCTTTTGGTTAATTAGATGGAATTTGATGCTACAAATATTGTGCTAAGGGAAATTGGGAGAAGGTAATTTTAGTAAATTGCAGCAATTTGAACTTTGTACAATGAGGGTCCTTTTCATCAAAGGTTAAAACACCAATTTAGTGAAATTACTCTGGGGCAGGCTAATTTTGGAATTAATTTACTTAAAAAGAGATTTGTTTTAAATGGAATTTTGTTATTTTGTTGATCCTCTTTTAGATTATTTTTAAATACTTCCTTAAGAGTTTGGTGGTTCAAAACTAACCCAATATTAAGAAAAAAGTTTTGGAAACCTTGGCTCATAGTTTGGTAAAAATCAATATTTATTTAATAAACAGCATCAAATGACAAAAGGACATTGAGGACACCAAAACGCAAGTCAGAAAAAAAACAAAAGCTTCGGCCGAATATTTCCAGCAAAAGTAAGGTGTTAAATTGAAATCATTAGTAATGCAGTTTAGGATGAAATAGACAACACAATAACTACATCTGATACAGCTATATAACCATTTTCAGTAATGGTACGATGATTTGAGCTACATCGAGGCTATAACGTGAAGTTTCATCAAGCTTGAAAAAATACGTGCATTTTTCTATAGCAGACGGTTCCGCAAATTTTGTTAATTTTTCTCTAACTTTTAATGTTTTTCATAAAAGAGAATAAGTATTTGCTACAAAGCAACGTTTTAAAATTGTTTAATAGCTGATTAGTTGCTTAATAATAAAATAAATACTAACAGTAAAGTGAGAATTTGTTTATAATATTTTCAAAAGATCTAAGGTCTAATTTTTGGTGTATTTAAGCCATTGATATTTAAGTTACATGTATTGGAAGCTATTTTGAGAAAAGTGAAACATACAATTTTTAAAAATAGTAAACAAAAGAAACCAACTCAAAACTATTGCATTTTAATACCCTCAATCTCAATTTTTTCAAAAAAGGTTACTGTAGATTAAAGGTGGCCACTTTTTCACGGCAGAGTTTTCAAAAACAAATCTTTTTTGATTATTTACTGATAGGAAACAAATGACAAAGATTTTAAAATCCCGCGTTTCCAGACACATTTCTATAACAGATGAATCTTACAAAAATGTATCGAAATCAAAATCCAAAAAAATAAGTCCTGGATTTTTAATTGACAACTTTTTAAAAGTTTTTGGTAACCTAAATAAAAAAATAAATTCTTTACGTTTTTACTTGCGACATAGAGGAACGATGTATGATTCATGTTTTGTATTTCTGACACATTTCGAGCTCGAGACATGAAATTACGATGATAGAGAAGTCGAAAAAAGTGGCGATTAATAATATTTGTTGATCAAAAATGTCATTGTTATAATTTTTGATTAAAAAAAAAGGCTGGGATGTGACCCACACTGATAAATTCCCATTCCGTCTAGACTGTCAATTTCTCTTCCTTAAAAGTTTGCAGGTTTTCTTGTTGGGTTAAAAAAGTTGTCACTTGAATTATTCTTAAAAGTTTTAAAAAGTTGCTTTGTTTAATTGCAATGACTAGGAAAGACAGAGTGTGGTAAGGTATTACACATTCACATAGTACGGTTAAAGAACGAATCTCTGTATTTTTCAGTACGGCCGAAGTTGGACTCGAGGGTATACAGATGAGCATTCCTAGAACCGCAAGTATTACAGTTGAACTGTTTAAGGGGAGGAATGCAGCTGGCTATTTCACTATAAAATAAACCGTTAAAATAACGGTAAAAAAGGGTGAAACAAGAAACCTTATGACGATGTTCAAGCCAAGTAAATGAACTTATGATGATATTATCACCTGTCAATTTAAATGCTTTACGTTTAATACTATCCAAAAGGTTTAAGTAAGTTGCAGGAGCAAAAGTCCAAAGAACGGAGTTCTACTCAAGCTTTGGACATATATATGTCTTGTAGATAACAGCCAGATCAGGAGGTGTGAAATACTTCTTGCATAGCCTAAAGAAACCTAAACAGCTATCGAGATGTTCAGTCTCCTCGATGCAAGTGCCATCCATGTCGGTTTTTTAATCTCCATTGTACAATGCTGTTTAAGTCGAAATTTAATGAACTTATCAGATTTTGTCGTTGCATAGAGGGATGTGAGTCTGAAAACGAATATAAAAAGATAATAGTACTATAGTATAGTCAGCAAAACAGTATATTGGATTAGAAGTTGCAGACAGGAGATAATAAATAAAAATGAGAAAGAGTGTTGGAGATAAAACAGAGCCCTGGGGCACACCGTCATTTATTTTGTGGTTTTCAGACTTGAATTGAACGATTCAAAAGGTAATTACTAATCAAATGAAGAAGGGATTCATGAAAAGCGAAAGCACGCATTTTCGATAAAAGAGCCTGATACCAAACCCTATCAAATGCTTTTGAAATATCGTGCAATAATCTTACTTTCAAAAGAACGATGTAAAGATTTGCTCCATTGTTCAGTAAGATGAACCATCAGATCACTAGTGGACTAGTGGAAAGCCGTAGTGACGGTCGTTAAGACGCTTTCGATCTTCAAGATATTTCTTGAGCTGATATTTAACTAGTTTCCATGACCTTGGAAATAAGGAACGTAAGTGCAATCGGTCGGTAGTTGCAGGGTAGGGAAGATTTCCTTTAAAAAAAAGCCATACAAATGAAAATAAAACTTTTTTTAGTTACCGAAGTGAATATCAATATAATCAATCTTTTAAAATTTTAATAATAATTAATTCGAACTGATTAATTAAACTATAAATATGTTATGAAGTTAATGCTATAAAGGTTATCCCTCCTGCTAATAACTTAAATATATGAGATTTAATACGCGACTCTATATTTCTGTGCAATACAAATCTATCTTAAATTCAACTTATATTCGTTTATTGATTTATTTAAATTCGCACAAAAAATAAAACAGCAGAATTTTTCATTCTACTATAAATTGTTTACATAAATGAAAGAATAATAATATTAGGTGTTTTATTTGCTCAATCAACTTTTCATATTCATAAAATCATTTCAAAACCGACAATATTTTTGCTTTTGAAAAATTCATACAAACATAAATCTACATAATGTTTACTATTCCTGTCACATTTCTCTAATTTCGCTTTTATTTCAACCCCCCAGAGCCATATGTTTATATGTATATATGTACATTTTCCAATATCAAAAATTTTATTGTTCAAATATTTGTCCTTTTACGATGCAATATTTTAACCATTCAAAAGTCCAAAAATGAATCCTTCTCTTTCAAGTCACTTTAAATCTCCACAATTTACAACCAACACAAATCACTGATTTCCGCGTAAATACATACATACCTATACAAATACATATATCTTTGTGACTATTGCATCATAGTAGATTTAGATTGGGATTTTTGAAAAATAAACACAATCCTTCTGCGCTCCGTGAGGAATGCAATAACGAAGCATGCAGGCCGCATCCTTATATTTTAACATCCACAACCAATTTTTGTTCGCTTGTTTTTTTATTTTTTATTTTTTTGTATTCCTCCAAACGAACAACATGTTTCCTTGGCAATAAAGTTTTCAATATTTGCATATTTATTTTGGTTTCAGTGAAAAAGTTTCGAATCCTGTTGTGTCGCTTGTATCGCGATCTACAATTTAGCCGCGTATATACCATCAGGGAAAGAGAAAAAGAGAGAGAGAGAGAAGGAGTCCCTTTTTCGATATCCCATATCCTGGTTACGGATTAAAACAAATTTACCAACCATCAGGATACTCATCGTATTCTCATTTTTTGTACCCTATAAACTATGTCTAGGTAGTATCCATAAATATATGTATGTATGTTTTTGTGCAAAATGGATAACGTTGATTGTATTCGGACTTCGGACAACATACATCCTCCATTTCTCTCGATGAAATGAAATGAAATAAAATGGTACCACTGCACTGAGTTGTGTAAGGATACAAAAATAAATCCTGGCCCTATCCTAGAACTGCATGAGTTTTTTTCCCATCATTTTGATTTTATTTTTTAACTTTGTCGTTTTTTCGTTGTTTTTTAAGGGATTTATGGGTAAACATATAAAAAAACATTATGTTTGGGTTTCATTGAATATCAAAAAGTTAAGGAAAAATATATTGTGCAATATTATATGTATGTATGCACGTTCAGAGCTTTATTTGTAGGTTGGTTCATCGTGTGCACCAATGCTTCACCAATCTTTATGATATCACTGACAAGCTTCATGAAAAAAATTGCTTTCACAGAGGTTTTAAATTCAGCATATTGAAATTGAAGAGGTTTGTATTTTTTTGTTTTTGAAATATTGTATGTATACTTACGGATCCTTTTCGGCCGGGAAAACTAAAGAACACATCAGGACCGTTCCGGTGAGGCATTTGACGGAGAACATTTAATAACTTCGCTGAATGTCGAGGCTGAAATGATGATGAATATAAATTTTAATAAAACTCTGCATGTGAGTATGAACTTTTCATTTTTTTAAATATTTTTTTGTTTGTTTTTATGAACGCAAAAATGAACTCTTACCCATTTGCCATTGACAGCTTTCATCGTACCAAACAGGAGTTTTAACTCTTTTACTGTGATACTATAACTCGCTAGGACACCGAGCATTTCAATCAGAAGGTCTGCAAAAACATAAATAGGAAAACAAAAGGCATTAAATTGAAAAATAAAATATTAAACATTTGTATTTTATTCTTTTGATAACAACGAAGCAATCAACTATTAATAAAGACCTCTGGAGGAGAGATTAAGAACGTACAAAATTATTATTGGTCATTTTGCGGTTATTCAAACGTTCATCAGCGAAGGAAAACATTGCCATCAATATTTCATTTGTGATACAGTTTTTATTATAAAATTTTAATCGAGATTTTAATAATGTTAAACAAATAGTCTGAGACATGAAGCCTTCCCCAATAAAAGGTTCTATTTTAAATAGCTCGCTATTTTCGGCAGATGTCACTTTTGAAGCAGCTAACTGTAGTCATTTGACGAGTAAGAAAAACATTATTACTTAAAATGGAATGGTAACATCTTCAATACCACACTGAATTGGTTAAAATTCACTATTAAATTGTGAACATTTTGTAGTCACTAAAAAACAGCACTTTTGGGCAGCCGTAAAACACTTTCTCAGAAAGAAATGGTAAAATTCATGGAAAATTTTGAGCTATTAGGACAAATGACTGATGTAAAGAATCAAAAACTTGTCCGCCGCTCAAGAACTCAAACTATTTTTTTTTTAAAGAAGACCCCTCAAGACCTTAAAATGTAACTGATTGATACGCTTTTGAACTGGCGAAATAAGGCTGGTACAACTGTTATTCAGTGAACGCATTGTGGATTTTTTTAAAGGCCGTCATGACCGTTTTATTGGTCGAGATATTTGGTGATTTTAACGTTACAATTTTGTATTTGAGCCGCTTAAAAGATAAGGGTTATGATGTATCTTACTAGGCCACTTTATTGAAAATACAAGTCTTCAGCTTAGATGAATCTTTTTTTATTGTAGAATTAGAAAAAAACCTTCGGGCCGTTTAATAAAAGGAATATTGGATGAATTTAAGTCTGGAAAATTATAAAACAAATACTGGTGGTCTCCGTTTTGTCCCTTAGCCTTTTCTAATTTTTACTTGTGACATTTAGGAACTGTTCGAGATTTAAATCGAACACAGCATTACGATCCTAAGGAATTTGAATTTTCTCGAAATCAAACCGATAGATTTTATTAAATTTTCTCTAGAATGTGTGTTCTATATTTGGGTTCTTGCAATAAATACAAATATTTTTGTGCTACTCCACAGAATTCTAAGCTTTTCGTATTCATTTCCAGACACATGTCTCTCCTCTTGAAACGTGGAACTGCAACGACAAAATATGTAAATTTCGACCTACACAGTGGTGAATAAGATACCACGTGGAATTTAATACTTCGAAAATGCAATAGAAAGATCACATATGCCATTGTACGATATCACCAAAAATGTCACAGTATGTTTTGGTTTTTTGAGACGAGAAAAGAAATTTGTATTCAATCATCTGCTTTTAGGAATGTTTACTTTTGTATTTTTGAGCCAAACTTTCGTCATACTCTTAGGTACTGAGTTTTTTTCTTAAGCCGTACTACGCGAATGTAAAACTCCATAACAAATCAAAAAAATCAAATGGGGTGGCGCAACAGTCCGTTGTGAACCAGGGCCTAGTGACTTCCAACTCTCAACCATTCCTGTGTGCGAGTACTGTTGTCAGGAATGGAAGGGACCTACAATTTTAGGCCGAATCTGAACGGCTAGTTTGAGAAAGCACTTTTTTATGACAAGAATTACTCTTGAAAAACTTGAAAACTCCATGACACATTATGTTTTTCTTTAGCATTGAAATTTTTAAAGAATTGAAAACTAATGTAATCTCAAAATGTTGTAATGCTTCTACTGTATTTATGACGTATAAGCTTTTAAATGCTTTAGAGAATACTTGTCTTCCCAAATACAAAAATGAAACCTTTTATTGGAAAATCCATAAAAATTAATTTATTATTTGCACGTTTCGTGTAACGCTGTATCGATCTTTTGGAATTTGACAAAACAGATCGAATGAATGATAACCAATTTAAAGAATAAAAAACTTCCAGAATATAGCTTTCATTGGTTGCCAAGTTCGTCCTTAATGAACTAATTTTTATAAACGAAAAGTTTAACTCAAAACTTAAGTCACTAAAATATTTTCTTTTTCTATATAAGATTTAAATCATAACTATTAATTTTTATATACTATGTAGTATGTCGAATTTTACACTGTCAGTATTTTCACAACATACACATCCATACACTCAGTATAACTTAATTCTCTGCACACACAAGTCGAACGATGCAACATTATAGGGCTTATCTTGATCAAATTTCTAAACGAATCATCCGAGCGCACACAATTTTTCTTCCTCCCTCCCTTCAAAAAATAATAATAATAATAAAAACTTCTTAAATATTCACTTCAGTTAACAGAGGATTACATTTTATCGTTTTGAAATATCTTAAGGACCTTTTATAAAATAGGTATACGAGTATGTTTGTATATGCTGTATAAGATTTGGGCTCTCTCTTCTTCAATCGTTCGGAATTGAGTATAGTCTTTGGTCCTTCGGAGGATATAAGATCGAGGATTTTATCTTGTCTAGCCTTTTTCTTTGCCTTAAAGCGGTGCGTTAGCGTTAACGTTGGACCGGGCGTCGTTCGTGATAGAAGGAAGGATAAAGTTTTGTCGTCGTTCATACATTTGTAATGATTTTGAAAGGATGTATGTGCATTTGTATTAAAATATATAAATGTTCATGTTTGTTAGTAGGTTCTATTTAAGTTCCTTTTTTTTTCTTTTTTTGGTTCTCATTCTTATTTTAACCTCAACAATTTTTCGGACGTGACTGGAAATCCCAATGCTGGAACTTACTCTGACAGTCAGAATGAAACTTGTGTAATGAAGGCACAATCGGAATAAGCAAGAACGGATAAAATTTTATTTTACAAGGTCTTCTTCACCAATGGTCTGTTTTCTGTAGTCTCTGCATGCAATTCCATCACCCCCAAAAGACTATAGAGAAACATTTTTAAGGGTGAAAATGAAATAAAACTTTAATATGAGTCAAGGAATTGGATAGTTTCTTTATGTACATATACACGCAAAACATTGTTCGTGCAAGGATGATGTTTGTGTGGATTTAGTTACATCTCGAGAAAACTTTCAGCTTTGAAACTAGTTAGTTCCAAAATTCTTCTTTTTTTTCATATTATTGTCAGGTAGACGATGAAGTTCGGGCAACAGAAATATCCAATGAACCTTTAAAATAGTTTTTAGTTGACATAGAAAGATTTATAGGAAAAACAAAATGAAGTAAGATATGGGAAATAATGGTGTATGGCTATACCGCGCTATACCGCTATACGGATAGGTACATAAATGTCGAATTGTTAAACTCAGCAAAAGTGACATCTTTCGTATACCCTACAGCATAAGGAATAAGATTGAGAAGAGAGAAAAAGAGAATATGGATCACATTTAATTCGTAAGGGATTTTTGTAGGTTAATTGTAATTCAGGCAGTCGTTCGTGTGACAAGTTTGGAAAAACTTTGATGAAAACTTTATTTCCAAACTCAACTGAAAATTAAGTTTAAGTTGGATTAAAATATGTGTCTAGGTATAGTATAGAGTATAGTGTGAATTATTTAATCAAGCTAATGTCACGAGACCTTAAGGGCAAAAGCTAAGGCACTTAGAGTGAAGATTTTCAATAGGTATGGCTACCTTTACCCATTCTACATGACGATACTCGCAGATTAGTAACCCTCAGTAAAACTTTAACATCAGGTTGAACACGTTCAAGATTTAAATACTTTAATTAATCTCAAGGGTATTGAAAGCAGTATTTACATAGAGGTATTTAAAGGTAGAACAAACTTTTTGGAAAAGATCTTCCATAAGGGATTTCTAAGCTTTGATAGCCGCCATATTGTTAAAGCTTCATCTGTCAAATTGGATGTGACTAATTTATGAGGATTTTTCAAATAATCGATACAATTACAAAATTGTTTTATTAAAATGTGTGTTCTGTTCGGTCAATGCTTTACTCGGTTAGTAGTGAAATTCAGATACCATATTTATTTCACAACGACATTGGCCAGGCAATCACTGTGATGTGAGATCGTAAAGTTCTTCGGCTTGAAAAGTATGAATTTTGGCAAATTTCTGAAATTACGGCTAAAGAACGAATCTCTGTACTTGATGGTACGACCGAAGTTAGGCGCGAGGGTATACTGATTAGCATTCATAGAAGCGCGAGTATAACGGCTAAACTGTTGAAGGGGTGGAATGCAGCTGGCTTTTTCACTAGAGCATACATCGTTAAAATAGCGGTAAAAAAGAGTGAGACAAGAAACCTTACGACGATGTTCAAGCGAATTAAATGAACTTATGATGATATTATCACCTATCAATTTATATGCTCTTTATATGTTGCAAGAGCACCAGCCCAGATATGGGAGTTATCCTCAAGCTTTGGACGTACATATCTCTTGTAGATAACAGACGGATCAGAAGGTGTGAAACATTTCTTGCAGAAAACCCACACATCTTGCGACATTTTTGGCCACAATGCGTATATAATCGTTCCACAAGAGGTGGTTGGTGATAGACATTCCGAAAATATCGAGATGTTCAGTCTCCTTGATGCAAGTGCCATCCATGGATAATGGCAAGGGGTGTATGTCTCGCTTTAACGATACAAGACAGCATTTGTTTTTTGAAGCATTGAATTCGACGAAGATTTTTAATCCCCATCGAACAATGCTATTAAAAACGTAATTTAATGAATGAACTTGCAGTTCAACGTCTGAAGAAGAGTCTGAAAACGAATATGAAAAGCTAAGAGTACTATCGTCAGCGAAACAATGTATTGGATAAGAAGTTGCAGACAGGAGATCATAAATAAAAATGATAAAGAGTGTTGGAGATAAAACAGATTCCTGGGGCGCATCAGCATTTAGTTTATGATTTTCAGACTTGTATTGAACGATTCAAAAGGTTATTACTAATCCAATGAAGGAGGGATTCGTGAAAAACGAAAGCACGCGTTTTCGATAGAAGAGTTTGATACCAAACCCTATCAAATGTTTTTGAAATATCAAGTGCAATAATCTTACTTTCTCCAAAACGATGTAAAGATTTGCTCCACTATTCGGTGAGATGAACTATGAGATCATTAGTGGACCTATTGCTACGAAAGCCGTAATGACGATTTTCAAGATATTTCTTGAGCTGATATTTAATCAGAGTTTCCATGACCTTGGAAAGAAGGGACGTAAGTGCAATCGGTCGGTAATTGCATTGTCAAGAGGATTCGCCTTTTTTGGGAAGGGCTGGACAAATGCGGTTTTCCATCCGCTCGGAACGAGACCTGAGGAGTAGGACAGATGAAAAAGCTTACGCAGTGGTTTTGCCACCGTTGAAGAACACATCTTCAGAACGATAGCGGGAAGACCATCCAGACCAGCAGATTTATGAATGTTGAGACCTTTAAGAACTCTTGCCAAAGTACGAGTGCGAAAAGATATTGGTGCAATTGAATCACTAACTTGCTCAAGTACAGGCGGAGCTACAACACTCACGGGCAGCGTTGAATTGGTACAGAACTGCCTAGAAAACAGATTATCTTTCTCTTAATAGCTAACAAGAGGAGTGTCATTGACAACGAGGGTAGGAACCGAGATAAAAATTTTGAGTGCCTTTGTGACACTTAATTTTTTTTTGCAGTAATTATTGGTCATGTACAAATTTGGTCCGTCGAATATGGGGGTTGCAGGCCTTCCTGGCTTGCTTGAACTTATTTCAGTTTTCCTCAGTTTGATTGGCTTTAAAACAGAAATGTATCTTTTGGACCTTAATAACCTCTTTACAGCTCGCATTGAACCATGCGTTTTCCCTAGGTCTGATGCTTTTAGCCCTATTCGGGATAAAAGTTCTCATTCTCAGGAAAATCAAACTTGTGATCATATCAGCGCTGGCGTCAACGCAACCATCGAGGAAGCATAGTGACCAGTTAAAGATCCTAAACTAATTATTGAGACCATCCCAGTTGGCTTTCTCGTATTGCCATACGGCTCTCTTGGGAGCTCTTTCTTTGACTGGAGAGTTTTGACACAAGAAATTTGCAGATATGGCACAATGGTCAGATGTGCCAAGAGGAGATAAGAAACAAGTCAAGAGTATTTTCTGCTCTACCTTCCACGTCCGATATTCGAATGGGCTCGTTGATCAGCTAAGTAAGGTGGTTCAACTCAGCGAAGATCTCACCACACACTCCTTCTGGTGTTGTCTGAGCCGAATGTTGAAGCCATAAAGAATGGTGTACATTATAACAACGATTTAAGTGCGAGGATAGGACGAAACAATTCATTGAATGGGGTCAGACAAAGCATCAAATTCACGAGAAGTTGATACTATGTCTAAATTTAGGCTTCGATAAAGGAAGCAATAGTGAATGATTTGCTTATTTATTGAAAATTTAAAACACATGAAATTAAAGAAGGAATTGGTGCAAAGACCATATTGAGGTAAGAGCTGATAAGCAACATCATTCCTAATGTAAACGACGGGGGCATGGTAAAAAAAGAATAAAGGCACCAAGCTATACCCATGAAAAACTTCAGCAGTATCGGACATCTCACCTACTTGGGTTTCACTCAGTGCAAAAACAGCTGGCCTGTCAAAACAGTATGGAAGCAAGCTCTAAGTCACGAATATTACAATAATCTTCCCTGAAATTTGCATTAGTTATAAAACGCCATGCAATTTGATGCACACGCTAAGTCGTGCGACGAGAAAAGAAGGATGGTACTCACTGTGCTATTGTTGTGCTTGGATTAAGTTAAAACAAGAACTCAAGCCAGTCAATCACCAGCAACGTCTTTTCTTCGCTGATTCAATTTGAAAAGCATTGCATTTTCATGTTGAATCATCTTTGAGTTAAATAGATTTATTTGGAAAATCGAAGAATGGCTGATAAAAACCATCTTCATCATTATTTGTCACTGTTTGCTATAATTTGGACTTTCTGGGTTGGACTTTCTTTATTCAATAATTTTGAATATATTGCGCAAGCAAGTTATGATTAATAGTTCTTATGTCTAAATTGAGAGGGTTATGATGAGGATAACGCTGGGTTGATTTTCAACAAGACGGCGCGGCGGCGCTAGGTTCACAAAAAGGAAACAGTACTAATCTTTCAAGAAACATTTTTTGACGGTGTAACAAATGATTCAGGAATTTAAGGATGCAAATCGCAAAATTATTGATATCGAACTTATACAATGGGAACTTTCCGAATTTATCAAGGATATTTTGTTGCATCCGTAGCAACTATTTGGCAGATTTCGTTTAACATTGTTAATGGTATTTCTTATTACAATGAAACAAACATAAAATGATTTTTTTTTTAAGCTTTAAGGTAATTTTGGCGGCCTTGATACTAGAGGTGCTATCCTTTTAATGGTATTTATTTCTTCGAAATAGTATCTACTTTACTCTGAAAATATATTTTTTCCTAGCACTAAACTCGGTTAGTATATACAATTAAATTGACCTAAATGTTGTAAATGATGAATAAATAAGGACATTTTAAGGTTCAAAATATATTCCAACATTATTGGCACCAAATTACAATCAAGCATGAATTTGCAACTTCAGTAAAATTTAAATAATGCGTATATAATGAGCTTAAGAAAATTATTCCCCATTGTTTTGTCATTATTAATGTATGCTAATTTTGTCCTTGTTTATCCCGATAACTTGTTTTTTTTTCAACATCAATAAAGAAACAACAAAAAAATAAAACATTAAATCCTAATTAACGTCTTACATAATTTGTATCCATTAAAAAATTTGAAAAATTATGTTCACTTGACATAGGCTAATTTGAGTCAATTTAACTTTTTTATATACCTATAAAATACATCTGCTAAAAACATAGATACAGCTTAATAAATACATCTATACAATATATATCTTTCGTTGATTACCAAAGAAGATTATAAATTGGAATATCCTGTAATTACACCTCAAGAACCACCCCACCACAATGACTATGTTTATTTGTTTAATTCCTGTTGCTTCCGACAGATACGAAAAGATGGAGAGATAAAGCTTAATCAAGTGCTGATGATGATGAAGCAGATCGAATCATTCTACCATGATGCTTTACCGGGGAAACAGTTAATTATAGACACGAACACTGTGAACATCGCAGAAGTTTCAATTCGAATGAAATATAAAATGGTGTGGGGAAGAATTTTTGTTTTTTTATATTTTCATCATCTTCATCATATTTTCCAAAAGGAACTTTTATAATTTCCTTTTCCTTTCTATTGCAGATGGAGACGATGTATACACTCGAATTCACACACACACAAATACATCTGTGTATCTAGAGTAATATTTTATTCATTAAGGCAAGGAGATTGAAAACAGTAGTTGCAGAATTCGAAATGAATCTTCTATGCGTTTTCTACCCGCCCTAAAACATTACGAGTATACCTTAACTTATACATATACGTATGTCCTGTATGTGGAATAATAAAAGTCATACACCAGAGCATCATGGCAGAGCTTCGCTAGCGTAAGTGTATTTTTGTCTTACTTTTGGGTACCTGGGCCAGGATCCACATGAATTTCAACGCCACCGCGCCGGAATAAATCAATTTTATTGCATGCGCCCGGATGAAAATAAAGAGGATGTTGAGAATCGGAAGCGATTCAACTTCACCTTTACATCAGAAATATTGGATGTCGCTATAGAATCTACTATGCAAGGATACATACTCTCTCTATACAACTTGCCGAAAATGCCTTTAGCAGGATATGATATACAAGAATAAGAAGAAGAAGAAGTAACAAAACAAAAATACACATGTATACACACATATATAAGTAAGGTATAACTATTATAATAATAAAACGTACCTGCGACAACGGTTTCCGAACGCTGGAGTCTGACGAGAACGTGCTCGATTAAGCCAACATCCGTGCATGCTTGAAGATTTCGCACACTTTTTCGCAGGATTGCAATGAATACACTCCAGATTTCAGCCTGCAAAGAAAAAAAAAACAATGTTGAATAAATAAGTTTTATACCCAAAGGGTCGTCCTTTGGGAACATCATACACTATCTACATATATTTGAATACGTCAAAAATACATCCGAAAATTGTATGTTTTATTAAAAAGAAAATCAAAATGGATCGATATGAGTATAAAAACATATGTGTTTTCTTTTTTTTTTGAGACGAAGATTGAATAAAATAATAAAACAAAAGAAATTGTTTTTTAATCCGAAGTGACAACAATAAGTACAAAAGTTTGGTAAGTCTGATGTCAGTTTTTTTCGCTTACCCAATTTCAAAGATTTTCCCAAAATTCTACAAATTAACATCTTTTTTTCAAAGGGATCTTATTTATAACTTATTCTCCATGGGATAACTCGTTATTATTTAAATTACCTATGTTTTTGTGTTTAAAACCAATAATTTTTTTAATAATCTTTTATATGTGTGTACTTTAATTTTTGCTTAAAATAAATAAATACTCTTAGGCGTATACGTACTTTTATTTAATTTTATTTTCGATATAAAACTATTAATTCATTTTTATTTTTGGAAGATAATTTTAAATATTACTACAATAATGAACTGAAAACAATGGATCCCTATCGGTCCATACTATATATAACTTAAGAGCTAAATTTAAATTCTTTATAAATCAAATTGAACTTCTTAAAGTTACAATGTATCATAAAATAGAGTTGGCTTAAAACAATTAAAAAAAAATAATAATTTTATAAAAAAGAATACTTAAATTATTTTAAAGCAGAAAAAAACAATTTTTTTTTGTAATATTTGACAGAACAACATTTTAACAAGAACCACGTTAAGACATGTGTTTATACATAGATTTCACTTACATTGAATTATTTTCTCTTTTCATCATATCACTCTGCCATAAAATATTGAAATGTCAAGGAAGTCACATTGATAAAATTAAATAATAGTAACGCTTTAACCAATTAACTTTAAAATTAGTATATTAATTTTGAAAATATTTGTTTAGGTATTAATTTAAAATTAGAACAATATTAAAAAAAATGTTTTTATTTCTCAAAAATAAGTTTTTTTTGTTGAGAAGAAAAATACTTTTACAATTTTTGTTCTATTCGATTTTTCGGGAATAATAAATCAGAAGTAGAATCTTCGTTGTTAATTGTGTATGAAAGTCAACTTTTATTGTTTGAATATATATTTACAAAAAGTATTTCAATCCACTTTTTCAAACGATATTCAATAGCATCGATACCCTGTTTGTAGTGAGAACCATCGAGCTCTTCAAAATAGCCATCAATTGTAGACTTTATTGTTGGCAAATCTTTTACCACCGAGAAATGTTTTTTAAGTTTGGAAACAGAAAATAATCCAAGAGGGCTTAATCTGGTGAATGCTGTACGTCAGAACGCAATTCGAACTTTAACTCATTTATTTTGGCCATTTCGATAACGGATGTGTGAAGTGATGAATTCTCTTGAAGAAACAAAACTTTCTTTTTAACCAAATGCGGACATTGTTTCGATTGATTTCGTCAAGCCAAAATTTTTGCAATAAGTTCGCATAATATTCGCCATTGATTTTTTTTCCTTTCTAAAGATAATCAATGATATTATCCGATGCGAAACTAAAAAAACTGACGCCATGACCTTGCCCGCAGATGGAACTGTTTTCGCCTTCTTTGCAGCCAATTCATTCCTACCAGGTGTTAAGTGATAGACCCATTATTTATGCATAGTAATAAACTGACGCAAAAACTCTGCTTTATTTTGATGTCTTCTAGCTCTTGGACTTTCAGTCGACGGTCACCCAATACCATCTTTTCTTCACCGTATTGGGTGTGGTCACTTTATTTAGTCGACAACTAATATATTCGTTTTGGCAACACTTACGACCTCGTTAAAACTCTTCCACCCAGTATTTTATTATTGTAAACGAAGGAAAAGGCTCCCCAGAGAAGAATGTAGCTCCGCCTTTCAAAAGAAAGTATTAGATAACATAACGTTGACCAAATTATTGCATGTTTATACAAATCCACAGAAAGCATTCACTATACCGATATCGATACCTGACAAACAAATACTTGACTTCAAACTTAAGCTTTAAAAAGTTGGTAGGTAGGTAGGTAGAAATGAGCGATCTCAAGGCAACCTAGCCTGAGATATAATTAGCGCTGTAGTTCGTCGTTTTAATACCAAAAACTCGTTTGACCTGTGATAGAAAGGAAAAGATTTATAGAGAAGCTTCATAGCGATTATGTTATTCAGGCTCGCAAGCTCATCGCGACATTACTGGACCAATTTAGATAAAGATGTGGCCGCGTTAATGGCTTTGACAGCTGCCTGACTGTCTGTAAAGATAGCCGTATTTCGGTTTTGGTTTGGGCCTCCCTTATTGCCAGCAGTTCAGGTTGAAAAACGCTAGCAAAGTCAGGAAGCCTAAGGGATTTAGCTACATTTAGGGACTCAGAAAAGATCCCAGAACCAACTCCGCACTCCATTTTTGAGCCTTCAGTAAAGACGGTTGTGTCGAAACCTATCGACACGATGTCATCTTATCAATCTTCCCTGGATGGAAAAATAACCTTAAAACCCTTACTAAAGCCCAAAGTAGGAGTGCAGTAGTCAGTGTTTACCGAGATGACATCTGAGGAATCAATGCTGCTTAAAATAAGGTTTTGACAACCAGCTGTTTGATTGCTTCAGCCTAATAGCGCTGCAGGAAACTATGTATTTAATAAAAAGGTCGATTGGTAGAAGATCCAAAATAACGTTTAAGGCGTCCGTTGGGCAAGTACGCATGGCCCCTGTGGTGCCCACGCAAGGTTTTCTCAGAACCTTCTTTTGCTTATCAATATTATAGGCTTTGCTAAGAGCAGGCCACCACACAATCGAACCATATGTTAAGATTGGACATACTACGGCTGTGTACGTCCATAAAATAATCTTCGACTGAAGTCCCCACTTTTTGCCGAAAGTTTTGCTGCAGCCGTAGAAGGCAACACAGGTTTTCTTAACCCGTACTTCAATATATAGCTTCCAGTTTAGTTTAGGGTCGAGTATAACTCCCAAATATTTTGCACTGGAAGACAATGATAGGATTTGATCGTTGAGTCGAGGTATCGTAGAGGGCGGTACTAAAGTTTTGGTGGTAAAGAGCAACAGTTCAGTTTTACTTTGGTTAACTCCTAGTCTTCAACTCGTGGCCCATCTGCTAACATTCTTCAAAGCTGACTCCGTGATTTCACTAATCATAGAGGTGTACTTTCCTGACACCAATAGCACCAAATCATGCGCATAGGCTACCGCCTTCACTCCACATCTCTCTAATTTAACGAGAATTGTATCCATGACCAGAAGCCATAGAAGAGGCGACAGGACACCACCCTGGAGTTCCCCTACTCACGTGTTTTGTTGCGATTGTATCGCCTAGAGGCTCGAATCTCCCTACCACTGAGCATGGAAATAATCCATTCTCGAATGAAGTCTTCAACACTGAACTTAACGCGCGATTCCACTTGTTAAAAGCATCTTTTATGTCTAGGAAGGTAGCATTCTTCATAATGGATTGTTTGTTCTACAGTACGCAATACCTCATGGAGGGCAGCCTCCGTAGATTTGCCCTTAAGATAAGCATGCTGAGAGCTTTCGAGAGGTCGTCCAACTAGGATTTTTCTAATATGGTAATCAAAAATGTACTCCAAGGTTTTAAGCACAAAAGATGTTAAGCTTATTTGTCTAAAATCCTTCGCGGATTCGTGACCTCGCCTACACACTTTCGGGATAAAAACTACTTTGATCTGTCTCCACGACATGGGCACATGTTTGAGAAGGAGGCATCCTTTGAAAATTTGTTCCAGGAACGGAGCTGCGACATCATGCAACTTTTGAAGCATAACTGGCAGTTTGCCATCCATGACTGGGGATTTATATGGACGAAAAGTATTGATGGCCCACAAAATATTTTCTCTGGTTATAACGGAATTGACTTGCTTCACATGAGCTACGTTTAGCTCTGTGGTTACAAGCGGTTCGGGGTTATTACTCTCGCAACCCGGAAAGTGCGTCTTCATCAGTAGCTCAAGAGATTCGGCTGGAGAGGCTGTCCAGGTTCCATCAGGCTTTTTAAGAAGTGAAGGATTACAATGTTCCTTCGATAAAACTTTGCTGAGCCTTGCGGAGTCCTTTATGTCTTCGATTGATTGACAGTATTCTCTCCAGCCTTGTCTTTTGGCTGATGACTGGGCTTGCTTGTTAATTTTATGAGATACCTTATACGGTTGGTAAAACTTATGTTTGCGGCAGATATTGAAAATTGTCCTCGTCATTTTCCTAAGACTGGACAGTTCTTCATTCCACCAAAAAGGAATGGTTTTACAGCTATATTTAACTGGGCAAGAGACTCAGAACAAAAAATAAAAACATCTATAGACACAAGATAAACATTTTGTCTTCTGATAAACTTAACTTTAAATATCTGATCCTATATATATAACATTATTATAATTGTCATAAATGTATGGATTTTGATACATTTCAATGAACCAAAATCTAATATTACGCGTTCTATAAACAGCTTAGCTCCTTTAAGAACTTAATACCTATATCACCCTTAACATGTCTATAATGTAACTTTCCCTTTTAGAGTACATAAGTGAGAACATACTCATGAAGTAGGGATTTACGTACCCATTTACATATCAGGAAGACGATGCAAAATAATTTGCCTGTTTCTTTTGACACCCTTATTCACAGTCATACCATAAAGTTATCCTACTCGTTTATGTACTCCATATTACCACACATGATACACCCTACACAGGTAGCTACAAATGAAGGAGCTAAGCCACAATCTCAACTTAACCTGCATCTAATGCATTGCATATTATGTATGTATGCACAGCAAGTTGCACTCTATTTGCAGTTTATTTCTGCTCCTTCCAGATGCGTCATCATTCAGTCTCAAACTCTTTCCGACTTCGACTTCAAGTGCTTAAACCTTTCCTTCATATGTAATTTACCTGAATAAATTTGTACTTAAAAAGGAGAAAAATACGAAGAAAAAGTATGACAGTGTACTTCCAGTGTAACACTTCAAACAAACGTGTACACAAATATCTTTGTTTTGTTGAGTGCCTCTATTCGTTCAGAGTCCTTTTCTGGTTAATGTCCTCCTAAAATGTCATTCTATGCAAAATACTTTCCTGTTTCCTGACAAAATTTTACACACCTACGCATTTTTGGTATGAAAAGAAAATAATTCTACACAGGAGCTAGGGACAATGCGCAACCCTTTTTTGATGTTTTAAATCTCACTTGTCGACCTGCCGTGTTGCATAAGCCATGTCCTAAGTTGTGACCTTAAAGGAAGTTGCAAAACATTGAGAAGGTTGTTATTCTGGCCCAATTGGTGCGTCATTCTGTATTTTTAAAAATACGTAGGATTAATATAAATATTTCGAACTTTTTTTTACGCTTTTTTAAAAGAGATTTCTGTGTTTCTCGGTCAGTTTGTGTGGTTGTTGTTGTTTATCCTGTGGAAGGACAAAACGATGGTATTTTTAGTTAGTTTGGTTTGGTGTGCTCACCGAGATGCGACACCTGAATGCTTTTTAGGGGTGAATTGAAGGAATATCCTGTTGATATTTTTTTTTTCATCTCAAAACCATATTAAAGAAATGTCAAGACTAACGACTTGCAGTCCAAAAAAAAGGACTCTCTTATTTTTTGTGTTTTATACCCTTAAAGTTACCGTAATGCTTATATGGTTGATAGAATATGAATTGGAATTATTTTATTAGACCATCAGCAAGGCACAGGAAGATAATGGGTTTCTTCCTGTTGAGACTGGATCTCTTCCTTTTCCTCTTCGTCGTCGTTTCTTATTTGGTTGGTTTCACAAAATTCCCTGCCAATGCACACAAATTCTATTAGAAGGTTTGAAGGTATATAATGGAATTTGTAATAGGTATGGAATAAAGTGGTGATGACATTCCAGGTGTGGAATGGAAGATGAATTTTCACAAAAAGGATTTGATTTAATTTTAAGGAATGAAAATTGATTTATTTTAACTTTGAAGGCAAAGTGAATTGAAATTGAGTTCAATTACTTAAGCTGTTGGTGTGAAAGATATTTTTTTTTGCTTATTAACTTCTAGAAATGAATAAGTTTATATTTTGAGCAAATCTTAGATATAATTTGAAGATACTTAACTTAAAAAAAAATTCTGTAGGAGAGTATAAACACGTTACAGAATTTAACTACGGCTAAAAGTTTGATGCCAAAATAGTATCCCTTCATTGTACTATGCTGAAAGGACTTATCCAACTTCTCTTGTCAAGGCCTCATAAAAGTGCCATCTTTCGTGTGTTTTGGTTAATGAGAATTTATTGCTAATGTGTTTTACTTCAAGTCTTGTTTTCTCGTATCTTAGTCAAACTTTTGCTTTAATTAGCAATAATTTACTAAACACATAGATACACCTTCATCTTACTACCTTAACAGAGCACACATGTTCCCAGTTAAATAATTAGTTACTATAAATTAAGGGTCGTTGAGACGGAGGATGTGCATGTACAACAAACAACATTCAACCAGAGAATTTGGTAATATGATATCAAAGTTTTGTTTGTTATTTTTCAATTATAATGTTTTTTCATTAGGCAACAACAAAAAAAAAAGTTATCAAGTTCTATATTAATCGTTCTTCTAAAGTAGACACTCTAATTGGTATACAAAAGTTATAATTACTTATAGGTAATATATGTATAGTTAACTTCTTCACTAATGACTAAATAATTATGATGAAACTCAATACAATGTACATAACACGTAGGTGTAGAATTCATAAAATACTAATTAATAAGAACGAATAAAATAATCAAAGAAACTTATGAGAGCGAAAGCTCAATTTGTTTTCAAAGAAATAATAATTTATTTATTGCCTGGTATTATTAATAATTTTAAAGTGTGTTTGTGTGTGTTTTTTTAATTTCTCAGACACTAATAAAGCGATTTAAATATTTATTCCAAAAACATGGTTTAAAACTTTACCTTTGTCATAAAATAGTTTAAAAATAATAACTAGGGTTATATAAAAACCCTGACACATAGTAACCAATGATATATATATATTAACCAATCCTACAAAATAATCTTGGCCTTATAGTAGTAAGTAAGTAATTAATTTATTCAAATTATTTTTTTTTTTAATTCACAAGCATTCAAGGGGCTATTAGTACCCTTTTTATTTAAGCACAGTGCGAGCGTTAGGAAAATAGGGAAGGATTTAAAAGGAGATAACGGTGCACATTGGTCTTAACGTTCTGAACATCAAAATGCGAGGGAAAAACAGAGTTGGCCAAAGCATTCCACATTCTCGATGTGCGATTTAAGAAAGAATCTCTGTACTTGACAGTACGCCCGAAATTGAGCTCAAGGGTAAAATGATGAGCATTCATGGAAGTGCGAATATTACGGCTGAATTGTTTAAGGGTTGGAATGCAACTGGCTAATTCAACAGAACATTGTTTGTAAAAATATCTATAAAATAACGAAAGGCATGAAACATTACGACGGTGTTCTAGCGATGTAAATGTTTCGATTATAGTTCTGTCGCCTATCATTTTTAAAGCCCTTTTTTGAACTCTATCCAACAGATTTAAACTTGTTTTGGGGGCACCTGCCTAGATGTGCGAATTTTATTCAAGCTTTGTTCGGATAAAAGCTTTGTAGATTATAGCCAGATCAGGAGGGGTGACAAATTTCTTGCATCTTCGGAGAAATCCTAAGCATTTTTGGCGATATCGAATATGTGATCATTCCATAAGAGGTGATCTGTGATATTCATACCGAGTACTGAAAGTTGATTAGTTTCCTGGATGCAAGTGCCGCTCATGGATAGCGGCATCGGGGGTGGGTTACGGTTTAACGACAGGAGACAGCATTGAGTTTTCGAAGCATTAAATTTTACACGGTTTTTGATTCCCCATGGGACAATGCTGTCAAGATCAGAATTTAATGAGCTTATCATACGCTGCCGTTTAAATTGCACATCCGAAGGACAAGGATGTGAATCTAGAAACGAATATGAAAAGCTGAGGGTACTGTCGTCGGAGAAACAGTTTACAAAACATTTTATAGAATTTTTGAATTTAGATGCTATGGCTATGCCATCAGCCAGGTTGACAAAAAAATTAAGGAAACATCTTTCAAAAATGTACCTAATATTTTCCAATCATGCTCGTTAAGGATATTTATAGTCGCTTGTATAGGGTAAAGTATTTTTCCCGAAAGAGTAGCGTCTTTGAGTTTTAAATATTGCACAGATTCCAATGAAATGTAGACAATCTTCTTTTGATTTTAAGTTGCACAGCGTACAGAATTGGTTAAAACTACCATTAGAAGGACTTCCATTTAAGTTGAGAACTTCACATCTTGCTTTAAGGATTAGAAATATCTTCATAACTCAGTGAATCCTTGAAATGATTTCTGGCACCAAGATTATAGCTAAGGTGACTGTAGATTATTCTACAGTCTTGAGCTTCTTTACCAGTGAATGCCTCATTATGTCGTCATTTTTCTCTATAATGCAGTACATTTGTTCTTTCACATGGTTTACATTCCTGAAATCATCATCCAATCTCCCTACACACTCATTGCCAACAGACTGCCATATTGCAAACCAATTCTTGTTTCTCAGATCATATAAACGAAGTTTTTTTTTCGAAAGTCTTGTGCTTTGATGACTTTGATGATGTAGTCAGCTTAAGGGCTAAGAATAGACTAATACTTATCTGACAAATAAAAAGCCTTTGTTAAAAATGACCTTGTGTATAAAATGATTTTAGCTGTAAAACAATACGCTTCAAAAAATAACCTTGATAACAAAATATCATGTGTTACAAATAAAGTGGGTTAAAAAAAAGACTGGGTTTCCTTGGTTTGAAAATAATCTACAAAGGTAACATAATAAACTAGATCATAAAAATCTGGGTAACCAAATAGCTTCGGCCACAAATTAAGTTCCGTTAAAATATAACCTCGATTATTAATTAAACTATGTTTAAAAATAACGTGAGTAAAAAACACAACCTAATCGTAAAATACCCAGGTTAAAGGTGGGTGAAAAATAACTTGAGTTTTAAAACAACATAAGTTGCAAATAATAAAGGTAACAAAATAACCTAGGTTTATAAATTTGGGTAATAAACAAAAATGGTTTAAAAAGTGGTTTGAAATAACGTGGGTAACAAAAAATACCGTGTTAGGTTCAAAATAACCTTAGTCAAAAATTTAACTGGGCTATTAAATAACCTAGGTTAAAAATAGGATGGGTAGAAAAATTACCAGATTTACAAATTAACCAGGGTTTTGAAATAAGGCTTAAGGCAGTAACTACTATAAAGTATTGACTCCCTACAGTGGCTCATATTTTCCAAACAATGTTAAATTCACTTGAAAAAGGTCCTACATTTTATTCGTCAGTGAAAAACTGAGTCCTATAATTAATTTTGAACTTTGAAGCAAGAGTTCTCGTACGGATACGCTAGCTTTATATTAAGTATTAAATTCTATTTTTCAAAAACTGATATTTTAAAAGCAGGTCAATGTTAACATTTGTGTCTTAATTATGATCTTAAAAATGGCTATTATGGACGAAAAACTGCATTTAAATTTTTTTTATTTTACTACGTATCTCTGCTCTGATGTCATGACGATATGCCACCTACAGTCAATGAAGACGTTACAAACTGAAGCACTTCCACAAATTGTATTGTATTGATCAGAACGGCAAAAAGACTTTACTATAAAAATAAACTTGGTTCTTAAACTTCTGACAAAAAATTATGGAAAAACCTGCGTGAAATCGGTATTGGCAAACAATCTAAAAAGCCTGTTGGTGACATCGATTGTGATGCTCTTAACAAAAAGTTTACGTCCATGCCCTTAAACGTTGCTTCACCCGTTCATTTCCTTACTGAGGAGGAATCAACTGCTTCAGCAGGTTTCTGAGTTTTCTTAAAATACAAGAGGAAGACATTGTGGAGGCTAAAATATCGATTAAATCTAATGCTACTGGCCTAGACCAAATGGACCCTAAGTTCTTGAGACTACTGCTTCCATCTATACTGCGCTATATAACTTACATATTTAACAGCATATTGACTGCTTCCAAGTTTCCTTTAGAATTTTTTTTTTTTATAATAAGCGCACACTCAAGGGGATATATTACCCTTATTATGTAGACACAGTGTGAGCACTAGGAAAGGGAGAGAGGGGTTTTGAATTCCTGAATATTGCAATGGCTGGGAAAGAAAGAGTGTGGCAAGGCATTCCACATTCGCATAGTACGGCTAAAGAACGAATCTCTGTACTTGACAGTACGACCGAAGATGGGCTCGAGGGTATATTGATGAGCATTCCTAGAAGCGCGAGTATTACGGTTGAACTGTTTAAGAGGAGGAATGCAGCTGGCTATTTCTCTAGAGCATAAACCATTAAAATAACGGTAAAAGAGAGTGAGACAAGAACCATTTCGACGATGTTCAAGTGACGTAAATGATCTTATGATGGTAATATCACCAATCAATCTAAATACTATCCAAGAGGCTTAAGTAAGTTGCAGGAGCACCAGCCCAGAGATGGGAGTTATACTTGCGTTGGACGTATATATAAGTCTTGTAAATAACAGCCAGATCAAAGGGGGAGAAAAACTTCTTGCATCGCCTTAGAAAATCCCAACATCTTGCGGCATTTTTGGCGACATCGCGTATGTGATCGTTCCACAAAAGAATATCCAGATGTTCAGTTTCCTCGATGCAAGTGCCATTTATGGATAATGGCAGGGGGTATATTTCGCTTTAACGATACAAGACAGCATTGCGTTTTCGAAGCATTAAATTCCACGCGGTTTCTTATTTCACATTGTACAATGCTGTTTAGGTCGGAATTTAATGAGCTTATCATATTTTGTGGTTGCAGTTCCACATCCGGCGAAGAGGGATGTGAGTCTGAAAACGACAGACAGGAGATCATTAATAAAAATGAGAAAGAGTGTTGGATATAGAACAGAGCCCTGGGGCACACCAGCATTTATTTTATGGTTTTCAGATATGAATCCATCCAATACAACTTGTATTGAACGATTCGAAAGGTAATTACTAATCCAATGAAGCAGCGATTCATGAAAACCGAAAGCACGCATTTTTGATAAGAGAACCTGATGCCAAACCCTATCAAATGCTTTTGAAATATCTAGTGCAATAATCTTACTTTCTCCAAAACTATTTAAAGAAGGGAAGAAGGCTAAGATTATTCCCATACCCAAAAAGCAAACAAATACTGCTACAGAATTTCGGCAGATTGCCATTCTTCCGTTTCTTTCGAAGGGGCTTGAAAAAACTATACTGGGGCCGATTCAATAATATCTTAAAACCAACAACCTGTACCTGTCAGTCTGGTTTTTGACCTAACCGCAGCTGCAAATCTGCCTTTCTTTTTGTAACTGATGAAATAAGAATGGCATTGGACAGTGATCATGTTACATTGCTACGAGTAACATTGTTAGATTATTCAAAGGCTTTTGATACTGTTAACCACTCAATTCTTAGAAGAAAGCTGCGAATTAACTTTAAGTCATGTAAGCTTGATCTTTCGATTCTCAGCGGAAGGCAAAAATGCGTGGTGACCAATGGATGCTCTTGCACATTTCTCAATGTTTTGAGTGGAGTGCCACAGGGATATATCCTTGGACCAATCATTTTCTTACTTAACATAAATGAGTTAATGCTGTTGAATAGTTCCATTGTTAAAGTCTATGGAAGTCTCCTCCTTCTTTAAGTCACTCAGAATTTCATCCCGATCAAAACTAAACTGAAACTTGCTAAGGCCCTGATACTATCAGTTGTGCTGTATGGGTGTGAAGTCTTTTGTAAACTAGACTGTGTGACTAGGCACAAATTTATAGTTGCTTATAACAATATTGCCCGCTATATTTAAAATCTACGTCGTTATGATCACATATCGACTTTTGCGGTACGGATTTCTGGTTGTAGCATAGACAGCTTAATAAACTTTCGCTCTCTAAATTAACTGCATGAAATCATCCAAACACAACAACCTGATTATCTATACGGCAATCTGAATTTCCCTCATTCAACAAGGTCCTTGCTTTAATATTACAACGATACAATTTTCTAAATACTGAGTGTCAATTTTGTATTTTTGCCATTCGCTATGAGAAGAATAAGAAGCATAAGTAGATTTAAATTTTCACTTTTCAACTATTTGGCAAATAATTGATGTTAAATTTCCATTTCTTTATATAAATATGTAAATAGAAGTATATAAAACGAATTTTGCTGTTCAATTCTTTTAAATACTTCTGATATCAATATGAAATCGAATCAAACCTCAATTATGTATATTCAATGTTTTTTTCAACAAAAAAAATGAAATTTCAGAACTGTCCCAAATTGATCGTAAAATATAAATTTCTCCCTGGCGTTTTTCAATTTGAAAATTTTGAGATGCATATTTTATCCCGCCCCAAGTCATAGCCGAATGTGTTTCGCAAATGCAACTGATGTACACTTGCAATAATATTCAAATTGCGCGTTTCATCAAATTCATTTTCCTAACATCTTTCCCAGGGGAAAAATAATACAGGTACACGTTACACACGACAAAATGTTA
Organism: Eupeodes corollae; assembly: GCF_945859685.1. Taxonomy (NCBI): domain Eukaryota; kingdom Metazoa; phylum Arthropoda; class Insecta; order Diptera; family Syrphidae; genus Eupeodes; species Eupeodes corollae. The sequence continues at coordinate 44,704,976 of NC_079148.1, forward strand.
TAAAAATATGAAAAGGAATAAAATATGAAAACTAAGGAGATATAAATGTTGCTACATTCCAAGAAAATATAAACGAAAGAAATAAATCTGCCCGTCACTTTTATACCGTCTTGCGTTGCTTCAAGTCACATTTGATATTGCAAAAGGCTTGTCTTTTATTTTTCCAACAAATTGAAGTTTTGGCATTAAATTTGGCTTGCTTCTGCTTTTGCTCCTGCTGTTGTGCCATGCAATAAGAATCTTCCCTAAACTATGCAAGATGAATATAATGGAGGACGTAAACTAGAGACCTAGCTATGATGGTGGCAGAATTTTATTTCGTTTTTTCGGTTAGCATTGCATGCACCGCACCTTTACCTAGCTACGAATATGTATTCGAACTCGGAGGACTCTCGGAATACACAGGTGAAATATATGCAAATTATGACACGAGGTGTTGTATAGTGTACACCATCTGGCATAACTAATGTCAGATTGTCAGCTAGAATTTGCCTGGTCTTTTTGTGTTTGGCTCTTTATAGGGTTTTTGTAGGGCTTGACGGTTTGACAGGATGTCTATGTCAAAGTTTTTGTTCGTATAGATACTTTTGGTGTTGGGAAGGGAGTACCTACATATATATTTTGTATTATTCTTTTTTTTTGTTGTTGTTTTGTCTTCTATGACAAAATAGGAAAATAGGAGGAGTATTGAGATATTGTTATAGACGAAAAATCTAAAATTCAATGCAATGCATTCATAGTTTGTTGTATTTTTTGTTGTTGTTTTCGCTCAATATGACGACTGACACTATCCCACACAGACACTCGAACTCCTAAAATTACAGTGCAACTAACAGGAAGTCTTTTTTTTCTTTTTATTCTCTATAAAGGTTAGGTTTGTGGGAACAAGGAACACTTGGGTAAAAAGTTAGAGGCACTATGACATTCAATGAATTCGTTTGCTGCATGAAAGTGACACATGTCACAGCCACTGTATAACACGTGTGTTGTATATGTGTGTATGGTATACGGTCGGTCTTTTTGAATCCTCATCCGCTTCGCACAGTTAAAGTTCCCAATTGTAATTTGAAATTGTGTCACCAGATGTAATCAAAAAGTTGTTTGCTTTGTGGCGAGATTCACAGGAAAATGGTGTGTGTGTATATTGGAAGTGTCATCCCTGTTAGTTTTCGACGCTAGAGGAATTGTGTAAATTGAGTGGATATATCTAGTTTTCTTCTTAATTTTTAAATTAATGTTATTTTGCTTTTCAAGCAGATAGAGATTTTATGAAGGTTGTCATTTGTTAACTGGAATATCAAACGCAACGTAATTATCAGTTTCAAGGATTTTATTGTCCGGAATTTAAGAAAATTCTTTAAACAAATTAATTAATTGAAGTTTTTCCGATCGAAACCTAATTTGATTTTACTCGAAAAAGTTTTTAAAAGCTCTCGCTGTTTGATGACTTTTTAAAATGCATGAATTTCAAAAGCATTTAGATATAGATAGGTTTTTCCAAGGACATGAATGTTGAGATTTGTTTAAGTTTAAGATATCAAAGGCATATTCAAGATAAAATTAGATAAGTTCAAATATTTATTTATGCACTCGACTTTTTGTTAAGTGATTTCTTAACTCAAATGGAATTTTCTTCTTATGAATTAAGTTCTCAATTTTTGCTTTGAACATTCCAATTCTATAGATTTATGTGTTTCCTTACACGTGTAATGGTACAAACATAAACATAAATATAATGTTCAATTCATTTGAGAATATAATTTATTTCTCTGTAGAACTTTTAATAAATATATGAAACAAAAATATTATGTATTTACAAAGAGTTGAAATTAGAACAATGAAATCTCTTGTGAATCACGTCCTATACCATGATAACCCTCAGGGTTTCATGTAAATGGAGTTGAAGTACAGCATATACCTAAATATAAAAGCCAAGTATAGGTGAAAGGTGATATTGATTATTTCCCAATGGTACATAAATAATTTTCCTAGGTATTTCCTTCGAATCAAAGGTGAACAATGAAAGAGTTGTTAATACGAGTACATATACATAGAAATCAATTCATACGTAGAGTTTAGTATTTCTATAACTTTTAAGGACATAACAAAATAAGGGTGATATTTCAATTTATTGAATTTAATTCCTTCATTCAAGAAAAGGATGCATTTTTTTCAAAATTAAAAAAAGAAGCTGGGATGTGCCGCATACTGATAACTTACCATCCGTTCCCGACTGTCTTCTTTTCAAAAAGTTTAATAAAATATTAATAACAGCTTTAAGCCAATATCTTTCTTTGATCTCATAGTATTTAAGTCTAAAACCAACTCTTAACAGTTTAAAAAAAAAGCTTTCAAGTAACATATTTTCTGTTTGATTAACATAAAGTAAGTAACAATATTTTGTTTGTTTAAGATATTTTTAGCCAAAATCCAGTTTTACAAGTTTATAACATTTTTAAAAGTTGTTATTTCTTATACAAAAAAAATCGAATGGATTTTTTCAAAGAACATTCGTTAACAGCAAAATTTTACATATAATGAAATAATATTGGAGTTAAAGCCTTTATTTATTCTCGGGATGTTCTAATAAAACTGAATATTTGTGTAGATTTTTATTTTTGACTTTTTAAAACATTTGCAAAATGTTAAAAACAGAGACGAAAGTGGAAACATCATAGTGGAACCGCAGTCAATGCTGATTCTATGAAAGGACCACTTCTGCAGACTGTATAACGGCGTCGACGAACTGAATTCCGCATAGACGACGAAAGCCAACAATCCCGTCCTCCCGACTGAGACGAAGTAAAGATTGCTATATCTTAGCTGAAGTCTAATAAAGCCACTGGAGCGGATGGCTCCAATGCCGAGCTCTTAAAAGCAACTGGAGATAAGATGGTTAGGATCATGAACCAACTTATCTGTAATATATGGTCGGAAGAAAGCATGCCCGATGAATGGATCCTCAGTATTGTTCGCCCGATCCTGAAAAAAGGAGACCCTCTAAACTGCACCAACTATAGAGGAATTAGTCTACTTAACATAGTCTATAAAATCTTCTCTGTCGTAATATGTGAACGTCTAAAGCACATCGTCGATAACCTGATAGGTCCTTATCAGTGTGGTTTTAGACCAGTCGATATTCACATTACGGTAGATCCTGGAAAAAACCCAAGAACACAAAATCGACACCTAACATCTTTTCATCGATTTCAAGGCCGCATAAGAAAGCCTCTACAAGAACGAGCTGTATAGAGCCATGTCTATAGTTTTGACAACCCTGCCAAACTCGTCCGTTTGTTCAGGACGACTATGGAAAAATCACGCTGCTCCATAAAGGTTGGAAACAACTTAACAGAACCTTTCGATGTCAAAAAAGGTTTTAGACAAGGTGATGCGCTGTCATGTGAATTTTTTAACATCGTGCTTGAAAGAATAGTGCAGAGCTCAAACGTCAACACTAGAAGCACTATCTTTCAAAAGTCTGTCGAATGACTCAGCGTGATGTCAATGGGGCTTTTGTGAGTATTGAGGCAGAGGCGGCAAAAATGGGTTTAACGGTTAATGAGGGAAAAACAAAGTACATGCTGTCGTCAAGAAAGAACATACAACACCGACGTTCTGGTCAAAACGTCACCATCGACAGACGCAACTTTCAGGTAGTCAAGGACTTCGTCTACCTAGGCTCCGCTGTAAACGCAGAAAACAAAACCAGCGCTTAGATCAAAAGAAGAATAACTCTTGCTAACCGCTGTTTCTTTAGGCTAAGAAAGCAAATGTTACCAAAACCCTCTCTCGAAAGACCAAAGTGTCGCTATATAAGACTTATCATACCCGTCCTGCTATACGGTGCAGAAGCATGGACTATGACAAAAGCAAAAAAAAAAAATTTGTTCGTGTAATCAACGGTCCCGTATACATCGAGGAAGACGAGCTGCACGAGCCGTACAGTGACGTAGACTTAGCCAGAAGGGTAAGTCTTCGAATCCACAGGAAAGCGAAGTAGAGAAAGACCTCTAATCAGGTGACACGTACAAGTGGAAAGTGACCTCACCTAATTTTGAGCTCGAAACTGGAGATATCTATGTAGGGACCGAGCTAGATGAAGAAGTTTGTTGGGTGACGCCCTCACACAGGACTCTATCGCCACCTTAAGTAAGTAAGTTAGTAATTAGATTTTTGTAATATTCTATATATTGTTTACAACAGCATTTTGTTTTCGAAAAGGTCTCAAAATTTTCATCAATTTAGTAACTTTTTTCTAAGCTTTAGCTGAATATTATTCACAATTCAGATTTATAAGTTTAAATAACTGCAAATCCTCAAAACTTCCTCACAAATAAATTATAATTCAAACTCGTTTTTTAAAGAAACTTAAGGAGCTGTAGAGCAAGTCCTACAAACTTTAATATTTCATAATTGCTCGACACAACGGTCATCTAAAGTCAAGTTGTTAAAAAGTTTTGAAATACATCTCATAAAACTCGCACGAAAAAAAGGGTCGTATATACAATTTACACCTAAAGCATCAGTCAGTGTCAAAAATAAGCCGCAATGCAATCTTGTAAGAATGTCTTAAGGGACAAGTAAAAATTAACCCTATATAAGATAAAGAATAAAAACCGTTGCGTCGCGTAGTCCTTTCGTTGTCATTTAATACTCGAGGGCTGTTGATTATAATAATAACAAGTTTTGCAAAAGATTATCTGGAAAACCATTATTTATCATGAAGGTTTCTTTTCAAGTTTATATTTGTATAGCCGACATAATTATGGCATAATAGACTTTTTTAACTTTTTATTTAATATTTATTTCGTGATATTTTCTTCTTTTTTCATAAAAAGGTGTTTCCTTATCAAAAACGAATAATCTAAATCTAGGTATTCTATCAAAAGGCATCTTCTTTATCATAATCTTTAATAATCCCCACGATTTTACCGCTGGTACATAATACACCCAGAACTCTACTTATCTTCAGAAAGGACAATCTGTAGTGTTCACAGAGATTATTAAACTCTTGTATATACCTAAATTTAATTTTTTTTTTAACTTCTACCATTATTAGACCTGCATCCTTTCGTGCAAACAATGTCCTTAACATTTCTCTATCCACAACTTTTGCTGTCCTCCTTCTACATATAAATATATCGTAGCTTTAGCTTTCCAAGTTGAATCCGATTTTTCTATTCAAAAGCACAGCAAGTATTTATTATATCAACAATCGATAATAATAATAAAAATAGGGGAAAAAAAAGTAGAAACATTATAAAAGAATTCACTTCATTTTCCTATGCTACCACCATTTACCATACTCTGAATAACTCTGAAGGATTGGGATGAAAAATCCATTTTATCCTCTGTTTTCTATGAGATTTTCAGCTTTTTTCCTGTGTATAAATAGAAGAATTTATGGAGCCACATTGCATTCTGCACAATTCCATTTTCTTTTGAAAGAATTTTAATATTCCTCACACTTTCTAGGTTTTCTCTGTTTCTCTTTTATAATATTGAATATGAATCCTATCGATATTTTCCAAACATCACACGACGACAAAACAAAGTAAAAGAATTTCCTTTTGATTAAAAATTGAATAAATTATCCTCTTTGCTATATGAGTACATTTATGCATGCATAAGAAAGTGATGAAGGGGGGGGATAGAGGTGATTTTTGGTCTCGTTTTTGTTAATTTTATTCTTATCCGAATATAGTAGTTTATGATTTATTCAACATAACGACTCTTTGAATATAAACTCAATTCGAACTTCAATTATGCTCCATACTATTACATGCTACAGTTCTAGACATCAGAGCTGGCAACTTCAAAATTTAAGGAATGCATGAGTACTATTAATTTGCATTAGTTAAATTAAAATAAAATACATAAATATTGGAAGTAAAATAAAATATAAAAGTATACAAACAGGACATATCCAACTATAGCCCGATTTGCAAGTTATCAGTAATACCAAAACCTTTTGAAATAATTGTTTGAGATAAGCTTTCGTTTTTAATGAAAGAGACTATATCCCCATTTCAACACGGATTTTTAACCGGGAGATCAACTCCTACAAATCTTACAATTTTCTCTAACTTTGTTTTAAATAATCTAAAAAAAGGATATCAAGTCGATGTCATACATACGGATTTTGCCAAAGCATTTGACAGAGTTCACAATAGAATTTTAATTCATAAACTGGAAAAACCAGGTATACATTCTAACTTGTTAAATTGGTTGCGTTCATATCTCACAGGACGCATTCAATATTTCCGTATTGATTCGATTGGCTCAAGCCCAATAGATGTTTCCTCGGGTGTTCCTGAAGGTAGCCATCTTGGACCACTTTTGTTTCTTATATTCATAAATGATCTACCTGATTTTTTCTTAAATTCCTTTTCCTTGATGTTTTCCGGTGATCTCAAATATCTGAGATGCATTAAGGATCCGGTTGACTGTGTGCTTCTTCAAGAAGATCTTCAAAGCTTATCAATATAGTGCAATATCAACAAATTAAACCTCAACATTTCTAAATGTCAATGTTTTTCATTTTCTCGCCGTTCTTCTCCTCTTGGAGTCTCAACCAAAAAAGATCTCGGAGTCATTGTTGACTCTAAATTCAACTTTGCTTATCATTTAGAATTCATAATTAATAAGGTCAAATCTATGCTTGGATTTGTTATCCGCAACTCTAAAGGTCTAAGTGATCCCTTCGTTAGATCAGTTTTGTAGTACTTCTGTGTGATATGAAATCCGTTTTACAAAACTCATTCTGTTAGAATTTAAAAAATTCAAAGAAAATTTACAAGAATAGTTATGTATAAACTGAGATGGAACGTTGATGCTATGCCACCTTATAATACTCGACGTCAATTCTGGGCATTCAGACTTTAGAATACCGCAGCAAAATATTTTGCATAATGTTTATTAAAGATATCTTATCATATCATATTGACTGTCCGTTTCTATTGTCTCTTATAAATTTGCATGTTCCAACTCAAGTGCTTAGAAATCGTTATTTATTCCATGAGGCACTTCATAGAGTAAATTATGCTGTTAACGAGCCAAAATCTCGCTATGTCAGAGAAATTAACAAAATATCTGATTATATTGATTTTAATTTTCATTTGAGTAGGGAAACATTTAAAAATATTCTTTCTGGTTTATTAACTAAAATGCTGTGGTAAATAAATAAGAAGTTGAAAACACTGCCAGTTGCCTATTAATGCCCTTAAAATTTTGTTGCAATAAATCAAATTGTCATTTAAAGACCTTAAAAAAGGTAGTAAATTGACATCCCTGTTCAATATTTGAATTTTCCTTTCAACGGAGATGCAAATTCAATAAGTGAAAATATGAAGCGGGGTATAATGCGGAAGTATTGATAATAAGGAAATACACTATTGAAACAATCCTTTACTTATTTTTTTCTCTTCGTCCTTCGAAATGCGGTTATAGTTTGTATAATGAAAGAGATAGGGAGACAGAGCACAACTGCAATGAGAAAATCCATTAGATTATGCAGACTCCAAAAAGGATACTCAACAACAAAAAAAGTCACAGAAAGGATAAAATATTCAATGTTCTGCAGAAACCTTTTTTTATTTAAGTTGTACTCAGAATTTGTAAGGATTAAGTACAGAGATTTTCTTGAGAGAATATTTTATTGCCACATTTTATAAAGAAGACTTTTATTATAAATCCGATTAAAATCTTTTTATTTTTTCCTTTCTTATAAGGACTGTTACAACACAGACAGAAATGGTTTTGGTTAGTTCATAAATACTTATTTTTTTTTTCCTTTAAAAATACTTTTTTATTGTTAAAAAAAATTAAAATAATACAAATTAGAGGGACATCTACTTTCAGTCAGAAAATGAAAATGTTTTCGTTTTGTAGAAATGTGTAGCTATAATATTGTAGATAGGTATACTTATTTTATCCTACGCTGATTTAATTAAATATGTTTGGAGTTTCTTCCATAAGCAGAATACTTAAATAAAGCTAAAAGAGTATTATGTACATAATGAATAATGTAGCTAATGAGAAGACATAATGTATCAGACATGATGATACATTACACACAGGAGGACAAGGATCAGAAAACGTATATACTTTTAGTCACACGTACACGTAAGTACACGTAAATACTCATTAATAATATAGAGAACATCTTTGTAAGGATTGCGAATTTGTTATTTTCTGTGTCCTTTCTTCGATGGGCAAAACTCGAAGAAAATCTCATTTGAATTCAAAAATTGTCCTTTTAAAGAGCATATAGCAACCTGTGCTATACAGTTCACATTTATTGGGACAAAAACATAGGATAGACAATTTAAATCAAGCTTAAATAAATATTATATTAACTGTCGAAGGAATGAAAATACTTAAGCTCACTTGCAGGTAGGTTTTCTAAGGACATGCACACTTCTTCTTTTTATTAATTTGAATAAAATGAAAACAAATAAAATTTCTAACTTTTCCCACCATGGCCTCGACATATACATTAGGAATGATGTTGCTTATCAGCTCTTACCACAATATGGTCTTTGCGGGATCATGACGAAATCTAGAATGCCAAAAATCTCGAATGCCGAAAATCTAGAAAATAGAAAAAAATTATCTAGAACGCAAAAATCCCGAATCCGTAAAAATCCAGAATTAACAAAAATCTCGAAAGACTCTATCTAGAAAAAAATCTAGAAAAAAAATAAAAATTCGAGATAGAAAAAAATCTCAAAAAAAAATAAAAATTCCAAATTTTTTTTGTTACAGTTAAAACTCAATAAAAAAACAAATACATCAGTTTCAAAAATCAAATGGGGTGGCGCAACAGTCCGTTGTGAACCAGGGCCTAGTGACTTACAACTCTCAACCATTCCTGTGTACGAGTACTGTTGTCAGGAATGGAAGGGACCTGCAATTTAAGGCCGAATACGAACGGCTAGTTTGAGAAAGCACTTTTTCATGACAAGAATTACTCTTGAAGAATTTGCCAATTCCTCGCAAGAGGCAGTACCTGCAAAAATTAATTTTTTAAATTAAGATGGCACAGGAAGCGATTGAACCCAAGACCCCTTGCATGACAGCCAACGCACTAACCATCATGACACGGGTACTACCCACCAAGGGTTTACCCAATATTTTATTTTCTGAGCAAGAAAAATAGTTGCAAACAATAAGAAAGGTGCATGTATAGCAATGTGTAATTGTATGATTGATAACTTTACTTGTCAACTTTAAGTTTGTTAAGGAGAAGTAAGTTATCCAGAATGCGTGTTTAAATTTTTGAGGCAATGTTTAAAATTCGCGCGAATTTTGAACATTGCCTCAAAAATTCAAACACACATTCTGGATTTTTGCATTCGAGATTTTATTTTTCTAGATTTTGACATTTCGAGATTTTATTTTCTAGATTTTTGTTTTCGAGATTTTTTCCATTCTAGATTTTTGTTTTCGAGATTTTCGTATTCGAGATTTTTAATTTCTAGATAATTAATTTCTAGATATCGTGGTAGACCCGGTCTTTGCACCAATTCCTTTTTTTATTATATGTGGTTTAAATCTCCGTGAATAAGCAAATCATTCACTACTGTTTCCTTTATCGAAGCCCAAATTTAGACAGAGTATCAACTTCTCGTGAATTTGATGCTTTGTCTGATTCCATCCAAAGAATCGTTTCTTCCTATCCTCGCACTGAAATCGTTGTTACGGGCTATTTCAATTCACACAATTTTTCATGGCTTCAACATTCAGGCCAGACAACACCCGATGGATTGTGTGCAGAAATCTTCGCTGAGTTGAACCACCTAACTCAGCTTGTCAACGAGCCCATTCGAGTATCGGACGTTGAAAGTCGAGCAGAAAACACTCTTGACTTGGTTCTTACCTCTGAACCTGTAAGTACACTGTTAGTGTTCTATCTACTCTAGGCACATCTGACCATTGTGTTATATCAGCAAATTTCTCGTGTCAAAACTGTTCAGTAAAAGAAAAAGCTCCTAAGAGAACCGTTTGGCAATATGAGAAAGCCAACTAGGACGGTCTCAATAATTACTTCAGGATCTTTAACTGGTCACTATGCTTCCTCGATAGTGACGTTGACGCCAGCGCTGATATGATCATAAGTTTAATTCTCCCGGGAATGAGAACTTTTATACCAAACAGGGTTGAAAGTATCTGACCCAAGGAAAACTCTTGGTTTGATGCGAGCTGTAAAGAGGTTATTAGGGCCAAAGAGGTTAGTTTCCGTTGCTATTTAGCCATCCGTACTGAAGAAATCCGGAAAAAGTTCAAATAAGCCAGGAAGGCCGGCAACGCCTATATTCGACGGACGAAATTCTTACTTGACCAAAATTTACGACAAAAAATAAATCTCTTTGCTAGGCAGTTCGGAGCCTTTACTTGAGCGAGTTAGTGATTCTATGCAACCAATCTTTTTTCGCACTCGTACTGTGGCAAGAGTCCTAAGAGATCTAAACACACATAAATCCGCTGGTCCGGATGGTATCCCCACTATTGTTCTGAAGAGGTGTTCTTCAACGCTGGCAAAACCACTGCGTAAACTTTTTCAACTGTCCTAGTCCATAGGTCTCGTTCCGAGCGGATCGAAAACGGCATTTGTCTAGCCTATTCCCAAAAAAGGTGAATCTTCCTCACCTTCCAACTACCGACCGATTGCACTTACGTCCCATCTTTCCAAGGTCATGGAAACGCTGATTAATTATCAACTCAAGAAGCATCTTGAAGATCGAAAGCTTCTTAATGACCGGCAATACGGTCCACTGGTGATCTCATGGTTCATCTCACCGAACTGTGGAGCAAATCTTTACATCGTTTTGGAGAAAGTAAGATCATTGCACTTGAAATTTCAAAAGCATTTGATAGGATTTGGCATCAGGCTCTCTTATCAAAAATGCGTGCTTTCGGTTTTCATGAATCGCTGCTTCATTAGGTTAGAAATTACCTTTCGAATTGTCAATAAAAGTTGTATTGGATGGATTCAAGTCTGAAAACCACAAAATAAATACTGGTGTGCCCCAGGGCTCTGTTTTATCTCCAACACTCTTTCTCATTTTTATTAATGATCTTCTGTCTGCAACATCTAATCCAATACATAGTTTCGCTGACGATAGTACTCTTAGCTTTTCATATTCGTTTTCAGACTCACATCCCTCTTCTTTAGATGCGGAACTGCAACGACAAAATATGATAAGCTCATTAAATTCCGACCTAAACAGCATTGTTCAATGGGGATTAAAAAACCGCGTGGAATTTAATGCTTCGAAAACCCAATGCTGTCTTGTATCATTAAAGCGAGATATACCCCCTTTGCCATTATCCATGGATGGCACTTGCATCCATGAGACTGAACACCTCGATATTCTTCTTGTGGAATGATCACATACGCGATGTCGCCAAAAATGCCGCAAGGTGTTTGGGTTTCCTTAGGCGATGCAAGAAATATTTTTTCCCTTCGGATCTGGCTGTTATCTCTGGGCTGGTGCTCCTGCAACTTACTTAAGCCTCTTGGATAGCATTGAACGTAGAGCATTTAAATTGATAGATGATAATATCATCATTAGTTCATTTACTTCGCTTGATCATTGCCGTAAGGTCTCTTGTCTGACCCTTTTTTAGCGTTATTTTAGCGACTTATGCTCTAGTGAAATAGCCAGTTGCATTCCTCCCCTTAAACAGTTCAACCGTAATACTCGCGCTTCTAGGAATGCTCATCAGTATACCCTCGAGCCCAACTTCGGTCGTACTGTCAAATACAGAGATTCGTTCTTTAGCCGTACTACGCGAATGTGGAATGCCTTACCACACTCTGTCTTTCCTAGTCATTGCAATATTCAGAAATTCAAAATCAATGTGCACCGACAACTCCTTTTAAACCCTCTCACCTTTTATTGAAGTGAAGCACCTTTGCATCAGGAAATATTTAAAGTTATCAGAAAAATTAAGCTACTCATAAACTGTACTTTGCTCATAACAACAACAACATAATGTAGTACTTGCAGCCCCCAGTGTTCCACAAAGAATATGTGAACCCATTTTATATAAAAAAAAAAACTTTAAAGTTCTGTTAACAGAAGAACTAATTGGGGCTTTAAAATAAAATCCAACATATGATTCGAATTTTCATTGACAAAAAAAACATCTTCCATCATTAGGTCCATTTTAATGTTGGAGGATGAGTTAAAAAACAAAAAAATTGCCTGCCCGTGTTATTTTTTGAAGATTTGGCCATTTATGCAGCTTAAATTTATTTTTGAGAAAAAGTAAAAACTAAACTTTATGCCAAGGCACTAGAATGGTTCAAGACATACAAAAATTAATGTGTGAAGTTTTTAGTGCGGTCATGAAATATTTTATGAAAAGGATATTTCATGTGGTACTTATAAATATTCATATATATTTTAACAAAAACAAAGCTAAGTTAAAGTTAAAATAAAGTAACCCAGTTTCAAAATACGTTCAATTTGTATGCATGTTGAAAACAATAAGTTGTTCTAAATGAATATGTATGTAAGCTAAAAAATTAAATACTGTTTTTGCTGTATAAATCTCACAATGGAAAGTTGCTATTGGTTTTACACAGCATATTTTTCTTCTTTGTCTATAAAGAAAACGTTTTTACAAGTGTTCTGCATAAATCCTTGAAATTTAATGTACCTACTTCAATATGAAATGTAGGTAAGGTTTAAAATGATTTAATTTTTTTCGTACAATCTTTTATTGTTAATAAAAAAAAAATGTGTACAAGTTAACCGAAATCTCAATTTATTTTACCCACTTTAGAGCCTTTTCAGCATATTTCTACTCAAGTACTAACCTATATACAAAAACATTTAATACATGCGGTATGCTACACGTGTGTCGAATATACATATATTCATCCAGATACCAACCTGACATATGTAAGTACCTACTCGAAAATCGACAGTCATTTTAATGGAAAATCTCAGCAAGACAAAGAATAAAACAAGGTTACCTACTTTTACCTATACACATAAACGAAACATCAAATGGATGGAAAATAATTTTGTGTTTTCTTTGCCTCTGTGTAATACTTAAACTTCTCTCTGAACCCTAATCGCTGGTCAATTCAATACATATGAACCGAACTATCCTAGTCAGATTTACAAGACCATCAACAATAATACATATTTGTGTTACCCATAAAGGCCACCTCCCAGAAAGCTTAATCCCATATTAAAAAACACAAAAAAATACATATATACCTTACCTAAAGTCCTTCATGATATTATGTATGCGGGTACCTACGCATAGACTAAAACCAAATACAAAAAAATGAGGACGAAAAATCCTTGGAAAGGTTAACATGTTTGTTCTGGGGTGTGTTAGGGATGTAGATATGGACTTGGACTATAACCGAAGTCCTTTTGTTGTGTGTTGTGTCAATTTGTCATTTACCCTCATACAAGCAGCCTCTTTGATGTTTTTTTTTTTCCTTCATAAGAAATTTTCCCGAAATCCAGTGGCAGATTAATAAATGGACATAATCAGCACTTAAATGGGGTCATTTTCGTTTAGGTCCTTTTTTTTGTTCACGTATTCAAATAATGGTTTTATTTTATTTATGCATATTTTTAATTTAATTTTTGTTTACAGTTTCGGGATAGTCAAAAAAAAACTGCTTTTGGAGCTTAAATGGAATTGGGTAATAACTCACGTTATTGTAAAGAATGTAAAAGAAAAATTCAAAACTACTCGAAACCGTTGACAATAGAATAAAAAACACTTTGTTATTCTTTAAAATGATAAACCCATGTTAACTTTTAAGAATTTTTTTTTAATGTAAAATCAAAAGCAAAAGTTTCATCAAAATTGATCCAGCAATTTTTGAGAAAAAGGAAAGGAATAAATGGCGAAAAAATTCGATGTCACTCGTGACAGCCTCATCCCCTACGAAAAAATTCGATGCCACTCGTGACGCATATCATAGCAAGATGAAAAGATTCTTTTTCACCCTGTCCTCTACGTCATCATTTAAATATTTTAATTTATTCATAGCGCATTTTACTATCGTATTTTTTCTTCTTTCATCAAGCGCCTCCAAAAGATTCAATCTACCTCTGACGTATCCTGACGCCATACTTCATATAATTCACGCACCAATCAAAAGAACATTGCAAAAATATTTTTTTTGGTTCGATGTTATATCATATTTTATTCGAATATAAACAAGAAATAAAGCTGTCAGTCAGGCTTGTGTGAAGCTTCAAAAGTCACAACCTTCATGACAGGATTTTTATCTCTCTTGGTCAGGATCAAATATTTTTTTTTGTCTGTAAATATAAATCAAAAAATAATAATGATCTCCACTGGAATAACAGTTCTGTAAGTGACATATTTCCTTGTTCAACTATATTGGTGTTGATATTATGCACATGTAGTCCTTTTAAAAGGATATGAGATGTGAATGTTGACTTTTGTGTGTGTGTGTTAGCCCTCGATGGGGTTTAATGATATTGGGATTAATTACTGAAAGACAACGTGATTTTCATCCAATAAATTGGATTGTCAATTGAATGACATTTTGGACAACAAAAAAAGATAAAAAATAAAGTGTAGGCGGTACTTTAATATATCGGTACTTGAAAATGCTAATTTCAAATTAATTTTTTTTTTAAAGGATATACAAGTAAAAAAAACAGCATTTGATAACACAAAGAAATGTTGGTCCCTACATTGAATATTGTAAATACCTCCCTGTAACTTAAAAAGACTTAATGCAAAACAGGTTCAACACTTTACAAGTTTTTAAGTTTTTAATACTTTTACCTTAAAGCCATAAACGAAAACAATGAACAATTTATTGTGTAAACATTTGAAAATAAATAAAGTACTTATACGCCCCATAACACAATTGATATAATATCGTATTCATAAAGCTTAAATTATTTCTCAAAAGTAATTTATACTGTTAACACGTTTCTGCTGTCATCTAGTGCCTTAAAAAGTATTTCATGTAAAAAAATGTACTTAAACAATGTAAAAGAGATAAAAATAGTTTTTTTTAAACTTTCATAACTTTTTATCAAAAGAAATTACATACTAGACATT
The DNA here is from genome assembly GCF_945859685.1 of Eupeodes corollae. Lineage (NCBI taxonomy): Eukaryota > Metazoa > Arthropoda > Insecta > Diptera > Syrphidae > Eupeodes > Eupeodes corollae. The sequence goes on from NC_079148.1 coordinate 44,720,063, forward strand.
GTAACAGGGTTATTAGTAGTGTTTTATTTGGCACGATTTTTAAGTATTTACTAATATACTTACAAAATCAATGAAATCGTTTAAGAAAATTGAAAATAAAAATAAAAAAAAATTCATCCTTAATAGATTCATAATGAATCTTGATTAAATTTGTTCTTACTTAAAGCAAAAAGTATGCTAATCTGTTCTTTTAGAAGCCATTAGAAAAACCGACACTCATAACATCCTCATCCTTGACTTTTCCACTCAATGACTTCTGATGCTTGTTTTCCAACAGAAATAAAAACTTCTCCTATTCCTTGAAAATAAGCTTCAGAGGTTGTGTTTTTTTTGTGTTTGTATATAAAAGCTCAAAAGCCACTACCTTGTCGAAAACCCCTATTAGTGCAGAGGCAAATACACAAATTATCTCGCAAAATATCATTATATTTGAGGTGTTTCTTATTTCCTTCCGACTTAATTTCTATGAACATCAAGCCGAAAAAAAGATAAGATGGTGTTTTTTTTTGCTTTTTGGTATTCAGGTTCTCATCGTCACTGTTGTCATGGAGTTTATATGTCTCAAGGACTTCTCTAGACAAAATCTTCAAAAAGAAACAAAAATTAAACCACATCCAACCAAGGATACTTTTCGAGTTCTAGAAAAAGCCTTTAAAAAAGCCTCAATTCACAGTGAGGAAGATTTCATTAAATACCTTAACAATATTCGCACACAAGCTCAAGTCTCATTTTCTAGTAGCTTGCGATGTGGTGATGTATTCAAATCTACATAGAATAAGTATACCCTTCTCAACTTATCTCAATGATTATACAAATTTATTCCATTAACCTTCGTTGAGAGGAGTTGGATTTGAGACTTGTGATATAGGCAGGATATAATGCAAACCGCCTGCTTGCCTTCTGACTGACGTCTCATAATCAAAAGGACTTCAACGTGTGTCATCCATGATTGTAGTGACAACTCTACGAAAGTATCGTCCTCGTTTCTATCCCAAAACGAAAAAAAAAACATCTTAAGCCCAATCTATTCTAACATCATAATCTCATCAGGGATAATATGTGACAAGGATCCCATTGCACAGCAGTGGCGAAGTTTTTGTTGCTTTTTCTCAAACACAGAATTAAATCATTCCCCCCTGACACACACAATTTACCCATTAGTTTACTCTCAGCTCCCTTTTTTTGGTTATAGACAATCCTTGTGGTTAAAGGTAATTTGTAGTGCGTATCCTTTGATTTTTATTATAGGAAGCTATGCCTGATGCTACACTAAAAGGTTAAGGTATGGCTACATTATAAAGATAAAAGGTGAAAACCATAATAAGTAAATTTAACTTCGAGACTCTGTATGGACTCAGTATGGATCTTGAATAATGTAGAAGTTTGGGTTTCTTAAATAAATTTCGTGTTGAAAGGGGATAATAGTCGAATTCAAAATGATGATAGTCGTAGTCAAGGCCTTTTCTGCTGTGTCGTTAAGTGTCTTAAGTTATTGACGCCAAGGGTTAAAAAAATGCTTTTCCTGGTGATGAATTTTATGGAAATGGCTATGCGGAAACATTTAAATATTTTATGCGCTTTGACCCTAACTCATTTTATGTCGATTTATAGCGGTAAGTGCATGAATCCGTTTCAAAGAAAAAAAAAATACATACATATAAAATAAGTGATCCTTGTAGGTCCTTAAACAGAAAACAACAACAAAAAAAAGGAAATAAAAAGTTTGATGTTTCACATGTTTCATGGTTCAGAGGGTATGTGTGTGTTTTTTTGTCGTCTCAAAGGAAGAAAAAGAGAGCCTTCTTTTTTTCTGGAAGCTTGTACTTTACTCTATCGCTGCTGTTCGGAATGTTTAATGAAGTGAAACCTTACAGCGTCGTTTTTCTTATCGTATTTTGGTGTTTTTATTTTTGTTTTCTTAGCTGTTGAGAGCCCATAAAGCATTTAGTATCTACCTTTACGTGACGTAAGGTTTCTTCCAAAAAAAAGGAACACAACAAAATAAGAGAGGGATCTGTAAAATGTTTATCTTCAAAAACTCATGTGAAATAAGATTGAAAAGTGTGGGAAAATCGCTTTATTGCCTGAAAAACAGGCGGCTTTATGGGTGTGTAACTTGATGAGGAAATATAATTAAGATGCATAAAAGATGAAGACATATAAAGTAAACATCCTACCTTCTCTTTAAATGTAACCTTTTTTTTTATTTTATAAGTAAAACCATAAATTTGTGAAGATAGGTACATGTATGTATAATAGATAGGCGTATCTTTACCCTGTTAACAAAATAGAAATTTGTAAAGAAATGTTTAAATTTACACCGAATAAATGTAGAATTTTAAATTTGTAATTTGAATTATATGTATAGAGACTCTAGTTTTTTATTTATTTGAGCTTAATTCAATTAAATACGCAAGAAGAAGGCAAAATCATGACTAAAAGATGACCCAAGTCGAAATTGTTGAAGCATTTCACATTTTATTATTTTTTACGAAGGTGATATAATATGTGTAAATTTTACATGTAAATCAATTTTAATGATAAGTTTTAAGCATATTTTCTATCTGCTATTTCTTAAAAGTATCTTTGAAATTATTAAAAATAACTAAAATTGAGTAATTTTTACATGGAAATAGGAAGATATTGAAATTGATATTATTTTTTCAGTCGATCTTTTTTTACATTTCTCGACGTTTTAGGGTCCCTTGAATCTTAATAAAAGGTTGTTAGAGAAGTTTCTGGTAATGTTTTTAACATATTTCTTTTTTTAAAAAAAACACTTAATTACCATTTGACAACCTTCAAAAAATAGTAAAAAATTGGTAAAAATTGTTTTTCGACTAAAATATCTTGGGAACTTAAAGCTATATTAACTATTTTTCTATGTATAAGTTATATAAGTAGGTTGTGACAATCTACGCAAACGAGTTAAGGACAACGAACTTTGGATATGCACCTGGAATGTTAGGTCCCTTAACGAACCACGTGCGGCCGAAGAATTAGCGGAGGCCCTAGACTGCTATAAAGCAGACATCACCGCCATCCAGGAAATACTATGGGAAAGGATGGGCAAAAAGAGGATGCCAAACTGCGATATTTATTATGGTGACTGCTACCACGAAAACCAACAGCGCTTATTTGGATGCGGTTATTATCATTGGAACCAGACTTAGGCAAGAAGTCTTGAGCATGGTGCATCATTGAGCGCGTCATGAGCACGCCCCACGGAAGAGAAAGATGACAACACCAAAGTTATGTTCTTTGAGGTCTTAGATAAAACAAATGAGTAGTGTCCTAGCTAAGATTTTAAAATTGTCCTGGGCGATTTTAATGCCAAGCTAGGATGGGAAGACATCTTTGGTGGACTGCACAACAACACTTCCGACAACGGATTAAGACAAACAGATTTTGCTGCGATCCGAAACGCCATGATAGCCAGTACGCATTTTCAATACCTCAACAACCACAAAGGAACTTGGAGTTCTACAGATACCGTCAACCAGATTGACTATATTGCGGTCGTCGCCAAACATGCTTCTAGCATCATAGATGTCTGAACTTTCCGAGGTGCTGACATCTACTCGAACCACTACCTCGTTTTAGCCAAGGTAGCACTTCGGGTTTCCAGACCCAAGGCAAAACAAGGAGATGCTGGGAGAAGGTACAACGTCGAACGGCTACAATCGCCAGAGATCGCCAAACCCTTTACCGACCGAGTTACAAGTAACCTCTATCAAAGTTCTTTGCCACCAACACAATGTATCGAAAACCAGTGGCAACATTGCCAAGATGCAATCAGAGAAGCCGCTTCTGGTGTAATGGGTTTCAAACTGCAACCAGCAAGGAACCCCTGGTTTGATGAGGAATGCCGGTAGGCAAATGCAGCCAAAAAACAGGCCCGCAAAGCGGCGCTGCATAAAAGGATGTGAGCTGCTCATGAGCTCTATGAGCAGAAGGAAAATGTGAGTGCATGAGGAGCGTGCGGTCGAACATGTTGAGAAGTTTAAAAGCAGGAATGCAGTTAGAAAGTTTTATGAACAGGTAAAACGGAATTCACAGGTACATACACAAATCTTGAACCGAAGGCTGCAAAGACGAAAGTGGAAACATCATAGTGGAATCGCAGTCACTGTTGAGGATATGGAAGGACCACTTCTGCAGACTGTATAACGGCGATGACAAACCGAATTGTACAGGATAATCCTTTCAACGTAGACGACGAAAGCCAACAATCCCGTCCTCCCGACTTAGACCAAGTAAAGATTGCCATACCTAAGCTGAAGTCTAAAAAAGCCACTGGAGAGGATGGCTTGGATGCCGAGCTCTTTAAAGCAGCTGGAGATAAGTTGGTTAGGAGCATGCACCAACTTATCTGTAAGATATGGTCGGAAGAAAGCATGCCCGATGAATGAAACCTCAGTATTGTTTTGCCCGATCCAAAAAAAAGGAGATCTCTATACTGCACCTGCTAAAGAGCAATCAGTCTACTTAACATAGCCTATAAAATCGTCTCAACCGTAATATGTGAACTTCTAAAACCAATCGTCAACAACCTAATAGGTCCTTATCAGTGTGGTTTTCGACCAGGAAAGTCCACACTCGATCCTGAAACAAAAACCCTAAAACATCAAATCGACACCCACCATCTTTTCATCGATTTCAAGGCCGCATATGACAGCATCTACAGGGACGAGCTGTAATGAATCATGTTTAGTTTTGGCATCCCTGCCTAACTCGTCCATTTGTGCAGGATGACCATGGATAATTCACGCTGCTCCACAAAGGTTGGAAACAACTTAACAGAACCTTTCGATGTCAAAAAAGGTTTTAGACAAGGTGATGCGCTGTCATGTGATTTTTTTAACATCGTGCTTGAAAGAATAGTGCAGAGTTCAAACGTCAACACTAGAGGCACTATCTTTCAAAAGTTTGTCCAATTACTACCATGCGCTGATGACATTGACATAATCGGAAGAACTCAGCGTGATGTCAATGGGGTTTTTGTGAGAGGCGGCAAAAATGGGTTTAACGGTTAATGAGGTCAAAACAAAGTACATGCTGTCGTCAAATAAGGATCTACAACACTGACGCACTTCTTGGTCAAAACGTCACCATCGACAGACGTAACTTTGTGATAGTCAAGGACTTCGTCTACCTAGGCTCCGCTGTAAACACAAAAAGCAACACCAGCGCTGAGATCGAACGCAGAATAAATCTTTTTAACCGCTGTTTCTTTGGGCTAAGAAAGTGGTAAAGTCCTCTCTTGAGGGACTAAAGTGTCTCCATATAAGACCCTTATTATCCCCCTCTTGCTTTACGGTGCAGAAGCATGGACTATGACAAAAGCTGATGAAAGCACACCTTGGTCGGTTCGAGCGAAAAGTTCTTCGTGTGATCTACCGACCCATGCTGTACGGGCTGTACAGCGACGTAGACTTAGCCAGAAGGGTAAAAGTACAACGACTAATATGGCTGGGTCCCGTAATGCTCCGGCGCAGAAAGTCTTCAAGTCCACACCCCCAGGACACCGCACCGAAGTAGAACAAGTGGAAAGTGACCTCACCTAACTGGAGACATCTAGTTAGGGACCAAGCTAGATGGAGAAGTTTGTTTGCTGAGGCCCTAGTTCACACAGGACTGTAGCGCCACCTTAAGTAAGTAAGTAAGTAATATAAGTTATGAAAAAACTGTAACTAAACAAGATCTTGTGTCAAATAATCAAAGTAAGGAAAGGGTTAATATAATAGGTAATATATATTTTTCAATCAATTTAAAACTATTTTCTTTTCATGAAAGACTTTGAAGTTGATTCTAACATTTGTCAATTTTATTTCCACAAAAATCTTTTCAATCAATTTCATAATAAATACTTAAGAAACACATTTATTGTTTTTCACCCTCTTGATAACTAAGTCTTCCTCGGAGCTAATATAACAAAAAAGAAATAACCCAATTGAGAAAAATGACATCCCCATCAGTCATGACATAAATACTCATAGTATCAGTTATCATTCTAAAAAAAATAATATATATGTAATATGTATGTAAGACGAATGACCTTAACAAAAAATCAGAAATTCTCTATCGTATTTTTATATAAAATAAATATCCCAATAAGCAAGAGGAAGATAGATAAGGACCATACAAAAAACTTATATCTATGTTATCAAAGACCTTGGTGGAAATTCCATTACGAATGTTATTTTCACCATGAGTGTCTTATTTCATTATTTCGGCAAGAAGTGGAAGGGAGCAAAAAAAAATAACTTAAATACAATTTATTACAAAAATGAACATGAGTGTAATAAAATTTAGAACTTAAGGAAGCTGTTAGTGCCTTAATGTTATAGACAAAATGTCTACTAGATCTTTGATTGAAAAATTTATTTTTCGAAGGACGATGAAATTTTGAAAACAAATATTTTTTAGTGAAACATTAATATTTAATATTTGACACATTTGATAATATTTATTCTTATTCAACGCCATTATAAGAAAGATTCATAAGAAGTAAGCTTAACATTTAGAAAATTAGGTCTTCTATAAGAACTGAAAACTCATTGGAAGCAAATCGACAAGGAACTCATTTGATATGAAACCTAAGCTAACATAGACACTTATAGAAATAGTCTTGAATTTTTTCAATTGATATAAATTATTACTTCACAAAAAAGGAATTAAAGTCAAATTTCATAATGAAGAGGTTAACTTTGTGCCTAAATAATCTTATTTTCATTCAAAGAAACTTCATTTAAAATCCAAATTAATTCTAAATCACATAATTATAAAATGTTCAAAGCTTTTTATGTTTTATCGTGAGCAATTATAGTAAGCCCATCAATCATAAATCCTCCAATTTTCAATTATTTCTTCAATTTCAATTAGACGCACTTCTTAAATTTTCTCATAACATTCTATGCTTACATAGAAAATACGATGAAAAATAAACTTTTTCTACAAGTTTACTAAAATAAAATAAAAAAAAAAAAAACAGTAATAAAGAAGAAAAATAAACTTTAAGCCACCCTCAAAAAATAATCATGGTAGGAAGGTTTCAATAAAGTTCTACGAAAACTTATTCTTCTCAGTTTAATTATTTTAAGGAAGGAACAAAATTAAAAAGAAAAAAAACGCTGACGAAAAAAACTACCAACAAGAAAATGAAAATAAATTTGAAAAAAAAGTTTCACTATAAATGTAGAGGCATTAGTGTGTGTTCTTGGGATGACAGTTTACTTTACGAAGAAAGGAAAAATATTTACTCGATGATGGTCCTTCCATATAATGTGAGCAGAAATGTAGGCAACTAAGTAAAGTTTTAACTTTTTTTGAAAATTATTTTTGTAGACAAATTCATCAGAAATATGTTCTTTTCCAAAATACACAAAAACCTTAGAAGGTGCAATAACAAATATTTTCTTTAAATTCAAAAAAACTACTGAACTCTAGGTTGGAACAAGAATGCAATAACTTATGAATGCAATCACTTATGAATGCAATCATTTCACATCATTCATTGAATTAATTTGAAATATCTAAATCATTTGTTTGATTCTTTGTTTTCAAGTCAAAATTATGCAATCATTGCTTTAAATTCTATAAAAACATATCATGTCATATTTAGTTTCAATCCTTTAACAACAAAATTAAATCGAAATATTTGTAGGTATTTTTATTTAATTTGCAAAATATTTAAATTATTTAAGTCCTTAAAAAAACACATTGAAATTTTCTATGATTATTTGCAATACTCTTTACAAAATGAATTTCTATGGTCATTCAAGTCCTATACAATAAAGAACAAGGACCAAACATTCATAAGTTTCAAAACAAGTCCTTCTGCATAGTCACACATACATAAAACAAACACCCAAATCTATGTGATGCAATGTACAAAACACAATTTTCACATAAGCAAAGCATCAGCATACCAATCTCATTCACATTAGAAATGAGACATGAAGCTTGTTATTTCGTTGCCACTCAATTCTCCTGATGGAGCACCAGGACACTAGGATAAGTCTATAGGGATCTGTATTTCAATGTAGGAGTATGCGTGAATCGAAATACACATGTAGGTATGCACAATACATATTCACATATCTCTATCTACGAATATAAATAGAAAACAAAAAACACAATGCTCCGAAACAAGGACTCTTGCTGTCTATGGTTTGTTGTGGTGTGGTATGTCATGACATGGGATTTGTATTTTTCCTTATCTATGTCCTTTGGTGAGTAATTCAAAAAAACCAAAAACACAAAAAAAAAGGAAAATAAAAGATTGAAATGGAAAATTGGTATTTCCACTATAAATGATAATTCAAGAGGGGATATATGGTATACCCGTATCTGTATGATGATGAGTTTGATGATGATGAGTGGTGGGTAGATGTGCGATGATGACATGAATTCATTCAAGTCTGGGACTCAGAGTGACAACAAGAGTGACACTCAGTCTTTGTGGCAGGGACAAGTGCGCGACAACATCATCAACAACAACAACAACTACATTTGTATATTATGTTGGGTTTTTTATTTTTTGGTTTTTCAAAAATAAATTGAGTCGTTGAATGTTAATACTGAAAATAAGTACTAAATTAGGTTCATAAGTAGAAACGGTTAGGGGGTAAATAGAATATACAAAAACACATGTTTCTATACATAAAATTATGTAGAAAAAAATGATGAATGCGACGAATGGGAATCGTTTCAATTTGAATGGAAATTAGTAAGCAATATATGCAAATGTTTTTATGTTTTTATCTTTTGCGTTCTTTGATGGTTATTTATTTATTTTTTTCAAAAATAAATAACGTTTCTATTTATGGAGAAATCAAACTGAGGACATGGGGTCGTTTTTTTGAAGGATGTCAAAAATAAAAGAGGTATTCAGACTGAAGTTTATTTGAATCGTCGTAATATGTAGGTACATATGTATTAAATAAAGTGAACAACTCCCTTTTTTATGTGAGTTGGGGTTTTTATTTTATTAATAAAATAAATTGCACATTATGAATTCATAAAGAAAAAAGTTTTGGTCGGACGTGATTTGTCACCGTAAGGACAACTTTGATTACAACCTAGGGTTCGTCCTAACAGGAAATACCAAAAAATAATGAATAAAATGTATTTTGAGGATTTTAAAACTCTTAAAAATAAGCGAACTTAAATCAAATTTAAACAAATCGAATAGTAAAATTAAAAAGTTCGAGGAAAGAGTTCAGCGAACTTAATACAAAATTTAAAAAGCAAGTTATCATAACATTTGAGCTACAAAACTTTATTAAAATGATTTTTCACTTTCATCTTTAATTCCTTACATTTAGAGGAAAGAAAGAACGAACGTTATGTGTATTGTCATAAGAAATCTTATCCCTGTTTTTTAACTGTTAGCGTTTAGCTCTTTTTTCATATAGTAATTTATTTAAAAATTTAACTTGAAATTTACAAATTTTTAGTATTTGGGAAAAATGTTAAGTGCTAGGAATTCAAATATTTTGAAAACTGTTTATTTAACCCTAAAAATATAGAGATTTAGATTATTTTAGAAGCTGTGCTTGTAATAGACACAAAGCTAATAGGTTAAAAAAGCAGTAGTGTTATAAACTATTACAAAAAAAATGAGAAAAACTGTTTTTTAACTTCCTATAGCAAGTCCGATTTATCAAATTGAAAATTTTGACATTTCTCGACGTTTCAAGGTATTTAGAAACGAAATAAAAGATTTTTAGAAAGATGTCTGTGCGTGCGTGTGTACGTACGTTCGTTCCGTACGTCCATACGTTCGCTCCGTACGTCCATACGTTCGCTACGTTTTTTTCGTTGTCCATAGCTCAAAAACCCGAAGAGATATCGATTTCAAACAGATACAGATAATAAGGCAGAAAGATGCAGAAAGGGCTCTCAAAAAAATTGCGTGGGTGGTTTTTTTTACCATAGCAGTTTGAAAAAAAGGTGAACATTTGATTTAACCCTTAATATTTCATGAACCAAAAACGCCAGAGACTTGAATTAAATTTTATATAATAAATTTTAACGTTATTTCAATGAAATATATTTTTTGAAAAAAATCCATTTTACGGTTTTTTTTTATAAATCAAAAAAAAACTGAAAAAAAAATGTGACACCTCCAAAATTTTACGACAAAAATATGATTTTTTCTCCAAAACAATTTTGTGCAACGAAGAATAATGTTTTTGACATCTGATAAAATTTGGAGAAAAATCGAATTGACAGTTTGTTTATAAAAAATACAAATCTAAAAAAAAACATTACTCAAAGTTGGCAAACAATTTTTTTCGAATCAAGTATCTTTTAAAACACTTGAGATAATGCCTTCGAATTAATTTTTAATAATAAGAAATATTGTTTTTAACATTTTGAAAAATGTTGAGAAAAATCGAATTGACAGTTTTTTTACAAAAAATAAAAACCTAAAAAATATTAATAAAAGTTGGTAAAAATTAATTTTCGACTCAAACATCTTTTCAAAAATTGGAGATATTGACTTTGAACTACTTTTATCTTAAAAAAAATATTATTGTTAATATTCAGTCAAATTTTGAAAAAATCGAATTGACGGTTTTCGTACAAAAAATTAAAAACCTAAAAAAAATTAACAAAAGTTGGTAAAAATTGATTTTCAACTCAAATATCTTTTCAAAAATTTGAAATATTGGCTTCAAACTAATTTTATCTTGTAAGAAATATTGTTTTCAACATTCGATAAAATTTTCAAAAAAAATCGAATTAACAGTTTGTTTACAAAAAATAAAACTCTAAAAAAAAACAATACTAAAACTTGGTCAAAATTTACTTTCGACTTAAATAGCTTTTCAAAAATTAAAAATATTGGCTTCAAACTTATTTTTTTTTTCACATAAAATATTGTTTTTGATATTCAGTAATTTTTATATAAAAATCCAACAGTCCGTTTTTTCATAAAAAATAATATCTACAAAAAATAGTACGCAAATTTGGTAAAAATTGATACGAGTACATATATACAAACTTTTAAGCGAGACAAATCGACAGACGGGATGGGAAGTTATCAGTCGCATCCAACCCCTTTTTTTTAATTAAAATTAAACGAGGCTGGGGTTTAACTAAGACTAATAACTTCTACTCCTTTCTGTCCTTTTCTTGCTGAAAACTTAAAAAAAAATTCATAGCAATATTTTGTGTCAGAGAAATTATTTGAAGTCAATATTTTTCTCTGTTCTTCTAATAATTAAGTCGAAAACCCATTCTTGTCAGTTTTTGGTAGGTTTCCCTTTTTATTTTTTTTATAAAATTCTTCCGTTGAATTTTTGTTAAAAACTAAAAAAAATATGTAGTTTGATTTCATTTCTATTTTTGTGACTGTTGGATTTTTATAAAAAATTCACTGAATATCGAAAAAAATATTGTTTATAAGATGAAATTAGTTCAAGGCCAACATCTTGGGATTTTTACAATAAAATAAATAATAAATAAATAATATAAAAAGGGCTTTGAAAATAATAGGTGATAGAACTTTAAACGAAACAGTTACGTCACTCGGACACCGCCGCAAGTTTCATGCCTTTCGTTGCTCTACCGATATTTTTATAAAGAGTGTTCTGTCGAATAAGCCAGTTGCATTCCACCCCTTAAACGATTCAGCCGTAATACTCACACTTCAATGAATGCTCATCAGTTTAATCTTGAGCTCAATTTCGGACGTACTGTCAAGTACAGAGATTCTTTTTTTAACCGCACAATGAGAATGTGGAATTTATTACCCAGCTCTGTTTTTCCCATTTTGATATTCAAAACTTTAAGACCAATGTACATCGGTATCCGCACTTTGTGTAAACTTTAAATATGTTAAGGGTATTAATAACCCCGTGAGTGCCCGTTAATTATAAAAAAGAAACAAATCCCGATTTCTCAAAAATAATTACTCTTTTTTTAATATTTTTAAAATAAACCTGTTGTTGGAAAACCTTACAAAAACAAATTTTAATTGCGGTTTTCATTTTATCCTGATTGAAAACCAGGAATCCTTTTTTAGTATACAAGTCCACAATTCAATGCAAATACTATACTCTAACTTCAGAGTTTAAGGCTGTCGGTCAAGGTTCTGATACAGACAGCATACGAGCAGAAAAACAGACAGGCAGACAGACAGACAGAACTGCGAACGCAATTTCAATCTAAATGGAGTTTGATTAGGAATATGTTTCGTATTTTACGCCACGTCAGTCAAGTCATGCCAACAAAATGACGTTGCTATGGAAAGTCTCAAGTACACACGTAAACTCTTATTATGCCATCAATTTTGTGTATTGACCTAAAAGAGAATTATTCAACTTTCACATCACTCACACAGCAGCAGTTCTGCTTGAATTAAATATATAGGGCAATAGAATCACAGTTATTCAGCTCATGGAAATTTTATTTTATATACTTGAGATTTTCAATGTAAAACTTTTCATATTTACTTCGATAATGATATATTTTTGGCTTATACCAAATCTATAATATTACCTTTTAAACAAATATCTTTCATACACACACAAATGTAATGAGAGTTTGTGGTTAAGGATGATCATTTTGACTGCAACTTTGTTGGGGTTCAGTTTTATCTATTCAACAAATATAATATTGTAAGTTTAGTCATAAACCAAATTCAAAATGATAAAATTAACTTCTGCCATTCAATGGGACTAAAATTGTGGTTTTGCAATACTATAAAGCCAAAAACCTCTCTACAACATTAGATACAACACATACCGACTTCTAATTTTGAAGTACATTCCATATTCAATGAGAATATTTACCAAAGAAAAATAAGAAACACAAATAAAAAAAACTTTACAAAACTTTCTCAAACAACATTTACGAAATTTATCAGAGCCCAAAGTTCAACTAACCATCATCATCATCATCATCATCATCATCGTCGTCTTCGTGGCCTTTATTAACTTTGTATACAAGAGATTTGTATTTTATGTTCCTATCCTTGATATAGGAAGTTGTTGTGTTTTTGGGGTTTTTTTGAATTGAGATAAGACGAAGATAACAAGATACGCATTTTAGATACTCTTGGTTTAATTTAATGATAATGGACCTAGAACTATCTTTGTATAAATAATTCAACAAAAAAACATCAGAATAAGAATAAGACATCGTATATGACCGGATGTCATTCTCAGAGTGAGACAGTAGGTATACAAAACTAAACACACTCTCATAGTAACACAACAGACAAAAATAAAACTTTGGAATTTGGATTCAGTTTTCTGAAGAGTAGGTAAAGCCTAAATATCCTTACCCTTACCCATTAGAATATTTTTGGAAGTTATTTTAGATAAATTGATATGGCTTAATATGTAATGTCGTGCCTTGGCTTTTGCTAAAAAGTTTGTATTGCTTTTGCTAAGAAGTGTCATTACTACAAATGGGTGTACTTTGTATGATAAATTTTCTTAAAGAAGAAGGTTAATGGACAAAGTTGATCTGGCTATATTATAGTCGAGATGAAGATGTAGAGCAGGAGCTATTTTGAAATAAGATGTCATGATGTTCATAATGTTAATTTAAAATAAGCAAAAAACAAGACATTATATTGCTCACAAAGAAAAGATAAAAATAAATGCAAATGGCTACCTTTGTATGTATTTATATAATAACATACTCGATTATATATATTTTCCGAGTTTTCAGTAAGATGTAAGTAAAAAGTCTAATTTTAGTAAGACGTTTTTTTCTTATTTTTCTCGATACTTTAAATGTTAAATACATACGTTTTTAGTTTTGGTGAAAAATACTTGTTTATAATCAAACGTAATGATTTAAAGCGATTCAAAAACTTTAGATTTTTGTGCCTTCAATTTATTACGTTCTTACATACTATTTACTTTTAACACTTGTAGTCTACGACACCATGATCCATTATCTTTATATAATAAAAAAAATCGTGTTGATACATTTGTACATTTTGTATGTCTTATAGTGCATTTTCCAATAAGAGGTTGTATTTTTGAAACACCGCTTTGGGCAGCTGTCACTTTTAAAACTGTCATCTTTTGAATTTTACAGCTTAAAATAAAATTTCACTTCAAAAACGATATCAATCTTGCAGTCGTGGTTATTATTGTAAAGCATCTTTTTGGGGCAGCCACTATTCAAGCTATTGAAAAAGTTTAAACTTATAGGACAATAGAGTAGGTAATTGAAAACCTTTTAAAATCAGAGAATAATGCTTAAAAAAATAAAAACAGAAGAAAATAATCCGGTCGATAATCGACCACGCCATATTTTCTCTGATTGGGTTCTTGAAATGCATAAATTCCTCCAAATTTTCATCGAATAAACACTTTTAGAGATAAGGGTCAATTTTTACCTCAGACGCTAAGTCAATAAGGAGAATTTTAGTTCTTGAGGCTTTGAAAATTGAAGAATAAATGTTGGAACGATTCTTGATTATCAACGTGCTATTTTTTGCTTCGGTTTGTGGGTTTGCGGTGTGATTAGACCTTGCTCATTCGAAAATGGTACATGTATTGTTCTATTGAGCTACGATTTATCATTTTAGAAGATATTGACAAAAATGAAGTTGAATTACAATAAAACTGAATTACGTTCTATTTACAAAAGAAACGAAGTAATAGCAATTTTGCAAGAAAAGTTTCTTGACCGTGTTTCTTTTTCTATGAGAGATGATCACAATTGGCCACGCTAATTTTGTATTTGGACTTTTAACCTTTTTTTGAACTACTTAACAGCCATTGCTTTACAATTAATTGAAGACCTTTTAAATGACATACGTGAAATTATCGAAGACGTTTATTTGTAAAAAGTAAGCCAAAACTAAGTTAAAAAATACATTGAGTTCACCTGACTCTATTTTATTTTGTGTTTATAGGAAGTTTTGAAGAAGTTTCTATATAGAAATAAAATATTGGTTTAGAAATCAAGTACAAATTTGTTTCAAGATCTTTTTGGTCTTAAAAAGGGCGTTTTTTTAGCAATTATCTTTTTGGCAACGTTGGTTTAAACAGCTGACGAACTTTTCGTATATTGTTTCACTGTCAAGCATCTTCAATTTGATCAATAATATAACCATGAATCGTCTTACAAACGAACAACGCTTGCAAATTATTGAATTTTAGTATCATAATGCGAAGCTCTTTTTTGGCAGAATATTCGATTTTTGAGTGAATATCATCCAGAAGCTTTGCAAGAGCTACCAATGCATCCAGAAAAATTCACAGTTTGGTGCAGTTTATGAGCTGGTGGCATCATTGGACCGTACTTCTTTAAAGATGATGCGAATCGTAACGTAACTTTGAATGGTGAGCGCTACCGAAAGATGATATCCAACTTTTTTTTTGCCCAAAATGCAAGAGCTTGACTTGAGTGCTTGATAGCACGCGCAACAATAGACTTATTGAGAGGCGAGTTCGGTGCACTTTTTATTACATCGGGACCGGTCAATTCGCAACCTAGATTGTGCGATTTAATGCTCTTTAACTATTTTTTGTGGGGCTATGTTAAGGCTAATGTCTTTACAGACAAGAACGCTTCAACTGACGCATTAAAAAACAACATTGAAGCATGAATAAGTGCGATACCGGACGAAATGTTGGAAACAGTATGCCAAAATTGGTCTAAGCGGTTAGACCATTTGAGACGCAGTTATGGTCCACATTTGCATGAAATAATCTTCCAACATTAAATTATAAGGAACGCACTATCGATTCAAAAAAAAGATTTCATGAATTTTTCTGAATTGCATGTGTTTTTTTTTGAAAAACTTTCTTTTTTTTTAATCACCCTTTATGTAGAAAAAAACATTTTTGATATAGAAAGCTACCACAAATTTGATTCAAGATGTTGTTTTTCTTATATAAACAACAAGACAAAGTCTGTAGGACCACCAAAAACTATGAACTTTAATAATAAGTCTACGAGTCTTATTCCGTTTATAACACCCTCGAACTATTTGCATATTTTCTTGGATTAGTGTACTTGGCCTCAAATTTCAGTATAAATACAAATTTTGATTATGAATCAAAGATTGGTAAAGAAATAGCAAAACTTTGATATTCTTGACATTGAAAACGCACTGTTTAATGTAAAACCGTTTTTTAAGCCTCGTGTTGATGGAATTCCAGCGTAATTCTAATAAAAATGTTTTCGGGTAATTTTAAACCATAACTTATTATTTTTAACAAGTCACTTAGTTCTTGTATTTTCCTTATTTAATCTTCATTTATAATACTCATTTTTAAAACAGGTTTTTAAAATGTTATTGTAAATTATAATTGCATCTGTAAATTTTCTTCAAAATCAAAATTTTGTGAGTCCATCATGAAGGACAAATTACAATTTAAAACTAAGAAAAACTTATCTGACAGTCAACACGGTTTTAAAGCTGGTCGATCAACAATCACTAATCTAGTTGTTTTTACCTATTATGTTACCAATGCCTTTGAAAATGGATCGCAGGTAGATTCATTGCATACTGATTTTAGAAAAGCCTTTGTAATGTTATACTGCTTAAAAAAACTTGAAAAATTTAGTTTCCACTCTGGAATGCTTAATTGGCTAGCTTTTTTTTAATAAGCACAATTTAGTGTTATGCTATAGAAATTGAATTATCAAGCGTACCTCAGGGCAGTCACCTAGTTCCACTTTTATTCATAATTTGTATTGACGACATAGTAACCAGAATCAATTTTTGTCAATGCTTGATGATCTAAAACTTTTTCTCAATATAAATAATCATAATGATTGCCTTAATTTACAGCATGACTCCAGCATCCTCTCCAAGTCCTGTAATGAAAACTACTTAAAACTAAATATAAAAAAAGGAATGTCCTAACATTAACCGTTGTTAATTAAACAGAGTAATTCAGTTTAAGAAACTTGGTGTCATTTTTGACAGCAATTTAACATATAATGCACGATTATATAAATGGAAACTTATGCATCACTTGGTTTTATATAAAGACGTTGCACATAAGTTGGTTTTAATTAAAATGAGTTTAAATTTTTCGTGTTGATACCCTGTTAGATAGAAGTGAAGGACTACTCATATTAAGTGTCTTTCACTTCTAAATCTAATACACATTTATGCGCCAGCTAGATCGCTCAGAGAAAGATACATTTTATTTCACCAACAGCATCGAACAAACTATGGCAAGAATGAATCAATCTCAAGAGCTGTTAGATCTTTTAACAAGCTTTGCAGTGATTTAAAATTGCATTGCTTTAAAAACCGCTTCAAAAACTGTCTTTTCTATCTTTATTCTTGTTAATTATCTCACAAATCAAAAAGGCTTGATTGAAATTTTATATAATATATTGTAATGTGATACCTTACTTACCTACCTACATTATATCAAGGTTGAACCTACTCAAATAGAATATAACAAAATGGAAAAAAACTATAAAAAAATCTGCAGACAGGTATATTCTCACTGCTGTATCTTAAAAACCGTAAAAACTATCGAGTGAAACTCTAAATATGATAGCACTTCGTGATAGTATTCGAAAAAAGACCAATCTGAATGCCCAAGAAAAACAATATATGAAAAATATAGGGAAGAACATCAAAAAACGTTGTCAAGAAGACATCCAAAAATTCAATGACAACCTCTTACAGACAGTAATGGAAGAAACGAGATCAATAAAAAAGGCAAAGAATGCAATCCAAGATTATAAAGAGTGGATAACAGCAATGGCGGATAATGATAAAAGAATTCACGAAAGGAAGAATATTAACCAAATAGCTACAAACTTCTACATTGATCTATACAAAACACGCATTTCTAGAGCGACAAAACCAGGAAAAAGATTTTCCACCGTTTCTTAAAAGTGAAATAGAGCGAGCAATAAATAGTTTAAAGAATAAAAAAAGCAAAGGAAACGATGGGAACTTTTCACTGGCCAACTGGTTGACTACTATTTTCAATCAGGTTTTGGTCATCGAGGAAGTCCCAGACCAATGGACGAAATCGGAAATAATTCTCATACATAAAAAAGGTAACAGGGACGATATCAACAACTATCGCCCAATAAGCATAATATCATCAATATACAAGGTTTTTGCGAAGTGTTTATTTGAGAGAATGAAAACCACTCTTAATTTAAATCAACCTTTTGAACAAGCCGGTTTTAGATCAAGCTTTTCGACAATAGATCATCTACAAACCGTTAATCAAATAATAGAAAAATGCAAAGAGTATAACATCACAATATACTTTGCCTTCATCGATTTTGCAAAAGCGTTTGTCACAGAAGAGCAGAGATTTATTTGGAAGGCGCTTTTCAATCAAGGTGTAGACGAAAAAATAGTTCGAATCCTAAAAAAAATGTATGACAGGAGCACATCCCACATAAAAACGGAATGTATCGGACCAGATTTTAAAATATCGTATCGCGAGGTGTAAGGCAAGGAGAACCAATTTCACCAGCACTCTTTTCCGCACTCTTAGAAGGAGTATTTAGAAAGCTAGACTGAGAAGACAAAGGATTGAAGATAAATGGCAAATGTCTGAAAAAACCTCCGATTCGCCGATGACATTATAATTATCGCAAACAGCAGTGAAGAACTTCAAACGATGTTGAACGTACTGTGCTCGGAATGCGGAAATATTGGGTTGTCAACAAATCAACAGAAAACTAAAATTATGACAAATGGTGCTTATGATCCAGTTACTGTTAATAACAATATATTAGAATACGTTGAAGACTACACATACCTTGGTCAGATTATCTCATTCATAAACAAAGAAAAAAAAGGATATAGAGCAGTGAATGACGGACGCTTGGAGGCAGTTCTGGAACGTTAAGCATCTTCTTACATTGAATATTTTGAATAAAACAAGGAAATATGTGTTTGACTCAACAGTTCTTCCAGTCCTCAAGTAGAGGTGCCAAACTTGGCAAGTCACGAAAAACACTGAAATGAAACTCCAATCGTGTCAGAGAGCAATGGAGAGAGCTATTTTGAACGTTCATATTGCCCAGCAAATTAACCATCAGAATATAAGAAGTCAAACTAATTTTGAAGACGTTAGACACAGGCTTAAGAAACTCAAATGGGAATGGGCAGGACATGTAATAAGTACACCTGATAATCGATGGACAAAATTAGTAACCGAATGGATACCCTTAGAAAGCAAAAGAAGCGTAGGTGGACAACATAAACGCTGGAAGGAGAGAAGCACTAGATAGAAGAAGATAGAGAAGTCTGGGGGAGGCTTATGCTCAGATAACCTAAAATTATAATTTTCTTTTCAAATAATGTATATATTTAAATTTGTTTTAAACCTTCATTGAATTATTTGTTTCTTGTAATTTAATTAATTTTACGTACACATACTTGTTTAAATGTAATGTAAATATATTCAATCAAATGGTAATTATAAAATTATTGTAAATTTTAAAGTATTAATGAATGAATAAAGCTTGGAATAATAATAATAATAATAATAATAAAAATGTGATACCAAACAAATGCATTTTTTGAAAAATATCCAATTAACGGTTTTTATATTAATTTAAAAAAACTGAAAACAAAAATTTGTCACCTCAAAAATCTTACGAATAATAAATGATTTTATCTCCAAAATAATTTTGTACAACGAAAAGTAACATCTGGTAAAATTTTGAGAAAAATCGATGTGATAGTTTTTTTTTATAAAAAATAAAAACCAAAAAAACATTACTCAAAGTTGGTAAAAATTTAATGTCGACTCAAATAACTTTTCAAAACTTTGAGACATTGGCTACAAACTAATTTTATTTTAAAAAATATATTGCTGTTAAAATTGAATAACATTTTTAGAAAAATCGAATTGACAGTTTGTTTTTACAAAAAATTAAAAACCTAAAAAAAGCATTTCTAAAAGTTCGTAAAAATTCGAGATTATGGCTTTCATCTAATTTTTACTAACAAAAAATATTGTTTTCAAAATTCGAAAAAGTTTTGAAGAAAAATGAAATTGACAGTCTTTTGACAAAAAATATAAACCTAAACAAACAAATTAAAAAAAATTGGTAAAAATCTGTTTTCGACTAAAAACGAAACTAGATTTTCTAACTAAATTATTTCTTTATATGAAAATTATTGTTGGTAATTTTTTACTTTTTAAGAATAATTTTACTAACAATTGTTTTAACATAACACGAAAACCTTTAAACTTTGAAGCAAGACAAATCGACAGATGGGATGGAAAGTTATCAGTGTGGCTCGCAATAAGTCTGTTTATTGAAGCTTGTTGATGAATAAATAAGGAAGAATTTTTTAAATGATCGAATTGGTCATAATGTCAAGTGTCATGAAAAGTATATGGTGTTACAATTTTAGCAGAGATAACTTGGTGACATACTTTTCTATTTGCAGTGAAACAGGAAACAATGGAAACAATTTTCACTAAAGCAATTTTCTTTAAGTCAGCTTGAAAACAAAAAAAATATTGAATCATTAGAACCTCAACCAGCTACTGATTGACAAAATTCAATTTATATTCAACAAAACATTGATTGTTTATGAGACATAATAAACATTTATACAAAATGAAATAAATAAAATAGTTTTGTTCTAATGCATATTCATAAATACTGCCTAAAATATAAAATACTCTTTGTTTGATTTAAATGTGAGGTCGAAGTGCAAATTGGAGAATTTTCTAGTTCTCTAATTTACATTCATACATATTTTCTCCTCAAACAAATACCTGAATCTTCACATAAAGATAAATATAAAGAGTGTCCTGTGAATAAGGTTTATAAAATGTTCCAGGAATTTAATACTGATCCATCTTGTTGATATTGAAATATTTTTGAAGACAGAAAATATGATGTATCTTACCTGAAGATTGGGCGGACAATGGTCCAATAGTTCTAACATGTGTTTGATATTTTGTGCGTCTTGTATCACAAAATTTAATTCCATATCAAATTCACCACCAACCAGCTGAAAAGAGAAGATATAAAATGTATGTTATTTTATGTTTTATTGTATATTTCAATAGAGTTTCATTTTATTCAAATGAAATATTGTTTAGTAAACCTTATGGCAATAAATATTTAGTTTTAATTGAAATTTCCTAAAACAATTTAATTTGGTTTCTGGTAAATATCAAGAATCTTTCAAGGCATATTATTCATATTATATGTGTGTTAGTAATTGGTTACTATGGTTTTATTGAAAACAAAGTGAATCAATTTTATCGTACAAAGGAATACAACCATATAATATAGCATGTAGTGAAAATGGCTTAGGGCAAAATTAATTTAAATGAACATCATATGAGAAGAATTTGTAAGGATCCCAAATTTGTAAAGTTAATTCCAAATTTTATATAAATAGATAATAATTTTATTGTTTACTTTAAACTCAATTAGTGAATATGCCAAGCAATACAATTTTCTTGTGTTTCAAGAAAACCGCCAATTAGCTTTACAGATTTTTGATATTGAAGGATATATCAACAGACATCCCATATAAAGTTGTTATATTTCTTAGGCTTCATCTGTTAAATGTTCATTTATAAATTCCGTTTATTTATCAATCCGTTATTATCACAAATAGATACAATATTTTTATTTTACTTAAATGGGGGCTCTTTGCGTGTTTTAGATAGTTTGGGGTCCGTCAACGATTTTTGCGAAGGTAAAAGACCATATACAAAGGCTGCAACCGCACCATTAGCTCTGAAGAAGTATTAAAATTATCTTCAGAAAGTCGTGAAACGTTAAAACAAATTGTTAATTTTGTGTGATGATACTCTTCCCTTATTCCGATAAACAGATTCATTTTGGTACATCAGGGCGTATGCTTACTTATTTTCACATATTTTTTTTTTTAAATTTTGTTTAAAATAGAAACATTTAACATTAAACAAACAGAGTTTTATATTTAAAACAAAACTTAAAGCCTTAAAGGTGAAAGAATAACAACTCAAAAGTTTAAATTCAAGAAAAAGTAAAATTAAAACCATTTTGTGACTTCAAGGTCTAGACAATCAGGGTTGAGGACATAAAAATAAACAATCATTCAGAAAGAAAAAGCAAACATTTAACTTAGGTAGGCTGGTCACGTAATTAAACTAGATGTTTATGTTTAACATTGTTAGTGCGTAATAAAATATAATCCAACCGCATCCAGGACCAGAAAATTCCATTCTTATAACTTCATGAGTCGCTCTCATAACCATTACAATAAAAATGAAAAAGCAAAAACCATAAAAACCACAATTATTTGTTTTGTTTGTTATGATGGTTTTCTTCTTTAAGCAAACAAAACATTTTTGTATTGTGTATCCTTTTGAAATGCCTATAATTATAACTGGGTGCGAAAAGGAGTAAGATTTTATTAAGGAACGAACGAAGAAAAACAATTTAATTCAATTTCTATTTTTATTCCAAAAATTATTCAATGGAAAGTTTAACGATCCTTTTACTTTTACTTAATTGTAATCTCTTTTTTTTGCTGATGTTGTCGTTGTTGTATAAGTTTAATGGTATAGGTTCATCAGTAAGATGTGACATCTTATCCAATTCAATGTCCAAGATTTGTGTTAAAAATTTTATGGATTTATTGAAAAAAGGTTTAAGTAAGGAAAAAAGGGATATTTATTGTTCTTGCTTTGAGAGTGAGAGCTTTTTTATTTCTGAATTCAAAGATATATCTTATAAATTTAAAATAGAACAACTTTTTCAATTGCACATTTTATAATTGAAAACGATTTTAAAATGAAGACATCCTAAGGTCTATTTTGCATTAGACCTGCAAAATACTACCCAAAAGAACATTACATAAACTTCAGTCAATAAAGACAACACCAGTGGTATCTAAAGGATGATCTTCCATTTGCAATGAGACTTAGCTTCTCACAAAACAAAGAACTATTCTTTTCAACCTTTCTTTATACCTAAATGCTTTTAAATTAATTATATAAAAATTCTTATGTGTCAAATTTCACTTCAAAAGCTCAAAGACTCAGACTCTAGATTCAAGAAAAACGTTTAAACTTTTCTTGATCCTTAAAATTTATATAGAAGGATACGAATGATGTTTAAAAAACAAGAACAAAAATTATTATGAATCTCGACTTAAGTGCACCAGAAATTGGTATATTATATACTCGTACTTTCTTTCAAATCGAAAGATGCAATCTACTTGAGGTCTCTTCAGAGACAAGTCAAGTATAAATTTTGTTGTTGTTTTTTTTTTAGTTCACGAAAGGAAAAATAAATAAAGATTTCATCTCAACTTTGCTAGCAGAAATGATAGCAGCATAACTCCAGAGAGAGGCTTTAGATAAAAACAAAACAAAACACTAGCGGAAAAAAAAGACCCACGAAACAATATAATGTCCTGTCCATGGAGAAAGGATGCAGACAATCTGTATAAGTATATGTATATTCAAAGTTACATCAGTGAGATGAAAAGAACACAATAACTATACATCGCATCATGGCACGTTGCAATTTGTCTGAGTTTAATTTTTGAAAAAAGCACTTTCCAAAAATGAACAAGCACACAAAAACATGGCGCGCATTTCACCCAGAAGAGAGAAAGTAAAATAACTTCAGTAAAACTTTTCTCAAGAAGAAAATACTTAAAAAAAAAAACAACTCTGTTTTGTGGAAAAGTTTTTGAAGTCCTTTTTCTTTATTTTCCAAAAAATGACGATACCTAACTATAAACTCTCTTCCCTATCTTTGAGTGTTTTAAAAAGAACACAAAATAAGATAACTATTTTGTGCATCGAGCTAAATACGTCATGAAATGTCTTAGATCATAACTTTATTTTACTAGTATATTTATACAACTATGTATATATACATACACAAACAAATTCCTTTAAACACAGACTTAGGTATAACAGTTTTGAGGAAACAAATTATTTTAAGAACATTGCAAAGGATTTGAGTCAAAATAAATTTATTTGCAAGACACTGGCTAAGAATAGGATGGTCAGAAAGTTTGGTAGACATAGACACGGAAAAGCAATATAGACAAGGATTAAGACTTAAAAAGTTAAAGAATACGTTTAGAGTAGGTACTAGATAGTTCATTCATCAAAATATTATATGGCTGACAGGCTACAGACCAAAATGGTTGAACGAAACATTTTTAACGAAAATAAATTTGACAGAGTTGACTTTGCACTTTGACTTTGTCTGAAAAAGCAACAAAAATTAAAGCTTTATCGGGGAACAATAAAAGAAGGTGTCATTTTTACTTGTTCTTAAAAGTAATTAGAGTACATAAGTTGAAGTTTTGGAAAACTTATTTAAAATATTTTGTTTAGGAAAAAAAAAAGATTTGATAATAAAAATATATCTTTCTACTGAATAAGTTATTTTTACAACATTATATTTTACAAAAAGAAAACATTTATATTTTGAATGAAAATATGATAAAAACCTTCATTTAAGTAAAACAAACATTTCAGTAAGAAATAGATTGAATTTTAAAACACATAGAATACGTAAAGTAATTAAAAAGTTGCATTTTAATTGAATAAATATAAATAAATAAATAAATAAGTAAATTAAACATAATAAATAACACATAATAAATAACAAATAATAAATAATAAATAGTAAGTAATAAATAACAAAAATAAATAAATACATTTTTAAGTGTTTAATTGCACTACCAAAGGGTTTTCAGAAATATCACAGTTCATTAAGAAATTATCAGTTAATTTTCGAATTCTTGTGCAAATCAATTCAACAACTGTTTGATTATGAATATCATTAGTTGAATAATGCCAGGGTGGATTAAGCATCATTTTTAAAATTTTGTTTTGACACACTAGGTGTTTTAAATATGGAAGATGGCGCAATTACCCCACACCTGACATCCAGACAACAACATTGCTTGAAACACAACCTTTATTATATATCATATTTTCTGCACTTAAATGCGATTTTCTATTTCTAAGCGGGTACAACATTTTAATTGCAATATTAACCTTTTTAATTATTTTACTGATAAGTTCTTTAAAGATAAGCAGCTTGTCAAGGTTTATTCCTAGATAATGCACATTGGACTGCCATTTTATAGTAGCACCGTTGACTTCCAGCTCATTACTGGGAAGAAATTATCGCTTTCTTTTTCTCGTGAAAAAGATTGATTTTATCTTTCCAGCATTTAGTTTAATTTTCCATTTGTTATAATATCTTATTTAAATATGAAGTGCATTTTGAAGATTGGTCTCAAGATTGAAGCCAAACTCATGCGAAGAGAGTATGCAGGTGTCATCTTCATAAATCCCTGAATCACACTAAGGTAACTGTGGAAAATCAGACGTGTACACATTATATAAGACAGGACCAAGAACTGAACCTTGAGGGACACCATACTGAGAATTAACTAACACGGATTAACATTTATTAACGTACACTTGAAAACATCTTCCTGATTAAAAACTTTGAATTGTTTTTATGAGAAAACTTAGAATTGCGAATGTTTCCAATTTGTAAATAAGAGCATTATGCCGAACAGAGTCGAAAGCTTTTTCGATATCTTATAGGACCATACCTGTAGATCTTCCTTTAGAACGATTATTTTTGATAGTGTTACATATTCTAAGGACTTGATGTGAAGTACTGTGGTGGCTCCAAAATAAAAACTGTTGGTCATGAAAAATACGTTTTTCTTCAATTAATAAGTTGAGTTTTTTTTTTTACTTTTTCGAACACTTTACTCAAACTACTAAGAATACTGATTGGCCTATAGCTACTAGGATTTTCCTTGTATTTACCAGCTTTCCAGTTGCCACTGTCTTTTAATGCCATTTCTGACACGAGTATATTCTAGGAATGTTAGTTTCGGCACAGAAAAATCTATTGAGCTAAGAATTTCATCAGAGAAACCTCAAACAAGTGAGCCAACACCTTCTTTGGTTCTAACATTGTCTATTTCCGTAGGCATATTTCTCAGTTTAAGTTTTAAATCTGATTTCAAAATTGACCAGTTGGTATTTTTAAAATCAAAATAATATTTTTCTATTACTTGGGAAGGATGAATAACTTGTAACAGCACAGGGTTATGTTGCAGTATCATCATATTCCTTAGAAAATGAGTCTGATGACAACGTGTAAGGAGCCGTTACAGTATGATGTTAATAAATTTACTTTTAAATTTTAAGTGTTTTTCACGGGTGCTGCCTTTTGCAAGTAATTGACAAATCTTCCAAGAATAATTACTATCACGAAAAGTGCTTCATCAAATAAGCCGTTCGGATTCGGCATAAAACTGTAGGTCCCCTCCATCCCTGACAACATAACCCGTACACATGGATGGTTGAGAGTTGTAAGTCACTAGGCTCTAGTTCTCCACGCGTCACGCCACCCAACGTCATTTATTTAGACGTTGACGATTTCTTACTAATTTTTGAAAGTATGTATTCTTTGTAGGCTTTAATTTTTTTTTAAGAAATGGTTAATTGCATTTTGGTAAAACAAATTAACAAGTGTCTTAAACGTCACATTTAGAAGTATTTAATTATTCTGAAGATTTTTTTTTGCTTACGTTACAAGGTGGAAAATATTTATTTCAATTTTTGTCGGTTTACATTCTTAAGGAATTTTCAATTAATATTTTTGAATTTATAATTATTTCCTGCCAGGGAATAGAATGGATAATGTTTTTTTTTTTTTGTGGAAATCATTTTGAATACGTGTTGCAATTTAATGTATGCAATATCCTTAAAAATCAACCTTTAGTATGGGCAAATTGTGTTTAGTTTTTTTCTGGCACAAACACTCAAAATTGTTTTCTAAATAAGAATCGTTGAAATACATTTATTATATGATTTCTTTTACTCTAGAAAACATATTCCTATTTAACAATTAGAATTCTGAAAAGTATAACAATACCATAAGAAAATCCTTCAAATTATTTGTAAAAGTAGTTTTTAAAAGGGTCAATGCGTTGCGTTGCGAATAGAATTTGTTTAAAATTTCACAATAGGCATTTTAAGTCACTCATAGAACATTTAACATACAGGTTAAGTTAGACAAATTCAAAGATCTTCATTTCTTGCACACTGTCAACTCCATGAGCATACCCCAAGCATTATGCTTATAAACAAAACAACAGTTAAATTTGGGTCACCTCATAACATTAAACTACACAAAAAAAAATTAAAATGACAAAACTTTTAAAATATAAAGACTCAACAAAACAAAAGCAAAACCTAGCACTTTCTACAATTGCTAACAATTTTTCTGAAGTAGCAAGGTACCTTTGCGATGTGTATTGTTTATATCCTTATCCATAGCCACATGGAAAGCTATCTAGACTATATTGTTACACATCAAAGTAGGTACCAACCTAAGAGTCGTTGGATTAGTGTCAAGGTCCACATCACCAAGTATAAAATCCCCTTTTCTCCAAATGCCGTACCCTAAATTCGAGTTTTCACACTCTGTTAAACTTTTCGTTGTCCTTACAAGTCATTTACTACGAGCAACGATAGCGACAACGACACTGCATATCTAAATAATATACGCAAAGCTCTGCAACAATGTAAGAAAAACAAGTCCATTGTTTTTACTCATTCTAGATTCCTCCTACCTCTATCTTCTCCTTTCTCCAAAGTGCTTTCTCTAGGTTATTTAAAACTGGGTTAGTTAGTTTTTTGTTCGTCCTTAGGTATATTGTTGTCTTTTAATATATTCGCCATTTTCTTTAAATTTTGCATCAAAATATAAATTCTCATTACTTTTAATATTATCCGCAAGAGCGAACAACAATATAAAACAAATACATACAACAACAAGAAGAAAAAGGAAAACAAAAAACCCTGTAAAAGGATATTCCGCATAAAGTCTAACCAAGTGAAATATTACAACAAGTATGAATACCTCGAACGAGACAAGTGCCCTTGTGATTTTATTATTGCTCTATTTCATCTCTCATTCATTCAACTCATTAAGAAATTGCACTTTAAATTTTAAAGGAGCATGGTCGGGTTATTTACCCCGTCACTATTACCCAAAACCCACCCTCTATAATAACCAACAGCAACAACCAACGACCGTTAACCATAAATCGTATATTATATGGATAAGCAAAGAAGTCTGTCTTTTATTCAAAAAACTATTCATCTTTGGTCTTGATTCAACCCTCTAAGCACAGTTGCAGAGGGGTCGTCGAATACCGTCGAAGAAGACGACACCAACAATGACAACGACGACGAATGGTTAGTTTGTCGGTCGTCTCGGTCGTCTATTCCGTTAAAATATGGCAAAATTGAAAAGCAATGGGGGTAACGCTAAGAAATTATGTGACGCCAGTCATCCTGGCGGTATTTCTCATTTATAAAAGACGACGAAGAAGAAAAAAAACTCATCTTTTCATTTCCCCGAAGATCTTCACCCTATAGACAGCTCTCTTTCCTTCATCGTCGTCATCATCACAAGTTACATAGATTGAGTAAGAGGCTTTCTAAGAAATAGAAAAGGAAAATTTTCTAAAGGCAAACGACACCAAGACTTTGTAGGTTAGGTGTAGGGTAGGTATATGTATGCATCACGAAGACATTTTTGTTGGATGGAACTAAAAAGGGCGAACTCTCTGTGATTGTGTAAGAGAAACTAAGAACCCTTACAAAATTATTATTTTATTTAATTTTATTGAAGCTCTTTATTATTATAAACATTTATGGACTCAAGCATAAAATTGAAGAAGAATCAAATTTTCAAAATGTACGTCAAATTGTGTCGTCATAAGATTTAAAAAAAACGTTAACCCATTTACCTTCTCTGACTACTTATTTAATGAAATCAAGAATAAATTGCAAGGTAGGCAATTTTAAATTGATGCCAATTGATGATGATTAGATTTATTTTTTCTATCATAGAAAGTAATGACTATTTAAGTTTTAATTGCAATCATTTATGATTGATATGAAATTCGTAACATATCCATCGAAACAAGAATAAGGACTATTAATAAACGTTTGCCTAAACTCTTTAATACAACGAAATGTGAAACATTTTTGCTTTACATCTTTTTGAGGGTTTTCCATATTATTTTTAACAATATTTTGTATGCAAACCCTTCAAAAAATATAAAATACCATTCTCGTAACACTTTAAACAAATATGGTACACCAAGGCGTATACGCACTTTTTTAGTTGTTTAATGTTTATATCAAAAATTATAGCAAAATGTGGCGCATTTTTGCTTAACATCTTCTCAAAAGTTGTCCTCATAATTTTTAACAATATTTCTTATACGAAACCTTCTAAAAATATGAAATAATATGCTGGAAACTTTTTTTAATAAAGAGAGTAAACTGAGGCGTATACGCAATTTTTCATTATTTTAATGTTTTTATCAAAAATTATAATTAATTTGTTTTTAAACTTTAGATTTAATTATGGGCCAAATTAAAGTGAGGCAAGACTACCAATGCAGCACGAGTAATGGGAAGTGTCTTTCAAACTTTGTCAGAACAGAATAGTTGCCATATTTTTGAAGCTTTATTTGTTCAATTGATTGTAATGTTCTATCTATAAAGCTAAATTACCTTCGAAGGATAGTCTATTCAATAACACGTGAAAATAAAAACAACCGGGGGAGATTAGTTTAGAAAACGATTGCCCAATATCGGTACTGTTATACGTAAGATCTGCCTTAGTCCTCTTCACACCGATGTCCTTCTGGTTATGCCGTAGTATTCGAGGCAAGTCAAATTTTGTGTAGCTCCCATAAACTCGCTCCTTCACATACTATTTGTGTAATGTAAAAAATGTGTAAATTGCGATTGGAGTACTAGCGAAAAAAAATAACGTATACGCCACAGGACATAATTTTATTATTAATTTAATTAGTCTTTCTAATCAAAGTTTTCACAAGTTTTTACACAATTTCTAGATTCCAGACTACGTTCCTTTTTAAATTACGTACTTTTATTTCACTGGTGAATCGCATGTACCGAAATACAAAAATGAAGCATTGTACCTTTCAGCTTTAAGGACATTTCTTATGATTTCTTCCACTTAACTCAAGGAAATGCAAAATACTTGCCTTAATTATTTCATTAGAATGTAAAAGAAAAATAACAAAAAAAAAAAAACGAAAAAGAAAACTTCAAAACATAATAAATTTCATAAAAATCTTCTTTGTAACACTTCAATGGGGCAACTTATAATTTTTTTTTCTTCCGCCCAACAGAAACAACGCACTAACAAGACACTATAATGATAGTCGTAGTCTAGAACTACTATAAAAAATATACAGATATATCCTATAGACCCTTACGCAACATGACACAGTAACAGAATCCACCCTATACCTATCTACATACACACATAAAAAGTTTGTGAATAATAAAGAAAACTATATTCTACCTTAGGACTGTTGTAAGTTTGAGGCAGGTTGGTAAAATACCTGTTTATCTAGTTTTTTTTTTTTTAGAAAATTTCTCATTAAGATACTTCTGTAACAAACTTATACTCAACAACAACAAGGAAAAGAAAAATAATGTTAACCACGTATCCAGGTCATGATGAAAAACATGGTTTTATTCCTTCTGCTGTTTTATCATCAACATCATCATCCACACTCCTTATATTTACATAGTTCCATTCTACAGTAATGGAACTGATATACCTATTCTTCTTCGACTCTCTTCCAACTCACTCTCTGTCTTTCTATCTTGAGGATATAATGTACCTACTGTTAAAAGGACAGTTCTTCACACAGTAAGTAATCTAAAGACAAAGTTTTAAATGAAAACTTAAAGAAGAGCAACGCAGCAGAGTAACCATCAGGACTAAGGATACTTCCTTATTTTATTTTTTCATAACTAATTATCATACGAGCCAAAGACGTGACCACAATTTCTTTTTTTAATTTTTCTTTTTTTTTCTTGTGTTTATTTTGTTTTGTTAACCTAAAGCTCTTCTGTCATAAAGTTTAAATACAAAAATGAATTTGTAAAGTGTTTACAAGGAAATATTTACATTGTCCAACACAGGGAATAACACAAGACATATACAAAGTAACGGAACAACGTCCATAGCACAGATAAAAAGTTTCAAAAGCGCTAAGGACATCAGAACACTTTGCATAGAAATTTAGTTCGGGTGGTTGTGGTGTGGTGTGTGCTTATATTTTTCTTGTAGCGGTTTTTCCTGTCGTGGAAAAAAAAATGGGTCGAAGGTTAGTAGGGAAGAATGTAATTAACATAAAGTAATTATGAAACTACATCAAAATACAGCTCGGGAAATTCTTGACAATGGCAAAATGGATTTTACTTTACAGTGAACGAAAAAAGGGAGTGAATCAAGCATCAAGAAAATAGTGTAAAGTTCATGAAAGATTGAACAAAAATGTATTTATTATGTTAGTGTCAAAATACTACCAAAAAAAAGTTATCAAATGGATGATAAAGTGAATCGTTGATTTTCAAACAGAAAATTTATCTAATTAGATGCCCTTTTGGTTTAATCTTTTAACAAAAGATTCTTTGCTTGAAATTAAAGTTGAAAATGCTACGAGGACTTTTATAATGGAATTGATTCGTAGAACTATCATGAAAATACCTTAAAAGAAAACTTTAATGATATTTTCGTGTGAAACCGTTCTTACATCTATTACGGAAAACTTTAAATTTTAAAGTTATTACTTTTTAAAGGAAAATCATTGAAGTTTCAAATGTATTTAAAAGTGATCAAAAAGAAACCAGTTACTGACCTGATTTTTTTTCAGTGTACAGGATAAGTGCGATACAAACGTGGTACTTTTTGCAAATTTAAAAAATTCAAAACTTAATTACCTATCTCTTGTTTGATAATGAAGTTTTCATGTTTTTGTTGTTATTTTAAAAAAATACAAGGCAGTATTTTTTATCTTGTTGAGGAAATGAGTAAAGAATAAATTTATAAAACAAATTAAGGTGGATAAGCAGAATTTCAAATTCATTTAAGTCAGCTAGTAATAAAATTAGGTTCTTACTTAACATGAACTTAAATTATAAACAAGCGTTAAGAAAATTAAATTAAGAATAATATTTAATTGTTTGGTTTTATATTTGTGTTTGTTTAAACTATTTTTGTAGGCTTGTCTCTAAAGTTCTATCAAATACTGTATAGAGTTTTACAGAATTCACTAATGTACTCCAATGAAATAAAAAATGTGTGTAATTTTAATAAAAAAAGGACATCTTTTCTCGAAAATAATAAAAATAGCACATGTAACAATCTTCACCCAAAAACAAAATATTTATTATTACTTAAACTACAGTATTTTTACTTGCGACATATTAGGAATTAAAAGGCAAGTTTTTGCATTTCGTAAACTTATTTTGAGCTCGAGATTTTAATTAAACATGACATTAAGACGATAGAGAAGTCAAAAAACTTGGTCTCCCTATTCCTGCATCTGTCTCTCTGTGCGTCTGGCTATCCTTACCCTTACAGCCCAAAAAATTCGGTCGATTTATTTGAAATTCAAAAGTTAAGGATTTAAGGCGATTAAAATATGATACATTTTTTTCGTATTGATAGATTTTGTAAAAATGTTCTGCAAGTTGTATTTTTGTAAACAATGTTTTTTTCGAAGTTTGATATCTCGATAGAGGGTCATCTTTTTTAACGAAATTGAAATGCAAAACTTATTTCAGCAAACTCCTTATAACTGTGTACTTAAAATATTTTTAAAATTAAATTAAAAATTAATTAAAAAAAATGGTTTCAACGATATTCAAATAAAATTTCTTAAAATTAAAGTGTTTTGAGAAATAATATGGCATTTAAATTTTTTAAAAGAAAATATTTTCAGGTACATTTTTAAATGCATACATGATCAAGTTCGTACGACCTAGCGTGCGTTTTATTTTTAATCGATTTGAAATAGAAAAAAAACGTTTAGAAGATTAAAATAAACTAAAATAAAACCTACAAAATAATTAATTCGATTTTCTTTCATGTCAAAGAGGAAGTATTTTTCCTTTTCAAGCTTTATTTAGATTTTAATAAAAGGCTCTACTAATAATTTTACTAAGACATAAGATTTGTATTTGTTTTTTGTCCTAAAACATATTTAAAGAATTATTAAAGTGTTTTAAAAAATAATTTTAATAATAAGATAATATTTTATACTAATATAATATTAGAAATGCGAAAGTAACTCTGTCTGCCTATCTATTACTCAATCACGCCTAAACTACTGAACAAATTCTCATGAAATTTGGTAACTTACTTACTTAAGGTGGCGCTACAGTCCTGTGTGAAATAGGGCCTCACCCAACAAACTTCTCCATCCAGCTCGGTCCCTAGCTAGATGTCTCCAGTTTCGCGCTCCAAGTTGGGTGAGGTCACCTTCCACTTGTGCGCGCCACCTGATCCGCGGTCTTCCTCTACTGCGCTGTCCTGTGGGTGCGGATTCGAAGACTTTCCGGGCCGGAGTATTGGTTTCCATGCGCTCTACGTGACCCAGCCATTTAGTCGTTGGACTTTTACTCTTCTTGCTAAGTCTACGTCGCTGTACAGCCCGTATAGTTCGTCGTTCCATCTTCTCCTCCACTCCCCTTCGATACATACGGGACCGTAGATCACACGAAGAACTTTTCTCTCGAAGCTACCCAAGGTGCTTTCATCCGCTTTTGTCATGGTTCATGCTTCTGCACCGTATAGCAGGACGGGGATGATAAGGGTCTTATATAGCAACACTTTGGTCCCTCGAGAGAGGACATTACTACTCAATTGCTTTCTTAGTGCAAAGAAACAGCGGTTGGTGTTGTTTTCTGCGTTTACAGCGGAGCCTAGGTAGACGAAGTCCTTGACTACCTCAAAGGTACGTCTGTCGATTGTGACGTTTTGACCAAAACGTCGGTGTTGTATGTCCTTTCTAGACGACAGCATGTACTTTGTTTTGCCCTCATTAACCGTTAAACCCATTTTTGCCGCCTCTGCCTCAATACTCACAAAAGCCCCATTGACATCACGCTGAGTTCTTCCGATTATGTCAATGTCATCAGCATATGCCAGTAATTGGACAGACTTTTGAAAGATAGTGCCTCTAATGTTGACGTGTGAGCTCTGCACTATTCTTTCAAGCACGATGTTAAAAAAATCGCATGACAGCGCATCAAAAGGTTCTGTTAAGTTGTTTCCAACCTTTATGGAGCAGCGTGAATTCTCCATGGTCATCCTGCACAAACGGACGAGTTTGGCAGGGATGCCAAAACTAGACATGGCTCTATACAGCTCGTCCCTGTAGATGCTGTCATATGCGACCTTCAAATCGATGAAAAGATGGTGGGTGTCGATTTGGTGTTCTTGGGTTTTTTCCAGGATCTGCCGTAATGTGAACATTTGATCAACTGTGGACTTTCCTGGTCTAAACCCACACTGATAAGGACCTATCAGGTCGTTGACGATGGGCTTCAGACGTTCACATTTTACGGCAGAGAAGTTCTTATAGGCCATATTAAGTAGACTGATTCCTCTATAGTTGGTGCAGTTTAGAGGTTCTCCTTTTTTAGGATCGGGCAAACAATACTGACGTTCCATTCATCGGGCATGCTTTCTTCCGACCAAATCTTACAGATAAGTTGGTGCATGCTCCTAACCAACTTATCTCCAGCTGCTTTAAAGAGCTCGGCATTCAAACCATCCGCTCCAGCGGCTTTATTAGACTTCAACTTAGATATGGCAATCTTTACTTCGTCTAAGTCGGGAGGACGGGATTGTTGGCTTTCGTCGTCTATATCGAATGGGTCATCCTGCCTGACAGCGGGATTCAGTTCTTCGTCGCCGTTATACAGTCTGCAGAAGTGGTCTTTTCATATCCTCAGCATTGACTGCGGTTCCACTATGATGTTTCCACTTTCGCCTTTGCAGCCTTCGGTTCTAGGTTTATGTACCTGTGAATTTCGTTTCACCTGTTCATAAAACTTTCGAACCTCATTCCTGCTTTTATACCTCTCAACATCTTCGACCGCACGCTTCTCATGCCCTCTCTTTTTCCTTCTGAGAAGTCGGCGTTCCTCTCGCCTCTTCTGCTCATAGAGCTCACGAGCAGCTCTCGTCCCTTTATGCAGCGCCGCTTTGCGTGCCTGAAATTTGGTAAGGAGATATTTAAATACCCGAGAAAGGAGATAGGCTAGTTTTTACCCCGGGAAATGACGCATTCCCATGGGAAAATTCAGGTGGGCCGATCGCTTTAACGTCTACTAATTAACAGATTTAAATGAATTTTGGTAAGGAGATAGTTTGAGACCTAAGAAAGGACATGAGTTACTTTTGACCTCGGGAAAACAACGCATTCTCTTTTGGAAAATCACTTTCCGCTTTCACTCCTAAATTACGAAAGATTTGAATAATATTTGGAAAAAATTGGTATAACGGGAAAACAACACATTTCCAACTCTTATAATAAGTTGTCGAACAAGTTAATCTTATCATACACGAATATTAATGCGGGCTTCGCACACTAATTGTTTCAAGCCCGCAACGTAAGACGCAAACTGTGGCAAGTTCCCAAATAACAATTTTACATCCAAACTTTGCTATGCTGAACTTTTCATCACCAAACGCGAGCCATGTAGGTACAACAAATATTTCACTAGGTATGTCTTCTACTTCTGATTGTTCTGTTTTGGTTGAAGCGGGGGGCACGGGGCGAGTGCTATAGCGGGGGTCGCACGCGGGACGTTGAGAGAGATATCGTCAAGTATCATCATACCGCATAGAATTTCTTAATTCTTTGGAATTATTCGGGCTTTTTTCTCATAAGTTGAGATTGAAGGTTGGTATTCCAGTCATGCTAATGAAAAATCTTGAAACATCAAAGTTATGTAATGTTTTAATTCCCTACATTACGATAATTCCAACCTATTTGCCGTTTCAGTTAGCCTAACGTAACCTATGATAATCTAAAACTAAGTATGGCATCATCCCTTCTAGACACAATTCAAATATACGTACAAAAAAGTACAGCTCAAATTTTTTAATACTACTATTCAAAAAAAAATATCTAATGCGGATGATGTCGCGGGTAAAAGCTATTGATAAATAAAGGGACACCATCATTAAAACCAAAATCCCAAAAATTCAAAACCCAAAATCCCGAAATTCCGAAATACCGAGAAGCAAATTTGAAATTTTGTATAATATTTTTGGATTTCAATTTCGGGGATTTTTTAATACTGGATTTTCGGGATTTTGGACTTTCATGATTTTAGATTTTCGCGCTTTTTGACTTTTCAAGATTTTTTTGTTTTTTTAATTTCCGTTTGAATTCTGTTTCCAACACTGATAAATACATTTAATATTTCATGCGGTGTAAACTATATCATAAGTTCAACTAACCCAGTTTTGGATTTTATTTTTTCCCAAACATTTATTTTTCGAAGGGTCTACCCTCAGTAGAGATTCAAATAAGATTTATTTATTGTTCAGTTTTCCAACTCCAAATATCACTCAAATACAAAGTGTTCAGTGAAACTGTTTTCATAGAACGTCTACATATAGTCTTCGGAAAGCAAAATTGTTCTAAATCCAAAGGATTTGTTAAGGACTCGGTACAATTTTGCTTTTCGATAGCGATGTGTTTTTTTTTGTATTTTATTTTTAATTAGGATTTAAAACAAACTTTTAAGCTTTAAATTTATCCTGCGGTTTTAGGAACGCCTATGGATTGGATAAAGTTTGCTGTTCCACCATTTTACGCTTCATTGAAACAAATTTTTTGTTCGTTTGAATTTTGTTTTACTTTGATGTTCTCTAACAAACTTTTGTAATAATTCACAGTAAAATAAGAAAGAAACTTATGATCGTTGAAACTAAATAGATAGATAAATTTGCTCAAATTTGAAAATTTGTAATAATTAAAACCAAAAAGTATCAATAATTGTAGTCTTTTGGAAGTATACTAATAATTACGTCAAAGTATGAATTAAATTCAATAATAATAACAAATAAATTGAATTTCAAACTCTAAATACTTTCAATACACCAAAATACTAAATTTTTCATCCCTTTTTGATTCCCAGAAAAAATCATCTCCTGTTTTTTTTGTTTCTCCGCCATTGTCATTTGAGGATTTCAAACTTTTGTAAAAAGCACACAAAGTGGTCTAATGAATATTCATATAAAATAGATTTTCCAAAAGGGATCTATAAGGACCCTTATATAAGAAATGTCCAAAAGGACCCCAAAGGTTATATAGAGTCAGTATAAATGCTGTCATGAATAGTTAGTTGGACCAATTTTAATTAATAAAATTAAAGTAGTGATGAAAAACAACCCCACAAGGGGTGGGATATAATGCAATTTTCTGGACAACATTTGTATGCATGTATATGTAGGGTATACTAAATGTACAAGCAAGTTGGTTTTGGGTGTGTCTGGGAGTATGTATGCGGTTGTGGTAAAAGGAGGAAATCCGAGTGTAGACAAATTTAATTAAATCATAATTCATGCAAAATGAAATGATGTGCATAGATTTTTTTTATTAAAGGATTCAATCAATTTGGAACAGCAGAAACTTACAGGAAAAATAAAAACCTTGGTAAATACTGAATAGAGGACTTATTAAGTTCGAATAAATAGAAAATAAATAAATAATATAGACAAAAGTTTCCAAAGTCAGAAAAGAAAACAATTTTAGTTTTATCAAAATTGTAGGCAACTTCAGACATCAGATTACAAACCCTCTTAACTGCGTTTAAAGCTACAAGTTCAAGAAACTGCAAAAACACCCGTATTTTAAAGACCAACTTCGTTATTGTATTTTTTTCTTCTATTTTTCTTGTCAAATTTGATTAAAACGTAAAAACTTCAGTTCTTTTCTTTTTGTCAATACAAAAATACAAAACTTGTCCAATTATAGAACCCTATTCACATCTGCTCGTAAAATTTATTACTTTACCATGATGAAAAAATAAAAATTCCATACAAACCTAAGTCGATACCCTGCTGCCACCTATTGGCATCTAATAATAATTGTATTCCTTCTTCTCGCTTCACAATGTTTTCCTTTTTTATTTTGTCTTGCACAATTTCCATAATCTTCAATTCCACGACAAATAGCACGAATTTCCAATAAATCTGGCATAGCATAAATAAATAATCCTGCTGGGACAGAATTATATCCCTCTTAAAAGTAGGTATAGATTGCATTCGTCTCCGAGACGATGGGCTGAATCAGATTTTGGGTCGATGATTGTAAGTAATCCTTATATAAAAAAACACCATTGAAAGTTGATTTGGTGTTTTAATATTTTGAAAGATTTTTTGTAAGGATTCATTTTTTTGTGTCTCGATGGGAATACGTAACGTGTATACAAAAATAAAACGAATCCTTATAAAAAAAACCCACTCCCACACACACATTGACACACACTTAAAGGATCAACAAAGAAAAAACTGAAATGAGAAAATGTGTTCTCGTATCACAAAAAAACCTCGATTTTGTGTGCCTAGCCTATACACAAAGTTGATACTTAAGGAAATAGCATTTGCTTCTTTTTGATTATGCGAAGGATCTACGCCTTAATAGCCATGTCCTGTTCCTAGATTTAAGCATTTCGTAATAGCCTCAGTTTATATGAACGGTAGTTGTAGTTGTTGGTTTAGAAAGTCTGTGGGTCAGGGATTCACAACCACCACCACCAGCAACAACAACTTACAACAAAATAGACCAAAGCCTGTCATCATAAAAATAAAGTAACCATAAAATTTAATGAGAATCACATAAAAAGATTCATAGGATGCACGTATCATCCACATCCACTTCTCCACAGCGACCATCATCAGGACATGCTCCATCTTAATCGGCATGAAAAAAAACCTTTACAAATCCCTCTTTTTCGAATACACCAATGATGATTACCTCGGATAAAAATAGGTTTGATTATTGATGTCGATACGTATTGGAATCTCTGGATCCAATTCCATGCATTTCATAAACAGTCCTGAATTTTTTTTTGGTTTTGTGGTGACCACTCCCTCTCTTACAGCGTCACCAGTAGCAGTAGGGAGTGGCGATGGCCTGATTTGAAAATTCATTTTTGTGTCCCAACCTCAACTCTATCTATTCTGTATGTACTTGTTTGAAGAACGTAATTTTATCCTGATGGAATGAATATTTTAGATACGCAATTTTAAAACGAGGGAGGATAAAAAAACCTCTAGGAGACAGGCCTCATATTATGGAGATGGTAATATTATGTCATAACGTCCGTCTCGCTCGTCGTCGTTGTTGGGCTTTATTGAAACTTTAAAATACCAAGAGGTTGATGATTTGTTGTTGTTGTTATTGTTGGGTTGGTATAGCTGTGCGCTTCTGTAAATTGAACCTTTTTTTAATAATAACAAAACAAAAAAAGAAATCATACCATCAACGGGTGACAGTGACGACGACGGTAAGGATAGGTTTGTCAGCCCGGTAAGTATACATACGTTGTACATAAATACATCCATATTATATAATAGGGTGAAATTTCATTAGATGACCCATTTTATCGAATAGGGTCGCATATGTGTAAAGCACAGCATGAATGTGACATTTTCGAAACAAAATTGAAAACGGCCACTGATTAAACATTGATCAAGTGATTTTCCCTTAAAAATGTCGTTATATTAAATCCAAGTCATATTTTTTCTTTCTTTTCATTTTTGAAAGGAACCCCCGTAATTTTTGAACCATATAAAAATAACGTAACATGGAAATTTAATTTTTCGTATTGGATTGATTTTTTTTTATTTATAATTAAAATTTGATCCTAAAATAAATAAAATATAAAAGATGAAAATATGCTTTCATAAAAATATCAAAAAACGGAAAGGTTCATATTGTAAACGTTATAAGTTTCCTGCCTGAGTGTATATAAGGATCTGTCTCAAAAGCACATACGTTCAAGTTATTATCAATATTTTGAAATTATATGAGAATTGAAAGAATTTAGTATCTGTTAAGGATTTTCAATGAGCTAACCTTTTTTTTTTATAGAAGAGTATAAGTTAAACATTAATTTGTATTGTATTTTTAACACAAGTTTATTAGCAATAATGTAGTGGACAAGTAATTTAAAAAAAATACAGATTTTCTCTTAACAAATTTGGATTTTTAATACGAAAACTTTAATTTTGCGAGTTCGTTAAGGACATTTTAGTTTCACTGCATCTGCAAAATCATCATAAGATAAGAATAAGAAATCATGTATACATTTAATAAATGAAAACTGTCTATAGGATTTTTATAGAAATTTTACCAAATGTCAAAAACGTAGCAAACAATTATTGTGAAGTTAAAATATTTGAGTTTAAAAATTTGTTTGGTTTCAAAAATCGTTAATTTTTAAAAATTAAAAAAAATATTTTTTATGACAGATGTTCAAATGGTAGACATGTGCATTCAAGAGGACACAAGCGTCTATAGGTTTTCTCAAAACCAAAATCTGTCTATCAACTCCTACTCTCACCTCCCCGTGGTGAACATTGGGTGCCTAGTACCTCAACTAGAGATTGAGTTCCAGCCCCATTGGAAAGTTGTTGAGGGCAGCAAACGAGAGAAGAGGGAGAGAGTTTTTTCCACTAATGCACCTCTCCTTATTCAGACGGCAGCGGAGAAATTCCCGAGGTGGAATCAACGGTGGCGTCCACAGTTGCAGTAAGGTTGATCTACTTAGTGAACACCTTATAGGGCTTCTTCGACTTATTCGAAGCCCAGGCCTATAAGGAGCAGTTTTATCCGACTCCCCATCCTCGGAGGGGCTGTGCCGTCGGGGTGATTTCCTGGCCACGTAAAAGCTCGGATACGGACGGAATTACTGTTGACAACCAACGCAAACGAATTAAGGACAATGAACTTCGGATATGCACGTGGAATGTTAGGTCCCTTAACAGACCACGAGCGGACGAAGAATTAGCGGAGGCCCTAGACTGCTGTAAAGCAGACATCACCGCCACCCAGGAAATACAATGGGAAAGAATGGGCGAAAAGTGGATGCAAAACTGCGATATTTATTATGGCGACTCCTACCACGAAAACTAACAGCGCTTATTTGGATGCGGATTTGTCATAAGAGCCAGACAGCCAAGAAGCCTTGAGCTATAGGTGCATCAATGAGATCCTCATGACCATGCGCATCAAGTCTAAATTCGGCAACATTGTACGTACGAACTTTCCGAGGCGCTAACATCGACTCGGACCACTACTTCGTTGTAGCCAAGGTAGCATTTCGGGTTTCGGCAAATGCAGCCAAACAACAGGCACGCAAAGCGGCCCTGCATTAAAGGACGAGAGCTCTATGAGCAGCAGAGGCGAGAGGAACGCCGACTTCTCAGAAGTAAAAAGAGAGGTTGAGAGGTTTAAAAGCAGGAATGAAGTTCGAAAGTTTTATAAACAGGTGAAACGAAATTCACAGGAACATAAACCTAGAACCGAAGGCTGCAAAGATGAAAATGGAAACATCATAGTGGAACCGCAGTCAATGCTGAGGATATGGAAGGACCACTTCTGCAGACTTTATAACGGCGACGACGAACTGAATTCTGAGCTCTTTAAAGCAGCTGGAGATAAGTTATTTAGGAGCATGCACCAACTTATCTGTAAGATATGGTCGGAAGAAAGCATGCCCGATGAATGGTACCTCAGTATTGTATGCCCGATCCTGAAAAAAGAGACCCTCTAAACTACACCAACTATAGAGGAATCAGTCTTCTTAACATCGCTTGCAAATTCTTCTCTGCCGTAATATATGAACGCCCAAAGCCCATCGTCAACAACCTGATACGTCCTTATCAGTGTGGTTTTAGACCAAGAAAGTCCACAGTCGATCAAATATTCACATTACGGCAGAGCCTGGAAAAAAACCAAGAACACTAAATGGACACCCACCATCTTTTCATCGATTTCAAGAATGAGCTGTATAGAGTCATTTTTAGTTTTGGCATCCCTGCCAAACTCGTCTGTTTGTGCAGGATGAAGAACTCACGGAAAAAATGGGTTTAACGATGAATGAGGGCAAATCAAAGTACATGTTGTCGTCAAGAAAGGACATACAACACCAACGTTTGGGTCCAAACGTCACCATCGACAGACGTAAATTTGAGGTAGTCAAGGACTTCGTCTACCTCGGCTCCGCCGTAAACGCAGAAAATAACACCAGCGCTGAGATCAAAAGAAGAATAACTCTTGCTAACCGCAGTTTTTTTGGGCTAAGAAAGCAATTGAGTGGTAAAGTCCTCTCTCGAGGGACCAAAGTGTTGCTATATAAGAGACTTATCATCCCCGTCGAAACTGGAGAAATCTAGCTAGGGACCGAGCTAGATGGAGAAGTTTGTTTAGTAAGTAAGTAAATAAGTTTTGTATGACCAAAATCGCAAGAAAATATTTGTATGGAAATTAGTACAATAGGTGTGTTTTTAAGCGAAAATATCGTTAGTGAAGTTTGATTTTATACGTATTACAAACACAATCTTTAACTGCATATCAAAGTTGAAATAAGATTTAAATGCGTATAAAATTTTGACGCTACCTCCGGTCTCAAATATAAATGTTAAAGCAATTGATAACTTTTGTGTATCTTTAAGGCATCTTCGAAGAGTAAGATAAGTAGTTTCAAGCTAAATATTTTCCGTGAAATCTCACGTCTTTTACTGTTTGTTGATCTTTTTTGGATTTCATATTTTATCTGGAACCAAACTAACGCTTAACAAAAACACAGTCGACATCATTTTTATAAGAAAAACGGTGCATTTTGTTTCGTGTTGGTGTGATAGAAAGCTTTGTAATCTCTTATAACCAAAAGCGTTTTTGAGCCAATAAAATAGGTTATCTTAGCTTTTTGTTTTTAGTAACCCATGGTTACATGGCATCCATGTTTTTATGTTTTTTTTTTTTGTATTCATACCAAAATTTGTACTGGCTCTGTAAAAACTTTTAGAATAAAACCTATTCTTATTTTCAACGTAGCCTACCATAACCTTCGAACCCCTTTCTTTCAGATCTTATTCCATTTAGCCTCAAATTACGAAATGAAAAACATTTGATAGTTCCTCACGCTTTAAAGAGAGATTATTTTATTAAATTCAAATTGGTTTGAGTTGCACAAAAGTTTTAACAATTTTGTAATGACATATTCTGAAAAATGTTCAATTGTATCAACTCTCAATTATAAAAAATCTACGCCGGATCAAAGCGAATAATGATTTTTAAATAATTTTTGCAGAAAATCAGATGAAAGGTAGTTTCAAAATTATTATGTCCTGTCTCTTAGATTCGGATATTTTTTTGTAAGGGATACCATGAAATTTGAATGAAATTATTTTTAAGAACTAGAAAATAGGCCTTGAGTTTGTAAAAAAAAATTAAATGGTGTTTTTTTTACAATTTTTATGCCATTTTTCCATTTTATAAAATTCTGTCCTAAATGTAAACTGATGCAAACTTAATCTTTTAATTTAGTTTCTATATAACTTTCTTACTCAATTAAAAAAGAATGTTTGGTGATGGAAATCTTCATACGGACCTTCATAAATTTTGTCTGTCAAGTAGAAAAGATGGCGAAACCGATTTGGAAAAAAAAAGTTTGGGCGGTTAAAAGGAACGATGAGGAACGATGCCAATTTAAATTACATTTTATGATGAATCACTATAATCAGGATTTTCCATTTTGCGGTTTCAAACGTATAGGGCTGGAATTCACCATTCTGTGAAACGAAGTTGTTAAACCAATTTTTTTTTAATTGAAAGTCTGGTATTAACGTTCATTCAATTATGCAATAAATTGCCAAAATTGTGAAGACATTTAAAAAGACTGGATTGTGGTATTTGGGGTTCTTAAAATATTCAAGTTATTGAAGAGAGACCATTACACCCACAAAAAGTCACTGTTTGGTAGGTTTTTTGGGCCAAAGGTGTTATTGACCTCCAAACCGGAGCGTTATGGTCATATACTAACCGACCTTTTTTAATGCATACTATTTAAGACTACGACTTGGAGAATATGTGATTTCAACAAGACGTTGTCATCAAACAATTTGACCAAATATGGCTTTATTGCTAGAGACATTTCTTGACCGAGTAATTTCTTGTCGTGGCGATGCCAAGATCATGCGATTTGACACCGCTGGACATTTATTGTGGGGCTGTGCGAAAGACCGTGTTTATGCAGATAAACATTTAACTCTTGAGCTTTAAAAACAAACATAGATCAAGTTATGGCTGAGATACCGCCATGTGTCAAAAAGTGGTTGAAAATTACCTCAAAATAATCGATGCTTTCTACAATTCGCGTGGTGGTAATTTAAATGATGTAGTGTTTCACACATAATCTCAACGTTTAAACTTTATATTTAATAAAAAAGAAATTATATACATATGTATGTACACATAGTCAAAAAAGTCTAAATACAGCTGCTGTTTTTTGTTGATCCTGAGGTAAAATATTTATTATTAATAATTATTAAACGAGTATTTTGAAAATCACAATCACAATTTTATAAAATTTAGTGGTAACATTGAATTTTTTTTTCAATGTTAACACTTGGGTTCTCACATTAAATCCTAGTACTTTTTTCAAAAAACACTCAAATTAGTCTGCTATATTTTTTTAATTTTTGGACTTTGTGTACGCCTACGTTGTACATTTACTTTTGAATTTTCTATTGCAATTTTTTATTTTATAAG
This sequence comes from Eupeodes corollae, assembly GCF_945859685.1. Lineage (NCBI taxonomy): Eukaryota > Metazoa > Arthropoda > Insecta > Diptera > Syrphidae > Eupeodes > Eupeodes corollae. The sequence goes on from NC_079148.1 coordinate 44,764,719, forward strand.
AAGAATCCTTTAAGCTTCAAACCACTTTAAATTCAAATTTAAAGCACTGATGAGGCACTAAGTCATCAAATCAAAATTGTTTCTCTAGTCCTTATTTATTATAATTTTTTTTGTTCTAATTTAAAATAAAAACTTAAAACCATTAATTCCTATTATGTCCTATAACCTATTTTTTGTATTCTTACTTTGAAAAATTTTTCGCTTTGTCCTTTTTTTATATCATGATTTAAAAATCAAAGACCAAATTACAAAAAATTATAAATTATATTGTTGTAATCATTTTAGTGATTATCTACACAGAACCAATTTTAAAAGTTTAAACAGCACTTCAAAGTGGAAGTAAATTTAAAAATTCCTTCTGTTCGCATTAATGCGTTTACGTGTTCAGCTCGTCCTACTGCCCTACACAGCCTTCTATACATACCTTATGTTCAATCTTTTCTATATAAGTATATATATATAAGCACTCTTCAACAAGCTTGGTTAAACAAGGAAGCTGACTAAAGCATGAAAAATATATATTTAAAAAAGCAAAAAGGACGAGCAAAAAAACAAAATGTATCATAAAAGATTTTAGGTGGTAGCTTTATTCTCCTTTTTTTTCTTCCGTTGCGTTGTTGCTGTTTTTTTATTTTGTCGGTAGAAGTAAGAAAAATCGTAAAAAAAAAAACAACAAACATTTTCTCAATCCATTGCGAAATAACTTTTAAACAAGCAAGCAGAAAATAAAAAAACACACATACAAGAAGAGAAAATAAGGACCCAACGCAACATAATATATTCCTCTCTCTATCGCTTGTCATTGCCCACGTTTTGATGTTTTCTGTCTTTTTTTTTTTCGCTGCTCCTGTTTTTGCTGTATATTTGCTTGTTTTGAGTAGACGTGCGTGAGTGTGTGTGTGTGTAAGAGGGGCTCTTAAGTGGGAGTCCTTAATCAGTTTTCTCAAACTTTTCTTGGATTTTTTCTTTCGTCTTTTTTTTATTTCTTATTTTTCTACTTAAGTATAATTTCAAACTCCATTCGTAACTTTTAGGCTCCGTGAATTTTGGGGTTGATTTTGGTTTTTGAAACATTTTCCATTAGAGCATATTTTAAGGCAGAGTAAAAACCCAAATTAAATGCTATTACCACAAAAGAAAACATACAAATTGTTGTAAAATGTTTATTATACTTTTTTATGATCAATAAAGTTTTTCTTTTTTCTCTTTTTTTTTTTGTGCTTTTGTTTGTTTGGTGTAGAAAATAAATTAAATCCTTGAATTAGTTGGAAATGCAGTAAATTAACTTCCACATACCCACATAAAATTAAGAAAAAAAGAGCAGACAAGTAGGCATATTATATTATCAGATCAAGTGCTTAAAAACTCTTAAGGTTAGAAATATAGCTGCACAGAAAAAAAGGCATGGAATAAAGGAGGTTCTTTACAAGAATTATATAATCGTAAAAAATGTTGAAATATGATGGGATTTCAAATAAAATTGATGTCTGCATGATGCTTTTATATAAAAAGACGTTAATTCCAATTTTCTGGTACTTTTCTTTATATTCAACGCATTCCGTGAGTCATAGAACGTGCAGTTTTTATTTTATCTAGAGTTTAACGTTGTGGAACATTGGATTGTGTATTTCAGGACTCAGGAACTCCCCTGTTTTTTCTGTAAAAATATCTTCCTCTTATATTTTGTACGTCTTCAACAACACAAATAAAATATTCAGAAAATGGTAATCCCATATTCGAATGAATAGCAGAATAAGCGAAATGTTCTCGAAAATGTCTAAGCTTAAAATACTCGTACTAATTGGTTTATGCGTATGAAGTACTTATAGTATCAGAATATTTCAAGCTTATTTAGAGTAGATTATATTTTAACATCATTTAGCATAGCCTTACAAATGAATTTAGTAAAATAATAAATTCCATAAATTTACTATACAGTAAACGCATTATTGAATTAATGTATGAGTATGTGCAAATTCTATATGAGCTTAGTCAAACAATTTGGCATCTTGTCTTCTGTTAAATGGTCTTGCTGTAAAATAAGCCTATAAGTCGAACTATTTGCTAGAGATTTGGAGATGCGGCATTGACCTTTATGTATGACCAATATTTGTATATAAAGCTTTTTCTAGTAAATATTTTTTTGATATAACTGAAAACAACTGAAGTCGGAAATAAAAATAAATCAACAATTTGACAACAATTTGATCAACAATTTCCATTGGTAAATCGTTCCAAGAGAATAAAATTAAGATTATAGCATTGGTAAACATAAGATTAACATAGAGATTATATTTTCAATCTCACATTAGGAATTTGGCATGATGTACTTTACTTTTTTATCCATGTTATTTTTATTTTAAAGCTGCGTATGACAGCATCAATAGGGAAGAGCTCTACCGAGCAATGTCTAGTTTTGGCATCCCTGTCAGACTTATTCGTTTGTGCAGAATGACGATGGAGAATTCACGCTGCTCTATCAAGGTCGGAAAAGATCTTACCGATGCATTTGATGTCAAAAAAAGATTTAAGACAAGTCGATGCACTGTCATGCGACTTCTTCAACATCGTTCTGGAAAGAATTGTGCAAAACTCAACTGTCAACACTAGAGGCACAATCTTCCAAATTTCCATCCAATTACTCGGATACGCAGATGATATTGACATAATTGGAAGATCAAAGCAAGATGTCAGTGGAGCGTTTTTGAGCATTGCGACGGAAGCGAAGAAGATGGGTTTAGTGGTCAATGAGGGCAAGACCAAGTATATGCTGTCATCAAAAAAGGACACTGAACGACGACGTCTTGTACAAAACATCACCATGGACAGCTATAACTTTGAGGTAGTTAAGGACTTTGTCTAACAAGGCACCCCTATTAATACAGACAACGACACCAGCGCTGAAATGAAACGAAGAATAACTCTTGCAAATCGCTGATTCTTTGGACTTAGAAGGCAATTGAGAAAAAAAGTCCTCTCTCGAGCATCTAAAATAACCATCTATAAGACACTCATCATCCCGGTTCTCATTTATGGCGCTGAGACCTGGACCCTGTCAAAGAAAGATGAGAGAAAAATTCTTCGGGTTATTTTTGGTCCTGTACGCTTAGATGGAGAATGGAGAAGAAGAACTGTACGGGCTGTACAGCGACACTGACCTAGTTAGCAGAATTAAAGTCCAACGGCTTAGATGGCTAGGTCATGTAGAGCGGATGGCCATCAACGCTCCAGCCCGGAAGGTCTTCGAATCTAATTCCGATGGACGGCGGAGTAGAGGAAGACCACGACTCAGGTAGCGCACCTAGGTGGAAGAGGACCTGAACCAACTTGGCGTGCGAAACTGGAGACAGCTAGCTAGGGGCCGAGCTGGCTGGAGACGCATGTTGGTTGAGGCCCAGGTCCGCCCGGACTGTAGCTTAAGTAATTAAGTATTAAAACAACAAAAATAATAGAATTTTGATTTAAATTTAAGGGTAGTAGAAAGTAAAGGATGTGTAAAAGAAACCAAAGTTAACATTTTTGATGGATTTAATATTTAAAATGTTTATATACAAATATTTTCATTTGACAATCATTAAATTAAATTTCACTTAGCATAAATTTTCGTTGTGTTTTTTGTTGGTTTTCAATCTTGCAAGTATCGAAATTTGCCGCAGTCAAATAATGTCCATTTTTAAGGAAAACAATTAAGATTTTTTCAGTAGGTGAAAAAATATATGTTTAACTTTCCATAGAAACTTGTTATTAATGTTATAATAAAAATTTGTTTCATAAGTAAAAAAACTGGAAACAAAATTTGAATATCATAAGAAAAAAAAATGTTATCAACTCCAAAGCAATTGTATGCAATGTTTTTGACATCTAGTAAGTAAGTAAGTAAGTAACACTTCCTTAAAGTAGGTAAAAATGTTCGACACGAATATCTTTCCAACAATTTAAGATATTGCCTTTGAACTAGTTTCATCTTTTAGGAAATATTATTAAAACATATATTACAATATTTAGACAAATCTAACTGTCAGTTTTACCTTAAAAAAATATGCAAAATTTGTAAAAACTGATTTTCTATTCGAATATCCCGAGAATAGAGAAGGTATTGATTTGAAAATTGTGTTCGAAGTAAGATAATTTACTTATAAAAATCCAAACTGTTTTTTTTTACAAGTAATACAACAGTTCAAGAAATGCTGCTGAAATTGATAAGAATTGGTTTTCGGTTAAAAATCTCGGAAACAAAAAATAATATTGAAATCAAATTTGTCTTATCATATTTGAAAATATTGTTGCTTACTTTTAACTGCCAATTTTTTTACAAAACACAAAAACAACAGAAATCAGATAAGAAATGATTTTCGTAGATAAATATTGACTTGATATTTTGTTAAAGGTTCAGAAAAAAACGACAGGAGGACACGGATGGGAAGTTATCAGTGTGGGTCGCATACAAGCATCTCTTATAAAATTTGATGGTTTTTGGACAAAGAATATTAGTTAAATATTAATTTATCTTTAAAATAAAACAAACACAACTAATTAAGAAGATTTAAATGGCACAAAGCATTTATCGATACTTATGAAAAATTCTCCTTTTTTTATAATCCGTACCAGGAACAAAACTACTATACGTTTAAAATTATAACGAATATTTTAAGGATATAAACTACACATTCCTTTTTATGGAAAGAACAATTTCAGCGGAAATACTCCAAACCCTTAAGCAAATATATCCTTTTGCAATTAGCGTTCGTTCTTCAAATTGACAATACAGAAGAAAAACAACATAGAAAACTAAACAACAAAAAAAAAGGAACACTCAAAAAGTAATTTATTTCCTTTTTTGCTTTAATTCGAATGATTTATCTATCTGCTTGCAATCATCAGGATTATTTCATTTCCTTGTAATGCTACAAAGACTATGCGGAGTATGCTTTAAATGCAGATTGCGAGTCGGCGGTGGCGACGGCGGCGTTCTCCAATCAACTCTATGGAAATCGTAATGCTGATTTTGTAAAATTCCTTCCCCACCATTATCTTGTGCACGCCAGCATAAAAGGATATAAACTCCTTATACTCAAAAAACCGGGAAGGATTTACAAAGGAAAACTCTCATTACAGTTGTTCCTTTTTTTCTTTTCTTTTTCTGTTTGTTGTTTTGTTCGTTATTCAATCGAATTTCAAAATGGCGAATTTATTTAAAGTTTTCGTTTGTAGAAACTTTAAACTTTAAATCACTTTCGAACAATTGCAAGGACAAAGACTGTAACAGAGGGAATCTATATGCAAAAATACTTATAGACACACAATAGTGAAAGGAAAGCTCAAAGATACACACACTGAGTATCATCAATATACCAACTCCTAAATAGCTTTAATACTAAGAGTCTATGTTGAGCAATATAACTTTGAAGTGCGGTCTTGGTCTTTCTTTTGAGTTTCGTTTCAAAATCAAGAGTAATGCTTGCCCTTATAGTGTAGAGTGTAAAGAAGCATCATATCACAATTCACCACCGCCGCAAGCTATGTATAGTATAGATATCAGTGCAGAAAGTATCCTATCCTTAAGAAGAGGGCGTGAATATCTACTACCACTCAAAGGAAGTTCATCTCCAAACAAAATGGGCAAAATATACAAATGCAAAACCATATCAAGGATTCAAATCCTTTTTTTTTTTGAAGGAACGAAAAAAACCAAGATGAAGTAAAGATAAAGCTAGTTTGCTTGATGCATTGAAATGGCAATGTATATTATGTACTATACCCTATATATTCATATATAGGCCAAGCAAAATCGTTTTGGAGCCAGTATTTTACTTATTTGCATACATAGTTTTTGGTTTTGGTTTAGTTGTTTGTTCTTGAATAGGGGAGACACGAGTTTTTTTTTATTTTTCTTTGAAAAGTCCTTGAAGCGGAGTATTTCCCTCGAAAACAAAGGATAATCGGTACCTTAAATGGGTGAAATATTTATTTTTGCGGCGAATTTTTATTTTCGAGACCACAAAAAGAAAGCAGAATTCTAAACTACGTCTGTTAGAGCAGTGATTTTACTTGGAAACGTTTATTGATGTTTAGGCAGTTGCTTTTGTTTATATTGAAAGATGGTAAAGAAAAGTTATATTGATGAAACAATTTTAGGGCACCATTAAGAACTAGTATTACCATATTTTTGATTTTAAAAAGCTCAATTTCAAAGAAAAAATGGCAGAACTTTAGATATGAGGACTAAACTTAAGAAATAGTACATACTTTACTTTTAGTCTTGAACCTACACATCAGACTTTTTATGTTTTAAAAAAATAGTTTTGTTATTCTAGGCGAAAATTAATCAACAAAGCTAAAGGCTAATGCATTTGCAGGAAAATTTATATAAAAATAAAAAGAAGCTTATCGAAAAGCGAAAAACTTATTTGCCCTACTTTTTTTTATAATAAGCGCATAGTCAAGGGGATAATACTACCCTTATTTTGTAGACACACTGTGGAAGGAGGTGCCGGTGCACATTGGTTTTATGTTGACAAAGAAAATTATTTACTATAAAGGCTTTTACATATTTGTTGGAAGAACTAGGAAAAAAATATGAGTACTTAAAAAGCCTTTTATGTTGTAATATTCTTAAAAGACAGAAAATCTAACAATTCCCACTTTTTTACTTTTTAAATTAAATTTGTCTATAACAACAGGTTCTTTAAATGTACCCCTTTAGAAATGGTAAAACCAACCAAAAACGGGGTTTTTAAGTCTTACTCGTATTTAAAACTCAAAATATCTCTTAACAGTAAATTGTACGATGGTTTTGAAAATAACAAATCCTTTTCTTTTAGATAGAATTGGAGAATTGTTTCTCGAAATTTTCATTAGTTATGAGTCTTTATTTGAATCTATGTGATTTTTCGAGAAAAACATGAATTTTAATAGTTTTAAAAAATATATTTTGGAAATACATAATTTTTGGTGTTGATTTCGAACCAAATTTTATTTCCTTGTTCAAGTTTAACAAATACCTGATTTTAACATTATTTTTACGTTTTGTAATAAAGGGTAAACGTCGTTTTTAGTCTTTTGATAGTTATATTTTTATTGACTCGTAAAGTACATAGGATAGGGTTATGTATGGAATAACACGTCGGACAAATGGCCTCCACGGCTTTACATGCGCACTCTTTTGTTGAAATTTTGACCGTTCTGCATAAATGTGGCTGAATATCGTTGATGCAGCGTTGAATCTCCTTCTTTAATGTACGGGTGGTTGTGGGCTTGTTGACATAGACTTGTGATTTCAAATAACCCCATAAAAGGAAGTCTAATGGTGTTAAATCACACGATCTAGGAGGCCAATTTTGATCACTAAAAGGAGAGAGTACACGACCTGGAAATGTCTCATGCAGTAATTGAATTGTTACACGGGCTGTATGACATGTGGCACCGTTTTGTTGAAACCACATATTGGACACATTAACATCATCCAATTTTGGCAGAAAGAACTGTGTAATCATGTCGCGATATCGAGCACCAGTAACAGTCACTGCTTGACCAGCATCATTTTCAAAAAAATATGGCCCAATTATGCCTCCAGCCCAAAATCCACACCATTCAGTCACGCGTTGTGGTTCTCCGAACCCCAAATGCGGTAATTTTGGCGATTGACAAAGCCATCAAGATGAAAATGTGCTTCATCGCTTAGGATGATTTTGCTCGAAAAATCAGGGTCCATTTGTTGATGTTCAATAATCTATTCAACGAACTCTCTTCTCTGTCCATGGTCATTAGGCTTCAATTGTTGTGTAAATTGAATTTTGTAAGCATGAAGACACAGATCTTTGGTGAGTATACGCTGTAGTAGAGAGGTTCTTGAAATTTGCAATTCTTGTCCACGATGACGTCGAATTGAGGTTCCTGGATTGTCAGCAAAACTCTCACGCACTGCTTCGACATTTACATTTGAACGGCTTGTTTTTGGACGACCAGTGTGTTTGGCGTCTCCAACGGATGCAGTCTCCATGAATTTTTCAATTAATCTCTTCACAGTTGACGAAGTTAAAACACTATTCCGACCATATTTTGTATGAAATTTTCGAACTGCAGCCGCCAAGCTTTCACTATTTTTGAAATATTCTTTAATAATGAAGACAGTTACGAGAACAAAACTTAACTTTCAAACCGTTTGGCTTTTTTCTATTGACATCTATTTTAGCAAAAATATTTTGGCGTTTTTTTAAGGATTTCTGTAAGATTTTTTGTTACAACTTTTGAAGTTTTTTGGAAAATTATATGAAATTATGTAATAATTTCAACTGAATATTGATGAATAGGATTAGACATTTGGAAAACTATCTGGAATCTTATTTAAAAAAGCTACTTCACAAGTTTAGATAGACTCAAAAGCCTTACAAACGTTTTTATCGCATTTAAAAACTGATATCTCAAAAACCTGCCGTGATACATTAATTTTGAAGTCGCATTTGAATGAAATTTCCAAAACCCGTTGGAAAAGTGAAAATTTAACTCCAGTAGGGAAACCTTGTCAACCTGGGTTTTTATTTTTTTTAAAGACTAGATTCACATATTTTTCGCTATTTTTACCATAAGTTCAAACAAATAGAAAAACGATAACAACAAACTGTTGCTACATTTTTAATAAAATGTTTAACTAAGCTAAATTATAGATCCAGCAAGGAAAAACTAAATTTATTATCTCCGAATAAAATGACAGTCTCCATTTTTATTATCCTTTCCAGCACTGTACATGGAAATTGAGATCTTTTGTTTTTGAAACTCTATTAAAAAAGTAAACTTCTTCTCCTTCTTCCACTTTGAATAAAGATTAATTATCCTTAAGTATTCCAAAGCTATGGAACATTTACTATGTACCCATGCTACACAATAAAAATGTTTTAAATTTCTCTTTTCTTGCCAGCTTGTTGTAGATCTCTTACTTTATTCTTTTGGAAAACGCATAAAGAAACCTTCATTTATTTCTTATCGATTTAGTTCCTTCTTATATTGTAGGTGAAAACCCATATTGCAAAAAAAAAACAAGAACGAAATATAGTAAAACAGTCGTTAGGTATAGAGCAAACAACAACAAAAATAACCAAAACAGTAAGGACGAATTCTTAGGACTTTTTTCCGAAACATATAAAAGGGAGAGTTTTTGCTTAAAATACGGTGTAAGCTTATTTATAGATGATGCCTGAGTTCTTTAAGGAAAAGTTATTGTTATGTTTTTTATTTTGTTTGCGCTTTCGGGTGGTTGCTTATTCGTCCCCTACGCCCTTATAGCCTTACCACCATAAGTGCAGGTGTTTCTTTTGATTGAATTTCTTGTAAGGATTTTGTTAGACCCTAATTTAATTTGCATAATTTGTATAGGGATAAGGGTTTTTTTTTCTAAAGTGTACGGCTATATTTATGTAGACTTTTGTTACTTTTTTCCCAAAGCATGTTTTCGTGTTTGTAAAGAAAAAACTCACTATATTTAAAATTGACCCCATATCAAAGCATCACAGGTGTTGCTTTTCTTATATTTGCCAGAGTCCTGTTTTTTTATTTCTTTACTTTTTAATTGTTATTTCTTATTAACACATTTTTGAAGGAGGTTGTAATTGTGGTTAGTTTTAAATTCAAAAATTACTCGTACTTCATACTTTTCCTTGCTTTAAATGCTTTTTGAACCTCATCACGACTTAACAATTAAGAAGTACAAAGATAAAGGATATATTTTATTTTATTGCAAACCACATTTTTGAATTTGTATTTAAAATGTTTAAAGTGCTGTGCAAATGTTTGACATAAACCATCCTTTAGGCCTTATGTAGGTGGATATCTACATAAAAACATTAAGTATTCTTCAGTAATGTGTCTATATTGTTTGAGTACTTTTTTTTTGTTTAGAATTTTAATGTTCCTCATAACATCCTACACCTATAAAATACATATACCTCCTATACACCTATAATCATTTTACATATTCTTTTCTTTTTTATATTTGTTTTCTTTCTTTTTTTTTAATGTTGGTTCTTCTTCTTGAAGCGGAAAACATAAAACCGGAAGAATTGTAACAATCTTCAAAACTTTTCAACTTCATTACTCACAAAAATAACAACAAACAAAATTGTCTTCCTTTCATTTTACAATATATACTTACAATACTTTCGCGTAAAACTCACCATTATTCACATGAACGACTTAAGGATTCCTATAATATAACACCCAAACCATTTTAGCCCGCCCTACTTTCAAATACATTATCATAAAATGTGCGTCAAATTGATTTTAAAAATAAAAAATAATTCCAATACCTACAAAGTATATCTACATACATACTTTTAAGGAACAACAAAATAAATGTACAGCTGGGAAGAATGTTTTTACTTTTATGGATACCTGGGTCTACTTAGAGGGTAGGCTTTGGGAAATTTCTTCAAATGGCATATAAAAGCACAGACAGTAATTGATTTATCAATATAGACATTATTTGAGTATTATTACTTCAGTATCTTCGTAAAATTTCATTCTCACATACGTATCATATCAAAACCCGATGGGTATAAACTCGTAATATCTTGACTCTGAATTTATAGGAAAGATGGTAAATACTGAGATGCTTTAACAAGACTCCATCTAAACTTTTATGAGTTAAATGCTTAATTTAAAAATTTGTATCAACACGTAATGTTAATTAAAAAAGCTTAGTATTAGAGCTTAGTATTTTACTTCTCAAACATTTTCGAGATTTTCAGTGATTTACAAGCCATTAAAATATTTAAATAATTTTCCAAGTAGAAAAATACTTATTCCCTTCTGTTGACAAACTGAACACGTCTAAAATGTGATCATTTTAAATTTCAGAAACACAGAAGTCAACCCTCTTTTTGGGCAAGTTTCATTATATTATATCTTCATCACCCTCTAACTACCGACCGATTGCACTTACGTCCCTTCTTTCCAAGGTCATGGAAACGCTGATTAATTATCAGCTCAAGAAATATCTTGAAGATCAAAAGCTTCTTAATGACCGGCAAAACGGCTTTCGTAGCAATAGGTCCACTGGTGATCTCATAGTTCATCTCAACGAACAGTGGAGCAAATCTGTACATCGTTTTGGAGAAAGTAAGATTATTGCACTTGATATTTCAAAAGTATTTGATAGGGTTTGGCATCAGGCTCTCTTATCGAAAATGCGTGCTTTCGGTTTTCATGAATCCCTTCTTCATTGGATTAGTAATTACCTTTCGGATCGTTTAATACAAGTAGAATTGGATTTATTCAAGTCTGAAAACCATAAAATAAATGCCAGGGCTCTGTTTTATCTCCAACACTCTTTCTCATTTTTATTAATGATCTCCTGTCTGCAACATCTAATCCAATTCATTGTTTCGGTGACGATAGTACTCTTAGCTTTTCATATTCGTTTTCAGATTGACATCCCTCTTCTTCGGATGTGGAACTATAAATAAATAAATTGGGTGGCACGACAGTCCGTTGAGAACCAAGGCCTAGTGACTTACAACTCTCAATCATTCCTGTGTGCGAGTAATGTTGTCAGGAATGGAGGGGACCTACAGTTTATATGCCGACTCCGGACGGCTAATTTTGAGAAAGCACTTTTTCATGACAATAGTTACTCTTGGAGAATTTGTCAATTCCTCGCAAGAGGCAGTACCCGTGAAAAGACTTTTGATGGCATAGGCAGGGATCGAACCCAAGACCTCTAGCATGACAGTCCAACGCACTAACCATCATGCCACGGGTACTGCAACGGCAAAATATGATAAGCTCATTAAATTCCGACCTAAACAGCATTGTACAATGTGGATTAAAAAACAGCATGGAATTTAATGCTGCGAAAACCCAATGCTGTCTTGTATCGTTAAAGCATGATATACCCCCTTTGCCATTATCCATGGATTGCACTTGCATCAATGAGACTGAACACCTCGAAATTCTCGGTATGTGTGTCACCAACCACCTCTTGTGGAATGATCTCATACGCGATGTTGCCAAAAATGCCGAAAGGTGCTTGGGTTTCCTTAGGCGATGCAAGAAATATTTCACCCCTACTTATGCGTCTGCTATCTAAAAGACTTACATACGTCCAAAGCTTGAGTATAACTCCCATCTCTGGGCTGGTGCTCCTGCGACTTACTTTAGCCTCTTGGATAGTATTGAAAGTTAGAGCATTTAAATTGATAGATGATAATATCATCATAAGTTCATTTACTTCGCTTGAAAATCGCCGTAAGGTCTCTTTTTTACCGTTATTTTAACGGCTCATGCTCTAGTGAAATAGCCAGTTGCATTCCTCCCCTTGAACAGTCAACCGTAATACTCGCGCTTCTAGGAATGCTCATCAGTATACCCTCGAGCCCAACTTCGGCCGTACTGTCAAACACAGAGATTCGTTTTTTAGCCGTACTACGCGAATGTGGAATGCCTTACCACACACTGTCTTTCCTAGTCATTGCAATATTTAGGAATTCAAAACCAATGTGCACCGACATCTCTTTTTAAACCATCTCTCCTCTTTTTAGTGGACACACTGTGCCTCTGCATAATAAGGGTAGTAATAACCCCTTGAGTGTGTGTTTATTATAAAAAAAAAGCAACTTCTCGGTCAAGAAATGTCAAACTGACAGACAAATTTGATAGTGATTGTTTAGAATTAAAACCGTATGAATCACTTAAGAACTAATGACAATTTTGCATCTGTAGCCAGGGCAACCAAAATTTACCATTTTCGTCTTTGGAATGCATGAAAACGATTCAGATTTTCAACAAAAAGCTTTCTACACCACATAACCCATTTTGAAAATCACGAAGAAGTAATCTTAACTGGCTACTGAGATATTTTAAACTAACATGTTAATGCTTTTTCATTGAAGTTCTGGAATTGATTTAAGGCTTTAAAAATACAATTTTTGAAGTAAACGGAGGTATTTGGTATACATATACATCTTGAAATATGTTTAATCGTTTAAAAATATAAAAATAATTTCTTAAGCTTAGTTGTTTAAAATCTCAATTAATTGAGGGTTTTTTACTCAAACTGGCAGCAATTTTTTTTAAAATCCGTATTTCAGTAGCTTTAAAAATCATTACGAGCAAAGTTTGTATTAGCGTTTTTTTTTGAAATTTTATTAAAATAGTACAAATTATTTTAAAACGAAGAACATATTTTCTCTTCAAAATTGTTGGGACCGTTTGAAACAAAATGAATAACCAGCTTCAAAATTATGTATTCTTTATTATCTTCACTATCTACAGGTACAGCTGTTTATGTTCAAAACTTTTGTCAGAATTCTCATAAATGTGTTATACTAATTAGAGTCAGTATCTGTAGGATTTTCATGCCAGAGGTCTTGATTCGCGCTCTTGACTGTGCCACTTAAAAGTATTTTCACAGGTACCGCCTCTTGCGAAGAATTGACAGTTCTTTTAAGAGTAATTCTTGTCATAAAAAGTGCATTCTAAAATGAGCCTAATATTAAGTCACTAAGTCCTGCTTTATACGTGCTGTTGAGCCAACTTATGTATTTATTTGTTTACCATTATAAAATTATAAAAAAAAACATAATACAAAAAAAGTACGTATACGCCTTGGTGTACCATACGATCAATTTATGTTGTTTCCAACTGAGGTCTAAACAAAATGGTGGAATCTATCATTGTGATATGTATTATTTTCTACTCTAGATTCCCTGAAAAACAGTTTCCTTTAAAAAAAGAGAGCAATTGAGTCTGGTAAATAGAAAATACAAAAATTCATACTATTATTTAATAGTACAAAAAAAAACAACAATTATATAAAGATAAAGGGAAGATATTTGCAATACATCAAGAACAATGAACAAAATAGAAATGTAAATGAAAAGCATAAGGAAGGTGTCAGGAAAGGAGAGAATCCTTGTGTACAACATTCATTTGCACTTTGAATGGCAAAATGCACTTAGCAAACAATTCAAGTAATTGTTGCATCCAACAATACGAGACAGAGCGAAATATACGAATGAATGAACGAACGGAACTTAACATCCTTGTTAAGTTGGTCTCGACTCAGGACGTTGTTGGTACATACACAAACATTTATCATAATTCATAGTATGCGCGGGGAAAACTTCAGTTCATTTTTAGGTTATGGTGTTGGAGCGATCCTACCTCAGTCGCTATGTGTATGTGTATGAACATAAATAATAAACTTTTGTTCCTTTATTTCCTTTCCCTTTTGGAGGAAACGAGAAATGACGCCCCGGTATATTAATGTAAGTGCTTCGAGATGGATTTTTTATTTTTTGAAAAACAATACAAAAAAATTAATTTACTAACAATAGTCAAGCCGGCTTTTCATGTTGTGCAACATTCATTCATATTCCGCATACATATAGGCTTCAGGTAGATACGGCTATGTAATGTAGGTACGTCTGTAGATACGACGCAGAGAGAACATTTTCAAATTAGATGTAATGAAAAGCATGTGTGTTCGGTGTTCCGGAGCTACATTACAAGCAACGGAATATAGTAATTTGAATATTCATGCTTCGTGTTTTTTTTTTGTTTTATATTTCCACAGGATAATGCGCTGAAAGGTAACCACGAGTTTCATCAGCTACAAAAATATACACTACCAACACACTATGCCACACCACAACACGTTACCGGGACGGCTTAGGCACGAAGAAGCGAATAGGTTGCGTTTGGAGGGGTTCATATGATTTTCTTATGTTTACCATTGCATATGACTATGATTACACTAACGGTACAGTCTGTGGCATCATTGCTTCATTACCTAACTACTAGGATATCATGAACAATATGTGACATCCTTTTAAGGAAAATGAATATTCAGTAGATTCACTCAGTAGTTTTATTTAGAATTTTTGGTTTAGAAAGAGAGTTCCTTCAGTTTTTGTTGAGATTAAGACCAAGGAAGCATAAGTAAGAAACTTTTTGTTATTCCTATTATAAGATAAGATGTTTATTTTTTGTTATATTTGTAATTTATATTCATTTTGAATGCACATTGTTTCTTAAAGGATTCTATCTTGTGGTTCAGTTTTCTATCGTGCAATTAATAAATCTTTATAAAATTACTTTTTTAAATAGAGAATCATGAAGGAATTTATTTTATATCAGCTTAAAAGTTTGTATCATGATATTTATAAAAAGGAATTTCGAAATTAATTAGTTTTGAACTTATTGCATTTACCTCCATCTCAATTACAAGAAGGTTCGAACTATGGATTTAATTTTTTCAAATTTAAGTGGCAAGTGTATGCCTTAAAAATTGATGTTTGACCAAAAGCTTTAAAGTTATTAGTAACCTAATAAAAAACGATCAATTTAGAGATTTGTAAAAGCAATAAAACTAAGAAGATTTACAAAAAGTTTGAAACAAATGTTTAATTTGGAATAACTTGCTCCCGTCTTAATCCTTTTTCATGAATTCCATCTTAAACATTATGAATAAACTGTGGGCCATTAATGGATTGGGTTTTAGTTTTAACATATCAAATATGAAAAGATAACAGTTTCAAAAGTAGGTTAAGGTTAAAGCGGATGTCCATGATGGAAAACGGATACACTTAGACCAGTTAAATGGCCCATTGTGATACCACATGAATCTTGAGGCTTTCTCTTAAGCTCAATAGAACTAGTTTGAGTCCTTTACGAAACATGAGAGGCTGATTATGCTGATATGATTTAGATCGTTTAAATCGTTAAAGAAGAATTGTTCTATTTAATTCTTACGTTTTTGAACTAGAGCACTGTATGTACAGAGAAAGTAAAGAACTGTTTCCTCCTTTCGTTCATCCATACAGATTCTGCAAAAGTTATTTGAGAATACGGCAAAACGCGTGGCGTACTTTCTTATTAGACAGTGTCCGATTATGACACCTATTATCGAGCTTATTAAAACTAGTGTTGGCCAGATGTTTTTCGTGACCTGACACGTGATGTTTTTAGCGGCCTGACTATCTGAGAAAATACGGATATCAGATGTTGATATCACGTTTTCTTTAAGCCACGACAAGACTTCTTTTATCGCCAATAGTTGAGCCTGGAACACTCTACAATGAATGAGGAATGAGAGACTTAATTTCAGTCGTTCAGAGTACACACCTCCACCAACCCCTTCTTTTGTTTTTGAACCATCTGTATTAAAATGGATTGATTCGTCTTCCAAAAATGCCCTATCCTCCCAGAAAGTTCTGGGAGGTATAGAAATCTGGAAGTTTCTGTCGAATTGCAGTTGGGGGATGGTGTAGTCTGTGTGCTTGGCAATTGATTATAAAGCTTCAAAAGTAACAGCTGCCTA
This sequence comes from Eupeodes corollae, assembly GCF_945859685.1. NCBI lineage: Eukaryota > Metazoa > Arthropoda > Insecta > Diptera > Syrphidae > Eupeodes > Eupeodes corollae. Next base: position 44,781,031 of record NC_079148.1, read on the forward strand.
AATAGCAGACTTTTGGAAATGATAACTCTTATTGAAAAAAACAGTCCAAATTAGTGCCTACTGACTAACAACTCTCAACCATTCCTGTGTGAGAGTATTTTTATAAGGGACCTACAGTTTAAGCCGAACGGCTTATTTGAGAAAGCACTTTTCATGAAAAGAATTACTCTTGGAGAATTTGTCAATTCCTCACAAGAGGCAGTACCCACGAAAAAAACTTTAAATGGCATAGCCAGGGATCGAACCTAAGATTTCTGGCATGCCAGTCCATCGCACTAACCAACATGCCACGGATACACGGGAGCAGTTGGAAAGTGGAATTAATTTAATGAAATGAATCAACAAAGTTACCAATTTTAGAACAACACCAAATAAAATCCAAAAAATGGCAAATGTATCTAGAAAAAGTAACTGCTTTAAGTGATTTTGGCGGTAGCATCATAATTATATATTTCTTCCAGAACGCTACACCTTGACCTGTTCATTACTGCGAGAGCTACATTTTGATAACCAAATTCTTTTGGCATGAGTTTGATGATTTGGAACACAAAACATATGGTGTCAGTAGGACGACTATTTGACAACACATCTCATAAACAGCGAGAGATTTCAAAACACGGTCGTTTCACTTGAACGTAGTTTGATTGCTGGCCAATGAAATCGATATCGAGTTTTTTTCGTGGGATTTTTTGGGGTTTAGTTTGGGCAAAAAAGCCTTAAGCCACAGCTGTTTTTAAAACAAACTTTATCCAGATTAATTTAAAACTGTAAATTTCTGGTGTTTGCCTTCTAGAGAAAGTACAATCTATATTTGAATGATGTTTTCTAAGAAAGTTTTTTTTATATGATTTGAATTTTAAAATTAAAAAGCGCCTACAAAAATCTGTGTTTTCAAACACAATTTAATTTCACCTTCAATACTTTTGCGCAAGAAGCTGTTGACCTTTCGGTGCTATAAATATAAAATTTAAATAGAAATAACTTTTTTTCAACCTACAGGAGAATTGAAAATTATTGTATCTGCCTACAACTTTAAATGTCTTCCTACGCGTAGCTAAATATTGAACCGCGTTATTTCAACAACAAACATTCTGATGAGTACCTGCCTTAAGGGCTTCCAGACTTCAGAGTCTAATAATGTATGCAAGTCATTGAATCTGTCAATTTTTCATTTGACTTTGTCTGCGCCTTCGTTTTATTTTTCATACAGTTTTCCTGTGGCAAAGCTATGCGGTGCGTGTGCTTAGAAGACTCACGTTTAACGTACAAATTGCTCTCACGAGGGCGTTTTTATTGTTTTTTTTTTTGTGCTACCACCAACCGACACATTATTCGACGTGTGGTAATAAACGAAGCAAATTTCCCACTTTATGCTGTCGTAGATAGAAAGAGGTATCATGCGGTTTAGGTGCAATTTAGATCCTTTAAGAGTTCAAAGATAGATATGAGGGAGAGAAAAAGCATCGTCATGCAGAAACAAATTGTGGTTTGGAAAAATATACCCTAACCACGAAAAATGTTGAATTGACACTTTAAGTTGACACTATGTATACGGAATGTCGATGTAGACAAGACTAATAACATTTTGTTTGTTTTTATTTCTTGCATCCTTTTTGAAAAACGTGCGTTCCCCTTTCAAACCAAATAAACCTTCATACTATGTTGGTATTTGTTCGTTCGACGTGCGTGTGCTTGTGCATCGTCAAAAAGGACATTAAACTTTATGGCTTTTTTCATTTGAGAACAAAAACAAAAATTTTCTCTTAAATCATTCCCAAAACAAAAAAATCTAAGACTAACACGTGGTTTTTGTCGTTCTATAGTGTCAGCGATTAAAGCGATATACAACAACAACAAGGACAACAACATAAAAAAGGGAAAATATAGAACACCACCCTTTTTTTACGCTCTAATATTGCTTCCATCTTGTGTGTCATTCTGGGTTATAACAGGGAAGGATCCTTATTTTTTTACAAAACAAAGAAATCTAAGATAAGGATACGGATTTCAAAAGGATAAACGTTTTGTTGCGAGTCAGCAAAAATAACCATTAGGACAAAAGGCGAACAAGAAGAAGAAAAAGAAAAATAAGATATATTATGTTCTTTTTGCCACTTTCTTCTGGTTTTCCCGCTCCAAATGGAAACAATAGAAGAAACTAAAACCAACATCCAAATACTTTTGAATGGAGTTTGAATCTGTTTTGGACTTGTATTTATCTGCAAATGGGGGTTTCTAAGCGATGCGATGTTTTCTATGGAATTTCGCTGAGTTTTATTTGTATCGTTTTTTTTTTTTGTATTTCGGATGGACACCATCCTTTTCCTTGTACCGGAATTTTTTCTAGAATCCTAGTTTCTTAGATGATGATATTATTTTTCTTTGAACGTTGAAGAAAACAAACCAAACAAAATAAAGAACAAGAACACTCTTATTAAATGGATGATGGAAACGATTTTAACAGAAATATCAAATGACGAGGTAGTTCAACATCATGACAGATAACAGTTCTGAGAGTTCTTCTTAATCTTTTTTTCTAAATGTTGGAATAAATGGCAAAATAAAGGCTAAAATGGGTCATAACTTCTTTGAGAGGAAAAATAAGACTTTGGTGAACATGACGGAAGACTCTATTATACTCGAGTACTTTTGAGAAATACAATCTTGTATTTATTTGAATAGTTAAGCAAGCATTATTTACAGCTAATGATACCTTTGTGAAGGAAAAGTAAACAATAAATATCTGCTGGAGATAGTTTTAATCAAAATATTTTCTTCCTAAAAATGGTTTTCTATTGTTTCGTTCTATTTTCGTCTGAGAATTAAGCTTCAAGTATTTCTAGAAAATAGATATTTTGAAAAAGAACATTTTCTTTCAAATACCTACACAGCTTTAAAATTCATACAAAATATGTATAAGGAATTTTGAGGAATTTTGATAATAGATAAAATTCCAATGAAATTTAAATAACACATAAAGTTGAACAATATTATTCATTAATCATCAACCACTTGAATTTAATGACCCGTCAAAAATATGAACACTTTAAATGAAGAACTTAAAATGGAAGGTAAAGTTTATGAGAGGAGAACGGACATTTTATATACCTCGAGAGTAGAGTTCATAATTAAAAGAGTATTGTTTTCTACTGTTTTTAATAAATAAATTAAATTGTGAAAACTTTTTTTTTCAATCAGGACAACCTAATCTAACTAGTTTAATCTTACGTTTGCCTTTAAGATATTATGGTTTGTGAGAGTTTGAATGTTAAAGTGAAGCTTTAACATTTTGTTTAAATTTAAGGATCTAGAAAAATTTTGGAAACTTAAAATCTCTATTAGCTCGGCAACTAAATTAAATGAGCTTATATCATTTTTACAGCTGAAATATAAGTTTTGCATTCTTAAGAAATTTCGAAATCAAGATTTTAATGAAACAGGATATCAAGATAGTAGAGAAGTCGATAAAAGTGATTAACCGATTACGTTTGTCTGTCTGTTTGTCTTCGCCTCTACAACCGAAACCTAACTTGGAAACTAAGTGTTAGACGAAGACTGAAAATATGAGTAGGTCATAAATAGAAACTTCCAGTTTTTTCAAAAACCAATCGAGAAATTTGTATTAAATTTTGTTCTTTTTTTTTATAATAAACACACACTCAAGGGGATATTACTACCCCTGTTATGCAGAAACATAGTATGTGAGCACTAGGAAGAGGACAGAGGGTTTAAAAGGAGATGTCGGTGCACATTGGTTTTGAATTCCTAAATATTGCAATTACTAGGAAAGACAGAGTGTGGTAATGCATTCCACATTCGCGTAGTACGGCTAAAGAACGAATCTCTTTATTTGACAGTACGGCCAAAGTTAGACTCGAGGGTATACTGATGAGCATTCCTAGAAGCGCGAGTATTACGGTTGACTGTTTAGGGGAGGAATGCAACTGGCTATTTCACAGGAGCATAAGCCGTTAAAATAACGGTAAAAAAAGTCATGCAAGAGACCTTACGAGGATGTTCAAGCGAAGTAAATGAACTTATGATGATATTATCATCTATCAATTTAAATGCTCTACGTTCAATACTATCCAAGAAGCATAAGTAAGTTGCAGGAGCATCAGCATAGAGATGGGAGTTATACTCAAGCTTTGGACGTATGTAAATCTTGTAGATAACAGCCAGATCAGAAGGGGTGCAATATTTCTTGCATCGCCTAAGGAAACCCAAACACCTTGCGGCATTTTTGGCGACATCGGGTATGTGATCATTCCACAAGAGGTGGTTGGTGACACACATACCGAGAATATCGAGGTGTTCAGATAATGGCAAAGGGGGTATATCTCGTTTTAACGACACAAGACAGCATTGGGTTTTCGAATCATTAATTTCCACGCGGTTTCTTATTCCCCATTGTACAATGCTGTTTAGGTCGAAATTTAATGAGGTTATCATATTTTGTCGTTGCAGTTCCACATCCGAAGAAGAGGGATGTGAGTCTGAAAACGAATATGAAAAGCTAAGAGTACTATCGTCAGCGAAACTATGTATTGGATTAGATGTTGCAGACAGGAAAAAAACAGAGCACTGGGGCACACCAGCATTATGGTTTTCAGACTTGAAACCGTCCAACACTACTTGTATTGAACGATCCGAAAGGTAATTACTAATCCAATGAAGCAGGGATTCATGAAAACCGAAAGCACGCATTTTTGATAAGAGAGCCTGTTGCCAAAGCCTATAAAATGCTTTTGGAAATATCAAATGCAATAATCTTACTTTCTCGAAAACGATGTAAAGATTTGCTCCACTGTTCGGTGAGATGATCCATGAGATCACTAGTGGACCTATTTTTACGAAAATTAGCGTTTCGATGACCTTGGAAAGAAGGGTCGTAAATGCAATCTATCGGTAGATAGAGGGTGAGGAAGATTTGCCTTTTTTGGGAATATGCTGGATAAATGCGGACAGAGACCTGAAGAGTAGGACAGATGAGAAAGCTTACACAGTGGTTTTGCCAGCTTTGAAGAACATCTCATCAGAACGATAGCGGGGATACTGTTTGGACCAGCGGATTTATGTGTGTTTAGATCTCTTAGGACTCTTGCCACAGTACGAGTGCAATTGGTTCTATAGAATCACTAACTCGCTCAAGTATAGGCGGAGTCACAACAAACACTGGCAGCGTAGAATTGGAGGCGATTTGGCTTACAAAGAGATTAGCAAAGAAGAATTCTTCATGTTTTTTTTTCAAATGACCAAAAATTTGTAATGCCTTTGGGACATTGCAGTATTTTTTGCCGTAACTTTTGTTCATGTAAAAATTTGGTCCGTCGAATATGGGAGTTGCAGGCATTCCTGGCTTGTTTGAACTTTTTCCGGCTTTCCTCAGTACGGTTGGCTTTATAGCAACGGAAACTTACCTCTTTGGCCGTAGTAACACCTTTACAGCTCGCATCCAACCAAGCGTTTTCCTTGGGTCTGATACTTTCAACAATGTTCGATAAAAAAGTTCTCATTTCCAGGAGAATGAAATTTGTGATCCTATCAGCGCTGGCGTCAACGTCACTATCAAGGAAGCATAGTGACCAGTTAAAGATCCTGAAGTAAATATTGAGACCGTCCTAGTTGGCTTTCTCGTATTGCCAAACAGTTCTCTTAGGTGCTCTTTCTTTAACTGAACAGTTTTGACACGAGAAATTTGCTGATATGACACAATGGTCAGATGTGCCTAGAGGAGATAGAACACTAACAGTGTACTTATCAGGGTCAGAGGTAAGGAACAAGTCAAGAGTGTTTTCTGCTCGACCTTCAACTTCTGATATTCGGGTAGGCTCGTTGACTAGCTGAGTTAGGTATTTAAACTCAGCGAAGATTTCTGCACACACTCCATCGGGTGTTGTCTGGCCTGAATGTTAAAGCCATGAAGAATTGTATACATTGAAATCGTCCGTAACAACGATTTCAGTGCGAGGATAGGACGAAACAATTCTTTGGATGGAATCAGACAAAGCATCAAATTAACGAGAAGTTCATACTCTGTATAAATTTGTCTTCTTTCACTAAGCAAATATTTTTGTATTGCTCCAGAAGGATACCCTCATAGAACCATTATTCTGTTGGTAATTTTTGTAAAGACCTTTAAAAAGAAAATATAATAAGATCTAAATAACTGCATACTAAAAATATTTTAAAACCTTAAATTTATAAAATTTATTTTTGAAAAATAAAAATGTACTTTTTTTTTGAGAAATCAAATGGCATTATAGTTTTTGAAAACGCATTTTTTGCAGGTGATTTCTGGAATCGTAAAAGACACAAAATATTTGTAAACAATAAACATTCTCTTTGGATAGATTAGCAGGTTTTTGGGGCCAGTTCGTGCATTTGCTTTACTAAACATTTTTGTTTTATATGCATCAGCATGGGAGCTTTTTTGAATTTAAACTTTCTGGTTAATATTTTCCACAAGCATTTCTTTTAACTGAAATTATAAGTTTGAAAATTCAATGTCTTTAATACAGGAACTCATAATTTTTTTTGAGTTTTAGACATTTTATAAATTTCTAGTTAACAAATAAATTTTAAAAATATTGAAAAAGATTTAGAAACTATGAAAAATCAATGTTTTAAACTTTTTACAATGGTCTTGTAAAAAAAGTTTCAAATACATTTTAAGAAAAAAGTCAAACCTGTTCAAGGTTTAAATAAGTAAATATTTCGATACAAAATCAATTAAAATTACACAAAACTGATCAAACTGTAAATAACTTACTCTTAGAAAAGTAAGTACTTTTATTTACAAATGGAAGTATCATCAGAAAAGACCAATTGCTAAATACTTTGTTTTGGGAAGTCAAAAAGCTGAATATTTGGTTAACCAGTCAGTTGAGTGGTTGGTTAAAAGTTCAAAAACTTAAATATAGGATTGGTTGTATAAAATGTTTTTAATATTTCTTGCAATCCCAATGAGTCATATTTAAATTTAGTAATTTAAGATATACTTTTTTTCCAAAACGCAAAATCAAATTCTTTTTACTTTGTTTAAGTCCATAAATTAAACAATGGTAGCAGATGTGCCGGACACTTTCTACTAACTGAATTTATATTTTTAGGAATGTTTTGTTTTATATTTGTTATAACCTAAGAACCTCTTTAAGGAAATTTTTTGTTTCCTCTACGAGTTTTTTAACACTAAATATTTCTTAAGAATGTCGTTAAGACAAAAACCAAGGCATTTATAACATTTTTGTCAGTTGAGTTTTTTATTGAAAAATAACTCTCTTGAATGGAAATAAATTACAACTTTTACAAAGAAACACTGACTGGTCGCATATGTCTCAAAACGTTCTTAATCAAACATTGAGGGACACTCTGCGCATTTTGGTGATTTCAACATCACCAATGTAAACAAAATTCTATAATCCAAACATTCAAATGGTCATCCTTCCCAAAATAAAAGCTCCAATAAAGCGCAATGTTGAAACTAAGCCCTTGCTCATTAAAATGTATACAAAACTTAGACAAAAAGAAACTTAACTTTGACAACTGGCTTGATAATATTATCCCTGTCCGAAGTTCTATCATTTTCTTCAGAAATAAAATCTCAAAGAAATACAAACAAAGGTGTGTTATTTTGCGTTCCTACTTTTTGTATCTCGTTTCCCCTAAAAAAATAAGACTATCATCTTCTTAGGCTTATATACAATTGTTTACATTTTTGTATACGTATATTTTCCCACTTATAAGACTAATGTCCTTCTCATCAAGTGGCATTTCTTTTCATTTCCTTCCATTTTGTTGTTAATATAGATAAATAAGCTTTGACATCAACTTCACTATACCGTATAAGATGAATACTACCGAATATTTATTCAATACACACCAACAAAAAAAAAGCAGAAATAATATGAGCAACAAAATTGCAAATTTCCTAGCTTGACATGAGGTATAAGGATATATATCTAATATCCCACCACTTGACTTATGATGATAAATATCCTAATTTATTTTTATTTTCATTTTTTTCTCTTTCCCTCTCTTTCTCTTTCTATCTATTTAATCGTGATCCTTTTTCCTTTATGTCAGCTCTATCCACCTCTACCTCACCGTTGATATGAATTTTTAACACCGCTGTTTGAAATGTATATAGAACCTCTTGAACCCACCCTTAGATTTGGAGTTCTAACCCCCTGCACATCACCCAACAAAACTTATATTAATTTTCAATTGAATTCAAAAATTCCGCACGGTTTTTTCATTCCAACGTCAGACAATAAAGTCAGATGATGCGTTAGCCTAACTGATGGCGGAGTCATAGACACCCGTCACGCGTTCATCAGTCAAATCCTAATGTGTACAAACTTATATGTCCGCTGGTGTGTGTATATATGTTATTAGACCAAAAATAGAAGCCCCACCAGGACTCTATGCAAACTTTTATAGGTAAAGCTAGATTATGCTATGTTGTATGTGAATATCATTTTTCTATTTTTGCTCCTGTCAATATTTTTGTAGAAAAAAGTATGTATAGAAAATGGTATGTGTCAATGTGTATGTTTGTGGCTATCCCACAAATGGTATTTGCGGAGCACAACAACTAATCCTACATATACCATGGATCCTGTATGCCCAGGGATATGGAGATTTTCGGTCTATACGTAACTTTTTGTCCTGTACATATTCTATGTACAATCAGTTTTGTATATGTTACTATGTATATGTATGTATATGCGTATGTACCTTTAGCAGGTTTTTTTTCATTATGTTATAGGATGAGAATATTGTCAACTTCCGACTCAAGTTTCAAGGCAATGTATTGTGATTTATCGACTAGGGGTTTCATTTTTGTTTTTTGTTGATCCTGCTAAAAGTGTTTTTATGACACATTTTTTTGCCTCTCTAACTTTTTCTGTATGTCATATTATGAGGGACTTATGAAAAGGAAGTATATAACTCAGGGAGGGTACAAAGGGAAAGAATTTTGAGTATTTTTTTTTCATTTGCACGCTGTCATTATTAATGTATTATGTGCTGCGGTAGTGTTTGACTGGAAAATAAATTGAGTACCTTACCAGCGACAACAAATTTTTGTTTATCTTTGTTTTTATTTATATATTTTTTTTTTCGGTTTAGTATGAGTATCAAATATTGGTATATTGAGATCCAATTATAATAATCATAATATACATATTTTTATAAAATTGAATATAAATATTTTGTTTTGGGGCGTGGTTTTCGTAAGAATAACATCTGACTAAGGTTTTTCAAAATAAAGAATCAAAAAGTTGAATTCATCGGAATATGTATCAAATTATTGTAAAGGGTTTTTCAGTAAGAGGAATTATTTTTAATAGCCCGCCCTTTGGGCACCTGACACTGAGAAGGTCAACAACACTTCGAATTAGTTAAAGTTAAATTTTGATTTTTTTTCAGTCACAGTTCGAATTTTGTTGACCGACAATTCTGAATATGGTGGAGAACTTTTGACAATATTTAAAAGCTAGCGATGTGAAGAATAGAGAAATGAGAATATTGCTACTAAAGCCCGTAGTGGGTTCCAAGTTCAGCTTTGAGATAAGGCTTTTCACAGACAACATTACACTATATTTTCTAAAAATACTAAGATCTTGAAAACTTTTATGTCCAGTTTAAACAAAACTTAAGACTTTCGAATAGCAGCATTTTTTTTCTTTGCTGATAAGTTGACTGATTTCCTTGATGATTATCCAAATTTTCATCGAAAAATTACGATGAAACCCATTTAACCTTATAGTCTACGTTAATAAGCTTAATTGTGGATTTGGGCTCGGAAAATTGAAAAGTGGACGTTAAAACTTACTTCATTTTAAAAGTGTCACTTTTTGGTGTGCGTGTTTTCCTTTTTTAAATGGCGGTGTGATTTAAAAGCAATGATGGAACAACTTTAATACTGAGTGGATTGCGATAACAAGGTATGATTGATGATTGGACGGAATTGGGAAACATGGATGTGAACGACATTTATTTTTAATAAAACTTTGGAGTTACGTGCAACCCAAGAAACAAAACAGACTCAATTTGACAACAAAAATTCCTGAACTTCCTATTTTTTAAAGAGGTAATCACTCTCTATGATGCATGGAGTTTTTCGTTGAAGCCACGTGAAATATAAGCTCTATGACATAAATAAGACTTTAAAGATAGATTTTGTTAAGTTATCGAAGACATACAAGCGTAAAGGTAAAAATTTGGTCATAGAGTATATTAGTCTTTTTTTTCCATTGTTAATGCCTCTACGGCCTGGCACCCGATAAAGGTGAATATTAAACTGTTGTGCCATCTCCTTAAGAGATGATGGAAAGTTATGTACTTCTATAGAGTTTGTAGAGACAGAGTCCAAAGATTTAATAGCGGCTTGACTATCTGACAAAATACGTATATCAGATTTTGAAATTGGGTTTGCTTTAAGCCACGACAAGGCTTCTTTTATGGCCAAAAGTTCAGCATGGAACACACTACAATGATTAGGAAAGCGGAATGAGAGACTTAATTTCAGTCGTTCAGAGTACACAAAATCACCAATCTCTTCTTTTGTTTTTGATCCACCTGTATAAAAGTGGACTTACTCGTCTTCCAGGAATGCCCTATCCTCCCAGAAAGATCTGGAAGGCATACAAACCTGGAAGTTCCTGTCGATTTGCAATTGGGTTATGGTGTAGTCTGTGGGCCAATTTTGTTGTTAATCCACTTCGTAGAAGCTTTCAGTCGAATAGCTGAGGTTGCAAGCGAACGTTGGACTCTATTAATTTTTTCGTGTTTTATAGCTTTTTCTAAAGCAGTCTACCATACCGCCAAACCATACATAAGAATCGGTCTGATAACTGATTTGTACAGCCAATTCGTGATTTAAAGTTGTAAGCGCCATTTATTACCGATAACTTTTTTGCAAGAAAAGAGAGAGTAGCCGTTTTGACACTTTTTTGTACATTGCGTTTCCAATTTAGTTTTATGTCTAAATTAAGACCCAGGTTCTTAGCCTCGCCGAAGAATTTAAATGGCTTTTCTTAATAAAGGGAGGGTTAACAAATGGAATGTTGTATTTCCTCGAAAATATTACTAATTTGGTTTTATGTAGGTCAACACCCAATCCACACCGATAAGCCTCAAGTATAAGTCTGTCTAAGATAATTTGTAGGAGTTCTTTTAAGGTGATAAGATGCTTTACCGAAACCACTTAAGCAACTTCACCCGCATGGGCAATCATTCTGAAACCCTCCGCATCCAGGCCAGTTATGACTTCATTTAACACTAGGTTCCAGAGGAGAGAGGATAGAACACCACCTTGCGGTGTCCCTCTACTAAAGAATTTTAAGGCAGAAGAGTTAACAGTTTTGAGTTAATTATTCTTGTATTCACCATCAAATCAATTAACTCCCCAAGCGAACTCCTTACGTTTAGAAATGTAATTGCAGATGTGTGCACATTGTTAAGAGCGCCTTCGACGTCAAAACACTCTTAATGATGTATGGAGTATTCGATGATGCTAACCAGTGTGAGTTACGCCTTTTCCACCGATTTACTTTTAAAAAAAGTATTTTGAAAGTGCACGCTTGAGCGGCTTTATTCCACCAGAGGCATTCCTCTTTTTAGACAAATGCGGTCTGATACAGGATAGATTGGCAGTTCCGTTAATCTACCACGTCAGACGACGAACCGTGGATAGGCGACTTCTATACAACCGGGACGTTATGGCACAAGGTGGAGCAGAGCTCCTTCGGTTCAGTAGGGCTGTGTCCGAACGGGACCGAACTGATAGGGTGAAGCAGGAGAACCAGTTTTGGTGGCTTCAATCGGCACTTGATATTGGGTAGTCGGGATGGGGTTTTAAGCCTTGGCCGGCTTACATACTTGTTTTATAGTTTTAGGGTTTAGTTTTAAGTAGAATAGGCATGGTGGCACACACAAAAAAATACAAAAAAAAATAAAATTAAAAAAAAAACATGTAATATAAAAAAAATATTAAAAAAAAAAACATAGAAAAGACAATAAAATATAAAAACAAAAAACGTTAGATTTGCTGCTGTGGTTGTTCTAGTTTTAAGTAGTTTATAGGTAGAATAGGTAGTTTAAGTTAGTTTTAAGTTTTATTTAAGGACCTAACTTTAAGTAGTTTGTAAGTAAAAATAAATAAAAAAGGATATTGATATTAGTTTTTTGTTCAAATTTTCTAATAAATACAAAAATATGTGAAATGAAATTTAAATGAAGTAAAATAGATCTTACAGCCGAAAGGCATTAGTTTTAAGTTTTATAGTTTAACTTAGAGTGTCCGTATGGGACCATTAAGTTAGTTGTAAGTTATGGATAATTAGGCTAGTTTTATGAATTTTTGTCTAGCTTTAAGATAGGTTTAAGATTGAATTAATAAAAATGAATTTGAAAAAAAAAAAAGTGAGTTGGACTGTCATGCTAGAGGTCTTCGGTTCGTTCCCTGACTGTTCCATCTAAAGTTTTTATCACTCGTACTGCCTCTTGCGAGGAAGTGACATATTCTCCCAGAGTAACTCTTGGCATGGAAAGTGCTTTCTCAAATAAGCTGTTCGGATTGGGCTTAAGACTGTAGGTCCCCAACATTCCTGACAACATTACTCGCACACATAAATGGCTGAGAGTCGTAAGACAATAGGCCTTAGTTCCCAATGGACTGTTGTGCCACCTAATTTATTTATTTTAAAAGAAGGATTGATGATAAAGTATAGGTCGAAAATCTTTAGGGTTTGCGAGCATTAACCTGTTTTGGGTATTAAAACATAGAAAAAGCATAAGATAATACCTATACGTTTGTTTGGACTGATTTATGTCATTTTAAATAATTTTATCATTTAAATTTTTCTAAGTTAATTTGACAGCTCGTTAAATATCTTGGTTACTTCACTTTTTTTATTTTTGCTATTGATTGGTGATATATCAACAAATGTACTTATTTTAAATGATTTAGCAAAAAATTCATTAAAAATGTAATTAGTTTGATAATTATAAATTATGAGAGATACTTTTCAGCTTTTAGACGAAAATTTACTTAAGATGCGAGGGTGAAATGCCTCTTTTACCATTCTCTGTCAGCTCAGATTAAGTAAGATAGATGTGACTTACCTGTAAAAAAAGAAAAATATTATTAGATTGGAAATATTTATTTTTAAGAAAGACACAAAAATAAGGAAAATAATTGTTAATTAATTTTGTAAAAAAATAAGCGGGTCATGGACTAAAATAAACTATTTCTTTAAAAGGGTAAAAAACACATTTAATTAGTCAAAAGAATCATGCTCTAAGTCGGTCATCTCACAAAATTTCCCAAAATCACCAAAAGACATTTTTTCTCCAATTAAGTAAAACTAACCTGCAAATTTATAAAAATGATGAAAAAAAAAACTAAACGGATACATTACTCTTCCTTACACATTTCATCACCATCAGCTTCATGCTCTATACATTTTTTTGTGTTTGTTTTCTTCCTTCTTTTTTGTGAAAGATTCATTAAGCATTAAATAGGTTGACCCGTTTCAAAGACCAAAAAAGGAAAAGATAAAATAATATAAAATACCAACAAAAAACACCTCAAAAGCTAGAATAACCAGAAAATGCCACACTACTGCCGCCAGGCACTTTCATTAATCACATCCGCCCTTAGTGTTTGTTCAGATGCTTTTAGTGTTGAAAATAGCATTCAAGAAAATTTAATGACTATCCTTGTTTCCTTCTTCGTTTTTTCTTTTCTTTCAATTTTGAATTTTAGTCTTGTTTTAAGGGGACACGTATTGGTTTAGGGAGAACTTAATTATAAAATTTCATAACTTAAAAGAAAATCCCCCAGTGTTCTGCACAAAGAAACTCTTGGGCGTATACTTCTTCTAAAAATGGCGCCCAACATGAGATCTATTAAAGGGAAACTCATTAAAACAAGCATTCAGAAAGCTGTAAAAGACCAAAAGTACTGTTTTTAGGAGCAAATAAAACATTGGTTGCTCAAATTAAAAATTATGTATAAAAATTGGTACACAAGCGTCAAAAAATATTTCCAAGTGTTCGAATTGTTTCCATTTAAATTTTTTTTTTTTTTTTTTAATTTAGGAGGTAAAATCTTGAATAATTCACAAATGATAATTTTATAAAATATTTATTCACACCTTCAAACAATTTGGCGGTTTAGATCATCTCACGTTGGGCGCCACTTAAAAAAAAATTAAAAGTTAAAGTGTGTTAAGTTAAACCACCTCTCGAACTATAACAATTTGCAAATCTTTACGACCAGGACAATCAAGAAATTTTGTATCAATTTCAAGTTATATGAATTTTGCAACCAAACACAAAGAAGAAAAAAAGTCAAAAAGTTTATTATAAACATTAAAAACAGCTTCAATCATCATCTCTTCGTGCTCCTCTTTCACATAGAAGTTTTCAAACCGCATAGTGAGTTTATGCATCCAAGCCTAGTTCTTAACATCCTAAAAATAGCAAACAAGCTAACATCATTGAAGCAGTGTTGCTGTAAAGGCGGATGCCGAGGCCGAGGGAAAGCGGTATAGCAACCAAAACAGCAATACAAAAAAAAAAACAGAAAAATTACAACAAAAAAGAAAACTATCAAACTTTAACCCTAAAGAAGCATTTTTGCAAGTACCTACTATGTTGTATAGGGTGAATAAAATGGGAGAGTTCGAAAAGAAGGGGGCTTAACAAGTACCTACCAAGCCTTAGTTGTTGACGACTCCACTGACTTTCGTTTCATTAAAAAACAAAAAACTAAGAAAAAAAAAAGTTAACAGCAACATTTGTGTGGCACATTATGCCGGCTTGCTACTGTTTGCTTATATTATACCACATGCCTAACGATGTTTCGTAGTGTTGGCCGATAAACATTTTTCTCGCTCTTGCTCTACCCCTGCTTGTTAAATATTATCCTTGTAGTACTACATTTTAGGATACACCATATACCAAGTTACTGCTCTTCTAGTTCTAGGCTCTGGGAGTAATATATATATATGAGGAACTTGGGAGTTCCCATCTTACTTTGCCTATACCTTCTACCATTATAAGTACTTGTTCTCATGCTCAATTACACTTCGCCTCATACATACTTATATTCATATGTATATGTTTGTCTAGGCTAGGTTAGGCAGTCATTTTGACTTGTGTTGGTATAGTATATGCATTGCATAATATCCTTTAGAGCAAACAACGACATGAAGCCGGAGATGGTTTTCAGCTTCTATTAGTGCGCTACTGCTTGCCGCACAAAACTGCCAAGTGTCTGGGTGCTCCATAATGCTCCTCTGATCTAAACGAAGCATGAAAATGTTCTTGCAATACGCTCACTTTGCAATTTGTGGCCAGCTATATATGTGTAACGTAAAGACTTAATGCAGATGGGTGAGAAAAGTAAGGGTATCGACATACATATAGTATACCTATAGCAGGGAAGAGGTACAGCTTTATAAACAATCAAAAAAACCGTAATTTTTTTGGGCAAAGATGTTCACTTGAAAATGTTATGAATACAAAAATAAACAATGCTTCTCATTAAAGGGCACAACCGAATTTTGAAATTTTGGATACAGGGTGTCTCAAATCATGGAATTTTTACAAAGACTTTTCAGCCTCATGAGGTAATAGAAAAGCCAAGGTCCATCAAAAACATCACAATTCCCCACGAAAATCTTGAGACTCCGGGTCACCTCGTCGACTACACAAACAATCAGATGACAATTTGGAGAGACCCGTACACCCTTACAAAATTCAACTGAGTTAAAAATAAACGAACGATGCCCATAAGATTTCAACGGTAAGGATAAAGGGGTGCTTGTTGACATTGGAAGGATAACAATAACATGAGATTTAAGAGCGTTTAATGTGCCTTAGAATTTGACTGGTTGTCTTAACATAGATTTTGAACTGGGCATAATAAATATACATATTTCTTTAAAAAAAAAAACCGATTCAACGGCCATATCCTCCAATAACATATGTTGTCAGTTCACCAACTTCTTTTGGACTAAATGTGAGTTTGTGGTATCAAAAGGATGATTCTACTTGCTACGCAGCCCATAACATATTTGAAGTTTTGCTTGAGCTATTCGACGACATGGCCAGGAAATCTCACGTGAAATAGATGAGAATTTCCTACAAAAATCGCCCTCAGTTTTGAGGTCACAATAGCCAAAAAGCATTAAAGGATAATTAGACAACGTTTTGTTTTAGACATGGGCAGGAATTTAAAACGGAAGCAAAACAAAAAAGAGGCTGGAATGCGACCTACACTGATAACTTCCCATCCCGTCTGTCGATTTGCCTTGCTTAAAAGTTTCTAGGTTTTCTTGTTGGGTTAAAAAAGTTTTCAGTTGAATTATTCTTAAAAATTTTAAAACTACCAACCATATTTTTTATATAAAGAAATAGTTTAGTTTGAAAATCTAGTTTTGAATGAATGAAATTAATTTGAGATTTAATTTTTATTATAAAAAAATGGACTGTTGGATTTTTTATAAAAAAAACTACTGAATATCGAAAACAATATTTTCTGTGCAAATAAAAAAAAGTTTGGAGACAATATTTTTAAGTTTTGAAAAGCTATTTGAGTCAAAAGTAGATTTTTAAAAAGTTTTCTCAAAATTTTACCAGATGTCGAAAACATTATTTTTCGATGCACAAAATTGTTTTAGAGATAAAATCGTTTTTTGTTCATAAATTTTTCTGGGCAGGTGATACTCTGTGACCATCTAGCATTTGTTGTTTCTAGAGCATATTGTTTGAGAAGATATTTGCATGTAGCAAGTGGTGTTGCTATGTTATGTTTTTGTGTAACATTAGGCAAAAGTGTTCCGTTTTTGGCGAGCTCATCGGCTTTGCAATTTCCCGGAATGTCTCTGTGGCCCGGCTCCCAGTCATCTCATTCAGAGATGATCGACAATCGTGGACTGTTTGAGAGTTTGTGGAGACAGACGTGAGAGATTTAAGAGCGGATTGGCTGTCCGAAAAGATTCGAATATCCTTGCAAGATATAACGTTTTCTTTGAGCCAGGATAGTGCTTCTTAAATCGCCATTACTTCTGCCTGGAATACACTACATTGATTGAAAAGTCTATATGATAGACCGAGATGCAGTTGTTCTGAAAAGATACCACTTCCAACTTCGTGATCGGTCTTTGAACCGTCTGTATAGAATTGTACCGCATCGTCTTCCAGGGGTCTTTCTTCTTCTCAGGAGGATCTTGAAGGGATGGAAGCTTTTACCGAAAACCATTTTTGGGGTGGTATAGTCTAAGCGATCTGGGATAGATCTGAAACTGTCTAGAATAGTAGTATGTCCAGTATTGTTACTGTTCCATTGAGAGGTGGCTTTAAGCCTCACACATGAGTTGGCTGCCACCGTTTTGGAGAAGATGTCAAGAGGTGTTAGGTTTAAAAGTACTTCCAGTGCTGCACATACCTGCTGACCGCTGGACTTTGATGAGCTTATTTAGATTTACCATCCTGTCCAGTGCGGTCCACCATACGACAGCTCCATAAATGAGTATCGGTCTGATTACTGAAGTGTATAGCCAGTGGGTTGTTTTTTGGGAGAAGCCCCATTTTGATTGATCTTTCATCAATATTTGAAAAGCTTAAGGGTATTCCTTTAATCTTGGGTGGGCTAATCTGAGTAATTGTATATCTTCTCGAAAAGAGTATTAATTCTGTTTTATGTGTATTGACGTCCAAGCCACATTACTTAGCCCATTTTGTTAGCCTATGTAAGGCATTTTGTAGGAGTTCCGAGAGATCTTGGGGGTGCTTCCCAGACACAGATATTGCATCGTCGTCAGCATAGGCAATCACCCTGAAACCCTCTGCTTCCAATGATGTAAGTAGGTCGTTTACAACCATGTTCCATAAAAGAGGCGAAAGAACCCCACCTTGAGGAGTGCCTCGATTCACCGATCTGGTGGTAGTAAAACTTCTCATGCTAGAAGTTATTGTCCTGCTTTTGAGCATGAGACTTATAAGATCTATGAGTGATTTCTCTAATTTCAGCTTATCCATCATTGCTGTTGTGATCGCCTGGTAAATATCTAGGGACGCTAGCGACATTGGTTCGTGACATATTTAGGGTTAACCAAAATGTTCACCTTTTTTTTAAACTGCTATGGTAAAAAAAACTACCCACCCAATTTTCTTGAGAGCCCTTTTTGTATCTTTCTGCATTATTATCGATATCTCTTCTGGCTCTTGAGCTATGGACGACAAACGTATGGACGTACGAACGTAGGTTCACACGCACGCACAGACATCTTTCTAAAAATATTTTATTTCGACTCTAGGGACCTTGAAACGTCGAGAAATGTCAACATTTTCAATTTGACAAATCCTACCCATTACAATAACTTCTTATGGGAATCTAAAATAGTTGATGATATCTCAGAAGATTACCAGGACCTAATGACTTCCAACTTTCAAACATTTGTAGAAATATATATAAATATTAAAATACTTCCAGAAGGATTCTCTGATCTTGATTGAGTTTAGCTATTATTTTAAAAGTTTTTGTATTCTTTTAGTTCTCTCCTAGAACGCCCTGTTTTGTTTATTTTGAGTGAAAGCAATGCAATTACGTTTAAATATTAAAAAATACACTTTTGAGTTGTGTGCTGTACACATTTGTATGCGACTAACTTTACCATTAGGAACATCACTGCATATAGCCATACATACACCCAGGCATTCAATAAATGTATCCTTTTCTCACAAAAATGTGTGCACAATATAAAAGTAGGTATAGTCGAATATATCTAAAAGCAGGTACATACATATGTACTATATACAATTTTTAGAAAGTCCTTTGTGTTTTGAGCTGTATTTTTGGTAAACATTAGACAACTAATCTACCTTGGCGGCTCAGCTCAGCTTTACTCATAGATCGTTGAATAGGACTAGGACGACGAGGATGATGACGATGTAGACGACGCATGACACAGTGGCGAGGTACGGCGGCGGCGGCATACGGTCGGTCGGCATGGATGGCAACGAAACGACTATAAAATTTAACAGCAACAAGGACGGTTGCTGTTTGTTGTGATATACGCTATATTGCGCCATAGTGAATTTGTATGAGGTTGCAGATTACCTAATATGGAAGCAAACCGAGAACTTGTGCTGCAGATTGAATGTCCTTGTTGTGTTCAAAATATAAACGGTAAGTACACCTTTCCTTACTATACTCTATACTATTCATATGTATGTACATACAAGCAGTATGACAGTACTTGGCTCCTATAAATACATATACGGTATAAACGGCATAAGTGTTGTTTAGAGAGGAGATGCATCACGCAGTGGGTTTTTGTGTAGAATATTAAATGCAATTTTGGAACACAACGACAATAGACGTTATATTTTGTGAATAAATTCTCGGATTTAATGAGTGTGTTCGTGTTTGGATGTTTGGTTGGTTGGTTGGTTGCCTGGCTGGTTAGTTGGTTGATAGAGAGACTCTCTGATATAACGACTTTTGTTGTGTTAAAATATCATTGGTAAGCTTAGACTATGGAAGGTGTATATGGGTACAAGAGATTAGTGGTGTTTAGCTGGGATTTTAATTAGGATAATAATTATTTATTCAGTATCCTTCTTCTCGGAGACAAATACAACTTTTAATTACAAAGCAAATCGAATCTATGCGTGTGTTTCTATGAAACAAATATTTTTGAATCATGTTAAACAGAATGATAGAATAGAAACGCAATATTAAAACTCAAGTTTGTGATGATGGATGATTTCAAATGAAATAGATAAAAATACCTTCAAATGGCATTAATTTATAAAAATCATTACTTTTGTGTAAGCCTTCAAAAACGTAATTTTATTAGATGCGATTCAGGTAAAAAAAAAACGATTTGATAAACGGAATTCCAGAAAAGTCAAGAAGATATCTATATGATAATCCCTGCTTATATATAACAACGAAGATGTAGATATATGAAAATAAACGTATTAACTTAATTTGATGCAAAAATAATTATCTTCAAATCCTACTCAAATAAAATATACACACATACCCATTTATTTATAAGAAGAACCTAATATTCTTAAGTCCATTAAAGTACATTAGCACAAATCAAATAATTCAGTTCGCTAAACACTTCCTAATCACTATTTGAACAGACCTAATATATCATTTTGCTCATAATATACCGACTTGCTTTTTATTTTCATATTAGATACAAACCAAAGCTGAAAGCTTCATTAATTTATCATCAATTCTAAGCATTTGTTTTTTTTTTTATTGCGAGTATGGTTTGGTCGATGTTCGTTTTCCATTTCTCTTTTCTCTGATGATGATGTACAAAACAGAAATAATTTTGAACACCATCGAGACCGAAAAAAAAGAGAAAAAATTGATTGATTAGCTAAGTGTAGTGTGAAAGAAAAATCTCAAACAAACCGTTGGTTTTTTTTGCAATCAAAATGAAAGTTCTATCAAAAAATGATCGATTTATCGAAATTGACTTTTTATCTTTATAAAAAAAAGAAGATGGAGAGAAAAAACAGTACCATAACTTTCTTATCAATCCTTGTTACATAACCTAATTCGTATTTAATCCATCCTTGTTCTGATACATTGTGTGACATTGCCTCGTAAGAAATTGTAAGCTTATATGTGGGTTGATAGAAAGCACTTTAGGGATCTCGGAATATATTTGTTCAAATCTTTATATAATATACCAACTACTAATATGCCTTGAATCTGTACAAATATATGACCTCAGTTTGATATTTTAAGAAAGAAAACCTAGAAGACATAAAAAAGATGATTTTTATGGAAAAGAAATGTAATAAAAGAAGCAAATAGTAATATAATACGAATTCCCATGATTATTTTTTGTATTAATATTTAATCATAATAATATTAGCTCTTAAGACCTTTGCAATTCCATTGAAAACTATTTTTGAAAGGTTAATCTTCGGTTTCTAAGAAATTTGAACATCTGGGTGCTTAAACAAGTTTAAATAACCGTATAACCGATTAGAGCCACGCATAAAACTTTATTATTTATGAAATTAAAAAAACATCTTTTTTTCAATTTAAGGTTTTGTAATTTTGCAAAAATAATTTCTGAACATCAGTCTGTCAGTTTCGTCACGTGAAGACGCAACAACTGAAACGATTTTGTATAAACTTGGAACATTAAAGAATACTCGTCTCTTTACAAAAATATTTTATATATTCCTGTGAACAAATTTAATTGGTTTTTTGTTCAACTAAATATTATATTTTTAAATGTTTGACCATGTTTAAGCTAATTTTGTGTTAATAATTTGCAATGTTTATTTTAGGCAAGCGGTTTCACAAGCCGCATAATTTGTATTTACACTTGCGATAATTTTAGGTAAGAACTCAACGTGTTTTTTAAAACTAAAATAATTTTACAAATGAGTAAAATCAATAATTATTGTATTATTTTAATATCTTTTAGCAAATTGAATTAGCTAATCTTTTGGAGTTGATTTTTGCAAAAGCTTTAAATTTATTGATTTAAAATGTTATGTTTCGAATTCAAACATGACATTACGAATGTGACGATTCACGTAAAGCGTTTTTTTTTAACAAATTTTTAAGACTAAAAATAACATCAGTAGTCCTCATTAAAATTTGTTGGTCAAAATCAAAAATTCGAATTTTTTTCTTAATTTGGCTTCTTTCAATATAAAACAAAATATTTTTGAATTCTTCAAGAACCAATATTTTGTTTTTAAGTTTGCTCAAGAACTAATCAATTTGAATAAAATGTTTTCTTCACAAGCTCTAATACTCTTTCAATTTGATGACCAAAAATGTCATTGATTTTATTTTTGATTTTTAAAATACTAACGGGTTTTTTGGTTCCAAAAATATGGGGTTGAAATTCGAAATCGGTCAAACCAAGTTGTAAAACCATTTGAAGAGAGGCCAGGACATCCCCAAAAAGTCACTATTTGCTGCGCTTTTTGGTCTGAAGGTGTAAGTAAGACCTTACTTCTTCGAAAACGACAATGTAACGGCTGTAACCTTCAATTCGGAGCGTTATAGTCGTAGACTAACCGAATTTTTCTTTGCCTGCTATTGAAGAATGCGACTTGAAGAATATGTGGGTGGGTGAATAATGGTTCATAGCAAGAAACATTTCCTGACCGCGTAATTTCTCAGCGTGACGATATCAACTGGTTACCAAGATCAGGCGATTTGATACCGCTGGATTTGTTTTTGTGGACCTACGTGTGCTTATGCAGATAAAGTTTTAACTCATGAGCACTTAAGGACAAATTTATGGCTGAGATACCGTTTAATATGTGTCAAAAAGTGTTCGAAAAGTACCTAAAAAGAATCAATGGTTGCAACAATTCGCGTGGTGGTCATTTAACTGATGTAGTGTTTCACACATAATTTTAACGTTCAAATTTTTTAACAAAAGAGAAGATACCATGAAAAAAATATTCCACTTGTCTTTCATTTATGTTAACTTTTGAAACCGCATTATTTGTTAATCATGTAAACGATACATAATGTGTTAACAAATTGAAATATAAGACATAAATTAATAAGCTTTAAATAACAGTATTTCAAAAAAAAAAATCAAATTAAATGGCGTTTAAATTTTTGAAAAAAAAAATGTGCATGTATATTTTTCAATCTTAAAATACAAGATATTCATCCGAAGTCAAAATTCTTTTTTTTTTGGAAAAAATCCACTTAATATAAATCAATAAAACTGAGAAAAAAAATTGTACTTCAATAATTTAACGAATCAAAAATGATTTAATCTGCAAAACAATTTTGTGCACCAAAAAATTTAGTTTTAACATCTTGTAAAGTTTTTAAAAAAACCGAATTGACAATACTTTTTATAAAAAATAAAAACCTAAAAAAACATTACTCAAAGTTAGTAAAAATTGAATATCGAATCAAATATCTATTCAAAAACTTCAGACTATGGCTCCAAACTTATTTTATATCATAAGAAATATCGTTTTCAGCATTTTTAAAAATTTTGAAAAAAATCGATTTGACAGTTTTCTTACAAAAAGTTAAAACATAAAAGAAAATTTAACAAAAGTTTGGTAAAAATTGAATTTCGACTCAAATATCTTTTCAAAAATTTCAGATTATATCTTCTAAATAATTTCCACTTACAAGAAATATTGTTTTCAAAATTCGGAAAACTATTGAGAAATATCGAATCGATTTTTTTTTACAGTAAATAAAAACCTTAAAAAATCATAGAAATTGGTAAAAATTGATTTTCGACTCAAATATCTTTTCAAAACTTTGAGATATTGTCTTTAAACTACTTTTATCTTTTAAAAAATATTGTTTTCAACACTCAGTAAAATTTTGAGGAAAATCTAATTGACATCCGATTTTTAAAAATTTAAGAAAAGCTACTTAAATTGATAAAAATGTGTTTTCGACTAAAAATCTATTTAACAAAACAAGATTTTTAAACTAAACTCAACTATTTCTTTATGTATAAAATATTGTTGGTAATTGTAAAATTTGTAAGAATAATTCAACTGACAACTTTTTTAACCCAACACGAAAAGCTACAAACTTTTACGCAAGACAAATCGACAGACGGGATTTGAAGTTATTAGTGTGGGTCCAATCCCAGCCTCTTTTTTAAGTTTTTTTTTTCTAATTTCGGCTTTCAAAATTACACGCAATACTAAAAAAATTGGCAATCTTCTATATTTTTAAATCATACGGTCAACTTACCTATAAAAGCAATTTTTCTCAAATATAAGCTACTTGATAATTTTTTAAACCAGTCTCAATTTGAGACTCAATAAGAGAAGTATAAAATGTTTAGCACTTAAAATAATTAAATTGTGACTGCATGTCTTGTCTTTGTGCCACTTATCTCAAATCATCATTGATAGACATTTCTTTGTTCTTGTTTTTTTTTCTGTTTTAAACGTATGTATTTTTTTTTCAAAAAACATACTCTACCTTCCCAATAAAACAATGTTCAATTGAGTCATTAAAAATCGATAAACTGTCTAATCAAGTCTATTATCTATTCATTTAATGTGTATTATTTTGTTGTTATACACAACAACTCTCATCATGAACATTATTACATTTGAACAAAAAGAAAGATCCTTTCGGCGCATAATAAAGTACCGACACATCCAAACAGCAAAAAAAGAAACAAACACACACAACAATTTACTTTTGAATTGAATGTTATAGGTAAGAGGAAAGGAACAAAAATAAAAATTAAATATTCCACGTTTTATTTTTAGTTTTATTTATATTTTTCAGAAAGAAGTGTTCTATAAAGTATGAATAAGCAGTGGTCTCACTCCACAAAGGAATACAAGAAAAAATAGGTCCTTTTGACACAAAATAACAACTGATGATATGAGAGATTCAATTGTTCCAAATGAAGTCGAACAAAATGAAACATTGTGGGTATGACAAATCTCCAAAATATACTCTTTTAGATCTGTCACATATCTGTCTAACTCCATTACTATCAAACAAAAATGTGAACTGCAAAACCGCAACTGCTACCTTCTTTCTTTTGAGTTTTCCTATTGACATGGAAAAGAAAATGAGGAATCGTAAAAATAAAAAATAAAAAACTTCACTGATCCAGAAAAATCGGTAAATAAAATTGAAGTACTCACCTCCCATCAATATATCGAAATAGATAAAAATAAAAGCAAACAAAGCAAAGACGCACAACACTTACACTCTCACACACAAACACACAAACACAAACAGACACAACAAAAATAAAAATTCAATTTTCATTTCATATCCTTGCGTCAATATACCAGAGCAAGTTCTACAACAATGTTCGATGCTATGCTGGTGTTTTCGAGAATTGGGTTGGGTTTCTTCTTTATTTCTACTCGAATATTTCAACAGCTTCGAGAATATATTCGTATTCGACACGAATTTGAATAAAATTTTCTGCCAACTCAAAAAAAAATCGATCTAAAATTTTCTTATTTGACCCCCTCAAACCCCCATTCGAAGGCTCGAATTTTTGATGGGAAAGCTACAAATGTACAAACAAAGTCCTGAATGGGGAATAAAAGTGTAAACAACCCACGTAGTGTAGTACGTCCTACATTATTAATGATCTGGGATGATTCTACTTTATTTATTTTTTTGTTAGTATTTTTTTGAATTTATATCACAGCGATGATGCGGGTTCAATATGCTTTTTCTTAAGGGGAGGGGGGGTTCGGTAAAGACGATTTATTTACTTTGAATCTATTGGTGCTTCCTTTTGTAAATGTGAACACACACGTAAGGGAATTATAAAAGATACAACACCAATAAAAAAAACTCAAATTCATGAAAATCAAAATAAATAAATTTATAAATTTGCTTTGATTATAATGCCGTTAGAAAACATCAAATAATAGAATTCGAACAAAATATGTAAAATATTCTTTGAATAAGTAATAATGTTCATATTTAAATTCAAAGTACCTAAAATTCAATGCTGAAAGCGTTTTTGAGACTTTTTTATTTTGCAAAGCTTTGAAATAAATAAAAGTTTGCAGAACCTTTGTTTTCACTGGTCGTGACAGACACGATGTTTGATGTTATTGGGTCATACAAAAATTACTTTCAATGTTTTATTCTCAAAAAACAAAAATTGAAAAATAATTTTAGCTAAATAGCCTGAAAGCAGCAGGCGATGACTTGGGAGCATGCACCAACTCATCTACAAAATATGGTAGTAAGAAAGCATACCCGATGAGTGGAACTCAGCATAGTTTGCCCTATACATAAGAAAGGAGACCCTCTAAACTGCGCCAACTACAGAGGCATCAGTCTCCTTAACATTGCGTATAAGATCCTCTCTGCCGTATTATGTGAACGTCTGAAGCCATTCGTCAACAACCTGATAGACCCTTATCACTGTGGCTACATACCAGAAAAGTAAACTATCAAATAATCACACTACGACAGATCTTGGAAAAAAGCAGGAGCTTCAAATCGATACCCACTATCTCTTTATCGATTTTAAAGCCGCGTATGACAGCATCTATAGGAAAGAGCTCTACCGAGCAATGTCTAGTTTTGGCATCTCTGTCAAACTTATCCGTTTGTGAATGACGATTTAGAATGCACGCTGCTCTATCAAGGTCGGAAAAGATCTTACCGATTCATTTGATGTCAAAAAAGGTTTTAGACAAGGCGATGCACTGTCATGCGACTTTTTCGATATCATTCTGGAAAGAATTGTGCAAAACTCAAGCGTCAACACTAGAGGCACAATCTTCCAAAAGTCCATCCAATTACTTGGATACGCAGATGATATTGACATAATTGGAAGATCAAAGTGTGATGTCAGTGGAGCGTTTTGGATCATTGCGACGGAAGCGAAGAAGTAGGGTTTAGTGGTCAATGAGGGCAAGACCAAGTATATGCTGTCATCAAAAAAGGACATTGAACAACGACGTGTTCATGAACAGCTATAACTTTGAGGTAGGACTTTGTCTACATAGGCACCGCTATTAATACAGACAACGACACTGAAATCAAACGAAGAATAACTCTTGCAAATCGGTGCTTCTTTGGACTTAAATGGGAATTGAAAAGTAAAGTCCTCTCTCGAGCATCTAAAATCACCATCTATAAGACACTCATCATCCCGGTTCTCTTTTATGGCGCTGAGGCCTGGACCCTGTCAAAGAAAGATGAGATTGTCTTAGGATGCTTCGAGAAAAAAATTCTTCGGGTGATGAGAAGATATAACGACGAACTGCACGGGTTTTGCAGTGACACTGACCTAGTTAACAGAATTAAAGTCTAATGACTTAGATGGCTAGGTCATGTAGAGCGAATGGACATCAACGTTCCAGCCTGGAGGGCCTTCGAATTCTATCCCGAGGGACGGCGCACTAGAGGAAACCGCGACTCAGGTGGCGCACGCAAGTGGGTGAAGACCTCAACCAACTTGGAGACAGCTAGCTAGGGACCGAGCTGGCTTGAAACTCATGTTGGTTGAGGCCTAGGTCCGCCCTGGACTGTAGTCAGGCCACAATCGAATCTCTAGACTCTGTCTCTAAAAACTCTATAACAGTCTTGGCGGTAAAAAAATTCCTC
The DNA here is from genome assembly GCF_945859685.1 of Eupeodes corollae. Classification (NCBI taxonomy): domain Eukaryota; kingdom Metazoa; phylum Arthropoda; class Insecta; order Diptera; family Syrphidae; genus Eupeodes; species Eupeodes corollae. The sequence goes on from NC_079148.1 coordinate 44,808,155, forward strand.
GATAATCGGTGTCAAAATTGAACACCGTCTAATAGAAATTAAGTCACGCTTCTAGGCTTGTTATCTTTTACTTTAACTTTTTCAGAAGCTGTATTCATCACGAAGAAGAGAAAACAGTTCTTCACTTTCTATGTACATGCCTCGCTTTAGCTCAAAAACGTAAGAGAATTCTCCTATAACGACGTTTGATTGTGATGTACAATTTTTTGTAGTTTTTGCAAAATTAAAAAACAAGCTTAAAAAATTATCAATTTCACGAACTTTATTTGTGAACATAGAATTCAAAAAATTGATTCAAGAGAAAAAATATCCAATGATGCACTCCAGATATTTTACCATTCGGACAAAATATTACCTTAATGGACATTTTTGAATACCTTTTAACTTCCCTAAGGATTTCAGTTTTGATTCTATGTTTTTGAAAAAATTTATTATCTCTATGTATTCCCTGAAATCCTTCAGGGAATACAACGTTCTTCACATCGAAAAACAATAGTTGTGTTTCAAAAAAAAACACACACACACTCACAATTTCCAAAGGATTAATTCCACATGTTGGGAAACACCGACAAAAGATTTCATGATAAAAATGGTCTATACTCGTAAATGTTTGCCTGAGGTATACACATATTCGCGTTCACATACATATTAAGGATATAGGTATACCCAATACCCACTCCTATACTGATGCAAATATCATTTTTCCAGATACAATGATGAAATGTCGATTATGACGACGATGACGATGACGGGCGGTACTGTTAATGATGCTGAGGCTGGAACAAAGTATCCTTGCTTTGCGCGTAAATGCACTGCAAGCTGATGATAATGACGATGATGATGATAATAATAATGATTCCCTTGGGCGCTAATTATGCCAGATACGAGCATAAAGGATAACAAGTTTTAACATTAAACGGCTGAATAAATTTTACTCTTTCAAGCGTTTATTATTTTTCTTTTCCTGCAGAGACTAAAACACATACACCACCAAAAAAAATTAAAAACCCCAACTTATATATAGATAACCCAGAACCAGTACAATAATTTGTTAAAAGGATGTGCATCAAAGAAAGAATCCTTTTTTTTTCTTCTGCCGAAGAGAAAAACCCATAAAAGAAAGAAAAAAAAGATAACTAAGCAAACAAAAGCTCTAATGCTAACAACCATCAGATAGGGTAGAAAAAGATGTTGCATGAATAGAGCAAAAAAATTAATTACTAATTTAACTCTTACGAAAAGAGAAATAAATTATTATTCCATTCTCCAACCACCACCACTACCACATTAACAAGAGCTCTATAAAGCATTGTGCTAACTTTTATTATTGTTTTATTTTCTTTCTTTCTTTTTCTATTTTTATTATGTACATATTTTTCTTTGCAACCAAGAGGGATTGAGTGTCCCTGTTCTCAGAAGAACAAACACAAAATATAGAAACAGAAAAAAAATGCACACGCAATATTTCATTTATCTGGGAATATGTGTCCTTGAGAATAAAAACAAAATATATCAAGGTCTAAAACTTTTAGTGCACATTCATAGTAAATGCATAATAGTTTTTTCATGGCGCAATTTAAGGTTAAAAATGTATTTTTAGTCCTTTTCGGAACCAAAGAGCTTATAAGGCGAAAAACAATTTTTGTGAAATTCTAGATAAGCTTGAAAAACAAACTTTTTCAGGTATGTTTCCAACAAACTTTAAATTTGTTTTGAAAATATGAATCTGGATATTTAAAATATACAAGTCCTACTAGAAAAACAAGGTTTGTAGGAAGATAAGGTATATTCTATTAAAAAACACAAAATGGTCACTGGGGCGTAAACGTACTCTTTTTTAGTTGAAAATAATAATATGGTAGGAATATTCTAACTTAATTCGGCTTTAAGTTTTAGCAAACGTTCCATTCCTGACAACAGTACTCGCACACAGGAATGGTTGAGAGTTGTAAGTCACTAGGCCCTGGTTCACAACGGACTGTTGCGCCACCCCATTTGATTTTGAAAAGACAATTAATGTCAGACAAAGAGAGAGAGACGGAATGAATCAAGGTATTTAAAAAAATGGTTTTTACGTAAGATAGTTAAAACTAATTAAGTTAAAAATACTCACGACCTTAGTACCTATTGATGTTCCTCAAATTTAGTTTTAAAGACGTTTAGAGCCTGACATTTTTTAGAGATTTTGTTTTGGTGTCAATGAAATTATTGAAAGTAAGATTGATAAAGGTTTTTGCCTCCTGATTGAAAAAAAAATTAAGTGAAAACCAAAACCATACAAAATATAACAGATTTTTCAATTTTCCTCGACCATGAAATTGACACAAAATAAAGACGTGAAACTTATATTTCTTTCAAAATATATGTTTGCTATCTTTAAATTGAAAAACTGTCATATTTTTGTGACATAGTTGCTGAAACCTAGTATTCTTATCAGCTTATAGCAGTTTAATCCATTGTAAACACTGATGTGTTTTCTGATATTACAAATTTTGTAAATTTTAATAAAAAAAAGATGTGTAAGACCTTCAAACCCTCTAAAGTCTTAATCTTGCTCCAATGTTCGCTTCAAAATACATATATTAACTTTTAAAATTTAATTATGACCCCATATCTTAATGTTGTTAAAATGATAAATGTAACATTTTTTCAGGATAATATTTCAATGAAAAGGATACTCGTATAAATGAAGTTCATATAGATAGTATACACAAGTTAGTTTATAGCTTCTTATATTCGGATAGCCTAGTTCATTAATCACTTAACCCTCTACATGGTTTATCTTATGCAACCCAGGTAAGTTCTATGTGTACGTATTTATAAAAGTAGATACATCCTTTTGTTTGGTGTATCCTTTGCATTAGTATAAAACTGTGTAATGTGTATGCGTTGTATAACACTGCATTGGATGGATAAGTTTAAATCTTCTTTAATCCTAGACAGCTTCTACTATATTTCAATTTACTCTCGCTCTAGGTGTACCTTTAGATTTTATATAGGTTTCTACTGTACTATCTGTGTAGTAATGTGTCCAACAGCCATGTTCCAGCTTAATCACCTGTCTCCCAGATGTATCTTCCACCATCACCACCGACCATACCACCACTCTACCATCATTTCGACCGAAACCACCATTGGAAGATGGACTGCATCTTTCGAACCGAAACGTGATCATTAATCATGATGTCTGCTGGCTGGGGTAGTGTTTTGATATCGCTGTAGGTAAGCTTCCTGAAGCATAAAAGCCTTCACCAATAATCAACATTACGACCATCGTCATCAACCTATTTCTACATCGAACTATACATACAGCCTTGGTGAAAAATATTAAAACAGCAATAGTAATTTTTACTTTTTTTTCTTGAGAAGTCGATCTTGCTTTGACTTTTGAGTTATTGTCATCAAAAAGTAACACACAGATTATGAAGAATTGAACATCAAAATTTTGGCCTCAGAATAGACTAAATCAAGACATCATGACACTAATCGATTATTCTTCAAATGATAAATTTTAGTTTCACCTCGATAAGCCATTTTCTGATGTCAGATGTTTTGAATATTGAAATAGGGGAAACAATAAAATTGGATAAAATAATCAACATTCTTGATGTGTTGCTGAAAAAGATGTCTCTCTAAGCAAGAAGAAGTGGGTGGGCATTCGTGGAACTGGATGGTTTGATTGGATTGATGATTTTTCATAATATTTTAAAATTATTTATTGAAAAATTTCTTTAAAAGCATACATTTAAAAAAAAGAAGAAAGCTTTTAAGCAAACATTAAAATTTAAGGTTTTTACTTTAAGTTCGTATTTTTTTACGGAAAGAAGAAAGGTTTAAATAGACTTTCATAAAGTATTTTTTGGTGCCAAAACTATTGTTTCAAAACCATAGACTGAAAGTTTCAAAAAGTCAATTTATAAATAAATAAATGAAATGAGCAGTTGTGGGTCCTAGAGATCGTTGAAGACTTATAAACAAAAAAACTGCATTCAAGAATATATTACCATGAGCTCCAAATTTTTAAACGTGTTGGTGAGTGTGAAGATTTCCTAAATCAGAAAGAGTCAAATATTTCCTAATTTGTTGGTCCTAAATGATGTTTTTCCCTTCAAAATAGCGATAAGCACATGAACCTGCGCCACACATCTAATAAACACTTTATAAGTAATTATGTCTAGCACACTTTTGGTCAAGGCTGTATGCTTATTTGCATTGGTACGGTTGAATAGAAAACGGTGCGTATTCCCCCAGCCATTTTTTTCGTTTTTAAGTTTTATGTAAGGCTTTATAAAGAACATGAATATCCTTCCTGGATGTTTTGTCTTAAAATTCAGTTTTACAACAAAACAACAACATCTCTCGCTCATCACAACAAGGATAATGATCATCGTCAACGTCCGCCCTATCCCTTTCTTTAGTCATGGTATGTACTGTATCTACATTCTATATAGTGTTCATGATGAGTGTGGTAATGGTTCTAATTCTTATTACGCCTGGTGTTCTTTGATCTAAATACATCGTCGTCGTCTCTATAGTCGTCGTCATGGTATCTACGCATCTCCAGCCTCTGGGTAAACTGTAATTATGCTCACACTTTTCAAACAAAACCAAAGGCAAACACAGGAGTAGGTACATATGACTGTTAATATGTTTTGACTATGTTCAGCAGAAACAGCACACTCTTTAACTTGTGAATGCATTAGTAGGAGCATTGGGTGGTTCTATGCTATGCACATAAGAGGACTCTACACCCTATAAGCCAAGTATAGGCACGACAGAGCCACTTTTATTATAACTTTTTTTTTGTATTTACGACATTGCTCCCCTTTCTTTTCTTTTAGTGTTGAATGCATTTGCTGTAGAAGAGTCCTGTTTCGTTTCATGTACTCCTACAGTTAGTAGAACGTTTGTTTTTTTGTTGTCTAACCATTGCCATATCTTCAGGATTCTTCAGCAGCCATCAGCTTATGTATTTATTCAATGAGATGTAGAGAGAGAAAAAGAGGAGAACTACTGCAAACGCAAAGTCCTGGTAATTCTACTGATGCTGATGGTTATGGTGAGGCTCTAGAAAACAGCGTATAAATTTCAATTGAGCACACTTGATCCTTAGAGTAATGAGGCAAGCGTTGTTGGGTAAACATTGCCCCAGATTATGGTGTACACTTGGAATATAGTAGTGTACATATTATATGGGAATTGTATTTATCACTCACACCACAACGGGGTGAGAAAGTATTCATTTAAATTGTACAAAGTGAGACAAGTTAAACAAAAGAGAAATAGCTTTAGAAAAACAAATTTACGGCTTAGAGAGAGTCTACTATATTTGTATGATTCTTATTTTCTAAATCAGGGTATATTAAATTCATTAGAAACAATTTTATGTTAAAAATCAACGAGAAAATAAAAAATGTTCACTGAGGCGTATACGCACTTTTTTATTTGCAACAACATTTTCTTTAAAATTTTGCATGAAGTAAAAGGGGATAGTTTGAAACTAACAGATCCGGGATTTGGTAATAGTTGATGAGTTATACTTTTGTAAAAATAAATGGTAACATATTTGTTGGTTAATTATTTGCTATTTATGCTTCACTCATTCGAAACATATCCTTACTCTCAAAACATTTCATAGATCCAAACATCTCCCAAAAAATAAGTAAAAATTAGCCCAAAAGCTTAGGACCTTATCACATACATACACATACATGCTCTACACATGTATGGATCCTACAAACCTTACTCAGTAAATAGTCCCAATATAATGAGCCAACAGAAATAAATAATAAAAAAAGCTATTGCCCAAGGCATCAGAATCCAATCTGGAGAATTTCAGTTCATCATGACTCTTTTCTTATTGTCCTCTGTGAGTGATCCCAATTTCGTCCTTTTAGAAGAGCGATATTGAAGAAAGAAAAATAAAAAAAAGAAGAGAAGTGGAGGAAATTACATTTCCACCCGTAAGGTTTTGCTTTGCAAACTCAAAGAAAGTGATTTTGCTTCTGCTGTTCTTCTATCTCCTGCCAGCCACAGAAACGCTTTCGTGTAAAGTGAGTTTTTTTCTATATTGCTCAGCTTTTTTTTTGTGTGTTTTCTATTTGGATAGCTAGATGGGTAATTTCTTTTTTGCATCTCAAATTCCAAGAAACAGGAGGCGATGATGATGACAAGCAGAACGAAACCGACAAAAAAGGGCAAAGCAATCAATTCAACAAGCGAGCTGTGACACTTTGTGCTAAAACTCAAACTCAAAAATAAAGAAAAAACCACACCAACCGCACCCAAATGCTGTGACATCGCTCCAATCTTTTGGCACAAGTAGTGATATAGTATAGTGGCGTATCGCATTCATTTTTTAATCGTTATCCTTGTGAACATCCTTATTTCCTGCTTGTGTGCTTTTTTCTTCATCTTTTTTTTTTCTCTCAGCTGCAAGGCATTTTAGTGGAGTTTTCTTTTTATTGCTTGGTTTCTCTTGTGATGATTTTTTTTTCCCACTTTCAAGTTATTGTAATGCAATCTGTGATAAAACATCAAAATGATGATACGAACCACGAGGAGTGACAAGTCCTATACATTTGTGTACAATAATGTTGATCCTTTCAAAAAAAAAAAAAAAGGATTTCTTTCTATTCACATTTTATACCTGGGAGGCTGTTCACATGTCAACACAGTCTGGCAACGATAATCTAGTTTGGGAATCTTCTTCGTCACCTTTTTTCTGCTGTCATATAGTCAATAGAAAAGAAGAGAGAGAGAGGTTTGTTTTCACCTCCTTACGAAAGGCAAAGGATCAGTGAACATTGAGAATGAGGTGAGCAAATGTGTGTGCAGATGACATATGAAGTTTCACCACATTTATATTGCTGAGAAAAGAGTTTTTCTCAAGAAACAAAAAAAAATCAGACTCCAAGCACGAGGTGACAAAACTTAGTCTTTTGTTGTTCGAAAAGTTGAAAGTTTTAATATTGTGTCAGTTTTTGATGGCTCCGTTTAAAGTTTACAAAGTCTGCTGAAGCTGAATATTTAATGCGAATACCTAGTATAAACTTGATGATGGTATGTTAGACAAGATTGAGTCTCTTAAGTCTAAGAAGAAGTCCATCAATAATTCAGAAAGTTTTTTGTTTAGTTTTTTTTTATGTTAAATGATGTCTTGGAAGTTTTAAAAAGAATGTCAAAATAGTTTATGTTGAGCAAATTGAAGTCAAATTACTATTCACGGTGGGATTTAAGTTAACCATTTTTATTTGATCTCATTTATTGTTCGTGGTTGTGGTGGTTTTGATGTGCATGTGAGGCAAAAAGTGTTATTCATTTAAATAGTAGTTTTTACTTGAATGAATTAAGGACAAAATTTTCAATCGTGATAACTTGCCACATTATGATACATCCTTTTTTGATAAGAAACAATTTATTAAGAAACAATTGATTGGGAATATTTATTGTAAATATGCCAGTTTTAATTTTTGATCTAAAAATAAGATAAAAACTCATTAAATTTGTTTTCGATTCTTCCATAAACATACAACACTAATAATATTTGTATGCACGTATTTTATGGATGTGATTTGTGTTTTCACCTGAAAGTAATTGATACCTTTGTTTATATACTCGTACAAATTTATGGACATTGTTGGCATTTCCAAAAATCCAATTTCAATTAAATTTGACAAAATCAATTGTGTTTGCTAATTAAACCAAAATTTATTGACTTAAATTGTGTAACTATAAAATATGTGAACATCTGTGTTCTTTTATCAACACAATTATTTACCTGTGACAATATTATATTTTGTTTTGATTTGATTTTTGATTTTCATTCACTTGCACGTAGTAAAATTTATGAGTATATACAAAAAAATTATATTTATTGAAATTTTTTTTATAATGAGTACACAATTAAGGGCATATAACTACCCTTATTATGCAAAGACACAGTGTGAGCACTAGGAAGAGGAGAGAGAGGGTGAAAGAAGGTGTCGGTGCACATTGGTTTTGAATTCTTGAATATTGGAATGGCTGGGAAAAACAGTGTGTGGTAAGGAATTCTACATTCGCGTAGTACGGCTAAAGAACGAATTTCTGTACTTGACATTACGACCGAAGTTAGTATATTGATGAGCATTCCTAGAAGCGCGAGTATTACGGTTGAACTCTTTAACGGTAGGAATGCAACTTGCTATTTCTCTTAAGCATAAACCGTTAAAATAACGGATTCCACAAGAATCTTTACGACGATGTTCAAGTTACGTTAATGATCCTATGATGGCGTTATCACCGATTAATTTAAATGCTCTACGTTCAATGCTGTCGAAGAAGCTTAAGCAGGTTGCAGGTGCACCAGCCCAGATATGGGTGTTATACTCAAGCCTTGGACGTATATAACTTTTGTAGATAACAGCCAGATCAGAGTGGGAGAAAAACTTCTTGCATCGCCCTAGAAAACCGAAAACATCTTGCGGCAATTTCGCGACATCGCGTATGCGATCATTCCACAAAAGGTGGTTGGTGATGCACATACCGAGAATATCGAGATGTTCAGTCTTCTCGATGCAAGCGCCATCCATGGATAATGGCAAGTTGGGTGAATCTCGCTTTAACGATACAAGACAGCATTGTGTTTTCGAAGCATAAATTTCACGCGGTTTTTTAATCCCCATTCAAGAATTCTGTTTGGTTCGAAATTTAATGAGCTTATCATATTTTGTAGTTGCAGTCCCAAATCCGAAGAAGAGGAATGTGAATCTGAAAACGAATAAGAAAAGCTAAGAGTACTACCGTCAGCGAAAAAATGCATTGGATTAGAAGTTGCAGACGGGAGATCATTATTAAAAATGAGAAAGAGTGTTGGAGATAAAACAGAGCCCTGGCATTTATTTTATGGTTTTCAGACTTGAATCCATCCAATTCTACTTGTATTAAACGATCCGAAAGGTAATTACTAATCCAATGAAGAAGGGATTTATGAAAACCGAAAGCACGCATTTTCAATAAGAGAGCTTGATGCCAAACCCTATCAAATGTTTTTGAAATATCAAGAGCAATAATCTTACTTTCACCAAAACGATATAAAGATTTGCTCCACTGTTTAGTGAGATGAACCATGAGATCACCAGTGGACCTATTGCTGCGAAAGCCGTACTGTCGTTCATTAGGAAGCTTTCGGTCTTCGAGATATTTCTTAAGTTGATAACCAGCTCTTCTACGACCTTTGGTAAAAAAGGACAATAGCAAGAGGGTGAGGAAGATTCGCCTTTTTTGGGAATAAGCTGGACAAATGCAGTTTTTCATCCGCTCGGAACGAGACCAGAGGAGTAGGACAGATGAAAAAGCTTACGCATTGGTTTTGCCAGCGTTGAAGAACACCTCTTCAGAACAATAGCGGGAATTGAAATAATTTGTATGATAGAATAAAGAAAATTTCAAATGTTCAAGACAAAAGACACATTTTACTTATTTGATTTATTAAAGTACTGGTATTTTTAAAATTGACAAAAAACGGTTTCGACTCGAAATTACAAAGAGGCTGGAATGCGACCCACACTGATAACTTCCCATCCCGTCTGTCGATTTGTCTTGCTTAAAAGTTTGTCTATATGTACTCGCATCAATTTTTACCAAATGTTCGTACTATTTTTTGGAGATTTTATTTTGTATGAAAAAACTTACGGTTAGATGTTTATATAAAAATTACTTAATATTGAAAACAATATTTTCTGTGAAATAAAATAAGTTTGAAGCCAATATTTTTAATTTTTGAAAAGGTATTTAAGCCGAAAGTAAATTTTTACCAAGTTTTAGTACTGTTTTTTTTTTAGAGTTTTATTTTTTGTAAATAAACTTTCAATTCGAATTTTTTAAAATTTTACCAAATATTGAAAACAATATTTCTTAAAAGGTAAAATAAGTTTGAAGCCCAAATTTAAACTTTTTGAAAAGATATTTAAATCGATATTCAATTTTTACCAACTTTTGTTAATTTAAAAAAAAAAACTGTCAATTCGATTTTTTTTCAAACTTTAACCGAATGACAACAATATTTTTTAAAAGATAAAAGTAAATTAAAGTCAATACCTCAAAGTTTTGAAAAAATATTTGAGTCGCAAATCAATTTTTACGAACTTTTACATTTCTTTTTAGGTTTTTATTTTTTGTAAAAAAACTGTCAATTCGATTTTCTCAAAATTTTATCAGATGTCAAACTGCTATGGTAAAAAAAGTACCCACGCAATTTTCTTGAGAGCCCCTTCTGCATCTTTCTGCCTTATTATCTGTATAGCAAAATTTAATTGAAGTTGATACCTCTTCTGGTTCTTGAGCTATGGAAGACGAAAAAAACATCGCGAACGTACGGACGTACGGACATACGGACGTACGAACTTACGTACACACGCACGCACAGACATCTTTCTAAAAATCTTTTATTTCAACTCTAGGGACCTTGAAACGTCGAGAAATGTCAAAATTTTCAATTTGACAAATCGGACCCATTACAATAACTTCCTATGGGAAGTTAATAAACAAATTATTTCTTTAATGTTTAAATGATTTATTTTTGAATTTATTTACCTAAAACAACCGTTTTTTTATTACAAAGATTGAGAATATTTTTTTAAATTGGAAAAATTCCTTAATGATTTATTTGACTTTTATTTTGAAATGTCGGTTTTTGGTTTTTACAATTTTTGACACATATTTCTTAAATAGCGATTTTGGTGTCTCTTTAAAAAATTAAATGCCAAATTACTAGAAATTAAAAGTTATGTTTTTCTTAATTTCGATTTTAAATGTATTTTTGAATGTTAATCTACTAATCAAGAAATTATAATATCCGAAGCAAAATTTGACGATTTTCTTAAAAAAAAAAGAAGGAAATTGAAATAGGATTGAGCTTTGCAAATATTCCGGAAATCAGTTAATCAAGGGACCAAAAAAAGAACAGAATGGACTCTAAATGATAACAACAAATATTAGGACGACCATTCAAGCGTGATGGTTAGTGCGTAAGACTGTCATGCTAAAGGTTTTGTTTTTGCACGGGTGCTGCTTCTGGCTTCTTGTTATGAAAACAGTTTTTTTTTAACTAGCCATTCAGATTAGACATAAAAATTGTAGGTCGCCTTCATTTCTGAAATGGCTCGCACACAGAAGTGGTGTAGAGTTTTAAGTGACTAGGCCCAAGTTCTCTTCGGCTTTTATTATTCAAATATTGGAGTGACGAATTTACATTTTCTTGCTCAAAATACTTTAGAGAAGCCTCAGACCAGACCAATAAAGAGTCTTGTACGCATCAAACAGTCCTAATGGTATTCGTTTTGTAAGACTTATTGAGAAATAAAATCAATTTTAAGGATTGAATAAAACTGGAAAATTATTTTTTGTTAATTTTTACAAAACCAGTTAAAATGCCTTCAGTCTATTATTTGGAAGGAAACAATTCAATTCACTTTTGGAAGATTTAATTTAGAAAGAGTTAAAACATATCATTTTTTTTTCAATATACTCTGTATGAAGTTGTTAAAAAATGTTTAAAGATCAACAATTTTAGCAAAAACTGCATACACATACGAAATCAAAAAGTTTTACATTATTCATGACAAACCCGTATTTATATTTTTATATATCAAATATAATTTATTTGGAACAAAAATTACAGGAACTCCACACCTCCAGTGAAGGTCTATCGTATTTGAATAGAACACAAAGTTTCCAAATGGATTTAAATATGATAAAAGAAATATACTTGTATTATTTTTTGTTTTTCATTGATAAAAAATACTATTTTAAAGAATACCATTTGATTTTTATAAACACTCGATATAATTTTAAAATTGAAGTCCATAGTATTTTTTTTTATTATTTCATATTTGAAGCGGGTTACCTTGTAAATTGAGCTTGAATTTGCTTCAATTTAATAAAATCATTTAAAAAAATATGTGTAGATAATTGCCGGATGAACTGATTATATCCATTCACATAATATATTTTTATTTACACTATAAAAAATATTGATTCGCATTTACACTTATGTACATATACATATTTGTGTGTTATATAGACGAACAAATAAAGCAATATAACTTACACCTAAATTGCTTTTATAAATCATCGATAGGCAATTTTATCCCTGAGTAATTTATACAATTGTATATCCTATAAATGTATCCACAAAAATATGCACTTATATCTGCATTTATCTAGTATAAAACCACGAAATGAGTTTGAGTTCGGTTTGGCCGATTGAAACAAATTCAATTAAAATGATTTATGCTCTCGCTAACATGGATATTGAAAATAGTTTTTTATTTGGTATAACCGTAGTACATGCATAGTTGGTTATGGTTTTCATTTTTGGCCTCGATTGCAACTTTTCATATACCTTTAACATTTATTTTGGTTTTAAAAGTTATATTTAGGCATAGAAGTGGTGCAAATAATGTGCCTATACTATAGATAATTATAAACGTATACAATAGAATGTCTGAAAATTCATCAATTTTATTGCTTTTTTTGTGAATTTAAATTGAAAACTACTAAAGTGTATTGGTGAATAGAATTTTGGTAAATTCACTTGAAACCATCAAAATTTCAAACAAAAGAAATGGTTTACAAATTTGGAATTAATTAATGTGCAAAAATTGCACAACCAACTAATTTGAAAAATAAATGATTACAAAAAAACTACTTTTTCTGTAAGCTGAAAGACTTATTCCAAAAACATAACATAAATAAGCTATTGAGTTGAAATTTTTTGATGGTCTTACAGTGTATGTTTTTATAGATACGTATTTCGATTTTTAAATAAATTGTTGGCATATTTATTAAAGGATTTTTACCCAGAAAAAGTAGAAAGGTACTCACGCATTAACCAATTTAATATGATTATTCATTATGGGCGGTGAACACTTACCTGTAAAGAAACAAAAAAAGAAGTTCATTAGTAATGAATTTTATAGCGAAAATTCAATTATTTGATATATAAATTTTAATAATTAATATTAATATAATTTTTTGTTTTCAACAAAATTTTGTAAAAAAACTTTAAGGATTTATTTTGTTTAAGTTTTGATCTTGAATGGCGACAAATTAAAAAATATTTTATATACTTTACTTTAATATATCCAATGATAGGTGAAAAAAATTGCTTTATCTGGGTCCTTAAATGAGTAGTTCAATTCTTTGGGCTTTACTTAAAATACGATAGAATTTTGTTATAAGTTCATATTCATCAACCCAAAATACCCAAGTACTGTTGCGAACTTTATAATTCGTATACTTATTTCAAGTTACGTTGTCTAATATTATCTAAAATGATTTATGTACCAATACAAAACATAAAAAGAGGCTTGGTTGCGGCCCACGCTAATAACTTTAAAAATATTCTTAACAATATTTTGTGTGAGATAAACAATTTGACGTCAATATTTTTCTTTGTTCTCCTACTTGAGTAGAAAACAATTTATTATCAGTTTTTTTTTGGTTTTCTTGTATTTTTTTATAAAACTTTTCAGACAATATTTTTTTTTAAATGATAAAAAGTTTGATTTCAAAATCTATTTTTGCTAACGCGATTTTTTGTCGAAAACAAATTTTTACCAATTTTAGAAGCATTTTTTGAACAATATTATTTCTAATATAAACAAATACAGATTCTTCTAATAAAAAATGTAGCACATAATGAAATCATTTTGAAGAATTAACTGTTGGATTATTATAAAACTTTTACTGAATGTCGAAAACAATATTTTCTATAAGATAAAATTAGTTTGAAGCCAATATTTTTCATTTTTGAGTTATTTGAGTCAAAAATCAATGTTTACCAAGTTTTGTTAATGTTTTTAAAGTTTTTTTTTAATTTTTCGTAAGAAACCTGTTAATTGGATTTTTCTCCAAAATTTTATCAAACGTTATTCTTCGACGCATATAATTATTTTTGAGATAAAATGTTGTTTATAAAATAATTGAGGTGGCAATTAATTTTTTTAATTTTATTTGGTTTATAAAATAAACGTTAATTGATTTTTCTTCCAAAAACACAAGTTTGGTATCACGCTAAAATATATAATTTAAATGTAAACTCAAGTCGCTAGAGTTATTGATTCATGAGATGTTTTAAATTACTACGGTAAAAAAAAAACATCAACTAAATTTTCTTCAGAGTTATTTGAGATATGGACCACGAAAAAAGCTACCTGAACGTACAAATCTTTCATTTAGATTCTAGAACCCTGAAACGTCGCAAAATGTCAAAATTTTCAATTAGACAATTCGGACTGATTACAATGACTTCCCATGGGAAGTTAAAATTGATAAAATATTTTGAGATAAAATATTTTGAGACAAAATTTCAAATACCGTCAATAGCATTTGAACTTTTTGATACTTCTTTGATTTAAACATAACAAATAGCTATAACTCCAGCCTATGAACTTGGTGGTAGCACACACAAGTTGTTGTTGTTTCATTCTAAATTTTCAATTAAACATATGAAGACAAGATAAAAAAACGCAATTTGAAATTAATAGAATTTTAAAGAATTTCCCAAAATTAACGGACTTTGTAAAGCCAATTTCATTAGAATAGTCTCACTTTACCTTGCTCCGCCGCAAAAGCGAAACCTTTAAGTTGAACTATCAAGAAACTTTCGTGAAGTGATAAACAGTTTAATTTTGTATTCGTTTGCCCTTTTTTTATTGAATATTAAAAAAATATCATTAAGTAGAACGGAAATGGCTAAAATAGACACTTATGATGATCAAAGAATTGAAGTCTCAAGGTAGTAAATAACAATATAGAAAACCTGTTTTTATATGGACAAGAATTACAAAGTGGTTACTTCAATTATTCTTTCAAATAAAGTAAAGTTTTTGTAAAATGACATTAGTTCTAGGATATTTTTGGTTCGCTAGTAAGAACCTAGAAAGCGGCTGCAAAGCCAAAATATAAAGCAGTTAGAGTTTCCACTATACCCTCCCGCTTTGAGTATCATCAAAAATGCATGGAGTTTTCTAACACGCAAGGTTTAAGAAAGTGCGAAGCAGTACACAAGTAAGAAGCAGCTTATTATAAAGTATAAATTCAATCATCCAATTGATCTTACTTCCTTTCTTTTCAAGTTCAAAAAAAAGCTGATTAACGCTGATCAGCTTAAGAAATATCTTGAAGTTCAAAAGCTTCTTAATGACGTAGTATGGCTTTCTTAGCAATAGATTGACTGGTGTTCTTATGGTTTATCTCACCCAGCAGTGGAACAAATCCTTACATCGTTTCGGAGGAAGTGAGATTATTGCACTTGATATTTCAAAGGTATTTGATAGAGTTTGGGTTAGAAATTGCCTTTCGAACCGCTCAATTTAAGTACTATTGGATAAGTTCAAACTGATATATACAAAATAAACGCTGGTGTACCCCAGGGCTCCGTTTTGACTCCGGCGCTCTACCTTGTTTTTATAATTGATCTTTTGTCTGAAACTTCTAACCCACGTACATTGAAACAGGTTAAGCGAAGGGTTTTCTAACGTCCCTTCAGCTACATTTTTCTTTCATAAGACGAAATCTTGATTTTCATAATAGCACATCGGAAGCTATCTTCTGGGCTAAATAATGGTTGAATCTTTTTCATGGATATTCGTTGGATCTTATTTTGACATGAATCTACTTGAATGGCCCAGATCACATAACATTCTTTCACTAAAAATGAAAAACACTAGACGGAATTTACAGTTAGTGCGACATAATTTTTCATAATCTTTAAAGGTCGCTGCTGCTCATTAATATAAATTGAAGAGCCTCCCACAGATACAGATGGTATATGTACAATACGTAATATGGAGAATAGTAAAATGCCATGCACTTCATTGCAACCCGCCCAGTATTCAAAACGTACAGAGGAAAATTTCTTCACAGCGGCATGCTTTCTCATTCTAAACTTCTCAACGTTCTTAATGGCTACAGCTATTCAAACTTATATTACTTCTTAAAAGCGTCAATTAAATATCGCAATCTTATTATAAATGAATTTTTAGAACTTATGTATGTAACTTAACCTACTTACTAATCTTGTATATTTTTAAATTTCTTTTTCAACCTGACAGGCAACTTAAAGTTATTGTCAAAACTAATTTTAATCCAGCAATAGACTTTTTTTTGTAAATTTTTTTTGAAAGTAAAATTATACATTTACATACTTCTTTCATCGAGCTTTTTACTTTCTTTCCCTGTTCATGAACTGCAAACTCTAAAATTCTCAAAAAGAAATACCTAAAAATCATGATTTCTAAATGTATTGAATAAATGCTTTGAAATGTATGTATGTATATGCAATATGTTGACATAATGGCTCTGTTCTCCATTTAACAACAAACGACGAAATTATCATTTTCTGTCACTCCTCGTAATATTAATTGACTTTCATCATTTCTTCGTTAAATTATTACGAAAACACATTTCTGATGCCAAAGACAAATATTTCGTATGTAATGAAAAATTTCAAATTGCATCGTATGTTAAAAATTGTGATTTCTTTTACTCCATTAAGTTTCCCATCTATGCCACATATGTATGTATGTATGTATACCAAACAAAACAACCTACTTACATTTTTATGGAAAATTCTTTAGAGAATGGAAAACAACAACAACATCAACAACAAAAAATGCGTGTTTACGATGTTGAAACTCTAAAATAGGTCTAGCATCATCCTTCTTTTCACTTTTAAATGTGAACACATCAATAAATTTCCCCTCCCCCACTTAGATATATTTTTTTGTTGTTTTTAAAAATGATACAAGCAATATCCCTTTCAACCATCATTAACAAAAAAGATACAAATATCTCGTATTCCATTACATTAAACCCTCCTCTCAAGTGTTTTTCCATCTTTTTTTTTCTTAAAAAAAAAAAATGAATGTAAGTAAACCTTATTCTTTGGAAGTGGGAGGAATATCAAATCAAAAAAGAAAATATATAAAGAATGAAATCACAATTCATCTCTTAAGTTCCATAGAACTGTCTACACAGAGATGTATACCGATACTTATACTCATACCCGTACACCATCTCTCCCTCACTTTGTATCTATATTATACCATAAAGGACCCAAACAGTGACAGCAAAAGGGATGAAGCAATTCGCTTCGGTTCACTGAATCTAACTAAAACTCATTCCCATTCCTCATTTTTCTTCATAGCTATTCGAGCCCTTACGTCTTCTGTTGATGATTTTACATGATTTTTAGGTCAACATGCCAAGCTGGAAAGTAAAAAAAAAATAAAAAATATGCAGAATATTTTTGAATAAATCCTTTTTTCTCTTCGATATATTCTCTGTATTTCTCTATGCAGGCCTAGGACAGTTCAACGACATGCTGAATTATTCTTCTTAGCCGATCCTTTCGCCTTGATTATGTATTTTAGTTTTCCGAAGGATATGAAAAACGAATACAACTAAAGATTACGAAATAAGTCGTGCTACATACATATACAATATATACAAACATATTCATACTATAATTTATGAAGGTATGCTAAATAAGCTTGTTTTTAAAAGGATAATAGAAGCCATGTACATACATATACATACATGATAGGTAAAAAAACAAAAATCATCAATTTGACTTACCGAAAAAGCTTTCAGGAACACTAAGCATTGAATAATGCCCTCCATTGTGTCCCCAGTCAGACAAAAGGTCCCCGTCAAGTGACGTCCTTTTCGTCCGACTGTTGCTGCCGCTAGTGAAGCATGCACCAAGGCACGTTGTTGCCCTTTGGTACCAGGCAAAGCTCGTGGAAGAGGCGCAGCACGCATAAGCCTCTCAAGAGAATCCATAGTTAATTGAGTTTTTTTCATAAATTTTATTTTAATTCTTTTGTTATAATTATTTTTTTTTCTTTTAATATATTAGATTTTGTCTGCAATTCTAATTCAAGGACTTTGCAAACTTTAATATGCTATCCGATTTATTCACCCCGATTGGGGGCGAATCTTCTATGAAGGACATTCGGATTAATAAATGTAATGAGTATGCAGCACTATCTAAAACGACAGACGAGTATTTATGAAGGATGAAGGATATTAAACGTACGTTTTTTTTTCTGTTTAAGTTAAATTAGTTTTATGTATTCCTTCGAATTTTTGTTTCAAACATTTTTTTTGTTCAATTTTAATTACGAATAGTTCAAAATTACACTGAATATTTATTTAAAAAATTCACTTTTGTTTTATTTTCACTACTTAATATTTTGAACAGTTGTTTCTTTTGATTTTGGTTTCAAAGTTATCTTTTTTCACTCTATAGTTATCTGAAAATATTAAAATAGCTTGAAGATTCGTTTTCGAAGATGCACTTATGATTTCATTACTGCAAAAGTTTGATGGATTTAATTTTAATTGTATAAGAAATTTAATTATTTTAAAATCATAAGAAATATCATTTACTTAGTCATTCAAACCTACATATTTCATGCAAAATAAAAGTAAATAGAAATGAGAAGGGATGCAATCAGAATTTTTTAGGAGGAAGAAAATAGTGTAACAACAAAATTTTATATTTTTTCGATGGTGAATTGCATTTCCACATCAGAGAAATAAATAAATTTTAAATTAATTAAATTCTTGTGAAATTTCTATTACGAATTCGGTGAAAAAACTCAAAACTCAAAAAAGGGCTTTTCTAGGTATGCCTTCAACAGATTTCTAAAAAATTTATTGAAAAGAATTGTTTCCCAAATTTCAGGAAAAGGTTTTTATCAATAAACAAAATGCAATGAATTTCAAAAAAACATTTGACCACGATGTTTGTGACTACAGTTTCGAGGGAATTGCGAGAATTTGAATACAGAATCACACTACATGAAGAAGCAGTTCTTTTTAAATCAATAATATTTTTATGGAGAGAAACGACCAGCACAAATTTTCCGTTAGAAAAATTGTCTTTATTTCAATTTTTTTTCATAGTTATTAAATTTCTGCTCATAAAAAGTTCTCAAATCGTTAGAAAATCAATAATTTTTTGAATTTTTTTCACTACAGGAATGAAGACTATGCCATCTGAAGTCTTTTCACGGGTACTGCCCCTTGCGAGGAATTGACAAATTCTCCAAGAGTAACTGTTGTCATGAAAAAGTGCTTTCTCAAATTAGCCGTTCGGATTCGGCATATAAACTGTAGGTCCCTTCCATTCCTGACAACATTACTCGCACACAAGAATGTTTGAGAGTTGTAAGCCACTAGGCCCTAGTTCTCAACGGACTGTTGCGCCACCAAATTTATTTATTTATTTAATGAAGCCATTTCTTTAAACTTTTATCAACATTTTTGAGAAAATAAAAAATGGTACAACAAATTGGTTTTAGTTCTAAAAATTACAATTTCTAATTGTTTTATATAAAAGTGGTTTTAAATTTCACTTATCACGTATAAACTCCATCTAAATTCCGTTGCACCACTTTCAAATTGTTCCCATGACAGGATGCTTAATGCGTTGGACTGTTATGGTAGAGGTCTTGAGATCAATCAAGGGTACTGCCCCTTGCGAAAAATTGACAAATCCTTAAAAAGTAACTCTGTCATGAAAAGTGCTTTCTCAAATAAGCTTTTCGTATTCAGCCTAAAACTGAAGGTCCCTTCCATTCCTGAAAAAAGTTGGTACTTGCACATAGAAATGGTTGAGAATTGTAAGTCACTAACGGACTGCTGACTCCCCTAATTTAATTATTTTTATTTCGAACAAGGAACTAAAATTAAAAATACACACAATAAATGAAAGACAACATACAAAATAATTGTTTGACTGTTTTGAAAATGTCTAGAACAGTTTTAGAGACAAATGATTTTTAATAAACACCAAACAAATTTTGATTGCAATTTGTTCTAGTTTATGTTTTTATTTTCCGAAAACAAACAAACGTAGAAAAGAATGCAACACAAGCTTTGGAAGAATAAAAAGTTTTATTTTAAATTCTTAAATTTATTCATACACTAAAATTTTGTCACCAAAATTTCTTCTATGATTTCGACAATTAAAAAATAATAGAACTTGAAGTTATTTCCACCTGAACCGTATATCATTTTATCTAATTTAAATTTTATCACTTTCTCAAAATACATTATAAAAAAAATTCCCTGTGGCATTTTTCTGTAATTAGAGAAGACCAATTTCGTTAATACCTACAACAGCTACCTACTCTCTTTCTCCCACCCACTAAATATAAACTTTTAACATTTTTTATGAGTGGCATTTTTTCAAATTTAAAATGAATATAAAATTAAAATTCACATCACTCTCAGTTGGTGAAATAAAATTTGTTTCTGAATATTTAATAAGTATCAACCTACCTTTAAAACATCAAGATTGTAAGTATATCTAATGAAAATGTCTTTTCAAAAAAAAAAATGTATATTACTGAGCTGAATCTGGGGATAGATACCTTTAAGAGCCATACCATCCATCAAAAATTTAAATTATATTTCCATTTCGCACTTCGTAAAATAGACACCAAATGACAAAAAAAAGAAAAATGTTTCCCCCTGTAACACAAGTACCTAAGACCCATAAAAAATAAAATGAACAACCTCGAGAAGTAATCATCTTTTTTTGATAGCATTCCTAAATGTCCTTGATAAATGCTATTAGATATCCATTTCTTTAACTTTTCTTCTCATTTATATTTTGTTTTTATATTTCAAACCAAATTATAAATATGTGTGTACTTATACAAATAATCATCTTTAAATTTTCTATTTGCTTCTTTGTTTGCATTTTGTGTGTCTTTTCAATTTTCTTTTTTGTCCTTACGAGCATTCACTCAGAAAATCTTCCTTTTTGTGTTAATCTAATCGAGTATATATAGGATACCTGCGCTGGGCTATGTGTGGTTCGTTGTCCTTGTAAATGTTTTCCATTTTCATTTGAAATTTAAATCAAAAACTGGGGGAAAGTCACTTTTGGGACTTTAAACACATCAAAATGCCAGTGGCTTTAAATTATCCCACCAACAAACAAAATGAATAGCGTATATTTGCCCTTGTTTAACATTTTTGGCTTATTTAGTTTTATATTTTGAATTCATCAACTGAAAAATCACAACATCTTTTTAAGCTTCCTTACTTAATCTCATTTCTTAAATTGACTTGTATGAAGTTTTTTTTCTTTTCTTTTTATCTCAAACTGTTCTTTGAGTTTTCTTTTACTGTTTCGCCCTAAACAACAATTCTAATTCACAGATCCTATTTAAAGGACATCTTAAAAAAAGGGAGGATGGCGGTCGAAGAACATTAAAGAAACAAGATATTTTAACTATATATTCAAGGACAAAAAATATTTACTACGTAAATCAGCTAAGAAATCGTTAATTCGAGAAAGCTTTGAATACCAACCAAAAAAGAAAAATAAGTTTGGCTATTTTTATTCCTTAATACAGTTTTTTAAGGCTGATAGATTATATACGAAATATCAAAAAGTCAAAAAGAAAACTAATGCTACTGTCAATGTTTTTAAACAATTTTTTTTTTATTGAATTTAACTATTTGCATACGACAAAACCTTCTATTAATAAATTATTGTAGTCAAGGAGTAGTTTTTGAGTAAGAAACTTAACTAATAAATATTTGTGATAAGCAGTAAAAATTAATAAATTAATGAAAGCCTTTTGAAAGATAAGTCGGATATTTTTTTGCATTTTCAGTAACTTTTTGAGAGACACAAAAGTTAAAAAAAGCCTTTTAAATAATATACTCGATGTTCAAATGGTAGACATGTGCAATGTGCATTCAAGAGGACACAAGCGTCCACAGGTTTTTCTCAAGACCCACCTCTGCCTATCAACTCCTACTCTCACCTCCCTCTCACCGGTGAACATCGGGTGCCTAGTACCTCAACTGTAGATTGGGTTTCAACCCCAGTGGAAAACGAAAGAATGGGGGGATAGGTGTTTCCACTAAGGCACCTCTAATTATCTAAACGGCAGCGGACGAATTCTCGAGATGGAATCAATGGTGGCGTCTACAGTTCCAGTAAGGTTGAACTACTTAGTGAGCCCATGCCTATAAGGAGCGGTTTATCCGGCTCCCCTTCCTTGGAGTTATACTAAGGATCTGGCCTTCTAGGTTAGGGGTTGTGCCGACGGGGTGACTTCCTGGCCACGTACGAAATACCTTTAGTTGCGAAGCACCAACAAACCTCGGATACGGACGGATTCACTGTTGACAACCCA
The DNA here is from genome assembly GCF_945859685.1 of Eupeodes corollae. Classification (NCBI taxonomy): domain Eukaryota; kingdom Metazoa; phylum Arthropoda; class Insecta; order Diptera; family Syrphidae; genus Eupeodes; species Eupeodes corollae. The sequence continues at coordinate 44,830,372 of NC_079148.1, forward strand.
CGCAAACGAAATAAGGGCAACGTACTTCGGATCTGTACGTGGAATGTTAGGTCCCTTAACAGACCACGTGAAGTGGAAGCCCTAAACTGCTGCAAGGCAGATATTACCGCCATCCAAGAAGTGCGATGGGACGGACCGGGCAAGCGCAAACTAAAAGACAGCGATGTATACTACAGCGACAGCTACCGAGAACAAAGACAGCGTTTTTTTGTGTGTGGATTTGTTGTTGGAACTAGCCTCAGGCAAAACAGTGTGAGCGAGCGCATCACGACAATGCGCCTAATATGCGCATGCCCCAACAGAGGAGAAAGATGAAGACACCAAGGACATATTCTTCGAGCTCTTGGACAAGACATATGAGCAGTACCCTGGCTATGACATTAAAATTGTCTTAGGAGATTGGAATGCCAAGCTAGGAAGAGAAGACATCCTTGGTGGCATAATCGGGAAATACAGCCTAAACGACACCACCTCCGACGTCTCCAGTATACAGGATATCCGAACATTCCGAGGGGCCAACATTGACTCGGACCACTACCTCGTTGTAGCCAAGGTAAGGCTACGGATATCCCGATCCAAGCCAAAACAAGGAAGTACTGTGAGAAGATTCGACGTTAGACGGCTACAATCGCAAGAGACTGCCATGTCCTTTTCCGAGTCTCTAATAACCTCTTAAGGAGTCCTATGCTGCATGCATTAAGCATTGAAAACCAGTGGCAACATTGCCTTGCAGCCATCACAGATGCCGCCTTTGAAGTGCTAGATTTCACACAGAACATTTCAATCTCAATAGAAACAAATTGTATCCATTTTTTTCTGAAATCGTTTACACACTTTAAAATACAAACATTTATAAGTTTACTATGGTGTCCATCTTTCAATATTTTTAAAAAAAAATTAGCAAACTATTAATAAGAAAATTCATCAATATCTATCATTGTTGTCAAGACACTCAAATCGAAAACCGTTTTTGTCAGTTATTGTAGGTTTTTAATTTTTGAAAAAGTAATTTTTTAACTTTTCTTCAAAACTGCTAAAGTCTAAGAACTACTAACTCAATTTATTGAAAGTCCTTTCTGAATATTTTGATGTCATTATCTGTAAAATATAAAATGTTTGATGTAGTTATCTTCCAAGTTTCTGGTGGTATGACTTGCAGAAGAAGGTATCCCAAACATATACGGACATATGAACGTAAGGACTTTTAAAATTTTTCAAAAAAAGTCGTAATTACTAAAATTAGAACGAAACACATTTCAAAGCATTAAAATTAGTAAATTTTAGTTCTTAAATGGTGAACTTTTTGGTTTGTGGTCATCGGTCTAAAAATGCATCAAAATTATCCGATTTTAAATTGAAAAAAATATCTTTAGTGATAAGACCAATTTTCTTTTGGGAAACTGTGTTAATTTGAAGAATTTTGGCATTTAATTTTATATCTCGAAATCTAGATAACAAATGACGCATTTCTGCATTATTGTTTAGAGAGGCAGGGTTTTTATCAAAGCTCCACAATTGTTTCAAGGCCTTTAAGCTGGAATTCATGAAGCCGAGCGTGTGCAAGTCGGTCATATATAAAGTTTAAATAACTAAATACCTATCAATGGTATGATATGATATTTTACAGATTATCTCTTCTGGAAGGCTAGAGATTTTGAGCCTTTTTATCAATGAATGAAAAACTTATTATTTCTAAATTCATAAACGTTTAACTTCGAAAGGTTTGTCTATTCTTCAATTTCTGTTTCTATGTAAGAAGACCGTATCAGGAAAGTGTAGACCAAATATGACTATAACATATCATACATTTAAATAAACGGTTACTGACACACGTACGTTACTTCATTTTGCTGAAAATTCAAAAGGTATCAAGCTGTGCCTACTCCTTTTTATTTAAAGTTTAAAATTTTCTATATGTATTCGAAATTCTAAGCCTTTTATTTATGTCCATTTTCATGAAACGTAACCAGACAAAACTCGTATAAATTTAAATGAAGGCAAAGTTATTTATTACCTATTCCTAAGTCTACAGTCTCTGGCACATTCCTATGCCAGTTACGCCGTAGGAGATTTTAAGACTTTATTTGAACAAACTTTTCGTTTTTCATACATTTGTCATTATATGACGTGATTTTCAACTCAGATATTTTCAGCAAATTTTAATTTTTTTAGGAAATATTAAAGCCACACATTTAAAAATCTTACTTAAAGATTTAATTTAATAAGTTTCTAGAGTTCTTGGCATCAGTCAAGTTGGCTCCGCAATCCATATTAATGATATCCTCCAACCTTCAAATGCCATTTTATGGACCAAAGAAAAACAAAACGTTTTAGGTCGAATGTTGTACGACTTATCATAGAAACATATGTATATAATTGCGCATTCTAGATTATAGTTATCAAAAGGATCTAATACAGAATCTACTCCAAGGTACTTAATCACATTCCGAAATCACTAACATCTTCGAAACAAATGTCAACCAAACGACAACGACGACCTATTTTTGTTTTTTAAGTTCAAAAAAAGAATTAGTCTAACATGACATAAATACCAGAAACTATAAATAACATTTAATCGCTAAGCTTTTTGTCAAACAACGTCAAATACAACTACAACATGGTGTCCTGTCCTGTCCTGTCTTGTCTCAAAGCTAAAGTGTCTTAGTTTAGTGCGTCACAAGGACATAACAAACATCAGTAGTTTAATAAAACAGAAAATCTCTTTCTCTTTTCTAAAACAAGATAAATAGCCATTCATTTATTATGTTTCTTTATTTGTTGGTTCAAAGTATTATATTTATAGAAGTACAAACATATACAATACATATTCTTTGGGACTTCCTGGATAGTCAAAGGCTATTTATCAGAGGATATAGTAGCTTCATACTTTTCCACAGTAAATTCAACATTAAATTTATGTCTTCCGCTTCAAAAAGCTTATTAAATTCTTTTTACACAACACTGTGTCATTAGAATAAATCGATTTTGTTTAATTTTGAATTATATTTTGATTGGACAAACTTAATGGAAATTGAAATTTTGTGTAAAATGGAAAAGTTTTATATTTTAAGTAGAATTTAAATTACCGATTAGGACTTTCTAATAAAATTATTATGATGATAATAACTTAATTGATCGGTTCGGTGGGGCATGGGTTCAGAGTGGGTTATGGGTAAAATTCTTAAAAGAAACTTTTCCATGAAACAGTAATAAATTTTATCAATTTATTTTATTTATATCTATACCGTGATGGACCACCTACACAAAAATAATAATAGGAACCAAAAAAATGGAGAAAATTAAGGCAACTTGTTTTGTTCATCTACTTGGAAGTATTGTATATTCACAATGGAATTAATGGTTAAATGTTCCATAAGATACATCAGAGTAAGATAAATTTAATGGGTTTAATTCTGTTCAAGACGGATTACATCTTCCGTAATTTTTTTTCTTTTCTGTTGTTATGCATTTTATGCCCCCAGGATACTACTTAATGGACGGCCAATGGTATAATAAGTTATACAACAGTAAAATAAATTTCAAAGAAGTAAATTGCAGAAACCTTTTGCCCTGAAGATATAATCATCTATTTTATAGATAAGTCCAAAGGTTGTTATATATAAGTAGGTTTAAGTTTGGTATAAAAGATTAAGAAACTTCATTTGGTTAGCATACATAACTTGCTTAAAGAGGTAATGATAAAATAACACATAATGTTTGTTAAAAAAAATTAAGATGAAATACCTTGAGATAAAAGATCAGGGCAATATTTTTCTGAAAGAAATACTTAGATTTTGAATAGTTGAAAAAAAAAAACAATGCTTGAACAAAAATCCCAATGCTTAAACAATTTCGTTCTTTACTTTTTTAACAGATTTATCATCAATCAATCAAAAGAAGTTTTGACACTGACAGCAGCTGTTTGACACAGTAAATATAAATATCAGACGGTTTCCACGTAACGAAATGAGTCACTTTTGGCTGGAACAATTTTTAACAATGTTGAAGACTTATTTCCAAAGTGAAATCTGGTCCAGACAAAACAGTGTTTGATGAACTATATGAAAAGTACAGCAATCTTCAGTATTTCGAACTGGAGATTTCAATCAAACCTGACATTACAATGGTAGATAGTTGAAAAATCTGGTTCAACCTTAAGTATTGAAAAACTTGTAAATAGAGATCTTAAGCAGATTCGCGTTAAGCGTTTATATTTGAAGAATAAAAATAAGAGGAATTCGAGAAATCGAAAATGAAAATTTTCTCAAAGATAGTCTGATAGATTTTAAATGACATTTTTTCTAAATTTGTTGTTATTAACTTCAAAACTCCAAAAGGTTACCCCCAGAGAACAGTTTAAATACTTTTAGGAAGCAATGAACTACAAATTATATTGTCTAAACAATATTAAAGAATCACTAATGTAAATTTTTATTTTTAATTATTTATAAGTAATTTATTTATAAGTGAAATGCGTTACAAACATTTTGAATAGAAAAATGTAAAATTCTAAACTTACAAAACTAAATGAAAAAACCGTTTTCACTCTTTGCGACAAAATTGCATTCAAAGTTTTGAAGATAAACTTAGTTAAGAGGTGTTTTCTTTTTAATATTATTTTCAAGCAGCCTCTTAAGATATAGGAGAAAGTCCGTGCATTTCATTGAAAAAGAAGTTGTGAACGAAACGAAAATTGAAGGCTCCTTGAATAAAGCACACATTTTCTGATGAGTCATGAGTAATTTTTTTACGCCGATTGTAAACTGGCGTCATTGGACCGTTTTTTTTTTATGAAATTGAGTCTCGGGCAATATTTACAGATCCATGTTAACTCACTATGTTTTAACTGAAATTAAGAAATGTTATGCAGGATGTTGGGCCATTTTATGCAGCTTATACCACAATCGATTTTTGGGCATAGAAGGGTCTGAGTGATGTTGTTTTCCTTGCAATGTTAATTGTTCACCACCTCGGAGATGCAATATTACCGTTTGAACTTATTTTTACGGAGAACCATAGTTAAATGATATGACACAGCATTCTAGAAACGTTTAAAACATTTAAAAGCAGTATGATTCACGCAATCTATGAGCTTCAGCTCTAAACCATTAAAAGTCTGGTAAAATTCTGGGGACATGATTCCCATAATAGGTTATAATACGAGACAAATATTAATAAACAAATTATTTAAAAAAAAAATTGTATTTGGCCTTCGACACAGAATTAAAACATTAACAATCAAAAAATTTTGAACATTTTTATCAGAATAATATCAATTTCAAAATTTCCTATTGTACCTATTTTCGAAATTTTTAACGTGGAGCTTATTTGAAATCACTTATGCCCATCTTCTGCATTTCACTAATTGTGAATACACTTTGCGAAAGTGAATTTGGGTGTTCCACAATCTGTTTTTGTGAATTGGATTTTCGAACATGAAATGGATGTTCTGTTTTTCGGTTTAAATCCGTTTTTTGAACGCATTATATCACATTTTATATTTCTGTAAATTGTATTGTCTGCCATACAGTTGCAATCAGTTTGTTCTTTCTTTAGCTTGAATGTTTTCTCCGTCTATCTAAAAAATGTAAAACGAATCTTAAATCTTGCTGTTCTGTTTCAGTCATCTGTAGTTTGATCCACTTGTTGCACAATTTAGATTGCAAAACATTTACAACTTCTTCAATGATTTTACAAACCCTTGGCCTTGCTAAAGCTATGTCTAAATCATTGCCAATATTGATCTTTGATAGCTTCCTTCTGGTAGGAATCGGAGGGTTGCAGCAAGTTTTTGAATTGTAGGAATCGATGAAGGTATTATAAAAGGTTCTATTTCCCTTAGAACATTTAAAAAAGCGTCCTTGCTTAATCTAAAATTACCATAAAAGCTTAAAATTGGAAATCAAGAATTTACTTTATTCATCAGAATAATTTTACATTCGCAAAATAAGTCTTCTTATTTTTTCTCTTGAATTCTGCTTCCTTTTTTCATTTAAAATTGCCAACAATATTGCATCCATCTTGAAAACAGCAAAAATTTTACTTCAAAAACAAAATAAAAATGGATGATCCTTCAGTTCTGACAGTTCGAAACAGTTTCGAAGTTTGTGAAATCGATCGAATTCAAGTACATGCAATTTCATTTCACGTGAAATTGAAAAGTGATTTCAATTCACTTTCGATCGAAATTCGGAACATGGGCGTTAATCTTCTTTTTTAAACAAAATTGAAAAATCATAGCTTTTGCTACATGAAACCTTGAAGTTCTCTCTTAAACAAAGTTTTTTATTTCTTTCGAAAAGGATAACAATAAAATGCTCTTGAAAAACCTACAAGCTCAATACAAACATTTCGAGCTGAATATCAATTTGTTTTAGTTTTTAAAAATTCTCTGAAATTCTTGCTAACTTGAGTAACCTTTCATATTTGTTTTTTAAAGTTTAGCTCAGTATAATTTATTTAATTTTGATGACAAAAAAAAAACATTTTAAGGAAATGTATACTTTTTTAAACAATTTCAAACAATATTAAATATAACCTTGTTTAATTCTTTTGAAGTACATTTCAACTGACTTATGGGTAAACTTAGAAATTTGAAATTCTTATACCGTACATTCAAACTTCACTTCCTCTTATTGTTCATTTTTCAATCTTCTAGTTAAAACACCACAGTACTCAAATTTTTTGTGTGTGTCGTCAAATCTCTTTACAAGCATTAAGGGATAAAGAGAAATACAAAGATGGAGCAAAAGTTGAGTTGGGTTTAGGGTAAGAGTACCTTAACGTATGTTTGAAGTGGTTTTGTGTATGTGTGTGTATAAAGTTAAATTCTTCCTGGCTAGATATTTTTTATACCACACCGAACATAGTGAATACCTTACCTACTATAGTTTGTAAGTTGAATATTCCGTTTTACAATACATAACACAAAAATGTGCGTTTAGTCTTCATAATATGATTGCATACCAAAGTCTTGATAAAACGTGGAAATAGGGAAGGAAAAAAAGACTGGCACAAGAAAAATTGCAAAAAAAAACTGAATAATGTAGGTTTTCTTGGTTTTTCATTTCAATTTTTCTTTTTCCAACGAAAAAATCCTATTACCAACCTATAGTTTGCAAAAAAAAAAAAAAAAAATATTTATTGCTGGTTTGAATGCTTCCCTTTTTCCGCATTCTATTTTTAGCGTAAAGTTCAGGGCTGGATTTAATAATTTAGCTTTAGATTTGATATTTTTTCCCAAAAGTGTTTGGTTCTAGGAAAACTTCTCAACAATTATCTTCATCTCAAAAAATGTATTTAAGTGAAAGATTTAAAATCATAAGGAACTAAATCTATTTCCCCAAAATACATTTAAAAAATGATATTATCTGCTCAAAATGCATCTTTCAAAAAACTTAGCCATTTTACTTTTAATTTCAAAACGAAAAATTAGATCGAAATCAATGACATCGTTTATGAGGATCTTTCTGAAATGAAATAGAAGTAAGACAGTCACAATAATTTTCTCGAGACCACTCTTGCAGTAAAAATCTATACTAGGTAAATGACCTCTATGAATACGTCCCTGTTTTCCTTTTTCAATCGATTGCAAGCCGTGATGGTGCTGTTGGTGTCGGTCCCGACTGCTATAGACTTTCTAGGCTAAACAACTTGAAAAATAAATGATTCTTTAGTTTGAAGCTGCATACTATGAGCATAAAAGTGGAGTGCTAAAGTAGTCCTTATTGAACAATTTACCACAGAATATATTTTATTCCCCTATACATAATGTTCCATAGGGAAGAAGCCCCACTGATAGGGACTTATACAGTGTAGAATATATATTTAAATGACTTTAAAGAATTCGTTTTGCAGTTCTTCTAAGAAAGACCAATCACTTTTCTATTATATATATAAACCTATATATGCATATATACCTATGTAGGATGCTTTCAAACCTTTAAAAGAGCAAAAGGGTTCTCGTAGGTATATAAATTTTCCTTAATCAGGAAATTGTGGCATTGCGAAGATCCGGTAAATAATGCAGCAGAGATATACCATCCTACATAGATACCTTCTATCTGATAAAACGTGAACTCATCTTTCAAGACTTAATCTTTGAACAAGGATATGTATACCGTTATGGCGGTGGAGTAGGTATGCAGTTGCAAGCATGGCAGTAGCAATAAGTGTTATTTTTTTGTAAAACTAAAACCAACAAAGAATTATTTTTTTATTTTCAATTTATTTTCTAAAATGTTTCTTACGAACTTATATTTTTTTTGGGGGTATGTTTAACTATTAAAAGATGTGGAAAATTGAAAACTTTTGCAATATAAAATTTGGCACACTCAACAATCCCTGTATTTGTATTTTCTTTTTTTTTTAACTTTTTGTGTGTTGTTGTGTTATTTTTGTAAATCGTTCCTTATTGATTTTACTCAAGGGTTAAGTTTAAATATTCCAAGTTTTTGGCAGTAGGTAGGTATTTTATAGCGCAGCATACACATAGCAGTAACTATTCGAAATTTAGTCAATGCACGTTTTATCCTTTTCCATCCAGACTAAGGATGAAGGTAGTTTTTTTTTCTCTACTCTTCTCGTCTTTTTTTTTTCTTATTTTCAGTGAAATATAAGGAAAGGATGCATATGAATGTGTATGTATGGTAGAGATATTATGACAACATTATTCTCTGCTGCACTGCGTGTTTTAAGTTGCATGTCTGACTCTAGACAAGGAAAAAAATTAAGTTACCCTTAGGTATGGAGTTCTTGGGGAAGAAAGAAAGTTTTTGTTTTTGAATCTACGAATCACGTAACACATTTTTGAGTGTGGTGAAGGTAAAGTTTTCTTCTACAGATCCTTTGTTGCTATTTTTCTTGTCGTTTTTTTTCGTATATCGAAGTTTTTAATATTAAATATTGATAAGAAGCCAAATTTATTCTTTTGTGGCAAAATAGAATGATGATATTATTCTTTTATGTTATTTACAATGCTTTTGCATGGAGAAAGTTTTGCACTTAAAAAAAAACTGGAATTGAAACTGAATTTGAAATTAACATAATTTATTTTTAAGACTGTAATATAAATCATTGAGACAGTATTGAACATGAATATTTTGTCTTCATGATCAAGAAGAAAATTTAGATATAAATTTATGAAAATAGATACTTTTTTAAAAGCGAAATAGGTTCATGCAAAATGTATTGAGGATAAACTCAAATTTTTTAAAGGGTTTTCCAAAATAATGTTTCTTTTGGAATATCCCGGTATTTTGGCAGCTGTCATTTTTGACAATGGATACGTAAAAATAAAGTCCTTCTTAAAAATGGAACGCTACAACAATTTACCGAACTTAAATACTTTTAGGTATCCGTAAAGTACCTTCTTGTTTCTCGCCCGAAAGTAGAAAAACTTTTGTGAAAATTGTTTCCATTGGGAAAAGAAATCAATGTGAGAAATTAAAGAAATGCGGAGAAATAATTTAGAATATTGCTAAATAGTGTTTGCTGATTTTTCTGAATTTTTGGAATCAGGCTTTTCACAAACGATAGTATACCGTTTTTTTTAGGGCTTCTTATGTTCAGTGAAAATAAAAGCTCAAGCTTCTTCCCTGCTTAGTACCCGTGGCATGATGGTAAGTGCGTTGGACTGTCATGCAAGGGGTCTTGGGTTGAATCCCAGCCTGTGCCACCTAACTTTTTCACGGGTACTGTCTCTTGCGAGGAATTGAAAAATTCTCCAAGATTGAAACATGTCATGAAAAAGTGCTTTCTCTTTCGGATTCGTCATATAAACTGTAGGTCTCCTTCATCCCTGCAATTACTCGCACACAGGAATAGTTGTTAGTTGTAAGTCACTAGGCATTGGTTTTCTACGGACTGTTGCGCCACATAATTTATTTATTTATGCTTCATTTGCTTGGTTCCTTGAAATACATCAAAACGATTCAATCATTTTTTTTTCAAAAAATCATGAATCACAAAACGAGGCACTAACCCTGATTTACTTAAAACGATTTCATAAGTAAATCCGTACCATGAAACCATTCATAGTAAACTTATAAAAGCAACTAAAGTTTCTACATTAGACTGGAGTCAAAATTTTTTTTTACGGACGGTCGATTTAAAACAGCCTATTCAACGACTAAAATATATGGCAACCGTGTAGTCAGCATCGTGACTCAAGCTTTCATAAAAGAAATCATAGATTGTACGGACAAAAATCTACGGACTTAAGCCGTACAAACGAAATATTCGTGTGTAAAATCAGGGAATGGATTAGATTTTGTATGGCCAGCAATGGAAAGTATTTTTGTTAGATGTTTTTTTTACGGAAGTTATCGCAAAAATATCGCATTTTTGCGAAAGTTAGGGTGCGGTGTTATTTCGCAAGGATTTGATGTTGTGAGTTCACATCTTTATACTTTTTTTTCGGTCCCAAAAACATAAGATCAATGTAAAAGTTAAACAATCGATTCCACGCAAATGTGCTTATTTGTCATCAAAAATGTTATGAAAGGATACTTTCTTCTTTACCACGATTCTCTTATTAGAAAATCCTTATTTAAATTTTTTCGAAAAGAAATAAAACAAACTTGACACACTTTCAATCCTGTAATGATTAGTGTCCACTAAGCAAGCATAGCATAGTATTTTGAATATCTTAATTTACTTCTCTAAATTCCTTTTATTCAGCACTGAAAGGTTTCCGATTAACTGGATCTTTATGTGTAAAGTAATTTAATTGGTATTAAATTTAAATTTTTAACGAACAAAGCTTTGAACTTTTCCTTTTGTACCAAGTTACATATCAATCTGTTTAGTTTTATTTTTATTTATTTTTTGTCTTACTTCCCAAACCCTAAGATGTCTTTGTTGTCGTGTATTGTTGATAGTTTTTGTATGATTGACAAACTGAAGGATAAAATCCTTTTTCAATTTACTATCTCTGGGGAAGCATCCTCTTCAATGATGATGATGCTGTTGCTGTTGCTATAGTTCCCCTTTTCTATCCAGTAAAACACCAATTTTCACACAATCTAAACTTGTACCCAACAACAGTTAGTTCAAATAGATGTACATGTGTAGGACATCTGTGTATTGGCATAAGAATCAATACATATAAATAAAGAACAACAACAATACCGACAACAACAAACAAACAAAAAATGAAGGCCCTCTCCCTAATACTATATTGAATGGCATTGGTTTCGGAAAAACGACAATAAGGGAAAACTTCGACGACAATACGACGCAAACGGATGAACTAATGAAATTGAATTTATACTGATGATAAGACTTAAATGAGAAGATTGTGTCGCGTCGTTGCTTGTTGTTCATCGCGATTCTATTCCTTCGTCCTTGTTGTGTTGTAAGATTTGCTTTTTTTCTATGTTTTTTTTTTCAATAGGTTATACAGAAGTCTTTGTTAACTTTATATACAAAAATTATATATACTATATACCTAGGTACGATTTACGTATATATTTATATGGAGGAAGAGGGAGGATATTGGAAAATTACTTCAGTAAAGATGTACATCAGATAAGCAAAAAAAAATAAGAGAAGAAATAATTACGTCACACATACATAGATACGTATAAGGAGATAGGAGACAATAATATAATAAGAATACAAAAGAAAAGGAGCTCTTCAATCAAATCGAGGAAATTGAAGAAATTCAAGAGGTATATAAATTGTGTGCGGATTTGTTAATTGAATTGCAATTGATTTAGTTGGAATTCATTATAAAATCGACGAGAAAATAATTAATACCTTAAAGAAAGTGTATACTTAGGTATCTAGACCTTCCTACCTTATGCCTTATAAAGGATCGAAATTAATTGTTAAGGATTGGAAAATTGATTTTGAGAGAAAATTGAGATAAATAAAAAGTAATATAAGAAAAGTCTTAAAATTGGTATGTACGAAGGTACTACTTAATAGGGTTCAAAGCATCAAATGGGGGAATGTAGCTTGATTGGTCTTTGAATTACTTGCATGAAAGTTTAACATTTTGAGAAAAGATATAAGAGAGTTTTAGTTTTCAAGGATGATTTGAACTGGACATTGAGTAGACATAATAAGAAATGACCAGAAAAGATTTCTACACCATCTTAAATGTGTCGAGAATAAGCTGAAAACCTCACTTGTCTACCTAGCATCTCGTCGTGTTTAGTAGTTCAGGAAAACTTATTTTATGAGTTTACTTTAAGATAACTTAATTAGTACCGTGAAATTCTAAACAAAATCTCCAAGAGTAATTATTGTCATGAAAAGTGCTTTCTAAAATTAGATGTTTCGATTCGGCTTAAAATTGTAGTTGCCCTCCGTTCCTGACAACATTTCTCGCACACGCGAATGGTTGAGTGTTGTAAGTCACTAGGGCCTAGTTCTCAACATACTGTTGCGCCACCTAATTAATTTATTTTTAACTTAATTAATTTAAGCATCTACAAATTTTAAATCTCTCATTCTCGACAATACCCCAAATTAAATGCTTTTGCTTAAAAAAGAATTCCCAGCAGAGAATTTTCCTGTAGTAATTTTCGAATATTAAAATACGGACATAATTTTTGTTGAATTTTGAAACTATTAAAAAATAAAAACAAGTTTAATATGCCTCCTGACAAAAAATATACATAAATCTTTAATAACAGGTGTTTTATTGCTTAGACATATTTTTTTTTTAATCTACAAGCGCTCAAGGGGTTATTACGACCCTTTATATGTTTATATTTTAACACAGTGCGAGCATTTGGAAAGTAGGGAAGGATTTAAAAGGAGATCTTAAAGTTCTGAACATCAAAATGGGAAGGAAAAACAGAGTTGGCCAAAGCATTCCACATTCTCGATGTGCGATTTAAAAAAGAATCTCTATACTTGATAGTACGCTCGAAATTGAGCTCAAGGGTAAACTGATGAGCATTCCTAGAAGTGCGATCATTACGGCTGAATTGTTTAAGGGGTGGAATGCAACTGGCTAGTTCGACAGAACATTGTTTGTAAAAATATCTTTAAAACAACAAAAGTCATGAAACATTGCGACGGTGTTCTAGCGATGTAAATGCTTCGATTATAGTTCTGTCGCCTATCATTTTTAAAGGCCTTTCTTGAATTCTATCCAATAGATTTAAACTTGTTTTGGGGGCACCTGCCCAGATATGCGAATTATATTCAAGCTTTGGACGGATGAAGGCTTTGTAAATTACAGCCAGATCAGAAGGGGTGAAAAATTTCTTGCATCGTCGGAGAAATCCTCAGCACCTGGCAGCATTTTTAGCGATATCGAATATGTGATCATTCCCTAAGAAGTTATCTGTAATACACATACCGAGCACTGATAGTTGATTGGTTTCCTGGATGCAAGTGTCACTCATAGATAGTGACATCAGGAGTGCGTTACGCTTTAACGACAGGAGACAACATTGAGTTTTCGAAGCATTAGATTCTACACGGTTTTTAATTCCCCATTGGACAATGCTGTCAAGATCAGAATTTAATGAGCTTATCATACGCTGCCGTTGAAATTCCACATCCGAAGGACAAGGACGTGAATCTAGAAACGAACATGAAAAGCTGGGAGTAATGTCGTCGGCGAAACAGTTTAATGGATTAGAAGTCACAGACAAAAGATCGTTTATGAATATTAGGAAGAGAATAGGAGACAAAACGGAGCCCTGCGGGACACCAGCATTTAATTTTATGAATTTCAGACTTAAATCCATCCAATACAATTTGTATTGAACGGTTATAAAGGCAATTTCTAATGCAACGAAGAAGAGATTCATCAATACCAAAAGCACGCATTTTCGATAAAAGAGCTTGGTGCCAAACTCTATCAAATGCTTTTGAAATATTAAGTGCAATAATCTTACTTTCTCCAAAATGATGTAAGGATTTGTTCCACTGTTCGGTGAGATGAACCATCAGATCCCCAGTGGACCTATTGCTACGAAAGCCATACTGTCGGTCATTAAGAAGCTTCCGTTCTTCAAGATATTTCTTAAGCTGAAAGTTAATCAGCGTTTCCATGACCTTAGAAAGAAGGGACGTAAGTGCAATAGGACGATACTTTGAGGGAGAGGAAGATTCGCCTTTTTTAGGGACAGGCTGGACAAATGCAGTTTTCCATCCATTTGGGAAGAGACCTGTAGAATAGGACAGATGGAAAAGCTTACGCAATGGCTTTGCCAACTAGCAATACTGTTTTCTGTTTTGAAACTAGCAATACTGTTTTCTTTTTGACAGCAGTCATTTGATTTATGTTTTTGTTCGGTCTATATTTTGAGCACTTTTGGATCAGACAATGTGGAATTCAAGATAGCGATGATTAATGAATTTTTAGTGCCTGAATTACAGAATGTTGATGTGAAAAATGTTTGGTTCCAACAAAACTGTCGAAAACTTGGCCTTTATTCTAAAATTCTTCTAAGGCGCCCTTGTGACAATTTCTTGCCTGAAATCAATTTTAGGACTTAAAGACTTATCATTTTAAAAAGGCTAAATTCAAATAAAATGAAGTGAAATCGAAGTTAACAAAAAAAAAAAAATTGTACAAATGCCTCAATATTTTCTAAAGACACAGTTGATTCAAAATTCTGAAAAATTGTAGTCTGGACATAAAATTCAACTCACATGATTAATTTTTAATAACAGTCAAATTAAATTTTGAAAATGATAACCACTTTAAAAAGTGTTTGGATTTTAATTAAAAATGTTTAGCGTTAGAAAAAAGTTAGACCTTAGGTAATGTTTATAGCAAATACTTTATCTTTTATGTTTTTTCTACTTTATAATCATGATTAAAAAACCTTCTTTGGTGAAATGGGGCCCTTAACCCTCTTCGGGTATTTGAATATGGATTATATAAAAACAAAAAGAAGAAAATGGTATTATGGTTTTAGCTTTGACGCTTCTGGTATTTTAACCTGTTTTCGAACAGATTTTTCTAAATCTTGAAAACTCTACATGGCTTGGTATTTTTCACAAATTAAATTCTATTAAATTAATTTAAAAAATGGAAGTTTAAAAACCAAGAATTAAGTTAACTAAAACTATAAACTATAACATCAACGAAAAATAAATACATTTTTGAAAGTTAGAGTTCACCCATTATTTGAAAATATTGTACTTTAAAACTAAACTTAATTTTTAAAAATAAATTCTGTTTTTTTTGAAAATTTAAAATTAAGCAATTATTTTCCATCAAACTTTCTCCAGTAAAAATGAAAATAATAAAAAAAAAACACAAAACTCATTTTCACCTTAAGCACTCATTTACCTTTATTCTCCGTAAAGACATTCGTCGTGTTTTTTTTTTCATTCAATGTAAAAATGAAAACATACAAAAATATATATATATGTATTCTGTATGAAGGTAAGTATTATTAACGTTGGTATTGAGCTACTTGAGTTTATTTTTTTATAAAATTGGTTTACACGCGCGAATGGAGTTTAAAATTTCTCCGAAATACTATAAATTCGTTTCACGTGCTCGTCATTATCACTGCTACAACTGTAATCGGCGTCATCATCATCAGCGTCGTCGTCGTCGTTGTCATCACTTGATGACAAATATTCCTCATTACTTTCGCTGAAATTTAGCCTCGCACTTCGGGGCTCATTGAGCGATGATGACTTCTTTCCGCTAAAAATTGCCCTCTTTAAGTCCAAAACTAAAGGTGCGGCTGCTGCTGTTGGTGGAACTATATCAAAAGTTGCTGCTGGAGCTGTACCAACACTTGCTCCAAGGGTACTACCGACTCCTTCTGGAAAGATTCGATTATCTGAGAGTGATGAGGAAAATTTCGTAAAGAATTTGGCGGTATTTTTATGCTTTTGTTGTTGCAAGTAATAATAGTCACGAGGAAGTGAGGAGAAATTCGTTGTGTTGTTCGATGATGGAAGGAGTACAGCTGGATGGATGGATCCTTGTTGCTGTTGTTGCTGAGGCAGCGAAGCCGAAGACGACAATACCGAGTGATTCTGGAGGTGATGCGATTGATGCTGAAGTTGTCTCTGATGATGATTGAGTTGATAGTTGTTGCTAATGTTGTAGCGTTGATCAATAATTGACGTATCAGGAAATCGAGCGTAACGTGTTGATTTTGGCGATTTCAAAGGATTATCAATGTTATTAGCACCGACAGTAATACTACTGCCACCACTTCCGCTGCCACTGCCTATAATCGGCGATGCAGATAAACTCGATTGCGGACTTGTCGGTTGAAGGGCTCGAATTTTTTCTTCGGTTATTTGACGACGATATGATTCGATTCGATCGGATGTTGCTGGTTGTGTACTATGCATGCATCCTTGAAAAAAATCCAATGCTTCATATAGGATAAAACATAGTCCCAGGACAATGAATGTCTCCATCATAAGAATCTCGGCATTATTTAGAAAAAAAAACTTTTAGTTTTTTTCTCAAAAAAGAAAAGAAAATCTTTAAAAAGAAAAAATTAAAATAAATAAAACCTTTTTCTTTTGAATTATCTTAGAACGGAAGTGATTATTTTTTGCAGTTTATCCTGAAACAGAAATGAAAAAAAATCTAAGTTTTCAATGAGTTTTTATATAAAAGATTTTGTTTGACACCACGAATTCTGCCTTCAAGATGCGCTTTCGATGGATTTCTTCTTTTTTCATAGGATTCTTTAAATAATTTGCTCATTTTGAACAATTTCAGTTTCTTAGAGCTTAGTTAAGCAACACCATATTAATTGAATTTTCATAGCTGCTTTTGATCAAAATTTTCATTTCATTTTTTTTAAATACACCAAATGTTGTTGACTTTATCAACCTATATTAATAAACGCAATTCAAAAAAGAGTGATGTTTAGCCTTATGACAGAAAAATACATTTAAACAGTTCACTTGATGTTTTATGGCATCACATTCAAAAATGGATTCATTTTTTTACATACTTATGATTCATGGCACATAGGAGACAATAAAACCGATAGCTACGAACAAATTTTGATTGAAAAGACTGCTAAGAAAAAAAAAGCCCAATCTGCATCTATATGTATGCGCATGGAATAAATTTGTATAATTTAATCTCGTTCATAACACATGTATGTTATGAAAAAGGAGTTTTCATCGATTCTGCAGACACCGAGTAAATAATTATCCTGGATAATATTATTTCCAAGCGTATTATTATGCTCTTGAGAATTTAAAAACAAAATTTAACCAACGAAACAAATTACCTATATGTACTTACATACGTACATAATGCCAATCATTTTGTTTGTAAAAAACCTCAATTTTACATGAATAATTAACCACAAAGTGTTTTTATTTATAAAAATGGGTAAAATATTTTTGAACAAAAAACTTTTTCAATAAACCATTTTGCCTGAATCCAAAAAATTAAAACAACAACCCGCTTGCAGCTTCGAGCATAAATCTCAACTAGTATGCTGGGTATACAATTTTTTTGTTGTTTCAATTTATATCCGTTTTTAATATTACTTTCGTTAACAAAACCATAAGTTGTTAAATCATAAACCCACATCCTTTTTTCCATAAAAAGCGGACGGAATATAGCCGCAGGACATTTTCCGTTACATGGAGTGTATATTCTTGCTCATTGTGTTTATAAATATTGTAACAATATAATACTATTTTGTTAAGAGGTATACAAAATATATCTATAGCTATACAGATATATATGTCCATATTTATGTAAAAAATTTTTAATATCAATTCAACACATTCATTGTATGTAGCTTAAAATATGTACTGTAGGAGTGCGAATATCAAATTAAAATAAAAATAAAACATAATTTTAAAATGTGTGGAAGGGACAGTAAAAAAAAACAATTAAAATTTATTAATGCAAAAATATGTAGATATTATATTTACATTATAATATTTACATACAGTTATTGTAAATTGAATTTGATTTGGACGAATGTGGGGATCTGAACAAACAAATTATGGATTTAATTTACAAAAAAAAGTTAATGTATATCTCCATTTTTATTTTTGTGTACAGAGAAATAAAAAGCAATTATAATTCGGTTTTTTTTTGTATTTAACAAAGAAATAAAAAAAAAAAAACATTATATTTCTGAAAATAATTTATTTCTCTGACCCAAATCTGAAGTTGTTCATGTTCTTAATGGAATTTATTACATCTGGCTGAGATTAATCAATTTTCCATTTAATTAATTATATTATAAGTGAAAACACTCATGATGAAAATGATATTTCGACTTTAATGAGTCATGAAGTTTTATGGAATTGAATGAAATACATTTTTTTATATCAATCAGATTTTACCATTTTTCAGTTTTAAAAACTATAATCATAGGATTTAGGTATAAGTTTTCTGCTCCTTGCTATTTTTGCCTTATAAACAGATTTTTCAACAGTATATTGTAGCCAAGAATTAGTAATGTAGTTTTCCGTAAACAATATTTAAAAGCTTTTAAGTAAAAGTTTAAAATATTAATGAACGGATTTTTTCTTCAATTGAGAGCATTCTTATCAATTTGATTTGTCAAAATAAAAAGAGGCTGTGATGCGACCCTAACAATTTTTACCAATTTAAGTAGCATTTCTTAAATTTTTACAAATTGTTTGGTATCTCGTTACAATATATTATATACAATTTAATTCAATTCTCTAGCGTTTTTGGTTCGTATTTAGGGTTAACCAAAATATTCACCTTTTTTTAACTGCTACGTTAAAAAAAAACCATCCACGGAATTTTTTTGAGAGCGCTTTCTGCATCATTATCTGTATTACAAAATTTATTTGAAGTCGATATCTTTGCTGGTTCTTGAGCTATGGACGGCGAAAAAACGTCGCGAACGTACGGACGTTCGAACGTACGCACAAGCATCTTCCTAAAAATCTTTTATTTTGACTGTAGGGACCTTGAAACGTCGAGAAATGTCAACATTTTGAATTGGACAAATCGGACCCATTACAATTACTTCCCATAGGAAGTTAAAAATTTTAAGATTTCAAGACGTTGTTAGGTCCTTTCAATTTAAGTTTATCGTTCTAAGAGAGATTCTTTTAGATACTTTTGTACTCTCAGAATAATATATTATATACCACAATAATTTTATACCTCGAACAAAGTTTTTAATCAATGGAAAAATTTTAAAAACATTTAACAATCTACAAAAAGTAATTCTCAAAAATTGGTAAAAATTATTTTTTGTTTTATTCTTTTGATTGCTCGTAAAAGAAACACCAATATTAATAAATTGAATTTCATCACTAAATAAAATATTTTCAACAATTTTCATTTTAAATTGATCATTATTTATTTATTACTAACTGTTTCGTAGCTCAAAGGGAAATTAACTTTAATCATTTATAAATATAGATAAAACGCATGAATTTAAGAGTGGAAAAGCTTAAAAAACACTATCGACATTTTATGTGATCTTTCCTCTATCACAATTCTTTTCGAACTAAACTATTTTACAAATACCTTCAGTAAAACAGATAAAACGAACGATGGAACGGACAATTTCAAAGTACAAAGAACGGGACTAAATGGACGCTCATAGAAACGCGACAATTGACGCACTACGTAGGCACTACGTAGGCTTATGGACAAGACTCAAAAACTTGTACAGCCGACTTACAGACCCACATGACTTGGAGGTTAGGACACTGAAGTAAGTCGTCAATAAAAAATGTCAATCTTTTGACAAGACTCAAAAACTTGTACAGCCGACTTACAGACCCACATGACTTGGAGGTTAGGACACTGAAGTAAGTCGTCAATAAAAAATGTCAATCTTTTGATTAAGGAGAACTACAGGTCAGTTAATTCGAGTGACCCTAGAATGTTCCCCAAAATCAACAAGATATTCAGGAAAAAAAACGATAATGATCTTCCGTGTCTTAAACTCCAAAGAACCGAACAGAACAGAGACGTACTCAGGACAGCGCAAATAGATTCAGAGGAAGCCATCTTTGACGATGACTTTTACATAATTGAAGATCCGAAGGAAAAAGTGGAGGCGGTGGGAGCTGCTTTCCAGCAAGTGTACAAGGTAAATGTTAGCATTCGCCCCAACCACGATCTGGAAAACAGAGCCCTACTAAATCACTTTTACCTCCGTAATGATATCACACATTGGCGATCTGAGGACCTCGGTTTCATGCGGTTCAATGACGATTCCTTGCCATAATGCCATAATCGCCAAGCAAACGGGACCAAGTCCTTTGTTAGTGACGAAGGTGAGCTTCAGCTCATCTTCAACTCAATAAAAAACAAAAAGTCAGCAGGTGTCGATGGTATATAGAACGTTGTACTAAGACATTTACCGATGGAAGCAATTGACATTTACACCAAGCTCTTCAATAATGCACTGAATAATGCATATTATCCATATTATTGGAAGACCGCTGTGGTTCATCCTCTCCCGAAAAAGGAAAAGGACAACTCCAACCCGTCAAATCTTCGGTCGATAAGTCTTCTTCCGAGCATCAGCAAAGTTTTCGAAAAAATCATTAATAGGGCTCTGACTAAGTGGGCTGCGGACAACAAAATAATTCTGGATAAATAGTAAGGGTTCAAGGCGGGTCATGACACAATTCATGCTGCGTCTAAACTCGTTTCGGATATCTAATGGAATAAATCAAAACAACAATGCACAGGTGCTGTTCTGGTTGATTTGGAAAAGGCCTTTGACACCGTATGGTTAGAGGGTCTTTACCTAAAACTGAGCAGGCTTGGCATAAGCAAGCCATTGTTGTATATACTTTATGATATGCTAAACGGTAGAAAGTTTGTTGTCAAAAGTAACAATGTAACTTCTACCACAACATTCTCAATTAAAAATGGTCTTCAACAGGGAGCGGTGAATTCGCCGATTCTCTTCAGCATTTTCACCAGCGATCTGATAGGTAGTCTTAAAAAGGCAATTGCGTACGCCGACGATCTAATTGCGTACAAAACGGCCCGAAAGGTTGAGTTTATTAGAATTCTCTTGCAGCGTGATTTCGACAAGATTCAGCGATATTGCGACGACTGGAAACTGAAAATAAATGTCCATAAGTCGGAGACAATTCTGTTCCGGACTCCGTTGGCTACGGCCACGATTGATACGTGTAAGAATTGGCGCAAGATGGTCATCGTTGATCTTCACGGGCAGCCATTGGCGAGCAAAAGTGTAGTGAAGTACCTCGGTATCTGATACTAGGGCATATAAATGCTGCTCTGACGAAACGGCTGTTTTATAGCAGTCGGTTTGACCCCTGAGTGAAGGTAATTTGCTACTTGGCCCTCATACGGCCAATGATCGTTTATCTTTGTCCTGTGTGGTTCAACGTTGCCCCTTCTCAGATGAAGAAGTTTCGGGTGTTTGAGCGGCAGTGTTTACGACGCTGTATATCGAACAGCCGAATCTTCTTATGTGCATTACTATTCCAACGAGGTCCTATACAACGGGGCTCGAATCAACAGAATTGACAATTTCGTGATAAAACTCGTTCGAGGTCACATTGCAAGAGCTATGTCTTCGACCAACAATTTAATTTTCGGGGCGTTCTATCCGAACGACGAGCATTTTGAGAGTGCACGCTTGAGTGGCTTCATTCCACCAGAGGCATTCCTCTTTTTAGACAGATGCGGTCTGATACAGGATAGATTGGCAGTTCCGTTAATCTACCACGTCAGACGAAGAACCGTGGATAGGCGACTCCTGTACAATCGGGACGTCATGGCACAAGGCGGAGCAGAGCTCCTTCGGTTCAGTAGGGCTGTGTCCGAACGGGACCGAATAAACAATGCAAAAAAAAGATTTTAAACCCAAAAAAGTTATTAACATTACTTTGAAAGTACTTCCCTTAGGGCTCCAATAATTCCAAAAATGTTCACAATGCATGTATCATTTTATAACCATTAATTAAAACAGCCTATAAATTAGAAGCCATTTTCAAATGTAATCATGATTTAAAAACCATTAATGAATTATTCATTTCTCTTCTGACCCAATGTTTAGATAATGGTTGTTTGGTTTACCTTTTAGCACTCAAAATCATCACCCCCATAAAACTTTCCCACCACTATATAATAATAATAACTTAGTTACCTTTATACAAAGAGAAAGGAAGATGATACATAATGGTCTATTTATAACACTTAATCACCCGATATATGCGCTACATGTTGTGCACCCTCTAAAACAAGAGATTATTTTTAACTTAAAGATAGGTAGACTCAAAAACCCTGCTCACATTTACTAACGTATAATGTAAAGGGCAATGTGGGTAGTAGACAAACTTTATGGCATGTTGTTAGTGGTTTTGGCCAAATACATAGGAGTATACCCAAGAACTTAAAAAGATCCCTCTTATGCCTCACCGCTTTTGCCATACTTACACATATTTTCCATCAACGTGATACCGCATCCGCAGGCTGTATTTATTTACATTAATTAGATACTCGACCGTTAACTAAACTTTACTCATATATGATTCAAATACACGTGGACCTTATTTTTGCCATGATGGGTTATATCACATATTATGAGACAACATGTCTCTCTTTCCTGTTTTGTCATTTTATATGAACCAGAAATTTAAATAAAACAAAATATAGGTTAAATTAAATAAATAAATAAAACAAAAAAAAAATTAAACAACAACAGTGTGTTATTGGTAAACCAGAAAGTTGTGCTACAACCAGGTGAACATAATATCATGGTAACCAGAGTTTCCTGGTGGTTGGCCAATTCAAGTGATATGGTATGTATACTGTTATGTTGGGGTTGTATATATGAGCTGAGCTATATAGAAAACCCACGAAACACTTTTATGAATATAACACCCATCAGCTGATGGAAAACTAAATTGTTTCGTAACCAATGTAGGTCTGGAAAGGTATCATGATGGCTATAGATTTTTGAACTGTTACCATAAACTGGTAGAATCTCACACCTTAGTCGTGTCGGTTTCAACGTGATCAGCTTGTTTGGTGTTTGGATAGAATGTAAACCAAGAATCCCAACTCAACTCAGACAGCAGCCGTTGGTTAGGGTAAAAGTTTTGTGAAGAAGTTAATGAAAGAGCCAAAATGAAGGTTTGTTTGGTACTTCTTATATAGCAAATATATACCAAAATGAAAACATTTGATACCTCGGGGATAGAAGTTAGCCAATATTAGGTAAACTAGGAAAGAGAGTGTGGGAAGCGACATACATTGATAATTTCCCATTGGTAACCTTTAAAGTGATTATTTGTTTTGCAACTAGCGGAATTGTCCTTTGAAGAACTTTGATTTATATGATAATTTATTTTTAATTTTGTCAAATTTTACCAACAATTTTTTGCGTATGATGAAATATTGTTCAGTTGGTTGGAAATTAATATTAAACAGTTTTCAAAAGAAAAATCTATTCAATTTGTTGGACAAAATAAGTAAAGAAATTTATTGTTCGTAGTGTTGCTGAAATATTCGAAATAAAAAATATGAATTATTTAAGGTTTCTTTATCTATAAGAAAAAAAGGGGAAATATTGCTTGATCTTCAAACAAGTCCGCTCCTATCACACAATTTTTTGTCGGAATAATCACCCGTTTAAAAGACGAGTTCCCAGTGTGTTCGATAAACTTAAATACACTGATGTTGCATTGTTAGACAATTAAATATCACTCATACTCCACGTTGAATGAAATGTAAGAACCTAAAACACCAATGCACTTGAGACAGTAGATGGAAATCCGATGTAGCCGATTTCACAAAAAGAAGAACTCAGATTGTTTCAGCCTAACTATGTTATTCTTGCAGTCGGAAGCTGACCTTAATTTTATTCGATAATCAACTTAAACGATAAGGATATTTTCTGAGCGTAAGTCAACACACAACATTGAAGCTTTAGATCGGATATCAATCATTACGAAATCTGAGACGTTCTATTAAAGAAGCTCGAAACTGTATGTGTGTGTTGGGCTAGTGCCGCTATCAGCCCCCATTCTTTGATAACAAAATTGAAATTGCTTTCAACAGAACTGAAAAAGGAAAAGAAAAGTAGGAAATGTTCACCGAGATCGAAAAACATAAGACTTTTTTTGCGATAGAATTGTGGACTAGGTCTATGCGAAAAAGCTATTATCTTCTTGGGAACACTGGTTTAAAAGCTGACGAACGCTTCTTGTTTTGTTTCACTGTCAAACATCTTCAATTCCATAATTTATCGACGAACCGTCTTACAAACGAACAACGCTTGCAAATTATTTAATTTTATTATCAAAACGCGTGCTTTGTTAAGAATGTTCATCGCAAGCTTCTTACATTTTAGTGTCAGTTTAATCGACCCACTGAAGTGGCTATTCGGACTATTCTGACTAATATTTCGCACCAAATTTACATTGTTGGACATTAAACACCAAAACACGCTTACGTAGAGTGCGAACTGAAGAAAATTTCGCAGCTGTATCGGCCAATTATCAATTCGTTGTCGTTCGCAGCAATTGTTCGTCTGTAACTCAACAACGTGGAAAATTTTGCATAAGGATTTAAGTATGATGGCTTTCAAAATATAGCTGATGTAAGAATTGAAGCCGAACGAACTACTGCAACTTAAAATTTTTGGTGAATGGGCTCTTGGAAAGTTGGCCGAAGATCCACTTTCTTACCGAAAAATTGTGTTCAGCGACGAAGCTCATTTTTGGCTCAATGGGTACGTAAATAAGCAGAATTGTCGATTTTGGAGTGAATATCAGCCAGAAACATTGCAAGAGCTACCAATGCACCCAGAAAAAGTCACAGATTGGTGCGGTTTATGGGCTGGTGGCATCATGGGACCGTACTTCTTCAAAGATGATGCGAATGGTAAGGTAACTGAGAATGCTGATCGCTACCGTGAGATGATATCCAAATTTTTTTAGCTAAAATGCAAGAGCTTGACTTGCATAAAATGTGATTTCAACAAGGTTCCACGGGCCACACAGCACGCGCAACAATGGACTTATTGAGAGGCGATATCGGTGAACGTTTTATTTCACGTTTAAGACCGGTCACTTTGCCGCCTAGATCGGGCGATTTAAGGACTGTAGACTATTTTTTGTGGGGCTATTTAAAAGCTCATGTCTATATAGACAAGCCTGCTTCAATTGACGCATTGCAAGACAACATTGAAGCATTTAAGGTCAACAGCAGTCAAGGTCAACATTTGCGTAAAATAATCTTCAAACACTAAATTATACGGACCGCATTATCGATTCAAAGAAATATTTCATGCACTTTTCTGAATTTTGTGTTTATTTTTTTTTGTTGAAAAACTTTCCTACAGCTTTACAACGTTACAAACGCCATCAGTCAAATTCATTTTGATTTAAAAGCGCACGTTATCCGAAAACACGAATCGAAAACCAACATTCAAAGATATCCTACACGCTTTAGTTTGATTTACGAATTTTGCAGAAAATAAGGACTTAATGAAAGCTCCTATATTAAGGTTTAGAATCAAAGTTTATCCAGTAGATAGGCATTTTTTCGGTTTTGTCCTTCTTCTTAATATTTGATTATAGAAATTTCTTAAAACAATACTCAAAGTATATTTAATAAAATAACTTCTTCTTTTTTTCCCTATAAATCTCTTCAACAAAGTTTCTTTTTTCTTCATTAATTGCCAAAACAAGTATATAAACCCAAATAAGCCAATAATCGTATATATACATTCATTTTGCTAAGTTCCATAGACTTTTCTGAGTAAAAAAGTTTTAATAAGAAAAAGCAAAACAAAAACAAATACAATAAAAATCAAAATGAACTTCATTAATAATTAATCCTACCTAGACGTACTCATAAGAGAAAATAAATAAATATCAATTTTGTGAAAAAATATAATTATA
Organism: Eupeodes corollae; assembly: GCF_945859685.1. Taxonomy (NCBI): domain Eukaryota; kingdom Metazoa; phylum Arthropoda; class Insecta; order Diptera; family Syrphidae; genus Eupeodes; species Eupeodes corollae. The sequence continues at coordinate 44,856,193 of NC_079148.1, forward strand.
AGGCAAATATATCACCATAAAAAACCACTTGTAGCTTTTATACAATCAATCCCATCATAATCCAGCAAAATATAACATCAAGTTTCTTATAAAAGTTCTTTATAAAATAAAAGAATCTTTTAAGAGCATTAAGCATAACTATACTTATTTATATCAAAAGGAACACATCATACCCGTATATTGAATATTTCATTATTTTTCTCACAATGACAACTCTCAACTAATACATATGAAAGGAAGGAGACAATAATAATACCAGCAAATTATTTGAATAAAAAGACCGTTTGTGAAAGGACTTAGAAGCGCCATGCCACATCAATTTCAATACAAGATTGTTACCTCCAACTGACTTTTGTATATAACATTTTATATTGATCCTCTTATGCATGAGTCCTTTACAAAAGGATTAATAAATAAATTTTGAAAATACATAATAATAAAGTGATGGGTACCTTTTATAACTTTATCCTTCTATCAAAATCTGATTTAGACAGAACAGACAAGGACAAGTCTGATTTATTGAATCGTTTATTTTCATTTTCACAAAGGACCATGGTTCAAGACGATTCTCTATGTTTTATCCTCTTTCCATAACAAAAACTAGATATTTGTTTGTTATCAATAGAAACAGAATTCTCTCTATCTCAGTTTTTTTTGTTCTCCCTAAAATTTGTGTCCTTCGCTCTTTAGGTTCATTGCCTGGAAAATAATTCAAAACTCAAAATTGCTGAGGAGAAGTATCGTCGTCGTCGTCGTCATCATCCTTGCAAAATTTCAATATAATATTTTGCTGCAAAGCAGGAAATGACACTCGTGTCGGTTTAGGGATGAGTTATTCAATTCTGCTTTCCAAAAAAGGAGTAAAAGAGGAAAAGGATGTGGAATTAAGTTGCTTTCTGGAAAATTTGATTTTTGTACTCACACACCAAAATCAAATTGAAAGCATCAGATGTACCTATGGGAGTGTAAGAGACCGCATCTCCTCATCACCATGTATCTTACATCAGATAAAAGCATCACCAATGAATTCCTTTCAAAATAATTTGAATTAAACTCCTCCCTCCCTTACCCTCACCTCTTTGAAAATCAAACGCTTATGATGAAAATTTTCGGCTTAAGTTTGAGAAGGAAAGAGAGAGAAAGGTTTTCTCTTGCTAGAAACTTCTATAAAATCAAACGAATACGAAAAGAAAAAAGTCGAAGACCTTTTATAATTGAGTTCAATATTCCGACACTTTGGAAATTCACTTTATAATCATTTTCCAAAGTTGTTTAAGGCTGGACTAGACCGAGACAGAGATGAAGGGATACGATGTCACAGCAGCAGCGCAGTGTCAGCGTCAGCGTATAGAATCGAGTCATAGTCCTTCTCTTCATACATAATAGTATATCGCTGTAAGGCTCTGGCGCTGCTGTTTGATTGTTGTGAATACTTCACTGTTCATAAAGTATTCGAAGAATATTTCTGTAGCGCTTGCTTGTATACAGGATACCTACTTAATGAATTCTTGCCTTAAGCCATCGATCGTCATTTTGCTCGTTGAAAATTGTAAAATTTTCGAACTATGAGAAACAGGAACATTTTAAGAGGGGTCCTTATTTTGGCCTTCGCTTGAAGCAGGTGTATAGTCGTTCAAAATCGTGTCGTCGTCGTAGTCGTTGTCGCAGTCAACATTGCTGCTTGTCGGGAACAGCATTAAGGTGAATATGAAAATTTAATTGGAATATTTGGCAAAAGTCCTGCGGCAAAATTAAATCCAGCAACCTACCAATACATACATATTTACAGCAGAGTTTTTTTTAACTATTTTTCTTCTGCATTGCAAGGACTTGGATATAAGAAAATAAAAAACTATATTACGAAACCTCACTGTGCGCAATTAAAGCGCACAACCAGTGCCGGATTTTTAACATTTTTCTTGTCATTATAATGCAAAGGTTTGGATATTCACCTTTCTACAAGTAAATGAAGGTGAATGTAGTTTGGAAAGCTGCCCGGAAAGGATAACAAAATCTTTTTCTTGATTTCTTTTTTTGACATTTAATCCGTTGGCAGGCTTTCAGAGATCAAGATATAACTTTGTGTTAAACACTGCAAGAAACAAGTACAAAATTTGTCATGTTTCCGTGACGAAAAAAAAGTATTTTAATAGAAAACATCCCACTTCTGATTTGTGAAACTGGAGAAACTTAAGACATTTTGCCCTAACACTAGGCCTCAATGTAGTTAAGTTCAACACTGTTTCTAATAGGCAAGGCCAAAAATATAATTTGCCATGACAAATAGCCCCTCATAAATATTTCGTTTGATTCTGGTAGCCTGAAACCGAAACCTGACACAACGTGAGGTAAATTTCGTAATCAAAAATAATTTCAATGTGGATGTCTTTTTTGAATTCTTCTTTTTTTTAATTTCTTCGTCCTTTCTACTTGCTGTACAAATATATACATATACCCTACCCATACCTCCTGTGTATGTATTACCATTAAACAAGAGGAGACCTTGCTTTTACAGGGTTAAGGAGTTGGAGGATTATAATTTTGTGTTGTAATGGACTTTCAGGTTTTCATTAACGCTTTTTGTTAATTTTGTATTCGTTTCATGTTGAAGATGTTTTGTGTTTTTTTTGTTTCTTTAATTTTTCTGTAATTTTTTTTTTCAAGCTCGAAGGGAAAAGGTTTTGTTTGTTTTGAGTTTTTTTTTGTTCTTATATAAAATTTTATGGTGTAACACTTTGTTTTGCATTGAATTTAAATGGTGTCCAATGAGGTTAAGATGATGATTGTGAAGAGGTTTTGAGTAGGTACCTATACTACACTCTCATAGTTGTTGGCGGTGTGAAGGTTTTTTAATTTTTTTTTTATTTTTTTGTTTATGTTTTTTCTTGGGTTGGGGTTGTGTAAGAAGAGCGACACTGAGGATGATGGGGATATTTTGTTGTTTCAAGGCTGTTTTAAAGGATTTTAAATGGGTGTTTATGTCGGTAATTATTTTTTAAATGAGCAGAAAACTTTATATTTTTGTGTATAGAGGCATTTCTAATTTTTCCTTTTTTTTTAAATATTTTAGAAGGTTGGTTGCTGTGGTTTTTCAAGCAAAAAATGTTTGGGCTTATTGTTTTAAATTACGTATATTTTTTTTGGAAACATAAAAATCAAACAAAAAAAAAATAATAAAAATATAACTAAAGAATTTAAAAGAATTTTCAAAAGAGCTTTCAATGAATTCTTTATTTTTCTGAATTTTCGATTTTTTGACATAAAAATTAAAAACAGAAAAAAGAATTTAATTTAATTTTTGACAGCCTGCAACGATAGCGTAGAAATTAAATTACGAAAAGAACTCAAATAAAGAATAATTTATGTTGACGAATTTTTATGGTTTGTTTTTCGGTATACACTTTTAAAACACGAGAAACTAAAATTTTTACCAAAAATTTCTTCAAATGAAAATTTGAAAATTTGAAAGAATTTCAAATTGATTTTTTTTTAAAGATTGAAATGAATGTTCGTTAATCGTAGACGTGGTGACCCTTCACAGTCGACTCTTTAACGTTTGGTGGCAAAATTTGAGACGACACGCGACGTTTTGAGTAAACAATAAGCCAACACTCGTTTGTTCAAGGAACGCAATATCGGCCGAGAATATCAAAGCGGTATGTGAAAGTGTACAGCAGAACACGACGGTCTATTGCTCGCCGTGCAGAACAACTTAGCCTTTCGTAAACTTCAACTTGGCGAATTTTGCGTCGGGACCGGTACTTGGGCCTACACCCGTACAAGACCCAACTTACTAATTCCTAAACTTTTAAGCTCAATGTTTATGACCAAAGACAACGCCGCTTGTTTACTGGTTAGGTTAGGTTAGGTTATAGTAGCTGTTGAAGATAGAAACGGACACACTTAGTCCAGTTTAATGGCCCATTGTCATACCACATGTTTTTTGAGGCTTTCTCTTGAGCTCAATGGAACCAGTTTGAGTTCCTTACGGAACGTGAGAGGCGCCTAGGTAATTCTTGCGTTTTTGAGCAAGAGCAGGGCATGCACAGAGAAGGTGAAGAACTGTTTCCTCCTCTTCCTCGTTCATACAGCTTCTGCAAAAGTCGTTTGAGGATACGCGTAGACGTTTGGAGTGCTTTCTTGTTTGATAGTGTTTGGTTACGACTACTCTTACCGAGTTTATATGCGATCTGCTTAGAAATAGCAAGCACCTTGAATGTTTTAAATCTAGTGTTGGCCAGATGTTTTTTGTGACCTGACATGTGGTGATGTTGTTCCACCTCGTGCTTGCCTTCTTAATAGCTTCTTGCATTAGTAACGGTTTACAAGTAGCGAATGGTATGCCAGTATGTGCCAAACGTGATGATGGGCTGCACTGTACTGTTCCTGGCGAGTTCATCTGCTCGCTATGCTCACTATGACCCGGCACCCAGCAAAGGTGAATATTAAACTGTTATGGACTGTTATAGAGTTTATAGAAACGGAGTCCAGAGATTTAATAGCAGCCTGAATATCTGAGAAAATACGGATATCAGATGTTGATATTACGTTTTCTTTAAGACAGGACAAGACTTCTTTCATCGCCAAAATTTCCGCCTGGAACACGCTACAATGATTGGGAAGGCGCAATGAAAGACTTAAATTCAGTCGTTCAGAGTTCACACCACCACTGACCGGGACTCAAATCATTTGAAAGAGAATCCCACTTTTTGCTGATAAATCATCTTTAGTGACGAGGCGCATTTTTGGATGAATTTCTGTGTTTACAAGCAAACCTATCGTATATAGGTTGATAATGAAAAATTCGACTTGAATGAAAGTATGTATCATTGTAAAATTCACAAAGTAAAGTTAATGCAAAAATAATGATTAATAAGCTTTTGCAAATTAAGATTTTTTACACACAAAAATATCTTTATATGCCAAAAATGTAGTGTAAGCCTTAAGAAAAAGGAAAGGCTAGAGACGAATTTCTGTAAATGTCGGTCTCAAATTCTGGCACATTGCAATATTAATAAAAAAAAAAAACAGAGTGCGGTAAGGCATTCTACAGTTATCGAGTTCCCCTAAAAAACATATCTCTCTACAGCACAGTACAGCTGAAGTCGGGCTAAAGGATAGTCTGATGTAGCTTGCTAATGACTCGAAATTGCTTGACCCAAAATGCAATACAAATCCCTTTTTTTTCAAAAATGATACCCTGGTAAAAGGTTTTCAAAAAAAAAATAACATATTTAAGTAACTTGTAATTACTTCCTTGACTTAAATTTTCAAAAATATTTCTATCAATAAAACTTCTGTCAAATTATTTTCACTTCTTTAATTTATTTTTCTATGACAAAATTCATCTTCAACAGAACTTATTCCGTCTTATCTATGTTTGTATGTACAGTATTTAAAAGAAAATATAATCGACTCTTGAACTTGTTTAAATTGATTTTGATTTTCCTGTTGGTTATTTTTTAAAATTTATTCCACCACAAGTGAATAAATTAGGAATGTTTTTGAGATAATTCGGTATATTGGTAATGGTAAGAAAGAATTCAAAACAAGGGAATAGTCAACTTTTTAGAAGCCAAAATATATGTACCACACAAATATTCCTAGTATATATATTTTCCAAGAAAATAAAGATGTCAAAGTGTGTACACAGGAATATTTATTTACTTACCTCGCTTCAAGGAAGCGGAAATAATTCCTAAACTTTTGATCAGATAACACAAAACAATAACAATAATTTAGATAGATTTTTGTTTATTTTGTCGAATATAATAATTGTCAATGCCAGCCACGACGACGACGCATTCAAATATACACAAAGATACTTTTTTTCAAATATCATTCATTTTCAAATGTATATCCTTTTTCTTCGTCTATCTCCTTCTCTTGCTCTCTCTGGAGGGAAATAATTTGTTTTATATCTTTTTGTACGAATATATATTGAGATACATGTTCATAGAAATAGGAGACAAGAAATTCAATTTGATTGTATTATCGATTTGAAATTAAATTTAAAGTTTATTGTTATGGCTGACACGATGGTGGTGGTGTGCTGCTGCTGGTACTGCTGGTGCTGGTACTATAGTGATGATGATGATTGTGTTTTGTGTTGGGCGCCATTTGTGATATACACGCGCTCTACAACTCTACGTGCCAGAAGTGTTTCATGGTTTGCTGTCATAACAACTGTAGCAGGATGCATATTGCTTTAAATTGTCATTTTCATTACGTGCGGCCTAGTTTTATGTGCCTACTGACTGTTTCTCTCTGTCTCTTTGCCGCTTTACCCATCTAGCTTAAGCTTCACTCTCACGAGTGTTCATACTCTTGAATTCAGATCTCAACAGTGCCTTTGGCTAAGGAGCAAGGTGAAGGTTATTTTTTGGTCCCAGCACCACTGTGGCACTATAGCAATCGAAATAATATCTTTAAAAAAGACACAAAACAAGGACGATTTTAACAAAATAAAAAAAATGACAGTGAAACACATTTAGTATAACGACTGTAGTGAAAAAACGGATTTAATAAAAAAAGGAAGAAACTTGGTGAGCAGAGGGAATTATATAAAAAATAAAATAAAAACAGATACAATGCATTACGATTGCTTAACGTTGATTGTTTTGACGCAGTGACCTCCAACTTAACAAAAACAAACTAAAATGGAACTAAAATTATTGTTCTTCAAATTTATTGTTATGATGTTGTCATTCGAGATGCATCCATTTTATATTTCATACTTGAAACTTTATTGCTTTGGGAGCTTTTTATTTTTTATTTTAATCTGGAAAGCAGTATAAAAGATTTTATGTAATACAATCTGAGATGGTGTTGGATCTCAACGAATTTTTAATGTTCTCATAATATGTTAAATTAAATTTTTAGTTTAATTGCTTAACCGCAGAGTAATGGTGGAACTTGTCTTCCTTTTTAGTATAGCTCTTAGAATTTTGACTTTCATTGTTCTATAAACATTTACTAGAGTTCCTTACTGCGTATGGATAGAAGTCTTCATATAAAGTTATGGTATTCATTTTAAAATAGAAATATTTCTTTTTTAATTGACAGTAATTCTTAGACTATAAGATAGTAAAAGATAAGAAGACTTGGTTGATAAAATTACTTTAAATTAATTTAAATGAGTACTTTTAACTTTTAAAATAGTACTTAATAATTTAAGACGTTTCTAACTGAAATAATATTTAGTCATTTTAATGTTAAGGCTTTTATTATACGCAACTTGTTGCGTTACCATTAAAATAAAACTTCGTATAATATAAGCATCAAAAATTATAAATTGTATGAGAATTGTTAAGCATTTTAATTATCCAAGATAAGTAAATTTTAATACTAGGTACAATTTATTTTATCAAGTGCGAGTCAAACATTTAAAATAAGACGTTAATAGAATTATATTAAGTTAAAGTTGTTTGAGTCCAACGTAAAATCTGTGCTGCTTTATGCCTGTGAAACGTGGAAGTGCTCTGTTGGCATCTCGAGAAGGTTGCAAATTTTTGTCAACCGCTGTCTAAGTTACAACCTGAACATCCGGTGGCCACAAACCATATCTAACGATGAACTGTGGTTTAGGACTAGGCAAACAAAAGTGGATGTTGACATCACGCAGAGAAAGTGGCACTGGATTGTCCATACATTGAGGAAGCCGGACGGCAACATAGGAAAGCAGTGCTTGCAATGGAATCCTCAAAGTAGAAGGCGGCCTGGAAGACCAAGAGAAACATGGAGATCATCTGTCATGAATTAAGCTCGGTCACAAAACTTGGAGACGTGGTCCCAGTTGAGGTATCGTGCTAGGAATGGAGATAGATGGAAGGAACTGGTTGCCACCCTATGCTCCAGGAGCAGTTAAAGTGATGCTACTAGCAGCCGGAAACGAAGAAGAAGAATTATTTTAACCAATTTCTTTTTAAATGATGAACTTGATAAGCAGCTGTTATTTGGAATGGCTAAAAAAAATGATAATGATTATACACAGTACGAGCAGTTAGGAACATAGTTTTTGAAAGGAGATACCGATGCACATTGGTTTTGAATGCCTGCACATTGTAATGAGTGGAAAATATTGAGTCTGGTAAAGCATTTCACATTCGTGTAGTTCGACTAAAAAACAAATCTCTATACTTTACTTTACGTCAGAAATTGTGCTCAAGGGTAAAGGCATTCCTAAAAGAACGGGTATTACGGTTAAATTGTTTGAGGGGAGGAATGCAACTAGCTGACAGAAATGAAACCTTTCGGCGGCGGTGCTCAAGAGATACAAAAGTTTCAGATAAACAACGGTAACCTATCAATTTTTGAGCTCATTGTGATGTTGTAGCACCTGCCCAGATATGGGAGTTGTTCTCGAGTTTCGGACGAATATAAGCTGTAAAGATTGTAGCCAGATCGGAAGAAGTAAAAATCTTCTTGCATCTTCGGAGGAAACTTTAACACTTAGCATCATTTTTGGCGATGTCAAATAGGTGATCACTCCACAACAAGTGGTTCGCAATGCACAAACCTAGGACTGAAAGCTGTTTAGTCTCCTCGATGCAAATACCACTCATGAATAGTGCCATTAAGGGAGGGTTACGCTTTTGTGACAGTAGACAGCATTGAGTTTTCGAAGCATTAAATTCTACACGGTTTATTTATTTTATTTGAATAAATCTTAAATGTATTTTGTAATGATCAAAATTCTATAAGGCTAAGAATTCTCGAATTTATGAAAGGTTTAAGTGGTTAACTGGCGCCCAATGTGGGATATTATTTAAGATTATCTTCAATCTGGAACATCATTTTTAGAAAAATTATTCGAGGTAATTTGAAATGTATATTAAAATTCTCAAATTATAATACATAAATTAAAGAACATACTAATCCAAATGTGTCTAAAAATCATACATAGAAAGCTTTATTTCTTCAGCTTTGGGAATAACTTTCTTAAATTTTTTTTTAAATACCTTTGAAGGGCATATATTTATTTGTGTATTTATTAATTTATTATAATAGCTTCAATAACGAAAAAATAAAGCAAATCAAATATTGCAAATTATTTATTGATACGCTCTCGTATCAATTTTCTTGAAATCATCATCTTCATGTTCGAGTTTTTTTTTGTGTCTTCTTGAAAATTTACATATCCCAAGGCATCAAGACACACTTGATTATAATTTTCATATCAAATTGTTTTATAATTTTAATCTCCTCAAACCACATCATAAATCGGTAGGTACATTCATCAAATGTGCGCACATATTTATATAAATCCGTCGACGTATTGGATTCATTTTTCATTTTTAATGTTTGTTTTTTTTTTTATTCATTTCATTTTTAACGTCTTAGAGCTCTTGTTCTTAACGTCTGCTTAAACTGACATTATTTTCACATTCTCAGATAATACGTCACTCTTCCATCCAACATCCACCGCCGCCGTCAAGTACCGAAAATTCAATTCACTCATCCGAAAATACCCTCAGAGAATGAAATTCTCAAGAAAAAAAAGAAGAAAATAAATGAATTTTTCAACAGACGTTACATGGGTACCCACCTACTCTCACCTACCTACCTCAAAGCCTAACAGGAGTAGCTTGCCATAGTCTTTATACCAGTTACCTATGGTGAGCTTCTGGTAGATTGATGAATAAGTTTTTATGCATACCTACAACATAATGTACATATGTTTGTTACTATTGAAAAATGAATGTCTCCAGTGTGGACCAATATGTAATGGCTATGTGAGATGGATATGGGTGCTTGTCCCAAGCTCTACATTAAGATTGGAATAATTCCATACTGAAAGGATAAAGGATCTCATACTCGTACTATAATGGACGTCGTCTTTTATGTATGTGACAAATGGATTATTGTTATTGTTGTTGTGTTATATATATAGTTCTATATAAAGGCCTGTTTTTGATCCACCTCCCTCCCCATATGAAGATAATCTTAAATATTGCAGACGTGAATGACACCTCTGGCATAAATGCAAATTGAAAACAATCGTCAGAACCCAAAAACAAGGAATAAAGAGAAAGCATTTTTTACCTTTAACGAGTTTTTGATTGTTTTGGCAACACAAGGAGGATTCGCATCAGGAGCAAAAGGATAAATAGGTAAGGTATCAAAAAACAATGCACATTTAAAATTTTTCAAAAACAAGAACAAGAAGAAGAAAAATTCTCTATTTTTGTGTTCTTATTTGTTGTTTTTGTTAAGAGTTGTCCTTGGGGATGCGACAAGAATGACAACAGCTTGAAACATATTCACACACACATCTGCATCACACATACTAGATAATTGATTTCCATTCAAAGAGAATAAGAATGAGATTTTGTTTCAAACATAGAACAAAACAAAAACATACAAAAACTTTCGATGATACGTGCTTTAGAGAAAAGTAATGGTCTTTTCTTAATACAGGTATATGACAATAAATTCAAGTCCTTGGCACATTTCTTGCCTATACTCGTACCTATACTCAGTACGATGTAAGAATGTCTTGAATCTGAGATGGTTTTTTATTAATTTTTTAAAACGAAAAAATATAAGATCCGTAGTAACATAATTTCATAAAACTTAAGTGGTTGAATTAAATTAAAATAAATAACTTAATTTTAGAAAACTTTAGTGGTAAAAAAATTGTTTAAAGAAATATACTAAAATATTTAAAAAATTTAAACAACTAAATATCGAGATATTTGCCAAATTTGAAACTTTTTGTTTAATAAAGATAATTTAAAATTATTAAAACAGTGACAGTTCATGAAAAAAAGTCTGAAGAATAAATCTTTGAATTAAAAATGCAAAAATGTCAAATGTTAGGAAATGGTACCTTGAAAATGTGTTCAAAATTATCAAATTTATATTTTTGACTTAGTAAAGTATGTACATTTTATGAAAACACTTAAAATTAAGAGCCAGAGTTTTTCCTAAAATGAAAAGAAGTTTCATTTAAATATTAAAACACCGAATATTTTGGATACAAACAAAATAACGCGTATGCGCCATAGTGCCTTAAAAATGAAACTGTTTTTGTATAACTAATTGTAAGGTTGGGTACCTATGGGGTTCCACCATAAAATACTTTATAAGCTATATGTAGATTATTGTTAGTAACATTAAAGTTTTGTTAAGCTAAACAAATATGCAAAAGGTCTGAAAGTTTGAACAAACTTAAGCACTTATCCCTAAAATCAGGCTTCATTAATTTTTATATTTAAAAGTCAGATACAATCTCCGTTTTATTCTTCATCATAACTTATACAATGTTTTTTCAAAATACATAAAACTATTTCTTTAATAAGTAATGAACGAATGAATAATGAACAAAAAGGAAATATACACGTATTTGTCAATGATCCTTAAAAATGATGATATTTTTAAAAACAAAAAAGCTGATCTTGAACCATATACAGGATGCTGGAAAAGGTCTTAAAATAGACGTAGACTAAGTGTGAGTAAGTTGGAAAGGTATCATTTGATCCACAATATAGCAGTCGAATGTCCTTCACCGTGTGTTCGCGTACGACTCATTTGTCAAAAACAAAGAAGTTAAAGTGGAGCATGCATTCAGAATTAATTTTATTATTGACCATTGGATAAGATGCTATTTATGAGGGGTGAAGAGCATTTTCACTTTGACGGTTTTGTATATGAGAAAAATGTCCATTATTATGGCGCAGAAAACCCTCAAAGCCTCCACAGCCCTAAAGTGTCTGTTTGGTGTGCAGTTTCAAAAAAATCAACCATTGGTCCTTACTTTTTTTAGGAACAAGAAATCACGGTGACTGTCAATAGCGGCCTTTACATGCTAAATAACTTTTTAAAACCATATTTGCGTAGAAGAAGGCGAATTATCAAATATCAGATGATGCACCTCCTCAAACAGCGATCCCCAGAATGAACGGCGTACGAGAGATGTTTCCCGGTCATCTCATTCTACGTTTAGGAGGTATACATTTGAATCCTAGATCACCTGACATGACGTTTAGTGATTTTTTCATTTGGGGTTATGTGAAGTCATGTGCTTACAAATCAACAACATTTACACTAGATGAACTTTAGGATTCAATAAAGGCGAAAATTGCATTAATCGATGAAAGCTTGCTTTGACGTTTTTAATAAAATTTGACTTGACTTCACTTGACTTTATTCGTGTTAGATTAAGATGAATGTCATGTGCTCGATGTTCTTTCCAAAACTTAAAATGTACCTCTAAGACATTATGAGTTATATGTGTTTGTTTTTGTACCTATTCTCGTGAACCACCCTGACCATATTTTCATCAAATATTTGTTTAAATGCTTTTCATGCTTGTTTTTATATCTTAAGATCTCATTTAAAAGATATCAACAAAAATCTGTTGCGACACTATTGAGGTTTTTTTTTTAAACGCGTTCGGATTTTTTAAAAGTTTCTCCAAATTATCGTCACTCTTATCAATTGTTCTTCTTGTTTTAGTATGCAGACTTCAAAAGCAAACATTTTAAACTAGTTTAACTTTTTTTTCCAAATAGCAAAAGAAGATTGGTTGCCAAATATTTCATATTCACAACCACGCCTTAGGTGTATTTCCTATTCCTGTGCTGCTGCAGTGTCTGAAATAAAGTAATCATTGGACGAGTTCCAATAAAAACAATTTTATTTGGCATTGAATCCGCTTGTTATTACAAGTCTTTCACTTTGTTAAAAACATCCCTCACTTGACTCAAAGTTTTAGCTTTTTTCTCAAAAAAAAAAATGAAAGAAACAAGTGTCCTTCCAAAATAAAACGATGTAATTTATTTTATGTCCTTTAAACAATCTAAGAAAAACACAAAAAAAGACAATAACACAAAACGCCTAAATTGACACAACAAATCCGACAAACTATATAAATTTTCTCAAAAACGAAAAAATATCTTTGCACATCATCTTCTGTGTCGTTGTCATCAAAATCAATGTCTAAAACTGTACTTATCGGCCATCTTCTGTGCCCCATCGTCCATCTATTTCGTTTCATTTGTTTTCTTTTTTTTTCTTATATTATTATTTATTCCATTCCAATACAAATGCTGATGCTCAAGCAAATAACAGAAAATACGAATGTATTCGAAAGAAAACGAGGAAATGGATAAAATCAATTCAGGACATTCACTATAAAGGATAGGAATAGGAGCCGAGCTGTGGCTAAGACATTTGTCGAGGACGAGGGAAATACAAAATTTTGCACATATCCTTATCAGTCAGTGAAAATCACAAACACGTTCGTTTATCACAACTGTCACTCACACAACTACTACTACGTATATTGGTAGTGCCACATTGCTACGGAATGACAAGGATTTTTCCTTTTGATATTTGTTTTTCTTTTTTAGTTTCTGAGAAGAAAAATTTATTTTATTTATTTTCTTCTTATGGTAAAAGAGAGAAAAGTGGGTTGAAATTCTGAGCACACACACAATCCAATGATTGAGCTTAGCTCAAACAAAAATCCTGCCTGATTCATTTTTGTCTTCTTCTTATTCGTTTCAGGCTCCGGTTCTGGCTCGTTGATGTTTTTTTTTTTTATTTTTTATTTTTGTACGTATTTGCTTTTGAAAAGGAAGAAAAATAAAGAATAACACTCCAACAAGGATTTGTGTCCACTTCTTTAAGAGAGGAAGAAAGAAGGGGGTTTTGTGGCAAAGAGGGAGGATTGCTAATATAATTTTCTTAGTTTGTTTCTATTTGTTTATTTATTTTAAGTTTTTTGTGTTGTTTGTGTGTGTGTGCGTTGCTGTTGTGTCTTGAATCTTGAAGAGTGGAGTTGAGTTTATTTGTTGAGGAAACATCTTTTTTGAACTGCGATGCTGGATGATGATGATGATGATGATGTTGTGGACTTGGCTGGGTTAATGGCCTTTGTCTTCCCTCTTGGGTGAATTATTATTATAACTTTTAAAGGAAGTAAAAAAGTTTGTTTTGTCAAACTGTTTAATCTTTTTAAAAAAGATTGAAATAAAGCGTTTTTTTTTCATTACAGAAAGAATGTTGTTCATTTTGAATTTCGCTTGAGATAGTAAAACCAAGATTAAGGAAATGAAGTAGAGTATATAGTCGCTCGAGCCATGAGTCTTGATTTTGATTTGTGAATTGAAAGTGATTTTTTTTTAAATGGTCTTTAAGTTGTTTGGAAGAAAATGGGAAAAGAGCGTTTTGTAAAAAAATACTTACTAGTTTATGTTAAACATTTAAGAGCGTTGTTAAAAATTCTTTGACGTTTGGCAAAATGGACTAAAGTCGTCATACAGACTAAATTAACGTAAGACATAAATATAAAAACAAATATGAATTATATATGTATTATTGTATAAGAACCAAATTAATTCGATATCAAGCAGTTTGTCTAGACTCAAGTCGTTAGTATTAAACAAAATAGAAAGAAAAGGCCTTTTCCACCAAATCACAAACCTGAAATGCAATTTTCGACTTAAGACCCTTTAACCACACACAGCAAAGTTAAATACTAAATAAGTATATTAATACCTCGCAACGCATTGGATAAGATTTTAGGATGGCTTGAAAACAGTCTTTATGTGTATTTATAAAATGTTCAACATTTTTATACAAATTTAAAATGGTTTTATAATAAATCGTTGTACCCGTGGCATGATGGTTAGTGAGATGGATTGTCATGCGAGAGGTCTTGGGTTCGATCCCTGCCTATGTCACCTTAAGTTTTTTCACGGGTACTGCCTCTTGCGAGTAATTGACAAATTCTCCAAGCGTAATTCTTGTCATGAAAAGTGCTTTCTCAAATTTGCCGTTCGGATTCGGCTTAAAACTGTAGGTCCCTTCCATCCCTGATAACAGTACTCGCACACAGGAATGGTTGAGAGTTGTCAGTCACTAGGCCCTAGTTCTCAAACGGACTGTTGTGCCACCTATTATTTTATTTTTAAATTAAATCTTTTTTAATAAGCTAAAAATAAGTTTTCTAATTAAAAAGAAAAAAAACTTACATACTCGAATATAATCCTTAACATTTTACTTCAAGCTTAAATTTCAAAAAATCCATACGAATTCTGGGTTACCCAGATTAAGATTTATTGGCGATTGTTTTTTTCTTTTACGAACTGTTACTGTTTTAACGTATTCAGGTTCATCTTTGTTAAATAAACGCAAGTCAGAAAAAATATTTAATAATATTTTAAAATATTTATGAAGTTTTTTAGCATGGAAAAAAATCTAGCTTATATACAAATAAGTTATAGAAATATTTTGCACTATTGTTATTTTAATAGCAAATTTATAAGATTCAAGACCTAGGAATAAAGGTTTTCAAAGTTTGCACAGTAAAGTGATATGTTTTTATGATTACACCTTGCTCCACGAAAACAAAAAACATTAAAAGAAAAACTTTGCCCAGAAATCGAGAAACACAATCATTTTAAACACAAATGAAATGTTTTTTTTTTTTATTTTTAATATTAAACATTCCAATATTCGGTTTTTACTCTTTAACCGAATTAGTTTTAATAATTCATTCAAATATCAGACGAGTATGAGATTGCCACAATGGTACAGATCTACGAAGACAAATTATAATTTCTTCTTTCAATAAATTTGATGTGATAAATTAATTCATAGCAAAAAGGAGAAAATCTATTTTCTTAATGGATTTTATGATTCAATCAATTTCCTTTTTTTATATAAAAAAATGTTTGTTATGACATTGTTATGAATTTTTTGTTGTCATTTTTGGTGATTGAGTCAAAATCCTTCTGACTTAGTTATTTGTATTTGAGTACATTGGCCTACGTAATAAAAATGTATTAGAATTGGTTTCCTTGATATCTGAGGACACAATTCAATAGAAAGTAATATTATTAGTGAAAAGTTTGCCTTAAAAGCAGTTAATCCTGCAATAACAGTACGAATTTAACAGCTGGAATTTAAACAAAACAAAATTTTGTTATTATTTTTGTTAAGCACACAGAATTACTTATTTGTTAATTCGTTATGATATTTGCTTACTTCCCTAAAAATGTATAGTAAGTTATAATTTTCTTGATTTTTTGTAAAATGATAAAATATATTTACTTCTTTATTTAAACTCTACACCAATTGACACAATTTATTCGAACACTATAGAATTTTCTATCAAAATAAATAAGTATACGCCTCAGTTACCTACGAAAAATCAGAATTAATTTAAATAGAAGTAATTCGATTTTTCGTTTCAATATATACAAATTTTAAAGTTTTTGAAAGTGTTGATTCAAGATTCTAACCATTAGACATAACTAAAAAGATCTATTTGAAAAAGGTAATAACATAATGTAAATACATATACAAAAAGAAATAGCGCTGAACAATTATTAGTGAAATAAACAAAGTTTTGGATTCATTTGATTTAACGTTTCGAAGAGTTGTTAAAAGCTCAATTATTGCGTTAATTTCAACGTTATATTTAATTGAAATATATTTAATACCATATCCATAAACAGAATACCAATATTGAAATTTGAGTTTGAGGTAGGTTCTTCATTCTGAACCCTCAACCTTTCATTATTTTAAAGTTTTTTTGAGATAATAAAAACATATTTTAATATATAATTTTTTTCATTTACAACATTCTTAGTATTTCTTTTCTTTTAAGTCAACATATAGGTTGCTTATTTTTCTAAATTTTAATGTTTGCTACTCAGTTTTCAAAACAACTAAAATAAAATACAAACAAATAGAACAAAATATAATAACATAACACAGAACAAAAAAGTTAATATCTTCTTGAAATGTTGTCTGCTTTTTCGTAATAATTCATAATACGGTGAAGATCCTTGGACATAACATTAACATAAATGAAATTCTGTACTACATAAAATATATAAAAATGCTAATTTATTTGAATTCCAAATCCACATTATTATGTGTACGAAATTTAAAATATTCCAAAGGTCATCAATAGCCATCAAAATTGACAAATTTTCGATATCGAAGGGTCCCACATTTAACACAACCTACACCCTATAAAGATATCACAGACACTTAAAAATATATATATTTTTGTATAAATCTCCCAACAGACACACAATACACATTCGTTAGACTTTAAAAGTTGCAGTGATATTTAAACAAACAAAAAAACACGAACATTACATTAGATATGGTGAACTGGTGGTATGTGAATTATTTTATATTTTTGTGAGTATGCAACGAGATGCGTTTTAGCTCGGGCGCCAATTTATTTATTTTTTTGTGATTTTCATTGTTTTTGGTGATATTTGAGTGAAAGTGAGAGTGAAAGTGAAATAGAACAGAGATTTCATATACATATGTGAAATCTATCAAATGCATGAAAGAAAAATGAAAACTAAACAAAAAAGTACGTATTTTGTTTTTTTTTTTGTATCAAATCTCAATTTGCTTTTAAGTATTTTTTTGAAGCATCACTATTTTTATCAGCGTAGCAGAATCTTGAAGGCAGTTTTATTCGCAGTGTTTGTGAAATAAGAAAATTACGAACGAAAAATATATATATGACAAACAAATATACAAAAAACGAATTCATATGAAAATAAACACACCTTGATTCCTAGAAATGTTTGCTTTGCAGATCGATTTTCAAGGAGATAAAAATAATGATGACGATGATGTTGATGGAAATATTTTGTATTACTTTTTTTATTGCACTGTTATCCTTTTTTAAAACTTATAATATTTTAATTTATTTTGAAACACAATCACTTGAAGTAGTATTAGAGATAAATTATTGCCAATTTTGCAACCCACAGAATTATTTGATATTTTGTTTAAGGAAAACAAAATATTTTTCAATAATTGACACAAACATCTATTTTCCGATACACACAACAAGATGATGACGTGAGGATATTTTTGTTATTTCACCCCCGAAAACGACGACACACACTGTAAATCTTAACCGAGATTTATATCATTTTCCATCCAAGTAGAAATTCAAGACACACACATCAAATCACATCGAATACCGTCTAACCGCCATTCGGAATTTTAAAACTAAAAAAACTATAAAAGAATAAAACCAAAAAAAGGACGTTAGCTCCTTTTTTTCCCTTTAGTTTTGCAAGACCAATAAAATACTAATATTTTTTTCTGGGTAAATTTTCCGAATGATACTATCGCAAACAACCACGACCGTATGACGCCCGTATACAAGTTGAACTGATGATGAAAATCAAGGGTTTATCCCTTAAAGTTAGCCGTAAAAAAGCACCGAGCATCTGGAATGTTGACTCTCTAAAACTAGGATGTGTCCTCCTGTGCGAATCTTACGGCAACAGCAATGGCAAAACTGACGCCAACAACACAACCCACCCAAAAAATCAAAAAAAAACCAAAAGACTTCAAAGAAGAGAAAATCAGAGAGTATCTACTTTTGATGCTGTGGTGAGATTCGTCTCCATATCCTTGGAATAAGCGAAAAATGATTCTATTTTCGTTATCATTCAAAGTACAATAGGATTCCTAGGTTTTTGTTTGTATGACAAGAACCAAAAACAAGAACAAAAAAAACAACAACCATGAATCCTTTTTTAAGAGTACGAACGACTCAATTCTCTTTAGAAAGGACATCCATGGGACAATTTGAGAGAGTGATGCTGGATATACGCAAAATCTGACGAAATTCACCACGCAATGCCACCTTATGCCACAGCATCAACAATGACATGTGGCGCCATCTCGTGTGATTTTCCAGTAGCTCCTTATCAGTGAATAGTTGATGAGACGCAAAAGAAAGAAAAAATTCCTACAGTATAAACAGAAAACAGAAAAATAAGGTAGACAGTCCTTCCAGGACATGCGCTTTATATGAATTATTTTGGAAGAACTTCGCTCTAAGTAAGTATGTAGTTTTTATGGATTGTGTACCATGTCCAGTTTGGTGTATTTTAACCTCAAAACAAACAGTAAAATACTTATATCAAAAAGATTGCGACAGTATGATTATTTTTGACAGCAAAAAGTTGGGTAACTTAAAAATTTCTTAGGCAGTGTATTCAAAGGACTTCGCGTACGTTTTTGAGATGTGATTTGCTGGGCAGGAAACAAAAGGGATCAGTGTTGATTTTTGTAGTTTTTTCGTTTTGTTTTTACTTTACTATGATTCAGGATATATTTGTACTCGTACATAAATAAGGAAAAGGTTCGACAAAGGATTTCCTAAAAGATTACTTTCTGACCTATGTTGTTTATGTAAGTTTCATGCAAATTGTCACACAAATACACAAAGGACTAAACAAAAAAGAGGACACTTTATCAAGATGGGATTAATAAATAAAGGGAATATGGGGTTGCGTGGGGCGTAGTGTGGTACAACAGTGGTGACAGAAGCGTCATAGGATTAAAGTAATATCCTTTTTCCTTTGTTTTGCCCCCTTTTAAGGTTAACATACATATATATGTGTCTGTGTTTGGTTGTACTACGTGTGGATATATAACGATATAAGGAATTTTCTAACAAATTGTTAAAGCGATATACATATGCATTAGATGGTTTTAATGGTTAACATTAAAGCTAGGCCTGAATCCACCCTCCTCCCCAATTGGCACTTCAGTAACTCGCTAATGAACTACAGAAGCTCTTACCGAGTTCAGTGGTTGTGCCAGAGTGCGGAGTACTTCACGTGGTTTTCGATGGAAATATATGGGGCGCGCAAAAATAAGACAACATGTTTTTGTGGTTGAGTGTGCGTCTGCTACGGACTCACTCAGTAAGGACGGGAAGCAAAGGGATGTAAAGGAATTTTAAGTTTTTTTTTTGTGTTTGGTTAGTCTGTATATTTGACATCGGGAGGAGAGTTTCTGTTCCTCATTCTATCATGCGGTGTTATTTCGCACAACCTAACGTATTTGTGTTCAAAATAACAGAAGGGGTGTTGCTAATAAGTGGGAACATACAAACATATATACATATCTACTTATACCTACAGCCTTAAAGTGAAGCTCTGATTTTGTAATAATTTAACAGGAAATGGATGCTGAAAGTAAATTGCATGCAATTCAACTCTTATTATTTGACTGAAGTGTTTTTACTCTACATATTTGTGTGTGGTGGCAAAATTGAAGTTTTTGGATGGGGATGATTTTGTATTTTATTTTTTGTAAGGGGGTGGTTTTGCTTAGTTTTTAATTTACATAATTTCGGAAATATGGTGTTAAGATGGCATAATTTGAAAACAAATTTTATGCACAGAAGGAATAGTATTATTTCGAATATTTTTTTTAATTTTTCTTTGTTTTTCTTTGCATTTAAATGTTAAAAAATTAATGGCTACAAAGTCAAAGAAAATTAATGGTAGGTGATGGCTTGATGAATATCTAAGAAATTGTGAACAAGAGTAACTTCTTCGTGTTCTACGTATACCTATGACTTTTTGAATAACTTTTGTTTAATACATTTTAAAAACCTTATTGCAAAATTTAAGAAGTTTATAACAACAAACCAAAAGAAATATATGAACAGTTTTATAAAAAAAGTTTTAATATAAAAATCAACCAATTCTGGATTGGATTTAAGATACTTTTTCATTTTCAAAACTATCTATTTGTGTAATACTAAAAAGACGAATTTTCGATAGCTTAAGTTTTAAATTCTACATAGCTTTTGAGTTATTCCAGAAAACAGCTTAACCAATTTCTCAAAAATGCATTTCTGTATAAGAATTTAAAAATGTTATTCTACTCTTTTTTTCTGTGTCATATAAGGAATGGAAAAATTAAAGTATTGCTTTAAAATAAACAAAATCACGGAACTTTAAGATTGTTTAATCGAGTTTATTTTTAAACGGTTTGATTTTTAAAATGGATCACTTTAGAAATGTACCCTTTCCCTATTTCATGTAATAATGGGATTTTGTTCAACTTATTAATATTAATTAATACCATATGAAGTTTAATCCAAATGAATTATATTTATTACTATGAATGAAATATGTATAACTTTCAAGAACAGAAAAAAAAACTGACAAAAAATGACTGTCCTAAAAAAAGACATTCTCATTAATTTAATAATGACAAAAATTCTCATTAATACAGGTATACGCATAAATTATCAGAATATTATTATGAAAAATATAGCTTCATATCCTTGTTCCGTGTCATGTCATGTTTTTTTTTTTGAACATAATTAATTTGGTGCAATTTAATATTGTATTATGTTATTCTAAGAATCAACTTGAAAAAAAATAAATAAATATTTTTTAATAAAGATAGATATTAAATAAAATTTCAATTAAGTTAAAGCTTTATTAACCACACCACAGTTCCCTGAAGCTTTTGTGGCAATCAACCGAAATTCATATTTTAATAATTAAGTATCATCATTCTGGTTAAACTTTCATGGCTACACTCAAACCTAAGAGCATATACCTACATACATTGTAATATCTATATTTTTTGTATTTAGGTACTGATACAAATATTTCAATCAAATATAAAATAAACCACAAAATTCCAATTATAATAAAATTCTCTTCAATATTAAGCCATCGCACATCATGAACTTAATAGAAACCTTGTTAAAGTTAAAGTTTTGTGATACATAAATAAAATTTAAAACTTAAAAACTAACTATTTTAAGTGACAAATTTTTGCTTAAATTAAAATGCTTTAAATACCGGGTCAAGGGGATGTTTTTGTACGAATTATAACTGTAGGTAGGTATATTTTTATCTGTCACTTCTGCAGTATTATATAGAGTAAACCGTAAAGAGTGGGAATATCCTTGAAGTTCAACCAGCAGTAAAATTTCGGTCAGTTTACGCTATAGATAGATCCGTGTACACACATACATACATACCTGCTTACGTATTTTCGACATTAAGGTCAGTCTTAATTAACCCATTGGAATAATGAAAATAAACTTTCCGCAACTGTATTTATATTGTTTTTGTTCCTTTATGCTTATTGAAGTTGGTTTAGGATGATAATAATAAAAGGGGATTGAATATGTGGTTGTTTTTGTTTTTTTTTTTTGTTTTGTTTAGGGTCTTCCAAGGTTATGGTCTTATGGTTAAACCAAGCAAGCAACCAACCAACACATTTCCGGTATTTCAATAATAATGGAGATTAATTATTATACTTACGACTTTTATAGGAAACATAGTTTCTGTTTATTATATTGGACTTACCTGAAATGAGAAAAGGAAGAAAAATAGTTAGCATTTGTAACGAAAATTGTATAAAAGTGATAAAATAGTTTTTCAAGCGGTTTTGGGTCCTAAAAGTTTGAAAGAAAAGCCCCATTTTACTTTCAAAGTAACTTAATTCTAAATAATTTCTTAATTTCATGTGGTCTTAAAAAACCTAGTTTTAATAAGTTTTTGAAAGTTTTAAAAAAAGGAATTAAGAATATCAAAACCTTTTTCAATGTTTTAGAATTGTCATGATGTAGAATATCAGAAGCTAGTTCTTACCTTAAATCTTTAACATTTTGAGGTGTATAAAATTTTACATTATTATTTAATAGATATCATACACCCTTCCTTACTTATGGTCTCTAGTCAGCTCGCCTTCTAGCTAGCTGGTCTCCAGTTTCGCACGGAAAATTGGTTGGGGTCTTTTTCTACCAGCGTGCGCCATCTTCTTCTACTGCGCCGTCTATCTATGCAGACAGGACTAAAAATCACTCGAAGAATTTATGTCTCGAAGCATCCTAAGACGCTCTAATCTTTCTTTGAAAGGGTTCAAACCTCAGCGCCATAAATGATAACTGAGACGTTGAGGGTCTTATAGATGGTGATTTCAAATGCTCCAGAAAGGACTTTTTTACTTAATTGCCTTCTAAGTCCAAAAAAGTAGCGATTTGCAAGAGTCATTCTTCGTTTGATTTCAGTGGTGGTGTCTTTGTCTGAATTTATATTGGTGTCTAGGTAGACAAAGTCCTTAACTAACTCAAAGTTATAGCTGTCCATGTCGTTGTTTTGTTCAAGACGTTGTCGTCGTTTAATGTTCTTTTTTTAAGACAGAATATACTTGGTCTTACCCTCATTGTCCACAAACCAATCTTCTAGGCTTCAATACAAACACTCCACTGAAATCAAGCTTTGATCTTCCAATTATGTAAATATCATCTAGGTATCTGAGTAATTGGATAGACCTTTGGAAGATTGTGTCTCAAGTGTTGACGGTTAAATAAATAAATCAATTAGGTGTCCATGAAGAACCAGGGCCTAATGACTTACAACCTTCCTGTATGCGAGTAATATTGTCAGAGATAGAAGGGACCTACTGTTTATATGCCGAATCCGAACGGCTATAATTTGAGAAAGCACTTTGCATGAAGAATTACTCTTGGACGATTTGTCAATTCCTCACAAGAGGCAGCACCCGTGAAAAAGTTAGGTGGCACAGGCTGGGATTGAACCCAAGACCCCTTGCAGATAGTCCAGCGCACTAACCATCACGCTACGGGTACTACTAGTGTTGACGGTTAAGTTTTGCACAATTATTTCCAGATGTCGATGTTGAAGAGGTCGCATAACAGTGCTAAGGTGAGATCTTTTCAGACCTGTGTTCACAAACGGATAAGTTTAACAGGGTTGCCAAAGCTAGACACTTCTTTGTAGAACTCTTCCCTAAAGAAGCTTAAATACTCCGTTTTAAAATCGATAAGGAGAGTGTGACGATTGGTGTCCTTACAAACTAGCGTCTGTTATTTTTAACTAATTCTGTAGGAAAATTTAAGACGCTTACCGAATGACTTAGCGTTTATTTAAAAAAAGTTGTCAACATCGATATTTTTTTTCAAGACGTTACAGTCTAAGAACAATGTGTATAAACATTGTTAAAAACGTCTTTTTTTTCCCAGTGGAGCATTTTTGAATTAAAATTTATTTAATAATATTAACATTTTTCAGCTAAAAAAAGTACATATGTTTCATTTTTTCATACACAAAAATTAGTAACTTGATTTTTTTAACTCATATTCAATTATATAAAAGACTAAAATACATTCTTGTGGCCATCAAAATTGAGACATTTAGAGATTTCACAAGATTCAAGATTCTTTAAATTGCTGGTCATTCACTTAAAAAATTTCAACCCCTTTATATAATTTAACAAATTAATTTGAAAGATTTTAATCAATTTGTTTTCTGAATCATATTATAAAACAACAAATTAATTAGTTTTCATCTGACATTCCATTTCAATAGCTTAAGGTCTTTCAGTTTAGTAAATTAAATTCAGACTTATTTGTACACAATGCACCATCCTTTATCTTCATTTACAACGTTCCTATCCTCCTCACCCCTTTACTCCGTCTGAGTCGTTACCTTGCCAAACAATTTGAATGTCTCTGCAATGTGAATTAAAGTCTCTTTAACCTTTTTAAATGTGTTTAATTTTCTGAAAATATTTTTGCAGCTTTTACTCTTTAAATTAAATTACACAACAAAAACCAAATAAAATATAAAATAACAAACAACAATTTGAAAATAAGAAAAAATAACTTTTAATCAATTTTTAATCAAAAACTCTGTGCTAGTGACATTATAATGTATTGTATGCGTCCTCAAAAGATATGTTTTTCTATTTTATTTTGAAAATACCCCTTTTTTGTGTGTCATTTAAAAATTGATTAAGTAAGAATATCTTTGGATAAATGGATAGGCCAACATCAAAAAAGAAGTATTTTCACAACAATAAACCAACAAAAATTAATTCTGTTAAGAAGAAGGACAAGTATACATAAAAATAGGAGGAACTTTAATCCAAGTCGAATTTGAAATTTATCTCAACTTTTTTTTGTTGAACTTTATTGTGAACGTTGATGTTTAAGTATTATACTAATTCTTTCAATTCACGTCAATAAACTTTTCATACATATTAAGAGATAGAAAATAAAATACATAAGTTCAAAAGTAGAAGCAGGTCGGTTGCCTCGAACTCTACTGGTTTTACTATGCCCAGGACCGTGACTATGTAGGTGAATTACTATTCTTTTTTATTTATTTAAGTTTGATTTTAATTCAATGTTATTGATTGATGACGCAAAGAATTCATTATAAAAAGCTTACGACTTCACCTGAAACATGTCGAGTATAAGTTTTACAAGTTTTTGGTGTTAAAAGTTGTACTTTTTAATATAACGCACTTTGAATTTCTAGTGTCTAAATAGTAGTCAATATTTTTACTTTGTATTGAAAATGTTCTCAAAACTTAAATAGATAAAGAAAAGTTCAAAATTATTTTGAGGACCAGCTTAGATTTGTATTTTTAAACAATGTTTTAATTCATTAACATAAAATGAAAAAAATAAATATTATTTTAAAGTTTGCAGGATTTTGCTCTCAGCCCACTGTGAATGTTTATTTTCCATTAAATCTTACCTTCTACTGTATTTTGTAACTACGAACCTGCTATATACTAGACATACATTACAAACATACATAATTCATATAAAAGAGCAACATAAGATCCAAAGAGGTCGTCCAGTGTAAAGTTTATTGTGCCTGTCTTAATTGTAAAGCCATTAGATAAAGATATATATAAAAGAAAACAGAGAGGAAGACAGAGACAGAAAGAAAATTCACATTTCACAAAAGGATAAGAAAATTATAGTCACGCTTTACAGTGTTCAGATACACAACATACACACACACACACACACAAACAGACATATACGTATAAATTCACAATGTGATTTATAAAGGCAATAAGAACTTACTATGAATCTAAAGAGGCGGAATAGAAATAGTAGCAAGGAAACATCCTTCTTCTTGTTGTATAGTTTTAGATATGTGTCTCTTCAGTGTAGAAGTAATGTAGTTATAGTGTTGTATATGTGATGTGTATTTGTCTAGATAAAAGGATACCTGGCTATTGTGTCCTTTTACAATTCTAATTAAATCGAGATTAAAGTGAATGGGAGCATTGACATAAAATTTCACTTAAAGATTCAATCAAATTAATGAATTACTTTAGTTTGAGGCAAAATACAAGGCAGTTGTTGTTTTAGTTAGATGGAGATACATGGAAACATTTTTAATGAAACTTTGGAAACATTTAAAAATTTGTCATAATTGTTCGTGAATTAGTGGAACATATTTTTGAGAGGCAAATTGACAACTTAATAAATTCATATTGTTTTCGTTTATATGCACTAAGCTTATTTTTTACCATTTATTTTGAATGGAATTTGAATCCTTAAAACCTCTGAGAGTTACAACATTTAAAAATTCAAATTTTTAAATTTTATACGTACCTATAGTTTTGACTTTTTGGCACTTTCAATATTTTTTTTCATATTACTTTAGATTAACAATACTGGAAATACAAGTCTAGAAAATCAACGGATGGTTATAGAATCTTAGACTCAGAGGTATTCAAATTGTAAATTTTCAGTGTTGCTCAAGAAATTTTGGTATGACTTTTTAAGTAAAAAACACCACTATCCCTTTGGAAAATAAGACATATTATACGAATGAGCTAGACAAGAAGAATGCTGTAAGAATTTATGCAATTTCTTCTCTAATCTTTATCAAGGATGTAAAAGTACATTTTTGTATATCAAGGACTTCAAGAGTACTTATACAATGTACCTTAAACGACTTCTTAACAAATATAACATTGAAGAAATTTATGTGAACAAATTAATTTATTACTATAAAATAAGCTCAATTGGAGTAAAATTTTTGAAATACCTAATATACTGACTTTAGGACAATAAAGAGATATCATATTTCATCATTTTACTTTTTGTATGTATAATTAAAGTTTATACATATTTATGTAAATATTAATTAAGATACTAGAATTTCCCTCAAGAAAACAAAAAGTAAATACCTGGAAAAGATGAAAACCTATCAATCAATAAATCTAATTAATGTATTTTGGCATTCTCAAATGTCAATGAAAAACGGAAAAAAGATTGTATGCGCATAACTTATTTAATCATAAATAAATATTTAACTGATAATCGAGAATATTGTCAATTTTTGAAAATGCTCAATTAAGCAACACTTAGGTTCGAGCTGTTAATCAAAAAGATGCATGCAAGGTTTTAAATAGTAAAAAATGTACTTCTTTAGAATTGTTTTGACTGTTGAGATAGTTTTTTATTGAATATATTGTTGGCTTTAAGTCGACGATAAATGGCAACATTTTTTATTTGACAAATCTAATAACAAGATTTTCCAATAGGATGTTAAAAAATGAATTATTTATAAATCATGTTTCAACATAATACAAATGCAGGTTTATAGTTTTAAAATGTTTGTTTGAATGAATAATTAACTACTATTTATTATAAGTTAATACTTTTTACGAAAGGACAAAGTATAACATAAGACAACTGTAGTTCACCAAGGCGTATGCTTACTTTTTGAGTTTTCAGAAATTGTGCCACACGACGACGTCAGTTAATAAAAATTAATATAAAAAAAAGGCTGGGATGTTTTTTTATAATAAGCGCAAACTCAAAAGGATATATTACCTTTATTATGTAGACACAGTATAAGCACTAGGAAAGGGAGAGAGGGTTTGAAAAGAGATGACGGTGCATATTCGTTTTGAATTCCTGAATATTGCAATGACTAGGAAAGACAGAGTGTGGTAAGACATTCCACATTCGCGTAGTACGGCCAAAGAACGAATCTCTGTATTTGACAGTGAAGCGGCCGAAGTTGGGCTGGAGGGTGTATTGATGAGCATTCCTAGAAGCGAGAGTATTACGGTTGAACGGCTATTTCTCTAGAGGAAAAACCATTAAAATGACGGTAAAAGAGATTGGGACAAGAAACATTTTTACGGTGTTCAAGTGACGTAAATGATCTTATGATGGTAATATCACCAATCAATCTAAATGCTCTACGTTCAATACTATCCAAGAAACTTAGAAAGTTGCAGGAGCACCAGCCCAGATATGGGAGTTATACTCAAGCTTTGGACGTATATAAGCCTTGTAGATAACAGCCAGATCAGAGGGGGAGAAAAACTTCTTGCATCGCCTTAGAAAACCCAAACATCTTGCGGCATTTTTGGCGACATCGCGTATGTGATCGTTCCACAAAAGGTGGTTGGTGGTCAAATACGAGAATATCAAGATGTTCAGTTTCCTCGATGCAAGTGCCATTTATGGATAATGGCGCGGGGGGTATATTTCGCTTTAACGATACAAGACAGCATTGCGTTTTCGAAGCATTAAATTCCACGCGGTTTCTTATTCCCCATTATACAATGCTTATTTGGTCGGAATTTAATGAGTTTATCATATTTTGTCGTTGAAGTTCCACATCCGAAGAAGAGGGGTGTGAATTTGAAATCGTCAGCGAAACAATGTATTGTATTAGATGTTGCAGACAAAAGATCATTAATAAAAATGAGAAAGAGTGTTGGAGATAAAACAGAGCCCTGGGGCACACCAGCATTTATTTTATGGTTTTCAGACTTGAATCCATCCAATACAACTTGTATTGAACGATTCGGAAGGTAATTACTAATCCAATGTAGGAGGGATTCATGAAAACCGAAAGCACGTATCTAGCACGCAATAATCTTACTTTCTCTAAAACTATGTAAAGATTTGTTCCACTGTTCGGTGAGATAACCCATGAGATCACCAGTGGACCTATTGCTACGAAAGCCATACTGTCGGTCATTAAGAAGCTTCCATTCTTCAAGATGTAAGTGCAATCGGTCGGTAATAAGACGGTGAAGAAGATTCGCCTTTTTTGGAAATAGGCTGGACAAATGCCGTTTTCCACCCGCTCGGAATGAGACCTGACGAATAGGACAGATGAAAAAGCTTACGCAGTGGTTTTACCAGTGTTGAAGATTTATGTATATTAAGATCTTTTAGGACTCTCGCTACTGTACGAGTGCGAAAGAAGATTTGCCCCATAAAATCACTAACTCGCTCAAGTACAGGCGGAGTCATAACACTCACTGGCAGCGTTGAATTGGTGGCGAACTGCCTAGCAAAGAGATTTGCTTTCTCTTAAGAGCTAACAAATGGAGTGTCATTCACAACGAGCGTAGGAACCAAGGAAGAGGAAGAATTCCTCATATTTTTTACAAATGACCAAAAATTTTTACTGCCTTTGGGACATTGCAGTATTTTTTGCCGTAATTTTTGGTCATGTACAAATTTGGTTCGTCGAATATTGGCGTTGCAGGACTTCCTGGCTTGTTTGAACTTCCTCAGTTGGATTGGCTTTAAAGCAACGGAGACTTATCTTCTTGACCCTCATAACCCTTTTACAGCTCGCATCGAACCATGCGTTTTTCTTACGTCTGATGCTTTTAACCCTATTAGGGATAAAAGTTCTCATTCCCAGGAGAATCAAACTTGTGCTCATACCAGCGCTGGCGTCAACGTCACTATCGAGGAAGCATAGTGACCAGTTAAAGATCCTGAAGTAATTATTGAGACCGTCCCAGTTGGCTTTCTCGTATTGCCAAACGGTTCTCTTAGGAGCTCTTTCTTTAACTGACCTGTTTTGATACGAGAAACTTGCTGATATAACACAATGGTCAGATGTGCCTAGAGGAGATAGAACACTAACAGTGTACTTGTCAGAGTCAGAGGTCCTGATAATATTGAAGCCATGAAGAATTGTGTACATTGAAATCGCCCGTAACAACGATTTCAGTGCGAAGATAGGACGAGACAATTCTTTGGATGGAATCACACAAAGCATCAAATTCAATAGAAGTTGACACTCTGTCTAGATTGGGGCTTCGATAAAGGAAGCAATAGTGAATGATTTGCTTATTCACGGAAAAAAGAATTGATGCAGAGACCAATTGTGGCAAAAACTGATAAGCAACATCATTTCTAATGTATATGGCGGGACCATGATGGGAAAAGAATAATGGCACCAAGTTATACACCCACCTGGGTTTCACTTAGTGCCAATACAGCTGACCTGTTTAAAGCAAAATGGGAGTACACAGAAAGAAAATTCCCTCTAAGACCACAATAATCTACCCTGACATGTCTAGCCATTGCAAATAAAAGAAGAACAAAAACCAAAACAGACAAAGACTATAAGAAAAATGCGACCCACACTGATAACTTTCAATCCCGTCTGTCAATTTGTCATGCTTTAAAGTTTGTAGGCTTTCGTGTTGGGTAAAAAAAGTTATCAGTTGAATTATTCTTAATAGATATATATAGTTAAGATTGAACTTCTCAAATCAAAATCAAATGGGATGGCGCAACAGTCCGTTGTGAACCATGGCCTAGTGACTTACAACTCTCAACCATTCCTGTGTGCGAGTACTGTTGTCAGGAATGGAAGGGACCTACAATTTAAGGCCGAATCCGAACGGCTAGTTTGAGAAAGCACTTTTTCATGACAAGAATTACTATTGAAGGATTTGTCAATTCCTCGCAAGAGGCAGTACCCGCTAAAATTAATTTTTTTAAATCAAGGTGGCACAGGCAGGGATTGAACCCTAGACCCCTTGCATGACAGTCCAACGCACTAACCATCATGCCACGGGTATTACGAATTGAACTTCTAGTTTTGTTTAATAGATTCTTAGTCGAAAACAAATTTTACCAATTTTAGAAGCTTTTTTTATTTTTTTACAAATTGGAAATAAATCAATATGTACCTACATATGTTTGTCATGCTTAAAAGTTTGCCTATATGTACTCGTATCAATTTTTACCAAATTTGCGTACTATTTTTTGTAGATTTTATTTTTTATGAAAAAATAGACTGTTGGATTTTTATATAAAAACTACTGAATATCGAAAACAATATTTTCTGTGAAATAAAATAAGTTTGAAGCCAATATTTCAAATTTTTGAAAAGATATTTGAGTCGAAAATGAATTTTTACCAACTTTTATTAATTTTTGTTTAGATTTTTATTTTTTATAAAAAAACTGTCAATTCGATTTTTCTCAAAACCTTTTTTTTTAAACTGCTATGGTAAAAAAACACTACCCAACCAATTTTCTTGGGAGTACTTCCTTCATTATTATCTGTATAACAAAATTTATTTGAAGTCGATATCTTTTCTGGTTTTTGAACTATGGACGACGAAAAAACGTCGCAAACGTAGGGATGTACAGTGGTACAAACGTACGTACACACGCACGCAAAGACATATTTCTAAAAATTTTCATTTCGACTTTTGGGACCTTAAAACGTCGATAAATGTCATAATGTTTAGTTCAACAAATCGGACCCATTATAATAACTTTCTATGGGAAGTCAAAGGTGTTTTATTTTTTCTTTCAAAAAATTGACATATTCCTTTTATTTGTCCGTAGCTTTTCTTAACCGCTGAATTATTTCTGTTTAAATTCAGAATACGTCAATTTCTAAGAATGGAAAGAAAATGTAATTATTTTTCATAAATTGACCTTTAGGCATTTATGAACATAAAGAAATATAAATTAAAACCGTTTCATTCTATGAGACCCTAGACACTACAAAGGCAAGAATAATTTGATGAGTATAAACTGTACAGTAGCTAAATATACTTGCATTATTTATTCTACACGTCCATTTGATGAATATAAAATATTATTATTATCTTCCCTTACTTTCTCATCTTTTGCAATTAATATAATTATTCCACCTAAATGTTTCCTCAGCTTAAGTACCCGAGCAATCAAAATAAACGTAGTATCATTATGACTCGTAAAATAAATTCCCTTCAAATTGCACGCACCAGGACGCTTTATCAAGCTATACCTATACCACACCAAAGCAGCACCACATCACCTGTCTTCATTAAGGATACCTTCCAATTATCATTAACAGTTAATCACTTAATTGTTAATTACTCTATACCTCTCATACCTTTCATCACCTACACTCTCTTCAACCTTCTTTCTCGCTCCTTCTAAATATTATCTTCTTTTCATGATATTATGAAGGACCAAAACAGACAATCATCAGGTATTCATAACAACGTGCATTACCAGACCCAAACCCTTATCCTTTCTTACCTTATAATATACATACCTAAACAATTCAAACAGTAGTACAAACCTTCGTTGTAAAGGATCAAAATAAGTATGCAAAATAAAGTAATCAAAATACTTATTTAGATAAAATAATTTTATAGTTTCGACCCCTTGCAACGCTGGGGCTAATTGGTAGAACAAACCACAAAAAAAAAACACAAATAGGGACAGCATATATTAATTAACCACTCCAGCCCACAGTGAAACAAGGATATTTGGATGTTCCTTTTCAGGAATAAGAATAAATGAACGAAAATTACATACTGACATTTTTGTGTGCTATCGTTAAGTATCTTCCATGCGTAAGACACCAAAAAATAAAGCTCAGATTCAGATCCATTATGGGACAAAAATATTCCACACAATGATGTTTCGGTTTTTTTTGTATTATCTTGTTTTACTTTTTGCTATCTTAAAAAGGATAACAACATTGATATGTACCTGTATGCAATACATACAAACCTACATTTTACTTAAGGCTATGATGGACTTCAATGTTAATTTAGTAAATTGGGTGAAGGACTTAAAAACATATATATGGTCAAAGTACAGCTACACACACACATTCGACGATAGAGAGTTTATGGTACACTTTACCTCTGTATATACATTTATGTACGTTAAAGTTATGACCAAAATATTTGGCATTCTTAATCCTGCCGAAATTCTCATATATAGCAAACCACAAAAATCTGCAAATCACAGTTGAGTTTATTTGTCTGATGAATATAGTTGGTATGTATGTGTGTTGTATGTAATGTAGGTAGGTATATGGAATACACGAAATGACGTGAAGCAGAGAGATATGATAATACACATGACTGGAATGTTTCGATGTATGTAAGGTATGTTGGTTGATAGTAAATTTGGTAAACAGTGTATGCTAACAAGAAAAGTAGTTCTTTGGGTTTTTATTGATAAAGTTAATATAAAAACTTATTTCTATGTTCATCATCGACGACATTTTTTGGGGTTAATAACAGGAAAGATTAATTCAACTTCAACTCTGCCAAAAGAAGAAATTCTACGCTTTTTTCATATACCTTAAGGCTGCTTTTGATAGCATTGACAGGAATGTTCTTATTATAAGCTATCGACTCTGGAAATATATTCGCAGATACTGGCTACTATAAAGTCTCTTCATAAGGATACTACTGCAGCTGTTTGGGATGGTTCGTCTTTGACAAACTTCTTCCCCACTAAGAAGGGTGTTCGTCAAGGATGTGTGCTAAGCTCTCTTCTATTCGTTCAGTTTTTAAATGATCTTCAGGCGGAACTTTTAATCGGTATTGTTTTAGACGATCTTCAAATTAACGCCCTCTTATATGCGCACGATATTGTATTGTTGTCAGATAGTATTTCCAATTTAAAACAGCTAATTGAGGGTATTAAGACTTACTGCAATTAATGGAATCTTGAAATAAAACTTGACAAATCGGAAATAGTAATATTTCGCAATGTTGGAAGAAGAGAAGCGTGCGAAAAATGGTTTTACAACAATTCTGAAATAAAGGTTTCTAATCAATACAATTATCTTGGGGTAGTGTTTAATTACAACATATCTTGAAATGAGTATCTAAGGAACGGATTGGGAGCATCTAAAAATTCCATCTCAACAAAGTTCAAAATATACAAGCTATTATTTTGTACTGTGCTCAACTTTGGGGATACCGCGTATACAACCAAGTCAAACATTTCTTGGCAGCTGCATCCTTTCTCATTCTCAACTTCTTAACGTTCTTAATGGCTACTGCTACTCAAACTTATATTATTTCTTAAAAGCTCAATAAAATATCGCAATCTTATTATAAATGAATTTTCAGAACTTGGGCATGTAACTTTATCTACTACTACTACTTACTAAGCTTATATATTTTCAAATTTCTTTTTTAACCTGACAGGCAACTTAAAGTTATTGTCAAAACTAATTTTAAACCAGCAATACTCATTTTTTGTAAAATCTTTTTGAAAATAAAATTATATATCTATCTACCTATCTATCTATCTAATTGGAAAGGTTTTTTTTCTTGAAGAGGTGGTTACAAACCGGACTTAAGAGTTTTGATTTAAATAAGTCAGACCAATCAAAACATCAATCATTAAAGTGTCTTTAACTTCAAGGAAGATGTAAATAAAGTCCAAAAAGTATTCGTACAGCAGCTATCTATGATGATTCGAGATAAAATATTTACTATTAAAATATATTAAAAACGGGTTTTTGAAAATCACAATCACAATTTTTTAAATTTGGTAAAAAGGTAAAGGTGGAAACTAACTTTTGTTCAAAAAAACACTTAAATAAGGCTGCTGTACTGAGACTTTTTGGACTTGGTATGTGTGCTTTCGAAGTTATAGTTAAAAGTTGTTTCCTGTGTTTGAAGACATTGATTTTTAACAGGTTAGTCACATTTGTGAACAAAAAGTCCCGTATTCGATTCAATATTGGCCTAGAACTTTTCGAACAAACGGATATGCTAGTTTTTTGTCTTAAAGGCCTTAAATAACATATGAAAAACATGTACTTAAACGGCAGCCCCATCTGGCTAAAACCACAAAATCTTTACTGTCTTATCTCTCCTATTAAGGCATGCTTAGAAATTTAAAAAAGATTCGATTTTTGTAAGGCAGCTTTTTATTTAGGAAAACTAAACAGGCAACATTTTAAGTTAAGACTGTTTTTCGTCAAGATACTTGAAATATTAAAGTTATTAAGTAGTTTTTTTAGAAAATTAGAACTGTACGTAAGAAAAACTGCAAACTGGATTTTTCCAAAATATTAAATGAATGTCAAAAACGTACTTCTTTCTGCTCAAAAAGTATTCTGGCAATTTAATTAATTGTAACTAAGATATATTCCAGTTCATAAATATTTTTGTTTTAAGTTAAGCTCATAGCTGGCATTCTAGTTTCCGTGGTATTATGGTCAATGCGTGGGACCTTTATGTCAGAGATCTTGGGTTCAATCCTTACCTATGTCACCTTAAGTTTTTTCCAAGATTACTGCCCCTTGCGAGGAATTGGCAAATCCTCCAAGAGTAATTCTTGTCATAAAAAGTGCTTTCTCAAATTATCCGTTTGGATTTGGCTTAAGAAAAAATTGAAGGTCTCCTCCATCCCTGACATTAATCGCCAATAGTTGACCAATAGTTGTAAGTCACTAGGCCCTCACCCTAGTTCTGAACGGACTTTTCCGCCGCCCAATTTATGATTATCCTAAGTAAACCAGAACAAATTTAAACTTTAAGAGAATTAAGAGTATTTGAACCTAAAATTTGTAAAGCGAAAATGGAATTCATCCAGGAAAAAAAGGTTTAAAATCAGAACCAGGAAAGATACTTATGAGACGTAATAATTTGTAAATTTGTCACTTTTTTCCTTTTTTTTTTAAATACTGAATTTTGTAAAAGCTTTTTATCTTCCAATAAAAGTAATTATTGAAAAAACAAAATGTATTTAAAGTCAATATCTCGTCTTGTTTTAAAAATGTATCTGACAGAAAGAGACGAACGAACGTCATGATTTTATATTCTAAGGACCTTTCAACTACGAGAAATTCCAACAGTATTTCAATAAAGAAGAAAGAGCAAAATGTTTAGTAAGGTAATTCTGAACTTATTAAATACAAGTTAGAAATGTTTGTATCTTTAAGAATACTAAGCCAAAAACTCTTTTGGATTCTCTGGAATGGGACCTGTCAATTCGATGCTGTTAAAGGTCACTCTATGTAGCTACATCTGAACACTCGTGACAGAACATATTTTTCAAGGAAGGGAAAGGGGAAGGAGTGCATGAGATGCAACTACATTTCATCCAAAGCCAAAAATGAAAACCATTAAATTATTTGTCTTAAGTCATACTGCCTATTACTTAGGGCGTCTAGATATTTTCTTAACTTCTTACTTAAAAAAACAAGTTAATCCTTGAACTGGTCATTACAACTGAAATGAACCTAAATTTCGTCCTTTTTGTAGATTTTACTTACTTATGTGTTACACACACAACACATGTGTCTACTCTCTTGTCTAACCGAGTGTTATTCTTTATTAAACCCTCATTTTATTTATTTTGCTGTCCTTTCCAAACTAACATAACAAAACTTTAGTAATTATACTTGACCCATTTATGTGTTTGTTTTTGTTGTTGTGTTTGTTATTGTTCTTAGTATGAATGTACATCACATCCTACCATCAGCAACTCATCTGTGATAAAACTGAAGTCTGAAAACAGGTGTGTACTGGTATGTTTATATGAAAGCTTAGAAAAGAGTTGCCTGGGTTCATATATTAACGAGACAAATATCGGGTAAAATTTATCTGGGTTAAAGGGTTATGGTTAAAGTTTTTGGGTTACTTTTTTCTTCTTTACACACTTTCATCACTCTTTCCTTGTTTTTTTATATGACTCATGCAAAAACCACACAATAACCACACAAACATTCTCCATTATTATCTCTGCCAGCCTATAGATTATTTTGTATCTACCTCTAAAGGTATACTTGATCCTTTTTCAAGGACAACACTGACAAAACAATGTACGAACTTAACTTATATTCCTTACACGATGGATGCGTTCATATACCTTTTTTATATGTGTGTATAGACCTACAACACAAGCTTCTATATAAGATGATTATTTGTTTTTTTTTCTTTCTTCATTTTCTTGTTTTGTTTTTTGTTGTTGGATATTTTACGGGGGAGGATGCTAAGGAACCCATTTCTACCTATAAGTATAAAAGTTTCTTAACAAATTTGTTCGGGTAAAAAGTGATGTCCTTAGACGAACTTTGTTCATGTCGTGTGGACTTGTTCCTATATTTTATTAAAACTGTATCGAAACTTAAATTGAGGTGTTAATGACACTATTTGCAATCTGTCATTCAATCAATCATACTCATAAATATATGCAGGGTCTTGAAACGGAAAACAAGTAACTTTTTTAGGTTTAAATTGAAAGGAATAAATTTTATCATCACAAGAGAAAGGTTTTACGTCAAGAGAAAAAAGGATTTGCATAATATGTGAGGCGTAAAACAATATTCAATCATGATAATAGACGTATGTTGACATTTTTGCGTTTTATATGTTCCATATTCTTTTTTGTACTTCTGTTTTGTTTTTTAAACCATAGGGAGTTAAAAATTTTCCGATACGTTTCATTTTTTTTTTGTGTAGGTATAGAAAACTGGGACAGGACAGTTGAATTTATCATCACTGAGTTTATCCTCTTTAGTCTCACGAGAAGACATTAACTTATGAATGTCATTTGGGTTTCGCATACCCTTTTATCTGAAATGGAAAATTCTATGAATATTCAATGAAATTTGGAATAAAAAAACTCTGATTGACCTAAATTATATAAAATTCTTTTAATGAAAATGCGTCAATTGTATCATAGTTTTTGTTCGATAAAATTAAATGTTTAAAGTATTATGGACTTTGGGTGGAATTGGGTCAGTGAATGAGCATAGTTCCTATAAACTTTTAAGCTTTATGCATGAAATTCGAATGTAGGTGGTTTTTTTATTAAAATTAAAATTTCCTACCCAAAATTGTATCGAAATATTTTATAGATAAATAAATTAGGTGACGCAACAGTCCGTTTTCAGAGATGGAGGGGACCTACTGTTTATGTGCGGAATCCGAAGGGCTAATTTGAGAAAGCACATTTCATGACAAGAATTACTCTTCGAAGATTTGCCAATTCTTCGCAAGAGGCAGTACCCGTGAAAAAATTTAGGTGGCACAGGCAGGCATCGAACCCGAGACCTCTTGCTTGACAGTCCAAAGCCCTATAACCATCAAGCTACGGGTACTACTACGACATATTTTATTCAAGCATGACTTTCAAAAATATAGACGAATTGTTAATGTTCGTATTTTTGTTATTTTTAAAACTACATGTTTTCAAAATAGTCCTAAAAATTTAATACTTGAATGCAATCCTTTTTTTATCAATTTTAGTTTTTCCTTATTTCAACTTATAAAAATATCCTTTTGACTTCCTAACTTTGACAGTCAATGTCGGCCTTATTGTTGAAGTTGTATCGGTCAAAGTAACTGTTATTTAATCCGTCAGATTTGCCAACAATACGTGCAAATGATAAAATGTACTAATTAAAATGAGTGTTTAGCTTGTGCAAATTACAACTTTTGATTCTTTGTCTTATGATTGACATAATCGTCAAACAGGACAAATTAGTTACATTATGGATGCAAAAATGTGGTCCTCTGGTTGGTTAAATGATCAAAGTTAACAATGCTGAAGAGATTTGCTGTAAATCAAAGCCGATGTTCATGAAATTTCAGCTAGTCGATGTCAAATCGCTCACAAGAGATAAAGCTTTCGTAGATTACAACTTAAAGACTTGCACTTATTAGAAATTCAAAAGAACAAGAACTGAAGGTAGACGATAAGAAAAAATGTAGGTGTGATTGCTGAAAAAAGAACTTAAAGCAGTTGGAAGCTGGTCTTATTTTCAGCCGTGAATTTTATTACTTGATGAATGTTCACCTTAAAAAAATTTAGTATTTTCAACGATACCAATTCACATGAGATCTAAGATCGTCAAACTTATCCCTAAAAAGTCTTAAATTGCGTGTAGATTTCGGGCTTAAATGGGCCACCAGAATCAACAATGAACACTGTAGGAAGATTGTATAATTTTTTACAGGAGTGATTTGAGTTCCAATCATTTCGCTTGGAGGTAATGTAAGGACTTATGAGGAGTTGGGATTTGATTTCATGTTAGGATATTTAAAGATTATCAACTTCAATAGAACTCATTCAATCCTTTAAATTCACCCTCAATTATGCAACATTGTAATGAAAACTTGGAAATTTCATACGCCCCCTGAATTTAATATATATTTTTTAAGTACTTTAAAAATAGCTTGAGTCCACATTGAAAACATTTACTAAAATAACATATTTCAAAATATTTCAATAATCGGATTGAAGCCAAACTTGAATTTAACTCCATTTTTCTTCTTCAGTAATCATCATTTAGCCCAAAATAAATATTATTCAATTCAAAAGTTATACGGAAAATAAAATTTCTTAGAAAATTTTTATATTTTTGTTTTGCTTTCCAAGAAAATTTATTCAACAAAAAACAAACTCTAAAATGAAGATTTTCTCTGATGATGCTTATTAAATACTTTTTAACTTTAAACTTTGATGTCATATTAAATTTAAGAACAAGCTTTTGATAACGAATATTTTAAAACTTTCAAGTACAAATTTTTTATTAGGTTCTTTTGCCTATCCCAGATCTTTTCAAAATCAGCTCTGTACAGAAAAAAAAAACTTGTACCCAAATCTAATCACTTTCTCGGGTCCTACCGTTCGTTGCGTCACGTCCGTCGTAGGTAGGTTATATACTTTACAAACTTATGTTTCTCATTTTACATTCAAAGAACTTGAAGGATTCTACTCAAACCTACTTACTAAACATACACACCTATACCGATCTACCTGGCTATACTGTCTTGAAAAATAACTTAGGTATGACAAATACTTTTCTTGCTTGAAAAATTGTTAAAAAAATAAGTATAGGTATAGGTAAACATCAACAACAACAACAATACAAAAAAATCAAAATTTTCCATTAAAAGTATCAAAAATCTTATTTGACTTTGCCAAAGTGTCGTCGTCTCCTTTAAAATTGGCAGCGTAGGGCACTTACGGTATACAAAAAAGTGCCACCATTTCTCATATTTTTTTTTCTTTAATTTTTTTTTGTTGACACATTTTAAAGTGCCCTCACTTCTTAACCCAACCTTTGCCTCAGAGCCAGCAGCATAAGCAAAGCATAACAACCCTCAAACATGACCTAGTCAAGTGAGCCGTTCTTCAATTGAATTTCCGCATTTATATTTATTTCCACTTGACATCTATTATATTATGTCATATTTTATAGTGATATGTATGAAAGTATGTACTGTACATTGTAAATATCCTTTGTGTCTTTTATCCTTGTGCCTACTTTTTTACACAGACCTATACAACTCTAAGATCAGAGTGTAGGCATTGAGGAGGAGGTACAGGAGGAGATGATAACAGTAAACCTGTTTTAATCAATTTTACATGTATATATGTATGTATAGGTAGGAGAAAGAAATATTATTTGAAACGGTAAAAAATATAAAAATGAAAGTAAAAGTAAAAAGGTGTCAGATCCAAGCCATTGTATGTTCAATGTGTTCGTTCACCTCGGCTTTGCCAGAGTCTTGAGTCTCAAAAGTCTATTGTTATATTAAGTGGTTTGTGTATCGACTTACTCACCCTCAAAAGTCTACACATAGTGACTTATGTGCCAGTGTATTGTGTGTTCTTGAAAGAAACCCCTAATCGAAAGCAAATAATAAATTCTATTTGTATGTTTTTTTTCTTTTTATTTTGTGCTTATTTGATTTATGACTTTCTGTTGGGCGCCATTTTTTTGTATACATCCACCTCTGCAGTGTATATATTTCTGTATGGGTTGGGCAAAAATGAAATAGTAGATATGTATTTTTTGTATAAGACACCAGGTAGATTGGTGAGTTGATTTTTCTTTTGCTTTACTTGCCTTTGCTTTGAGAAGAACACCACTTACTTGACTCACCATCATCATCATCATCCTGAAACATGGACGAGTTGGATGAGTGGTAAGGAAAATTGATTCAACATCCCATGAGGAAGTATATTTGCAAAATATGCATAATTCCTCCAGAGAGAATGTTTACAAAGTATTTCCAGAAAGTAGGTATGTAAAGTACAGAAGATTGGCAAAGGATCAAAAAAGAGTTTCCATCTAAATGTAGAAAGGTATATCCTTTTCAGGAAACAGGACATAATCTTATGTCATAAAATAGGTACTCTTGTATACTGTATACAGTTATATGTAAATTTTGGTTGGAATACTGGAGTATCAGATCAAGCGTCTACAAAGTTTTCTTTGAGGAGTTATGCAGAATTAAATCTAAAATTAAGTGACTTGGAATGCTTTTCATAGTTTCCAGAACCAAAAAAGAAATTAAAAATAAAAATGTAAAAAGACACCCCACTAAAAACCCAGTCTTCTTCTGAATTTTCTTTATATGCACAAAATGCATTTTTGTAGAAAAGCATTCTTAAGGCTTTGTTGCTGACAGAAAAACAATGTGGTTACTGGGAGAACTTAATTTCTGAGAAAAAAGCGTTTTTTTTGTGTAAATTAATTCTAAAAGGAAATTTTAAATGCAATGAATTAAAAGTAGTGAAAAGCATTGAAAAGTTATTAATTCAAAAACCGTTTCAAACATTAACTGCAAAAGAGAATAAATCAAAAATTATTCACACAAAATGTAGAATGTCAAAATTCTATGTATCTAGCAAAAA
This sequence comes from Eupeodes corollae, assembly GCF_945859685.1. Classification (NCBI taxonomy): domain Eukaryota; kingdom Metazoa; phylum Arthropoda; class Insecta; order Diptera; family Syrphidae; genus Eupeodes; species Eupeodes corollae. The sequence goes on from NC_079148.1 coordinate 44,897,488, forward strand.
AGTTGCAAAGTACAAGGACGAACATTTTGGATAGAAAAATTTACAATCTTTTTAATTAAGTTATATTAGACTTAAAGGGAAAAGTTACAAGACAACAAAATACTATTTAAAAGAAAGCAGATCGAAATAATCATTACAAAACTTAGAAGTACCATTTTAGGATAAAACATAGAATTCAAAAATATCTTACAAAACTTGTTGAACAATAAGTTTTGCATCTTGCGATTACCTTTTGGATTTTCAAAAAAAAGTTGTTACCCTTACTTGATATTGCTTCAAGGAAAAACATAGAAAATTTGGAATATTTTTATTTATTTAATAATAATTACTTTAACATAGAAAACATAGAACGACAAATTCAAACACATCAGTCACTCCTAAGTATTTGGTTTTAATCTGAAAGAAAGTTGTAGGTACCTGTTTTTTTTAGAGATTTTGTATTATATAAGAAAAGCAGCAAAAAAACATAGAACGCGCAGAACATAGAAATTTGAATGAGTCACAAATTATGGTCTTAAAATTTAAAACTAAACAATATTCTATTTAACGAGTAATCAGCTATTTTCAGGAGCAACATATTGATATCAAGAAAAAAGATAACATAGAAAAAATTAAATTACTAAATTAAAAATATCAAACTCGTTGAATTTGAAGAAAAAAGCTTTGTTCACTTTATTGTTTATAACCAAAAAAAACATAGAATGAAAAATTTAAAACAGTTAAAAATCACAAACTTGAAAGAATCAAGCCATTCATAGTATGATTCAAGAAATGCTTACATTGTTAAGAATTTTGCATTCACGCTAAAAAAAACATCAACTTCGAAAGTAGTGCAATTTTCTTTTGTTAAAAGGTTGAGCTTGTTAAGATTAAAAAACATAGAAAACACTGAATAAAACATTCAAAACCTAGCAACTTGATAATGAAGAAGTGAAACATCATCAAATACAGTTTTTAAAGTAAGTTTATCTTTTAAAGAAACATCGAAAACAGCCAATTCTAAATTGTCATAATTAAAGACTTGGATCATCAGCACTTATACCCATATTCTGTTACTTAAAAATGTATTCCCATGGTTATTATATGTATTTTACGAAAAAAGCTTTTTATGTGGGAAAATTTGAAGCCATCTCATTAACTTTGTTTTTTTTATCCAAAATCATGTAAAGTACTCTTATATGTATAGTAAATGCGAATTACAACCCGAGGCTTTTCAAGCTTTTATAATTGCTATGGAATTTAAAGAACATTTAAGTTGCCATCGTTTCCAAAACGGAAATGCCTTGAGCTGGTTTTATTTTATTTTTCTTTTGTAGCATCCTTTTATTTTTTCCTTTAAGGAGAATTAAAGAAAAAAAAACAGAATCTCTGAAGCTCTCGATATCCATAAACATTTTTCCTTGAATTATTTCTAATAATAGAAAATAATAGAAAATTCCTTTTACTTGTTTATTGACGCCCATAAGACATTTGAACCCTATGTAAATGTATATCCTATACCTACCACGTGCTGCTATGGCGTAAAAGTAATCGAGATAAATCCATCAGCTTCTGGTTCTGACTTCGTAGAAAGGTATCTATACATAAAGGTGAAAATTATTCAGCATATTTTTATGAACCTATATCTACCTCGATATCCAAAGAAAAATGCACAGAGACAAGAATAAATTGTGCATGGGTGGAATCAAACAAATCAAACGATGGAAATAGATTCACTTAACTTCCCCACAACCTACACATTGTCTACCTGAAAGGCTTCAAAAATGCTAAGACCATGTTCTGGATAAAAAAAAAAAACAATTTAGTAAGAATTCACATGAATTTCATATGGTATTCATTTGGAAGGAAAATTAACATCACTATTCCTCATCCATCAAAGGTCCTTAGCCCCTACAAATCTACATACATACCATTCAAGGATGAAGATAATAACTTTTCAAACAAACAAAAATAGAACAGAATATCTTTGTTGTAAGAAAACTTTTTTTTCGATTTTTTCTTGTCTGTATACTTTGGTTTTACTAGGAATTCGTATAGGATTGAAGTTTTATAAAAATTTTGCGTTCTCTTGTAAGCGATTATATATAAACGTGTAGAGGTTTGTACCTATGTTTAAATGTTGATATATTTGTATAAATTTTCCATCATCGTTTCTAAAGCAGATTATAGAAGTACCTCCATGATATATACCTTTGAAAATAGTTTTGTTTGAATTTCTGTAATAGGTAGATAAATTTCTAGAACATGGATTTTAATAGTGAAGCTTACACAAGCTTTAGTTATAGCGAAATATATATAGTTTTTTCATTTAAAATGTGGTTTATTTTATTTCATTTACCTACCTGTCCTGTTTTGTGTTGTGTTGAGGATTAAAAAGAGCTTAGTCCATTTTGCTTTGAATATATGTACAAAATTGCCATTGGCATAACATAAATATGATGTACTAGGTAAACCTACTTAAATAAGTCTTATGCCAATATAAAATAATGCATTTCTGTATGTAACTGCGTTTGGCCCAATTAACATTTAAATACCCGATTTTTCATAGAAACCATTTCAATTTAGTGCAAATTAGTTTTAATCCATCAAATAAAGCTAAAATTTTGTGGAAAAACTAAGAACATTTAGTAAAAATTATTAGAATAAGAGGTTTGGAAAAAAAGGTTTATATACAATTAAAAATTCCATTTAGCTGAAATGATTGTATTTTTTAGAAATCAGAAAATAGCTTTTTCAAAACTAAAAGTTTGTAATTGTTGGAGTTGATTCAAAATTCCAATTTTTTTTTTTGAATCACATCGTTTAAAGGGAAAATAATATTGAGAAAAGTTGTTCTGGGCACACAGAGCGAAAAAAGACCAGCTAAAATTAATAAGATTGCCTTATTAAGGTGTTTTACTAAGAAATCTTATTGAAATGAGTGAATAATATGATATTTTCATAGAGAAATCTCATTGATCTTATGAGGAATTTCTTATTGAATTTTTGAAGAGTTTTTCGTATACCTTTCTCGTAGAATATCACATTAATCTATTTAAATAATGAGTAATTCTTATTGATGGGAAGTTTCAATTAGTCAAGCATATACAGTCTTATATTCAAATATCAAAATATGGATATCTTCTTCAATCAATAAGAATTCTTTATGAAAAATTTAATAAGAAAAACTTACTACTTTTTAGTTTAATCAGTAAATCCTCTTAAATCAATAAGTTCTCTCATCCTTACAGCTCTCTATAAGGAAATCTTTTTAACCCAATAAGATCTCCATATTGCATTATTCCCCAAATAATATGAAAACCTAATTAATTTTCGGTGTTAAGAAGACAATCTTATTAAAACTGATTTTCTTTAAAACCAATAAGAAAATCTTATCAAAACAATAATATTATTTCCCAGAAACTATTATGTGGCTATGAATGCTACAAATAACAGTATTTTTGAAAAATAATAAGAAAACCTTATTACTTTTCGGTTTAATAAGTAAATCTTCTTAAAACAATAAGGTTTCTATAAGGAACAACAAGATCTCCACATAAAACTTCGAAGGGACGATCACGTCACTCTTGTAATAACTGTACTTCGTTTTATGATTTCGTTTTATGATTTCAGAGCGTTCGGACATTCATTTTTCTTAAAGTAAAAATAATTTATAGCCTTATGATGGAAAAGGAAAGTGATTCGCGAAGTGTGACACTGAACGACATTGAAAACTTATTAAGCGAAAGAAATAACTTAAGTGAAGTATAAGTTTGCCTTGCATTTCGTGGAACGAAAAGGACGTTGAGGAAACCCAAAGAATCTATGAATCCTGGGAATTAAGTAGCTCGATTTTGGCTTTCCTTGAAATGTATGGATTAAATTCCTCCATCAACTTGTTAAGCAAAATTGAAATAGAAGATGTTGGTAAATTATTCACAAATGTAGATATCTCAGGCTACTTTGGCGGGAGAATTCAATTTCAAGTTGGATTAAAAAAGTGGAGAAAAGACAGGGTAAGTGATTTTATTATAACACTGTTAGTTCATAGGTATAAGTTTTCCTGCAAGTTTTTAGATTGACATAGACTTCGAAAGCCTGCATCCTGGAAAGGGGAGTCTTATGTTCACGAAATACGACAGTTTTATTTCAAAAATGTTAAGACAAAGCGTCAAAAGAAATGCTGAAACTTTTGCATAAGGATGAAATCTCAAAAGGTTTGTCTTTTTTTAAAAAAATAAACCTCAACAATTAATAACTTTTTATTTCACTTTCTTTTCAGATTCTAGAGACTGAATCAAGTCTCTCCTGTTGCACTCAATACTTCAGCCTACTCGACTGAAGAAAGGATATTAACCGACAATAGCTTATGCGCAGTCAGATTTTGTTGTGCATGTCAGATCAACAAATGATCTCTTTCCGACGCTGGACAAAATAAAGCTGTCATTCTTGGAGAATAAAGAAAGTCTTCAACCCAGGGTCATCGTTGTAGGTCCAGAATTGCACGACCTCAAAGACTTCTATGTATTTTGTGACGGGATAAGGTACAAAAGCTGTTCATTTATAAAATGCCTTGATATACTTATAAAATTATGTTCTGTTTATAAAATTAAGTATTCACAAAAAAGCAAACTAGTCTGGACATTTTTAGAGCAATATTTCTTTCAAATTGAATGTGAAACATTTTCACCTGTTTCAAATTTAGTTAAAAAAATCTCTTAAGACTAGCACAACAATACTTCATAAATACCTACATACATGGGATAATTTGTCTTTCTCAGAGCATTTTAAATCATATTTGGTTGGAAATGCTAGTCCGTCATATTCAAGTAACACTGTTGAATTAAGTTCTATAGATGGACCTCCATTCATTCGGTCATTCGGCAAAAAAAATATTGGAAATGAGGAATGTTGTGAATATGTAGACTTATGTTATTATTACATGTGTATTAATATTAATATTACGTTTTTACATAATTATAAAATAACATTTTCTAATTATTTTCGAAAATACAAAATAAATATTTGTATAAGGAACTGTAATTTGAAAAAAAAAATTATTCATTACAAAAAAAAATGAAAGTAAAATATAAAAAAACACATTTGGTTTTTCTTTTTCTTTTGGAGAACTAATTATGTAAGTATACGAAAATCAGTTGGAAACAATAGGGAAAACTAATTAAAACCATGTGGAAATCTGCTGGAATCCATATGGAAAACTTATTGAAAATATGAGAAAAACTCATAGAAACATAAGGAAAACTTTTTAAAACTATGTGAAATACTTTTAAAAATAATATGAAGAACTGATTCAAAGTAGGTGGAATAATTCTTAAAATAATATGTAAAACTTATTGAAATTCACAAAAAAACAATAAGTTTTTCTTATTGATTCAAGAAGATTTTTTTATGAAAATTATGAGATATCTTATTAAATATATGTGGCCTTCTTATAGAATGGATGTCAAGATTTCAACTAGATTGTTTTAATAAGACTTTCTAGTTGGATAAAAACTACAGAGAAATCTTATTGTTTTTCTTCTATTTTATTTGGTGCTTTTTGCTCTGTGCAGCTGTTATTTTTGACACTCAACAATCAAAAACAACGATACTTTTTAAAATGGAACGACACAAGACTCAAAAACGCCTTCAAATGGTGATAATTTGATAGGAAAATTTGAGTTGTTCTGACCGTTTGCTAAAAATCAGAGAACTGTTGTTGTCAATTTTCGTATATCTTTGAATAAAGCACTTCATAAAGATTAGTTAACATAAAAAATAAAGCAGTCTGATCACAAGACACTTTGTATCTTTGTCCATTGGAACCTTGAAATACATCATATTCAGTGATGAGACTCGTTTTTACCTTGAAAAAGTTCATTGTTTTAAGAATAACAATTTACAACGTTTCTGATTGGAGCTCACTTATTGAAAGAAGAGGGTAAGAAAACTGTTAAAATGAATGGACTGCGCTTCCGAGCTGTGATTTGTGTTGTTTTTCAGTGCAATTAGAAGATAATCTTTATTGGGAGTGTGATGTTTGACAAAACCACAAAAAAAATCAGTCGATAATTTCTTTATAATTCATTTTATAAATCTTATACTTAATTAATGATAGTGTACTTATAATAGTGGCAGAGCAAAAGGAGGGTGTTTATTTGATGGTGGTCTGTATGTCACTGACTAAAAGCTATATGCAAACGTAAATTGCATATATGTACTATAGGTTCATAATAAATGTTAAGGTTTAGGGCAACTGCATACGTGCATATTATATTATTACATCGATACATTACAGGGAGAAAATAACATCTTGTTATATTATTTCTCCAAGGGGTTATAGTAATTTTAAGGTGTAACACCTTCATATCGTTTTTTTTTTGAAGTAATATAAAATGTTATAGCCTATTCCAAGGTTACACAGTCGGTCCAGAACATTAAAATTTGAATTCTTAAATTGACAAAAAAAAAGAATGTAACCCTAGCAGTTTCTGTTGTTGTCTATTGGTATAAGCATCTCTTCTTCTTTACAATGAAATCCTCTTTAAAAATACTCGTCAAGTGAAACCCTTTTCGAAATTTTAAAAATTATACACATACTTCATGGCCTCTCAAGTGTTTTTTACACACTTTTGTTTTCAAAATAGTTGATTGCGGAGGGTGATTTTACATATAATTTAATAATTGTTCATTTAGTACAAGTAAAGTACATTTCTTAATATTTGTATAATATTTCGACATACACAATTCCCAAAGAATAGCTGAACACAATTTTTGAATACTCAAGCAAATTTGCTGATATTAGTATCATCAGTTTTGGGTCTTGAATACATTTACCGCATTTGTAGCTATAAATCCCAAGTCCATATATTAAATTAGTTATTCGCCAAACTTACCTGTAAATAAAAAGAAAGAAAAAGAAAAATATTAGATTTATTTAAATATAAGACATAAAGTAATTTAAAAAAGGTTAAATAACAATATAGGAGTATGTATATACATATATATACATTTTGAAATGAAGAAACACAAAAAGAAACCCAACAAATCCACCCAATCTGTAAAAAGACAAAACAATTTACCCAAAAATATGGACCGTGACCCGCAGAAATATCTTTTATAATGCAGATTATTCAATTCATTGAAGCATCCTTCTTAACCAAAAAAAAAAAACAAGACTCAAAAAACAAAACAACATCCCTCGACTATATTTCATGGAGAAACAAAAAACAACCCTTTGTTAAATAAGCCATACAAAAGGTCGAATTGAAATAGAAGTGGTGCGAAAAGTCATTTTTTTATGCTCTTCTCAGTTGTGTGTTGTTTTGCGACACTAAGGACTTTTTGGGGTATATTTTATATCCTTAACTTATTTTCTAGTTCTGTTTTTTTGTTTTCTGTTTCATTTAAATTTTTATTTAAATTTAACACCCACAATATTGAAGTAGGTGTGTGTATTCAAGAAAAGAAAACAGAATTTAAATATATTTCTTGCAGTGAAAAAACACCTTGAATTTAAAGGAGTACACAGAGAAAAATCAAGGACGAATCAAAGAAAGGATGTCTAAAACTTAAGTATGTTTTATGTTGTTCATATTAAATTTTGTTTACTATTCACATTAAATAAATAGTAAGAAATTGCTCATAGTCAGTTTAAGGGAACACTTTTAAAATTCAACATTGACATTAATAAAAAGTTTTCAGATTTTTAATACATGGATATTTATTTCAGTGCATAATGCAGGAGTATTCATTGCCTTGTTCTTATGTGTCCTTTGGGGAATTTCAATTCCACAAAACATTGTAGTGTGGAATGTTTATTTTATTCAAATTGTTTTGGTATTATTTGTGTGTTTCTTTTCTTAGTCCTAGAATTTTTCTTCGTCCATTTTGTAATTCAATTTGTTTGTGATGTTCTCGCAAAACAATTTAGGGTTTAGTATTTTTATTTTTTTTTTTTGTAAAAACGTTGCCCAGGTGGAAATATTTTTTTTTTTAAAGAATAGTGTGTTTTATAAGGGATGAACCTAATACGTATCTTGATATTTCTATGGGGACCAACGTAAAATATTTGTGAAAAAGTAAAAAATTCACCTTTGAGAAATATCCTTTCAAAAAACAAAACGATTTAATGCAACATTATACACTTTCGGCTTTTTGTCTTAATTAATCTTAAGAATACAATATGTATTAAGGATTATAATGCAATTATCCTCAGTGCATTCTTTTAGTTGTTATACATGAGATCCGTTTAAAGGATTTTTGTCTTTCTTTGTTAATACACTTAAATTTGTTACAATTATCTTCTTTTGTTTTTAATTTGTTTTTTTTTTTTTTATATTCTTTATTGGCTTTTATAAAAATAAATAAAACTAAAGAAAATCTAAATGAATAAAAAACATGAAAGAAACATGAAAACGCATAAAGCAAAATTCTAAAGGATGGTCTAAAGGTGAATATTGGGAATTTTTGATTTAAAATTCATCATGTAGTTTTTCAAAAAAATTGGTTTTGTGACAAAAGAATTGTTATGTATATGTATTTAAAATAAATGCACGACTGGTTCTTACGAACTTGCTCATGTATATAAGGAGTCTGTCATGCCCTGAATTTTAAGATTTAAAAATGTACCTGCACAGAAAGTTAGTTTGGTAAAATTGTTAGAGCTTATTAATACATTTTTCAATTTTGATTTATAAAAAGTTTTTAGCATGCAGGTACCAATAAACGTTTTACCCGTTTCGAACAAAGATTATGACCAGTTTTCAATATATCGACTTTCGAAAAAAAACATATATTATTTTTTGTTCAAGGCAAATATAAATTAATGACATTTTTTACGATCAAATATCATTTAAACAGTATAAGAGCTTGTGCAGACAAAAATTATTGAAATCGGTTGATTAGTTCTTGAGAAAATTAACAAACAAAATAACGGTTATAAAACCATTTTTTTAAATTAAAAGAAGCCTAATAACGAAAACAATTAAGCGAGAATAAAAAAAACTATCGGTTTGTATTTGAGAAAATTTAAAGTCTTTGAAAAAAGAAAAATCCGAATTGGCTCAAACTCTTATTAAGCTTTTAATAGGAAGTTACTGTAATGGGTCCTATTTGTCGAATTGAAGAGATGTTTAGAAAGATGTCTGTGAGTGCGTGTGTACGTACGTTCGCAACGTTTTTCGTCATCCATAGCTCAAGTAGCTCAAGAACCAGTTGAGATATCGACTTCAAATACATGTTTTTATACAGATAATAATGCAGAAAGATGCAGAAGTGGCTCTCAAAATCTGCGTGCATGTGTTTTTTTACCATAGCAGTTTATAAAAAAAGTGAATCTTTTGGTTAACCCTAAATATCTCAGGAACCGATAAAGCTAGAGAATTGAATTTAATTTAACATTATACACATATCTGAACGTGATAACGAACAAATGTGTTTTGGAAAAAAATACAATCAACGTTTTTTTCAACTCGAACATTTTACGAATAAAAAATGATTTCATTTCCCAACCAATTTTGTGGAACGAAAAATATAGTTTTTAAGATCTGGTAAAATTTTGAGAAAAATCAAATTCATAGTTTTTTATTATAAAATAAAAACCTAAAAAAAACATTATTAAAATGTTGTAAAAATTGAATCTTATTTTATCTTATAAGAAATATTGTTTTCAACATTCTGAAAAATTTTGAGAAAAATGGAATTGACAGTTTTTTTTACAAAAACTAAAAACCTAAACAAAACATTGATAAAAGTTGGTAAAATTGATTTTCGAGTCAAATATCTTTTTTTAAACTCTGAGATATTGGCTTAAAACTATTTTTATTTCTTAAGATATATTGTTGTCAATATTCTGTAAAATTTTGAGAAAAATCGAATTGACCGTTTTGTTTTTACAAAAAACTAAAAATCTAGAAAAAATTTAACCAGAGGTGGTAAAAATTGATTTTTGACTTAAATATCTTTTTTAAAAGTTTGAGATATTGGCTTCAAACTTATTTTTAGTTAAAAGAAATATTGTTTTCAACATTCTTAAAATTTTTTTTAGAAAAATCGAATTGATAATTTTTTTAAAAAAAAATAAAAGTCTACAAAAAAACAATATTAAAACTTGGTAAAAATTTACTTTCGACTCAAATAGCATTTGAAAAATTAAAAATATTGTCTTAAAATTTTTCTTATTTCACAGATATTCAGTAGTTTTTTTTATAAAAATCCAACAATCCGTTTTTAATAAAAAAATAAAATCTTCAAAAAATTTTACGTAAATTTGGTTAAAATTGATGCTCGGTTTTTGATAAAAATTAAGAAAATCTACTAAAGTTGCTAAAAATTTGTTTTCGACTAAGAATGTATTTAACAAAACTACATTTTCAAACTTAACTATTTTCTTATATGAATAATATTGTTGTTAATTTTAAAATTTTAAAGAATAATTCAACTGACAACTTTTTTAACACAACACGAAAACCTAAAAACTTTTAAGCAAGACAAATCGACAGACGTTATCGAAAGTTATCATTGTGGGTCGCATCCCAGCCTCTTTTTTTAAATTTAAAGCCAATCGAGGTTATGGTTTGGGCTGTAGAGGTCAGGCAGACAGACATACGGACGAAATCTTAAGAGCCATAATTTCGACTTCTCTAGCATTGAATGTCATGTTTGACTAAGTTCTTGAGTTCAAATTATTTTACGAATGTAAAACTTGACATATAAGGTACCTACACAAGAATTTCTAACGAAGTTTGTAACTCATGTTTTATAAAATCTAAGTTCTTTAAGAATAATGAATTGTTTTTACTTTTCATCTTTTAAGTTATGAACTTTTAAAAAGACTTAACAAAATTATTAAACAGTTTGCAAAATATTATGTTTTCTATTTCTAGGCTGAGATATAGTTCCATCTATTCAAATATTTATCACCCAATCCTTTTTAAGCGGATATTATCCTGAAAAGTGGACTTCGATTTTTTCTTGAACTGTTATTAATTTTATTTATTTAAAATCTTGACATTAATTTTTTTAAGTTGTTTAAATTGTCCCCTGCGACTTTGGGTGGTTTTAAGGAGATACATTTCAGAAATGGGCTAATTTCCCCATTGAACTTAATTTCCATACTAGCATAAAAATCTTAAGACAAAAAAAAGTTTTTTTACCAAAGTATCAAGTACAAAATATAAAACAAATTACACCAATCATAAGTATGTATTTATTTGTCCTCGTACTGCACAAACCAGCTCAATTATGAAAATGTTTAATATTTTTTGACAGGATGTTAAATTTGTATACATATATACATTTAATTGTCGTCCTTGATCTAAATTCTTTAGCTCCATACACCATACATCAACCCTCGCCATGTATAAACGAGGTGGTGCTTTCAGCAACATAAGTTCTTCTATTCTTTCTAGAATATACGTATACTTATATTGTTTTTTTTTATTTTTCTTCAATTTATTATGCACATTTCTGTAAGACAATTAAATAAAATATAAAACAAATTCTTAGCGCAGTTCCTTTAGCATATCTTCCTGTTATTAACTCATACCCTTTATATACAGCTAGCCATCCAGAAAACTAAAAGAAAGACAAAATAACACAACAACAACAGAGCAAAAAACAAATGCAAATAACTAGATTTAAAATTACATAACTCTCAGCTTGGGGTTGCATAGTGTATAAAACAATACAAAGTACAAAATTCTACCCCAACTGAGCAGAAAATGAGCGGGAAATCCTTTTGTTTCGTTTCAGTTGCCATAAGGATCATGAGGATGACGACTTTGTATACCAGCAGCTACGCCAGCGAAAAGGACGACCGATGACGACGAGAACGACAACAACAAACAACGAACTAAAATACGAGGGCGAGTATGATGAAAACGATGACAACTCCAGCTGACTTATGATGCACGACACAGAATGTCGTCCTATAAACGTCATAACCAACAACTGTGCGACTGAAGTTAAAATAAAATTTTGTAAAAAAAACACAATAAATAAAAAGGAAGTCAAATTGTTAGACATAGAAAACCACACCAGAAAAGAAAACAAATTAAAAGAAAGAAATTTAAATCTTGATCTTTCTTCTCCGTTCCATCACGAGGACTGTACTTATATACAAAACGACACGAGGACGAGATGATGTCGAGGATGCCTATAACCTCAGTTTAAGGAAACATTATAGAACAATAGAATTGGTTCACTAAGGTTGAAGGATTTGAGATTTATAGCGCCTGAGTTTTTATTTTAAGGAAAAGGAAAATTTACTGCCAAAACAATCAAAAGACTCGGGATTAAGTTAAAGTTAAAATGTGACATCAAAACAGGATTAGGGCATTTCCACTCTTTGAGATATAAAGTCCTCCATTGGCATTCTGAAGCCAACTGAGTGCTGACGATGTCCTTGTTTATTTGACTCTTGCCTGTTTTTTTTACAATTTAAGACTTAACTGCCCTGAATTGTCAGTCTTAATTTGACGAAATCCGTTTAAATCCGCAAGTACATACGTAAGCTTGAATAAGGTTATTGAATACCAGATATGAAAAAGAATGCAATCTTTTGGGAATACAATCTTTTTTGACCTCAATATAAAGATTACATTCCTTAAATCAATGAAGAGCTTGAGACTTCAAACTCATTTGACTTTGAAAAGATTGCAATCTTTCTCTGATTATTTGGCTGAAATCATTTGATTGGTTTCATTTGAGAATTCATGCATTCTTTAGAAGTCTTTATTCAATCAAGAGTCATGGAGTAAATTGAAGTCATTGCATTCACTTAAAATCTTTGCATTCTTAACTTAATACTCACTACACGCTTTTAAAATGTTGATTTTAATCGCTTTGTGTCTGACATCAAAAATCAGTGTCAGTAATTTTAAAGTTAAATGATTCGTTATTGCAAAATTTATGGTTCCAAGCTTTAAGTGAATTCAAAGAACGCAATTTTCAATTTGAAAAATGGTTGCATTCTTTTACGAGCCTGTTGAATAATTTATGTAACAAGGTGTTGGGCAAATCATAAGAAGCTGCATTGGTTCGAAATTTGTTGTCTTAGGAGAATCTCTGGTAACTTAAACTCCATACATTTTATAAAATTAAAAATTCATGATGTCATCTGAACTTTAACATTAGCGCCTTTACCCTAAGGATACTTAATTCAGCCGTGATTTGCTTGTGCCATGCACCCAATTCAAAATAAACGTTTAGAAACCTTACAAACCTTACACAAGTTGTGAATACGAGTAGGTATATACAATATACATATATTTGCCTATAGGAAAATTCAAGAGTCAGAACAAAATAGCGGTATAATGGTCCATGCTGGTTATTGTTATCCTGTTACAGATGGAAAATAACAATTCGGATCGTTGCAGTTACTTTTACGATGACTGCTCGCATTGTTTAGTTTAGTGAGGTTTGTATAGGTTTATAAGACTCTGTGCTTCTATTTGACTTTTTTTTATTATTCGTCTCGTTGGGTTTATTTTTTTAAAGTACTTTTGACTTAAAAAAGATAAAATTCTTTTTCAAATAGGTTCCTTTACCCATTATTTTATCTATTTTTTGTCCTTTTTACTATTTTTTTATTTTTGTTGTTTTTTTTAAACAAAAAATTTAAGCGAATCATTAGGATTTTATGAAGGCTGTTGAAGGTCCCTCTAACGAGAAGGAGGTTTGGGAAATAAAAATAAAATAAGAAACTAGTGATTCTTTAGTAGAATACATTTTATAAGACTGGGTTTATTTTCAACACTGTTTGCATTGAATTTGTTTCAATAAAGAAAACACTCAACGGGCTAGAGTTTCACAAATAAACATATATTTCAGGATAATTACTGGTCAATTGTTTGTTGAGCGATTATAATAAAGACAAGAACTTTATGTCCGAAACACCATAACAAAAGGTATATGTATAACCTTTAGGGACGGAAGATAGATTAACGGTTTGGAAAAATGCGTTTGTTTGGGGTTAGTTATTTAAATGAATAGGGTATTATTGATTTAAGCATTTTAAATACGCTTTAGAGATTTTTAAGTTTTATCAAAAAAATGATGTTTACTACAAAAATTATATGGCATAGTTTTCTTTGATTTAAATAGTCTGTATTTTAAAAGAAACCTGACGAAACGCAATAGACTAAAAACCGCAAAATAAAAGTTGTGCTATAATTCTGATATCATTTTTTAAACTTCTTAAGAAAAATTCTAAAAAATAAGTTAAAAATATAATTCCAATCAAATTTTTTCAAGTCATAGTTTTATTTATCTATCATTTTAAAAAATTTGAGAGACATTTTTTGAGTAAATTTTGTGAAATTGAATTTAGAATTCTAAGAATATCAAGTTGACAGACGATTCATTAATCTTCTTATCACTATTAAAGATGCAGCTTTTTCAAAAGTAATGCATGAATTTTCAACTTTCAATTTAATCGATTTGTCCGATTTTTCGAACTAAAAATTTTGACATTTTTCGACTTTTCAAGGTCTCTAGAGCCTAAAAAAGAGGTTGGGATGCGAGCCACACTGATAACTTCCCATCCTGTCTGTTGATTTGTTTTGCTTAAAAGTTTGTAGGTTTTCATGTTGGGTTAAAAAAGTTGTCAGTCGAATTATTCTCAAAAAATTTAAAATTAAAAACAAAACTTTCATATAAGGAATTAGTTTATTTTGAAAATCTAATTTTTTTAAATAAATTTTTAGTCGGAAACAAATTTTTACCAATTTTAGTAGCATTTCTTAAATTTTTACAAATTGAATGAATGGAATTAATTTAAGAGATATCTAGAACCGAATACCAATTTTTTTCAAATCTGAGTACTATTTTTTGTAGATTTTATTCTTTATGAAAAACGGACTGTTGGATTTTTATAAAAAAAACTACTAAGTATCGAAAACAATATTTTCTGTGAAATAAAAAAGTTTGAAGACAATATTTTTAATTTTTAAAAAGCTATTTAAGTCGAAAGTAAATTTTTATCAAGTTTTTTTAGGGTTTTTATTTTTTGTTTAAAAAAAACTGTCAATTAGATTTTTCTCAAAAAACGTTAAAAACTTTATTTTTCGTTGCACAAAACAGTTTTGGACATGAGATAATTTTTTATTCGTAAAATTTTCGAGGTGACACTTTTTTTCTCAGTTTTTTGATTTATAAAAAAAACCTTAATTGGATTTTTTCCAAAATATACTTTTTTGGTATCACGTTACAATATATACTATAAAATTTAATTCAAGTCTCTAGCATTTTTGGTTGGGGAGATATTTAGGGTTAACCAAAATGTTCACATTTTTTTAAACTGCTATGATGAAAAAACATCCCACTTAATTTTTTTAAAAGCTCTTTTGGCATCTTTCTGCATTACTATCTGTATAACAAAATTGATTTGAAGTCAATATCTTTTCTAGTTCTTAAGCTATGAACGACGAAAAAAACGTCGCGAACGTACGGACCTACGGTCGTACGAACGTACGTATACACGCACGCATAGACGTCTTTCTAAAAATATTTTGTTTAGACTCTAGGGACCATTACAATAACTTCCTATAAGAAGTTACTAAAAGATTTTAAGAGAGATGTACATATGTGCAAGCATGTTCACGTTGGTACGTCAGTACTTTGGGGAAGCTTATTTTGGCGTCCATTTCTCAAAATCTAGTGCACTTCAAATATATTTTGTTAAACTGATTATTAACTAAAAGAACGGAAAGATGCAGAAGGGACTCTCTTAAAAATTGAGTGGGCGTTTTTTTACTATAGCAATTTAAAGAAAGTGGAAATTTTGATTAACCAAAAAGTTCTCACGATCGCTCAACACTATACTAATTATATATTACTTTTTTTTTTTTAAATCAAAAAAGGAAACTTAAAAAATAAAATAATTTTCCACTTAAGTATCTTTTTTTCAAAATTAAAGATATCAATTTGAAAATAACATTCAGTAGAAAAATCGAATGGACATTTCTTTTTTCTTTTAAATTTTTTATAAAAATCCAAAAGTCAAATTTTTTTAATAAATATAAAAAGAATTTCAAAAATAGTAAACAAAATTGGTAAAAATTGTAGTTCGATTATCGATATCGCGTGAGTAAATGAAGATATTGCCTTCAAACTGATTTCAATTTTTCAAGAAATACTACTTAAATTTGGTAAAAGTTGGTTTTCGACTAAAAATCTCGTTAACAAAAATAGATTTTTAAAGCATTTAGTAAATTTTAGTTAATTTTTTTTGGAAAAATTCAATAGACAACTTTAAAAAAAAAACACTACAACCTACAAAAACAACAACAAAACTAATGAGTAATGGTTTTCGACTCAAGTATTAAGAGAACTAAAAAAAATATGGACGTCAAATTATTTCTTTCACACAAACTACTGTTATGAATATTTCGTTTAAGTTTCAATCGAGACAAATCGACAGACGGGATGGGAAATTATTAGTGTGGGTCGCACCCCACCGTCTTTTTTCATTTAAGTTAATATCTTTTTACTGGAACCAACACCGAAAACAATATTTACGTTGAATTTGAAACGTTTCCTGGAATGTGTTAAAATAAATCGCCATTTTGATTGGTCAATAGAATAGGTTCACCTGTATTCATCGGGAAAATAAAGAGAAACTGAAGGAAAAATTGAATCACAAACAATTCTTTTAATAAGTGGACCCTCCTTTATTTTTCGTTACCTCAAAAATTCTATTTGGCATGGAATCATACATTTTTTAAAAATATGTTAAAGAAATTTTTGTCCAAATTGTTGCCCAGACTTTTAGACTTTATGGACTCAAATATTCTCAATAATATTTAGGACTGGTGAGTAGGGAGGTCATTCCAACAATCCAACATTTTGTTGGTTTATCCAGGCTTTTAAAACTCTGCCGGTATGGATGGGGCCGTTATCCTACTGCAAAGTCCATTAATTGGGTCCAAACATTTCATTGAATTTCGGAAAAGGCCTTTCAAGAATGCTTTTGTATGAAATTGCCGTAATTCGTGATGGTGGATTTTCCAGCTCAAAAGTTCCAAAATACGATATTGCCATAACACCTCCTTCACGGGTATTAAGACGCAGCAATAATAATGTTTCTTTGTGGGTTAAGTGGAGGCTTCTTCTTCAGTTTCAAGTGCTTGATGTTTGGGGCACTCCTAATCACTTTCTTAACCGTGGAAATGCTTGCTGTTGTTCCACATGCTGTCTTTATTTGAGCAGCTGACTGACACCAATTAGACTCCAGTCGAGCAATCAATCTCGTTCCAGCAGGTGGTGTAACTTTTGGGCGTCCTTTCATATTCTTCCCATAGTTTTCTATGTTTAAAAAAATTACTCACAAGATTTTACGATTTTAAACTTAAACTTTGTCTGCGTAGTTTGATTTTAATTTTTTCTTACAAATTATTTCCCATTTTTTCTTAAAATTGTATTTTAAATACTTTAACTTCACTTTGTAAAAATGTCACGCACCGATCTTTACAAATTCTGGACCAAAACTAACTTTAAAGCAGATGAACCTAATCTATTGACTGATGGGAAATGCTCTTTTTTTAATTGATTTTTATAGTGTGCTTCCAATTAGCAGTTAGGACATATTTTCAATTGTCTCTTTCTTGTTAATAGGTCGATAATGAGACTTGATTTCAGAATACAAAAGAAAAAAGGTTTTTGCAAAGCTCTACTCTGTAGAAAAAAGACTTTACCTTTGTAAAAGCTGCGAACCTATTCTATTGGACGGCAGTGTGTCTCTAAGAATCATTTTAAACTATTATAAGATCGTTAAGATAGTTTAATATAAATTTATCACTGACTTTTTAGTTCAAAATGTTGAACGTTCTTTTTTTGTATATACATCTTCGCTTAACTATTTGTACTTTTTGCTGCAAGTTTTTCTGATGTCCACTAACAAGATCTCAATAATTTGAGAGATTCTTCAATGCCACACATTTAAGTTTCATCTAAGACAACTTTCGATTTTGTCAAAGAGTTTATCATCAAGTCTTTTAAATGCAATTATGTTTGAAGATATTAGTGTTTGCCTATGCACATATGTTCATTTAAAATATTATAATTTATATGATTTGTTAAGTTAGTCTTGACGAGGTTGTAAAAGAACTACTTACAAAGAAATAAAAATATAACTTACATTCATTGCAGTCGTAAATCTTTATTAAGTGTGTTCCATTGAGAAACTTAAAGCTAGCAGAGTTAAATTTTAACCTCATTGTTGGCATTTATGTAGAGTTCTTCTTAGACTGTTAAACTATAAAAACAGTTTAATAAAATACAACTTTTTGACCTACTTGAATTTTTAGACAAGAGTAAAATGAGTTCTTTATGTAGACTCCTTTAAAGGCCATATATTATTTTTAGTTGGTATTTATTTTGAGATTAAACCTTTATATGTTTTTTTATGAGTGTACTTCCCATGTCTAGAAATAAGGTATGAAAGAGATATTTAAGATCTTAAACACCCTGTATAAGGAACAAGAAATTTAATTACTGTTTTTTTTTCAAGGTTCATTTCATATTTTTTTATTTGTATTTATACAAATGTACATATATTTTGTTTGAATGGTGTAAAAAGCTTTCGAAGACCAAAAGCCTAATGATGGTAATTAGCTAATCCAATAGTCGTAATGGCAAATATAAAAACATAGTTGAATGGCATAGGCAAAGTATAAATGCTTGATAGCGCAGTGTAAGTATACATTGTAACTGTAGCAGGGACTTAATTTCACTCTTGTTTTCTTCGCTTTTTTTTACTTTGTTGTCATTTCTTGATATGATTTTTTATTTTGGTATTTGTAAATGTTTACAAAAAATAAGAAAATCAAATAAATTATAGACATAAAAATGAGAAGGCGTTTCTTGATGTTGTGTATGTTAATGCATAAGCTTTGGTACGTGACCTAGCCTTGAGTAAAAAGACGGAGTGGCGGTGGCGGCTGGCGACGAAAATGTTGATCTGGTTCTTATTTATATATAAATCTACCTCATAGACAAAATTAATGTATTGGAAGTAATGGGTTCAAATTTATTATTGGGTAGGTAAATACAAATTTCGCATCTATAAGAACAAAAATAAGTTGTTTTGATTGTGTCTGGAAGAAGGATGTGTACATACAATACTTTGTATGCATAAATTAAAAGTAAGCCATTTCGTAGAAACGTTTAAATTTAAATGAAAACATTTAATATTTAAACTAAATACTTGTTTCTTCACTAAAATAAGATCTTCTTTTGAAAATTCCAGCTAAAAATAAAACCTAACTTTCATTGAAGGACTAAATTAATAAATTATTAGTAAATAATGTTAAATAAACAGAAAAAGAGAATGACGGTGCTGGAAAAAAAAATAAATTATCTTCCATTTCCAAGAATTTAAGTGCTATATCAATAAAGTTATTTAATTATAAGGACTAAAGAAGTCAAGTCGTTGCATTAACGAATCTTTAAGTTCTAAACAAAAATGATCATTTTTTGCAAACAAGTCTTATTCTTCTGTCAAAAATCAAATAAGTTTATGTATTTATAAGCCAACTTAACGTTTACAGGTAAAAAAAAAGATAAACATTTCTTGTGAATTAAAATAAATATAAAAGTGCGTATACGCCTAAGTGCACTATTTTTGTTTAGTATTTCCAACTAAGGCCAGTCTAATGAAAGTTTTGGCTTAGTAAGGTTTGGAAATACTTAATAGGTGTACAAAACTTAATGGTACTTAGTTTCCTGGAATTTTAAAGATACAAAAATAATAACTAATTTTAGAACTTTGAAAAAGAAATGGAAAAAGTAAGACAAAATCGTCGGTTTTAGTGTACACTGAGTTACAAAAAAAATGGGGCACCTTGAAATTTCGCAATAATTTCAAATATGTAAATTATTTTTTTTTAAATTTAGTATTGTTTATTAACATTTAATATTATTTATTTATGTATGTACAAAACAAAGGGAAAGAACTTTTAAATAAAACATAAATAAATTAGTTTTTGTTCACCAAGTAAAAGGTATAGCCTTCCTTAAAATCTATGAAATCTTTAATTGGCATAAAGTTTTCAAAGATCGCGTGGTCCCACTCCTCAATTTACTCAGATACCTGCCCACTAAGTGTTTCGGGATGAGCAGGATGCTTCCTTATCATTTATTTTTAACAGATCCCAAATATGTTCGATGGTAGGGTCATGTCCGGGATCATGGCAGGCCATGCCATTACTTCGATTTCTACTTCTTCCAAGCATTGTCTTGCATCAGCAAGAAATTTTCAATAATGAATTGTGCGAAAGGAACCCAATATTGTGCTGATATTTTAGCGATTCAATAATTTTAGTTCACAGATCGTTTCACTTTGCACAGCCCAGCTATTCCCCGCATGGAAATTCCTGCCCACACCATGAAGTAACCTCCTAAGAATTTTTCCCGCTGGGTAAATTTTGTATAATGTATTTCGCACCTGGGAGTCAAACTGACGTCCGTGTAGATGCAAGGATGCTATATGCTTGTCTACAATCTGGAAGGAAGAAGCCCTTACTTGCACCTCCACGTGGGAGCTTCCGGGGAGCAAGTTAGAGAAATCAGTGCAGCTCGATGATGAATGATACTGATCAATTCTTAATTATTGAAAAAGGCACAACTTAGAACTCTACTGAAATAATTCTCAGCTTGTAAGCGAACGCAAGAAGCTACGGTTTACTTCCTTCCTATAATTAAATTTTACGATCGATGGTAAACACAGGACTGTCGTCCTTCCCCTTGGGCTTACCTAATGATACAAATTATACAAACCCAATAAGTATCAGTAAATATACAAATCAAATGACTAAGTGTTGCCGATATTTAATATAAGTTTAAGAAAGTCTGAAGTGAAATTTTTAGGAATGACGTCCATTGTAGATAAAGTTCGGCTTATTGCATCCCACTTCTTCTTCTGTCAAACTATCAAAGAATAATTTGTCATGCGACTGAACATGTGTACCACGGGATATGTTGAAGCCCCTTGGTTAGTTCCAGGAACATATGTTGAGATGGCCTTCTTGTGAGAGTATCGTGGTGGCTGTGATTTATCCTATATGCAGAGGGTATTGATTTTTCATTACTCAAAAAAAAAAATATATAGATAGACTAAGCCAATACCAAAGATTAACAAAAAGGTGAATTTGTTATGTCTTGGAAGCTTAGAAAGAGGAACTCACTCGAAGCATTTCGCCAAATAAGAGGGAGTAAATCTTTGCATTTCGCCAAACAAGAGGGAGTAAATCTTTGCGTAAATCATTTTGGTTAATTTAAAAAAACTAAGCGAATTTACAATGCGAATGACAGCAATTGTAAGAACTTGCCGTTAAATTAAGGCTTATAGCCAGGTGTTGATATTGTAAGCTATTATTCTCTCTCTGTATCTCCCACCTGATTTTCTCTACACTCTTTTACGTCCATGTGGTCAGCGTTGACAAAACCTGGACTTATCAGTGAAGAGAATTATAGCCTAGTAGGTTTCGGCTCAATCTTGGTTAAAGGGAGCAAATTCCATAAATTCTATACGACCAAATTACTTTCCTACAAACGCTGGCCTACCGTTTAAGCGAGCGGTTGTCCCTCTTCTTGATTAAAGTCTGTGAGACACTTCAACCGCTATTTGGTAACGATCTCGAAGGCTTTGAAGTACTAAATATCTCGGCGATAATAAAGCGGTATATTATCAAAATAATAACAACACATCATAAAGTATGACTGTGGGCCTTTTTTTATAACTCAGTGCATATAAAATTTTTAACTTGAAGTTTTTCATTCTAAAACTTATTTTGAAAAAAAATGTTTTCAAATCACACATTTAATGTTAAACATTGTGTCGACATTTTTTAATCAAAAGAATATGTTTTACAAATTTTGATTGAAATCTAAAAAGTGAGTATTGAAAAAAAATGAACTTTACACTTTTGATTGTATCAAAACTTTTAATCACTTTTAGAAGATTTACATTTTTGGGTATGACATTTCAAGAAATGAAATGTTTTTACTTTCCTGAGTAACAACGAAAAATAAATATATTGACAAATCGACTATTTTAATTTGGACAGCTTATTCTGAAGCCAATACAAATTGGTGTATTTTTTAAATTTGAATCACGGGTGCAAAATCAGATCGAAAAATTGAATCTGAAACGTAGCTTTCCAAAACCAAATTCTAAAAATTTCATAAAGAGTCAAATAAACATTATAACTTAAAGTATATAATTTATTTTTAAGAACTTTATTGTATTTTACTGTAGACTTAAAAACACCATTTTTTGGTATGTGTCTTTTTGTAAATACTTTGTAAAAGAAATATTAAAATTATCTGATATAATGAAAAGGAAAGTTTTCATTTCAGCTTTTTAATTTTAATATTTTATGACCCAAACCGCATGAGAAATATCTGCGATACAAAAACCACATAGACCTACCTTTTTAAGGTCTTAAGTGCCAATAAATTAAAATATGCTGCACTTATTTTGTCCAAACCAAAGGTGCGTACAGTACATCTACTTAACACACTTTTTACATAATTCATATAAATTAAAAATAAAGTACGTGATCCTCTATAAAAATCAATACCCCAATTTCTATACAATTATGTCCAATTTCAGTTCAATTCCAAGAGCGTGTTCCAAAACAAAAAGACCTAATACCTTTTATACGAAATTCTTCAAAATATTTGTGTGTATACATTTTGCTTGTCCAGTTTAGTTCATATAAGAAATTCATTAACAATCACCTCGAGATGCAATTACAAAACTTGCATAATAATTTTCATCGATTTTTATATACACTTATGTGTTTTCATTATTATTACCATCACATAAGGTCGACGTCATATGCATATTATTTATTACATAACTTCTTCTTCTTGTTTTTGTTCATACACTTACACATATACGTATGTATGTACTACCTGCCAGAAGACTTTAAAGACTGGACAATTACCCCCTGATAATCATCAATTCACAAAACCACAAGCCAACAGCCAACAACCAACAACCAAAAGCTAAAGACGAAAAAGAAGACGAAGAAGTTGTTGTATCTTAACGAAAAATAAAGATACAATTGAAAGTTCACCATAAACAACACTGATGACATATACACAATCAGACATCGCGTGACGGGGTTACTTATATACAGTTATTGGTGATGGTTGCAACTTTTGTGTTGATGCAAAAACAAAGCAATAACTGCTGCCACTACCGCTGCCGGGGAAAGCAAAAGATATAAAACCTACCAACCAACTATTTCTCGACTCGAACTCCAGGCCAGCATAAAGTTCGTCAAAGAAAGTCAATTAATTCGTTTAACACGAAGACGACGAAACGACGATCCCTACCTGAGGCCAAAGTTACTAGGGTTTCAGTTGTGGAGAAATGATCATTCACTTTCTATAATTGAAGACTTCGTAGTGGGAGACAGTTATAAGCTTATTCTCAATCGGTAGTTGAACAGTTGAAGACTTCAAGCCGTACCTAAAAAACCTCAAAAATCCAATCGTGCGCGCGTTGCTCTACGAATCTAAATCTTATCGATTTTTTCATTTAATTGATTGCATCTGAGAGTTCGTGAAAACAATTTAATTTTTTCAAAATGAAATCCGTAATTTGTTTATTTGCTGTCATCACCATTGTTGCCTGCTATCCACAACGTGAAGGAGCCGCCTACACAAATGAAGCCATCCGTCAGGCCCAGCAGACATTCTTAATACCCAAGGATGCCCAAATCCAACAGGTGCAAGAAGGAATCGAATTGGGAGCCTACGAACAAATTCCCGGAAATCAGAAGATCAATTTATTCGAAATTCTCGGTGATCAAGTGCCATCAGAAGTGATTAACAATTTACAAGCGCAAGTCGACCAAATTGGAAGGAATTAGGACTTACTATTTCCTATTTTCACTAAATTAGTTGTCTAATGAATTGTTAATTGTTAATGTTTAAAAAAAAACCTTTTGTATAAAATTTTATTAAAAATCCGTTTTTCTGCTTGTGATTGAGCGAAAATCAAATTATCAGTGAGTTTTACTTTCGAAATGGTTAAATTTGTTGTCAATCAAATCATCATCACCGTGAGTATAAATTGATCACGAGTGAATGGAATACACTCATGGTACTTACATTATTGATATGTCATGGCTATTTTGTGAAGTATCTTCACGTACATTCTTTGGAAGCTTGGATCATCGTTGGGTAATTTTGTTTTCCATTGCATTCCGAATACCAGATGTGATTACTTTATCCATTCCAAATACATATAAAAATGTGCGTGAGAAGTGCTTGGATATTTTTGTTTTATTCGAATAATAATAAATTGATTGGCTTAGTACGTAATATAATATAAAGTAAAAGTGAATGTTTCTATCAATTTATTTAATACACAAAGCACGTACATTATGATGAGCAGCCAAAATAGAAAGCAAATGATGATACTTTAAATTTTATTGAACTTCCTTTATTAAATCGAATATAAAATAGTATTTTAGCATGACGAATTTTTAAAAAACTATAAGAGAACGAATTGTTTCTTCGAAGAACTTCAATTCCAAGCAATCCTTTTTTTTAATATTTAATATTAACAAATTAAACGAAGTTTAAATAATTCTTTTACAAGAGGCTTCTAAATCGAACGGACTTTTAAATATAAATTCATTAAAATGTCTTCAATTTTCAATGAAACTAAAGGGTGGTTAAATTTTAAGGGCAGATGTTGAATTTTAACCACACCGTTTAGGCCAAGTATTTTTTTAAATTTCATTTGACATTTCTATATTTAAGACTAATTCAATTTGAACCATGGAAAAATACACAATCTAACAATGCCTTAAAGTAATTCGGGATCAATATGAAAATGGGCGTTCGAAAAAAATGCATATCGTGATTTTTTCGGTCAATTTATTAGTCAAAAACTGCGTACTATGACAAAAATGTGCAAACATTTGAGCAAACCACGATATGTGAAAATACCTGTACATGCTCGATGCTCATACTGCATAAAATATTGCTGCAGTTCGCAAAGTGTAGGTGAAGAGCCTTCCCGTCCGCTGAAATTCGTCGTCGTTCCCAACAATTGCACCTCTCAAGCTCATCGTTGTGCATATGATGCAAAAAGTTTACAAGGCGTAATTGACTAAACTTTAACCTTTTAACTATTTCCAACGTCGTCAATACTCAGAATGTTTGTAAGAAATAGTGGATAAATAATTTTGAAGAAAATCATCTTCAGTGAGGAGGCACATTTTCACTTAAGTGGATTCGTCACTAAACAGAATCGCCGCATTTAATATATAATGATAAATCGAAAGTGATTGTCGAAAAACCAATGCACCCACAAAGACTGACTGGCTGCACCATCGGGCCGTATTTCTTTCGAAATAAAGCCGGTCAGACAGTTACTGTAAATAGTGTTTGCTATCGTGAGATATGACAACAAAGTGTTTATGCCCTGAACTGGAAGATATGTGGTTTTGAACAGGACGGTGCTATTTACCACACGTTTGCTTACGAGATAATGAAGTGGTGGTGATGTCAATAGGCTGCCAAGTTCATGTGATTTGACACAGTTGGACTCCTTTCTTTGGGGTTATTTGAAATAAAAGTTGAACATTGGATGGAGGTGTGCTGCCAAGGTCACGGCGGCCATTTGTTCGATAATTTCTTCCGTACATAATCTAATCATACCAATACTACGTAATAAAAATAAATAACAGTAATTTCCTAAACAATTTGTGTTTTATTTAAAATCAACATAGGCCCGTTAAAATTTAACCACTTTTTACAGTTTTTTAAATTGATCATGTTTTTCTGTATTTTTTAACTTTCAAACCCTTGAGCCCTTCCTAAAAAATGGAAACTTAAGAACATTTCTTAGCAAATAAATATAAAACAAGTTATTTAATTAATTTAGCATTATAGTTTGGGATTATGTTAGCAGAATTAATTGTACTTGATCAACATAAATATGATAGCACTTCAAGAACAAGCAATTCGTCATGAAGGAATAAACTTGTGTCCAAAGTTTATTATCGAATTTCAACTGTTCCTGATGTAACTATGCCTAAGGGCAGTTTATGTATTTTAATTAATATTTCCATCATAAGTTGAGAAAAGTACCAAAGTATTAAATAAGAAAGACTGATGTCTTTGTCCTTCTAAAAGTTCACTTTATCAACGAAAAAGGGAAAAAAAAGTTACAGATACTTGTATATCAGTTACAAAAAAAACAGCTTACAATTTACTACACTATAACTTCATAAACCTACAATAATCTAAAAGTTATACTCTATGTCAACAAGAAAAGTCCTCTCAATTATCCGACGAATAAGAGCAGCCAGCAACTTTTATAGAAACAAATCTCTACAAACCATCAAAATAATCCAATGCTGTCATCTTGTCAGACTTCAAGAAAAAAAAAATAATCTATATCTTGACAAAGTATATTCTTATGAAATAACAACAAGAAAAAAAAAGAACTAAATACCAGAGACTTGAGAAAGACTTCAGTACAATTTCAGGACACACATCAAATCACATCAAAGCAGATATAATACAGTCCACCGTTTTGTTTAGGTTAAGTGCATTTTCTTTCTCTCCTGAAAGTGTAGTGTAATATTATGAAATCATCTTTCGTTTCACAACAGATATAGATTTATCCTTATGTGAAAATAAGGATACATCCATCACTATTGCCAAGTACTATAAAAACAACAAAAATATCACTTTATAGTTGATAAAAAAAAGATAGCTCTGTGGTATGAGCAATTTCAAACTATGTCACAGATTTTGCTACTTTGTTGTCCTTTATTTTCCTTACTGTGCTATTGCTTCTGCCATCTTCAGGATAACTGCAGTGGAATGAACTGCAATGAATTGTTTGTGAAGTGAAATAAAAAAAAAATGAAAAATAGATACCTAGCTTCACTTTAAGCTGTTTCCTTATTTTTATATTTTTGTCTGCATTTCACAAACAAGGATCTTGTAAACAAGAAGCGAGTTTCTCTCCTTGTTTATAGCCGAGAGATATTTTTCTCATCTTAACTTCATTTAAACCCTGTTTCTGGTAAATATCCTTCAATGATGTGGTTGGCTCTATTCTCAGTCCCGTCCATCATCGAGCCAAACTAAAGCCCCAGCAGTGTTAAAGTCTCCAGCTTCATATCCATCTCCGTGTCTCGTCCTGAGACCATATAGAAAGGATATATAGCACACAAGCATCATCATTATTTCTGACTTTGTTTATTAAGTTATGTTTCCACCAGAAACGACGATGACGCTGACGATGACGATGACTACGACGACGAACGTTTGAAATGTATGTCATGCCAACCGGTTCTGGCAGTTTATCAAGACTTGCCTTAAAGGTGTTGTATGTTTCCGGTCTTTGACTTTTTTTATTTTGAGATAGAACTTTTCTATGGTCAAGCGTTGCTTTTTTTGGATGTCATTCAATGTGCAATGTTAAAGGATACTTCCTTAAAGAAAAAAAAAATCCTGTTTTCGCTGTGAGAATTTATATGTTTTGTATTTAAAATGTTCGCTTCCCCCCACCCCTCTCTCTACATGAATGTTGTAGGGAAGTTTGGAACCTAGGTATCTAGACTACACCTATCTAGCTATTTGGAGAAAAATATAGCTTCGTTGAATTATGAGATTGGAAAAATGTCAAGCTGCTCAAGGATTTATTTTTCTTTTGGTTTTCTTCTTTGCTTTTTATTTCTTTTTTTGCTTGCTTCATTTTATAGATGAACACGTATCCTTCGCATGAATGGCATTGTTAAATGTGCGAATTTCGTGCTGAGCTCTGTGTTTTGTCAGACCGAACTCATAGGAGAGATGTTTTCACTATAATAAAATACTAAGGAAAGAAAAATATATAAAAAAAAGAAGCCTTGTCCTGTCTTGCACGTGGCAGCTTTGAAAAACCGACTATATAACTGTGAGACGTCGAAGGCAGGCGGCGTGTTAACAAGGACGAGACAAGACATCTGAAGCCCAGGCAAGTGTAAGAGAGAAAAACACATAAAACAAAGGAAAAACTTTTTTGTTTTATATGTTGGAAAATGTGAACATACCAACATACATACATACATATGTACATCTAGCATCCTTGTTAAAATTAATTGAGGAACTTTTCCATCCAAACAAGATTGTGTTAGGGCGATCTGGTAAAATTCATTGGTTAGTGCGTCATTGTGATTTGTGTTGGCATGTTGCCGCAGGTGCATCCAATTGCCACATGTTTTCTATAAACATAGGGTACTGTTAATTTGCTGTACACTGCTTTTACCATACCCATGATGCCAGTGGATAGTAGATGGTAACTGGTTTAAATACAAAGTAAAAACAACAGTTCCCATATGTGAAAAGTTAGTATACACGTAAAGGATAATAGAATAGGAAACATTTTGTCGACCAAGGAACCGGATGTTGATTGAGGCTTTTCGTATAGTCTGATGCTAGCTTCGTGATGGCAGAGAGACATGTAAGGGTACAATTAATTTGTCCGACAAGGAAGAATTTTATCTGAATTAATAACATCTACAAAAATTAATGGAAATAAATACACAAAGTTCCGCATTCTGTTGGTTACAAAGTCAAAGTTTTCCTAACTCCAATAGACGAAGAGACATTTCCGAGAATCTGGCTTAAACACTACAACTCAGGTCATTGCTCTTTTGTATACGTACGATTGGGACCCTCAATCATTAACTTGCTAACCCTAGAAACATTTTCAGTTTTTCACAACATCTTAAAAAGAGAAATAGAATTCGTAAAAATATAAAAAAGTGCGTATACGCCACAGTGTACCTTCAAATTACATTTTAAGACAAAATCAGTTTTTTTTTTAAATTTTATTTTAAATTTATCTTCGGAAGGGACTTTTTTAAGCACACAACTCAGCGAATTTTGCTCAGGTACTTAATTCCAATAGCTAAAAGTTATCGAACATATCCAACTAGGTATTTTTTATAAATGATCTCTTTTGATGCGTTTGGCAACGTCATTAAATTATTTTTAAATGAATATTGACACGAGAATTAATGAAATTATTTTGGACAATACCAGTTCACATCGGAGAGCGTTCAATTCATCCCAACAATGTCATTGTTCGGTATGAATTTTTGGCTGAAAGTGGCAGCGACAGCGTCAACGTTGATCACCCTATATTAAGGCCTTTGGTTACTAACTGCTTTTGGCCTGAATTGGACAATATGCACGCAATAATATGCGGATTAAACAGAAAGGTGTGGAAGGTGAGACTTAATGCCATACAATCCTAAGACAATATTATGCCAAAGGCAATTTGAACTGAATTTCAAGATCATTCGTTTTAACTTTGTAAAACTTTTTTCCTACAGTCGGAGATATCCAGCTTTTTACCAAAACCTTCCGTATCACTAGGAAATTGCAGTGAGATTGATCGGCACTTATCAAGAAGAAGAATTTTGTATTGTTAAACCCACTAAGCACCTGTTTTCTACAGACGGCATCAATATTTTGTGTCAGCATGTGCTGAGTACTTCAAAAACAAGGCACATTTAGCCAACAAAAATTAGGACTTTACGTCCTTCATTAAAGATATCGTTTAAATTTTTTTCTAGGAAGATTTTTTAGTTATTCCGTATTTGAAGGAGTAATTAAAATTGTACAAGAAAAGTATTTGATGTTATATCAATTGAAGTTAAGATAAGGGTATGAATGTTTAAAATTTTCGGAATATTGATTAGACACATTAATTAAGTTAGGTTCTCAAAGCTTCACATCCTCTATAGAATTTTCTCGGAAAAAATGTACTGTAGAGGTAAAAATCAAAAGAAATTCGAGCCCAATTAAAATTGGCATGTAACATTTGAAATTTCCTTTTTGGTGTTTTCTATTAAAAACAAGTGAATGTTTGCATTACACTCATATAAAACATATCCTTTTAAGTTCAACCAAATATAAATTTCCTTACATCCTGGTAATTCCTTTACATACATGTACAGTACATATGGATGTATCTACCTACAAACCTAAAAACATCCTTATACACACATACTTTTATATCAAAACAACATAACACACACAAGAACACAAAAAAACTGACTTCTTTAGAGCCTGGGGAGGCAAGTAACCGAGGCATAGAAGAGTATCGCATTAATGGTTCGTATGTTTTCATCTTGTTTCGCGCCATTGGGCAACATCATTTGCTCCAATTCATTTAACTTTGGCTTATTCTATGTGTTTGTGTGTAGAGAAATATATAGATATACAATATTTATATGTGTATGTATATGAGTACCTTTCCTAAACATTTGTTTTTTTTTTTGTTTTTTTTTTTGTTTACATGAAGAAGAGCAAAATTCTTGAACTCAAAAACGATAAAATGGTATTAGTATGTTGACTTTGTTCTTGAGACTATAATTTTATTATAATCGTATCAATAATAATCTATATGTATGTACATCGAAATTCGAAACAGCACAGTTATTATTTAAATTAAGTAGATGCTTCTTAAATTTAACATCAGCTGGCTTAATACTGTTTATAAAAATTGATGCAAAGTGTTTATCAAAGTGTTGTTCTTATAGCTTTGAAAGGAAGGTATTATGAGCCACATTTGGATTCGAAAACAAACACATCAAACTAAAGATTTAAGGATTCTTGAGAAAGAAAACAACGAGTCCTTTACTTAACATCTACACGTTTGTAGTTTAAACGTCGCTAACTTTTCTAACACCAGCAAATACATCGATCTATTTACTAACTTCAAAATACACATTTTTACAATTATTTACTACTTTCACGATAAACTTTTCTGTAGAATTAATTTATATCAATCATTTGAATGTATACACTTACAATTCTTAAGTCAAGGACATTTTGATGCAAAAACCACATAATTTTTAAAATTCTGATGAAAAATTAACCTCGAAGGACACCCAACACCATTTTTCTTTTTTTTTCAATAAAAAAATATACAAAATATTTACATTATGTAAACTTTATACTTAAAGAACACTCATTTTGTCACTTTAAATCCTAATCGCACTCAACAAGACAAAAAAAAATATTTAAGAAACTTACCTTAAAGGTATTTTCTTCAGAAAAGGAAAAACTTTACTAACAAGCACTCATCCTTGATAATTGAATACAAAATTTCCCAAAGGAAATGTCCAATGTGATTCCCTACGATTAAGGTTTCTGTTACAAAATCAAAAACAGACCGAAAAAAAAAGTAGCATAAACTTTTCCTCTGCAAACAGTTAGGATGGGGCTTGAACACAAGCTTAAAAAAGTATAAGTTTTGACTGAATCGTTGAAAAACATAAAAATACAAAAAAGTCAAAAAAAAAAGAAAGAACTTAAAACCCCAAGTGAATTTCACATCAACAACCGCAGTCAGTGTCACCTTCATCGACACAAGAAAAAGGACACAAATCATAACAGGAGAGTATAGAAATGACACAACTTCAAATACACTTGCTTTCGCACAATTGCAAAGGAAATACAATGAGCAAATTGAATTTGAAAAAAAAACATCGCCAGTGAGAAAGGAATCATGAACTATGAGAATAATCTAAAAAAAAGAAAACAGTCCACAAACTAAAGAGGATATTGAAAGAAAATGAAATGAAAGACTTTACTACAACGACGACGTCAAAAAAAAATTGTAATCAAGTTTCAGGATATACCTACATGTATAGACACGGTCGAAAGTATACTTAAGCTATTAGCACAACAAATACCAATCAGATTGCATATCTCAAAGGATCTTGTTTCCCTTGGTTCGAGTTGGTTTGCCTGGACTTTTACGTACAGACGAATGGTGAAAAAATAAGTCAAAGCAAATACAGAACAAACCTTCACCGGAATAGATGTGGCCAAAAAAGAATTGAGTGACAGACACTCACTCACTATTCGTCCGCCGTCCAAAGGATATCCATGAAAAACCTAGTTT
Organism: Eupeodes corollae; assembly: GCF_945859685.1. Lineage (NCBI taxonomy): Eukaryota > Metazoa > Arthropoda > Insecta > Diptera > Syrphidae > Eupeodes > Eupeodes corollae. The sequence goes on from NC_079148.1 coordinate 44,929,412, forward strand.
ACCTGTAGAATCTTTTTTTTTTGTTTTGATTTTGTTTTCAGGAACATTTTTTGTGTTAGTTTGCTTTTGAAAGGAAACAAAACACAACAGGGCTTCTGTTTCTGTTTTCCGGTGATTGGTTCGCCCTGAAGGACATCTCGTATAGAGACAGAAATATGTACCTTCTGTTTATTGTTGTATTTTCTTTTTTCTTCTTTTAAATTGGTAAGCGTGATTCTAGAGTGTTATAGTTGAGCATACAAAAAAGAACAGAACAAAAAGAAACATGACAAGTGAATGCTCTTTGAATGTTTCGGAATTTTTATTTTCTTTTATCGATATTGTATTGAAAAATTAAAGTCAGCTCCGACCTACCTACCGTTATGCAGAAACGGCCTTGAAACTTTTGAAGTATTTTACATACATAAATAGAGTAAAATAGTTCTTTTCTCGGTTGGTATGCTGATGCAGTTATAGTCAGAATGAAAGTCCTTCGAGAATGGCTGTATGCGTTTTTAAGGAATTTCCAAATTCCCAACAGAGATAAATATTTTTTTTTGCGTTGCATATATTTTCTTGTATATGAGAGCATTGGAGAGAAAAAATCAGTAAAAGTCGATTTTTCTTCATTGAAATGTAAGTCGGTGCTCTAGTGGGAGGAAATAAAAATGAAAGGGATTTTTGCACTTACAGAAGTCAAAGATAACACAAGGAAGTGAAGTGTTATTTTTATTTTGAATAAATGTACAATATTCTCAAATGTATGTCTCTATAGAAGTGCATAAAATGGCAATTTAAGAATTCGTAAATAATGGTTATTGTGTACAATTTTCTGTATTTCCAGTATTTACCATGAATACAATTTATTATTCCCTGTAAAGAGAAGGAAATAAAAGAAAGTTTTGGTTTGAATGTCAAAAAGGTGTTCTTTTTAAGAATTTGATTTGACCTATGACTTTTGATAATCTTAATCAAGCTTATCTTAAAACATTTTTCGAAGATATGAAAATTCTTTATTTCAATATTGTATTGCTGTACTAAAATACATCCTTAAAATAAAATGTCGAATGAAATGATTAGAACATTTAAGTGTATTGAATTTCCAAAAAGAAGATAGTTCTGTTTCCATTTTAGAGGAAACGAAAAAAAAAAAAGAAGTTGAGTTTGCTAAATAAATTGTCAACTGTGGCGTATACGCACTATTTTTTTTGTAAAGGGTGTCCCAAAATTAACGCAAGATTTGAATTAAATAGAAAACGCCGTTTTTAGTCTTTTGATAGTTATATTTTTATTGACTCGTAAAGTACATAGGATAGGGTTATGTATGGAATAACACATCGGACAAATGGCCTCCACGGCTTTGCATGCACATGCGCACTCTTTTGTTGAAATTTTCCATGACCATTCTGCATAAATGTGGCTGAATTTCGTTGATGCAGCGTTGAATCTCCTCCTTTAATTTCAAATTACCCCATTAAAAGAAGTCTAATGGCGTTAAATCACACGATCTAGGAGGCCAATTTTGATCACCGAAACGAGAGAGTACACGACCTGGAAATGTCTCATACAGTAATTGAATTGTTTCACGGGCTGTATGACATGTGGCACCGTCTTGTTGAAACCACATATTGGACACATCAATATCATCCAATTTTGGCAGAAAGAACTGTGTAATCATGTCGCGATATCGAGCACCAGTAACAGTCACTGCTTGACCAGCATCATTTTCAAAAAAATATGGCCCAATTAGGTATGCCTCCAGCCCAAAATCTACACCATACAGTCACGCGTTGTGGATGCATTTGTTTTTCGACAACCACATGTGGGTTCTCCGAACCCCAAATGCGGCAATTTTGGCAATTGACATAGCCATCAAGATTAAAATGTGCTTCATCGCTTAGGATGATTTTGCTCGAAAAATCAGGGTCCATTTGTTGATGTTCAATAATCCATTCAACGAACTCTCTTCTCTGTCCATTATCATTAGGCTTCAATTGTTGTGTTAATTGAATTTTGTAAGCATGAAGACACAGATCTTTGGTGAGTATACGCTGTAGAGAGGTTCTTGAAATTTGCAATTCTTGTCCACGACGTCGAATTGAGGTTCCTGGATTGTCAGCAACACTCTCACGCACTGCTTCGACATTCACATTTGAACGGCTTGTTTTTGGACGACCAGTGTGTTTGGCGTCTCCAACGGATCCAGTCTCCATGAATTTTTCAATTAATCTCTTCACAGTTGACGAAGTTAAAACACTATTCCGACCATATTTTGTATGAAATTTTTGAACTGCAGCCGCTAAGCTTTCACTATTTTTGAAATATTTTTTAATAATGAAGACACATTGTTTTATCGTGTAACGCTCCATTTTTAATAACCCTATACTGTTAGCTGTCAAATTGCTTTTTTTCGGGGTTGCCAACACTTCACTGCACAAATGGCGGCAAATTCAAATCGTGCGTTAATTTTGGGACACCCTTTATAAATGTTATTTTAATCTGGATGTCAAATTATGCGTACTTTAACATATCTTGAAATTTCTTATTTGCATAACGAACTTATTGTCCTTTTTCATTTATGTTTTTGGATTTTTTGTTTTAATACTTACTTAGAAAAATGTTGAATTTGTTTAAACTAATTGATACCTTGCTCATAAAGAGTTTAAAAAATAGTGCTGTATAAGTAAGTCAAATTGTTAAGGTATGGAAAATTTAACAGAAAAAAACATTTTAGACCAATATTCAAATATTTTCTAAAATATCATTCCAACAGACTTATTTTAAATGTGAGATTTCTACTTCACCGAACTATTCACAATCAGAAACAGTTCACAATCAGAAGCATTTAAACAGGCCCTTTTTCACCACTTTAGCCAACATCCAAACCTTTCCATTTTAGTACGGATTTTATTCGTATGGCACTACCGTCGTATAAAAGAAAAGATAATGGGATAACGAAAAAAGTCGTGGATGCCTTTAAGCTTAATAATCAAATGCACAAACCTTAAAACACATCTTCAAGTGTAGACTTTTGTGGAATGTATCACAGAAGCTCTTTTTCGGAGTTGAAATCTTTTCTCAAAATGCATTTTGAAAGCTTTTATGGCCAATTCACTATAGAAAATGTTTTTAAAATATTATTGTTTGGTAGGATAGTTTTAAGTTCCCTTTAAATGAAATGTTCTTCAAGTGAAGTTCCACGAATATGCATTGATATCATTTTCCTGAAAAGCCTCCTTTATATAGTGTGTAGCAATACAATTTAGGAAGGTGGAAAGGGTTTCAGTTTTTTTTTGGCAAAACTACATACATAGTAAAGGTTTTATGTTTAGTTTTAAATCAATTTAGTGATCATGTAATTCTGATTAAAAGCATCACGACACGGTTTAACTCCAAGTCATACAAAATACAACTCTCAACCATTTCTTGTGAAAGTACTTTTGTCGGGGGTGGATGAGACCCACAGTTTTAAGCCGAATCCGAACGGCTAATTTTAAAAAGCATTTTTTATTACTCTTGGAGGATTTGTCAATTCTTCGCAAGAGGCAGTAGGCGTGAAAAAAAAACTTTAGATTGCACAGGCACGAATTGAACCCAACCCTCTTGCATGTCCAACACACTACCTATCATTCTACGGGTACTCCAATCAAATTTTATGGGTTTATAAAAAAATGTTGAATACACCGCGGTGCTGAAATTTTTATTAAAAACAAAGTAATTTCCATTTAACAAGTTTAAGAGTTATACCAAAAGGAAAATGGTACTACCTTTATGATTTTTTGTTAACAATTTTCGAGAAGTTTGCTTCTATCTGAAAAATGATTAACTCTTGCGTCTGTACCCGTGCCATGATAGTTAGTGCTTTGGACTGTCATGCATAACGTCTTGGATTCAATCCCTGCCTGTAACAACTGCACGGGTACAGCCTCTTGCTAGGAATTGACAAATTCTCAAGAGTAATTCTTGTCATGAAAAAGTGCTTTCTCAAATTAGCCGTTCGTTTTCGGCATATAAACTGTAGGTCCCCTCCATCCCTGCAATTACTCGCACACAGGAATGGTTGAGAGTTGTAAGTTACTAAGTTCTGGCTCCGGACTGTTGCGCCACCTAATTTAGTTATTTATGGCGTCTTTACATTTATTCCTTCTTAAGTGGAGCCTTAACTGTTAAGGTGGTAGAAGGTTAAATTTGTTTTCAAAATATGGTTGAAAGACTGAAACTTTCATCTTTTGCAACTCAAACAGTTTTGCATCTTTTAAAGTACGCTCATAGTTTGTTTAAGTGTTTTTGACGACCTTTAAAATCAGTCCTGTATCATGAGTATTCAAGCACTCCTTACCGTAATATTTAATTGAAATCTATTTCTAATAAAATACTGAACTTACGTTCATTTTTTAATAATGATTCTTTATTTTACGAAAAGTTTAAAAATATTAATATATTTGATAATAAGGTTATAGGGGTTTTTTAGGTAAGCAACGTGCATATTTGTAGAGCAGTGCATATTTGTAGAGCAAGATCCTCCTGGAAATTTTGAAACGACTAATACTTTTTGGACTTGAGCAAGATCCTCCTTGAAACGTAATTACTAAAGAGTGGACATTTCTTTGCAATGGAATCAAACGCAATCTGAATCATAAACTGATACTTTTTGGATACTCAGCCACAACAGGAAAAATAAGCTTCAAGAGGAAAAGCCCAAAACGTTCACAAAAGGACGAGAAATTTAATAAATTAAATTCATAAGTGAACTAATTAAAACGTTTTTTATAAAAAGAATTTTTAAGTATGTATTTATATTAACTTTTAATGCAAATAGAAAAATGAAAGTCCCTTTCAATCCTGTTGAAATTTGCTTTCCTATTACAAGTTAACCCAATACCATCGCCACTTAAAAAGCATCCTCCTAAGACTTAGCTACTACATCTTGAAGATACTCTCATCCAAAGGTTAATCCCTGGATCGAATTACTTTTTGTTCAAATAATATTTTTTTTTATTGGAAGTTGATAGTAGGTGTATCAATATCAAAAGGAAATGATACTTTTTCGTCCTTTTATAAGAAAAATCATTAATCATCATCGAATAATATACATACATATACATATGTATGTATGTATGTACACACATAAATCATTGAAATGAATCTTGTGTGACTGATTGTTTGATTGCTCCTTTGTGCGTGCCTTAATTAAACCTAAATAAATTAGATGACAGTTACCTGTCTTTCTGTTTTCTTTATTTTTATTTTTCTGTATTTCATCGTTTCATTTTTCTCTTATTCATAACCTTCGTTTTGTTTTTCATCTTCTATTTAATTATATTTATTTTTCTCACTTCGTTAATATCATGCGGCTCAAATCACATGGCAATTTGTCGCCGGAAAGCAGTAGCACATCATCTTGGGCACTATAATCAACACCTTATAAGAAGTCAAAGTAGATAGGTAGACACACTTCTACTATTTCTACGACTACCTAATGCAATCAATTGCCTCGTCATAACAATAAGGATAATCGCACCAAACCAACCAGGATCTTCTGAATGTGTGTCGTATTTCTTACATCTTCCTTATTACCGAAGAAAATGAAAAAAAAATCAATATTCTTTACAAAAAGGAGAGAAATACATAAGACGAAGTAAAAAAAAAGAAACTAAAAGGACTATTTTCTCTTGTGTCAATTTAGACATTAATTTGGCTTAGACCGTAAGGAAGTGGATACCCAGTGGACAAGAAAAGGATATACACACGACATCCCATAGACGACGTAAACGCCATGCGACAACGACAACAAAAAAAAAAACAACTACAGATGAGATTTTTCTTCGAAGAGATTTAAGCTAAAAACATGTAATTTTGTTACAGCTCGAGCTCAGGCATCTTACGACAAGAGACAAGAAAGTAGGTAAACTCCTAGGTATTGATTTATTGTAACTTTTTTTTTACTTTTACTTTCTTCGTTCCTTTTTTTTGACAAAATGTTTGTTTTTATTTCTAAAAGGTTTAGGTTTATCCTTCCCCGCTCTGAACTGCGTGACAAAACAGACAAAAAAATTCCGTTTGTTTGTAAGATTTAAGAGGAGTGGTAATATAGTAATAGAGGTTGTATTAGTTTTAGCATTCCCCCAAAAAAAGTTTTAATAACTTAGGTTGTTTATTAATTGACTTGAATGGACTTTATAAACTATAAGACGATATAGCTGTCCTATAGCCTTGCCACAGTTATCTCCAAGGCGCATTTATCTGACATGAAAACAACAAGTTTAGTCCTACATACAAGATAGGTACATGTGTATGTGTATTATATTAAGTTTAAGGAGATAGGTATGTATGTGTGTATGTATGAAAGTTTAGGTAAGTCATGTGACAGGAAATTTCAAAACAATTTTGTAGACAATCATGATGAATCAGCTAGAAAATAATAGAAAATAAGAAAGAACTTATTTTTGTTTGTTTCATAAAATCATTTTTATTGTTCCATGTTTTTTTTTATATATATAAATTATATGAAGACTCATGTTTACGTGACATATTTTTCCAATTTATTTTTGAATGATTAAGCATTTAAGTGTAAAAAAAGAAAAGAATTCAATTTTTCGATTAAAATATAAAATAATTTGAAGAGTATAAAATTTCTTTGTCACCGACCTTATATAGAGGAAACCTTTAGTTAATTTAAGTTTTCACTTACTTTTTAATTTAAAACTAACTTTTATAAAAAGAAACTATAGATACTTAAATCTCATAACCTTAAAGGCAACACGAAGGGACACCCTTCCAATAGGTTTTTAAAAAATGAATCCTAAATATTCATGTAATTTGTTTGTTAAATTATCATAATTGTATCTTAAAGACTTTAGCTTTCAAACAAGGATATTTTTAACTATGATATTCAAATATTATGATAAAGATAATAATCAGGAATAGCTTTAGGCCTTATAAATTTGAAGAGAAATGATAAGAAGAAAAAAAACACATAATAATTTATAATCATCACAAAAAGAGCAAAAGCACTTATCAGAGAATGTCCAGAGGCTTAATTGACAAAAACTTGAAAAAAAAACTTAAATTATTCAAATAAGATGTAAGATATTTTTGTTTCTTATACAAGATAAAAGTATAGCACGTGACTTGAAAAGGATATATTCCCACGCTATACGAATTCAGTTGAATTTACAATTTAAATACACAATATCTACGTATCTACGAGTATGAAAAATTCACTAGTTGAACTGTTTTTTACACAAATCCTTGGAACGCGTTTTATGGACACATTCAAGTTAAGCACTTTCAACAAAAAATATGGATTAAAAATAAAATAAAATTCTGTAGCTGTGGAATTAAAAAATCATCCTTTAGTATCCAGAGTTCCACAGATTAAAGTATCTAAGGACTTCTTTATAAAGATGCTTTTAAATACCTATCAAAACATGAAATATTCAGCTTATTTTCTGTGGGATTTACAAAAGGCTTGACAAGCTTCCACTGCATTTTTTTATATCTGCTTTTGTAGCTTTTTTAATATTTAAGCTGAATAATGTGTTGATTTTAAAAAAAAATGTTTTCGAACACTTTGGGTATTTTATAATGATTTTCTGTAATTTTATAAAAAAAAGTAGAATTAGACAAAGAGTACTTTTATGGAATTATTTCTTAAAATTTTCGACTGAAGATGTAAGATCGTCATGTGACAAAGGGATAAGAGGTACCTTAAACATTGATAATGACTATACCATTTTTTGATACTCGTTGAAGGCTAGTTAGGATTACTAAGTGGGTTTTTTTGGTATTCCATAAATAGTTCAGTGAGAAATTGCCAACAAAAGAATCCGCAGTAGCCAGATTTTTGTATTTAAAAATTGTTACAGCTTAAAGAAGAAAAAGAAAATCAACCGTCAAAATTAACGTAGCAAAAAAAAACTAACTAAAACTAATAAAATGGACAATTTTCAAGAAGAAATGGTAAGAAAACATCTGGAAATTGAGATTCTCTAAAAAAAATCATTTAATAATTGCTTTAATAAGGGGGTTTGTTCGTAGACTGCTACAAACTATCTCAATTGCACTTCACACATCGAAAACATCGAAACACCATTTGCATTGTAGAAAGTGCTGTCATACTGCTGACTTAAACACTTGGTGAAAACATAGTCAATATTAATTATATTTTCTAATGATTTCTTTTGAAATATAAGCCCAGTTAGTCAATTTTCATTAACAAAATTAAATAATATCAACAGTAACAGATTGATTTTTTCCCCAATGGAAAACACATTATTCCAAATGCACAACTACTCAACGAACGCAGCCATTGAGATACAATATCAATCGTACCAACATTTGAGACCGAAATCACATAAGATCTATTCGAGACTCGTATAAATGTCGAAAACCCATTAGTAGTAAGATTCTACTTTAACTTTCATCGGTAGTATTCATACTGCGGATATTGGTTTTTGTTATTCGTGTAAAATTCTACTATACTATGGATAGATTTTCCAACAAAACACGTGTAGTGTAACGAAGTTCTAAGAAAATTCAATGTTGGTGATTCAAAATCCTGACAATTAGCTAACTTACTTAATGGTTGTTGTTTAAATCCTGACATGTAGAAAACTTACTACTTCAATAACTTAGAATGGTCAGTTCAGAATGAAAACTAATACAAAATGTTGAATTATTCTAAATCATTGAAATTCAAACCCTTACAAATAAGTTAAAAGAGGTAAATCTGTTGAATGCTTGAAGTCTTTGGTCTTGTTCAGCTAGTTTATTAGGGTGTATTTAAGGGCTCATAAAATGTTAGCATTAACTTTTTGAATACAATTAAATCTGAATGTTTTAAAAATGTTTACAAAACTTTTGCTAGAATTTTATTAACATGTAGATTGTAGGTATGGAGCCTAAACTTGAATTATTTGTGATTACAGCACAGGTCATTTTTACTTGGCACCAGTTTTATTTGACTTATGCCTTTCGAACAAGCTTAAATTTTGCTGTGATTTTTATAAAAAAAAGAAAGAATTTGCAGTCAAATTGTTCTGAGTAATACTTAATTCCGTACATCTACCTTCGGTTCATGAACAAATTTAAGTCAAGTTTGAATAATTTTGAGTTAAGGTAGCAAAAGTCATTATATTTGTGTATCATCTACAAAATAACAGTATCTATTAAATACCCATTAAGTTGTTCATACAAAAGTTTTGAGATTTTAACAAATGCAAAGCAGTCAAACAAAAATTAAAATGGGATCTTTCTTTTTCATTTTCAATTTTAACCTTTTCCGAAAAATTACCATAGTCTGGAACTATTTGAAATTTGAAAAGATTCTAATAACTTTTACAAAATTCTTCAACTTTCCATATCAAAATGCTGCATTAGAAAATTCCTATGTAAATTAAAAACAGACTTAAATTTCAAATAAAAAGTTCTTAGAATTTGTCAAAAGAATAAGCACTTCAACTAATGCTATGCACTCATGCAAAACAGTTCACTTGAGACCAATTATTGTTGAAGAATTTTCTTTACGGCCAGATAACAAACTAAGGTAGATTTACTCTCTTCAATTTCATTCTCAACTTCCTCTTTATGTTAAAAGGTCAAAGGAGGAGTAAAGGTATATACTAAAATGATATACATTTCAATTTCATAAAACAAAACCATCAGATCCTTTTGCTTTGGTAGATATGTATGTATGTGTGTTTATTGTGCCCATAAGGATTAGACAATTTTTTATTTGTTCCTCTTGTAACAAATTTTATCTATTTTCATGAAACTGTGATGTATACATTATGACACACAAACATAACTTTAACCTAACTCAAAAGCAACAAACATCAACTACTTCTACTGCTAAGACACACACCAGGTGAAAGAAGTGTAGGTAAGGTAGTACATATCCTTTTTCCGGAGATGAGTGAATTATTAATGTAAGCAAATTATACGGGAGTCGAGACCGGGAGTATACCTCAAGCTTACATCACTCACTATACTCAGGTTCAGGTTCATATAATTGAGTTCTTCTTCATCTGTTTGGTTATGAGAAGATAATGGTTACCATAATAATACCCCATCCTCCAGAACTCGAATAACGAAATCTCTTGAATATTAATGTATAACTTTTCAGGTGGTAGGTAGTTTTACGACTTGAACAAAAATGCCGCAGAAAGGCTATGAAGATGTTCCTCTAGTAGGTAGGTATATATATTGCCTGGTAGTATTTCACTTTACCACGCACATACTTACACAATCAGTCCAATTTATTACTTTTGTAAAACAAAAAGCTGAAATGTTTTACATTTACATTTACATAAAACAACCACAGTTACCTCTATCTATGTACATACATATGTATATATTACCCAAACTAGGAAGGTAGTTATAAGGTTAGGTATAGGGAAGAGATACCAGTTACCTGATTTAGCCACCCACCCATTGGCAATTTATTTCACAACAAGTTCAAAGTAATTTTGTCACACCATCTATCCCCAAGGAGCCGAATTGAGTCGGTTCGGAGGAGTGACAAATAATATCCACACAAAAATAAACTTCATCTTCCTATACCTATATAACCTGTGCCTACATCTTACGAGCTATATGACTATAACGTCTGCGACTATGACTACGACTTCGACATACCTAAAATCACAGAAAGCCATACCTTTTTTTTATGTCTCCACACAGAAGCCCACAAAAGTACAGGAAAACGAAAGTTTTGTCATTCCTGGCGGTAACCATGAAAGGTGCCATTATACAAATACATCTCTCTACCTATAGCCATTACAGAAGTCAGCAATCTCTCTTATCAGAAATGGCAGGGCAAAAATGATTCACCAGGAGACACAGCACCGAAACGAGAAGACATGAGTTGAGAGTGTACTCCATTGGAATTTATAAAAATTCTATTGTCATGGTTGTTAGCAGTTTGGAAGACAGAAGCGTATTTGGTTATGGCACTCAATTAGGGCCAAAGCGCAAGTAAATTAAAAGGATCTCACGTTACCTCTATGGTCAAGAAAAGGGACGATATAAATTTTATATGTGAATTTCTAAACAATTTAGTAGCTTTTGTACACTTAATGTAGTCTTTATGGGGCGCTAAAATCATATCAGAAGCTTTCTTTAAAAAATAGAATCAGTAAGGTTAGAGTTAATTAACTTAATTTTTTTACTAAAAGTTAAAACTTATTGTTCGACTTCGACTTTTAACATAAAAGTTAATAGTCATTTTTAAATGTCAATTATAAAAGACAAAGAATTAAGGTTAAAAGACATTAAAATATAGTCAAAGTCATTGACTTAACTGTAACTAAAAGACTTTAACTCTACTGTGAAGTCTCATAAGCTTCAGTACAATATTAAAATATTGATAACATTTATGACTTAACTTTAAACACCCTAGATCCTTTAAGTAGCCTTAAATTAAAATTTTAAAATTTTTACTTTTTTTAGATTCATACTGTTTAGGAACATTTTTAAGAGTTGAAATTTTAAGAGCCCTGAAATATATTCAAATCCTTCCCTATACTTCAAATTTCACCTGATTTTTCTCCTACTCCCACCGAAAAAAAATAAAACCGGCACCATCCTAAAGGATCGACGCATACTAAGAAAATAAAAATCAAGAAGGAAAAACTACAACACCGTTGAAATGTGAATTTATAAGATGGTAATAAAGGGCACTCTTATTCCAATGTCCTGGTTCCTTGAACACTTGGATGAGTGTTTTTCTGATATTCAGCTATAGCTATATATGTATTTGTTCATATAGAGCCATAGTCACATAAGGGTAGAAATTTTTTGTTGTTCTTCCATTTTATAAGAAGTCATGGTTGTTTTGGGTAAAAGTAATATAACAGGACTATTCGTGCGTGCGTGCTTGCGTGCATGAATGAGTGTGCAGCACACACACAATTTTGGGGTCGATGATGTTGTTTTCTGTTTTTTTTTCTTTTCTTTTTCTTTCGGTTTCCGCTGCTAGTGCGTGTTGTGAATTTCTTACATTTAACACACCACCAAAAAAAAAGGAAAGAGAATAGAAGAAATGAAAAAACCATCACAAAAGTTTGCTCTCATTTTTGTTTTTCTATTGAAAGTTTTTATCCATCAAGAAGGTGGGTTTTCTTTTAGTTCTTCGTAATATTCACAATTCACCCTAAAACCTTTTACACAGTGGGAGAAAGTCACCCTCTACTTTTTTTTGGAAATTGCTTCAAAATCTTTGGGCCATGATCGATAAAGTACCACAGCTTGACATCTGATTTTGATACGGTAGGGCTACATGAAACAAAGTGCCGTGCCGATGTCGATTGCTGTGTGGTGGAAATGGGACTACGAAGAAGAACGATTTTTTGGGCTATGATGTACTCGTAGGTATTTTTTTTTGCAATCGGAGAAGCATTCTTTTCCATCATTGAAATTATTATTTTTTTTTGTATCCTAGAAAAGTATATAGGAATCTTGAGGAATATGTATCAGAACATCTTGATTATACACTTCACATCACTCGATCAACGTCAATTTTAATTTAATTTTTTTTATAAATGAGATAATAAGGAACAACTAAGGTTGACTAATGATGTTGCTGGCCGAAAATATTTCTCGAACTAATACCGCTACCGACTTCAATTATATCATATATTATACACTGTGACTTCATACTGAAGTTGTAGAAAATCGAACAGCTTACGATTTGAGATTTTTAGAAAAAATCGAAATGGAAGATATTGACCGCAAACCTATTTTATCTTAAAAAAACTTTTGTTGGCATTTGGAACACTTTTTTTCTAATCTATAGAATCCAAATTATGACCAACAAAAAAAGTAAAAACTTGAAATTGGTAAAAACTTGAACGGAATTAGGCAGTAACTTTCACTCGTGAAAAAAGACGAATTTTTAGCAGCTCATGAACAAATAATTCCAACTAAAGTTTGACATGACCTCAAACAGTTCAATCCCGCAAAACCTCATAAATGGGGATACAAAATCAAGTCTTGTGTGGGGTATCAGGATTTAGTTATGATTTTGACATTTTTGCAGGTGATCAAAGTAACACTCGTCCTGAAGGCGCTCCTGACTTATGTGTTAGTGGAAATGTCGTAACTCGTCTCACGGCAACTGTAGCTAGAAATTTCAATCTCAAATTTTTCTTTGACAATTGGTTCAACAGTCCTAAACTCCAGGTTCATCTTACGAAAATTGGTTTATTGCCATTAGGTGCTGTGCGTTTTAACTCTGTTCGCACTTTAGAAATGCCTTTAGAAAAAGAATTTAAAAAAAGGGAAGATGATTCTACATTTAAAAATTGTTGTCATAGAAGGGGTTCGGATAAGTGCTGTCACTTGGTTTGATAACAAGCCAGTTCATACGCTTTCAACATACATATGTATGTAGGAAGTGAGCCAGATACTACAAAACAAAATATTTTAGAAAAGAGAAAATGTTCAAGGATATTAACTGCCCTCAGGCTATAACAGTTTACAATCAGCATACCGAGCTCTTCCCGCCATTTTATCGTAAGCGATATTTTCAATAAAAAAGAAAACTTAATTATTAAAATTTGCTAATAACACATAGAGCCTTGAAGCCTATTGACATTTCTTAACTTAAGCATAACTAATAATTTCCAATACTGACTATGGGTACAAGTTGTTTCAAGGACGAGCAGTAAGCTTTTGATTTGTTGTTTACGATCAAATTTATTTTGGCGCTTACAATAAATTTGCGAATATGCTCGGCTTACATAGAGTTAATTTACGGTCCAAAAAATGGTATAAGCAGAATTTTGTTTATATGGTGGATATGTGTGTCGTCAATTCTTGGATTCTGTGGCGAAGGAATAAATTAGAATTGTGTATGGCTCCTTTTGACTTTAAGCAAGCAATCTCCGAACACTTATGCAAATCTGGAAAAAAACTATATAGGCACTGAAAAGAAGGCGCCTTACAATTTTAGCTACTGACCAAAGCAGAGATTGAACTCCACTACGTTGCGAAAGTCATCGTAGTCAGGGAAGTCTCTAGCACCATCCAATTCCGGAACACCAATTCGGCTTAGGTTAGGTTAGTTTATAGTAGCTGTCCAAGATGGAAACGGACACACTTAGGCCAGTTTAATGGCCCATTGTGATACCACATGAATCTTGAGACTTCCTCCTAAGCTCAATGGAACCAGCTTGAGTCTCTTACGAAACGTGAGAGGCTGATTATAACTATATGATTTAGATCGTTTAGATCCTTAAAGAAGAATTATCCTAGGTAACTTTTGCGTTTTTGAGCTCAGGGCATGTGCAGAGAAGATGAAGAACCGTTTCTCCCTCTTCCTCGTCCGTACAGCTTCTGCAAAAGTCATTTGAGAATACGCCTAGTCTCGTAGCGTGCTTTCCTATTAGACAGTGTCCGGTTATGACCCCTATTATCGAGCTTATATGCGATCTGCTTAGAGAGAGCAAGCACCTTGAACGTTTTAAATCCAGTGTTGGCCAGATGTTTTTTGTGACTTGACACGTGGTGATGTTATTCCACCTGGTGCCTGCCCTCCTCACAGCGTCTTGCATTAGCAGCAGTTTACAAGTGGCGATTGGTATGCCAGTACTTGCCAAACGTGGTAGCATGGGCTGTACTGTACCGTTCCTGGCGAGTTCATCTGCCTTACAGCTACCTGGAATGTCCCTATGGCCCGGCACCCAGCAAAGGTGAATATTAAACTGTTGTGTCATCTCCATTAGAGATGATCGACAGTTATGGACTGTTATAGAGTTTGTAGAGACAGAGTCCAGAGATTTGATAGCAGCCTGACTATCTGAGAAAATACGAATATCAGATATTGATATCACGTTTTCTTTAAGTCAGGACAAAACTTCTTTTATCCCAAAAATTTCGGCCTGGAATACGCTACAATGATTGGGAAGTCGCAATGATAGACTTAAATTCAGTCGTTCAGAGTACACACCTCCACCAACCCCTTCTTTTGTTTTTGACCCATCTGTGTAAAAATGGATTGACTCATCCTCCAAAAATGTCCTATCCTCCCAAAAAGATCTGGTAGGTATAGAAATCTGGAAGTTCGACTTAAGACACCGACAGCAAAACGAGCTAGAACCCAGGACTATCCATTGACCTTAGTGAGAACTGACAAAGTTGACCACATGCCTGAATGTCAAAAAAACGACAAAAATGCAAGGTCTGTAGACTTCAAACGTACACCAAATGCAGGAAATGTCTGGCTAAATTCCGTACCTTAGGGCATGATGTGTTCTTTATGCAAGACATTATACATTATATAAAAAAAAAAACTATGTAAAACTTTTTCTTAAACCTTAAGAAAGATTAATTAATGTTATAATATTTTTTTCTTCGTTGCCTTTATAATTCATGCAGTAGAGGGTTAAATTTGTAAATGAATTAATTTCATTCTACTGATTCGGAGTGTATTTTATACAAAATACGTCATTACATGGACTTGAGAATATTGCATTCATGTAGCTTGAACACATATATGCACATACAAGTTTTCATGTATGTTCATTGTTCATATAAGAACATACTCTAACTCTAACTTGACTTTTGTTTCCTTAAAAATAGATGTACTGTACATATATGTTGTATTTGGTCAATTGGAAGGATAGATATAGTTGTGGAAAACCATAGAGACATGTGAAAGTGACATTAATTGATGGTTGATGCCAATATCTCATTAACAGTGATTGAGAAAGAGTAATAAAGGGAATATTAATCAAAAGCAGAACGTTGATAATAATGCAATCGAAACAATTATTTCGAGGCAAGACGGTTCAAGAATCAAGAAGACTTAAATGCATATGTATTAGTGCACTTGGTGTGCAGACGGCGGTGTTTCTATAAAAGTCTGGAGAAACATGTTTGTTTTTAGGATCCCACCGAAAAATTGTTCCAAAGTTGTTCGTATTTAGAAAAGAAGCGTTACAAACATAAGACTTTAAGAATTGACTTCGAAAATGATCTTAAACCTTAGGCCAGCATGCATATATTCAAAATCTTAAAAAAACCCATATTTCTTCACTGGAAATGGAAATAATCGATCTTGAAAAATGTATTCCTCTAACATAATTTCAGCCATAATTACTTCCAAATTCTTTCACTTAACTGGGATACAAAAAAAAGACTAATTTGGCCTTCAACTTTAAAATTTGGTAATTTTAATCTTATCATATAATCCTTTTATCTTCCATTGTTAAATTTCATAGAATAATATCCACCTACTTCCACATCTATAACCATTAGGTTTTTGGATTAAGATTGGCGTACTCCTTGCAAATTCTTTTAAAACTTTAAACTCACTTAGGATTAGTGATAATTTTAAACTCATTACATTAAGACTCTTACTTCAAACAACAACACTAACAACATCAACAAAATAGAAACAAGTTTTCTAATTTTCCATATAATAAAATGTTCCTTCCGACCTTAAGTGGTCCCCTTTGCCATCATAGAATTCCTCAAATTTAACTAACTACATTCATACAGATACAACAGTATGTAGATATAGATTCACAGGCAGCTTTTTGTATATTTACAAATTTTAAATAATCTTTTGTATATTGTCTCTTAAATATTTGACGATAGGGACACATCCTTAAAACACAATTAAAACCATTAAAGGCATCGAAGGACCTTAAAATGAAAATAACAAACAATACCAACGAAAAAATTACTACCCACAAAAAGGAAGCATCCCCTAAAGGTTCTACTATCAAGTCGATTTGCGCTGTGTGTGTCATCAGTTGGTTTGTCATTCGGTCTGTACAATCACGACACTCCTCAAGCCTTCGAACTCGCAACTTTGCTTAATCGGAAATACCAAATAACACCAAACTAGTCCTTCAAAATTTTAGTACACATTTACGCAAACTGCTTTTGTTTATTTCATCCAACACAGAAGTAGAGACGTCCCATCTTCTCCCAATCTTTGTCCGACAAACCCAACCCCCATCATCCAATAAAAACGAATTAATTTTATCCTGCTTTGTCCTTAAGGTCCTTTTCAGAATTAACCCGGCACTTGAACAATTTGCATACGCAGTGAAGCCTGTTTCCTGATTTTCTTTTCTCTTTTAACGGATGTGTACCTACGTTTGTCATTTGTCGTCTTTCTCCTCTGCAATCGTATCTATATGTCGCAACTCGCAAACATTTTAAATGAGGCACATGCTAAAGCTGAAGCACAATGTAGACTACGAACAGTAAAAAAGTAAAATTTAAAGGAAAGGGTTGAAAAAAGGATTCACTTCCCAACCCTATACTTCGCATTTCCCAAAGAGATATGAGTGCTTCCCAGTTTGTCGTTGTTCAAGTTCTACTACTACGTACATACACCACCAACAACATCCCAATAATTCCCACTGTTAACTGGCAGCCAACTAGGAAGGCAACCAGGCAGCATTCAGGCAGGCAGCCAGCAGTATGGCAGGCAGGCTGGCAAGCTCGCAGACAAGCAAGTAGCCATGGAAAAGCTAGGCAGCCACTTTTGTTTCAAGGATAACAAAATGTGACAATGAAGTAGAGTGTCAGGAAATTGGAGAGCGAATATGGGTGTTCTAGCCCGCGCACTCCTTCGACTCCTTATACTTTGTCATCAGGCATCAGACTCTTACAAGAATTAAACCATCTGCTGAGACTGAGTAGGAGTAAATGTAGCTATAGGTGTGTGTGATGGAGGAATGTCGAGTGACAATGTGATGAAGTGGACTGGTAAGAGTGGTAAAACATTCAAAGGGTTTTAACCCGCCCAGCCTAATGTTAAGAGGCAATTTTCGGTGTTTCTTCCTCTTTTTTTTTATTTTTATGCGTTTATCATCTGGTATAAGGAATATCGGTTGTCATGCTATAACGATAATTATAATTTATTGTTATTACCCTTGATTTCCAGACGACCGGCGATGACGACGCACGACTACGATGACGATGACGAGGTGAAGATAGAGAGCTGATGTACCTAGATATCAACATAGGTATCTACTTTCAAAAATATAAAAGGCAACATTATTTGATGGCAGAGTAATGAAACTTGATATTTATCGTTAAATACAACAAAATAATAATGCAGGAATGTGTCAAAGTCGAATTTGAAGCCTTATGACAGAAAATTACTCGTAAAGTAGGGAGGGGGAAATGAGTATTTTGTCAACACTTTAGTGACAGACATTGTTCTATTGAGTGTCTTTTGCTGGGCTCAATAAAGGATCATCGGATGACATTACGGAAGGAAGGGACAACTCTGCCTTGGCAGATGCTCATCATTTGTACTAAATTTGCATATTCAAATGAAATAAAAATGTTATTATGACAACCACAGGTTTTGATGCGGGTGTGTGGTTGTAAACAGGCTGGAAAATTAGTACAAAGTTTGAATTTTAATTCTAGATTTTATCGGAAGACTTTTTCAGTAATGTGCCGGGCTTACTTTTACGATATTAAAAGAAACATAAACATTAGCACATCAGGGTCACAAGTCGTTATTATATATTTTATATGACCCTTGCACTGAGAAATTTACGACTCACGCAGTATTGATGTGTTCGGTTAGAGAACAAATTAGACTGATGCAAAGGTATTGTGAAAAAGGCGTCCAATTTTGCTTTAAATGTATACACACTCTAATTTTTGAAAGTAAACTTTTGGGAGCCCATTGAATTATAAATATTTCACAGCACATTCAACTTGAGAGGTTTTCTGCACATCAATTGAAATCTTTAAAAAGCTATAAAGAATAAAAATTATTTATTTCCTCTCTGTGTAGTTCTTTTTTTTTTTAATTGAACAACAAATTAAGTTAAGTTAAGTTTAAGCTCTAGAATTTGTTAAATCCTATTCCAACGAATCTTTTTTGTCTAAAAAAATTTGAATTTTAACTGTGGGCAATAACATGTATAGAATATTATTGGGGTTTGAATATTACAACAACCACTTGATTTTATTAACACAAGCCTGGACTTTAATCAGCCAGCTGCGGTGGCGTGATGAGTAGTGCATCGGCTCCGTGAAGCTACTTAGTCAAATTTTGAATCTCAGATAAGTTTTTCAATAAATACCAACAACCAAAAACTAAAACCACAAAAAAAGAAATCTGATAATCGATTGGCACTCTAGTAACATGTGTAATTCCAGTCTTGTGGTGGCACAAACAAGTTGTTGTCAAACCCTACGAAATAATTTTTACTTACGAGCTATTGAAGCAAAATAATCCTCCGTTCTAGTTTTGGAGATATTGCTATAATTACATGGATACAATATATTCTTTAAATCTCCGAGGTTACTTAATCTGAATTACCCTCTTATTTATATACAAATTAAGAAATAAAATAAAATTACTTTTTATTTCGGAGATATTATAAATTAATAACAAGAATGTTGATATTTTCTTCAAGTCTTAAATTACTTTACTAAAATAATTCACAACGGTTAACAAGGCGATATTTCAGCAAACGATTGATTTTCAGAACTGGGACCAGCAGAGATATGATGAATTTTAAGAATATGAAATAAATCTTAGGTGTGCATTCTTTCAAAATATTTGGTTGGCAAGGTGTACCGTAAATTTGAATTGAAACAAAATTGCATATAAAGAAAACCAATTTTTACCAATTTTAGTAGCATTTCTTAAAACAAATTATTTCTTACATAAACAAATATAAATTGGATGAATGAAATTAATTTGAAGTCAATATCTTCTATTGATCACGAGATATCAAAAACCGAACATGAATTTTTACCAATTTTGCGTACTATTTTTGTAGATTTAAATTTTTTATGAAAAAACTGTTTGTTGGATTTTTATAAAAAATGTACTGAACGTCTAAAACAATATTTTCAGTGAGATAAAATAAGTTTGAAGCCAGTATTTTTAATTTAGGAAAAGATATTTGAGTCGGAAGTAAATTTTTAATAAGGTTTAGTATTGTTTTCTTAGGTTATTTTTTGCAAAAAAACTGTCCATCCGATTTTTTTCAAAATTTTACTGAATTTTGAAAACAATATTGCATATAACAAAAAATTAGTTTAAAGGCAATATCTGAAAGTCTTGAATAGATATTTGAGTTAAAGTCAATTTTTAATAACTTTTAGTAATGTTTTTTTTTAGGTTTTTGTTTTCGGGTACGAAACTGTCAATTCGATTTTTCCCAAAATTGTACTGAATGTTGACAACAATATTTTTTAAAATATAAAATTAGTTTAAGGCTAATATTCCACAGTTTCGAAAAGATATTTGAGTCAAAAATAAAATTTTTGTAGGTTTTCATTTAAAAAAAAAAACTGTTAATTCGATTTTCTTAAAATTTTAGTGAATGTTTAAAAAAAGTATATCCTATAAAATAAAATTAGTTGGAAGCCATTATCTTAAATTTAGAAAAAAGTCGAAAATCAATTTTAACCAACTTTGAGTAATGTTTTTTATTTTTTATAAAAAAAACTGTCTCTTCGTAAATTTTTCGAGGCAAATCATTTTTTTTAGTGTTTTTGCTTTATAAAAAAACGTTAATTGGAATTGTTTCCAAAAATGCATTTGTTTGGTATCAAATTACAGTTTATTAGATAAAATTTAATTCAAGTCTCTAGCGTTATTGGTTCGTGAGATATTTAAGGTTAACCAAAATGTTCACCTTTTTTTTAAGCTGCTATGGTTAAAAAAACCAACCACGCAATTTCCTTGAGAGCCTTTGCTGCATTTTTTTTGCTTTATTATCTGTATACCAAAATTTATTTGAAGTCGATATCTTTTCTGGTTCTTGAGCTATGGACGAAGAAAAAAACGTCGCGAACATACAGACGTACGAACTTACGTAAACACGCACGCAAAGACATCTTTCTAAAAAACTTTTATTTTGACTATATTAACCTTGAAAAGTCGAAAAAGGTCAAAATTTTCAATTCGTCAAATCGGACCCATTACAATAACTTCCTGTGGGAAGGTGAAAAAGTTTTTAGGATACTTTGTACTACAAAATATCAAAAATAAGGTCGTAAGTATTTTTGGTAAGAGACATTATACTCATTTATTATAACCAAAATTCCCGAACTTTCAATAGTTTCAAGAAATTATATTAAAGTTATTGGATTTACACTTAAAAATTATGCCTAGAATTTCGATTGAGAGATATTTCCAACAAAAAAAAATGCTATTATTATATTAACATTATTGGATTAATATCAAAGAACTTCCACAGAATTTTAACAAGCATTTTGATTGAATTTAAAATATTATCTGGAATAGAAGCTACGTAGGGACTTTTTTAGGGTTTCGAGTTATCAATTTTTGAAGCAGTGCAGATACATGTGTTGAATTTTGCAAAAACTGTTCTTACAAATATGATATTGGATTGTATGTAACAAGGATTAACCGTATTCTGTATTATAATAAGATTTCAATGGAATCTTTTCGAAATTCTCAAAAAAACAACATCTACCAATAAAATCAACTTTTTTCCATGTGTACGGTGTTATGATAACACTTAAATTTCTTTGAAATATTTAAATACATTTTAATTAAAATGAATAAACATGAATTTCGATTACATCACAAATTATGTTAATACCAACATCAACATCATCGAATTCAAGGATTTGATAGCATTTCTGGAAAATTTTCTAAAGAAAACCATATGAACTTCAACCGCAAGCATTCAAATTAAAATGAAAACCATTTAATATAAAATCTTAAGTCAAAATATTTCCTTATTCCAATCGATCCTTTTGTCTATTTACAAAAGGATTTATGCAAATATAGCGATAAACAGCAGTGGGGATGTCCGTCGACATCTTCTTATAATAGTCATTTAAATTCGGAAAATAAAAACCCTAATTCGCATCAAATCCAGTCACAAAAACGAAAAACCGATAAACTTTTCCTGTTTCCTCCATCATTGGCAAAAGTTTCTAAAAACAACGTTTTTTGTTCATAAATTTCAAAACAAAACTAAACTCAAACGAAGAAAAACCGTACAGACAGCAAAAAAAAAAATAAAAACAACTTTTAGAAACTTCACTCATTTTCGAACAAGAATAACGAACCAACAAATTGGATTGGTCGTTTTAGTTTGTCTATGAATGTGTTTGTGTACTCGTACAGCACTTTTATATCCTGATCGACCACACAACCACCATCACCGACATCATCAGTGGTAAATGTATCTTTAGTTGAATCTATCGGCACGGCCGAGACCGACATAGCATAAGGAATGTGCACAACCATCAGGCAGGATGCGTTCGTTTATATCTCCAGCTACCGTCTTGACTGCACTACCGAGTATTATAAGCCATCAGACAAAACGCCAGAGGCAAAACAAGGATAAAGGAGCACAAAAAGTTTTCTCGAAAAACCAAAATGGACATCGTCGTTGTTGCCTTGTGTTGTGTGTGTTTCTGTTCATAAGATATGATTTTTATCCTTAAAACAAGGAATAAGGATACAAACGGTAAAGGAGCAGGAAATGTCTGCGTCTAAACTACAACAAGAAATAGATTAGCATAACATAAGGCTAGATTTTATAGTACTTTATTCTATATTTTTTTCTTTTTTAGTTGCTAGGTTTTTATTTTTCAATTCCTTCAGGCTGCGGAGGTCCTTTATTTCCTCTTTTCTTTTTTTGTTGTTGCTGTTGATTCTGTTTCTTGAAAATAGCAAACTTATACTCCCAGCTCAACTGCATGAAGCTCAATGAATGAAAAGCAAAAAAAAGGAAACCTAATACAGGATGAACGGAAGCTAAACATCACAACATCCTTTTTCTTACAATAACTCAGTTTATATACCAAGAAACGAGAACACCAACACACTGACTAACTGTTATTAAAAGACCATGTTGTGAGCAGGCTTGCCAGATTTTCAAAGCTTACATTTTGTTTATCCTTTTTGAACACAAAACACCACAAAATTTAAAAATGCGAAAAATCGCAAATCCAATAAAAATAAAACATATATTTTAAGAAAAAAACAATAAAAATTCATAAAATATTCCATAAATAAGTTGTACTGATTAATTAATTGCTAAAAATGGTTTCATTGTACGAGAAAACTGCTTCTTTATTCTGAAAATACCATATAAATGATTTAAATATTTAAAAATACATGTTTCAACGTAATTTTTGAAAAAAAAAAAATATGACGCAATCTGGCAAGCCTGGTTGTGATACAAAACAGTACACAGAATAACAATAAATACTTATACTCACACTTGAACTACACAAAGCAAAATGGAAATGTGTGCGTTCACCCGAGAAATTGGTTGATTCAAGAGCACAAAGGGATTATTAAGTTTGAAAAGTTTGAACCTTATTAATGCCGAATATGTAGGTAACTATATGGAATACTGATGATGTTTAGGCCTGTTTAGGTACCTTTTCAATCATCAACCCCATATGTTGTAACTTTTGTGAAGTTTTGTCTAAAATAACGGTAAATTAGTTTACTTACTATTATGTTTCCCTTAAATGTATATAAGAACAAAAGGACCCTGGTGTGTTCATGGAATATAGTTATGCAGCAGCTTGAATTTTCCCTTTAAGGATGTTCCTTGTGCTGCTAAAATAGGTGAGGAGGTACACCCACTCGTCTGATGGCGAAAGCGCGCAATGGGTCTTTTGTAGGAACTACGCACGAAGGATTCTTTTTTAAGTACCAAAGAACAAATAGCAACAAGACACCCACAAAATGTAGTTGAAAGTAAGTATTTACACTTATCTTTTACTTAAAGGATACCTTACTACCAAAAAAGGATGTTTGTCTTGGCAAATACAATAATAATATTTTCCCAAAAAAAAATCGAATTTACTAAACTTTGTGTGATGGATTAAGTTCTTATGGAAGAAATGATTTTCTTACTACTTGATTTTTTTGTTTGTTTTTTCTTCAATTTTGTAAGTAAGTAGAACGTATGGCATTAATGGACGAAGGGGATTAAAGTCCTTTTTTATTATTATCCTTATAAAATTTTTTCAACAATAACCTGATGATTTTGAAAAAAAAATTCCTTGTACTTGAGACGTGTTTTTGCATACCGGAATACCTAAATATCTAAGGACTAAAAAGATAAGACTTTTTGGATGTTATGCATGCAAGGACTTAGGTATTATAAAATGACAGTGTTATGTCTTATGTTCCATAAGTATAAATACTATGGTGAATAGGATTTTAAGCTACAATGAATTTATCATGACCTTAGGGATTTCGGTATGAATTGAATGAACACATTTTTAAGTAAAATATTCATCTTGAGTGCAGTGTATCGTGTAAAGCAAATTTCAGAAAGAAATAGGAAAGAGATTTACAAAATGTTGAGAAATACTAATTTTAAGATATTATGGTTAAAATGTTCAATGGAATAGAACACAATTTCACTTTGAATATTGAAACTTAATATCATGAATTTTTAAAACTATGTAAAGCTTATGAAGTGTCTGTGGTTACGGTTGGATTTGGAAAAGACAAAATTTGGGAGTTGTAATAGTTTCTCAATTTTAGATCCAATGCTTCAGTTCGAACGTAAGCAATATTCAGGCACATGATATTTATAAATATTTAAAGTAATCAAAAAATGCATTTAAATGAAATACAAAAGTAGTCTTTACAATAAACGATTGGATAATGCTCATAATCTTTTTTGTAGTTTCTTTTATGGAAACTTTTAAAACGGGTTAAAGATCTTTTAACCCTTTACGAAACTTGTTTTTTTTTTGTAGAAGTCTCGCACAAGGAAATATTTGTTTTATAGCCTTAATATACAAGCCACAAATTAAATATTATTAAAAAAAAACGGAGAGTTAGAAAGGACATTTTTATGTTCATTGATTGTGTCCTTCATATTAGTAAAGTACGGCTAAAGAACTATTCTCTGTACTTCACAGTACAGCCAGACTTAACGGCAAACTGAAATGGATATTCATAACATCTCTTTTTTTATATATTGCTGATAAGTTTATGAATACCCTTATAATGATTAGAAAGAGTGCGCGCAATTAAAAGAGGGGGATATGATTCGAAAGGAGAAGCCGATGCACATTGGTTTTTAATGTCTGTTGCCTATACATTGTAATGAGTGGGAAGTATTGAGTTTGGTCATTTTTTTTTACATTCGTGTTGTGCGGCTAAAGAAAGAACGCCTGCACTTAACAGTACGTCTGAAATTGGGCTCAGTGGTACACTGATGGGCATTCGTAGCAGTACTTGTATTACAGTTGAACTGTTAAAGGGAAGGAAAGCAATATATTAAAATATGAGCATACATTTGACACCAGTTTTTTCAACAGCTTCCCTGCACAACACCGATGTAATGAATTTTCTAATACAGGGACTTACAAACATTGTCACTTAAAAGTTTTAAGAGTGTTAAATCAATTTGGTCAATTTCTCTGTTTTTGTTAATCTAAACTACGTTAAACAACACTTGGAAGTTATAAAATTATTGTATCAGAGTTTCGGGAGAAGTTCCACGTACAGCTGTCTTGGATGTGTCTCAGTCTAGGCCCATCTCAGTCTCATCTCGAAAAACTTTCATACTGCTATCTAAGAGGAATCTATAAGGAGACTAAGATCAAACAGGTGTATTTTAGAAAGAATGGGTTTTGGCGTATTCTGAAACTGACTTAATTTTTATTTTTATTTTTTGTACACACTGTCAATTCAATTTTTTTCAAAATTTTACTTTAAGTTTTGAAAAGATATTTGAGTCGAAATCAATTTTTACCAACTTTTATAATTTTTTTTAAGGTTTTTATTTTTTATAAAAAACTGTCTATTCGATTTTTTCATTATTTTTCAGAATGTTGAAAACAATATTTTTTAAAAGAAAAACTAAATATAAAACCTAAATTTCAAGTTTTTGAAAAGATATTTGAGTCGATATTAAATTTTTACCAACTTTGAGTAATGTTTTTTTTTTTATTTTTATTTTTTATAAAAAAAACTGTCGATTCGATTTTTCTCAAAATTTGTCCTAATGTTGAAAACAATATTTCTTATAAGTAAAAATCAGTTAGAAGCTATTATCTCTAATTTTTGAAAAGATATTTGAGTCGAAAATCAATTTTTACCAACTTTTGTTAAATTTTGTTTAGGTTTTTAATTTTTTGTACAAGAACTGTCAATTCGATTTTTTTCGAAATTTAACTGAATGTGTACAACAATACTTTTTGAAAGATAAAAGCAAATTAAAGCCAATATCTCAAAGTTTTGAAAAGATATTTGAGTCGAAAATCAATTTTTACAAACTTTTATGCATTTTTTTTTTAAGGTTTTTAATGTTTTTTTTTTTTAGATTTTTATTTTTTATAAAAAACGCTGTCAATTCGATTTTTCTCAAAATTTTATCACATGTCAAAAACATTATTCTTCGTTGCGTAAAATTGTTTAGGAGATAAAATCATATTTTAGTCGTAAAGGTGTCACTTTTTTTTCGGTTTTTTTATTTATAAAAAAGAAAACCTTAAATGGATTTTTTTCAAAAAATATACTTCTTTCATATCACGTTACAATGTATTACATGAAATTTAATTGAAGTCTCTAGCGTTTTTGGTTCGTAAGATATTTTTAAGGTTAACCAATATTTTCACCTTTTTTTCAAACTGCTATGGTAAAAAAAACCACCCACGCAATTTTCTTGAGAGCCCTTTCTGCATCTTTCTGCCTTATTATCTGTATAACGAAATTTATATCTCTTCTGGTTCTTGAGCTATGGAACGAAAAAAACGTCGCGAACGTACGGACGTACGTACACACGCACGCACAGACCTCTTTCTAAAAATCTTTTATTTCGACTCTAGGGACTTTGAAACGTCGAGAAATGTCAAAATTTTCAATTTGCCATATCGGACCCATTACAATAACTGCCTATGGGAAGTTCATAAAAAAGCGTTTTTCTTGTAAGTCAGTGGTATGTGTGTATTGTGGACTTGTTAGTCACTGGTTTGTGTGTATTGCGGGATTTGAGAATGAAGTTAGCTTGGCGTCAATCGTTTTCAATGACAGTCAATCATTTAAAACTTTTTTTTCGCTTACATTTGATTATATGGAAACCTACTATCATTTATTTCAACAGTCCGGCACTTTGTGCAACACCACTAACGCCACATTCAAGGTTCTACACGACCAAAACAAAATCAAGGCCATCTCAAGTAGAAAATAATAGAGAATTGGATAAATAGATGGGCATTTCAACAAACTCTTATAAAACAATATCATCAATAAGATATTCAAACGAATTTAAAATGTTCATTTCATCTCACAAACAAAATTGTGCATTAAATAAAAAGATACAAAACGCTAAATGAAAGACCCTGTTACGTTATTTTTCCATTGAAATATGAGCTCGTTATTTTTAAAATATTTTTTTAGAGTAGCCGGGAACTGTTTTCAATATGACTGTATCCTAGAATGTCAACAACGAAAATAAAATCCTTTAATAGTAGCATTTTCTGCAGATTTGCTTTGTCCTTATTTTGCCTGTATTTTCCATTTAAGATTTCTACCATTTTTCAGATTTCCAAAAGCTTCAAAGTTTCAATTTATTTTGCTATATACGTACCGATTCATTTCAAGTGAGAAAATAATTTTAATTTTAAATTCCAACCTCTTCTTCGACTTTTATACATTTGTAGGATGTTTTTCCCGCTTCGTTAAAAAGTACCAACTTCATTAATTAAACTTCACTAAAAAGAACCCTAATTAAGCATCAATTGCCTGATATCCAAACCCATTACCAACAAATAAAAAACACCCAACTACATTTTTTCCATCGAACATTATTTTATAGAAGGGAAAATATGTACGTAAATACATAAAAATTTGAGTGCATTCAACTCGTCCGTCGAAAGTCATTCTAGAATCCACTTTAAAATCAACCCCAAAAAAAGTATATAAAGTTTTAAAATGAAGCCTGGCCTGTCTGAGATTCCTTTGCATCCTTGAGAAAAAAACTAAAAACAACCACCCCTCTGACGGGCCCCGTCAAAAAGAACCACAAGAAATGAGTAATTTGTTTTTTTTTTTTTTTTAAATAAAAATTTGTTTGTTTTAATTAAACAGCGAAGCATTTTCTAAACGTAATTCATTTTTTCTCTTTTCCCTTTTTCTTTTGGTTATTCGAGGTTGTGTTGACTTGGAATTTATATAGTCACGAGGAAAACTTGTAAAACCTTTACCAAGGAATGACTTTATACCAAAAAACGAGAATCACAACCGCTACCGCATCACACAAAAAGCTCAAACAAAAAGTCCTCCTTCATAAAATGTTCTCTATTATTTTATTTCGCTAAGAAAATATTGTAGATTTTAATGTGTTTGTCCATCTAGGAAAACATATTTTTGGCAAAGGGTTTTTCTGTGCACCTTTGTGTTGAGGCTTTCATTTTAAAAGGTTGAATGTTTAATCCTTAATGATAAAAAAGTTACCTTCGCCCTGAAGAAAAGGTTACTTTTCTTGTTACACGTAGAAAAATATATATGGCATATTTGAAAAACTGTCAAGATTTTGTAGAATTCGTGTTAAAAATACAAAGATTCTTGTTTAAAATCATGTTAAAGTGACGTATGTGCCACAAAGCAGTGAACTTGAGAAATATTAATTTGTCATTGGTCTTTTTGCTTTAGCTTTTTTTTCTCAGTGTAGACTGCCCAACAGAACCTTGAATGAATTATGTTTCAACTGCAAAACAAAAGCAACAAAAGAAGACAGGCCATTGCCACCACTACCGTAGTCGCGGTCGCCGCCGCCTCATCTTGTCAGGATTTACAATTCTTTTTATTATTTTTCCAGGACCGGAAGCTAAAAAGTAAAATTACTACACTTATCCCAGAACTTTTCTTCATCTTATACTTTCTAAGTATAATATTAAAAAAGAAATGTTTTACCAAGAAGGCGAACCATAAACAAACAAAAACAAAAACAACAACAACAACAAGAACTAAAAACACAAAACGAGGAAGTAAAAGTATCTAAATTATTTTCTGTGTTTTTTTTTTTGTTCATAAATGAAACAATTAGAAGCAAACAATGTTACATTTAAAAAGTTACTTTTAACTGAGAGACTACCAGACAAAAATAATCTTTCCTAGGACGAAAGAAACGAAGAAGAAGGAAAAAAAAAACAAAAAACAACAAAACAAAACCTTGAAGGATAATAATAAATTATTGTTAGGGAGTGTTTGAGTAAAAATAAAGCGCATATTACTTTGAAGGAAAATCGTACAATATTTCTTCACTTTCTCACTCAAAGTAAGAAAATGTGTTAAAAAGTTTTTTGTTTTGAATTTTAATGTTTTTTTTTGTTATAAGATAAAAAAGTTGATGCAAAAAAGAAACTCTTTCTTTTTAATGTCTGGAGAAATGTTGCTTTTGATATTTACTCGTAAAATGCAATTTTGAACTCTTCGCATAAGAGAATTTTAAAAATTAAATTTTTCTGGCAGTGAGTTTAATATTGCCTTTGATCTAAGGTTAGACAGAATTTGGATAGCATATGGCCAATTCTCTAAAACAATCAATTGAACGTGGTTGATATACTACAAAGGTTTGTCTAGAAAAAAAATTCAAAACGACATCTTAAGTTTTTAGTTTAATTTCAAAAACTATCAGTTTACCATTCTGGTGAAGTTCAAGAACACCCTGGAACATGTTCAATTTCGGAAAAGAAAAATACCAAGAAAAACATGGAGGTCATTGATTTTGAATGAAAAAAGAAAAAGGCTTTTGCGTTCTTATGATTAATTTTGAATTTCTGATGTATCAAAATAATTTGCACAAAGGATTTTGAAGATGGTTTTTTTTGAAACTTTGATTTTCATTGGATAGAACGATCGGTTAAAAAAATAAGTGTTTTTTTTATATTACAGGTTGTTTTCAATATTTTTTGAATAAAATAACAGGCAGAATTATTTTTTTTCCCAAGGATCAATCACATTTTGCACAAATGGATTTTGTTTTTGGCTTAAAACTTTTAGGAAAGAATCAAAAAATGTTCGGGCTCATAAATTTTGATGCGGGCGAAACGTCATGGGAGCCAGTACGAGTTTTCCACACCTTAACATTCACAAAGGAACTTGGAACTCTCCAAATCAATCCACCGTCAACCAGATTAAAAATATTGCTATCGACGCCAGACACGCTTCCAGCATCATGGATGTCCGAACTTTCCGAGGAGCCAACATCGAGCCGGACCACTACCTAGCCAAGGTAGCACTTTGGGTTTCCAGACCCAAGGCAAAACAGGGAGATACTGGGAGAAGGTACAACGTTGAACGGCTACAATCGCCAGAGATCACCAAATCCTACTTCGACCGAGTTACAAGTAACCTCTCTGGAAGTTCTCTGCCGCCAACACAATGTATCAAAAACCAGTGGCAACATTTCCATGATGCAATCAGAGGACGCCTCTGATGTGCTGGGTTTCGAGCAGCCACCAACAAGGAACCCTGGTTTGATGAGGAATGTCGGCAGGCAAATGCAGCCAAACAACACGCACGCAAAGCGGCGCTGCATAAAAGGACGAGAGCTACTCATGAGCTCTATGAGCAGAAGAGGCGAGAGGAACGCCGACTTCTCAGAAGGAAAAAGAGAGGGCATGACAAGCGTGCGGTCGAAGATGTTGAGAAGTTTAAAAGCAGGAACGCAGTTCGAAAGTTTTATGAACAGATGAAACGAAATTGACAGGTTCATAAACCTTGAACAGAAGACTGCAAAGATGAAAGTGGAAACTTCATAGTGGAACCGCAGTCAATGCTGAGGATATAGACGGACTACTTCTGCAGACGGTATAACGGCGACGACGAACTGAATTCCGCTGTCAAGCAGGATGATCCATTCAACATAGACGACGAAAGCCAACAACCCCGTCCTCCCGACTTAGACGAAGTAAAGATTGCCATATCTGTAATGTCATGGAACCTCAGTATTGCTTGCCCGATCCTGAGAAAAAGAGACTCTCTAAACTGCACCAACTATAGAGGAATCAGTCTACTTAACATCGCTTACAAAATCTTCCCTGCCATAATATGTGAACGTCTAAAGCCCATTGTCAACAACCTGATAGGTTCCTTTCAGTGTGATTTAAGACCAGGAAAGTGAACAGTCGATCAAATATTCACATTAAGGCAGATCATGGAAAAACCCAAGAATACCAAATCGACACCCACCATCTTTTCATCGATTTCAAGGCCGCATATGACAGCATCTACAGGGACGAGCTGTATAGAGCCATGTCTAGTTTTGGCATCCCTGCCAAACTCGTCCATTTGTGCAGATTGACCATGGAGAATTCACACTGCTGTATAAATGTTGGAAACAACTTAACAGAACCTTTCGATGTCAAAAAAGGTGTAAGATAATGTGATACGCTGTCATGGGATTTTTTTTAACATCGTACTTGAAGTGCAGATCTCACGCATCAACACTAGAAGTCCTATCTTTCAAAATTCTGCCCAATTACTAGCACATGCTGATGGCATTGACATAATCGGAAGAACTCGGCGTCATGTCAATAGGACTTTTGTGAGTATTGAGTCAGAGGCGCAAAAATGGGTTTAACGGTTAAAGAAGGCACAACAAAGTACACGCTGTCGTTAAGAAAGGACCTTCAACGACGACGTCAAAACGCCACAATCGACAGACGTAACTTTGAGGTAGTCAAGGACTTCGACTACCTAGGCTCCGCTGTAAACGCAGAAAACAACACCAGCCCCGAGATCAAACGCAGGATAACTCTTGCTAACCGCTGTTTCTTTGGACTAAGAAAGCAATTGAGTGGTAAAGTCCTCTCTCGAGGGACCAAAGTGTTGCTATATAAGACCCTTATCATCCCCGTCCTGCTATACGGTGCAGAAGCATAGACTATGACAAAAGCGGATGAAAGCACCTTGGGTCGCTTCGAGAGAAAAGTTCTTCGTGTGATCTACTGTCCCATATGTATCGAAGGGGAATGGAGGAGAAGATGAAACTACGAGCTGTACTGGCTGTACAGCGACGTAGACTTAGCAAGAATGGTAAAAGTCCAACGACTAAGATAGCTGGGTCACGTAGAGCGCATGGAAACTAATGCTCCAGACCGGAAAGTCTTCGAATTCACACCTACATGACAGCACAGAAGAGGAAGCCCGCAAATAAGGTGGCACCCACAAGTGGGGTGCGAAACTGGAGACATTTAGCTAGGGACCGAGCTAGATGGAGAAAGGTGATTGCTCATTTTATAAGGGACGTCCGGCACGGAGTGTACACCAATGAATTTGGTATCACATTAAAGGTTGTTCTAAGCCGGATATATCTGCAAAAATATTTTGTCGATAACTCATGGGAGATCCGAGATATTTGAGATTGAAGTTCCAAATGTCCAACCATTAAAAATCAGCACTTTTTCGACATAAATGCTTATATCTTTGGATACAGAAAAGGTAGAAAAATCAAAAAAGGTGTCAAAAATATCTTTTAAATGAAACTAAAATTACATTTCTATGATTTATATATTTTGAGTTATTTTTAATCAAACCTTTGAATAACAGCATTTTTTAGGCAAACTTTTGTACAATAATATCTTTTAAAATTCAATGATGATATTATTTTTTTTTGGCACCAATAAGTGGCTTAGTTCACAACCTTTTTTTTCATATATAATTTTTTAGGGTTTCTTCTACAATTTATTCATTTTGACAATAATAATTCAAAAATATGCTCCTAAAGTACAAAAAAATCTTATACCGCTTAATATAATTGTATCGTTTATAAATCTATAACGATATTTTTAACGCATTTTTCATGAAATGAGATTTGTCAATTTATGACTTAAATTTTGAACTTAGAATTCATTCTACAATGCAATCATTCTAGCTTTGATTTTTTGTCAATACCTATATTGATATTTTGTGTACACCTATACCTGAGGCCTATACTCTAACTTGTTCTGGTTTTGGTTCTAGCACAGAAAAGGATACCAATTTAAATCATACACATATACTTGACTTTAATTGAAAGTTAAATATTTTCACTTCCTCTTTATATAAAAGGTATGTTTTATATATAAATCACAACCGCATTTAAATAAAACTATTCGTCCGAAAGCAATTCAACCAAATCTAACCCATTTTAACCTACATCATAATTTTAAATCAACAAACATAAATGTAAGTCATTATGGACATATTACCCCCAAAAAAAAATATCTATACACACATGCAAAACCTGCCATTATAGTCTCTTAAGCATACATATTTAACCACCCCCCCTCCCTCTCACCATTTCATTCTTCTCACTAAGTTGAAAGCGTACAAATGTGTATTTGTCTGGCTTTAATAATAATCCTTTGCAACTTAGTAATAAACTTAACCATAGCCCTTGATCCTTTTATTATGTCCTTTTCCTTTTTTGTTAAAAGCCACACATACCGATGAAATCGTTATTTTTTGTTTTCTCTCTCTCCTTCTATCTTTTTCTATATATTCCTCTTTCTCACGCTTTTCGTTCCGTCTGTCTTTTAACCAGGACTCGTTCATTGGCACTTGACTTATTGGAACACGAAGGATAAAATCGCATACATGTATGTATGAACACGTACCATTTTATACATTACAAACATACCGACCCACTATACGACATACTTAGGGAAGGTGCTCAAAAATACTTCTATTATAAGTCAAGTCGCATATATGCCTTGACATTTCTGACCTTTGGCATTATTACATTGTTAGCAAAATCGCTTTCGTTTGTTTTATCCCAGATTCGCAAGGATTAGGGCTTCGTTCTATTTTTGTTCTTGTTCGTTCATATCGATTGTGGGCGATAATTTGCAATATTCAATTTCTTTACTATCCATGTCGCAATTTTACATCACTCCCGACTTTATATATGTGTATAGGTTGTTTAATTTAATCCTTGATGGTCAAGGTGGACTCTTGAATGGGACACGTACATATACTGTGCGGTTAATTGAATTGACGCACATTTTTGAACATTATGCTTTTTGATGATACTCTTATAAAGTAGCTAAGGACATTTTTACCTCAGGTAACTTTATGCGATTGTCAGCATTTCTAAATAAACTTAAATAAGGAATGCACTTTATTGCCAAAGCACTAACACTTCAACGTAACCTTGTCTTCAGAATTATTTATATTGGGATGAACATACGTATTGGTGTTTCATTATTTTACAGACTGTATTATGGTCTTACCTGGATTGGGTAATTGAGTATTTGATTTAATGACAGAAATTGAGATCAATTACAGTTATAACGTCATAGTGCAACACTTACCTAGAAATAGAAAGAAAAAGAAATGTTATTTATGGTGAAAATTCAAATAATGATTAAGGTTTTATTTTTTATAATGTACAGGCACTCAAGGCGTGTATTTTTAGAAGTACGAGTATTACGACTGAATTATACGACAGTACGATGTTTGTAAAAATATCTGTAAAACAACGAAATTCATGGAAATTGTGGCAGTGTTCGAGTGATGTAAGTGTTTCGGTTATAGTTTTCTCGCCTATCATTTTGGAAGCTCTTTCTTGGATCCTATCTAAAGACTTAAATTTGTTTTAGGGGTACTTTCCCGAATATGTGAATTATATTCAAGTTTTGGACGACTGAAGGCTTTGTAAATTTCAGCCAGATCATAATTGGTAGCAAATTTCTTGCACTGTTGGAAAAACCCTTAACACCTAGCATCGTTTTTGGCGATATCGAATATGTGATAATTCCATAGGAGGTGATCTGTGATACACATACCGAGTACTGAAAGTTGATTAGTTTCCTGGATATAAGTGCCACTCTTGGATAACGGCATTGGGGTTTAACGGTAGGAGACAGTATTGAGTTTTTGAAGCATTAAATTCTACACGGTTCTTAATTTCCTATTGGACAATGCTGTCGAGATCAGAATTTAATGTTGAAGTTGCTGTTGAAGTTCCACTTTCGAAGGAATATGAAAAGCTGAGGATGTTGTCGTCAGAGAAACAGTTTATTTATTTATTTATTTGCTACAGGCTCAACAATTCATGATTATTGTATTATATATAATACAAATAATTTTTGAATTTATTTCTAGGCCATCCTATGCCAATATGACTAGTTACTTCGTTGAACTGCCTAATTGACCTTGAAACTGGTGTATTCATTTCAAAACTTGTCCTATGCTAAGGTATCTTTCTATCAATGGTCTGATCGGGGTATAAATACAAATTAACAGTTGAAAGTTAGGACACTTTATATGGTTATATAAAATATCTCGCCAAAATATTATATCATGGATAGTTCTTCGAGATTTGAGAGATTTCGGACCTAGAAAATTACGTAGAGCTTGAGAATCTGGACAAAAATTCCAGCGCATTTTACAAAACATATATTTCGTGAAACGATTCTGAACTTTCTCAATTCTCTCCGAAAATGTTTGTTGGAAGGATTCCATACACCATCAGCATACTCAAGTAATGAGTTTTATAGAGATGTAGGCGCATAGGGATCCGAAAGGTCAGTTGAGTTTCTTTAAATGAAACCAATCATAGAGTTAGCTTAAGCTACAATAGCATCAATGTGCGGATAAAATATGATTGAAATGTTCCTAGAGATAGAGGTATCGAAGCATTTCTTGACATTAAGTTTAAGACAGTTAACCAAACACCTGTTTGATAAATGATCGAGGTCTATTTGGAGATTAAGGCAATCATAAGTGGAATTCACTTTTAAAAAATTATTTAAGATCATCAGCATAAATGAGACATTGGCTGAATTTTATGTTTTTGCAAATATCATGGAGAAAGATTATGAATAAAAGTGGGCCAAGATGACTGCCCTGGGGAACTTCTGAGGTACGTTCAATAGATTTCGAGTTTTAAATGTCAAGTTTTACTTTTTGAACCCTTACAGATAAAAAAGATGAAATCCATTGAAGGAGGTTAGAGTGAATCCCAAAGTTTTGAAGCTTACGAAGCAGTATGTTGTGGCATACAGAATCAAATGCCTTACTAAAATCCGTGTAGATAGCGTCTACTTGCTTTTGACCTTCTATACAATTAATAACGAAAAAGGAAAAACATGCGAGATTCTTGACAGTTGATCTACCCGATATAAACCCATGCTGGGAATCACTTACATGTTCTTTTACGAAAAAATCCAGTTTAGTCTTTACTAAGCTTTCGAGCAATTTAGGAATTGTGTAGAGCTTAGAAATGCCTCTGTAATTTTCAACATTATTTTTCGAACCAGACTTATAAATTGAGATCAGAAAAGAAGATTTCCATTCGTCCAAAAATATTCCGGAAGACAAAGATAAGTTGAATATGATTTGCACTGGAAAGGATACATACCTGGAGCATTTTTTTTTAAGACAAGAGCAGGAATCCCATTGGCACTAGGAAAGTGATTGGGTTTAATGTTCTGAAGACCATTTAAAACTTCAGATTAATTCTAAGTGTATTGAGCAAATATCTACTTTATGGGTAATATCTGAAAGAAAATCCAAGTTTTCTTGTGAAGTTGAGTAAACCGATTCAAAAAATTTAGCAAAAATATCAAGAGTTTTATTAATGTCAGTGGAATTATCCCTTCTAAAATTCATCGTAGTTGAAATGCAAATTGATTTCCTTTTCGAATTAATAAAACTTCAGAATCGTTTCGGATCACTTTTCAAATTGAGCTCAATATTTGAAATATAATTAATGTGCAAGATTAGTATACAAAATGAATGTTTGTCATCTACGAGTAAGTGTTTGGCATTTTATTATTTTTTTAAATGAGTCAGCCTTTTTTAACACCATAGAGGTTTTCAGATATTATTTCTGCCCCATATGGTACAAATAAGTTAAAATCTGTATTTAAGATAACCGTGAAACGGTTAAGCATATTCTCCATGTAATTTTATTTCAATATATAATTCCTTATGGTGGAATGAATTGTTTAACAAACTGAATGAAACTTTTAAATCCTCTTGTGATGTAAAAACTTAATCAAGAAATCTAATGGATTAAAAGTGGCAGACCAGATCGTGTATGAATAAGAAGAAAGGAGCCGGGGACAAAAAGGAGCCCTGGGGACATTTGCATTTATTTTATGAGTTTTGATTTAAAACTATCCAATACAACTTTTATCGAATGGTTAGAAAGGTAGTATCTGATCCAAAGAAGAAGAGTTTCATCAATACCAAGAGCACGCATTTTTGATACGAGAGCAATACAGCTTTTATCGAATGGTTAGAAAGGTAGTATCTGATCCAAAGAAGAAGAGTTTCATCAATACCAAGAGCACGCATTTTTGATACGAGAGCTTGGTGCTAAACTCAATCAAATGCCTTTGAAATATCAAGTGTAATGTTGTTAAGATATCATCTAAATGTTTGAGGTTTAAATGTTGGTTGTGACTTCTTTGGGTATGATGGCGTAGGAATAGTCTAATTTTATCATTACATCATTTTTTGGCTTTAATGTCCATTACGACATTTGCTTTTATTGCAAAGTTCTGCGATTCTACTAAAACCAAAGTTAAAAAATTTAACAGGATCAAACCTATGATCTTGATGGCTAGTCTTCAAAATCTTCACATGAGATGTGTGGCACTTAGAAAAATAATGTTGAAATTACATATCGCTGGCATGTCTCATGTGTTATATTTTACTATGACCAAATATGTGTTTACCATAGGAATATAGTGCCGGTCCCGTTAACTTCAAATCGAAGAATCAAAACCATAGAGTGTCTGTTTTTGGGTTTTCCGGATCTTCACATATGTATCGCCTTAAATAACAATGTTGTTTGCTGACTTACTCATACATCGAAAATGTGCATCCTTGCTCCCGTTGCTAATTTGGCAAAATTAATTTTACTCTCACGGCGGTTGTTTTTAACAAATCTTGTGTTGTGACAACTACGTACAGGTCTTAGATAGCCTTGCACCGAACCACTGGACTTAAATTTGTTCACTATAATGCCAAAAGTCCTCTTGGCAGATAATATAGTGACTGTGAAATTATTGAAGCACGAAGTCAATTCCCCAGATGTAGCTCTAACAACATGCCACCCCTATTAACTGTCAAAGTTTAATGTCCCTTATAGAAAAATCGTTTTTTATCTTTCCACAAAAATTTGATTTAATTAAAAGTTACAATTATAATGATCCAATAAAAAGAATCCATTTCACATCTGGCAGCAATAATAATTGTAATTTATCTTTCTTAACTATCTTTCCTTTGAGCAATAAATCTTATGGTCCATATGGTTTTAAATACTCGTCTCGGACAATTGAGTCAGCGGACGGTAATGAAAAAAAAACAATATCCTTAAAGCAAGTATTAATCCTTCCAAAATCCAAAAAGTTGCAATTATAATAAAATTTCAATTTTATATCCATTTGTATATACTTTTTTTAATTTTCATTAAAAAAAGTTCTTCCAACTGTCTTCTTCTTTTTTTTTTTTTGAAGGTTAAAGATAATTACTAATGGATTTTTACATTAAGAATAAATTATGTATTTAAAGGGGTTGTTAAAGGGCAATTATCATTAAAATGTAATTTTTAATTAATTCAAAGCATGATTATGCGTTTGGTCTTCAAATATACCAAAGAGTATTCACTAATGGATGTTATGGGGAAGTGCTGTACTGTTATGGGAATATGTATCCTTTTTAGATGTATGTATGGGTTTGAAAGTGATTTTACTATCAGAAATAAAGAGGAAAGAGAAAATTACACATAAATAAACCTAGAAAGTGAATAATATTATTATGAGTTTTGTAATAAATGTTCTTTTTTTAAAAATATGTCAATTTTAAACAAGTTAGTTGTTGGTATTTCATCGAACTTGTCATTAACTTACTTAGGACATTCAAAATTTGACGCAAATGTTTGCCTTTCTTTTGATTTATTTCAATTGTTTTCGGAAAAAATATTCCAACTGACTTTTAGTACAATTTAGTATAGAGTCTATTTGAAGTATAATTTCAATAGAAACCTTCCCGGAAGTACCTTTAAGAACAGCCAAATAAACAGCTTTAACTCTTACCCAGTAATCGTACCACAAGCTACACAAACAGCATACACACCCAGGTCCACCATTATAGTCAAAATGTAAAACTTTTGCATATCAGACTCTGTAATTTCATTTTGACGACAATTGCCTTGGTCTGGATAACCAACCAACCAGCTTCTGACTCTGGACTTTATACGAAACGAAAAATTGTTATAGCTTGCAATATCTCTATACGAACATGTATCTATATGAGTAGGTCCTATAGGAGGTACATACATACATATATCTAACCTACACTCCTCTTTGTGCGAAAAGCAAATGAATAATTCATTAATTCGTGCAACGGACTTTTGTATAATCTCCTTTACTTTAAGGACCAAGTTGTTGTCCTTTGGTTGGTGGTCTCTTTTTGTTTGTGGATATAGATCTGTGTGTGTGTGTGTGTGTGTGTGTGTGCTGATGTTCTGGATGAAAAATTATAATTTGTTGCCACTTCATAGTGAATCTCATTTACTAGGAGCTGGTGGAAAATGTTTCGCTTACACGACCACAACATGCACAAGAGCGCTATAATGATATGCTATAGTAGATATTGCCAGCACTGTAGCTCCCTGGCTATATCAGGAATTAACAACGATCATGACATAGCCAGGCTAATGTGCGGCATCCTGCTTAAGTTCATTATACACTCCGATTAACTAACTTAAAGCCGTTTTATTTTTAATTTATTTAGTATTTAAAATGTTGCATAAAACTTATGTTTCTAACACTAAAGAAATCGAAGAACAATTTTTGAGTAAAATATTTAAGATTTCAATTTTTTGTTTAAATAAATGAAATACACAATTTTTAAGTTAGATGGTAAGTTTTGAAAGAAAGTTTCGAAGCTTTAAATTGCACATCATGTATTTGAAATAAGATTAATATAAATTATAGTGTACCTCAAGGCTCCATTTTTTCTCTTACACTTTTTAACTTATCATAGAAAATATAAGTTTTAAAGACATTTTTACAAGATGTCTCTACAAATTCGAAACGGAATGTACCTATGCAACAAATTTTTTGCGCAGTTTTGTATATTTGGAAATGGTCCTCTTATCCTTTGATTTTATTTTTATTTTTCATTTATGATGTTTTTTCTGTTTCATTATTTTTGTTCTTGTGTTTTTATTCTTCAAAGCTTAGTGGGTATAATTTGTTAATTATTAATATTGAATCCAGTGGGTATATTCTCGTATAGAAAGAGCATCATATATAGGTATACATAGGTACCTTAAATGAACTCGGATATTTTTTGCTAAGGCCAAAGAACTCCCAAGTGATGCAACAAGAGGGCTCTAAAGTTTTTTTTTTTTTGAATTGCACCACAATGAAAATCAAAACAAACAAAATTCAAAAAATAAAAATAAAAATAAAAACAAAATAGAAAGAACCGAATCCTTATAAGCCTGCCCATTTCCGGCTGTCGTATCATTTTGACCATGTACAATACGTATATAAAGTATAACGTAAATAGGGTTATATCGGATATTATTATGACTGTGCAGTCGATTGTGTATAAAAGTATAGAAGTACCTACGGTTGGTACTTTAGTTGTAGCCTCTTAGCTTGCTCTCTATTTATAGCTTTAGACTATAATATAAACTGGAGAGTGTATCCTAGGAGTGGATCCTTTGCAATGTTTGGTTTTGCTTTGAGTGGATAGACGGATGGATGGATGGATGGAAGGATGGATGGATTGATGGTTAGATAGATGTATGAAATGGAATTGTATGGAATCATTGGCGCAATTTAACGCTCGGAAAAGCTATGCTCATGCTGATGTATACATAAATAGAGAGAGAAAGATACAATAGCGGACAGTAAAAGTTATTGCGTGGATATTTACAATACATGTCTAGCTTCATATTGAAGTCAATGAAGTGATTCACTTAACGAAGGGCGACTGCTTAGGTTTCACATCAAAAGCGAGAGAGAAAGAAACGTTTTGTTTTTGGTCTGACTTTTGGAATTAATATTGTTTTGTTTTTAAGAAATGCATTTTATTAGGTAAAAGTGAAACAAAATATTATTTTTTAGAATTGAAGTGAATGGTAACCGGCAATTTTCTTTTTTTGGTCATAAATGAATACCGAAATGTGTACAGAACATGTATAATAATACATTAAGGTAATAACTTAGTTTTAAGGTCTTAACACGCATTTTGAACTTGCATTGACAAAATTCGACTATATGACACATAATAGATAATTAAATTCAGAGTTGTAAAAACTTACAGAAAAAGTCCACTTTTGGTCGTTCACCAAAATTCAGCATTCTCAGAAATAAGTATATTTGTGTGTACCAAATTTTCCTCGAATTTAAACCTCTTTAGAAAATAACCATCGAAGCCCAGCAAAAACCATACAAATTAAATCAATTAAGAATATTTTAATATTGAAATAAATTGTGGCCATGTGAAATGACCTAAATGGGTTCACTTTTAAATGTTGTTGTTTTTTAGATTAGATTAGATTAGATTAGGTTGGTTTTATTATTTTTTCAATGATTAAATTCATAATTTACAAAAACAAAAAAGCATGGCATTTTGCCGTCTGCCTAGTTGCCAAAACATGAAAATTTCACATAATATGAAAATTTGATTGAGCAATAATTCGTATGTATTTTTGCAATATATATTTATAAAAAAAAAAGATTAGTGTATCTAAAAAGCTTTCATTTATGATTTTATTTCTATAGAGAAAAGCTAGCCTGCAGTATTTGTATAATTTTTGTATATCCATTATTGTTAAGCAGTTGTATAATTTGGCTTTGTGTCAACATGTCACTTCCGAATACATCCCTTCTGATTTCTCTTAAAATCGGACATTTACCCATAAAGTGAAAATTATCTTCTCTTTCACCTAAGTTGCACAAAGAGCACACGATGGGTAAATCATCTCTATGAGGTATGTAGTTCAGTGGCATAAGTTCGCTCCGCAGTTTTACCATCATTGAAATCTCGGCTGTACTATTGTCATCCCTAAAATAATTTTTCTCCTCCAGGTTATGATTCAATTGGCTATCTAGTTGTCTTTAGATAGATCCTGTTGCATCATTTAAATATTTATCACGATGTTTGAAGTCCACTGCAGCAATGAGTAGATAAAGCGAAGTTTCTAATTCTTCACTGCACAGGTTTAAGACTATCCCACATTCTGAAACAAGTTCCAACCATTCAGCGCACCAACTTGTCTTTGCCTTTATGACTTCAAGAGCTACTATTTTAGGTAGTCGATTATCATCCATCTTCAAGACTTTCGTGACATAATCCCCTTGCATTTTTAATGTTCGAATGAACAATGGCGAGATTTCTGTTTCTTACATGATAACGTAGTTGGCTGTGCTACGCGGAAGCTGGAAGACTCTTTTGCAGTAGTATCGTAGAAGTTTTTCCACCGTATCGTACTGCCTTGTACCCCATGTCTGAGCTGCGTAGAAAAGGATTGACGCTGATATCGCTTCAAATAATTTGAATTTACTGCTGTGTGCTATACTTTTGTTATGAAAGCAACTATTCCATGTAGGGCTGATTGCGTATTTTGCCTTCATTAATTTTTCCTTCAGATGTTTTTCCATACTCAGATTTTGCGTGAAAATAACTCCTAGATATTTGAATTCGGTTATAACCTCTATATTTTCTCCATTATAATGCCATTTTTCGTTTGCACATTTGCGGCCTCTTCCACTTTTGAATATTAAAACCTTGG
Organism: Eupeodes corollae; assembly: GCF_945859685.1. NCBI lineage: Eukaryota > Metazoa > Arthropoda > Insecta > Diptera > Syrphidae > Eupeodes > Eupeodes corollae. Next base: position 44,972,104 of record NC_079148.1, read on the forward strand.
ATTTGTCAAGGTTAACTATCAGATTCCAAACCCGACAGTAGTCGAATAATCGGTTAATCATCAACTGCAATGATTCAGAAGAGGCTGCAAACAGAACAATATCGTCTGCAAAAATCAAAAGTTTTATTATCATCCCCGCGTACTCTACTCCACATGGCAGAATGTCAACCAGATCATCAATGAACATAGCGAACATGCTTGGGCTCAATGTACAACCTTGCCTGACTCCCGATTGTGTTTTGAATTCTTCCGAAAGCGCTTCACCATTCCATACTTTACTTGTTGTGTCGTCGTAGAGATTCTGTATGACTCTTCCAAACTTCCATGACATACCTTTATTATATAGCTTATAAAATAGAGCCTTTCTATAGATCATATCGAAAGCAGCTCTAAAATCCACGAAAATGGCATATAGCTTCTTTTTCTTGCGAAGGAATGTTTCAGCCATACATCTAAGGGTAAAAATATGATCGATCGTTTAATATCCACTTCTATATCCTGCCTGGTACTCCTTCAGTAGTTTGTCGCTATCAATCCATTTGTTGAATCGTTTGTGTAGTATTAGTGTAAATATCTTGTATGAAGCATTTAGGAACGATATACCTCTGTAATTAGCTGGTTCGGCCATGTTTCCTTTCTTGTGAATCGGAAAAATAATCGATTCCTTGAATTCATGTGGTATAGTCCCGGTTTCCATGATATTGTTTAATATGAAAGTTAGCCTTGTGAGTAGTTCTGGTGTCCCATACTTATAAAATTCAGCTGATATGCCATTCGAACCTGCAGCTTTTCCATCTTTAAGCTTCGTTACAGCTGATATTACTTCTTGGTAACTAATTATAGCATCAAGAACACCTCATTCATAGGCTGGTATAGCGTATTCCACCGAAGGTGTCTCATGTACTGGATTCAACAGTTTCTCAAAGTGAGCTGCCAGAAGGTTAGGACTTAAGTTCGTTTGGATTGAAAACCGCTTGCCATTCAGCTGTCTTGCCAAGTTCCAAAAATCTTTTGAGTTTTTGCATAGCGCTAATAGTCTTGATTCAGCTTCGTAGAAAACAGCCTTTTTTGTTTACATATTTCTTTGTACGCCTTATTAGCCATCAAATACTGGTGTCTGAAATAGTCCTCATTTGAGGCTCTTAACCAGCCAAACGATAATTTTCTTTGTTTTCTACAGTCGGCATCATACCACGGTGCCGAAGAGTTCCGCTGAGTGTTGGTGTTAAATGTGTAGTAAGATGCTTTGATTGTCTCTTCTATCTGAGGTAAATCGTAAGTTCTTTGGCACATCAGTGCATTATTTAATCTCAATTGATACTCTGACTTGTGTTTCGATTTCCATTTTATTTTCGGTAAGGTATTCATAATTCTCGATTCCTGTGCTTCTCTGGTATTAAGTTTGAAGTTTACGGCGATAGGAAAGTGGTCAGAGTAAGGTACTTTATGGATTTCCAAATCAACAATGAGTTCATTCCATTCACTACCTACCAAACTTTAATCAATCACCGAGCTACCTTGTCTTCCAACAAAAGTAAATTCTCCGTTCGTATCCGATAAGCTAGTTCCATTTTGAATTCTTAAACCGTATGTATCGCATAGTTCAATAACCTTCAGTCCTCTTGAATTAACAATAATGTCCTTCGAATTTCGTTCAATTCCCAGGATCTCATTTTCATTTCCCGCTTGTCTTCCTGTCCTCGCTTTCATATCACCCAACACCAGCAAGTTAGATGTTTTATCTCGAGTTATTACACCTTCTAGTTTTTCAAAATTGTTATTCCATTGATTGCAGTTGATATAAGTCGGCAGGATTCGGAAACATTTTTCTTTGTAAACCAGATCAACAAAAATAACGCCTTTATATACTTTAAATTCGCAACACATATTTTTAAGATTTTTTTTTAATCCGAAGAAGCAACCTCCACCAGCTCTTCCCCTTGATTGTGTTCTAACAGCTGGTACCAATTTAAATTCAAAATTCCTAAATTTACTTTCAAAATTCGTAAAATTATTTTCCATAATAAATGTCTCATATAAAAAAACAAAATCAAATTGGTTAACAAATTCATAAAAATCTACAAACAAAGTCTTATTGGTTGTTTCCTTGATTTAAGAAACCTTTTTAACCGAAAATGAAAAGTTATATAATGTACAAGATAAACATATTTAAATTTACTCAAGCTTTAAGATATTGTTGGCTAGATAATCAAAGTACACTAGACTATAGTGAAGTATCAATATACATTATCCTCTTAACTTTAATTCAGATATTATGAAGAGACATGTGTTGTGTAGTATACATGGAGATTATACCCATATCATCAACTTTGCACTCTTCGTGTCATTTGCATTTCATTATTGTTGTTGATTGAATTTCAATATTCATGTATAAAGGGTAGGTGTGTACATATGTACAATACTGTGAACAGTATGTTAATTTTTTAGCATTAAAGTAGAAAAAGGGGATTACATGATGAGGATCGATGAAATGTCCCATGTTCAGTACATAGTTTTTACTTGAAACGTTGAACTAACGTCATTTTTATTGAAGTTTTAAAGATTTAAAGTTGTTTTATATTTTAAATAATTAATTAATTTTCTATTTATAATTGTTTTAAAATAATCAACTAAATTTCGTTACATACAGCGTTCTTTCAGCTTGATTTATTCTATTTGGTGCACTTGGGCGTATACGTACTTTTTTCTGCATTTTAAAATTTCTTCGTAAAATTTTAAAAATTATTGTTACTTTTGAAAAAGGGTTGTTTACTTATCTAAGGTATTCGAGGTATTTTAAAAAGAAAGTTAAATATGTGGATATAACTTTATTCGTCTAGTTCAATGTAGAAAGCTTGTACCTATACCCCATAAAGAATTTTGATAAGAGCTACGAAAAAATGTACACCTACACATCACGTTTTATTGGGGAAAACGACCCTTGTTACCTCAACTTTCTCGTATATCTAACTTCACCCATGTCTTGGGCCCTTATAAAATTTAATTTAATTTTTTTTTCACAAAAAATAGCTGGACAATGAAATTTCATTCAAAGTCAAGAAAAAAAAATCCATACAAAAGACTACAGTTTGTCATTGAAAAATCTCTATGAATCAAAAGAATTTCTTCTTCTTTTTTCTGAAGGAAACTTATATAGGTATGCGTATCGTAGACTATGTACATAGACATGCAAATATTCTAATAAAGCTCCCTATTTTATTTATTTTTTTGTTCATTTTTATTATTTGCCTTCTCAGAAATCTCAACAAACCTTATTCAATCCAACTACTCAACTGACATAAATCAAAATATTTGATGCTTTTGTTGTGTAACTTTACGGCTATACCCAAGTACCGTTGTGGATAATGAAATTATACAAATAAGGCTAAGGCATATAAATCAAATGGAAAACTCTTTGCATAATATTATATTTTTTTTGTCTGTGCGTAGGTATTATGTAAGTGTGTAAACTTTATAACATATACATATGTTGTAAAGTCTGTGCGTATATATTTATATGGAAATAGAGACGAGTGTTCCTTGGATAAGGACAAGGCCATACAAATCAGAGATAGTCAAAAAAAAAATATATATTTATGTATTAATTTTCTTTGTGACATCACTGGTGAATATAGTGGGACAACACGTTACTATTTTTTGGAAAAAATCTTTTAATCGCTGACTGACTGAATCACAATCGGCAAAAAATATGGTATGTTAATGTAGCGTAAAAGAAAATCCTTGATAGGCTATTGTAAAATTAAAGAAACATTCCAGACTAGAATTACAACAATCTTTGTAAATTAATGTTTATTTGTTTTAATAAATTATTCCTTACACCTAAAATCAACACTGTGTTCCTTACACCTTCAAACAACACTGAACTAAGCTGCTAAAAGACAAGCGTTACCAAAAAAGCTGTCGATAAAGCCAACAAAATCTTTATCCTTTTCTATGTGGCAACACTGTATGCCCCACTATATATAGGCACCAAATAATATATGTATGTTCATTTTCGTAATATTCTCATTCGTTCTTTTTATTGTGCTTGTTGAAATAAATAAGAGTTGGAATACGAACGAAGCAATATAAAGAGGCTGTTAGTTTTGTCTCCTGTTCAGATTTTGAATGTGTCCTTGAATGATTGAGAACCTGAGTGGCATTCAGTATAAAAACATATATATGGATATGTATATAAATGAATAGCAAGCTGCAAGGACTTTAACGTTATCATTTTATTTCATATATTTTTGTTTTTATTTCTTTTTTTTGCATAGCGCACAGGATTTTCATTATTAATATTTATGAATTTGAGAACAGCACAACCAAAAACGAAAGGACGAGACCGACTCGACTATGACAACGTGTTGAAATTAAGGCAATAAATACACAGAGAAAAATGCATAAAGTATGAGATATCTAGAGTGAGAGGACTTTTTTATGACAATGGTAATGGTATCTTCATAGTCTAGATATATGTATATTATGCGAGTACATGTATTTTTATAAAAAAAAAAAAAAAACATTAAAAATAATAACAACAAAAAATTGAAACACACCACAAAAAATGAGTCAATTTTAAAAACTCATTTTCAGTTTAATTGAGAATTTCTTATTCTCAATTAAACTTAAAATGATGCTGTTTTATTCAAAAACAAATAACAAACCATTGTTTTAATATTTGGAAGTTGCGGTTTTAATGTCAACTTTTTTACATTCTTAGCATCAAACAATTTCGAAAATATGTAGTTTTTATTATGAAAAACATTTTTCAAAGAAATTAACAAATAAAAAACGATTCCATTTTTAATTTTTAGTCAAAACGGAAAATAAATAAATTTTAACGAATTTTTACATTCAAAAATTATAAGATTACGGTTCAATTTGCCGATTTTTTAATTTTGCTACGTTTTTTTGTTTTTTTATCGACTAAAAATAAAAAGTCGAAGGAAATAATAACAATTTATTCTAAATATGTAACGTTTCTGATATTTGGGGGTAGAATTTCTATTTGTGAAGAAATAACATGATATAAAAATATTACTTAATTTTTTTAAATTTGTTTTTGAGTTTATTATTTCATGAATTTACTTTGAGAGATTCTAAGATAAATAGTTTCGAGACTTCGTACTAAGAAGTACTAAATGATAGATCCTATCAGTTTTTTGTCATAATTGCTTTTATTTGGCTCTAAAAATGAAAATTGATTTCATTTATTTCATTTTAATAGAAGTCACTCTGAGTAAAGTATGTTTTTATGTTTTGAATATTTTTCCATAACTGTTTTATTTCCAGAAATACGAGTAATATGAGGATTTTGGGACTTTCTCAATGGACAAAGTCCATTGGAAACTATCACTGAAGAAAACATTTATGCCTGGACCTGAATTAAGAGCCATTCTTGAAGACCCATGAACTGAGAAGTGCGATTCCATGGCCCTTTAAGGTGTTGAGAGTCTCCGACTATGTTTATTCTCGAGGAGTACTACTGTCGATTTTATACTTAAAAAAAAAACAATATTTCTTATAAGATAAAATAAGTTTGAAGCCAATATTTTAAATTCTTGAAAAGATATTTGAGTCGAAAATAAATTTTTACCAATTTTTGTTAATTTTTTTTAGGTTTTTAATTTTTTGTACAAAAAGTGTCAATTATATTTTTTTCAAAAAGTGGCAGCGAGTACAGCGATAAGACTCGACGCCTCATCTCATTGGACCAACAACAATGTGGAACACTCCATCATTTTGAACCTCTCTGGTTCTATACCAAAGTACATAGACTACACTAAACCCTTATTTTGAAAAAACTTCCAGGTATCCATTCCATCCAGAGATGAATGGGAGGACAAAAAACTCCTGGATAACAAAAGTATTCATTTTTATACAGATGGATCTGAGACAAATGAGGGAGTTGGTCGTGGTGTGTACTCAGAAAAGCTTAATCTAAGCATCTCATTCCGCCTCCCTAATCATTGTAGCGTTTTTCAAGCGGAAATTTTGGCGATCAAAGAGGTTCTCTCCTGGCTAAGAGAAAACGTGATATCAACTTCTGATATCCGCATCTTCTCTGACAGTCAAGCTGCTATCAAATCCCTTGACGGTGTCTCGACCAAATCTTTGACGGGTCTCGATTGTCAATCGTCTCTTATGGAGGGTGCCGGGCCACAGAGACATCACAGGTAATTGTAGAGCCGATGAACTCGCTAAAAATTGAACCGTCAAACCTATTTCACCTGAAAGGGAGAAGATAGGTATACCGATAGCTACATGTAAACTTATGCTAAAAGAAACAGCTTTTGCGACAGCAAATTCTAGATGGCACAGCTTACCAACATGCGCAGCCACAAAACTCATATGGCCTTCACTGGACCTAAAGCGCTCTAAAGACTTGTTATCTCAAAGCAGACTTCATATTAGCTCCCTAATAGGTGTCCTTAAAGGACTCTGTCTTATAGGCAGACACGCAATACGACTTGGCGTAGCCTCAAATGACTTCTGTAGGAGCTGCATGGACGAAGAAGAAGAGGAAACAATCTCTCATCTCTTATGCACTTGCCCTGCTTTTTAACTCAGACGCAAACTTCATCTGGGGGACTACTCTTTTGATAATCCCAGCGAACTAGCTAAAAAGGATATAAAATATCTTCTTCGCTTTATAAAAAGCTCAAAATGGTTCTACTAAACGGTGATTTTTAAAGAGCTTGAGAACTTTTAAAAAAAAAAAACGCATACAATTTGCAAAATCTCATCAATTCTTTATTTGAAACGTTAGATTGGTTTAAATGTTGACCGCGGCTGCGTCTTAGGTGGTCCATTCGGAAAGTCCAATTTTGGGTAACTTTTTCGAGCATTTCGGCAGGAATAGCCCGAATTTCTTCGGAAATGTTGTTTTCCAAAGCTGGAATAGTTGCTGGCTTATATTTGTAGACTTTAGAATTGACGTAGCCCCACAAAAAAATGGTCTAAAGGCGTCAAATCGCATGATCTTGGTGGCCAACTTACCGGTCCATTCCTTGAGATGAATTGTTCTCCGAAGTTTTCCCTCAAAATGGCCATAGAATCGCGAGCTGTGTGGCATGTAGCGCCATCTTGTTGAAACCACATGTCAACCAAGTTCAGTTCTTCCATTTTTGGCAACAAAAAGTTTGTTAGCATTGAACCGTAACGTTGCGTCCAACAGGATCTTTGAAAAAATACGGTCCAATGATTCCACCAGCGTACAAACCATACCAAACAATACATTTTTCGGGATGCATGGGCAGTTCTTGAACGGCTTCTGGTTGCTCTTCATTCCAAATGCGGCAATTTTGCTTATTTACGTAGCCATTCAACCAGAAATGAGCCTCATCGCTGAACAAAATTGTCGATAAAAAAGCGGATTTTCTGCCAACTTTTCTAGGGCCCATTCACTGAAAATTCGACGTTATGGCAGATCGTTCGGCTTCAGTTCTTGCACACTCTTCAGCAACACTCTCAGAAACAGACGCAATATTCTCTTCTGTACGCATTCGTGTGGTTGGTTTAATGTCCAATAAAGTAAACTGAGTGCGAAACTTGGTCACAATCGCATTAATTGTTTGCTCACTTGGTCGATTATGTAGACCATAAATCGGACGTAAAGCGCGAAACACATTTCGAACCGAACACTGATTTTGGTAATAAAATTCAATGATTTGCAAGCGTTGCTCGTTAGTAAGTCTATTCATGATAAAATGTCAAAGCATACTGAGCATCTTTCTCTTTGACACCATGTCTGAAATCCCGCGTGATCTGTCAAATACTAATGCATGAAAATCCTAACCTCAAAAAAATCACCCTTTAGTTAGAAGTAATTCTCTAGATTCATGTGGTATCACAATGGGCCTTTCTCTTGGCCTATGTGTGTGGATTTTAAATCCGCAGCCACGTTAACCTAACCTAACCTTACCCATTACAATAACTTCCTATGAGAAGTTAAAAATTAGATTTTAGAAGTTATCGATGTAAAAATATAGCAGCAAGTTTGAAAATTGCTCATGTAAAATTAAAAAGGTTATGATATGAACCAAAAACGTAACCGTGGCAGACATAGAAGTTTTATGAAAATTAAAAAATTTATCTGCTCACTTGAAAGCACTTTTTTTCTACGATCTAAACTTAATAAACTCATAGTCATATCTTTCAATTTTTGATGAAACATAAGATGTTCATATATCAATTGCAGAAGTACAAACTAATATCTTAAAATTGAAAAATAGAAAAGCCCCAGGAGAAGACGGTATTCCATATGAGTTTTTTTTAAATAAGACATCTACGTTTATTAACAACTTGAAAATATTGTTCAATAAAGTTTTTTCGAATGGTGATATCCCCTCTTCGTTTAAAAAGTCTGTAGTATTTCCGATACATATAAAAAGACCCCTTGAACGTTTCTGAAAATTACAGAGGCATTTTAGTTATAAATGTCACAGCCAAAATATTCTACGGTTACCTTGTAGAAAGACTGGAAAAATGTGTTGAACAACAAAATATCCTATCTGATTTTAGTAAGCACTTTTCTATAATTGATCAAATTTTTAAACTTTCATCAATTGTTCAAGCTTTTCAAGCCAGGAACAAAAAATTCTATTCGTTCTTCGTTGACTTTAAAGCAACCGTCGATCTAATCAACAGAAATGCACTTTTTTTAAAATACCTACAAAGAAGAAGAAGATGTACATGAACATTCTGGGAAGCCAGAATCTTCTCTGAGTGGTTTCAAACAAGTACTGGTGCCCAACATGGCTGTAACGCGATTGCTTTGCTGTTTTTGTTGTTTATTAATGATTTAGTAGGTGATCTACCTGGAGGAAAAAGAATCGATAATGAGAGTGTAACTGCTTTATAATAATCACCAAAACACTTACAATTAATGATCAATTGGCTATCAAGTTACTGTAAGAGATATGGACACTGAAAAATCAAAAATTATGCTCACATGGTCAAAACCTAAGGAGATACAGTTAAAACGGGAATCTTTTGGAAACATCTTAAGAAATTAAACATTTCTGTTTAAGGCTGAATCCAACTCTAGATTTCAGTAAACACCTTACTGAGAAAGCCAATAGTTCGGAAAACTTACTAAATCTATCATGGAAAAATGTGTTCCCAAACAAAGGAATAATTTGTTCACCAATATATAAAATATTGTGGTAAAATCAACTCTTAGCTATGCTTCTCAGGTTTGGGGAATAGATGAGCACGAGGGTATTAAAAAGTTCCATAGAATTAAAAAAACTAGCTACTCAATTTACCTGAAAACTGGACTTTCAAAGATGTTTACAAACAATTATCAAGTATCAAGGATTACAAAAAAAATGCTCGTATAAGAGTTGAGGAACAAGAACTGGTGATATTTAAAGTGGCACTCTATAGGTGAATCTTTTGGAGAGATATTACATACTGACCTGAACAATTTATACAATTTGAAGGAACAGCTTTATCGGATCATACAAAAAAGGGAGTACTCTACTGGGGATGCATATATTGCAAGAGTCTGACAGCAGAGTTTAATGTAGCCAGCTCAATTTTAACCTTAACAACAGAAACTGCTTTCACGATTTACTAAGTTATAATGAAATTTTGTTTCCTTTTCCATTTTCTCCCTCCTCTTCAATAAAATCTTTAATACAGTTTAAAAATAATTACAGCTTTTTCTTAATATCAACGAAACAACCAGTTTTTTTTAAAATAGAAACGTTCAAACCTCTTGAAAAAAAGTCTAATACTATAAGTTCAATGTTTACAAAAAAAAAACTTAAGTGATATGGCTCACATTTAGGGTTGGTCGACAGACAGACAAAATTCCGAAGCCTTTTCCACGTACAAATAATTTTTTTTAATTTATCCTGATTCGGAACAGCAGTCTATGTAGTAAATAATAATACCCGCCTAAATGTTTTTTTTCTATACTTTCAAAGGGATAAAATATTCAAAATCATAGAGCCTAGGAATACGCCATCCTTTCCATTACCAATGTGCTCGTATATATAAAGCTTCTCTCTTACGGTTCGTTGCAACAGAACTTGGCTAATTAGAAATAATTGGCGTGTGCTGTGCTGTGTTGTGCATGTGAAAATGAACGAGCATCATTTGAATGATTTACAGTTGGCTGTCCGTGTTTGGTCAGTTGAAATGTGATGCAATTCGATGCGTTGATAATATTGCTTCACCAAAGGACTTCTCTAAGGACTCCTTGTTCGTTCATACGTTCATATTGTACTAGTATAGTATCAAAATGACCACTGAGCTTTTGTACCCATATAAAATACACCAATGTAGCGTTCTTGCTGTGAATGAATAAATTCAGATACTAAACCACCCCCTTCCCTACTTCCTTCATGCACCAACATACATATGTATATGTACAGAAATACACATATGAAGTCGAGTTCAAATCAGATTGCAAGACCGAACGAACCAATAGACAATTGGAGTTGGGAGTTGAAATGTGGTGGTGGAGACAGAAAAAAAAGAAGAATCCAGACAGACACCACAAATGTGTTCATGCATTCATGGCTTCCAATTCAGTTTTCAATTCGATTCATTCCGGTTCCAACTGAACAGGCAAAAGATTCATTTTTTTAATGTTCGTTTCGTTTTTCTATTTTTTTTTTCGTTCTCTCTCTCGTTGGAGAACACATTCAAAGGATTTTGAAAAATAAATCATCCTTCGGCTTTGAGTTGGATGAAAGGGGGTGCAATAACCCCTTCTCCAGCTAGTCTTCTATGCAGTCTATAGTTTAGCTCAACCTCCTGTCATCTGTGTCTAAATCGAGTGCTGATGATGATAGGTGCGGGATGAACTTGGTATCCGGGTAATAAGAGGTTTGCCTTTGTGGCTCGTTATGTGGCAAATTGAAAATGGTCAATGAAATCACAAAGAATGATGTGGTGCATCAGCTTCAGCATATCAAATGGAGGAAGGTATGTTATCCTCGTATAACTATTCTAGATGAGTGTGATGTGAAGGAATGTGAGATATTGTCACTGCTCACTGCTCACTACTCATTGCTTGGTGCCAAATGTGACAAGCAATTAGTTTGGCATCGAAATAAAAGGTAATGCCATAGGGACTATAGACAAATGCTTAACACAAAAAGATTCTCGGAATAGACATTTAAAGCAGTTTTCCAATGAAATTTTAAAATCTACTTTGTTTTTTACACCTGACCATAGAACCATTTGAATAGTTTTCAGTTAAAAAATTCAATTCCCTTAAAAAAAAGCTGAAGGGAAATTTACACTTAAGTCTCATTCATTTTTTCGTATGGCTCAAAAAATTTAAGTTTCAAAGAATTTTTCACTTTGAGATGTCAAAATTCCAAACACGTAATTTTGTAATACCGGGTCATACCATTTGCTTGGTTTGGAAAAAAACACAAACACTTTTCTTGAAAATTTTGTTTTATTATAAAGTTGGAAATTTACCATCAGGTGCGAAAAACAATCTAAGGGTGTCTTAACATGATCAAAACGTATAATTACTTAACTCGGAAATTTCTCACTCAAAATAGCCATCGACTGAGTGTAATTTTGAATTGAAAACTTTAAACTAATTTTCCAATGTTTCACCGACAAGTTCAGCAACTCATTGATATTTTTTGACTTGGTTTGATTACCAAATACAAAAAAAGGCTGGAATGCGACCCACACTGATTACTTTCCATCCCGTCTGTAGATTTGTCTCCCTTCAAAGTTTGTAGGTTTTCGTGTTGGGTTAAAAAAGTTGTCAGTTGAATTATTTTAAAAATTTTAAAATTACCAACAATATTTTTCATATCAAGAAATAGTTAAGTTTGAAAATCTAGTTTTGTTAAATAGATTTTTAGTCGAAAACAAATTTTTACCAATTTTAGTAGCATTTCCTAAATTTTTACAATTTGGATGAATGAAATAACTTTGAGAGATATCAAGAACCCAACATAAATTTTAATCAAATTTGCGTACTATTTTGGACTGTTAGATTTTTATAAAAAAAAAACTACTGAGTTTGAAGACAATATTATTACTTTTTGAAAAGCTATTTAAATCGAAAGTAAATTCTTGTTGTTGTATCTTTTTTAGGTTTATATTTTTTGTAAAAAATTGTCAATTTGATTTTTCTCAAAATTATATCAAATGTTTAAAACTGTATTTCTTATAAGCTTAAATTAGCTGGAAGCCAATATCTCAAAGTTTTGAAAAGCTATTTGAGTCGAAAATCAATTCTTACCAACTTTGAGTAATGTGTGTTTAGGTTTTTGTCGATATAAGTTTTATCAATATTTTAATAGATTTTTTTTTATAATTTACAGGCACTCAAGAGTTGGCTAAAGCGATTTAAGAAAGAATCTCTCTATTTGACAGTACGCCCCAAATTGAGCTCAAGGGTTAACTGATGAGCATTTATGAAAGTGCGAGTATTATGGCTGAATTGTTTAAAGGGTGGAATGCAACTGGCTAATTCGACAGAACATGGTTTGTAAAAATATCGATAAAACAACGAAAGGCATGAAATATTGCGCCGGTGTTCTAGCGATGTAAATGCTTCGATTATAGTTCTGTTCATTTTTAAGGCCCTTTTTTGAATTCTATCCAAGAGATTTAAACTTGTTTTGGGGCACCTGCCCAGATATTCGAATTATATTCAAGCTTTGGACGGATAAAAGCTTTGTAGATTATAGCCAGATCAGAAGGGGTGAAAAATTTCTTGCATCGTCGGAAAAATGCTAAGCACCTGGCAGCATTTTTGGCAATATCAAATATATGATCGTTCCATAAAAGGTGATCTGTGATACACATACCAAGTACTGAGAGTTGATTAGTGTCTTGGATGCAAATGCCTCTCATAAATAGTTGCATCGGGTGTGTATTTCGCTTTAACGTAAGGAGACAGCATTGAGTTTTCGAAGCATTAAATTCTACACGGTTTTTGATTCCCCATTGTACAATGCTGTCAAGATCAGAATTTAAGGAGCTTATCATACGCTGCCTTTTAAGTTCCACATCTGAAGGACAAGGATGTGAATCTAGAAACGAGTACGAGAAGCTGAGGGTACTGTCGTCGGCGAAACAGTGAAATAGATTAGAAGTGGCAGACATAAGATCATTTACGAATATAAGAAAGAGGTGAACGGAGCCCTGGGGAACACCAGCATTTATTTTATGAATTTCAGACTTGTAACCATCCAATACAACTTGTATTTAACGGTTAGAAAGGTAAATTCTAATCCAACGAAGAAGAGATTCATCAATACCAAAAGTACGCATTTTCGATAAGAGATCTTGGTCCCAAACTATCAAATGCTTTCGAAATATCAAGTGTAATAATCTTACTTTCTCCAAAACGATGTAATGATTTGTTCCACTGTTCGGTGAGATAAACCATGAGATCACCAGTGGACCTATTGCTACGAAAACCATACTGTCAGTCAGAAGCTTCCGTTCTTCGAGATATTTCTTGTGCTGATAATTAACCAACGTTTCCATGACCTCGAAAAGAAAGGACGATAGTTAGAAAGAGAGGAGGATTCGTCTTTTTTTAGGGACAGGCTGGACAAATGCTATTTTCCATCCGCTCGAAAATAAAGTTTACGCATTGTTTTTGCCAGCGATGAAGAACACCTCTCCAGAATAATTGGGGAAATACTATCCGGGCCAGCGGATTTGTGTATGTCAAGGTCTTTAAGTACTCTTGCAACTACACGAGTGCGAAAGAAGATTCGTCCCATAGAATCATTTACGCTCTCAACTCGAATCAAACCATGAGTTCTTTTTGGCTTTGATAGATTTTTTTCGGTTCGGGAAAAAATTTGTCATTCCACAAAGAATTCAATTTGTAACTCAATCGTTCCAATGGTTTTTTCTGTAGGGGCCAGAATAGATGGCAGACAGACGGACGGAATCACGAACCCCATTTTTTTCTTTCATTAAAATCTCATGTTTGATCAAAGTTTCGACTTCAAATTTTGTCTTTCATACGTCACAAGGTAAAATTGTTTTGATATGTCAAAAGAATGTTACAACGGGTTTGAAGCTCATTGGTTTTTATTTGCCTTTTTTCCACTTTATTTTACGAAACTTACAAACGTAGGGTAGACACTAAATTTAAAAGTTAATGACAATTTGTTCACTTAAATGTTTGTTTTTACTATGCTTAATTATTTAGAGTACAACTAAATATTTATTATTCACCTCTAAATTTGGTTATATTGGTTAGGATGAAATCAAATGAATTTTAATTATGACTTTATTTACAGTTCAAAATTTACTTTGTAACATCAGGGGACACTACAAATTAAAAAAAAAAATAAAACTAAACTCAAGCCCTACACGTGCTTAGCAATAAATAACCTCAAAGTGTGTGTAACTGAAATTCTGATTTAACAAAATTAACCATCACATTTTGTGGCACTATGCGGTTAGAGATATGAGGTTTTGTTTTGATATTATTTTCAAAGCTCTACTGTGCTGCACCGAGCCTGCAGTGCTGAGATGCGATGATGCTGTGCTGCATCCAATTTAAAATTTAAAAGCACGCATTTGCATTCATTTTGTATGCGACTTTATTCATGAAACTATTCACATTTCTAAATTATTATCAACCAGATACCGTTTGTTTATTTAGGCTTCTATCTCCAATTACTGTGAAATAAATGACAAGTGTTTGAAATTATTTCAAGGGGAAAACTTAATAAGCAAAAATAATGCAATATACACGTACTTTCATCCCCATTCTCAAATTGAAATATTTTTGAAGGGACGAGGACGAGGGGGAGGTGTATACATATTTAGAGAACGATTTCAAACAATAATATCCTTTTTGCATACATCACTATTATTGTGTCAAACGAAATTTTGTGTGGTTAAATAAATATCTAGAAAAATATACATATGTATGAGTGTCTGTTCTTTTGTTGTTGGTTTTGAGTAGAAATGGTGATAAAAAGGAGATTCATCAGTGACGTATTTTGGTTATAATTTTGGTCCTGGGTATAGATAATAGTATCGTTTATTATTTTCAGATTTTTGCCATTATAAATGCAGTACGAGTGATGATAATTGTGAGTGGAAATTCAGCCTAAAACTCTAATGTATGTAAAATATGTATAAAAGGATATAATTGTAATTACTGATATTTATTATTGAGGCTGTTTGTAGGTACTTACGAGTATTTTGGCAGAACGAATGGGAATCATAACACATTATGGAAATACGTTTTCAAACAGTAGTAGGACCAGTATAAACAATGGAAAATTTAAGTTTTAGATTAGTAATTTGAAATTATAACTGCCAGCTTAAGTGTTCATGTCCATGTCCATGTGAAAAGTAAAGTTATAGAAGTGTTTAATAAACAAGAATTGATGAACAAAATTCATACTAATGATAGTAATAAGAAGACATATATTTTTCTTAAATATGCAAAAATGAGAAATATAGAAAAATTTGTCGTAAAATACACATTAAATACAAAATTTTACTTGGTAAGGACAAAATTAAATTATAAATTAAAAAAAAGCCGATATGTCTTTCTTTCGAGTTTTGTTAAAAAAGTTGGCAGTTGAATTATTTTAAAAAAATTTAAAAATTACCAAAAATATTTTGCATATGATAAATTATTTTAATTTCAAAGTCTTTTCTTTTTTCTAATAACGAGATTTTTAATCGAAACCCAATTTTTACTCACACACTATTATAAGCAGTTTTTTTTAAAGAAAAAACTGACTGTTGGATTTTTATAAAAGAATTTACTGAAAGTCAAAAACTTCTTGCGTAAGCTTTTCCATCTATCCTATTCTTCTGGGCTCGTTCCGAGTAGTTGGGAAACTGCATTTGTTCAGCCAATCCCAAAAAAAGGTGAATCTTCTTCTCCCATAAATTACCGACCGATAGCACTAACGTTCCTTCTTTCTAAGGTCATGGAAACGATGATTAATTATCAGCTTAAGAAATATCTTGAGGAACGAAAGCTTCTAAATGACCGGCAATACGGCTTTCGTAGCAATAGGTCCACTGGTGATCTCATGGTTCATCTCACCGAACAGTGAAACGGATCTTTACATCGTTTTGGAGAAATTAAGATTATTGCACTTGATATTTCAAAAGCATTTGATAGAGTTTGGCACCAAGCTCTCTTATCTAAAATGCGTACTTTTGGTATTGATGCTGTCTTGCATCGTTAAAGCGAGATAAAGCGTGATTGCCACTATCTATGAGTGGCACTTGCATCAACGAAACGGAAAGTCTTGACATTCACGGAATGTGCATCAGCAACCAACTTTTGTGGAGCAATCACATACGCGATGTTGCCAAAAATGCCGCCAGATGTCTAGGTTTTTTGAGACGTTGCAAGAAATTTTTCTCTTCGTCTGATCTGGCTACAATCTACAAAACCTTTATACGTCCAAAACTTGAATATAACTCTCATCTCTGGGATGGTGCTTCAGTAACTTATTTAAGCCTCTTGGACAGTATTCATAAAAGAGCTTTTAAAATGATTGAGAACATTAACATCATCAACTCGAGTTCGTCACTCAAACATCAACGCAAAGTTTCTTGTCTCACCCCTACGCCCTCTAGTGAAATAGCATGTTGCATTACTCCCCTTAAACAATTTTACCGTAATATCCGCGCTTCTAAGAATGCCCATCAGTTTACCCTTGAGCCCAACTTCGGTCATACTATGAAGTACACAGATTCTTTTCTTAGCCGTACTAGGCGAATGTGGAACGCCTTGCCACGCTCTATCTTTTTCTGTCATTGCAATGTTCAGAAATTTAAAACGAATGTACACCGACACCTCCTATCCAACCCTTCTCTCTTTTCCTAATGCTCACTCTGTGTCTTTGGAATATAAGTTTGAAGAAAATATTTTAGATTTTTGAAAAGATTTTGGAATTTTAGTACTGTTTTTTGTTTAGGTTTTATTTTTTTTTTTTAAATATCTGTCAATTCAATTTTTTTCAAAATTTCACAAGAAAAAGCATTATTCTTCGTTGCAAAAAATTATTTTGGAGATAAAATCATTTTCTGTTCGTAAAATATTCGAGGTGGCAATACCCGTGTTTTTTTTGGTATTCTAGAAATAGCAAAGTAGAAAATTCCAAAGAAAACCCATCGGCAGTAGCCAGCTGCAAGAAGAACTGTCAGAATAATAATACAAAAAAAAAACACAAATAGAAGAAAGTTTTGTGAAAATGAAGTAACTTCAACAAAAAAAAACTAACTGAAAATAATGAAATGAACAGTTTTAAAGAAGAAATGGTAAGAAAACATCTGGAAATTGAGAATCTATAAAAACAGTTAATTCAGCAATTGCAGCTTCATCAACAGTAACAGATTTATTTTTTCCCCAATGGAAAACACATGATCCCAAATGCACAACTACTCAACGAACACAGCCATAGAGAAACAAATCCAATATCAATCGTACCAACATTTGAGAACGAAATCACAGAAGATCCATTCGAGACTCGTATAAATATCGAAAACCCATCCGTAGTAAGATTCTACTTTAACTTTTATTGGTAGTATTCGAACTACGGATATTATTTTTGTTATTCGAGTAAAATCCTACAATACTTTTGATAGAATCTCCAACAAAACACGGGTAATTATTGTTTTTCAGTTTTTTTGATTTATAAAAAACACGTAAATTGATTTCTTGTCCAAAAATATACTGGTTTGGTATCACGTCACAATATATACAGGGTCCGGAAAAAAAGCCTCCCGTATTTTTAGACCTTTATATTTAAAGCTATTTATAGGTAAAATGGTATTCCGGGTATAGATAGATAGAGATATACGTGCCTTTTTTAGTAATCATAACGGCGTGGCACAAAATGATGATCGCACAAGAATTAAGTGAGAGAGATTTTGAAAGTCGCAAAGCTGCTTGCGAAGACAATCTTTAAAACATTCCCGTTGGTGCTGTTTCAATTTCGTCTGACGAGGCCCACTTCCATTTATCGGGTACTGTAGATAAACAAAGTTTCCAATACTGGTCAACAGAAAACCTTCAAGAAATTCATCAACGACCACTTTACAGCCCTTATGTGACAGTTTGGTGTACTGTTGCTGAATTTAGTGTGTTAGGTCCATATTTTTTCGAAAAAAAATTACAGTTAATGCGGATCGGTACTGTCACATGATTATGACCTTCCTCCAACTAAACTTAAACCAATTTACTATTAACCACAAAGAAGTCTGGTTTCAACAAGATGGAGCCAAAGCACACACTTTACGGTGTTCACTTACCATTTTGAGAGAGATGTTTCCAATGTATCTTCTTTCTTTACGAGGAGACATTACCTGGCCACCAAGGTCCCCCAATTTTTTTCTTTGGGGGCATTTAATGGCCCAAGTCTACATTCATCGAACAACATCTTTGGAAGTACTTATGAAGCAATCACTCAGGAAGTGGCAGCCATTACACAACAAATGACTCGACGAGCAATGGAAAACTTCTGGAAAAGGCTTCGTAAGTGTATTAATAATAGAGGACAATATTTAACGAATATAATGTTTAAAACTAAGTAATTATTTTATTTCATGGCATAGTATTTAATTTAAAAAATTCAATAAAGTTTGTCTGTTAAATTGTTTATTTATTTGTCATTGCCTTTTGAAATATGGTAGATCTTTTTGCCGGACCCTGTATTCTAAAATTTAATTTGAGTTGCTAGCGTTATTGGTTCGTGAGATATTTTGCCTAAACCAAAATTTTCAACTTTGTTTTTGTAATTTCTATGTTAAAATACATTCTTATTCAATTTTTTTCGAGACACTTTTCTACATTATTAACTGTATAACAACATTTGTTTGAAGTCGATATCTCTACTGGTACTGGAGCTATGAAAGATTGC
Organism: Eupeodes corollae; assembly: GCF_945859685.1. Lineage (NCBI taxonomy): Eukaryota > Metazoa > Arthropoda > Insecta > Diptera > Syrphidae > Eupeodes > Eupeodes corollae. The sequence continues at coordinate 44,990,967 of NC_079148.1, forward strand.
AAGAACGTATATTTAAGGGACCTCGTAACGGCAAGAAATTTCAACATTTTCAAATAAAAAAAAGGTCAAAATTAGTGAAGCAACAATGGTTTCCCTTAAAAAATCTTTCAGAGATTCGATTTTGTGTTTTATATCAACTTACACAACCTACAAAAAAAGGTTTTCCTTTTCTCCACATTATTAAAGCTAATATACTCCTAAGTCTTAAGCCAATGTCTTTCAAAGCTTAGAACTTGATTTATAAAGAATTTATAAAAATCCTTTTTTTGCCATCACACTTTCAAAACTTTAACTCCAAATTATGAAGATTAAGTTAAGCCCATGGATACGAAGGTATATTTTTAGCTTTGCCCTTACAAAATATTAACATGACATTAAACATAATTTACAACGTGACGCAATGCTGTTAGATTGCCACTCAGACCCTAGTTTCCTCTATATACTATATTCCATATTATAGTTACATAAATACATATCCATACAGAATAGAACTTTGACTCACCACCACTGCCGTCGCCTTCGCGCCGCTGGCCGTACCATCAGCATCATCATCATCATATTATCAGGAAAAGAGGGAGGAAAACCTAAAATGCATTCAACTTGAACTAAAAAGTTTCACTATCCTAAGCGGATTTCCAAAAGCGACTTACATAACCAACAAGAACGATAATAGAAGCTGCATCATCATGGTTTAGTTTTCTATATAAGTTTAGGTACATCCACAGTTATGGTTAAAGCCAGAAGTAGAAGTAGTTTGCCAAGCGATTGCCTTGCAGGCGGCTTTATTCTGCGCAACACTTAGATATGACACACAAAAACCCTGCGAGTTGGATATGGATACTTTTTTCTTTTTTTTTTGTTCATCCTTTTTAAACAGAAAATTTGTTGGATCCTTTCCAAGAACCATTTCTGTTCCATCAGACGCAATATAACACTACTGAAGTGTTACTGTGTGCAATTTTACACCAAAGAAACCAAGACAATTTCCACCACGCGCGACATAGTAAAATTTGCAGATTTTCCGGAAGCGGGGCATTAAGGTCATTCGTCGAAAATTCCCCCGACAAAATGGCAAAAACTGTAAACTATAGCTGCGATTAGATCTCTGACAGCTGCATCGTTCTTCATGTTTGTATGGATACCATAGTAAAGCAACAACGATGACGACGCGACGGCAACGGCGACGATGACTAGGAGGACAAACGGAAAAACTATCCAGAATAGCATATCCTTTTTCCATACATTTATCCATTTCTTTGGGGATTAAAGTAACCCAAATAAAAAGGACCCTTTTTTGGAAAGGATCTGGCTGTGCGTCATGCTGATGTTGCGTTCATTATCTCGCTTTCGCTGCTAGGATACGGTTGAAGAAAAAAAAAACAACAACCCCAACGCGATGTCCGCATTTGGCCATAGCATCCGGTTGGCCTATTTGTCCGAAAACAACCCATGTTTCACCCAACCGCATATATACTCAACTATTCTGGCATTCTGGGGTTGAACAGATCCTTAAATCCAATTAGGATGGAACTCCAACAGTGTTGATGGCACCAGTTGATGCCTTAAATTAGCAGCGCGAGTGTTGGATTGAGAGTTTCGTGCGGTATAGGAATTAGAAATAGGAGAATATATAAAAAGTGTACAAAACCAACTTCCTCACACCAGAAAATAACCATCCTGCCACTACTACTAATCTATGTACCTCATAGCATACAGTACACACTGCTGCCGCGCGCTCCCGCCACCGCTGCGCCACAGCCAAAGCAAATGGTGTGGAATGGTTTTAATAATAATTCTCTGGAGTCGGGTCGAGATAAGGTAATTGCGGTACTTGGTGGTGCGGTGCAGTGCATTGCGGTGCAGTGTGGTGGTGGGAGATGGTAGACGGTTAATTATGTTGGCAGCCTCAGTCAGCATCAGCAGAACTAAGAGTTCCGAGCTAACAAAAAAATAAAGACCGGTATGATGGTCCGGTACGTAGTCCAGTTGTGGTGGGATGATGGTGATGTTGGTGGGGTAGCCATAGAGATATTCCGTTTCGAATGCACTAAATGGATAATGCAGTGCTTGGCTTTGCTTGGTTTGGTTTGGCTGACTCACTGGATGAGGAAGTGGAAGTGGAATTGGAAGTGTCGCACTCGTCTATATGCAATGCAATGCCTTGCTTAATGGATAAGGATATTTGTGTAGCTCCACTCACTACTCAGCAGTTCAGTATAGTGCATACCTTATATATACTTTTTTCCGTCGTCGTTTGACAGTATCATTAAAGTAGGGTTAATTTGCATTGGACGAGAGTTTAATTGTGCGATTCGAAATGTTTGAGGCTTTAAGAACAATAGCTAATTGGATTACCTCGTTTTGAGTTGGTAAGTATTTTCTGTGGCTATGGTATAAGAATGGAGTATTTTTTGTCTTGACAAAACTTTAAGAACTAAAAATTACACTAATACAGAACTAAATTTAATTAATTAGAAGTTAACAAAATGTATAAATAATATAGGTTAGGTATGTTTATTGTATTCAAGGAAACACCAAACCGACGGTTCTCTAATGAGCTAACTGGTAGCTGACTTTTTTTGGAGTTCTTTTTCATTGGTTGTTTTTCACAACAAGGTTTTGATGGTTAAGAACACTAATGGTCGGTTGCAAGAAAAATAAAACAGGAAATAAAGAAAAAATTACATTTTTTTTACAAACATTTTCAACAACCTTAATTATTCTTAGCCTGCGGGAGTCTGAAATTATATAATTTTTACACTTTCTATTTTTACCTTAATCCTTTAGGAACAAATTTACAATAGAAAGTATTGTTGTTCCTTAAAATGTAAAAACTCAAAAACATGAGAAGGAACTTGCATAGATTTTAGAACACCAAAAGGCGTTTAGGATATCTGTAGACCTTAATTAAAGCTGAAACATGTATATAAGAATGCTTTATATAAAAGACCTGGTTATGTGAATTATTTTCGCTAGATACAGTTCACAGTTGCTAACGTCACAAATTTTTAGTGCTACAATCACACTTAGAACTCTAACAAATCGTCAAGTTTAAAATGTAGATAGCCAGTGCATGTCAATACCACTAACATTCGACAATCAACTTTTCCCCAAAATATGTTTGTTATGGATAAATAGAAAATGGTTGCAAAACGTGGACAATCGAACAACGGTGTAAAAAAAAACTTGATTATTTGGGTTTGAATGCTTATAAAGCCCATCTTTTCATCTCATCTCATCTCATCTCATCTCATCTTTTTGATGAGTATCATCAAGGGATGATAATTTCAAGCAAGCCTTGGATACGGACGTATTTACTGGTGACAACCCACGCAAACGAATTAAGGACAACGAACTTCGGATATGAACGTGGAAAGTTTGGTCCTTTTACAGACCAGGTGCGGCTGAAGAATTAGCGGAGGCCCTAGACCGCTATAAAGCAGATATCACCGCCACCCAGGAAATACGATGGGATAGACCGGGCGAAAAGTGGATGAAAAACTGCGACATTTACTATGGTGACTGCTACCGAGAAAACCAACAGCGCTTATTTGGATGCGGCTTTGTCATTGGAGCCAGACTTAAGTAAGAAATTTTGAACTACAGGTGCATCAACGAGCACCTCATGACCATTCGCATCAAGGCTTAATTCGACAACATTAGCCTGATATGCGCGCAGGCCCCTATAGAAGAGGAGGATGACAACACCAAAGATATGTTCTTCAAGCTCTTAGACAAAACATATGGCCAGTGACCTAGCTACTATATTAAAATTGTCCTGGGCGATTTTAATGCCAAATTTGGAAGGGAAGACATCTTTGGTGGATTAATCGGCAAAAACAGCCTGCACGACAAAACTTCCGACAACTCATAGAATTTGCTGCAGCGCGAAACGTCATGGAAACCAGTATACTCCTTTTCCACACACCAACATCTACAAAAGAACTTGGACTTCTCCAGATTAATCTACCGTCAACCAGATTGACCATATTGAGGTCGACGCCAGATACGTTTCCAGCACCATGGATGTACGAACTTTCCGAGGATCTAACATCGACTCGGACATTGTTGTAGCCAAGGTAGCACTTCGGATTTCAAGACCCAAGGCAAAACAGGGAGATGCTTGGAGAAGGTAAAACGTCGAACGAAAAAGGATGAGAGCTGCTCATGAGCTCTATGAGCAAAAGAGGCGAGAGGAACTCCGACTTCTCAGAAGGAAAAAGAGAGGGCATGGGAAAGTTTTATGAACAGGTGAAACGAAATTCACAGGTACATAAACCTAGAACCGAAGGCTGCAAAGACGAAAGTGGAAACATGATAGTGGAACCGTAGTTAATGCTGAGGATATGGAAAGACCACTTCTGCAGACTGTATAAAGGGCGACGACGAACCGAACTCCGCTGTCAGACAGGATGATCCATTCAACAAAGACGACGAAAGGCAAAAATCCCCTCTTCTCGACTTAGACGAAGTAAAGATCGCCATATCTAAGCTGAAGTCCAACAAAATCGCTGGAGCGAATTATTTAAAGCAGCTGGAGATAAGTTGGTAAGGAGCATGCACCAACTTATCTGTAAGATATGGTCGGAAGAAAGCATGCCCTTTGAATGGAACTTCAGTATTGTTTCCCCGATCCTGAAAAAAATAGACCCTCTAAACTGCTCCAACCATGGGGGAATCAGTATTCTTAATATCGCTTACACAATCTTCGCTGCCGTAATATTTAAACGTCCTAAGCCCATCGTCAACAACCTGATAGGTCCTTATCAGTGTGGTTTTAGACCAGAAAAGTCCACAGTCGATCAAATATTCACATTGCGGCAGATCATGGAAAAAACCTAAAAACCTCAAATCGACACCCACCACCATTTCATCGATTTCAAGGACGCATATGACAGCATTTACAGGGACGAGCTGAATAGAGCCATGCCTTGTTTTGACATCCCTGCTAAACCAGTCCGTTTATGCAGGATGATCATGGAAAATTCAATAAAGGTTGTAAGCAATTTAACAGAACCTTTCGATGTCAAAAAAGGTTTTAGACAAGTTGATGCGCTGTCATGCAATTTTTTTAACATCGTGCTTAGAAAAATAGTGCAGACCTTACACGTCAACACTAGGGGCACTATCTTTTAAAATTCTGCTCAGTTACTAGCATATGCTGATGAAGAACTCAGCGTGATGTCAATGGGGCTTTTGTGAGTATTGAGGCAGATGCGACAAAAATGGGTCCTACGGTTAATGAGAGCAAAACAAAGTACTTGCTGTCGTCAGGAAAGGACCTACAACACCGAAGTCTTGGTCAAAACGTCACCATAGAGAGACGTAACTTTGAGGTAGTCAAGCACTTCGTCTACCAAGGCTCCGCTTTAAACTCAGAAAACAACACCAGCGCTTAGATTAAACGATTTAAAGATTTACTATTTCTAAACGCTGTTTCTTTGGGCTAAGAGAGCAATTGAGTGCCAAAGCCCTCTCTCGAAGGACCAAAGTGTCGCGATATAAGACCCTTATCAAACCTGCCCTGCTATACGGTGCAGAAGCAAGGAGTATGACAAAAGTGGATGTTTTGAGAGAACAGTTCTTAATGTCATCTACGGTCCCGTATGCGTCGAAGTTCAGTGGAGGAGAAGATGGAACGACGAGCTGTGCGGGGTGTACAGCGACGTAGACTTAGCCAGAAGTGTAAAAATCCAATCCAACTGGGTGACGTAATCGTGGAAACCAATGCTCCGGCCCGGAAAGTCTCCGATTCACACCCACAGGGCAGCGCAGTAGAGGAAGACCGCGGATCAGGTGGCGCTCACAAGTGGAAAGTGACCGCACCCAACTTGGAGTGCGAAACTGGAACCATCTAGCTAGGGACCGAGCTAGATGGAGAAGTTTGTTGGTTGTGGCCCTAGTTCATACAGACCTGTAGCGCCACCTTAAAAAGCAGACTTTTGTACCAATATTTTTGAAAACAGGGGATAGTCAAAAAATATAAAGACTCGTCTGAATAATTCACCTCACTTTCTCCAAAAAAGTACAGCTTTGATAAAATAATTTCATTATTCAATCGTGCAAAAAACAAACTGAACAAATTATAACAAATTTCACAGACGTAATTTCTAAAACATGGCGGCAATAAACTATCATACATATTATTTCAGCAGACACAATATTAAATTTTCGAATATTATAAAGCATACTTTTAGAATTACAGGTCGACACTTAAAGGAGGTATAATATAATTTTTAGATCTGGTTAACATGTCAAGTTTCAAATATTTAAAATATGCAAAGCAAATAATACCTAGACCGAGAATTGGCAAGTCTTTTTATGTTTCTAAGGAGACTTAGGCACAATCTCGTTAGCCTGGCCTCTAAACAACCTAACCAACATCTGAATAGCCTGGTTGGGTTCAACAAACTTTTCTAAAATGTGATATCACCATCTTTAATCCAAACCCGAACCAGGTACATACAAATAGTGCAAACAATACTCCCATTAGCAAAGCACCTCTTGATAAATAATTAATTTGTTTATGTATCTAACTACCTGCATGGTCGATTTAATTTTGACACAGCTAATTAAATTCCAAATCAATTATATCCTGATAACCATCAAATACCTAACCACCCATACTTAAAACAAAAAAAAAGAAACAAAATCTGGTGTATTAGGTAAAAGCAAATAAATTAAACAAAATTAATTCCAAATTAAACAAGTAAATCCTTTTAGTGCGTCCCATAAAAACAAAATGAACAGCCAATCTACAGTTTCGCTTGAGTCGTAATATTTTCTGTCGTTTATACAATTACCACTACAACCAACATTTATATAGGTATGTATAAAAAAGGAAGCCATTAAATACAAAATTTAAGACCTTAAATAACGTACCAAATTTACCACAAGTAAATGTTGTAATTAGACTTCTGTTCAAATCACATTTCTCCTATAATGTTATATTCCTTTCCTACCTTAACTTAATTCAGCTACATAAAGTGTTTGTTTGTATGTAGGTTGCCTAGTTAGTAACATACATTCCTTTATGTGTATGAATGAGTGAGTGTATGTATGTGCAGTACTAACTTACAAGACAATTCGTTTTGTCGCGTTTAATGTCCTTTGAGATGTGAATCCTTTGAGTTGTAACATTTTACCTCCATCTCTCTTAGATATGTATGTTTATATTAAGCTCATCATCACGCTATCGTTAAAAAATCATTTACACGCTATCATTGTGTGCATTAGCAAGGATAATTTTTTTTATATGAAGGTAGGTTTAGGTAATGTATGTTTTACGCATTGCAATTTAAACGACTTTAGCTCGCACCAAAAGGATATAAAAACAGCTTATTTTATTTCTCCATTTGGTACATATTCCAACAAAACTGTATGTGAGAGACTTCCTTCACTCTCAGTATACCTTATGTACATATACGCCGCCTCCAAACTTTTCACATAGTTTAAAGATATACATTAGGTTCTTTTATTTGTATAAAAAAAGGGATTCCACAGAGAATACTTATTTAATGTAAATGCAAATTTTCGGTATATCCCAAATTCCTTCTGACTTAAGGGAAGCTTTAACTTTTTGTTTGTGTTACTTTTTTGTTGTTTTTGGTTTTTAATTAAAGTCGGATAAAAAATACATATCTACATTATAAAGCATGCAAAATCGTGTGGAAGAAATTACATGACAAAATGTGTTTACTCGTGTTGTTTTATCCTGTTTTCAAGAATCCTTTTTTATGAATTCCTTTTTTGTTTTGTATGAACTTTAAATAAGCAGTAAGAGATGATAGAAAAATAAATACATATTATAAGAAAACCCATTATTTTTATCAAAATGTTTTATCTTAAATTATAAAGAAGGATTTAGAACAATGTATTTATTTTTTTTTTTGTATCCTATTACTGTAACTGTGACTACTTAAAGGAGATTACTTTTGAGATCTAATTGTTTTTCTTGTTATTGTTTGAATAAACATTTAAGTAAAATGCACAACTGGATCATTCGTACTTGTTTTTGTATAAAATAATCAACTCAGAGCTTTGAGGTTGTATCAAAAAAGACAATATCCAAAATGTTTATGACGAAAAACATTAATTTGCCACGCTTAAGGGATTATAGTTGGATTAGTTTGCCTTGATTCATCAGACATTATTCGGAAAGGAGATATTCTCAATTTTTTGACATTTTAAAAGTTAGAAATCATTCATGCGTTTAATAAAAAGAACCAAAGGTTTGTTATGAATACCCTCTATATGTAACTAAACACCAGCTTTTAAAGTTGTTCAAAAAAGAATGAATTAATTGAGAATTTTTCAGTCCAATATTTGAGAACTTAATTGACTTTAAAATAATTCTATGCTACGGTCTTTGACATCTATTAAACTTTAATAAACATATAAACTGAATTCTTTTTTTTTCTATAAAAACAAACAACACTACCAAAACAATTACTAATTGATTTTGGACTACAATCTTTTTTTATTTTACTTTATAAAAAAGATTGAAACTTGTCCTAAATGTTTTTTTTTTTTTAAATTGAATACAAAAATATGTAAGGTTATTACGCATTCTTTGAAAATTGAACCAAACATCATTTAGTACAAACTTTTTTTTTTATAATTTGAAGACACTCAAGGGGTTATTAGTACCCTTTATATCTTTACATTTAAACAACGTGCGAGCATTAGGAAAATAGGGAAGGATTAAAAAAAGAGATACCGGTGCACATTGGTCTTAAAGTTCTGAACATCAAAATGGGAGGGAAAACAGAGTTGGCTAAAGCATTTCACATTCTCGATGTGCGATTTAAGAAAGAATCTCTATATTTGACAGTACGCCCGAAATTGAGCTCAAGGGTAAACTGATGAGCATTCCTGGAAGTGCGAGTATTACGGCTGAATCGTTTAAGGGGTGGAATGCAACTGGCTAGTTCAACAGAAAATTGTTTGTAAAAATATCGATGAAACAACGAAAGGCATGAAACATTGTGGCGGTGTTCTAGCGATGTAAATGTATCGATTATAGTTCTATCGCCTATCTTTTTTAAAGCCTTTTTTGTATTGTATCCAAGAGATTTAAACTTTTTTTAGGGGCACCTATCCAGATATGCGAATTATATTCAAGCTTTGGACGGATGAAGGCTTTGTAAATTACAGCCAGATCAGAAGGGGTGAAAAATTTCTTGCACCGTCGGAGCAATCCTAAGCACCTGGCAGCATTTTTGGCAATATCAAATATATCATCGTTCCATAAAAGGTGATCTGTGATACACATACCAAGTACTGACAGTTGATTAGTTTCTTGGATGCAAGTACCTTTAACGACAGGAGACAGCACTAAGTTTTCGAACCATTAAATTCTACATGGTTTTTGATTCCCCATTGTACAATGCTGTCAAGATCAGAATTTAAGGAGCTTATCATAGGCTGCCTTTAAAGTTCCACATCTGAAGGACAAGGATGTGAATCTAGAAACGAGTATGAAAGGCTGAGGGTACTGTCGTCAGCGAAACAGTTTAATGGATTAGAAATGGCAGACATAAGATTATTTATAATTATAAGAAAGAGAGTCGGAACGGAGCCCTGGAGGACACCAGAATTTATTTTATGCATTTCAGACTTGGGACCATCCAATACAACTTGTATTTAACGGTTAGAAAGGTAATTTCTAATCCAACGAAGAAGAGTTTCATCAATACCAAAAGCACGCATTTTCGATAAGAAAGCTTGGAGCCAAAATCTATCAAATGCTTTTGAAATATCAAGTGCAATAATCTTGCTTTCTCCAAAACGATGTAAAGATTTGTTTCACTGTGCGGTGAGATAAACCGTGAGATCACCAATGGACCTACTGCTACGAAAACCAAAATGTCGGTCATTAAGAAGCTTCCGTTCTTCGAGATATTTCTTGAGCTGATAATTAACCATGACCTTGGAAAGAAGGGAAGTGAGTGCTATTGGACGATATTTGTTAGAGGGAAAGAAGGATTCGCCTTATTTAGGGACAGGCTGGACAAATGCTATTTTCCATCCGCTCGGAAAGAGACCTGTAGAGTAGGAAAGATGGAAAAGTTTACGCAGTGGTTTTGCTAGCGATGAAGAACACCTCTTCAGAACAATTTGGGAGATTTGTGTATGTCAAGGTCTTTCTGTACTCTTGCAACTGCATGAGTGCGAAAGAAGATTCGTCCTATAGAATCATTTACGTTCTCAAGAACAGAACGACTCTGAACTTTCCGGTAGCGTCAAGTTAAAAGCAAACTGTTCTACAAGCAAATTGGCTTTTGCAATTGAGCTTACATAGAGAGTGTCACTGTGGACGAGCGTTGGAACCAAGGATGACGTGGTGTTTCGTACGTTTTATACAAATGACCAGAAATTTTTACTACCTTTGGGACATTATAGTATTTTTTGTCTTAATTTCTGATCATGCAAAAAATTTGGTTCGACGAATATGGCCATTACATGTCTTTCTAGCTTGTTTGAACTTATTCCGGTTTCCTCAGTCGGGTTGGTTTTGTAACAACGGAAACTTACATCTCTGAACCTCTCTGAATAACCTCCTTACAGCTCGAATCAAACCATGAGTTCTCTTTGGGTTTGATAGATTTTACCCTGTTCGGGATAAAATTTCTCATTCCACAAAGAATTAAATTTGTAACCATATCTGCGCTGGAATCCACGTCACTATCGAGGAAGCATAGTGACCAGTTAAAGTTCCTGAAAAATTCATTGAGACCGTCCCAGTTGGCTTTCTCATATTGCCAAACGGTGCCTCAATACTTACCAAAGCCAGATTGACATCACGCTGAGTTCTTCCAATTATGTCAATGTCATCAGCAGATGTCAGTAATTGGACAGACTTTTGATGTGTGAGCTCTGCACTATTCTTTCAAGCCCGATGTTAAAAAAAATCACATGACAGCGCATCATCTTGTCTTAAACCTTTTTTGACATCGAAAGGTTCTGTTAAGTTGTTTCCAACCTTTATGGAGCAGCGTGAATTCTCCATGGTCACCCTGCACAAACGGACGAGTTTGGCAGAGATGCCAAAACTAGACATGGCTCTATACAGTTCGTCCCTGTAAATGCTTAAAATCTATGAAAAGATGGTGTGTGTCGATTTGGTGTTCTTGGGTTTCTTTTTAGGATCTTCCGTAATGTGAATATTTGATCGACTTTGGACTTTCCTGGTCTAAAATCACACTGATAAGAACCTATCAGGTTGTTGACGATGGGCTTTAGAAGTTCCCATATTACGGCATAGAAGATTTTATAGGCGATGTTAAGTAGACCTATTTCTCTATAATTGGTGCAGTTTAGAGGGTCTCTTTTTTTTTAAATCGGGCAAACAAATATTACAAGAATTACTCTGGGATCATTTATCAATTTCTCGGAAGAGGCAGTACCCGTGAAATAAGATTTTAGATGGCCCAGACAGGGATTGAACCTAAGACTTCTGGAATGAGAACCCTACGTACACCATCACGCACGGGTTACGGAAGAGTTTTTTTTGTAAATCTTGCATAATCTATGGATCTAACAAACTAAGGGGTTGCAAACGCGTCTGTGTTCAATTAATTTAGAATTATCACTCATGTTCTAACGAATTAGAATTAACACAGGTTCGTTCGAAACCTCAAATTCAAAAACTAGGCCAATGTTTTTAAAAATATATAAGCAACTTCAAAATTTTGTCAAATATTTCTTATTAAAAAGTGTATTTTCTACCAACTTAATTTTAAAGAAAAAGATTTCTAATATAATAAAGCTCTGATGAATGCTTAACATACTCCATTTCTTTATTTAACTCTCTCTAGAACAGATTGTGATAACATTTAAAAAAAAAAAAACTTTACCCGTTGTTGTCAATGATCTGTATGACAGTACTTCCAGTGCAATTGCTTAATTAAATAAAATAGTTTAAGCTAATTAAGGGACTACAAACAAACTTTCAAGAAAAAGAAAAACAACACAAGAAAATAAAACAATGCACCATCATCATGACTATCACCATAATTCGTTCCTTACCGTAGAGCTAACTAAACTCCAACTACTATCCTATAGCAAATGGAAGAAAATGTGAGAGGACTCTTATCCAGATTAGTCACTTCAACTTGGACAGACACCAAACTGTTGGAATAACTTTGCCTATTTAAAATTCAACCCTTGCCTTCATCTTCCATTTATCTACCCATATTCAATTCTTACAGCTGTGCCACAGAAAATAAAAACAAAACTGAAAAGACCGAAGAAAGGACTGGAGAAAAAAAGACGTATCTGGGAATAAATCCTGCGGATATCTCTATTCCTTTATCTAATTTGCGTTTTTATTTTCTTTGCCATTCTTAATTAATGTGGCACAGGCAGTGAGGCACTTAGACCCAAACACAATATAAAGACAATGAACAAAATAATTTGCCTTTGAGCAAGGATATTCATGGGCACCTAACTATATGTACGACGACTAAGAGGACGACGACGAACGTACAGTACATAATATATAACTCAAGAGGAAAAGGCCTTTCGTTATGTATTTACGTAATTAATCGAGAAGAGTATCTTTGTAGCTTCTTTTCCAGATGTAATTTATTCAATTGTTAATCCTTTTTTTAAGGTTCTTGCCTGCAGGAAAATGTGTCATTGTCTAGACTCACTAGACCTTCTCAATTCATAGGTCATGTGTTGGTCTTTTATGTACATATATAATTCTTGAATAATTTATTTATCCAACAACTCATGGGGAAGTTTATTTGATGCGAGTGCATGTAAATATTATTTATCCTTTTTTTCAAAACTGGTAAAAAACGTGGAATTTTATTTTAACCCATCATCCACAATTAAGTGAAAAGTTAAGCGTGAGCGTGGTGCAATAAAGGTTTACCTACAGATACTTGTAGAAAGGTAAAAAGGGTAAATTTGGTATACCCTATTGAGAGCGGTATAGTCCTCAAACCAAAAAAGGTTAATGCTTCAACGAGTCCTCAAAGAGTAAAATAATTGTATATTTTTTGTACCAAAAAGTTAGTAGGTAGGTCCACACTCCACATGTTTGTATTTGTGGCCAGACTGGTGTTTTTTTTCCTCCTAGACACTCGGTGAAAATGAGAACCGGGCTTTTTGAAATTCAGGCAGACATTTGTGTTTTTATTTACTTGGCTTTTTTGTTATTGTTTATTTTGGTTCATATTAATTTGATTGAGAAATATTAGGATGGAATGAAACACTTTAAGGTTGAATAAATGTGAATTGTGAATGACAAATATTTGAATTAATTGTCAAAAGTGATCATTTCAATTGTTTTTTTTATATCTGTCAATTACCTATGCAATTAAATGTAGAGGGCAACTATTTGTGGAGTTTTATTAATAACTGCAGTAAAATCTAGACTTTTATTTTAATACGCTTTATGAACCATTAGCATTTGTACAACATTTTTTTGTTGTTTAAAGAACTTATGGAAGAAATCATTCTATAGTCTTGAAACAATGCACAACTCTAGTAGTGATACTGAACTTTTCAAAATTCAAATATTCGAAATTCCGGACTGCAAATGTGTGACTTGCGAGGAAAAAAAAAGGTCTACCAATAGCGACTACCGCTTTTTGACATTCAGCCCTATCACAAAATTCATTCGTAGAAAATCTACGCTATGAATTACGAAAAGTTTACATCACAAAATCCGTATGGAATTCAAAAAGGTATTACCTCATTTGATGCTTTCATTTTGATTTTCGAATTCAGCTGTTTCGTGTCAAACATTGTCATTTGTGAAGATTATCCGAATAAATTTTGAATCAATTTCCAGTTTTTTTTAAATACATCTTTTTTAAAGTGTAAACAAATTAAATATAAAGTATTTAAAAATGGATTCAGTGACTTTTTCAATAATTGCTGCTCGAAAAGAGTCCTTCAGCCGAAAGCGAAACCTGAAAGTCCTTTCGATTTAGCATTCAAATATGTTTTAGATAAGCTGGAACATGAGTTTGATTTTGCAGTGCTTTCATGTTCAATAACTTAGATTACCCGGCTCGTGCGGCTGTCATAAGATTCTTGGGAAGAGGTGGATACCAACTTGGTATTGGTAATGAATATGAGGTGGACATGACACAGTCCACTATTTCTGCAATACTAAAATATGTGTTGAATGTACTGGAAAGAAGACTCTGTCTTGTGTGGATACAAATCCAGATGAGTGAGTCGGAAAAAATTAATGCGAAAAGAGACTTCTATTCGAAGGAGAGTTTCCCAGGCGTCATAATTGTTTCACCCGAAGAAAGAGGGTGCTATGCTATTTTAATAATTTACAAACGATGAAAGAAGTTATAGAATTTCATTTAAGATTTGTGACAACAACTTAAGAAAAATATGAGTTTATACCCGCTATCCTGGTACGAGCCAAGATTCTCACATATGGAACCTAAGCAACGAAGACGTCTTATCTTGGCTCAAAGAAAACGTGATATCAACATCTGATATCCGTATTTTCTCTGACAGCCAGGCCACTATCAAATCTCTGGACTCTGTCTCTATAAACTCTATAATAGTCCATAACTGTCGATCATCTCTAATGGAGATGGCGCAACAGTTTAATATTCACCTTTGCTGGGTGCCGGGACATAGAGACATTCCATGTAACTGTAAGGCAGATGAACTCGCCAGGAACAGTACAGTACAGCCCATCCTACAACGTTGGGCAAGTAATGGCATACCAATCGCTACTTGTAAACTGCTGCTAATGTAAGACGCTGCCAGGAGGGCAGGCACTAGGTGGACCAACATCACCACGTGTCAAGCCACAAAAAACATCTGGCCAACACTGGATTTAAAACGTTCAAGGTGCTTGCTCTCTCTAAGCAGATCGCATATAAGCTCGATAATAGGTGTCATAACAGGATACTGTCTAATAGGAAAGCACGCCACGAGACCAGGCGTATTCTCAAATGACTTTTGTAGAAGCTGTATGGACGAGGAAGAGGAAGAAACTGTTCTTCATCTTCTCTACACATGCCCTGCTCTAGCTCGAAAACGCAAGAATTACCTAGGAGAATTCTTCTTTAACGATCTAAATCATATCGGTATAATCAGCCTCTCACGTTTCGTAAGGGACTCAAGCTGGTTCCATTGAGCTTAGGAGGAAGTCTCAAGATTCATGTGGTATCACAATGGGCCATTAAACTGTCCGTTTCCATTTTGGACAGCCACTGTACCCTAACCTAACATAACCTAGGTTTGCATAAGAGTGGTAGAAATATTTGTTATCCGGCTTATATTTAATTAATGATTCACTAAGGTGATGCTGGTTATTCATTGGAACCTTGGATGATGACTCCATATTGTTGTGCTGAAGCTGGAAGTGCAAAGAGCATATACTATAGTAGACAAAGCAAACCACGGAATGTTTTGGAAAGAAACATTGGAGTTATAAAAAACAGATTTCGGTGCAGACTTCACTACAGTCCACAAAAAGCAGCACAGACTATCAGTATGGTTTTTGCGGTGCATAATATCTGCACACATTGTGTCCTGGACTACACGAATATTCCTCACTTTGATATTGAAGACCAAAGAAAACATCGGCGTTGATGATTCAAATAGTTACCAATATATTGCAAAGGGCTATGAGGGATAATATTCGAAACACATTTGTATAAAAAAAGATTTATTGAAAATAAGAAACTACTTTCACAGTCCACAGAATCTTAAATCTAATCTTTTTTTAAAGCTTTCACAGCATAGCAATAGACATTTTTTTTAAATGGATCAAATTCGTTTATTTTGCAATACAATTTGCTTTCTTAAGAGATTCGCAGTCTCCTTTTAAGAACCATATTTTCTTTAACATATTTTATGCTTTGAGAAAGCCAGCCACCAGTTAAATTTATCAATTTTTTGTTGTCGACAAGTTTCTTTTTAATGTAAGATTTCCCATCTAACCAAACCTAAGAGTGTTCAGAAGGATTTGAAAATATGTCTTTTTTTAGAAAAATCTTTCACGTAGTTTTATCCAAACTGGAGCTTCTTTGGAAGGTAGCCCAGAGCATTCAGTTCCGATTAAACTTTTTCCCAGAAAATGAGTTTTTCACCAACTTGAATCCTGTACAAATAAAACTGACCTACGAACTGATGGTAAACGGCCTTACACAACAAAGACCTGTATTCATTGATAAGGATCTGCAGCAGTTATTAAGTTTTTAATTAAAAGAAAAAAAAAAAGAGCCTGGGATGCGACCCGAAGTGATAACTTCTCATCCCGTCTGCCAATTTGTCTCGCTTCAAAGTTTGTAGGTTTTCGTGTTGGTTAAAAAAAATTGTCAGTTGAATTATTCTTAAAAATTTTAAAATTACCAACAATATTTTTCATATCAAGAAATCGTTAAGTTTGAAAATCAAGTTTTGTTAAATAGATTTTTAGTCGAAAACAAATTTTGAAAAATGTTAGTACCATTTCTTAAATGTTTACAAATTCGATGAATAAAATTAATTTGTGAGATATCAGGAACTGAACATCAATTTTTACGAAATTTGCGTACTATTTTTTGTAGATTTTATTATTCTTTTTTAAAAAACGGACTGTTGGATTTTTATAAAAAAAATACTGAATATCGAAAACAACATTTTTTAAAAGCTATTGAGTCGAAAGTAAATTTGTACTAAGTCTTAGTATTGCTTTTTTTAGGTCAATTCGATTTTTCTCAACATTTTACCGAATTTTGCAAGCAATCTCAAGGTTTTGAAAAGATATTTGAGCCGAAATTCAATTGTTATCAACTTTGAGTAATTTTTTGTTTGGTTTTTATTTTTTATAAAAAACTGTCAATTTGATTTTTCTCAAAACTTTACCACATGTTAAAAACGTTGTTTTCGTTTGCATAAAATTGTTTTGGAGATGAAATCATTTTTATTCGTAAAGTGTTCGAGGTGACAAATTTTTCTGCATTATTATCTGTATAACAAAATTTATTTAAAGGCGATATCTCTTCTAATTTTTGTGCTATGGACGACGAAAAAAACCTCTTTCTAAAAATATTTTATTTCAACTCTAGAAACCTTGAAACGTCGGAAAATGTCAAAATTTTCAATTTGACAAATCGGACCCTTTAGAATAACTTTCTATGGGAAGTTACCATTAGAAATAGGTTAGAACGGAGGAAGACCTGTATTTTCTCGCTTTATTACTTTAACCCTGTTATTGAGACCCCTAGCTGTAAAAGAAATATACGCGTGTTTCAGTCATGAAATATTATCCGAGTATTGAACAAAGTTACGTAATACATTAATCGTTTATACACAAATGAGGACGAAATGGGTTTGATTATTATCAGAAGCCTTTTTCATGATTAAAATAAGCCTTCTGAAACCGCATAATGTATTTTCTTTTTCGACGCTTTTCCTTTATATGCAAATATTTGTATAAATTCTGAAATTTGGTACTGCAATAAGTAGCACACCCACGCATTTCTACGGCACTTCGATATTTGTTCTAATGTTTTTCCACTTAATTAGATAATTGAATCCACCACATTACCACATTTTCTTAATTGAATAAATGAAATAATCTCCTTCAATGATTTTAATATTCACTTTAACCATTTCTCCCTTGGTTTTAATATCCTTAAATGGGTTGGAATGATGGGGACGGTAGCGGGGTTTAGACGATATGCAAAATTAATACAAACACCTATTACCATTAATATCATCGCCACCATCTAGGATCCAATTTGTTAATATGTGTGTGTCCTTGATTTAATGTATTCAAAGGCATGAACTGTATATTTTAAGAATACAAAACAAAGAAAAAATAAGTACTGACTTAAAGTCTTAACTTTTTTTTGTTCTATACTAACAAACAGATACACTCACACTTATAACACACACTAAATGCACACACATATACAAATCTGATATAAGAATTTCTTTCTTAAAGAAATAGCTAGTAAATTGATTAGATAGAGTGTCCTCAATGCAATAGGTGGCCAAATTTTGTATTCTACTCTAAAAAAGCTTTCTATTTGAAGTTGAATTCAAAAGGAGACCTCATGAAGTCTCTTCTTTGTCTGATTTGAAACTTATTTATGTGATATTCAATTGTTTTAATTTAGCTTGTGGTTAAAGGTGATTTGTCACATCCAACTTAATTTGTTTCTTGGTTAACAGAATTACCCTTCTAACCGTTCAATGCTATTGATATTAAGTCTAAGGCTCAAAAAATAAATGATGATGTGACATTTTTCGTGGTTAAAAATGTTACTTAATGTTAAGGATTATTCCGAGGATATAAAAAATTTTTCACCGGTTTTGATCTGAATGTATTATTCAAAGCTTTCATTGATCCAAAATAAGAGTCTTTTTGAAATTCATATTAACTCAGTTTGAACCATGGAAAGATACAATCGACCAACGAGTTAAAGTTTTTTTTCAGACTTATTATGAAAATAAACGTTAAATTCAAAATGCCCGTCGTGATTTTCCACATGGTCGTTCAATCGAAAAAGTCGTGCAAAAATTTGAGGGAACAGGGTGTCTGTAAAAGGAGTGAAAACACCAACACATGGTCGTACAGCTCGTACTGTCACGATAATGTTGCTGAAGAACCCTCCACCTCAAAACGTCGCCGATGTACCCAAAAATTGAACCCCTCCCGATAGTCGTTGACGAAAATTATGTACAGACTTGCATTAAGACGCTTACAAGGCGCAATTGACTTAAGAACTAAAGCCTCTTCACCTTTTCAACCGTAGTAAATGGTCAGAATTGTGACAAGAAACGGCATTTAGAAATTTTGAATTTTCGAAGAAAATCATCTTCAGTGACAAGGTAAATTTTAATCTCATTGAATACGTCAATAAGCATAAGTCCTGCATTTGGTTTGGGGCGGTTTATGTTCTGGCGTCATCATCGGGCCGTATTTTTTCCAAAATGATGCCGAGCAGGCAGTTACTGTGAATGGTGTTCGCTATCGTGAGATGATGACGAAATTTGTATAGCCAAAATCAAAAGATATAGATGTGAATGGGTTGTGGTTTCACTTTCAACAGGTTACGCGGCCATTTTCTTAATAATATGTGTTTTATTCCAAATCAACATAGGTCCTTAAAACTTAACCACCCTTTATAACCTACATTTTTCTATCAAAATAGCTAGTTGCACTCCACTTATCAAATAATTCTTTCGTAATACTTAAAATTCTGGGACGTACTGTCAAGTTGTGAGATTTTTTTTCAGCCGCACATCAAGAATGTTGAATACTTTACCCAAATCTGATTTTTTCTTCCAGTTTGATGTTAAATCATTTAAAATGTTAAAATTAGAAGTGGACACATTTTATGAAGAGATGATTATCTTAGATAATTTCATGAAAAGGTCAAAGTTTTACAACCGTAACCGAAGGCAACGTTTTTAAAATATCAGGTGCAAGATTACTTTTAAAACAGAAATGTAACCTCTAATTGAGAAAACCCTGTAATACAGCAATTTCCAACTAAAGTTACAATATTGATTGGCTTTTATTCTAAAAATATCAGGTGCAAGTTTTCACGGGCACCGATGCGAAGTTTTCTAAATGGGTAGCATCCAAGTGTGTTTGGTCTTGGTAAAGTTATTTGATCATAATATTCTACAAACTTAGAATACTAAATTACTAAAACAATTTTACGATTAACATTTTCATCTGTACCAATTTCTTCCTAAGTCTTAACTACAAGAAATTTGAATTCTATAAATTTAGGACTGATAAGATTCAACTCTACACCCGATACCAACAATAATGGAGCTTGAGTTTATATAAACATTTATATAATCCTGGATATAATATACACCTTTACATAAATCCAAACAAACGATTCAAACTCATTTTACTAAAAGCCAGTTCTTATGTTTTACTACGTCAAAGTTAATTTCATAAAATTATGTTTTTCTCAGCAAAAAAATATTCCTTGATTACTTTACATCTCAAGGCACTATATTATGCCGAAAGTGCAAAAAGAAAACATACACCTTTCCATAATGGCACATAATCATCAGAAAAACCACACCATCACACAGGATGATAAAGTGACGACGACGACGACGATGTTGAGGACGACGACAACTACAACGACAGTAAGTATATTTATGCATGTCTATGTATATAAAGTCCTGAATGTCTCCTGCCTAGTTAAAGATGTCAGAGGTATACTCATAGCAGGTGTGCAGGTAAGTAATTATAGAAATTATTTACCCCCATGCGCAGTTCATTCCGCCATCGAATTAAGAAAATGCAAAATTATGCGCCCATTGCCATCATATGCACTGTATATACCTTGCCAACACTCTCTTGGTATTACTTCCGCAAAGGGACTAGGCATCTAGGCACTATGTACTGGTGTAGATATTCTATACTCGTATACACGTTATACGCTCTATTGCATAATCGTTGCCCCGGTCGGAAGATAGAACCCTTTCTTATACCCATATGAATCTAAAATACCTATACTTATAGCTATTGCATAGTTTTGGCTAAGGGGTGTATGTACCAACATAATAAGGTCGATGTACACTATGGGACTTTGTACGTTACCTTACCTTACCTTACCTTGCCTTAGCTTAGCTTACCTACCTACAAGTCTGCAATCACTTCTGTTGTTTTAGCCTTATTTTGAATACCTCTCTTCAACGTTGGCATAGTGAAGCCATTTTGCATAAAGAGTTTGGTAGATATGCTCTTGCAAAGATTTTTCGTAGTCACCTTTTGGAATGAACGACGACGATGATGACGACGACGATGACGACGATGAGGCAGGTCTCTAAGGATTCTTCTTTGGCGATATTGAATTGTTGAGTCACCAGAAGAAAAGGCAGAGAAATTATTCAGGAGTTGTTGGCGAAAAAAGAAAATCTGATGAAGACGATGTTTTCCATCATCGCATTTGATCCTTGTACATGAAGCATACAGAAAGTAGGTATGTATGAATGTATGTATGTACTACTGTCGGCTTGGCAATACAGTATGCAATGAATAGTGCCAGGGTGATGGCGAACAAATTGAAGGGTGTTTTAAATGAGAGAAGATTTAAGTCACTTTTTAAAAATATTTAACATTTTGTAAAACGTATTTTTAAAATGCAATACATTCCATTTAATTTTCATAAATTAAATTCCTAACAACAGTACTCGAACACAGAAATGATTGAGAGTTGTAAGTCACTAGGCCCTAATTCTCAACGGACTATGAATGTGTGCGCCAGCCAATTTATATTTATTCATAAGAAATACATTTTTGCGAAATACTTTTTTTCAAAGTTAATTAAAATTAAAATAACACAAATTTAAAACTTTAAAAAGCTGTTTTCAGAAAAGGATACATTTGAAAGTTTTCTGCTAAAAGCTCATAGTGAATTCTTTGTAGGTAAACAAAAAGTGAGTATGAAAACAAATATCTTCTAAGTTCGGAAAGGTTTCTTATTACATTTTTTGCTATGAAATTGTAGTTGAAATCAATTTGATCACTAATATTATATGTAATATTTTATTATATTTTTAACTTCCGATTTTTTGAATAAAAAAATGTTAACATTTCTCGACGTTTCAAGGTCCCTAGAGTCAAAATAATTGATATTTAGAAAGATGTATGTGCGTGCGTGTGTACGCACGTTTATAAGCCTGTACGTTCGCGGCATTTTCCGTTGTCCATAGCTCAAGAACTAGAAGAGATATCGACTTCAAATAAAAAATTGTATCGGATAATAATGTAGAAAGGGCTCTCAGGAAAATTGCGTGGATGGTTTTTTTTACCATAACAGTTTAAAAAAGGTGAACATTTTGGTTAACCCTAAATATCTCACGAACCAATGACGCTAGAGACTTGAAATAAATTTTATAGTATATACTGTATCGTGATACCAAACAAAATATTTTTGGAAGGAAATTCAAAATATTAAATCAAAAAACTAAAAGAAAAATTGTCACTTCAAAAATTTTACGAATAAAAAATGATTTTTAACATCTAGTAAATCTTTGAGAAATTAAATTTCGACTCAAAATTGAGGCTATGGTTTCAAACTTATTTTATCTTATAAGCAATATTGTTTTCAAAATTGGTAACATTTTGAGAAAAATCAAATTGACAGTTTTTTTTACAAAAAATAAAAACCTAAAAAAACAAAATATTAACACTTGGTAAAAATTTACCTTCGACTCAAATATCTATTCAAAAACTTGAGATTATGGCTTTAAACTTATTTTATCTTATAAGAAATAATATTTTCAACATTCAATAAAATTTTGAGAAAAATCGAATTGACAGTTTTTTTACAAAAAATAAAAGCTTAAAGAAAAATTTACCAAAAGTTGGTGAAAATCAATTTTCGGCACAAATGTCTTTTCAAAAATTTGACATTATGGCTTTCAGCTAATTTATTCT
The DNA here is from genome assembly GCF_945859685.1 of Eupeodes corollae. Lineage (NCBI taxonomy): Eukaryota > Metazoa > Arthropoda > Insecta > Diptera > Syrphidae > Eupeodes > Eupeodes corollae. Next base: position 45,013,366 of record NC_079148.1, read on the forward strand.
TATTAGAAATAATGTTTTCAACACTCGGAAACATTTTGAGAACAATCTAATCGTTTTTTTTACAAAAAATATAAACCTATACAAAAAAAAATGATAAAATCTGTTAAAAATTGATTTTGGACTCAAATATCTTTTCAAAACTTTGAGATATTGGCCTTAAACTACTTTTATCTTTTAAAAAATATAGTTGTCAACATTCAGTAAAATTTATAGAAAAATCGAATTGATAGTTTTTTTAACAAAAAATAAAAACCTAAAAAAAACATACTAAAACTTGGTATAAATTTACTTTCGAATCAAAAAGCTTTTCAAAAACTAAAAATATTGTCTTCAAACTTTTTTTATTTCATAGAAAACATTGTATTCGATATTCAGTAGATTTTTTTAATAAAAATCCAACATTCCGTTTTTTATAAAATATAAAATCTACAAGAAATAGTACGCAAATTTGGTCTTAAATTAATTTCATTCATCCAATTTGTAAAAATTGAAAAAAAAAAACTGCTACTAAAATTGGTAAACAATTCGTTTTCGACTAAAAATCTATTTAACAAAAGAAGATTTTGAAACTTAACTATTTGTTTATATGAAAAATATTGTTGGTAATTTAAAAATTTTTAAGAATAGTTCAACTGACAACTTTCTTAACCCAAAACGAAAACATACAAACTTTAAAGCAAGACAAATCGACAGACGGGATGGGAAGTTCTCAATGTTCTATTTTATTTATGTTTTTAGATGTTTTTTTTAAAATGTAATCTTGAAAAATCGGTTTTTCAGACAATTTACAAACTGAAGATATTTACGGAATACCCTGTCTATGGCAGTAAGTTCAAATAATGTATACTTATTGTTTTTGTCTATTTAAGCTTTTACTTGGATATAAAAGTATTTGAAAATGTCTTTTTTTTAAAGGTCGAGAGAATTGTTCTGCTTAAAGTAGACAAGAAACCATCAACAAGAGTTTAGGTCAGGTGAATAGATTTTGATCTGTTTTTTTTTTTTCATTCCATGAATACGTTGGTATGCAATGGGTACCTAGAAAATCGACTTTGAAATTCTTATTAACCTCTAAAAGGATTGTACACTGAAACAAAATTAAAGTACATAATATGTAGACATTTTCATTAAATTTCAGAATTCGAAAAATCTAAAATGGACAAATTTAAAGTATCCATGCACTTCGTACTTTTGATATGTACTGTTTACATATCACGTTCAGTGAGAGTTTTCGAAGAAAACATTGAACATAGTTTGTGATAATTTCTTAAGAATAAGCCAGAAATGAAGATGCAATGATTACATAAACATATTAAACTCATCAAATCGTTCTTTGATAACAAAAATGTATTCTTTACAGAAAATCAAATGGAAACTGTTATATTTCAGAAAAATACATCTTCATAAAATCTGTACACATTTAAAATTTGTTTCATAAACATTTTTGATATGTACTCACTACATATTCACGCCATTATTATAGATCGATATAGAAATCTGTAATTGTTACATGCATCAAATGAGAAAGCTTTACACCGGTCTAAGTACAAACATTTTTTCTTCAGTGTTAAGGCAATAACTTACAGCATCGTTGTGTGCTTTATTTTTCATGACTTTTTTTCTTCTTAGATAAAAAGAACAAAGCCAAAAATGGATGGTTCTTCAAAGGAACCATCCATCATCTATCTTGAGCTTTTTTTGTCTTGCTTTTTTGTAGAGTAACCTATAACCTTCTGTCTAGGGCTTAAACTGGGATGTAGTATATGCAAAATAGTAGCTACGCAAACACATGCCAACATTTAAAATGAATGAGATTTCGGAATGAAACTGACGCTATCACTCTCTTGAGATTCTTGAGCTGGAATTGTATACCTGCCTTATATTTATGTAAGATTATTTATATCTACACAAAGGAAAGAATTCTCAAAGGTTTATGCCAAATTCATTTATTTAAAAAAAAGCATATCATTTTTGTTTAGATAACATACAAATATTGTCTGCTAGGTAAATCTTCGGATTTAATTTATTTTGTTAGGTATATTCATTGTTTTAAAATATCTTTTAATAATTGAATTTTATATTTTCTTTTGCCATAAGGTGAAAACAGAGATTGTCAAAAACACGTATATCTAGTACATGATAGTTGTTATAAAGAGTGATGTAATTATGTAAACTCACATTTTTTAGTTTAGAGTTCAAATATACTTATGATTTATCCTACACCAACAAAAATTCATAAACCTTTTCATCTCAAAGAATTTGTATCAACTAATTTTGAGCATTCATCAAATGAACACATTTATTTAGAGTTCTTTAGAGACTACATCAAATTCCCTTTCAAAAATCTACTTTTTAAGATTAATTTTGAATTTATTTGTGTAAAAACTAAATAGCTACACCATCACTATTTATCTATTCAATTGGTATTTTAAGTCAACTAACTATCTCACTTCATGATCCACTTATCTAGTTATAATAAGATATCCATATAGAAAAGCTTGCTCATGCATTTAATATTTTCTCTTCAAGAAACATACTTTCTACACTTCATTAGCTGCATCCTATATGTAGCGAAAGTACCTCTCCTTTTTCACATATACATATTTATATCTATGTATTATTTAACAGAATAGCTCAATAGAAGTTCTATAAGACTATTTTTGGACTTAATAAACTTAATTCACAGCTTGCAATTCATCTAAGGTAGTTACATATGTTATATGTGTGGAAGTAAGCATATCTACTTCATCAAACTGTTTCATTCTATTTCTGCAGAAAATAAATTAAAAAAAAACACACACACACAACCAACATCATCGTTCAAAACACATGTAAGGAAAAGCAAGGATTATAGGAAAAGCAACAGCATCAGTAATGAAAAGGATTAATTTAAAAATTAATTTTAAAAGGACAACAAAAACACTCATAAGGGCAATAGCAGACGGTAAAAGCTCACAGGTCCATGGACTTTTCCAATAGGTATGCATGTATACGAAGATATCCATACATAATAGTAGAAAGGACCTATGTTCTTTATATTTATGTATGTATATACATAGTTTTAGCCTTCAGGCACGTCTCGTCATAAAGAATATATTTACAACCTAACCTGCATACATATACTACACATAAGTATATGTAATTTAACTTGTATTCAGAAGGAAATAAAATCAAAATAATAAAAGTGAATAGACCATTCATGATACCTTTTTCTAAATAAAAGGCACCTAGCAACGCCATCTATCCGGCTTTTCTTCTCAAAACCCACCTTCGACTCGTATATGGATTTTCAAATGAATGCATCCTTATATTCAGAAAAGGGCGCGCTGCTGTGTTAAATATTTTATTTTAAGGACATAGCCTTGTATGATATAAGCGTATGTGAACTATGCATTTAGGAACACAATTCCAATGCATTTCGTGAGCTTGTGATGGCAATGGAGTGCGGAGGGTTTTGGGGAAAAGTATGGAGACAACAAAAAATCAATATAAATATATAAATAGATATCATGGATAGTCTGCGATGTATTGCTGTTTTAGTAACTTTCCATTCACAGTAATACCAAATATTTTTGTCAACACTTTAAAATGTTAAAAAAAAAACATAATCTGCAAAAATTAAGAAAATTGTTCTGCCCGAATATCTTAAGATTTCAAAGAGAGATGGTTTTAATAATTATTTAATTGCGTATAAAATATTATTACTAACACTTGATAATTCTTTGGCGTTAGTCAAAAAAGTCTTTACAAACGAGTTCGGCAGGAATGGCGAAACCAAACATGGCTTAATACAGATTGTCCCTGAAGATGCTGTCATATGCGGTCCTGAAACCGATGAAGAGATGGTAGGTGTCGATTTGATGGTCTTGGGTTTATTTCCAGGATCTGCTGTAGAGTGAATATTTGATCGACTGTGGACTTTCTTGGTCTGAAACCACACTGATAAGGACATATCAGGTTGTTGAAGATGGGATTTAGACATTCAAACATTAAGGCAGAGGAAATTTTGTATAAACGATGTTACATCGTTTTGGAGAAAGTAAGATTATTGCACTTGATATTTCAAAAGCATTTGATAGGGTTTGGCATCAGGCTCTGTTATCGAAAATGCATGCATTCGGTTTTCATGAATCCTTGCTTCATTGGATTAGTAATTACCTTTCGGATCGTTCAATACAAGTGGTATTGGATGGATTCAAGTCTGAACACCATAAAATAAATGTTGGTGTGCCCCAGGGCTCTGTTTTATCTCCAACACTCTTTCTCATTTTTATAAATGATCTTCTGTCTGCAACATCTAATCCAATACAAAGTTTCTCTAACGATAGTACTCTTAGCTTTTCATCGTTTTCAGATTCACACCCCTCTTCTTCGGATTTGGAACTGCAACTACAAAACATGATAAGCTCATTAAATCCCGACCTAAACAGCATTGTTCAATGGGGAATAAGAAACCGCGTGGAATATAATGCTTCGAAAACCCAATGCTTTCTTGTATCGTTAAAGCGAGATATACTCCCATTGCCATTATCCATGGATGGCACTTGAATCAATGAGACTGAACACATCGATATTCTCGGTATGTGTGTCACCAACCACCTCTTGCGGAATTATCACATAAGCGATGTCGCCAAAAATGCCGCAAGGTGTTTGGGTTTCCTTAGGCGATGCAAGAAATATTTCACCCCTTTTGATCTGGCTGTTATCTACAAGACTTACATACGTCCAAAGCTTGAGTATAACTCCCATCTCTGGGCTGGTGGTCCTGCAACCTACTTAAGCCTCTTGGATAGTATTGAACGTAGAGCATTTAAATTGATAGATGATAATATCATCATAAGTTCATTTACTTCGCTTGAACATCGTCGTAAGGTCTCTTGTCTGACCATTTTTTACCGTTATTTAAACGGCTTATGTTTTAGTGAAATAGCTAGTTGCATTCCTCCCCTTAAACAGTTCCACCGTAATACTCGCGCTTCTAGGAATGCTCATCAGTATACTCTCGAGCCTAACTTCGTCGTACCGTCAAATACAGAGATTCTTTCTTTAGCCGTACTACGCGAATGTTTTCAGGAATTCAAAACCAATGTGCACCGACATCTCCTTTTAAACCCTCTCTTCTCTTCCTAGTGCTCACACTGTGCGTCTGCATAATAAGGGTAGTAATATCCCCTTGGGTGTATGTTTATTATAAAAAAAGTAGACTGATTCTTCTATAGTTGGTGCAGTTAAGAGAGTCTCATGTATAATAAAATTTGATAAGTTGCAACACTCCCTTCATGACTATGAACATCGTGGATCCCACCAATACCTCAAGTTTATGGAGTAGAAAGCTACAGACTTATGACAATATACATATTTCTAGTGAACCGTGATTTCAATTATTTGCTTTTCTTTTTTGTTTTCTTATTTATTTTTGTATATTATAGAATTTGTTAAAGCTTAAGAAAGATAACTTTTATGCAATTATAAGAAAATTATTATTTAATTTTTGTTTATTTTTATTTTAAGGTATGAAATTTTACGTCAAATATAAAATAAAAATGTTTGTTTTTGTAAGAAACATATTTAAAGTACATTTAAATAAGAATAATAACAAAGCTGTTTATACACAAGACAAACAAATATGTTTTGGCTTACTCTTACGACACCAACATACTATTTTGTATCTTTCTTCCATGTCGTGGAGACAGGTCAAAGTAGTTTTTATCCCGAAAGTGGGTAGGCGAGGTCATGAATCCGTGAAGGTTTTCAGACCAATAAGCTTAACAACTTTTGCGCTTAAAACCTTGGAGCGCATTCTTGATTACCATATTAGAGAAATCCTACTTGGACGACCTCTCGAAAGCTCTCAGCATGCTTATCTTAAGGGCAAATCTACGGAGATGCCCTCCATGAGGTAGTGCGTACTGTAGAACAAACAATCCATTATAAAGAATTTACTCTTGCCACCTTCCTAGACATAGAAGGTGCTTTTAAGAACGTCCTTACCAAAACCATAGAAGAATCGCTCGTTAAGTTCGGTGTAGAAGACTTCATTCGAGAATGGATTATTTCCATGCTCAGTGGTAGGAAGATTCGAGCCACTCTAGGCAATACAATCGCAACAAAACAAGTGAGTAGGGGAACACCCCAGGGTGGTGTCCTTTCGCCTCTTCTATGGCTTCTGGTCACCTATGTGATTAGTGAAATCACGGAGTCAGCTTTGAAGAAAGTTAGCAACTGGGCCACTTGTTGTGGACTAGGAGTTAACAAAGTAAAACTAAACTGTTGCTCTTTACACCAAAACTAAAGTACCGCCCTTCACGCTACCTCGACTCAACGGTCAAATCCTATCATTGTCTTCCGGTGCAAAATATTTGGAAGTTATACTTGACCCTAAACTAAACTGGAAACTAAATATTGAAGTACGGGTTAAGAAGGCCTGTGTTGCCTTCTATGCCTGCAGCAAAACTTTCGACAAAAAGTGGGGACTTCAGTTGAAGATGATTTAATAGACGCACGCAGGCGTAGTACGTCCAATGTTAACATATGGTTCGATTGTGTGGTGGCCTGCTCTTAGCAAAGCCTATAATATTATATATTAAGCTAAAGAAGGTTCAGAGAACAGCTTGCGTGGGCACCACAGGGGCCATGCGTACTTGCCCAACGGACGCCTTAAACGTTCTACCAATCGACCTTTTTATTAAATACATAGTTTCCTGCAGAGCTATTAGGCTGAAGGAATCAAAAAGCTGGTTGTCAAAACCTTATGGTCACAGCAATACAACGAAATTGATTCCCTCCGATATTATCTCGGAAGACACTGACTGCTGCACTACTACTTTGAGCCTTAGTAAGGGTTTTAATGTTATTTTCCTATCCAGTGAAGATTGGGAGGATGACATCGTGTCGATAGGTTTCGACACAACCATCTTCACTGACGACTCAAAGATGGAGTGCGGAGTTGGTTCTGGGATCTTTTCTGAGTCCCTAAATGTAGCCAAATCCTTTAGGCTTCCTGACTTTGCTAGCGGTTTTTAGGCTGAACGGCTGGCAATAAGGGAGGCATGTAAGATACTTAAACAAAGCCCAAACCAAAACCGAAATGCGGCTATCTTTACAGACAGTCAGGCAGCTGCCAAAGCAATTAACTCCGCCACATCCTCATCTAAATTATTCCAGCAACGTCGCGATGGGCTTGCGAGCCTGAATATTAACCTCGGTGTCATCCTGATCTGGGTTTCGGGCCATAGTGGTATCGTGGGAAATGAACGGGCTGACGAGCTTGCCAGGCAAGGATCGGCGTTTCATAGCTCACCCGTACAAACGATGTTCTATGAAGGCCAAAGCAAGACATAGCCAGGATTGTTGCGATTCGTACCGGACATTGGCCTATAGGAGTCCATGCAGAGAAGTTGGGTATCTGCTACAACACCTTTTGCCTTTTGTTGTAGTGACCAAAGAGAAAGTGAAACGATAATCCATTTCCTCTGCAAATGTCCTGCTTTGGCAAACACTAGAATAAAATAGTTTGGAAAAGTATTCTTTCACGAACTTAATGAGCTATCTGAGACAAAGATTAGAGACTTAATCTTTTTTCTCAATACGACAAAATGGTTTTAACATAATCGTAATGAAGCTTCTCTATAAAACTATCCCTTTTATTCAAAGGTCAAACGAGTTGTCGGTATCAAAACGGCGCTCTACAGCGCTAATTGGATCTCAGGCTAGGTTGCCTTGAGATCGCCATTTCTACCTACCTACCTAAGAAAAATAGTGCGCATACGCCTAAGTGTACCAATTTAACAAATCATCGAGGCTCGAGGCACACAAACCAAAATAATCTTTGTTTTTAATTTATCACGAATGAAAATATATTTCTCAGAAATAATTTTGTTCAAATTAAATCAAATTATTCTCAAAAAACATCTAATTTTCTGGATAATTAAAACTAAACTGCAAATAAAAAGTTGTTCCAATCAAATACTGAAAATTCTGAAAATCACATTTTAAGAGATTCTTTTCTAAAAAATAATATTTTCTAACCAACCAGCTGCCAATTTAAACTGTAATCAGTTATTGCAACAGAAAATGGTTTGAACTTTCATTCAATTTTGGGTTAGGCTATAGAATGTAACAAATAGTTAGGTCAATAGATCTGGTTCTGATTTTTATTAGAGTTTAATTAAACATTAATTTATGCGTAATTTAAAATGTAATTAAATTTTTAAACCAAAACACTATCTAATGCAGATACACATATTTAATTAAATTCAAACACATACAGGTAAACATTATTAGGCCTACAAACCCTAACCTTAACTATGTATGTATGTACCTAGAAACTCAACCCTACACACGTTAACTCTACACTCTTACAAAGTGTGATGAAAACTCATTATAAAATTTATATTGCAATTTTCAATGGAAAGTAATTATATTGTAGAATTGTATATGTTTTTAGGTGAATTTATTTTAAGTACAAAGGAGAATAGAAAATATCGAGAGGGATAGTTTCTAAAATTAAAATACCAAACAAAAACAAAAAATGAATAATTAATTTGATATTTTGGTTCTATGAAAGTGTTCTCGTTATAATATTCTCCGAGTATAACAAAGGATCATATTTTTTAGCTCAATAAATAGGAATGTTATTTAAGGGTGGTTTTAGCATTCTAGCACATTTTTGTACATGTTGACAGTAGAGTAGTACGAGCTATCGTCAACTTACATATGTCACAATCATTTACAAACCTAGAGACTACCTTTAAGAAGAATTCTTAAGAAAATGAAAACTAGACTTTAACCTGCCAAAATTGTATATCCCATTATTATTTCTATTAGCCCAAGGCATCAACTTTATTTATTGTATTATAATTATTTATAAGCTGTTTATTTTTGTTCTTGTGGATCAAGAACTCAACAATAGACTTTCATTAATATTCTTCCTCATCAAGGACTCTGCCAAAAAAAAATTGGAAGAAAAATACAACACAATTTATTTATTTTATTTTTTTCTTTTTGTTATGCTTTTAAGGTTTTTAATTGGAATAATTTAGCCTAAGAATGTGTTTGTTAAATACCTTATTAAATGTTAAGCCTCGAGCTTACATAATTAAGGCACTTTCATTTTCTTCAGACAGCTGATTAATTTCATCAAAAAGAAGAAATAATAAAAATAAGTTTCTCTCGTTTTGGCCAAAAACTTATGTTCGTTTGTCGTAATGTCCTGTGTTGAAGATGTATTCATGAATTTAATGAATAAATCATAACCACCACCATAACCAACACCCCAACAACACTAGCACCATTACAATATGGTTCAAGGTATTTCTGTTTGTTCTGTATTCTGTGTCTTCAATTTGTCAATGCCTCTCAGTTAGATGCCAATTTAGATTGAATGTCTATTTTCACTTCCACTTCGATGGTAATTAATTAGAGTGCCAGGCACCTTATACTTATACCTAACTACCTTTATAGCAGCTATACAAGATCTTTCGAGGATTACCATTATAGTTGGTCTTTAATCTAATTTTTAAAGCTGACTTGACGAGATAAATTTTCTGAATAGAACAATAACCCACCAGAAGTAGAAGGCATTATAAGCTACGGGGGTTAAAACCGCATTTGCTGCGTATACAAAGAGTATGTACTCGAATGTACATTGTGTCTTTTGAAAAGCCTATAACAAGCATTCCTCTAACGGTATTCGTATTCCTATTGCTATTTCTATTCGTATAGGTATATATATGGAGGTATATACCCGACCCGTACCTTATACCCGTTCGTTATTTATTCTAATCGCTTGCCCCCATTTGCTCTCTCATTCACGTCTAATTCCCTCCTTTTGTGGTCGATTTATAGCCGGAACAATTAAAAGCTGCAATAATTATTCCCATCCAAGGACAACTCTCACATCCCAAGTAGAGGAGGTGGATGTAGTGTACAGATACAGGATTGTACCAAAGTACCAACCAACATACAGCAGCAAAGGAGTCGGAGAAGAAGTGGTTGTTAAATGTTTTAAGTTTGTACCTACTTGTGCTGCAGGCTTTAAACTATACCTACAAAGCTCTTCCCAAAGCAACATTACCACAACAAACACACAAGCACATGTCGCGTAGTGTCGTGTCGGTTGGGTCGTCGAGTTGACATTAGCACAAGAAGTTGGCAGATTCTGTACTTTTTTTTTTTGTCTTCTGTTCTTTTAATTTTTCGTTCAACCCTATTCAACAACCCCTATTAATGGAAACTTTAGTTTGTTCACTTTTGTGTAAGTATGTGTGTGTATTTTTCAGAGTCTTTTGTCTGAAGTTCCTGCGAGTCGTCTCATTAATGGGGACCCTTTATTTATTTAGAAAAGCTTCTTTTTTTTGCTGTGTACCTTATTCTTCGGTTTTATTTCATTTCTCTTATTGTTGTTGGATTTAAACGTGCTATTCTAGGATGGGGCACGGGTAGGGTAGGGTATTGGGCAACCCCTAATAGAAATGGCTTCACAAAACAAGACAACGAAACGAAAGAAGAACAAATACATTAGAGACCGCTTTGGATACATCTTTTACGTAATTCTGTGGCAAATATACACAATTCACGTCCAAATGGAATTAAGAAAATCAAGAAAAAGAAACTGGGGGTTGTTGTTGGGATAAGGGGGGATAGGGAGCCGGTGAAGATCGAGGTGAAGGGGATATAAATGAGACTGTTGGAGGGATTGATGAGGGATAGAATTGGCTGTAAAAGTGAGGAACTTAATGATGGAATGTGATAATAGAATTGAAGGAATTAAAAAGAAAAAACAGGAAACAAATACAAAAAAGTAGATGAACTTAGAGAAAAGTTTTCTCTTATTTTTTTTGTAGCATGAATTCTTTATTGAAGTCTGAATTTGCTATTGACAGGCTTACCGTGCTAGAAGTCAGACTTTGTGTGAGTATACTTTGGATGAGGTTTGTTGAACTTACCTGAAAAGAAAATAAGAAAAATTGTCATTAGAATGAGAAAATTTCAGTTTAAGATACGAGTGTTTAAAAATAGTTAAGTTATATTTAAAATATTTAGAAAAAAAACAAATGTTTTTAAATCTGCATGCTTAGAACATAATCAATCTTTTTTTTTTAATGTGAATATATACAAAGTTGGCTATGTTCTTCTTCGATGTTCTAAGCCAAATAATTCTATATACTTGGAAGTTTTATACAACCTTGCCCAACCTACCTTTGGAGTTTAGATTCGTCTTAAAAACCTCCCTCTTACAAAGTTTAAACCCGGATTAATCGTTTATAAAACCAGAGTTAAAAAAAGTATTTGAAATACTTGGGTTTTTGAAAATACCATGAAAACAATGTGCATAGTATTTTTAGGCATAAGTAGGTCAAAAGTCTACACTTTTTTCCACAGTCCATTAAAAAGCCATTGACAGTATGTCAAGAAACAACAATCAAAGTATTTGACATTAGTAAGGTAACGTGTATCGAAGTAACAAATGAAGACTGTACATGATTTAAGATTTTTTGCTCGAAAAACCATTGACTCCATAAATGATTGGACTTTTGGTTTGATTGGGTGGGTTATTAGTTCATATCGCAAATGGACTTTTAACCAGCTCGTCCAGTGAGCTGAGAGTCCATTATACACTTTTAACACTGGGGAGATTTTTTTTCTTTTAAGGGTATAAATAGTGTTTAACTTTAATTATGACACGATTTTTTATTTAGGATTTTCAAAATGGGTTTGATTTAGATCAATTAGATGTTTGCATGTTAAAGGCTTCATTTGTTTGAAAATTTAAAATAAAATAATGATTTCTTATAAATAAATACTAAATTATATTTTCAAATTTTTTGTAATAACGTTTTTTGTTTTATGTCACACAAACAAAACGATATTTTTTTTAAAGGACTAAGTTCTCGTGTAATCGAATCTTGCTCCTAAGTATCTCTATCACGTCAGATTTTTAAAACATTATTCTTCAAAAATAGTAAAGACAATCAAAAACAGGGGTTTAAAAGCTAATATAAAATACAATAAATCCCTGACAAACAAATTTTATGACGATTATGACATTGGAAATCATTTCAATGCCCTAATCAGTTTCCGAAAATGTTCACTACTTAGTCTTCATTTAACTCTTTATAAAGATATAAGAAATGTTTCAATTTAAAAGTACGTTTTGGAGTTTATTTTTAGTGCTGGATACAAACTTCGATTTTAAGGACCTGCTCAAGTTTAAAAAATATTATTCAAGAGCTTGAGGTTGTGCAGAGGTCGGATTCGTTACAAAAAATAAAATTAATGTCAAATCATTTATTCTTTATCTGTTACAAACTGTTTTACCATAAATGGATCATCGTTTTTTAAGATACTTTTGAGGTCATGAAATTTATCAACTTATGATGATTTTTCGAAAATTTTGCGAAATACTTTAAAAATTTGGATTGAGCGTTGACGAAAATCATTTTTAATATCGCGGACGATAAATAAAGTCCAACGTTCAGCATGCCTATGTATAAGCGGATAGCTTTGCACGACCCCATCTGCGGCACAGGACACCTTAGTTTACCTAACACCTCTCGACATATTTAGCAAACAAATAGCTGCAAGCTCAGAGCTTCTTCGCAGTGGGCTAACAACAACATTGTAATTCTTAGGTATTTAGAATCAATTCCAAAACACACAGACTACATCATCCCCCAACTACAATTCGACAGAAACTTCCAGATTTCTATACCTCCCAGATCTTTTTGGGAGGATAGGGCATTCCTGAAAGTTGAGTCAATCCATTTTTATACAGATGGTTCAAAAACACAAGAAGAGGTTGGTGGAGGTGTGTACTCTGAACGACTGTTCCAGGCGGAACTTTTGGCGATAAAGAAAGTCTTGTCCTGGCTTAAAGAAAACGTGATATCAACATCTTATATCCGTATTTTATCAGATAGTCAGGCTGCTATCAAATCTCTGGACTCTGTTTCTACAAACTCTATAACAGTCCATAACTGTCAATCATCTCTAATGAAAATGGCACAGCAGTTTAAAATTCATCTTTGCTGGGTGCCGGGCCATGGAGACATTCCAGGTAACTGTAAAGCAGATGAACACGGCAGGAACGCTATAGTGCAGCCCATCCTACCACGTTTGGAAGACGCTATGAAGAAGGCAAACACCAGGTTGAACAACACCATCACGTGTCAGGTCACAAAAAACATCTGGCCAACACAAGATTTAAAGCGTTGAAGGTGCTTGCTATCTCTAAGCAGATCGCATATAAGCTCGATAATAGGTGTCATAGCTGGACACAGTCTAATAGGAAAGCACGCCACGAGACTAAGTTTATTCTCAAACGACTTTTGTAGAAGCTGTATGGGCGAAGAAGAGGAGGATACAGTTCTTCACCTTCTCTATACATGCCCTGTTCTAGCTCAAAGACGCAAGAATTACCTAGGAGAATTCTTCTTTAGCGATCTAAACTATCTAAATCATATCAGTATAATCAGCCTCTCACGTTTCATAAGGGACTCAAACTAGTTCCATTGATCTTAGGAGGAAGCCTCAAGATTCATGTGGTATCACAATGAGCCATTAAACTGGCCTAGGTGTGTCCGTTTCCATCATGGAAAGCCACTTAAACCTAACCTTACCTATCGTGGTAGGATTTGATTTAAGGCCATCAAAACGCATCGGAAAAGTGCAATTGCCAAAAAAAAACGATGATCTTAAGGCGTTTTTTAAGAAATTTCATTTTTATTTTATTTCGATTATTCATTATTAAAAACAGCATTAAATTACATAATTGATAATATATAATACAATGGTCTTTTGTTTAATATGAAAACAATACAAAAATAATACAAATACAATTTTAAAACTTGACTTTTGTATTTCTTTAAAAAGAACTTTTAATAAGAAAGAAGCGGTTTAAAATTAATTACGTATTAAAAACTGAATGAAATAAAAGCCTTAATATTGTTGAACAGAAAGATTCTCATTCTTTATTCTAAATGCGGAAAATTATAATTCATTTCCTTCCTGAAAGGAAAAATCCCACAGGAGCAAAATACAACCACACACAAACTTAAGTATTTTTTTTCAACACGATATTGCTAGATTCCACACATGGTTATTCCGCCTTGAGACCTTAAATCATCTTTTATGTTGTTGTTTTTTTTTTTTCAATATGCTGATCATGCTGATTTCACAAAAAGAAAAACAATTTATTTGATTGATTACTTAGACTAAAAGTTTATATCATATATCTTCTCGTACATACTCCTAGATGACAGATGGCGGTAAAATTGATTGCCAGAAACCCTGCTGGTGCGAATATCCGTTTGTGAATAATAAAATCGCGGATATATTCATATTATCATCACATACACCCGATATAGACGACAGAGGAACCCAAACAGCAATTATCTCTATATCCTTATAACACAAATCCTTTCATCTATACAAACATACATTTGGCTGTATGAACGTGCGTATGTGCAATGTTTTCGTATTTGTGTGTGTGTTCTGTGTAGTGTAGAGGATAACGACAACGACGACGCGTCGGCATTGGATAAAATCGTCGACCAAAACCAATGACGACATCCTCTACTCATATAAACCGCCTTGACCGCAGAATATTAAACACGCAACGGGTCGATGGATATGCGATTGTGAAATACTATCCAAGCTAAAATATTTAAATTGATGTTGCATATATATGTGCCTGTAGATATAGAAGAGGAAGACATCCCAACTCTCTGACTCCCCCAAAAGGTATATAGTTGGTCACGCAAATTTCTAACGGAAACTCGGTGTATGGAATATCATGTATGTGTTTCCAGAGAATATGTGCACATTCTGTTTCAGAAACAGAGCACGACACTTGCAATTAATGCACAATTAATAAGCGCCACTTTGAAGGAACCTTCATGTACATATGTACCATCGATGAGTACAACAAAAGAGGGTGGTGCGAAATTTGTACAAAGTTGGAGTATAATATCGATCATCGTGCTGTATTCAGGATGAGGAAGGTGGGTGTTCGATATTGTCTAAACTTATAATAGCTATCCTTTTCCTCAAACTCCATCAATGTACCTATGTATTGGATATACTCGTAGGTATACCATTTTGTCTGTCAAAATGTCCATATTGTCTGTTGTTGCTTCAAATTTTAGATTCTAACGGAGAGTTGAAGATTCTTTGTGATGAGTTTGTTCGTTTATTGTTTCTGACAGAAACAGTATTTCAAACAAGCAACATTAAACAGAAGGTATGTTTCTTCTTGTGGCGTAAGATTAAATGATGGATAAGGTCAGTTTTCAGAGCTCTTAATCGATAATTTATTGTTTGATGGTTCACTGGTAAGTCAAACGCCTCGTGGATAAAAAAGAGATACAAATACTTCCAATGTTTAGAAATTGTTTTCAAAATACAATTTTCATTACAAGGCATTTTTAGTTAAGATATAAACTTAAGAATTGAATTTATATGCTAACCAAGCATTTCGTGCCTTTAATCTTGATCATCTAGCATAAAAGATTTTTTTTGACTTTTGTAAATTTTCATTTTATATATCTTCAAGTTACATACTTGAAAACTCTCTTTAGTGGAACATTGTTACGAGCTATTACCTAACCGTTCGGTCGATAAGGCTGAGTCAATGAAGTCATCGTGTTTTGACTTTGTACACAGCTCATAAAGTACCCCATCAGCAACAAATTTTCTACTACAGTAGTCACCCTTCTTGGAAATACAAAACAAAATATTCGCCTAAAATTGAATTTTTTGTTTAAAAAAAAAATATGTTTAAGTTAAGTTCAGAATAGAACAAACACTCTCAAAAGCAAAACATATAAGGTTATCCTCAGGAGAACTAGGTATGATGATTACTGAGTTGGACTGTTATGTCAGAGGTTTGCTGAGTCCTCTTAAGTTTTTTTTCAAGGGTACTGCTTCTTGCGAGGAATTGACAAATTCTCCAAAAGTAATTCTTGTTATGATAATTGTTTTCTCAAATTAATTCAGATTCGGCTTGAAACTGTAGGTCTCCTGCATCCCTGATAACAGTACTTGCACACAGGAATAGTTGAGAGTTGTAAGTCACTAGGCTCTAGTTCTCTCTGAAATATCACTTTAATAAAGAGGCTTTCTAATATCAGCTCAATTGTTTCATATTTTTGTTACCTTTCACTGTATTTTAAAGGTCTATCATGTTTAATTTAAAATTTGGTTTTTGGTTTTATCATATGTAATATGAGCACTCTCGAAACTATTAACACAAAAGTTCTTAAAGAAGACATTTAATAAATTAGTACACAAAGCAACTATTTGGACAGACTAGCACTAATTAATAACTTTTCCTGAATGATCCAATCCAATACTCAACGTCAATCAAGAGCACACAAAATTGTTAAAGACTGACACTTTATATATCAACAAATACACTTTTAGAAATAGTAGTTTTTTGATAGAATATTTTTGGGATTTTTACTAAATTTGTCCAACTTTCAATACCACACAAAATCAACTCATATTTCTGCTACATGCTATTAAATAACGATTGTTCCAAATGTTAAAAAATGTCGATACAAATAAAACTTGAACAATTTAACCGGTCTAAAAAAATTAAGTACCCGTGTATGATGGTTAGTGCGTTGGACTGTCATGCAAGGGGTCTTGGGTTCAATCCCGGCCTGTGCCACCTTAGTTTAAAAAAAATAATTTTCGCGGGAACTGCCTCTTGCGAGGAATTGACAATTCCTTCAAGAGTAATTCTTGTCATGATAAAGTGCTTTCTCAAATTAGCCGTTCGCATTCGGCCCAAAATTGTAGGTCCCTTCCATTCCTGACAATAGTACTCGCACACAGGAATGTTTGTGAGTTGTAAGTCACTAGGCCCTGGTTCACAACGGACTTTTGCGCCACCCAATTTATTTTATTTATTAAAAAATTTAAACATAAATGCTGGACAAAAATGAAAGATGTACAAATAAAACCTAAGTAAAATTTTCGTTTTAAGTGCTTTTTACAAATAGTGATATTTTGTATTTCAAGTCAACTCTTTGACAAATTATTAAAATCAATTAAAAACTCGATTCAAACTCTGTGTCAATAAACTGTTTAGTCATTAATAGTCTTTTAAAAAGGAAAATTTCAAATTTTAGCACAGCTCCATGGCTTGCCAAGGTTTAAAACTCCAATTCACTATCATGTTCCGATTGAAGCAACCAAAACTGGTTCTTCTATTTTCAATCGTAAAGGAGTCGCCTATCTTCGATTCTTCGTCGTACGTTGTATACGTGCCAATGTCCCGTATTAGACAGCATTAATCTAAAAAGAGGAATGCCTCTTGTGGAATGAAGTCGCTAAAGCGTGCACTTTCAAAGTACTCGTTCTTTGGCTAGAAATTAAATTGTTGGTCAAAGACACAGTCTTCGCATTGAGACCTCGAACGAGTTTTATCAGGTTATTGTCAATTCTGTTGATTCGAGTCCCGTTGAATAGATTCGGCTGTTTGATATTAGCCTGTACAGGTTCGTAAACACTGCCATTCGAATAACCGAGTCTTCTCTATCTGGGAAGGGGCAACGTTGAACCATACAGGACAACCATAAACGTGCATCGCCGATTTGAGGTTCATTAAGCAAATAACATTCACTCTGTAATCAATTCGACTGCTGTAAAACAGCCGTTTCGTTAGATTGAAGACTTTTCTTGCCCTGGTCAGAGCAGTATTCATATGTCTGTTGAAATATAAATACTGATCCAACCAGATACCGAGGTACTTTGCTACACTATTGGTCATTCATCTCTGACCGTGCAGATCAACGATGACCATCTTGCGCCAGTTCTTGCACGTTTCCCTTGTGACCTTGGCCCAAGAAGTCTGGAACAGTATTGCCTCCAACTTCGGGACGTTTATTTTCAGTTTCCAGTCGTCGCAATAGAATTCTAATAACCATAACCTTTCGAGAAGTTTTGAACGCAATTACCTCTTTGGTGACTTGGTAAGCATACATATCAGATCACTGGTCCAAATGCTGAAGAGTATCGGCGAATTCAACGCTCCCTGTTGACCATTTTTAATTTTTAATATTGTGGTAGAAGTTACAATGCTAATTTTGGCAACAAACTTTCATATTATAATCATTCAACTTTTAGATAAAGACCCTGTAACCACGGTTTACGCACTAACCATCACGCCACGGGTACTACAATATTTCAGCAATGGTTGAAATTATTTGTATACTACACTTTTCGCTATTTATTTTTAATTGACTCTTTCAAGGTGACGTTGAGTATAACCATAAAATCAAATATGGACTTATAAACCTACTTTTTTGAAAATCGAGCATCTTAAATCTTGGGGGCAGAAGAGCAAGCGTACAGTTTTTTTTTTTTAAGAAAATAACATCAATTCTTAAATTTAATTTTATTTCTAGATTAAAAACAAAACAATTTAATTTTTCAATTTGTGGCAAATATCTTTAGACTTAAGTCAAACCACGCTTGACCACTTTTTTTGTTAGAAACCAAAACTGTTGAAATGACTCATCTTAAAATTTTAACACAGTAGTAAAATAAAAAGTTTCTGTTCATGAGCAAAAAGGTAAAACAGCTTGCTTTAGGTGATTATTTTTTCCTTTAAGAACTTAAGTAGAAGTTCTAATGTTGAACTAATGTCAAAACCTCGTTTGTCAATCAAAATCCCTTCTACACATAATAGTATACTTTTCCTGTACAAATGTACAAATGTGATGTGTGTCTATGTAAAAGGTTTTTCAATTGGCGTGGCTTGATTTTGGAGCCCCGTGGCGGCCATTTTGTTTTGGTTATTTTGTTTATTATTCAGATGCTTATGCCAAATCATCATGGCAAGTTTCCCAATTGAACATCACGTTCAAATGATAAAACTTTATGATCAAAATGAGCGTTCGTTAACGCAAACGTGCCAATTTTACGGTAGACGTGGTGGCCCTTCACGTTTGGTTGCCAATTTGAGACGACCGGTTCAGTAAACAATCAGTTACCACCCGTACGTCCAAGGAACACAAGATCGGGCGAGAACATCGCAGCGTTCCGTAAAAGTGTACAGCAGATTCCGAGGCAATCTATTCCCCTCCGTTAACAACAACTCGGGTTTTTGCAGACTTCAACTTCGCGAATTTTTGTTTTGGAATTTAAGCCTACACCTGTACAAGATTCAACTGACCCAGGAGCTCAAAGTTCATGACCGTACAAAACACTGCTGACTAGTCTCGAATCGTTTGAAAGAGGACCCCAATTTTGACCGAAAAATTGGGATAATTAGTCTTTAGTGTCGTCTTTAGTGACGAGGCACATTTTCGGATGAATGGCTGTGTTAACAAGCAAAATTTAAGTTATTTGCGACGACACCAACCCACGCGAGGTTCACCAGGTGATAATGCATACTCAAAAAGTTACCGTTTGATGTGGATTTTCGGCCGTACTGTTTTGAAAATAACGTTAGTGCTGCGGTCACCGTCAACAGCGAGCTCTACATAATTATGATAACTAATTTTGTGTGGCCCACATGGTTCAAACGGCGTTACATGCCACACAGCAAAAGCGACAATTGACATTTTGAATAAACGTAGCTTATCTCTCGCAGCGGTGATGTGAATTAGCCACCAAGGTCATGCGATTTGACCCCACTAGACTTTTTTCTGTGGAGTTTTTGGAAATTTCAGGTCTATGCAAATAAACCACAATCGACCGATGCCCTAAAGATGAACATAAGACAGGCCATCGCTCAAATTCAGCCGGATCTATGTGGAAGAGTCATTAAAAAATGGACCATTCAGATCCGTACCACCGAAAGAAGCCGTGGCGGGCATTTGAATGATGTCTTCCTCAAGACTTAATGGCATACATGTGCTTTTCAAATAAAAAATAATTTTGTTAATACCACACATACAGCTTGTTTTATTCCATTTCAACATCTACCAGCCCTTATTGAAAAACCCTTTAGAAGGAAAAGTGCTTTGCATATTTTGTAAAATACTAAACCAACACCTAACGAAGTTTTTGTTAGAGAGTTAGAGACAAGAAATTTTACAAACTTTTGAGTGCATATTGCATATCTATGTATGTATATGTTGTTAAAAGGTACAACTATTCTCATATTTCATCTCCGTTACGGTTATTATGTTCAAAGCACTATCAAAGCAATTTAGGAGCTCGAAGGCCATGTGTACCTATATATTTGGGTGACATCGTCCAAAATCTACTACTCACATATTGAGTCGTCTCTTGTGTGACCTGGAAATTGTACAAATTCTGAAGAACATCAACCAACGACAATAACCCCAACACCATATCGCCATCGTCATCGCCGTTGCCATATCACAGCAGGGTTTTATAGGACAGAAATAATTTTATTTTATTAGGCAACTTTGGTGTTTCTTGTTCTTGTTCGTTGTGTAAGTGCATCGTATCATATAAAGGACTCCTTCCATCACATATTCGTCCCTATATACTTCGAATCCTGATGAGGGTAAATTTAAATGCACGCTGAGATTTAATAGGACTTACTCCTACATGTTTGTGTTCTTATGGTTTGTGTCTCATCATCATCATCACCATATTCAAGCAAACCAAACCTCTCTTCCTTTATCGGATGCGGATCGGCTGAAGGCTGATGAAAACATTTCTTCCTTTTTTTTATGTTCTGTGTTATGGTGTTGTTGTTGTTATTGTTGCTTTGGCATATTAATATCCTCTTTGTGAATGTCCTTATACCTTCTTGTTTAGGAGCATGTATGTGTGAGTGTTTTCAAATTTTGCATTTGCAAATATTTGCACAAATTTTAGAAAATAGAAGCATCTTTCTCTGTGATAAAAGCAGATACTCATAGAATGGGGGCTTCCATGTTCCATCACTTGGTTTAGTTTGGTTTTTGGTTTGGGTCGGGGAGGGGGTCACCCTCGCCATTCTTCGAGTTATGAATAATTCAAGAATTTTCAAATACATACTTAAAATGTGTATGCGGTATAACAATGGGACATGAGAGAGTAGCGATTGTAGGAGTGTGTCGAAACAAAATGCGTTCGTTTCAATCATTTTTCGTCCTTTTGTATGAAACCTATATCTGGGTGGAATTGAGGGGTAGGGGACATCATCTCTAAACGTTCTCTAAGCATACATATGTAAATGGAGGTGTCTTTGTAGAGCTATTCGCTGATGGCTGCTGGGGTGATGATGAATTCAAAGTTTCCAGGATTCAAGTTGGGGTGTTTTGGTTTGGTTTGCTTGGCTTGGCTTGGCTGGGGTTTGGTATTGTTTGTGGTAAGCTAAGCTGAGCTGATATCTTTGTTTGTTGAGATTGAAATCTGTTTTGCAGTGGATTTTCGTGGGAAGATGGTTGTTTTGTACACCAAATGAATGTTCTGCCACAGATATATTAGTATATACGCGTACATGAGATTTTGACTTCTTAAAAGCTACTAAATTAGATTTTGAATTTCAGAGTAATTTCAAAGTCTGTTTGAGGAATGTTTAACTACTAGAACAAAGATATAAAGATATGCGATTATGCTTTAAAATACATATGTACATACAGTTGTGTTCATAAAAATAGCAGTGCTGGTCACATTTTATTAGATTGTCAATTATTTAAATAACGGAAATTCTTACAAAAAAATTGACATGTTACTTGCATCTACGGTCTTTCGTTTTCATATTAGAGACTTTTAGCTTGAACTTATACTCTACTTTTCCCGGTGAACACACATTATTTCAAACTCTCTGAATATAGAATGTTCATAAAAATAGCAGTGTCTTTAATAATAAATATTTTACTATTTAAAATTTTAAGTATTTCTAACATACTGGCATAAAAATAATTAATAAATATTAGCTCAAAAATTAACAATGGGACAGTCAAAACACTGCGCCGAAGAAATTTGAAAACTTATTAGAAAACTGCGATTGGAGGGAAAAATCTAATAAAATTATTCAAGACATCCTAGGCTGTTCAGCAAAAATGGTCAGTAACGACTTAAAATGGCAAAATAAACCGTAAAAGCGAGGCACACAAAAAATGACTACTGACAGAACTGACAGAAAAATTGTTCAGTTAGCAAAACAGAACCCTTTCATAGGCTCTAGGAAAATAAGAAATCGACTTCAACTGTTTGTTGGCGCTGTAACAATAGGAAGACTTCTTTTAGAAGCGAAGATACCAGCCCGAAGTCCCTGCAAGGTACTATTCTTGACGAAAAGGCATGTGAGAATGGAGTTTTCCAAATTGTATAGGGAATGGGCAAAAGAGAAATGGAGGAATGTTCCGTATAGCGATGACAGCAAAGTCGTTCTTTTTGGATCCAAACGTCGACGAAAATATGTGAGAAGACCCCAAAATGCAGCAAACGATCCTTGGTACATTATAAAAACAGAGAAGCATGGTGGAGGAAAAATGATGATATGGGCTTGCTTTTCATAATATGGGGTCGGACCTATTTACACCATCGGCGGTATAATTGATGCAACCGAGTATATGAAAATTATCGAGAAGGTTTTGTTTCCCTATGCTGAAAACGAAATGCCGTTGGTTTGGGTATACCAACAAAACTATGACCCAAAGCATACTTCTGTAACGTTCGCGACGTACAGATAATAAGGCAGAAAGATGCAGAAAGGGCTCTCAAGAAAATTGCGTGGGTGGTTTTTTTACCATACCAGTTTAATAAAAAAGGGGAAAATTTTGGTTAACCCTAAATATCTTACGAACCAAAAACGCTAGAGACTTGAATTAAGTTTTATATGATATATTGTAACGTGTTTTCAAACCTCGAAAATTTTACGAGTAAAATATGATTTCATCTTCAAAACAGTTTTGTGCTACGAAGAATAATGTTTTTAACATCAGATAAAATTTTGAGAAAAATCGAATTTGCCCTTTTTTTTATAAAAAATAAAAATCTAAAAAAACATTACTCAAAGTTGGTAAAAATTGAATATCGATTCAAATATCTTTTCAAAACCTTGAAATTTAGGTTTCAAATTTATTTTATCTTATAAGAAATATTGTTTTCAACATTCTGAAAAATGTTGAGAAAAATTGAATGGATAGTTTTTTTACAAAAAATAAAAACCTAAAAAAAAATTAATAAAAGCTGTTAAAAATTGATTTTCGACTCAAATATCTTTTCAAAACTTTGAGATATTGGCTTTAATTTACTTTTATTTTCAAAAAATATTGTTGTTAACATTCAGTCAAATTTTGAAAAAAAAAAATCGAACTGACTGTTTTTTTTACAAAACATTAAAAACCGAAAAACCTAAAAAAAAATTAATAAAAGGTGGAAAAATATGATTTTCGACTCAAATATCTTTTCAAAAATTTGAGATTATAGCTTCTAACTAATTTCTACTTATAAGAAATATTGTTTTAAACATTAGGAAAAATTTTGAGAAAAATCGAATTGACAGTTTTTTTTACAAAAAATAAAAACCTAAAATAAATGTACAAAAGTTGGTAAAAATTTATTTTCGGCTCAAATGTCTTTTCAAAAATTAGAAATATCATTTATTTCTTATGTGTGTTTGTAAAAAAAAACCGAAATATTTTCAATATTTGGAAAAATATCTGTGCAATATTTAAATGCAGTTGGTAAAAAAATATATTTATAAATAATATTGACAACTTTTTATGTGGAAATAATTTTCCCAGAGGACAAACACTGTACGAAAATCTGCTTTGAAAAAATCCTTCAAGTCATTTGACATTTGATTTTTAATTTTGCAAATTAGAACTTGCCTAGAACTTGCCTTATTGATAATAAAATTAATGTGATGAATTTTAATTCGGAACAGCAATGAACACCTTAGTCTGAGCAGTTATTATTCAACACGGATAAAAGATCAAGGACCATACTGTGAAGCACAATATGACTAAAACTTGATTGCGAAAAGAAGTGAAGATTATGAAAATATGCTTCATCAATTTCTTCAGGGCTATAAACAAATGACTCACGGAAATTTATTGCTAAAGTCGAACAGATAACAAAATTTGTATCTAATGAAAGGTTCTTGTAACTTAACTGGAAAGCCATCTGATTTTTTCTTCAACTTTTCAAATTTCCAATATTTTGTCTTTTTTAAAAAGGTGCCCATATCAGTACCATAACAAAATAAGAAAACGACTTAAATTCGTTAAAGATAAAATAAAAAAGGACCAAATTCATCGAATGAGGGTGTAAGAATAATGTTGTTATATTTCAAGGCTTCTAAGAGATTGCAAGTAAATTGCTTGAACTTTCTCTTAAAAAAGGCAAAAATTAGTCACAGACATATTTTTGACCATTTAATTTAAAAATGGCGGAGTCTTAGACATCCTTGTATACACTACATTTCTGTTGATTAGATTCATGTATTACACATATTTTTAATAAAAACTAGTCAAGTTTGCATTTTTTAAGCGACCAAAAATGTATCCTTGAAGTTGTCAGATTATGATATGTGTATGAGTTGCTTGATCTTGTTCTCTTAGATCTCAGCAAGATTCATGTAAAATAAACTTTTAAACGTAATGCTAATGGAAAAGATTCATTGTATTCAGTGAATTCATTATTTATTAGGATGTTGCGGCACAAAATAAGACCGGAGGGAATTTCCATTCTATTGGTTTAGTTGTATACTCATACCAATTTGTTTCAGAAAAATATATACATTTTTTAACAAACTCATTTTGGTTAAAAAAAAACATAGTTACTAATTGGGTTCAACCCAAATTTTACCCTATCGTTACTTCTGAAAAAGTCTTCTTTTTTTCAAACAAAGGAAAAAACGCCAAAAACTCTCATCCGAACTTTCAGTATACTAAAATTTACCAAAACTTTTCTTTATCAAATTATCTGCTTCTTTTTTCTATATCCGCAACCAAAAAGTGATTCCTAATTGACTGGCAAGCCCTTTAGGATGTGTGATTTCAATCGCCATCATTTCATCACCGTACCGCATTCTCACCCAACAATCAAAAATAAACACAAAAAACTTTTACTCTCGACCCGAATTTCTATACATATATACTTTTGTATATATGTATGTATATATAGAGGTGAGGCTTTATCGAAAAAAGAAAATCAATTCAAAAGTCAATCGCTGCTACTGTTTCCGTTTCATATTTTTATATATACTATGCATGTATGTCATCCCTTCTCTTCTGTCCCAAAAAACGAAAACCAAAACAATTCCAAGCTTATTTCCTATCGCACGAACCCCCAAAAGCGACAGAAACCAATCCTTTGAATCAAAACCAGATGACAAAAACATACACAAAAAAAAACTGAAAACTCAACTTAAAATGCTGATACCTTGGTCTCCCCCGAGAAGCAGATACTGAAGGCTTGAACAAAAAAAAAATGAAACAAAAGCCCATCAGGCCCGGCAGACCAAACAGGAAATGTATCGGGTTGTGATTAACATTGGTAAACGTATATATAGGTATCCATCCTTTGGTTGTTTGATTTGAAATTATTAGGGTTGATGGTTCCATGATTTACCTAACTTCTTTGTTTTTTTTTAAAGGGGGTGTGATTTTTTGTGGTTTTTTTTTTGAAAAGAGGGAAGTGATTTTGTCATATTTCCGAGCAGAAAATAAAACAATTTTATTCCCTTTACTCTCCTGCAAAATCTGAACAAGAAAGAAACATATTTTGACAAATTTCATTCCTTGAAGAGTCAAGAAGGGTTACATATTTTCAAATTATATATTCTATATGTATGTACTGATGAAAGTTGAGTTGAATTGAAATTTGAAAGGATTGATTGAACCATATTGATTGAAATACAGAAATTTGCCTTTCATCAACTTTATCATCATCATCATCATCAACACCCACACAATTTGTATGATTTTGTTATGGGGAATCAAATTTTAGTATGAAAATGGAAGGATTTTGTGAGGACATTTAAATTGAAATTACTTTCACTTCTTCATTTTGATTTAAATTATTATTTAAATATGACACTTGAAGTGATACAGCAGCAGTACAGAATATTTGGAATCAGGTTCTGAGAATGAGTCGTGTCCTAGGAGATAGGGCCAACAGATAGAATTTCAATCTTTCAGAAGACATTTGTCCAAGAGAATGAATGACCATAGTCTGGTTGATTGAAATGTCTCTACGAGTGGTAATCACTGAACTTACGTATGTATATAAACTTTTGTATTGAAGATTTATGAATTGAAAAATATGACATTTGAGTTTCTCCAATTCTCACTATCATCAAAACATTTCTTAGAATTGAATTATGAAATGCATCAATTTTATTTTCTATTGACAAATTATTGAAATCGGTTAAATTTGTAGATGTTAAAATTTTGCGAAATATACATTTTTAAGGTTTCCATGACTTTTAGAAAGATGTGTGTTCCTTATTTTCAAATAGTGGACACAAGTATTCAAAAGGACACAAGCGTCCACAGGTTTTTCTCAAAAACCAATTTCTTATTTTACCTTTTCCGGGTGCCTAGTACCTCAGCTGGGGATTTGGCTTTAACCCTGGTGGAAAGATGTTGGGGGTAGCAAACAAAATAGGGGGAGGATAGGTGTTTTCAGAAAGGTAGATCTGCTTTCATTTAGAAGCCAGCGGAGGAGTTCTCGAGATGGAATCAACGGTGGCCTCTACAGTTCCAGTTAAGTTGAACTACTAAGTGAACAAGTTTTAGCTCTACTACGAAATTTTCAGAGCTCAAGTCAGAAAGGAACGGTTATTCCGGATCTTGCTTTTGCTTTAAATCTAGAGCCTGGTCCTTTAGATTAAAGATCATAAGTCAAGGGTGGCTTCTTAACCACGCAAAATAAAACTATTTTCAAAGGACCAACAAGCTTGACAATCCACGCAAGCAGTAGTACCGTGGCTTGATGGTTAGTGCGTAAGACTGTCACGCTAGTGCTCTTGGATTCAAACCCAATTCTTGTCAGGAAAAGTGCTTTCTCAGATTAAGTTAGGATTCGAGTTAAAATTGCAGGTCCCCTCCATCCAAGAATTACTCACACACAAGAATTGTTGAGAGTTGTAAATCACTAGGCCCTAGTTCTTAACGGACTGTTATGTCACCTAATTTTCTTATTTTTGAACCAAGCAAACACGCAAACGTGGAATGCTAGATCCTTTAATACACTACTTACTAAGAGCAAAACAGGAGATATCTCCACTATCCAGAAAATGCGATGGGATTGGCCAGGCAAAATGGGTATGAAGAACTGCGATGCTTACTAAGGTGGCTGCTAACGAAAACACCGAGAACTGGTATTTGGATATGGTAGACTAAGGCAATAAGTTTTGAGCTATGTGTGCATTAACGAGCTCCTTAACCCTAGAGAGATAATCTACGTCTGCGGGACGTATGGCGCGGGGAAAAATTGTTATATCTTTTCAATTATAAGCCGTATTACATTAGTTTTTTATATTTACTCAGGACTAGGTCAGAGCTTGCATGGTGCATCTTAAAATTCACGCTGAAGATGCATTAGGGCCAGTAATTACTATGTTATACGTCTGGGAGACGTATGATTATCTTTTATGAAACTTTTGTGCACTGAACAAAATTATATGGGGAAAAAAACTTTTTTTCTCAAAAATTACTAAAACTATTTTTTATAGTTAGCTTACCCCTCAATGAACTACTTTACCAAATATTAAGACTCAAAGTCAACTCAAAGGTTTATTTAAAAAATAAATAATTTTGTTTGTTCTGTTTTCAAAGGCGGTTCAGATTTTTTATAAATTTTGCTCAAATTTTACTTCTTTTGTACTTAATTATTGATTCATTTTACTTAAAATAACCCAAATAAAATGAATTAAAATACAAAATAATGATGAAAAATCAATTGTCATCTTTAAACGCGCTTAATAAGTTCCATATGTCTCTAAGACGTATGATTATCTTTCACGCACTAAAAAATATGATTATCTTTCTAGGGTTAAGACCATCCGCAAACGGGCTTACTACGGCAACATAATAGCCCAATATGCGAATGGCAACACCAGAGATATGTTGTTCTAGCACAGCGCTAGCTACGATATTAAAATTGTGTTCGGAGATTTTAATGCCAAGATGGGAAGCGAATACTCGGACAAAACAGTCTGAACGACAACCCTTCCGTTTTTCAAGCCTTAACATCTACAAAGAAATTTGAAGCTCTTTAGGCCCATCTATTGTCAAACAGATATGGTGGATGTCCGAATTTGCGAGGAGCTTACATCGACAAGGAACACTTTCTGATTGTAGCAAAGGTGCACTTCAGGTCTCCAAATCTAAGCTAAAACATTGAGATACTGGGAGAAGATACAACGTCGAACGGCTCCAATCGCAAAAGACCGCCAAATCCTTCACCAACCAAGTCACTAGTAACATATTTCGAAGTTCTCTGCCCCAAACATAATGTACTAGTGGCATCATTACCAAGTTGCAATCAGAGAAGCCGCCTCTGACGTGCTGAGTTTCAAACAGAATCATGTACATATGAATAGTGAAAAAAATGAGCTCAATAATTTTAGTTGAGTACCAGAACTTTTTTGACAAACAGAATTATGGATCATTACAAGGATAGGAATTTTTGGCATCTGATACAATTTTTGAAAATAAAAACTAACATTTTTTTAAAGAAACAATTTATTGAAAAAATGTTTTGTAGAACACGATAAAAATGTTGAAAATAAGAAAAAAAAAACAGGAATTAAAAAAAGGCAGAAATCAAAATGAAAACCATGCTATATAATAAAACCAATATATTCTGTCTTAGTTAACTGATCTAAAATCAAAAATTTTGGCTTACTTGGAACCCTCTTACCAACAACCCCTTGTTAGTACAAACTACAAACATCTATTTCACAACTTTGAACAAAAATTTTGAAACTTTGCTGAGCTCCACTTTTTGCTCTGAAACATGACATGATAAGAATTTTGACAATTAAGAGGAAATAAAGCCTTTAACCTTGAACGGGTACTGCCTCTTACGAGGAATTGACAAAGCCTCCAAGAGTAATTCTTGTCCATCTCTGACAACATTACTTGCACACAGGAATGGTCGAGAGTTGTAAGTCACTAGGCCCTGGTTCTTCATGGACTGTTGCGCCACCTAATTTATTTATTAATTTTAAAGCCTTGAATCTAAGAAAATTGGTAAAAATATTCTGGCTTTTTCGAAGGGAAAAAGAAAAAAAAATATGCTTGAAGATTTATTTTTTCATTAAAGAGCACCTTTCGGGCAGTTGGGAATTTTTCTGCAATCTCACGAATGAGCTTCTTCAAGTCCTTAATTTTATAAACAATAATTTGTGCATTCAAGGCCTCCAAATCACTTCTGTTTGATTTCTCTCATTGCAACTATTTTAAAACTGTTGCACTTTAAAGGGATTTGTTTAGTTTCTTAAATGTAGAATGTAATCCCTTCATACCTTGGTGAATAAGGGCTTAAAAAATAAGTTGACATAAACAACCGAAGAAGGGAAGATGACGGAAACAATTTTTAGAAAATGTAAAAAAAATATGAAACAAAAACAAAAGATAAATATTTTATATTGCTATTCCTTTATTTGATACTTATTTTTACTTTATGCATCGATGCAACAGCAGCATCCGTAATTTCACTCTAAGGATATCTTAAACTCTCTTCCTAGTCACCTAGATTTTTTCTTCAAAACAATAACTTTACCAGTGTACATCCCTTTATAGACGAGAAAGGGTATATGTCTTTTTTGAAAACAATACAAAGAAAAGAAAGGGTGAAAGTATAAGAGAGTTATACATTTTCCCCAGGAAGTCCTTTGAGCTTTGTTTTCGAGCAGGAGCTGCAAGTTACTTCTAAAAAGAGTTACGAGTATAGGAGGAAGGTATTTCAGAATATAGCGAGTGATGACTTTTTGCTTGACTTTCAGTGTTTTAAGTGCTGTTTGGTGGCGGTGGTGTCAAGCGATTACCTGAAAGGTCCAGAAGGAATTTTATTTTTTTTTCGTTTGCTGTCTTTTGTTTAATATGTACATAGATATGTAAGAGCATAGTTTTCCTTTCTTTTGTTTTGGAGTATCTATGAAAGTACATATGTATGTGTGTTTGTAAGAAAAATAAACGGCTAAGAAGGTTTATACTTAAAACTTTGTGATACTCTTGCACTTAAAATCCATAGAAAAAAGGTTTAAGTTTAAACAAAGTGAAGGATTAGTATCACTTGTTTGTACCATAATCCTGATTTTTTTAACGATGGATGAACTGTCTTAAGTCTTAAGAAACACAATAGAATGTTTTTTTTTATTTTCTTGTTTGATTTAAAATGACGTTAAGTACACATTTTCTGCAAAACAAAATTTCAGAAACAGAAACAAAATTGAGCTTGATGTTTTGAACGGGTTTGATGTCATAATTTAAAAAGTGTGACTTTTCTGTGGCTCTACAATTGTACTTTAAACCCAATTCTTGTTAAAACTTAAATTTTGTCGAAACATTCAAAAATTTAAAACAGTCTAAGAAGTTTTTGGATAATTTTTGATGTCATTGTTTAAAAGAGGTATTTCTGATTTACAAAAAAAAAAACAAAAATCATTCGCTTGTTTAAATTTGGCACTGAGACTTCTAGTCTGAAAATGTATGAACCTTCCAATGCTGAAATGATATTTGTTTCATCTCTTTTAGTTTTTCAAATACTGGATTCAGAAATAAAAAACAAAGAAAAACACAACAAAAAGTAAATGATGGAAATTTCAGAACGTGATGCAACGAAATGAGTTTTATCTATCTTTGGCCCCTCGAGCTCCAAAGTTTTCGTTTTTCTTTACTTTTTTTTGTAATATCAAAATCGAAAAATTGTATTGACTTTTTTTTCGTTTCTTTGTGTTCTATTATATTTTAAGAAAATTGACGACAACGCTTTATCGAAGAATATAACTTTGTATCAAGTTGTCTTCGTCAAACGAAATCTTCCATCTTTTGATAAAATGTATGTGGGCGAATGATGGTTGGTTCGGTTGTATATCCTTTTGAAGGAATCTTTTTTTATATATTTCTTTTTAGAAAAACTAGAATTCTAGGTCAACGAATGCCACTACCGTCTTGTTTGTATATTTTCAACATATTGATTTTTCTATAGTAGAAAATGAAGCAAAGAGAAAGATAAATACACCCACTTCAATAAGTGAGGCACTCACTTTGACACATTTGTGGGGTTATTCATGTCATTCTCGGATACCTTACAATCTTACATCCATAAATGTTTTTCTATCTTCACCTTACATCAACTTTTTCTTTACTTTACTTATTCCTTGAGAAAAGTCATTTTTTTGACGAATATGAGAGTTATGTCGGTAAATGTATGACATTTGCTGACTTTAAAACTAATAAGCAACTTAAGATTTCGACAGTTCTAAAAAAATTATTTTTCTACTGTAAGCTCTCATTTTTGTTATAAAAAAAATAAGCTGCATTCAATATTGATGACTTCTAAGCTTTTGCCCTTAAGAAATTATATACGATATTCATTTAGAAGAGGACAAATTTACATTTAAGGAACTTTGAAATTAATGAATCAATGAATGGAATATAAAATATATTGTCGATGATTTCTTTGACTAAGACGACAAGTTTAGTAATATTTTTTTTAAGTTTACTTTATTTTTAGGCAAAATATTTCAATGGTTTTTTTTTCTTTAGCAGTTTAAGAAAATACAGAATATGTTAAAGTATTCGCTTAGTGCGGCAAAAGAACTAGTATCTTTACTTGACAGAACAAAGTTTGGCTTGAGGTCAATCTTACCAATCATTTTGTACGCTTTATGCTGTTTTATAGAATTAAGTAAGTTACTGCGGCTCCAGCCTTCAGAGGGTTGTTTTACTTAAGTTTTGGAAGTACTCGTTTTAATATTATATAGATAGTTTCCAGATTAGAGGGAGAGAAAATGATATTACATTACTTCAGACCTAACGTCTTGTGGGATAAGGGGAACATGTTTTCTTACGCAATCATTCCCCAAGAGGTGCTTTGTAATACAAATGCTGACGCTATCGAGATATTCACAATCCAAAGATTGTCAACGTTAAAATTTAAGACAGGAGATGTAAAATAAAAATGAACAAGAATGTAGAAGATAGGACAGATCTTAAGAGTACTGGAGTCATATTTCTGTAAAGGATCAGATATGAATCCAATAAATATAACTTGTGTTGAACGGTCCGAAAGACAGACCAAAGTTAAACTGATTCATCAAAACCGAGGGCACTTTTCTACTTTATTTATTCTGAATTTTATATAGCTGGTGTTTTTTTAGACGTCTGGCTTACATTCTGGCAATACTTTTATCGGGGTTGATCTTTTTGACAGCTGTCACTTGATTCATGCTCAGTTTGCAAATCGTGCAAATTTATTGCCAAAATAGTCCGGTTAGCGTTACACGTACCATTCATCCAAATAAACAATCAATTTATCGAAAGAAAGTGTGGGTAAGCGCACTATTTTGCGTCGTAGGACTGAGGCGTAGCCTCCAAAGTTTTGAGATTCAATACCGTTGGACTGTTCATTGTGGGGTTTTGTGAAGTGTTTTTTTTTGACGAAAATAAAAACGATTGACGCCTTGCAAGTGAATATTCGGCTCTTCCTTCCTAACATAAATGCATACAATTGCTGGAAGAAGTGCTCTAAAATTATAATAAAGCTCAATTCCTCCCCGTTAACATTAAAATACATACGTTTTACTTCTTCTTGAAAAACCACACGTCTAAAAAACACCTTTTACATTTTTGTCCTCCAAGCATGACGGTGAGTGCGTAGGACTGTCATGCGAGAGGTTTTGGGTTCAATCTTTATCTGTGCCACCTTAGAAATTTTTATCACAGGTACTGCCTCTTACGAGGAATTGACAATTTCTCAAATTAGCCAATCGGATTCGGTATTAAAACTGTGGGTCCTCTTTATTCCTGAAATGACTCGCACACAGGAATGGATGAGAGTTGTAAGTCACTAGGCCCTGATACTCTAAGGACCATTCATCCTGATTGAATAAATTAAAATAAACCAGCTGAAGAAATAAGGAACAAATTTTAAAACAGCCTTCCTTTAAAAAGTTTCTGAACAATTTGTATATTTTTGGTTTATTTTTTTTCGAGCCCTATAAATAGAAGTTTGTTAAATGTATTTGTAGTATAGGTTAATTATACACTCGTCTCTTGACAACATGAAAAACGTTTCTTAAAAGGAGGTCAGTATATCTTCGAATTTTGCTCATTTCATAAAACAATTTAAAGTAATTAGTAATTTAATTAATTTGAATAAACATAATGGAGATCCGCTTTGTTTAAGCCTTTAAATATCTTGGACATATGATAACTTCAATATATTTTCTTACAATAAGGCGTCTCTTAAAGAAGGTACCCGAATAAAGGAAAAATAGAAAGACTTAATGTAAAGACATTCAACTAATCCCATATAATCCAAACCAATGTCATTCCTGGTGGGGAGGTGGTTCAATTACGTTAATTTTTATTACTGCATTTTCTTATACCTGCAGAAAGAAAAACAGAACAAGTGTTAAAAATTAACTAGCCCTCATTACTCAAAAACAAACCAAGAAACTCTATCTATCTTGAAGATTAACAGGATTAAAATTACCGCAACTAAAGAATGTATATATACAATATAGGTACCTTAACTGTAAATGTGATCTTTCCTTAAATAATATTGCCTACACCTATTGTGTTCTAAGAACCAAACCGGCTCTAACACTTCCCAATTACGCACCAAACAAAATGAAGCCCCATCTCAAATTGCGTTACAACATGCTGCTTAGCTTAGTTAGGTATACCTTATACCTACCGAATTAGATAATGTGTAGCCTAAGTTCGCTGTACCATGTGCTGTGCGTGTGAAACCTTAATTCGATAATCTCTACTTGACCGTAATAAAATCGCAATATACAAAAGCTTTACAAACGACTATACAAGGGAGGTTTATATACCTCATCTTACTCTTACCTATAACATGGGGATAGGCTACCTTCTTAATAGCCGCTATCCATATAACGAAACTACGACGACGACGAAGACTATACGAACAACCCTGCTTATATGTAGGCATAATACATAAACACACAGATGGCAGACAAGTCTCTCTAAGGGTGTACGGTACGTATGTATGGAAAGCAAGTGGTTGGCGTAAAAAGCTGAAGAAAAACTAGGTCATTCGGGTTTTATGTTCACTCATTTTCGATATTTCCTTTATTTTTGTGTAGAAACACTCTCTTCGTTTTTATTGAAAAAGTCCAATAATTTCAATGAGGGTAAGAAACCTTTCAAAAATGTTTCCCTCACTTCCTTGCGCACTCACCACTGAAATCCACCCCTGGGTGGAGAGTATAGTCAACTTGATTGACTTGCAACAAGAAAAGGTAATTGAACTTTTTTTTTGGCAAAAGTTTCAGAACCAAAATCAATATTCAAAAACATCAGGATTAAACTAAAAATATAACCTACAAATAGATGGAAATGGAAAGGTCGGCATTTAAAGGAGAAAAACAACATTAGCTTCGGAAAGGTGAAATGAAAAAATCAGTGAAGAGTACTCATAATGGGTAGGTTAGGTATAATAGATACCACCTATACCGTATCTAAGTTTGTAAGAGTTGAAACTTTCACACTGAATTATCATTTTCGACCCAAAGTGTCCTAGAGTAATAAAGGAATTTTGTTTTAATACAGGGTTCCTATCAACCTTCTGATAAACAATATTACGCCTACAAAACTGTGAGAAAGAAAATAAAGGACACACGTTTGCCAGTAATAATAATAATCAGTTCAGTAATAAAAATTATCTTTACCCTTATTTTCTGGTTCACTAAACCAAAGAAATCTTAGAAGTGCTCTTTTTTGGCCTTTCTCTTACTCTTCAAAAAATAAAGAAGAAAAATATATATATTTTTTTTTGATAGCTTCTTATATACATAAATACTTATTATATAAAATTGGAGATGGCTAACCTTCATCATGGTTATTTTTTTTTTTTGGTGAAATCACATTCGACTTAAATAGTTTTATGAAACTCTCTTTCATCGAATCGATAAGAGTGGTGAAAGGTTATATTATTTCGAAGGATTTATTTGATGTTTGCTGGTAGTTCCTACCAACTGTATACTTAGAAACGAATGTATATGTATAAGTTTTTGATTTTCTTATATAGACCCGAAAGATACGAGGGTTCTTTTCCATGGCAATTTGTGTTTGATTTTGTTTCTTCCTTTTTTGTTGTTGTTTTTTTTTCCTTTGGATATATCAAATTTTTATTTTGTGCAGATTTGCAAATTTTATTAGATGATGAAAGTTGGTGTTTTTTTTTATTTGATGAGGATTTATGTATATTGACGTTTAGCTGAGGGGTAGTTAGCCATAAAACGCACAGTTGGGATATTTATATGGAGAAATGTGCGGTATTGATAACTATATAAGTACATAGGGGTCGAGTTGGAAATGGTAAATGTTCACTTACAACTTAATATTAGAAGTTTGTATACAACAAAATTTTCAACTGACATTGATATGATGATATTTCAATTTCAGTTGAAAATTTCCAAAAAAAGGTTTGACTTTAAACAAATTAATAAAATAATGGAATTATTAAATATTTTAAAAGTTTTACGAATAGTTTCCAAAATTTTAAAATGTCATCATATCAATAAATATTTTTATTAAATACATCAAAAAACCATTTAACTGAAAATTTCCATCAAGTATATGCTGTCATCAAAAAAGGACACTGAACGACGACGTCTTGGACAAAACGTCACCATGGACAGCTATAACTTTGAGGGAGTTAAGGACTTTGTCTACCTAGGCACCGCTATTAATGCAGACAACGACACCAGCGCTGAAATCAAGCGAAGAATAACTCTCGCTGCTTCTTTGGACTTAGAAGGTAATTGAGAAGTAAAGTCCTCTCTCGAGCATCTAAAATCATAATCTATAAGACACTCATCATCCCGGTTCTCATTTATGGCGCGGAGGCCTGGGCCCTGTCAAAGAAAGATGAGAGCGTCTTAGGATGCTTCGAGAGAAAAATTCTTCGGGTGATTTTTGGTCCCGTGGGCATAGATGGAGAATGGAGGAGAAGAAATAACGACGAACTGACACTGACTTAGTTAGAGGAATTAAAGCCCAACGGCTTAGATGGCTAGGTCATGTAGAGCGGATGGATATCAACGCTCTAGCTCGGAAGGTCTTCGAATCCAATCCCGAGGAACGGCGCAGTAGAGGAAGACCGCGACTCAGGTGGCGCGGGAGAGGACTTCAACCAACTTGGCGTGCGAAACTGGAGACAGCTAGCTAGGGACCGAGCTGGCTGGAGACGCATGTTGGTTGAGGCCCAGGTCCGCCCCGGACTGTAGCGCCACCTTAAAAAAGTAAGTAAGTAAGTAAGTAACACTTAGCTCATGTCTGATTAGACAGTTAATTAGTTTTATCCTTCCGCTGAACGAGTTTGGTTGCGTATACTTTTGAACATTGCTGGGAACAACGCTTAGAGAAGATGTCAATTTTACAAAAAAAAAATCATCTTTCTAGATATCAGCTCATTTTGATCTTGGTGGGTATGTAACCAAGCAAAATTGTCGCGTTTTGAGCACGGAAAACCCGCACACGTACTTTGAAAAGCCGATACACCCAAAACGAGTTACGGTTTGGTGTGGATTTTGGTCCAGAGGCATAATTGGGCTACTTTTCGAAAATGAGCAAGGGGTGGCCGTTGCAGGCAATGGCAATTGTTTTCGGGCATAGTCGAAAGAATTTTCGTTCACAAAAATTAAAAAAGAAGGATATTGGCAACATTTGGTTTCAACAAGACGGCGCTATGTGCTACACAGCCGAAGCTTCACTCGATGTTTTGCGCCCTGTTTAAAAAAATGTATTTGGCGGACCCTTTATAAATATTTAGCACTCGCAGGAGGCATTTAAAGTTAAAAAAAAATCTATACATTTTAACATCATGGTGGTAAAGACTGTGGCGAGGTTCCAAAAAGTTATATTCCCTTTATTGAAGAAAGAACCAACGGACCTAAGAATCTATAGAAGTATATTTTTTCTTTACGCTTTTCTGATGATCTTTACAAAAGGCATTATTGAAAGGGCTCACTATGTGGGTAGATGAAAATAATCTACTGAACCGGATTCCGAAAGTGCTATCCTTAAATAGAGACATATTTTTACTTTGATAAGTACTGTATGACGCGATCTAGAAAACGGAATAAACTATATCCCTTGTTTGTAGACTTTGAAGCAGCTTTCGACATCATTGTTAGAAACGCTTTATTTTACAGTCTCTCGAATCTTAGCATGTCTACGAAGATTCTTACTTCAATAGTTTTGATACGAAAATATCTCAGCTGTATAGATGGAGTGCAGCACGACTGCCTCTTTAGTCCACTTCTTTTCTAACTTTTTTTTGATGATTTTAGTGCACACATACCAGCAGGTAAATCTTAAGCGGAAACAATATCAACGTTCTGATGTACGCTGATGACTTGGTAACATTAATATGATGATCAATAAACCCCAAACATGACTTATGGAACTTAACAGAAGGAAATGAACAATATTGTTTTCTGAAATGAAACTGGACAGTATGCAAGAAATGAAAAATAGAAAAGGTCAACAAAATAGGTATCTGGGCGTCCTGCCAAAAGTCCCCGAATTTTGTTTAGGGTTCTCTTGAAAGAAAATTGAAAAGTTGCGAAAAGAACAAATAACAGCACCTGATCAAAGTTTACATTGTTTAATTGTTAAATTTTCCAGGATGATTAGCAAAATCATTATTTTGACATTTTCTACTAAAAATTAAAGGACCGAAAATAAAATATTCCAGTTTTATTGACAATATATTTTATTTTTCAAAATAAAGAATATTTACACAAAAATAGAAAAAGGGAATTAATAAGCATTTTTTTATCAGAATTAAATTATTTCATATGTTATTTTGTATTCTACGTTGTGTTTTTCTTTTTCTTCCGTAAATCAGTCCTTCTTCAGTTAGATTAAAGCTGAGAAGTTGTTTTAAGGTTTTCAGAGTATAAACAACTATTAAAATTGTTTCATAATGTTAGCGCATTATTGTTTAAAATTACGAATAAATGTTAAAGTATATATTGATTACCAATCTAACATATTGCCCCGCTTCTTCTCAAATTAAGTCAAAAATTTGGTTTTGTAAATTTAAGGTAAACAAAAGTCAAATTCAAAAACTCAAAAAAAAAAATGTCTTTAAAGTAAACTTTTAAATTAATTTTAAATAATTAATATAAAAAACAATTTCATAAGAAAATGTAAACAAAAAAGATTAAAATTAAAGAATAAAAATAAAATCTTTGGTTGTTGTTTTAAGATTGTGCTTGCCTTCGAATAAACAATAACATTTGTGTGGTATTTAATTGCATCAATCATTTTCTTTAAAATGAAACATTTTATTATACCAACACAAACAAAAAAGTTATAGTATCATCATCATCATAATTCCAATTAGCTTTTGTACAAGAACATGTTTCGTTTCTCAAGTGGTTTTCTTTCGAATAACAGTTTTATTCTTTTATGATATGAATTTTTGTTTTTGATGTATTTTAAAATAAATAAAATCCATTCGTATCTGTTGCATTATGCATCATGTTGCCACTACCATAGCCATCCACCATCATAGCCACAACGTAAGGATTGTGGATATGGAGAACAATAAAAACGAAAAATGAAAAACATCAACCACCAAGCTCTAACCATATAAATAATAATAAATTCTCTGAACCTTTTTCCGAGAAATACTTTTAATTATTGTGAAAGCATACATCATATTTTCGAACGAATTGAAATAAAAAAAATACAGTATGTTCTCTCTTTACTTCTATTTACTTTAGTTATTAATTTTTCTAAAAAAAATCATTAATGAAATAGCTTATAAATTAATGACAGTGCTTGTATTCCTTTTCACTATAATCCACTTAAATGTTTGAAGTTATTATTCACACCTAAGAATCCTAAAAGTTTATGTGTCCGATTTTGAGGGATTCTACTGTATCTGCAAAAAAGGAACATCAGTAGCTGCTTTTTCGCATTTCCTGGAGAGGACTTGACACCAGACAAAAGTATGTGTGTGTGTCCTTTTTTACTTTATTTTGAAATACACATCCGGTGCAAAATGGTATAGTTTTCCTTTTGCCATATTTTCTCTTCCTCGCCATAACTGGCCTGCCTGCCTGCCCTGTCCTACCCTGCCCTGGTCTGGTTGTTGGACTAGCTCAGCATGTGTGGATGTTTATTGCTCAACGAAATTGAATCAAAGCCACAATAATGGAAGGGAATGGTGCGATTTCATGGAGCTTGTAACCACCAACCACTTTCTGTTGGCTATTGCTCTTACTACTGCTATTGGCTGTTTTCTGTGTTTACTTCCTTTTTTTATTTTATTTGTAAAGGATTCCACATCCACTTCCACATGCTGAATATTATATATAGATATGTATTTTTACTTTTCATAAAAACTTTCAACCAGACCGGACAAGGGATCTCGTATTCAAAAAATTTCCAAAAATTATATGACCATTTCAAAAATAGAAATAAAAACAAAATTAAAAAAAGCAGTGTAGCGTTTGCTATGAAAGTTGTGTCAACTCAACCAGGTGCAATTTAATTAAACTTGTGTTTTATGTTGTAAAAATTAAAAAACAAAAATATTTTGAATGTTTTTTTGTTTGTTTTTGTGTGTAAATAAGACTTATGGTGTTTCTTGTTGACGTGTTACTTTGTTTTTGTATAATAATGTCCAAGCGGCAAGCAGTTACAGTTTAAATGCTAAACAAATTGAAAACATTTGTTATTTTCATTTAAAGTAATAAATCAAAGGTTTAAAAGTGGATGTACATTTACATATTGCATAAATACTTAAATTGAAATGTTTTTCATGAAATAAATAAAAAGTTAAAAGGAGTAAACATTTTGATGAATTATTAAACTATATGGTTGGGTTATCCTTTTTTATTTTGAAATTCGCGTAGCTAAGAAATGTTTGGTATGAAGCTTTTATCAAAATGGGATAATAAAATGTATTTAAAACGATTGTAACAATTTTGAAGAAATCTTATAATATTTTTTTTTATAAATCAGAAACAAATTCAACAGAAATCGTTTCGATTTGTTGAAATGAAAATTTTGAAACTGTTGAAAAAAAAACAGATTTTCTGCGACTTCCTGGATTTAATTTCACGAATTCACACTGAATACCTTTCCGAAAAATATGTCATTTAAAAAAGTACAGAAAACCTTTTTTTTTAACTGTTACATGCATTTTTTTTTATTTGGACCAAATATTATTTTTTTGTATTGTTTGCTTTTTGAAATGTTTTGCTTATTAGGTTGTAATAAATTTATAAATTGGTCACTGTGACCAGACCTTTGG
This sequence comes from Eupeodes corollae, assembly GCF_945859685.1. Classification (NCBI taxonomy): domain Eukaryota; kingdom Metazoa; phylum Arthropoda; class Insecta; order Diptera; family Syrphidae; genus Eupeodes; species Eupeodes corollae. Next base: position 45,053,773 of record NC_079148.1, read on the forward strand.
TATTATTGATTTACATAATATCTAAGGTTAGGATGTCCTTGGAATCTAAGGTTACAGAAATTGAAACATTGTCTTTGGAACTTATGCCATCCCTGGCAAGTTCATAGAATTGAAGTAACCGTGACGAGTGTAAGGACGTCACGTCCGTTGTTGGGAAAACATCAATGAGTAACAAGGATTTAACTATGCTATACAACACAATTTTAACTAAATAAACATTATGGGTTCTTAAATAGACATAATGTCCATAAAGACAAATCGACTTCTTTAAACGAAAAAAATGTCTTTCAATGGACATTTTTCACTTTTAAGATTTGAGGTTATTTCTTGCACATTAGAAATCTTTCAAAGAATTAAAATCATTGCTGAATCAAGTTCTAAAGGCCTATAAGGAGGGGTTTATCCTTCTCCCCGTCCGTGGAGCAATAATTAAAAAACCACGGGTAGCCGAAGAATTAACGGAAATCCTAGACTGCTATAAAGCAGACATCACAGCCATCTAGGAAATACTATGGGATGGGCTGAGCAAAAAGAGGATGAAAACCTGCTACATTTACTATGGTGACTGATACCGAAAATACCAACAGCGCTTATTTGGATGCGGCTTTGTCATTGGAGCCAGACTTAGGCAAAAAGTCTTGAGCTATAGGGAAATCAACGAGCGCCTCATGACCATCCGCATTAAGGCTGAAATCGGCAATATGAGTCTGATATGGGCGAACGCCCCACAGAAGGGAAGGATGACAACATCAAAGATATGTTTGTAAGCTCTTGGACAAATATATGAGCAGTGGCCTAGCTACAATATTAAAATCATCCAGGGCGATTTTAATGCCAAGTTAGGAAGAGAATACATCTTTGGTGGAATAATCAGAAAAAACAGCCTGCACGACAACACAATGGCTTCAGACTCATAGATTTTGCTATGGGCGAATCGTCATGGTAGCCAGTACGAGTTTTTGACACCTCAACATGCACAAAGGAACTTGGAGATCTCCAGATCAATCTACCGACAACCAGATTCAGCATATTAGGGTCGACGCCAGACACGCTTCCAGCATCATGGATGTCCGAACTTTCCGAGGAGCTAACATCGACTCGGACCACTACCTCGTTGTAGCCACTTCGGGTTTCCAGACCCAAGGCAAAACAGGGAGGTGCTGGGAGAAGGTACAACGTCGAGCAGCTACAATCGCCAGAGATTGCCAAATCCTTTTCCGACGGAGTTACAAGTAACACCTCTCGAAGTTCTCTGCCGCCAACACAATGTATCAAAAACTAGTGGCAACATTGCCAAGATGCAATCAGAGAAGCCGCCTCTGACGTGCTGGGTTTCAAGCAGATACCAACAAGGAACCCCTGGTTTAATTTGGAATATCGGCAGGCAAATGCAGCCAAACAACCGGCAGAAGAGGCGAGAGGAACACTGACTTCTCAGAAGAAAAAAGAGAGGGCGTGAGAAGCGCGCGGTCGAAGATGTTGAGAGGTTTAAAAGCAGGAATGAAGTTCGAAAGTTTTATGAACAGGTGAAACGAAATTCACTGGTACATTAACTTTGAACCGAAGGCTGCAAAGACGAAAGCGAAAACATCATAGTGGAACCGCAGTCAATGCTGAGGATATGGAAGAACCACTTCTGCAGACTGTATAACGGCGACGACGAACCGAATTCCGGTGTCAGGCAGGATAATCTATTTAACATAGACGACGAAAGCCAACAATGCCACCTCCAGACTGAGACGAAGTAAAGATTGCCATATCTAAGCTAAAGTCTAATAAAGCCAATGGAGCAGATGGCAAAACAAAGAACATGCTGTCGTCAAGAAAGGACCTACAACAATCGACAGACAGAACTTTGAGGTAGTGAAGCACTTCGTCTATCTAGGCTTCGCTGTAAACGCAGAAAATAAGACCAGCGCTAAGATCTAACGAAGAATACCTCTTGCTAACCGCTGTTTCCTTGGGCTAAAATTGAGTGGGAAAGTCCTCTCTCGAAGGACTAAAGTTTCGCTATATAAGACCCTTATCATCCCCGTCCTGCTAAACAGTGCAGAAGCATGGACTATGAGAAAAGCGGATGAAAGCACCTTGGGTCAGTTCGAGAGAAAAGTTCTTCGTGTGATCTACGGTTCCGTATGCATCGAAGGGAAGTGGAGGAGAAGACGGAACGACGAGCTGTACAGGCTGTACAGCGACCTAGACTTAGTCAGAAGGGTAAAAGTCCAACGACTAAGATGGCTGTGTCACGTAGTGCTCAAGGAAACTAATCCTCCGGCCGGGAAAGTCATCGAATCCACACCCACAAGACAGAGCAGTAGAGGAAGACCGCGAATCAGGTGGCGCGCACAAGTGGAAAGCAACCTCTTCCAACTTGGAGCGCGAAACTGGAAACATCTAGCTAAGGAACGAGCTAGATGGGGAAGTTTGTTGGGTGCGGCCCTAGTTCACACAGGACTGTAGCGCCGCCTTAAGTAAAGTAAGTAAACCGAGTTCTTATATCGTAGACCACCTTCAAATTAGCGGGTATAATAAATCGAAGTGTTACTTCAGATTGAGATCTAAATCAGAGTTCTAGAGCTCAAGAAATTGAGGAAAAAATTAGTTAGAACTCAACTGAATTCAATTTTTTAATAAAGCGAGTTTTAAAGACTAGAACATTTTCAAGGGATTGGAATTTCAAAACTGGCAAAATATGTAAAACTTAAAATTGCAGCAACTTGAAAGTTAAGGAAAACTGTTATAAAAAAAAATTAATATGTTCTCAAATGTCTCGTCAGAAAATATTTGTCGAAGTTTTTTCATCGACAACTTGAAGTATTATTGAGAACCAAATTAAATTTTCAAAAGGAAATTATCAGTGTTGGTCGCATCCCACTCTCGTCTTTCTTAATTAACAAGAAACGGTCTTATTTTACCTATTTCTCGGAAACTACTGCTTAAATGATAAGATACAACATTTTAAAATATTTTTAATAAAATTCACCCTCTGCTTCGTTTCATTTTCAAGGATTCAAAAGCATTAAAAGCCAAAAAATTTAAAATACAATTGAATAAAATAATAATCCTTCCTCTTTTTATTGTTTAATACTTAGAATCAACTAAAATCACCCCAATGACATTCTAATTTTAAGTTTTTCAAAAGTTTAAAATACACCCGCTTACTTTTCCAATAAGTTTTAAAGGAACTGATCTTCCAATTGTGTTAAGATTTAAAGTCAATTGATTTATAGTCGAAAAATACTTTCCACATCAACTTTCTTATTTTTAGGGTCTACAAAATAATGAGAAGTGCTGTCAGCAATTTTTCAGTTTTCTTGTCAAAAGCTAAAATTTCAAATTAATTTGTGTGTTTTAACCAAGATTTCACATTTATGGTATTACTTCTAAGAAATCTTGACGGATATTGATTTTGAACTGAATTGAAAAAAGCATACTTTTTTCTTCTCTTTAAAAGGTAGTAATAAAGACTTTAATATAGTTCTTCTATTCACCAAAAAGTTGAAAGACCGATAGTTTTTATTTCTTTTTATCATTAATATCGAAGAATGTTAAAAGGCTTTTCTCTTTATTGATTTCTCTTAATTGAATCCCCAGATCAGACTTATATACGGTATTATCATAAGGTGTTTATTTTGAGTCGGCCAACGGGCCTTTTTCACCTTATGTCACGAGAAGAATTCGAGTCTTCATAATTATCAATTAGATTAATTGCATGAAGCAGTAAGAACTTATGTATGTAGGTGTGTCCTTCGAGTTAATTTTGAAATTTACGTTACACAAATACTCAAACAATAATAAACTAAAAATAAAAATGAATTTATGCTTAATTACTTAATATTTATAAACCCACACAAAAATAGCAACCTTCCACCTACAAAATGATTTATATTTCTTCACCTGAATTACAAAAGAACAAATTTTAACAAGGCGAATTGAAAAGAGAAGAAATCCTAGCATATTAAACAAAACCAAAAACGAACAACAAAACACAGATGAATGTTAAGGATAGAAACGACAGGTGGCTTCGTCGGTCTTCGGCGGTAACATCAGGAACGATGATGAAGGTGGCGTTGGCGGGCATCTTCATCGTTCCGTCGATCGTCGTCATCGTTGCCGTCGCCGTTACCGTCGTCGTCGTCTGTTGTTGAGGTCGACAAAGGCGGTGGTGGTGGCATCAGCATGAGCAGGAAAAATGAGAAAAATTACGAATGAAAAATTCCATTAAATTTCCACTTGGCTGACTTAGTGAGGAAATTGCCATAGGGTTATTCATTTGTTGTTGTTCTGTTTCTAGGTATAGGTAAGGTACCTAACCTACCTCATGTTGCCAACAACAAGCTGCCACCTTTTCGCCAAGTTCCATTCTCGCTTCCCGCATCATCACAACCTAGAAATTTTGTGAAGGTTGTACAAAAACCTTTGTTGTACATTATAGGTACCTCAGAGTGCTCTGCAGTTGATTGACAGAGATGAGATGATTCTCAAGTATTCTTTTTCAAATCACCCACACAACAGCATTAATGGATGTGTGTATATATGGAATGGATATATGTATGCAATATAATTCTAGCGTATGTCTAAGTAAAGTTACCTAACCTGCTATGGCTGGTACTTCACCCAGGAACATTGTATTCTACACTAAGGACACGTTCAAAACAGGATTTTCACAAAATGAACAAAACCTCTGTCCTGTCGCTACCACCATCACCACCGTGCACCATTACCACACCTGCTGCACCACCTCCGGCAAAACACCAGCAACAGCCAGGCAACACAAAAAAAAATATACTACAACAACAAAAATGAAGGTGAATGTACAAAAATGTGCAGCAGCGTTCCAGCAGAAAGCAAAGAGGAAATTCATATAGCCGAGGTATAGGATATAGGATATAGGTAAAATGAAAAGGGATGTAGCTGTAGTTAGTTGAATGAGCATCACCAACTGCATGAAATACGGATATGACAAGGATATTTTGCCTTTAATTGCAGTTGCACACTTGAGTTACTTCTCAAAAACGTATTTCAAGTAGGTAGGTCGTAGGTTCACCATTCATCCAACCTAAAATCTATCTGAGCTGAACTGCAGGAATTCACTTCACTTCAGAACTTCGAAGGAACGAGAAAGAGCTAGAGTGGGAAAAAGGGAGAGTGTGTCCTGAAAATTACGGACGATCAAAAGAAGAAAGTAACGCCAAGTGCATAGCATAGCAAAAAAAAGAACATGTTGCTATGAAAGTTAAAAGTAAAAATATGTACGTAAGTTGAAGTAAATAGATTCCTAATGTGGGAACAGGTATGAGTAGAAGTAGAATGTCCTTGCAGCACATGAAGAGGGAGAGATTTTAGTTATATCAAAGCAAGTGGTACGTTGGTTAAGTCTAGATAGATGCACAAATACCTTCATACATATACGAGTATGTATGTATGTATTCTATACTTGTGTTACTTCGTTCGAAATCAATTTTGTGTGGCATATTACATCGTATAATGTGTTTGATATTGAATTTAACGGAAATTAATGTTCGAAACGATTTGCTATTCTAGTTTAAATGTTGCGATGGAAGTTCAGCAAAGGAGATCGTCTATTGTTTAGCTTGAAGGCATCAGAGTCTTTCCTAATTCTCCTTAATTTCTAACTTATTGTTTATTAGAAATTCTGATTTAAGTCCTTTAAACGATTATCATCAATGAAAGTAACTTAAATGTACTTTTTAATCAAGTTAGTTTTAATATATTTACAAGAGAGTTATGTGACACTTTTTTGAGCGATTTGAGAGTAAAACTGTCTTTAAAGTCTATGCTATTGCGTTTGATAAAACCGAGCATGGAATTTGCTTTGGTTACACTAAATTCAATGTGCTTAACAAAGTTAAGTTTAGGGTCAAAAACAACACCAAGATCTTTCTTCTCCCCTAATCTTTCTAGAACTTGATTTTCAATATTGCATTCAAAGATGATTTCAGAAAAGTTGCGGCAGAAAGAAAAACATTGAAAATTAGCGACATTTAAATATAATTGGTTTTTCTTGCTCCATTGGGATAATTTCGAAATATCGTCTTGTAAGAGATGACAGTCATTAATATAGATTTTATGCAACGAAAAACTTAAGGGCATCAACGAAAAGAAGTTGACTAGAATTAAGGAAAATACTAGGTAAGTCATTTATAAAAATTAGGAAAAGAAGTGGTCCAAGATGGCTACCTTGGGGCACACCAGTTAAAACCAAAATTGGTTTTGAGAGAACTTCATCAATGCAAACAAATTGAACTCGACCCCTAAGATAAGATTCCAAACATTTCAAAAACATAGAATGAAATCCAAAGTTTTTTAATTTAGAGTGACTAACTTTATCAAATGCCTTTGCAAAATCGGTATAAATTACATCAATTTGATGTCCTTCTTCGAGATTATTTAAAATGAAATTGGAGAAAATAAAAAGATTAGTCATTGTTGATCTTCCTGCAACAAAACCATGTTGTTACGGTTCTTTAACTAAAAATGTTAGTTTTTCATATATCAATTTCTCGAAAAGTTTTGGAATACATGTTAATTTACAAATCGGATGGTAGTTAGATATTTGTTGCTTAGACCCTGATTTGTGAATAGGGTTTCAAAATGATTTCTTCCATGATGGAAGAAATTCGCCGTTCTTTAAAGAGCTATTAAAAATTAGGAAAAGCGGTTCAGCTAGAGAAGCAGCACATTTTTTAAGAAAAATAGGTGGAATTTCGTCTGGACCTGGTTTATTGTCATCATTTAAACTCAAGAGACCATCTTCGATTTCGGAGATATTTAATTCTAAAAAACCAATATCTGTCTTACATTCAAAAGACATGCTGAACATGCATTCGAATTAGCGTAACTAGATTCAAAATAGTGTGCGAAGGAATCAAAAATACTTGACACATTTGAAAATGTTGACCCAAGGTAATTCATACACCTGGGAATGTTAACCGAATTTTGTTTACTCTTGATGTAGGACTAGAATGACTTACTATTTTTTTTAGGTTAGATTCAATTGATAAATATAATTTTGAAATAAAAATTTGTTAAGAACATCAAATTCTCGTTCCAATTGGATATAAATATTTTGTAGTTCATCTTTATTTTCTGCTATCCATAAACGCTTATAACCCTTGTTTTTTCTATTGCTTAAGTTACTTAGCTGTTTATTGAACCAAGGCGGCTTGAAATTTGTTTTAATTTCTACTTTAGGAACATACATATCAATTACCAATTGCAGGTTATCAATAAAAAAAGTCATAAAAATGTAATAAATCCAAAGAATAAAAATACTCACACCACGACCATGTAACTCGCTATGCCATCGAAATTACTTTTTTTGTAAATTAGTTTCAATTTTACCCAATTGTTGAATTTTATAAAGTCCTAAAAAGGGAGACAAATATCTAAAGCATTGTGATGAACAGAGTTAGACAACATACGATATATTGGTTTATTTACAGATATAGCTAGTAGTAGTCGAATGACAAAGCCCAAAGCCAGAAAAAAAAACCTTTAGAATGTGTTAAATTTCAAACATAGTTACTAATTGCAACCAATGTTATGCTTTGGAATAATAATCAAAACAAAATTAATTAGCTCAATGCACTTTGCATTAAAAGGCTCGTATAAAATTGTATTATTATGCTACCAGTAGCTTTAAATTGGTCCATCAGGGGAACATCGTAGTAGAACCAAAGTCGTTGCTTAGAATATGGAAAGATCACTTCTCCAAATTGTATAACGGCGATGACGAACAGAGTTCCTCTGTAAGGGAGATAGAACCACTCAACCTCGGCGACGCAGACCAACAATTCCGCCTACCCGACCTTGACGAAGTGAAGATAGCTATGTCTAAACTTAAGTCAAACAAAGCTGCTGGAGCTGACGGCATCGCTGCCGAACTATTCAAAGCAGCAGGCGATGACTTGGTACGGAGCATGCCCGATGGAATCTCAGCATAGTATGCCCGATACATAAGAAAGGAGACCCTCTAAACTGCGCCAACTACAGAGGCATTAGTCTCCTTAACATTGCGTATAAGATCCTCTCTGCCGTATTATGTGAACGTCTGAAGCCATTCGTCAACAACCTGATTGGTCCTTATCAGTGTGGCTTCAGGTCAGGAAAGTTCACTATCGACCAAATATTCACACTACGGCAGATCTTGGAAAAAACCCAGAAGCTTTAAATCGATATCATCATCTCTTTATCGATTTTAAAGCCGTGTATGACAGCATGCATAGGGAAGAGCTCTACAGAGCAATGTCTAGTTTTGGCATCCCTGTCAAACTTATCCGTTTGTGCAGAATGACGATGGAGAATGCACGCTGCTCTATCAAGGTCGGAAAAGATCTTACCGATTCATTTGATGTCAAAAAAAGTTTTAGACAAGGCGATGCACTGTCATGCGATTCCTTCAACATCGTTCTGGAAATAATTTTGCAAAACTCAACCGTCAACACTAGAGGCACAATCTTCCAATGGTCCATCCAATTACTCGGATATGCAGATGATATTGACATAATTGGAAGATTAAATCGTGATGTCAGTGGAGCGTTTTTGAGCATTGCGACGGAAGCGAAGAAGATGGGTTTAGTGGTCAATGAGGGCAATGATGCCATCAAAAAAGGACACTGAAGGACGACGTCTTGGACAAAAGTCACCATGGACAGCTATAACTTTGAGGTAGTTAAGGACCTTGTCTACCTAGGCACCGCTATTAATACAGACAACGACACCAGCGCTGAGATCAAACGAAGAATAAATCTTGAAAATCAGTGCTTCTTTGGACTTAGAAGGCAATTGAGAAGTAAAGTCCTCTCTCGAGCATCTAAAATCATCATCTATAAGACACTCATCCCGGTTCGCATTTATGGCGCTGAGGCCTGGACCCTGTCAAAGAAAGATGAAAGCGTCTTAGAATGCTTCTAGAGAAAAATTCTTTGGGTGATTTTTGATACCGTACGCATAGATGGAGAATGGAGGAGAAGATATAGCGACGAACTGTACGGGCTGTACAGCGACACTGACCTAGTTAGCACAATTAAAGTCAAACGGCTAAGATGGCTAGGTCATGTAGAGCGGATGGACATCAACGCTCTAGCCTGGAAGGTCTTCGAATCCAATCCCGAGGGACGGCGCAGTAGAGGAAGACCACGACTCAGGTGGCACACCCACGTGGGAGAGGACCTCAACCAACTTGGCGTGCGAAACTGGAGACAGCAAGCTAGGGACCGAGCTGGCTGGAGACGCCACCTTAAGTAAGTAAGCAAGTAAGCTTTAAATTGGTACCCGTGGCATGATGGTTAGTTTGAAACTTAGTGTGTCCGTATTAGACCAGTAAGTAAGTTGTAAGTTATAGTTAATTAGGCTAGAATATTCACGAAAATAGGATATCTTCAAAAACTTTTGAATCATAGCATTGTAAGTTTTGAGAGGTTTTTGAGAAAGTTATGTCTATGCTACTATTTTTTCATAAACTGTAACGAACTACTATGTACTGAATACATAAGATGACCTAGATTTAAGTTTGTAAACAAAATAAACAAATTTACTGACGTCACTGCTACCAGGACTTATTAATCATTCTTTTGTGAAAGTAGTGTCAGGAATGGAAGAGACCTACAGTTTGTATGCTGAATCCGAAAGGCTTATTTCAATACCACTTTTCATAACACTAAAATCATCTTGAAAACTTTCCTCGCAACAAGCAGTACTCCTAAAAGAACTTGTATGTTGTGCAACCTCAAACTTTATGTACTCACTACTATATTATGTAATCATTACAGACAAGGAAACAAAACATATAGAAAAGAAAGGAACACATCATTGATAAGATAACCATGACTGACAAATCTTAGTTAATAACTATTTAAGTATTAGGCTAATAGAATTCTGTATTAGTTACAGTAAGATTATTGCACTTGATATTTCAAAAGCATTTGATAGGGTTTGGCATCAGGCTCTCTTATCGAAAATGCGTGCTTTCGGTTTTCATGAATCCCTGCTTCATTGGATTAGTTATTACCTTTCGGATCGTTCAATACAAGTAGTATTGGATAGATTCAAGTCTGAAATTCTCAAAATAAATGCTGGTGTGCCCCAGGGCTCTGTTCTATCTCCAACACTCTTTCTCATTTTTATTAATGATCTCCTGTCTGCAACATCTAATCCAATGCATTGTTTCGCTGACGATAGTACACTTAGCTTTTCATATTTGTTTTCAGATTCACACCCCTCTTCTTCGGATGTGGAACTGCAACGACAAAATATGATAACCTCATTAAATTCCGACCTAAAAAGCATTGTACAATGGGGAATAAGAAACCGCGTGGAATTTAATGCTTCGAAAACCCAGTGCTGTCTTGTATCGTAAAAGCGAAGTATACCCCCCTTGCCATTATCCATAAATGGCACTTGCATCAAGGAAACTGAACATCTCGATATACTCGGTATGTGTATCACCAACCACTTTTTGTGGAGCGATCACATACGCGATGTCGCCAAAAATGCCGCAAGATGTTTGGGTTTTCTAAGGCGATGCAAGAAGTTTTTCCCCCCTCTGATGTGGCTGTTATTTACAAGACTATTATACGTCCAAAGCTCGAGTATAACTCCCATATCTGGGCTGGTGCTCCCACAATTTTCTTATCCTATTGGATAGTATTGAACGTAGAGCATTTAGATTCATTAGTGATATTACCATCATAAGATCATTTACGTCACTTGAACACATTTCACAGCACCATTTCGATTTTAAAGAAGATTGGCGACATCTTAATTGATTTGAAAGTTTTTTGGGAAAGTGGTACCCTTGGCTCTCGACAATGCTTCGCTTGACTATGAGTCTAGGTTGTCCTTGGTTCAAAGTATGAAACCGGAGGTAATATAGTGTTATTGATCTCGTGAATTCTAGTAGATCACTTTTGTAGCTGTCTGCTAGCTTGTTGAGCCTCCAGGCATTGGACGTAGTAGACGAGATCATGGCTGTGAATAGGTTCCACCACCACTTTTTGCCTCTTATTTCAATGGGAAAGTGTTGATGAACTGGTCATGCAGATCAACACCACCCATGTTTGTGTTGTAGTTTTTGAAAAGAAGTGGCTGAGGAATATTGACGTTCTTCTGCTCATCCTTGCTCCACCGTTTAATTTTCAAGAGGTTCGTTCTGGTCGTAGTTTGTGGCCATCGTTACGATGCTATTGTCCTTCCATTTGACAAAAAGCAATTTATTTCTCTTATCATATTAGTGGTCAAAAGTTCCCCTTTTCTGCTTTTGAAATTCTTTATCAGAAGGAAGAGGACATTTTTTTACCGATTATCCCGAGCAGTTCCGGTTGCTCTAAATTTTTTTTCTTTTAAAATCTTCATTAGGCTATAACCAGTAAAAAAGTTATCGAAATAAATAAAATGGGTAATTGGACAGTCAACATTCCTTAGAAGGTCGAGAACCACTCTAGACCCTAACGGTAGGGCTTTCAATGAAGGACTTTCGTTTTTAGCTCTGCAATATGTATCGAATTCATACATGTAGCCATCTTTGCTGCAAAGCATCTAATTTTTGAAACCAAATTGCTTAGAAGAATGTCGACCGAAATACTTCACCATTGATTCATCTATATCCCCACTTTTGAAACTTTTGGCACAAAAATTTACTGAGCGGACAGAGTTTTGCCATTTTATCGTTCATGTCAAGGGTATTATTATCAGCAAAATGAATGAATCGTTTTATTTCTTGGAATCTGTTCCTGGGCATTCCAGTTCCAGTACATGAATTCTCTTCCTTCAGAGTGATAGCCCGAAAATAGAAGGATTAGAATAAAAAAATTTAAGTCTTCATCATTGAACGAAAAGATGTGTTTATTTTTTTGGCATGCAAACAACATTGTTTGATTTACGATAAGTTGCCTTACCTCGACATCGAACAGTTTTTCAAAGACTTGAACTTTATTGAGGCCAACCAAATCAGAAGCGCAGCTTTTGATTCTAGCCAAATAATTCGTTGTTGGATTTATTCCATCTGTTGACGTAAATGACTTTGTCCATAACGGTGGAGCAATTGACTTTCTAAGCTCAGACAATGGAATATCATTTTCGCTGTCAAATTCACCGTCTTGGGCTAAATAAGATTCCACAAAAATCTCAACCTCACCTGGAACATCTTGTGGTAACTCTATTGTCTTTAAATTATCTTCATCGATATCCTCTTCATCCGTAACATAGTCCACCGGTGGAGGAATCATGACGATATAAGCGTTGACTATCTTCGTATTAATATCAATTTCTTCCAGGGCGGAATCGAGATTGTGGAAACGTTTTCCATAAAATATTTTTGTAGAAATAGATCTAAAATCCATTTTGGATACTTAAAAGAAAAGTGTAACTTAAGCTTTGCTTACCTCCGTATGTTTATACAAAAATATGAGGGGACTAATTTTTAACTGATCTTAATGTTTATTTTTAATAAATTCTGCAGAAACAATCAAGTTATCTCGTTGATTGAACTTTTTGAAGAAACAAACTTTTTTGATGGAAGCGAAACTAAGTATATTTTAAAATGCTTTGCGCAAAAAGACAATGCAATACAAATTCAAAAACAATCAATAAAGCCGAAAAAGCCTTTAAACAGATAATTTTTATTTTATAGCCTACTTTTATATGCACATAAATACTCTAAAAAGGACAGTGGGAGAGAATGGGATAAAACAAGGAAGAATACTACTTCACGAAATCCTTTTAAACACAAAACCCAAATCTAAACAAACAGTTAAAGCTCTTATTACTCTTGTAATAAATTCTGTACTGGCTACACAGGAAACTTCTACTACTTTCGACAGTCGAAAAAAGCATCAGCAAATTAGCATTTGTCGTTTCATATTGAAATTCTTTCTTTAATATTCTATTCATCTCACACTGTCATTCATAATATCATATTAAATTGATACGGAATTCTACTATGCAGCTTGTTTTCTAATAAAAAACATAAAAGGTTCCTAAACAACAATGACAGTTTAGAAATGTTCACAACAGCATCAGCAGGTAAAGTTCTTGTGATTGTGATTCAATAAAAGTAGACACACGCAATAGTTGCATAAAGCACTTTAAAAAAGATGTTGCATGCTGCATCCTCAAAGAACGTCCTAGAGGTACGTTCTAAACGGTATCCGTTTACCAATTGCAACTATTTGTAATGCATACATACATAATGGCATTTCGACTTTATTATATTGTCAGCATGCGAATACGTCCGTTCCCGATTCTGAATATAAAAGTTAAGATGAAAAGAATTGAAAAAAAACAGGAATAGAATATAAAAATAATAATACTCGTACTTTGCGACACCAGATGCAGCGAATATAGAATTCAGAGGGACAATGAAATTGAAATCGTTCTGCCGTATAGCCTTGATGTAGCCTTACAGAGCCCCAGTATCTGTGTCAATAAATTACAATGAATTTATTATCGTTTTGGGAAATGGAAAAATCCTTTATTCGTTTGTTTTTTTTTATTGAATATATATTTTTTGTGTGTGTGTTTTCCTTCAAATTTTCAAATTCTCTTCTGAAACAAATTTGTTTTTTTTTTTTTTTGTTAAAAGAGAACAAATTTGTTGGCAGTTAAATGGTCGAAAAAAAAGAAATTATATGGTTTGAAACTTTAACTTTTTTATTGATTTAAATTTAGAATTTGCTGAGTTCAGACTCAATGAATTCAACAAAAATAAAATAAGTTTATATAGGAAAGTGGAAAAAAGAAAAATATGAAGGATTATGATTTAGCAGCATTGTGGGAATGAATTGGAATAGAAAAAAAAATATATAGGAGGCTATAAGTCATTTTATTTATGTGATGTTTTATGCAAAACTATTGAGGCAACCGATAGCAAAAAAAATGTATAAGCTTTCCTGGATTTGTATGAAAAATAGTAGGGAATTTATTCTTGTCATTTTTTCCTGAAAGTTAGGATAGTTAAATTCATAGTTATATTTTTATGTCCATAAAGACCTCAATTTAGTTCTTAATGTTTGTCATTGATTTTTCTGCAGCTGTGAAAAAGTTGTTAAGGATAAAATTGATATTTGAAAAGTGTTAAGAAGTTAGCAAACTGTAACTTTTTTTTTTTTAATAAATTTGATCTCGCTTAAGCATCTTGCTGCTTGTGTGCGATTTTTTCAGTTTTGAAATGAAGTAAATGATGTTTCATTAAGACTTTTCTATCCTTAAAATTGAATAAAATAAAGTGTGCAATATATTATCGACGTTTTATATTGGTTTGAAAAGGTATAATGTATTCGAAATTGTCATGAATCTGGCAGATTGAAAAGGTTGTATAGGTTTTTTAGATTTGAGAGCCATTGGGATTTATGTCTTGTTTTTATATAAGTCTGTATTTTTTGAGCAGAAAGAAGTTGAGATACTCTTGAGTTTTATAGTTTCAGCATTCAAAAAAGTATTTGTTTTACATCTATAGTAAAAATTGTGTCATTAAAGTTTTGAAGTATAAAGGGTTATACCTTTTTCCGGTATCAAAAGTAAACGTAAATAAAATATTTGTTTTCCTTATATTTCTTCTTTATTCTAAAGCTTTAATGTTGACATTATATGTGAAATACTTTGTCATTTACATGACCACTACCAATATAAAGCAAGTATCGATTGTTGGGATGTAATTTTCGAACACTTTTTGACACATATTGGGCGGTATCTCAGCCATAATTTGACGAAGTTTTATTTATAAATGTAACCAATCTAGGCACTACAAATATCTTTTCAATTTTGCTAATTGCTTGTGTAGTTAAACGATAGGTAGGTAGGTAGGTAGAAATGGCGATCTGAAGGCAACCTAGCCTGAGATCCAATTAGCGCTGTAGTTCGCCGTTTTGATACCAAAAACCCGTTTGACCTTTGATTGAAAGGTATAGAGTTATAGAGAAGTTTCATAGCGATTATGTTAGAGCCATTTTGTCGCATTGAGGAAAAAGATTAGGTCTCTAATCTTTATCTCAGATAGCTTACAAGTTCGTGAAAGAATGCTTTTACAAAGTATTTCATTCTAGTGTTTGCCAAAGCAGGACATTTGCAGAGGAAATGGATTATCGTTTCACTTTCTCTTTGGTCACTACAGCTACGGCAAAATGTGTTGTAAGAGATACCCAACTTCTCTGCATGAACTCCTATAGGCCAATGTCCGGTACAAACCGCAACAATCCTGGCTATGTCTTGCCTTGGCCTGCATAGAAGATAGTTTGTACGGGTTTTATTATAGGTGAGCCATATCTGCCTAGATATAATGCAGCTGGGTAAATTGCTCCATGATTTTACCCTTCATAGCACCAAGAGGAATGTTAACCATTTCCGCAAGTGAGCTATGAAGAGCCGATCATTGCCTGGCTAGCTCGTCAGCCCTTTCATTTAACACGATACCACTATGGCACGGAACCCAGATCAGGGTGACACCGAGGTTAATATTCAGGCTCGCAAGCTCATCGCCACATTGCTGGACCAATTTAGATGAGGATATGGCCGAGTTAATGGCTTTGATAGCTACCTGACTGTCTGTAAAGATAACCGCATTTCGGTTTTGGTTTGGGTTTTGTTTAAGTATCTTACATGCCTCCCTTATTGCCAGCAGTTCAGCCTGAAAAACGCTAGCAAAGTCAGGAAGTCTAAATGATTTGGCTACATTTAGGGACTCAGAAAAGATTCCAGAACCAACTCCGCACTCCATCTTTGAGCCGTCAGTAAAGATGGTTGTGTCGAAACTTATCGACACGATGTCATCCTCCCAATCTTCTCTGGATGGGAAAATAACCTTAAAACCCTTACTAAGGCTCGAAGTAGGAGTGCAGTAGTCAGTGTCTACCGAGATAATATCTAAGGGAATCAATTTCGTTGTGTTGCTGTGACCATAAGGTTTTGACAACCAGCTGTTTGATTCCTTCAGCCTAATAGCGCTGCAGGAAACTATGTATTTAGTGTATGTAGTTAGTTGAACGATACTGTAAAAATAATCTCCTCTTAAAGCATGATATGTAGCTGTTACAGAATCACCGTTTTTTGTAGTAGGTTTTGACAATTTGTATAGATTGTGCGATAGTAAAGCGATCCATCTTAGTAAATATCAAAATTTCAACAGAAAATTAAAAATTCGTTACACAACTTAATATGACAGATGTCGAATTCCAGCCCTAAAATTTTGAAATCGCAATTTTTGATTTTTGCTCAAGGGGACGAAAATAGGAGTCTTGTGTAGATGACATAAAAGTCAAGTCAATGGATCTTATGTGAATTGGTATTGTTTCATATTTGATTATTTCGTTTGTTAATATTCCTATTTATCCAGGAATAGGCCCTAGTAATAATATGGGCACCTATTATTTCCAGTTTTTGAATTTGTAGCATGATGGTGAAAAGAATAGTTTTGTGTAGTTGACATAAATCCTACCTTCAATGCATTGGATATTAACAACCTTTAAAAAACCATAAGTTTTCGACATATTTTCATGACATTGTCCATATTCCTTACATGTTTTTCATCAGACAGAAATAAAGGAATTAATGAGAAAGGATATTAGACAAAATGTCTGCTTTGTTTGAATGCTTGGACATTATTGTGTTTCAATGTCCCTAAGGGATATTTTCTTTGTGGCACTTGAAATATATGTATGTTCACTTAAATTATATAAATTGCAACTTCATTAAGAAAGGACAAAACAATGACTTCTCGGTCAGCTAGCTAAATACTAAATAAGTCAATTCAGGATTAACTTAACAAACACTTTTTGTGAATTATCCTGTAGGTATTTTTTTTAAAATGTCCTTTCACTGTTTATCAACTTTTAAGTATTTATTAATTGGTTTTTATCCCTTTCGATTAAATTAAATGAAAAATCTCATTTAAGCTTACATGAAACCATAAGTTAATACTGACTAGAAAAAAAACCTATAAAACAATGTCCTTGGTCTTAAAAGTCAGCGATCAACGGCAAAAGTTCCTTTTTTAAGTCCATTCCTCTACATAAATGTTGTACAAACATAAAGCGCAACTTAAATTTACTTTATACGATTGCATCTGACATTATACTGAGTTGAGTCACATATATATTTGTTTCGAGGTCATTTTCTATTTTGGTTTACTAAATAAACTTGTAATCTTCATATGTGTGTATTTTTGTGATGGCAACGAATTATAACGAAAACTTAAAAAATAAAATAAAAACAGCATTGTTTTCTGTTATAAAACTTTTAACAAAAATGTCATATTCAGAAGAGGTTTTCGTTCGTTTCTCTTTTGACACTATATCCTTTTTTTTGAGCGTACAAAAAACCTTGAAGCTTATAAAACAAATAGGATTTTCTTTTCTCACAACTGGCTTGGTTATGGGTTAAACAGAGGTGGGAATGTTGTGTACATTGTACATATAATGGAAAGTAGGATAAGTACACACATTTCAAACATGTTTTCGTCATCATCATCATCAGGTTTTCTCACAAAAAGAATGAATGAAAAAGTGAAACATAAATGGAATAACATTTTTTGGTAAATCACTGATCCTTATTTTTATTTTATTTTTTTTGAAAATAAAAGAGACTTCAATGAAAACAGAAAATACAAAATTATCATGTTTTTAAAAACAGAAAAAAACTCAAGGATGACAGGGAAATGGGGAATACATTATATAACGTGAACCTCATAAAATTTCATTGGCATTGATTACCCAAAAGGATACTCCTCATTGTTGGTGAAACTTATAATACTGCTTACGTAATTTTTTTCACATTTCACATCGGATAGAGGGAGCTACTTGAGGGAATAAAATGAAGAAGTACGGATAAGGGAAGCCAAGAAGAGGGAACTGAAATGAGTAAAGACCAAACGACGACAATCTCCCTCATCACCGCCACTGTTCTTTTATCAAGCTCAAAAAACACAGAAAATAAGCTCACAAAGAAATGAAAAAGGATTTAAATTTAAAGTAAAAGAAAAAAAAAATACAGAAAACTCCACTGGGGGTGTGTTATGTTAAGAAGATGTATATGTAGCTATAAGTAACTATATCAACGTGTATGTGATAAAAAGTTTGTGCAATAGTGAACTTCTTCTGGGTTCGTTTTTTTTTTTTTTTTTTTTTTTGTAGTGTCAATGACTTTTATGCGAATTCAAGCTTTAGATAACCAACCGTGTAAACGTTTAGATTTTATTTTATAGCATTACGTATAGGTAGCTAGAGCTTTACCTTCCTATCTACTACATCCACGTGATGAAACCGAATGTCTAGACTGCTATTTTTTAAGGTTTTAACTTCAAGAAATTCAGCTACAAGCTACAAACTTTGACGTAGTTATTCGTGTTAAAGTCAGAATAAAAAACAAATGGAGAAAAAAAATCCTTAAACCAACTCAAGCAGTAAGGCATTTTTAGGATGCTTAAATGAACAAATTTGCTGAAAAAAAAGATGAAATGTGTTTAGGATAGATACAGTACCTAAAGAGATAACACAAGTCTGAAGGAGGATTTTTTTTTGTTCAAAAAAATAAAATAAATACATTAGACACCTGAATGGAAAAGAATGATTTCGAAAAAAAAGAAATAAATTCTATAAATACAATAACCATTTCTCTAGTTGCACCCTTTTATGGTTTACATGTAACGGCTATAATATGGGTTGACTAGTCTCATACCCATTAGTTAACCTTTTTCTTTGATATGTTTCAAATATTCCATTTTTCTTTGAAGATTGTGGGTGGGTACATATACAAATGTATTTTTTTTTTATTAAATACGGTCGAGGGGGTGCTTTATTCAATGGAATGAATTTAAATTTTAAACAAAGTGAGCATGTTTTTTCTTATTATCATTACCTGGGCTGTATTTTCAGTTGTTGCTTAGTCTTTGACAAGGTTTGGGATTTATGTACAAACGGCATAGGAACCTACTCAGACAGTACTACGAAATAGTTAAATCTTATGTACGGCACGACCAAATTTACTCGGAACTTAAGAAAATAGAAGTCGGTGTACCATAAGGAAGTGTACTAGGACCAACCTTGTTTTCTTTTAAAAGAAAAAGATATTCCAAAGGATAAATAAAATAAATTGGATGGCGCAACAGTCCGTTTGAGAACTAGGGACTAGTGACTGACAAGTCTTAAACATTACTGTGTGCCAGTAATGTTGTCAGAGATGGAAGAGACCTACAGTTTTAAGCCGAATCCGAACGGCAAATTTGAGGAAGCACTTTTTATGGAAAAAATTACTCTTGGAGAATTTGTCAATTCCAATGGATATCAATGCTATTATAGAAACCGCAATATAACTATCAGGTAGATCCGCTACACGAAAATTGCAAATTACAATCGATAAAGGTAGTGTTTTGAAGAAACAATGGTTTAGAAAAAATAAATTAAACAAAATCGATCCATTTTACAAACAAAAACAGAAAAAATGTTTCAGTTCGTATAAAGAGTACGAAAGTAAAGAAGAATTTACTGGTTAATAGGGAATAACTTTGACCAGAACAAACTATTCTATACTAATATTATAAAGCTGAAGAGTTCGTTTGTTTGCTTGTTTGTTTGTTTGTTTGTTTGAAAGCGGTTATCTCAGGAACTAATGGTCCGATTTGAAAAATTCTTTCAGTGTTTGATATTTTTTGAAGAAGACTGTATAACATCACTCTAAAACTTCCATTGGGTGTGCTTCGAAACGGTTAAATTTTTGCTTAGATAATGTTCTCGTATTTTTTTCAACAAATATAATTTAAAATACTAGAAAAGGAGCCAATGAATGTGCTTTATTATCATAAATTGAGAGACGTTAAATTATTTTCAAAAGTTTTTTACTTAAAACCTTTTTGTTATTTTTAGGTTCCAAAGAAAAGTAAAATAATAATTTGCATAAGCAAATGTGTATGTTGGTATAATTTATGTTTGAATGTACTTCTTTAAGCTTAAATTTATGCATTTATGCATGTTAACATTTTTATCAAATGTTATCTTTTCGTTATGGTTTCATTTGTTCTGACATATTTTTATATTAAATCACTTCTTGAAAAACATTTTCAAATTTTTGGCAAAAATATAACAAATCACACAAAGAGAATATAACTTTTGTATATATAAACTTAAAGGATGTGAAAATACAAGTTCAGGCCCCTTTGAGTCAACATTTGAAATAACATCGAATGCTATAAGACTATCGTATGTTTATTTATACGAGCATATATGGTGGTATCTTTGAGAAGTTTTCACTCGTTGAAACTTAACGGCGGCGGCAGTGGCAGGCTTGGAGTATGAAAAAGTTTGAATATTTTTTTTTCTTAAAATGAATTTTATTTGAATTTGAGTGCATAACTTTGAGTGGGTGAAAGAGAAACTGGGGAATAATGTAATAATAAAAGTTTTTCTTATATAGTGTGTACAATGTAATGTTTGTTTAAGACTTTTTGTTTTATTCAATTTAAATATAACTTCATGTTTATGTTTTAAAGTTTTAAATTTAAGAAAAATTGAAGGAGTTGTTTATTATTCAAATATTTAAGTGTTTTTTTCTATTTGTCTAGACATAGTTTATAATTTCAAAATTTAGGAAAATAAGATAAAAGAATTTAAACACACATCTAACGACAATAACGAGAGACTAACTTTTATAATATTTGAGTGAGAAAAAATTAATTAATTCTTGATGAAATTCGTTCTTTTGGCAACTTATGCAAACAAGTTCACCGTTTTAAACATTATTAGACTTATTATTTATAAAATAAAGACTGTTAAATCGTATGTAGAGATTTTTTGTTGACAAAATTCAGACTTTAAAACTATTTCATACTCCTCAGTTCTTCAAAAAACGAAATTAAAACAGAATGACACACTTAGGTGCATAAGCACTTTTTTATTTAATTTTTTGAATCTATTTTATTTGTTAATAATATAGGATTATACTGATGTGTATCCAACTCAAAAGGCATCACATAGTTTTAACTCTCGCCATTTGTGTTGTGAATTCCAAAGTTACAAAGTATGTCTCAAAATCGAGATGTTCGAAACTTTATACATTGCTTTTACTTTCTAAGACTACAAGGTAAGTAAGAATAATAAGATGGTCTTATTATACTACTCTACTTTTCGGTTCCTAAAGTATATGGCTGGAATTTGACCTCTGTTAAACCAAGTTCTTAAATCAAGTTTTGTTTTTCAGTTGCAAGTCAAAATGGACCACACAAAAATTGCAAAACGCCTAAAAACTTTTAAAACCTGCTATGAAAATGGTGACTCTGCCACAGCCACATATCCTGCTTTAAGGAGAGACTACAAGTTACATAATCGTCCAACTACGCAACCAATTGGCAAAATTGTGAAGAAATTTGAAGTGGCTGAATTGGTTACAGATATAGTAAGGCCTCATCGTTTCCCTCGTACCACTAAAAATATCGCTGCTGTAATTGAAAGTGTTGCCGAAGATCCGACGATTACTCGTCGTTCTCAGGAATAAGGATTGTCTTACGGCACAATGGCGTATTTTGCATTTGGATCTACACCCATATCGATATAAAGTCCACCTCACACAACCACTTAAGCCAGCTGAACATTCACAACTTCGTAGGTACGTCGAACGGGTGCTTGAACAACAGGCGGTGCACGGGGATTTTTCGAACAAAACTTCCTTCAGTTACGAAACAAATTTTTCACTCTGTGGGTATATTAATAGCAAAAATTATCGTATTTGGGGTTCTACTTACGTCTTCAAGCAAACTCTTCATCCGGTCATAAAAAAGCCTAGACCACCGAAAGCTTCCCCGATGAGTGGAAGAAGAAAATTATCGTCAAGCTCCTAAAAAAAGGAGATTTAAAGGCGAAAACTGGAGAAGAATTTACGCTCTAACTGCAGTTGCCAAAATAGTAGCAAAATTCAAACTGGAACGCATCAGAGAACGCCTTGAGGCCACACTCGATGCCAAACAAGTAGTTTTCCGCGCTGGATCCTCCTGTATTGATCATATTAACACCCTGCGAATCATTATTGAACAGTGCGTTGAATATTGATCACCACTTCACCTGCTGTTCATCGACTTCGTGAAGGTCTTTGATAGCGTGAACAGGGAGTATATCTGGTTAACTTTGGGGAGGTGAGACATGCCAGAAAAACTAATTGCTATTATTAAAGCAACATACGATGCCACGTTCTGCACGATATGGTAGGTTGTCAGATGATTTTGAAATCCGTAGTGGAGTCAGACAGGGCTATTTCTGTCGCCAATATTGTTTTTGTTGGTGATAAGCGATGTAATGCGCGCAGCTTTGTCAGGTAGGGGAGGGATCCAATGTGCTTTGACATCCTATTTAAAGCACTTGGATTACGCCGATGATGTTTGCTTACTTTCTCATAGAATAATAGATCTCCATCAAATGACAACAATGTGGAGAGAGAAACAGAATTTTTGGGGCTGAAAATTAAATCCGGCAAAACAAAAACAATCATCCTCTCAAATAAATATTTACTCGCAATCGGTGGAAAAAGTGGAGCAGTACAGTCGAGGCAAAATCAGCGTCATTAGGCAAAAGTTGGAGGTAGCTTAAACACATCTCCGGAAACCTTACACGATGGCGCGTAGGCGTAGTAGAGACCCTAAGATCCTTAAGGGGTTCCCAACGAACTAAACAGGTCTGAGGAACTAAGTAAAGTAAGTTACTTCTTCAAAAACGACGATGGAACGACTTACTGTCACCGCCAATTCGGAGCATTATGGTTGTAGATAACTTTTTTTTCCGCTATTGAAGAATACGACTTGGAGATTATGTGGACCCACAAGATGGTGGCACATGCCACACAACTCAACTCGAGTGAATATGGCTTTATTGCAAGAGACATTTCCTGGACGTGTAATTTCTCATCGTACTTGAGTACTTAAAAATATGTGTCAAAAAGTGGTTGAACATTACCTCACAACAATCGATGCTTGCAACAGTTCGCTTGGTGGTCAATGTCAACGTTCAAACTTAAATGACATTCATGAAAAAAAATATTTTATAGGTACGTGTTTTATTTACGATGTTCCAATGGTAGACATGTGCATTCAAGAGGACACAAGCGTCCACAGGTTTTTCTCAAAACCCACCTCTGTCTGTCAACTCCTACTCTCACCTCCCCGCGGTGAACATCGGGTGCCTAGTACCTCAACTGGAGATTGGGTTCCAACCCCAGTGGAAAGTTGTTGGGGGCAGCAAACGAGAGATGGGGGGAGAGGTGTTTCCACTAAGGCACCTCTCCTTATCCAGGCGGCAGCGGACGAATTCTCGAGATAGAATCAACGGTGGCGTCTACAGTTCTAGTAAGGTCGAACTACTTAGTGAACACTTTATAGGGCTTCTTCGACATATTCGGAGCCTAGGCCTATAAGGAGCGGTTCATCCGGCTCCCCTTCCTTGGAATTATACTAAGGATCTGGCCCTCCAGGTTGGGGGTTGTGCCGTCGGGGTGACTTCCTGGCCACGTAAAAACATCATAGTCTCGAAGCAACAACAAGCCTCGGATACGGACGGATTCACTGTTATATAACGGCGATGACGAACCGAATTCCGCTGTAAGGGAGATAGAACCACTCAACCTCGGCGACGCAGATCAACAATTCCGCCTACCCGACCTTGACGAAGTGAAGATAGCTATATCTAAACTTAAGTCAAACAAAGCTGCTGGAGCTGACGTCATCGCTGCCGAACTATTCAAAGCAGCAGGCGATGACTTGGTAGGGAGCATACACCAACTCATCTGCAAAATTTGGTCGGAAGAAAGCATGCCCGATGAGTGGAATCTCAGCATAGTGTGCCCGATACATAAGAAAAGAGACCCTCTAAACTACGCCAACTACAGAGGCATCAGTCTCCTTAACATTTCGTATAAGATCCTCTCTGCTGTATTATGTGAACGTCTGAAGCCATTCGTCAACAACCTGATTGGTCCTTATCAGTGTGGCTTCAGACCAGGAAAGTCCACTATCGACCAAATATTCACACTACGGTAGATCTTGGAAAAAACGCAGGAGCTTCAAATCGATACCCACCAACTCTTTATCGGTTTTAAAGCCGCGTATGACAACATCTATAAGGAAGAGCTATACCGAGCAATGTCTAGTTTTGGCATCCATGTCAAACTTATCAGCGATGCACTGTCATGCGACTTCTTCAACATCGTTCTGGAAAGAATTGTGCAAAACTCAACCGTCAACACTAGAGGCACAATCTTCCAAAGATCCATCCAATTACTCGGATACGCAAATGATATTGACAGAATTGGAAGATCAAAGCGTGATGTCAGTGGAGCGTTTTTGAGCATTGCGACGGAAGCGAAGAAGATGGGTTTAGTGGTCAATGAGGGCAAGACCAAGTATATGCTGTCATCAAGAAAGGACACTGAACGACGACGTCTTGGACAAAACGTCACCATGGACAGCTATAACTTTGAGGTAGTTAAGGACTTTGTCTACCTAGGCACCGCTATTACTGCAGACAACGACACCAGCGCTGAATTCAAACGAAGAATAACTCTTGCAAATCGCTGCTTCTTTGGACTTAGAAGGCAATTGAGAAGTAAAGTCCTCTCTCGAGCACGTTAAATCACCATCTATAAGACACTTATCATCCCGGTTCTCATTTATGGCGCTGAGGCCTGGACCCTGTCAAAGAAAGATGAGAGCGTCTTAGGATGCTTCGAGAGAAAAGTTCTTCGGGCGATTTTTGGTCCCGTACGCATAGATGGAGAATGGTGGAGAAGATATAACGACGAGCTGTACGGGCTGTACAGCGACACTGACCTAGTTAGCAGAATCAAAGTCCAACGGCTTAGATGGCTAGGTCATGTAGAGCGGATGGACATCAACGCTCCAGCCCGGAAGGTCTTCGAATCCAATCCCGAGGGATGGCGCAGTAGAGGAAGACCGCGACTCAGGTGGCGCACCCAGGTGGGAGAGGACCTCAACCAACTTGGCGTGCGAAACTGGAGACAGCTAGCTAGGGACCGAGCTGGCTGGAGACGCTTGTTGGTTGAGGCCCAGGTCCGCCCCGGACTGTAGCGCCACCTTAAGTAAGTAAGTAAGTAAGTAAGTTTTATTTACGTTTACTTTTGAAATTCAAAATGGATAACCCTGTATTTTATGTGAATAATGTTAACAAAATAAAATATCATAGATCGAGTTAATTTGTTGAAGAAATTAAGACGGTAAAATTATTCCGTAGTCTTTAGTTCTTAAAAAACGATGCTGAAACAGAATTGTGCACTTGGGCGTATACGCATTTTTTTATTTAAATTTTTAAATTTATTTATTTTTTTGTATATTTTAAACTTACTTGGCGAAGTTGATGTATGTTGTAAAGTACATTTATAGTAAGGTATATGAATTTGCTTATAACTTAAAAGTCTGTTTATATATGTAGTCTTTTCTTTCATGTGGAGCAATTTGATTTGTGAACACTTACTAATTTCGTGATTAATAAAAGAGTATATTTTGTCTTTATTTAAAAAAAATGTTTCTTTGCTTTACTAATATTATAAAAATAGTAAGTAAGATGCGAAACACAATAATAAATTCAAATTGGTCCCTTTAAAAATTGACAAATGACTTTTTTGTAATTATAGAAATCGTCATTTCAGAAACTGTGATAAATCAGCGAAATTATTTATTATTTTGAAACTAATATAATTTTGGATGGGTTCAAAATTTAAGATGAAAATTAAAGTATTTTGTTTTTTACTTTTGCACATTTTGGTATAATTGTCTATGTTTCTAAAAAGACATAATTTTATCTCTTTTAAAACGATTGACTAAGGCTTTAGAAAAATTTTAAAAAAAATCGGAGAGATTACAATAATTTGCAATTGAAAGAGTTAACCTATTAAATTGTAGGACTCTGCTACTTGAATAGCAAATCCATACAATTCAAACCCAATATGTTTTTTTTGAACTTTTATGTGTCAAGTATCCAATTTATTACACTCAAAAGAGAGCTTCTGAAATTTCTGTTCATCCTTCTAATCAGTTTCTTTAGAGTTCATAAAGATTCAACACGTCAAACTTTTATGCTCAAAACCGACCATTAATTGGAACTTTTAAAAAATAAAATAAACTTCCATACCATCATACATCAAAATCTACTCGAAGTTTTATCTTGAAAAATTCTATCAGAAAAGTTTACGTGTTTGTACTCTTTACTTATTTATTTCTCTATTTTTTTTCTATCCCAACCAACCAATTCACACTCAACCTAGCCCCAAGGACATTCATTATATATTTCCATGCAAGGATATTTATAGAAATACACATACATACGTAACGTCCGACCCTCTCTTTCTATCTTTCCCCCTTTCCAACTATTGCGAATATGGAAGAACAAATTTTTCTGCATGCTGCTAACAAAGTTTACTTATGCAAATTGAAAAACGAAATTATACAAATTCTGTATGCAATAAGTGTGGAACTTAGAGAGAAGGATAAATACAAAAACAAAAATGAAAAACGTACAAAAATGATGTTAGGAAAATGTATACCATTCTATAATGCATGTTTTATTCTCCGAGATATTTTTTGAAAAACTCGGTTAAGAGATATGGTACTTGTGAGAAAGTGTATTCTATTTCTTCATTTCCTCAGTAAACACTCTGGATACTGGACGGAATACAAAAAGAAACAACATTTCTTTAAGATCTTGTTAAACATGAGAACCCATCATAAACATATGTAGTAGCGTATGTGTAGAAAAGAGTGACAGGACTTATATGCGGTTAGTTTTGGTTGAGGTGTTGTTAGTTTACGACTTAAGTTTAAGAACATTGAAAAAAAACTACAATTTGTTTAGAAAACATGTTCCGTATAGGAACTTACTATGTTGGTCGATAGAAATAATTTACTTCAGAGTACGTACAGAAAATTGAAGATTGCTTCGAGCTAAATAATTTCGCTTTCTGAATAATAATTGAGTGTTGTGTTGTGTTATGTTGAAAGTAAACATCACATCACTAATTTACTTGTAAGACAAAGTTCACTACTAAGAGTTCAATTAGCATCTATTTATTTATTTTTAAATTTTAATTTTCGAGTAAGTTATGGTGCTACCAGTATAGACTTTATTTCGTCAATATAAGGGCCGGTTTTTGCACAAAAGGTTAAATTCAAATAATTATTTAAAGTGGTTTGAAATAATTTCCAAATAATTTTTAATTCTATTAAGACCAACGAAAAACATTGCCAAATAAAAACGTTTGAATTAAGAAAATTAAATTCTGAGTTAGTTGCAATATTTATTATTAATAATTCGGTTTGAGAAACTTTTTTACTTTGTCATTAATTATTAGAAAAAATTGATGAAGAATAAAAATGCATTTAAAGGGTGGTAAAGTTTTTTAGGGCCGATGTTGAATGTGCACAAAAGCTAAACGTCAAGTTTTTTTCTACATTTTATTTGACATTTATCAATTTCGGACTAACCCAATTTGAAGCATGGAAAGATACACAGTCGATCAATGACCCATGGAAGAATACACAATCGAGCAAGGACTGGATGAAATGGGCACTTTGTGATTTGTTCGCTCAATTTAATCGTCCAAAGTTTTTCCAAAATGAGGCCGGTCAGACAGTTACTATGAATGGTTTTCGCTGTCGTGAGTTGATGTGGACGATATGTGGTTTCAACAGGATGATGCCACTTGCCACACAGCTAACGAAACAATGGCTCTCTTGTGCGACAGATTTAATGGCTCACGTGGAGGCTATGTCAATTGGCCGGCAAGATCATGTCATTTGACATTTTCAAGACTTCTTTCTTTGCGGTAAAAAAAATTGGGTCGAGCAACAGTCCGTTGTGAGCTAGGGCCTAGTGACTTACAACTCTCAACCATTCCTGTGTGCGAGGAGTGTTGTCAGAAATGGAGGGGACCTACAGTTTTTAAGCGAATTCGAACGGCTAATTTGAGAAAGCACTTTTCATGTAAAGAATTACTTTTGCAGACATCCAAGACCATTGGTAACGCACTTACCATCATACAACGGGTACTACTTTCTTTGCGGTTATTTGAAAGGAAAGTAGTCCAACGATAAGTAAGCAACAATTCAAGAGCTAAATGATGAGATTATTCGACACATTAACGGCATGGAATCTCAATTTTACTTCAGTGTCTTCGAAAATTTGGACCATCGCGACGCCGAGGTCGCAGCTATATTTTGTTCCATGCATAATTGAACCTAACCAATATGATCCTTATAAAAAGAAATGGCAATAATTTCCTTTATTTTCCATTTCAAGGAATTTTCAGATACAGTTCTTTATTTTTATCAAAGATCACATAACAATCGTTCTTTAACCTTTCTTTTTGAAATAATTAGCAATAACATGAAAATCTGTTTTATTTTTTAAAACTACAGTTAAAAATATTTGTTTTTTAAGTGCAGTGTTGTTGAAAGGGAAAAAGAATTAATGAATGTTGTAATGACTGTGAAATATAGTGTGTGGTAAGGAATTTCACATTCGCGTAGTTCGGCTTAAGAACGAATCTCTGTACATGACGGTACGTCTGAAGTTGGACTCGAGGGTACACTAAAGAACATTCCTAATAGAACAAGTATTAAGGCTGTACTGATTAAGGGGTAATGCAACATACTGGGAAAGGCAAAGTGTTGCAATTCACATTCGTGTAGTACGGCTTAAAAAATAATCTCTGTACTTGACAGTATGACTGAAGTTGGACTCAAGGGTATACTAATGATCATTCCTAATAGCACGAGTATTAAGTTTGAATTGTTTATGGGGAGGAATGCAACAGAATGGGAAAGACAAAGTGTGTTAAGGCATTTCACATTCGCGTAGTATGGTTTAAGAACTAATCTCTGTACTTGACAATTGACTGAAGTTGGACTCAAGGGCATACTGATGATCATTCCTAGTAGCAAGAGTATTACGGTGGAATTGCTGAAAAGGAGGAATGCAACATACTGGGTAAGACAGAGTGTGGTAAGGCATTTCACATTCACGTAGTACGGCTTAAGAACTAATCTCTGTACTTTACAGTACAATTGAAGTTGGACTCAAGGGTATACTAATGATCATTCCTAATAGCACGAGTATTAAGTTTGAACTGTTTATGGGGAGGAATGCAACAGAATGGGAAAGACAAAGTGTGTTAAGGCATTTCACATTCGCGTAGTACGGCTTAAGAACTAATCTCTGTACTTGACAGAATGACTGAAGTTGGACTGAAGGGTACTCAAGATCATTCCTAGTAGCACGAGTATTGAACTGTTTAAGGTGAGGAATGCAACTACTTCTATAGAGCATAGAAATAAAATCGTTAAAATAACGATAAAAAGGGTGAGACAAGAAACCTAACGACGATGTTCAAGCGAAGTAAATGAACTAATGATGATAATAGGTGATATTAACATCATTAGTTCATTTACATCAATTCAAATGTTCTGCTTTAAATACTGTCCCAGAGACATAAGTAAGTTGCAGAGACACCACCTGAGATATGGGAGTTATATTCAAGCTTTGGATGGATATAAGTCTTGTAGATAACAGCAAGATCAGAAGGGGAGAAAAACTTTGTGGATTGCCATAGAAAAACCAAAAATCTTCCTCCATTTTTATCGACATGATTTGTGATACACATTCCACGAATTTAGAGATGTTCAGTATCATTGTTGCAAAATGCCATGGATGGATGATGGCAAGGTGGTTATAATTCGTTTTAACAACTCAAGCCAGCATTGGGTTTCCGCTGTTTGTTATTCCCCACTGTACAATGCTGTTTAAGTCAGAATTTAATGAGCTTATCATATTTAGTCGTTGCAGTCCAAAAAAGCTGGATGTTAGTCTAAGAACGAATACAAAAATCTAAGAATGCTTTGGTCAGCGAAACAATGAATTGGATTAAAAGTTGGCAACAGGAAACCATTCATAAAAATGAGAAAATGTGTTGGAGATAGAATAGAGTCCTAGCATTTAACCAGCATTTAATATGTTCTCTTTAAGACTTAAACTCATTCAATGGTACTTGTATTGAAAGAGCTTGAGAACTTTAAAAAAAAAAAAGCATACAATTTGCAAAATCTCATCGATTCTTTATTTGAAACGTTAGATTGGTCCATGACATTTACTTTTTGAAGATAATTTCATTTGAATGTTGACCGCGGCTGCGTTTTAGGTGGTCGATTCGGAAAGTCCAATTTTGGGTAACTTTTTCGAGCATTTCGGCCGGAATAGCCCGAATTTCTTCGGAAATGTTGTCTTCCAAAGCTGGAATAGTTGCTGGCTTATTTGTGTAGACTTTAGACTTGACGTAGCTCCACAAAAAATAGTCTAAAGGCGTCAAATCGCATGATCTTGGTGGCCAACTTACCGGTCCATTCCTTGAGATGAATTGTTCTCCGAAGTTTTCCCTCAAAATGGCCATAGAATCGCGAGCTGTGTGGCATGTAGCGCCATCTTGTTGAAACCACATGTCAACCAAGTTCAGTTCTTCCATTTTTGGCAACAAAAAGTTTGTTAGCATTGAACGATAGCGATCGCCATTCACCGTAACGTTGCGTCCAACAGCATCTTTGAAAAAATACGGTCCAATGATTCCACCAGCGTACAAACCACACCAAACAGTGCATTTTTCGGGATGCATGGGCAGTTCTTGAACGGCTTCTGGTTGCTCTTCACACCAAATGCGGCAATTTTGCTTATTTACGTAGCCATTCAACCAGAAATGAGCCTCATCGCTGAACAAAATTTGTCGATAAAAAAGCGGATTTTCTGCCAACTTTTCTAGGGCCCAGTTCTTGCACGAGCTGTATTTTATACGGTTTTACACCAAGATCTTTGCTTAAAATCTTCCATGTGGTCGAATAACACAAACCCAATTGCTGCGAACGGCGACGAATCGACTTTTTACGGTCTTCAGCAACACTCTCAGAAACAGACGCAATATTCTCTTCTGTACGCACTGTACGCATTCGTGTGGTTGGTTTAATGTCCAATAAAGTAAACTGAGTGCGAAACTTGGTCACAATCGCATTAATTGTTTGCTCACTTGGTCGATTATGTAGACCATAAATCGGACGTAAAGCGCGAAACACATTTCGAACCGAACACTGATTTTGGTAATAAAATTCAATGATTTGCAAGCGTTGCTCGTTAGTAAGTATATTCATGATGAAATATCAAAGCATACTGAGCATCATTCTCTTTGACACCATGTCTAAAATCCCGCGTGATCTGTCAAATACTAATGCATGAAAATCATAAGCTCAAAAAAATCACCCTTTATATAAAATCAAAAATACTTGTTACCATAAGGTTTTAAAGCAGGCAAAGTATATTGAACTTTAGGCGCTTAAGGTTGCTCCTAAGAAAATATAAATACACCTGAAAGACATTTTAAGTTTTGTTGATACTTGTGTTCATACATGATATCGATAATAACTATATGTCTTAGTTTTTGGGTTTAAAAGATGTTCAAACTTGACACCAAGTCGTTCAATTTTGATATCCTTGCTGAAGCATGTAATTTGAGCAATAACTTTGAGAAGATCAATGATGGCATTTTTGTAAATTGAAACCAGGTTAAAAGTTATTTTTAATCCAATTCAAAAATAATTGAAAATTTGTATTAAAAACTTCGTGTTAAGAAAAACAAATTTAAAAATAGACTGCTCTTCATAAACCATATTTATTTTTTTCAAACCTTTCCGGGAAACTCTAAAAATAAGACGAAATACAAAAAATTTTTATATTTTTATAATGATTTCTGAGAATTTCTTTAAAATCATTACGAAAATAAACATACTTAATAGGATTTTATTTATTTAATTTGAAATCATCATCAAATTTAAATGATTTCTATTAAAGTTCGTCCATTTGATATTTCATCGAAATAAAATCAACAAAGTTTTTTGTGTGACGTTTTTAAAGTTAAATCGTTAAATCTAAAAATACAAAATTGAATTTCTTTCCAAGAAGACAGCTCAAAGATATAAAAAACAACACAATTCCAGTCCATATACATATTTAGGAGGTACATATATATAAAATCCATTAAATTCAAATGCAGACATTTTCTATAACACTCAAGAGAATTTCTTAATTTTCCAACTGACCAAGCAGATTTCTCATCTTAATTATAAATCAATACACTCATTGTGTCCTTGAAAATTGAACATTGTTGTTTTTTTTTGTTCTTGTCTTCTATCTTTCATTTTGTAAGACAAGTTCACAAGTAGGAAAGGTACCTCTTCATAATCCTGAATTGTAATTCCATTATCATTTCCATACTATAAAGCAATTTCTATACTTTATTTATATACTCCTGCCTTACACCCCCCCCCTTTCTTCTCCAACTCGTCCATCCTCTTTACGTTATTGATGAAGAAGTATATGAACTATACCAATCCTTCCATTTTTCATATCCACAACCCTTCCTTTCCTTACTGATGACTATACAGCTAATCCTGTCTCTTCGATATCCGTCTCAGAGAGCGCAGGACATAGTCTAGAAAAAGGGTATTTTTGGCAAAAACAACAACAAAAACAAAAAAATAAGTTTAAAAAAAAAGTCCTTGATGATGTTAAAAGCTGTCGTTATTTTTATTATTTTTTTCTTTCCTTTTTTCGTTTTAGAGGATAAATCGATTGCCATGACGATGTTTAGGTATGTACAATGAAAAAGGATTCAATAGTGATGAAATAAAGCTGAGATTTGTTTTATGGTATTTTTTAAACTCATTGATGCAGATTTTCTATTGAAAGAAAAATATACTCTGAAATATAAATCCCAATCACAAATACTTGTGCTCTACAGAAAGAAAGAAAGAAGTTTATGTTTTTCTTTAGCGAGAGTTTTATGGGATTTGTTGTGTTAAAAGTCGATTCGGAAATTTAAGCTTTTTATCGGCTTTCAATGTGATTTTGTGAGTTTTCCGCCATTTTCTTGATTTAGTTTGTGCTACCTTTAAAATTGGAATAAATCATTTTCCTGAGCTACTAAGTTGTTTTCAATAAATTTTAATTTCATTATTTTCGGCAGGAGTAGCGTCAAGTTTTCGTAATGTTTTAGACATTACTCAAAACTGACAAAATTGATATTTCATGCGTTGATAAAGGGCATATGTGTTGTAACTTATCTGAAACCGTCAACTTCTTTTCACCGAACAGTGGAACAAATCTTTACATCGCTTTGGAAAAAGTAAGAATATTGCACTCGATATTTCAAAGACATTTGAAGGATTTTGGCATCAAGCTCTCTTGTCGAAAATGTGTGCTTTTGGTATTAAATCTCTTCATTGTTGGGTTAGAAATTACCTTTCGGACCGTTCAATTCAAGTAGTATTGGACGGGTTTAAATCTAATATTCACAAAATAAACGCTGGTGTGCCTCAGGGCTCTGGTTTGTCTCCGAATCTCTTCCTTATATTTATAATTGATCTTTTATCTGAAACTTCTAACCCACTACATTGTTTCGCTGACGACGTATGATAAGCTTATTTAATCATGATCTTGACAGCATTGTTCAGTGAGGATTCAAAAACCATGTAGAATTTAATGCTTCGAAAACTCAATGCTGTCTACTGTCACAAAAGCGTAACCCAACCCTAATGCCACAGTCCATGGGTGGCCCTTCCATTGAGGAGATTGAACAACTATCAGTACTAGGTTTGTGCATTACAAACCACTTGTTGTTGAGTGATCACATATTTGACATAGCCAAACATGCTGCTAAGTGTTTAGGTTTTCTCCAACAATGCAAACATTTTTTACTCCTTCTGATCTGGATTTAATTTACAAAGCTTTTATTCGTCCGAAATTCGAGTATAATTTGACCTGTTGCCCCAATAACGTACTTGAGTCTTTTAGATATAATCAAAAAAAAACCTCTTAAAATGGTAGGAAATCGTTCTCTTACCGAGACATTTGGTTCTCTTGAACATCGCCAGAAGGTATCATGCCTGTCATTGCTTTGTCGATATTTGTATAAACAATGCTCTTGTGAAATAGCCAGTGGCATTCCTCCCCTTAATCAATTCAACCGTAATACCCGTTCTGCTAGGAATGCCCATCAGTTTACCCTTGATCCCAATTTCGGACGTACTGTTAAGTACAGATATTCTTTCTTTAGCCGCACTACACGAATGTGGAATACATTACCAGGCTCAATATTTCCCACTAATTGCAATTTGCAGACATTCGAAACCTATCCTCCTTTCCTGATTGCTCGCACTAGGTAATCATTATAAGGGTATTCATAACCCCTTAAGTGCGCGCACAATATGAAAACAAACTTAAATACAGATATTAAAGTTTTCTTGTACGTTATCTGACCGTACTTCTTACTGAGGCAAGGTTTCGGAATGCAGAATCAACTCTCATAAGAATAATTTAGTATCTCAAAAACTTATTCGCATGTCATGGTTAACAAAAAGGACACTACTAAAAGTTTCTCAGAGGATCAAAACCTCTATTGGAAAAAAAGGCTAAGATCTATTTTCAAGCTTAAAAAATTTTCCACAAAATACTTCTTTAAGATAATTACAAGGAACCACTTTTAAAATAATTTAATTGTAACTGGATTTATTTTGTACATATAGAATGTGCTTACCCTCCCCCCCACCCCCCTTTTATGTTGTCTTTTTTTTTGCTTTATTTCAGTTGCACCTCCTGCCTCCAATAAATCACCTTTTTATCCACTTTCGACCTTAAAATAAAGGATGTCACTTCAAATTAGATTAGAAACATTGACATTCATTTCGCAGGCTCTAATTGTGTGTATCCATTTATCCTATATATAATTTTTGGGAGTTTTCAAAATCATCCACCTGGCACCTGGTGTAAGAAAATACGAAGGTAAAGGTAGTTAAGTACGCACAGACGCCATTAAATCTCAAACCTCCTTCCGTTTTATTTTTATTTTGGGAAAGTATTTTACGCGAGAACCGGTAATAAAAACGAAATTGAACTGCGCATTTATTGGCCGTTACGGATATTACGTGCAAAGCGACGATTAAAATTGTCAATGGGATGAATGAAGAAGAAAAACAACAACAACAAAAGCATACAGAAGAACCAATATAAGGATGTGGCAGTTGATGGGTTTTTATTTGTGTGTCGTGTGGGTGTGTGTGTGTATTTTTGTTTGAAAAGTCCTTAAGGTAGAGACGAATTTAAACTGAAGCCAATGCAAAGTGACGACATTGAAGATTGAAGATGATGAAAATCGTCCGTCGATTTTAGTGCTTAGGGACTGAGCTAATTCGTCGTTAAAATGCATGAAAGCTAAAATAAAGTCACGCTTTTTGATTGAGAGTCTGAGAGACAGTCCGGCGATAAGAGGGGAGGAGATAGGATCTTTTCCACACACACACAGCGTAGGGGGTGGTTACTATGGGATCTTTTATTGACTTAGTAAAATGTCTTTTAAAATGAGTTTTTTTCGTCTACTTTTTCTTATTTTTCAAGTGGTGAAGTGAAACCTGTCTTTTTCAGTTTGAGTGTTTGATTTTTTTTTTTTTGAAATGTGCTGCAAATTATTTTGTATCCTTACCTACATATATTTCTATGGTGACTTTGATAATAAAATGATTGTAGAAAAAAAAGAGCAGAATCAAATTCTTAATAGGCGATTCTTTTTTCTAGATGAAAAAGATAAGGTATACGAAAGGAAATCTATTGAATTTGACAATAAGCACTTTTTAACTTTTAACGCCAGAAGAATGCTAAAATGAATGATTAATCTACCTTTATAATCATCAAAAGACTGAAAGTGAAATGGCTTTTAAAAGTTTTGATTAAAATAATTTCAAGTAGGTACTCGTACCTCTGTATCTAGATTTATAGTTAATTAGGTAACTTTATGATGTTCGAAACAAAAGACCCAAGCAAAGAGATTTAGATCCTGGTTATAAACTAGGTAATCAAGACTATGGAAATACGGAAGGTGGATACGAGTGTATAGTTGATTGTTGAAAGTGGTGGAAAAGTTTATTGTTATATAAGTTTATACACTTTGGTATACCTACAGCTTATCTATACCTGAGGTGGTTATTAAGAAATCCATTATAATTTGTATGCCATATTGTTTTAGACAACGATTAGCAGTAATATAACTTAAAATTACTTTTGAAAAGATAGATTAAAATTTAGAATTCAATTGTAAACGTAAAAATTGAATTTAGGTATAATCAGAAGCAGCTAAAGCAGGTCAGTGTCAAGGGTAAGAAGGCTTGCCTTTTGAAAGAGGTCCTTATACCTAAGAGCAGGTATTTATATTATAGGGTTTATTTTTTGCAAATGTAAAGTAGTTCTACTAAGTTCAATAAAAGAGCTTACTTTATTTTAATTTTAAGAAAAAGTTTTGATTTGAAGAGATAAGTCTTGATATATAAGGCTTTGAATTAAGTATTTAAAACGTCTCTTGGAATGTAAAAGCGATTCATGAAATGTAACCAGGGACCTAGAAATGTAAGATCTGGAGGAAAATATATAAATATGGTTTTAAGAACCATCCAAATTTTTCAAACCGTGAAATGGCATATAAAGGCTGTTTTTGAAAAGTAAATTTCAGTGCGAGTCTATAATTAGAAATGTCAGTCATTGTCAACCAAGGCCTTAAGTTGTATAAACGGGTATTGAGAAGCTCTTGAATGGAGATTTAAGGCCATGTTAGTATTAAAATTATAGAGATAGAACCACTCAACTTCGGTGACGCAGATCAACCTACCCGAACTCAACGAAGTGAAGATAGCTATATCTAAACTTAAGTCAAACAAAGCTGCTGGAGCTTACAGCATCGCTGCCGAACTATTCAAAGCAGCAGGCGATAACTTGGTACGGAGCATGCACCAACTCATCTGCAAAATATGGTCGGAAGAAAGCATGCCCGATGAGTGGAATCTCAACATATTATGAACGATACATAAGAAAGGAGATCCTCTAAACTGCGCCAACTACAGAGGCATCAGTCTCCTTAACATTGCGTATAAGATCCTTTCTGCCGTATTATGTGAACCTCTGAAGCCTGATTGGTCCTTATCAGTGTGGCTTCAGACCAGGAAAGTCCACTATCGACCAAATATTCACACTACGGCAGATCTTGGAAAAAACCCAGGAGCTTCAAATCGATACCCAACATCTCTTTATCGATTGTAAGGCCGCGTATGACAGCATCTATAGGGAAGAGCTCTACCTAGCAATGTCTAGTTTTGGCATCCCTGTCAAACTCATCCGTTTTCGCAGATTGACGATGGAGAATGCACGCTGCTCTATCAAGGTCGGAAAAGATCTCACCGATGCATTTGATGTCAAAAAAGGTTTTAGACAAGGCGATGCACTGTCATGCAACTTCTTCAACATCGTTCTGAAAAGAATTGTGCAAAACTCAACCGTCTATGCTAGAGGCACATTCTTCCAACGGTCCATCCAATTACTCGGATCCGCAGATGATATTGACATAATTGGAAGATCAAAGCGTGATGTCAGTGGAGCGTTTTTGAGCATTGCGACGGAAGCGAAGAAGATGGGCTTAGAGGTCAATGAGGGCAAGACCAAGTATATGCTGTCATCAAAAAATTACATTGAACAGCGACGTTTTGTACAAAACGTCACCATGGACAGCTATAGCTCCGATGAAGTTAAGGACTTTGTCTAACTAGGCACCGCTATTAACACAGACAACGACACCAGCTCTTTGGACTTAGAAGGCAATTGAGAAGTAAAGTCCTCTCTCGAGCATCTAAAATCATAATCTATAAGACACTCAGCGACACTGACCTAGTTAGCAGAATTAAAGTCCAACGGCTTAGATGGCTAGGTCATGTAGAGCGGATGGACATCAACGCTCCAGCCCGGAAGGTCTTCGAATCCAATCCCGAGGGACGGCGCAGAAGACCGCGACACAGGTGGCACACCCAGGTGGGAGAGGACCTCAAACAACTTGGCGTGCCAAACTGGAGACAGCTAGCTAGGGATCGAGCTGGCTGGAGACGCATGTTGGTTCAGGCCCAGGAACGCCCCGGACTGTAGCGCCACCTTAAGTAAGTAAGTGAGTAAGTATTAAAATTAACGCTTAAGCAGGGTCTTGAACTTTCAAAAGCGGTTATTAAATATGAATAATTGAAAAAAAGGACAGGAAAGCATGGGCGGATTATGACTTAAAAAGTTGGATAAGTTGATGTAGGCATTGAAATATAAGGATGGTCTTAAATTTCCAAAATAAGTCTTGAATATTAAGAATTACTTCTGTTTTAAAAACTGCTTATCTTGAAGTTCAAAACGGAATCTTGAGTTGTAAAGGTTTAAGAATATAAATATTGAACATCCCCAAATAGTGCTTTGGCTTTGCTATTGCTTCAACTAAGAAAGTCTTTAAATACCTCACAAAACTTCAAAATACCATACATTCAAAATTTACTAAAATAGCAGATGTCAAAAAACTTGACTTGAAATAGTAAGAAGCAGCATGTTAAACTTAATTGAGTCTAACTTTTTTCCCTTATCCTTAACAAGTTATCATAATTGTTGTGTTGTTTTCAATTTTATAAGCTCACAACTGCTCTCGGAGATCAAGAAACATCATTGACATCTACCAAATCTCCATATATATGTACGTTACGTATACATTCAGGAGCAAGACCCAAAATCTTAAATCAAGTTGTTAACTTATTGGACTTTAACCCTTTTGTAAGCCTTTTATGTTAATTAATATAAATTCAAATATACCTATAACCTGCCTAACCTAACCTTCATAATTATTACCACATCTGATGAAGTTTCTTCATCGTCAAGGCAAAACAGGACAGGGACATGTATCCCATAGAGAGTGTTAAAGAACTATATAAGTATAGTTAATTGATGTCTTGCTTGTCATGGTCGGACACGGACATGGTAACTGTGTCAGGGTCTATCTTCCGTGGTGCCTACCCTATACTTAGTTTACTTATATATGTATATATACAATTTTAAACACACGAGCCGCTATGAAACGACTTTTCATGGTGAAAACTAAACACGCACATCGTCGTGTATATAGAAATATACAGCTAGTTTAGTCCTTAAGTGACCATGTTGTACGAGTGTATGTCCTTAAACAACAAGGATTTGCACAAGTAGCCATAAGGCAGCCCTTTTCTCAAACTACCGCTAAGCCTTTTCGACGAAACACAGTCGGTCATATCATGAGCAACTTTATCCTTTCCCAAAGGCTTTAACTTATTTGTTCAACCAAAAAACCTCCCTCATATAACCCAACAACACCATCCCCTCCTCGCAGAACCGCCTCAACTCGAAAAGCGGAATGTCGGATTTAAGTGAGCCGATATGGATATGGACGTATTTAGATACGATATCAACGGATTGTTTGTTATTTTGCATACGTAAAGCATTATTTCATTTCATAATTAATTCATATTTGTACGGGGATATATTTGACTATAACTGTATATCTGTATATGTGGATAAGTGGATGATAGATGTCCTGAATAGAAATAGCGTGGGAGTAGCTACTATATTCATGAACTGTTCATATGTCTATTGCTTTATGTAGAAATGGGAATTAGTAGTTAGATTTAGAGTGGACAATTGAGTGACTGAATTTGGACATGGCATAGAGAACTAAATAACTGTACAGGAGATATAGGTTTGGCTTTTGCCAAATGAATGTATCTCTACTCTGTGTGTCTGTTGATTTGTCGAGCTGAAGGTAAATATTTGATAAACCCTTAGAGAAGAGATGATGGCTCAAACATACAAAACAAAATACAGAATCACACGTACCTACATACATAAGAGCACCTATAGCCTCATACCTTAAACCATCATCAACATAGAACTGCTCCTGCGATGTATATTTTCTATGTTTTATTTTTTAGGGTTCATTTCCTCACCCTCCCTCTCTCTATGTAAATATATATTTATCTATCTCTATGTCAATTTATTGCAGATGGAGTTGTACGATATAGTGATGATAATCATGGACGGTGACTTCATACAGACGGTGATTGTGATGTTGATTAAACATAAATATTGATAAATGTCATAAATACCCAGAGTGCAATTAAGAAATTTCAGTTTTCCCCCAGTCCCCCATCATCATCATCATTATACGAGTACATCCTGGATGTTGCCATAGAACGTATAAGGATGCTAATATAGACTGCTATAGGTAGTGTAGGTGTACATAGTTGTCTGATGTTGATTATAATAACTTACCTGGAAAGAAAAAGAGAAAATATTAGTATAAGTAATGTGATGCAGTGCAATATAAAAATCATTAATTAAACGTAATTTTATTTTGATAGAAATTTGAATAGGTTATGTCAGTAAATAAAATATAAGATACGAAATAAGAGTAAAAGATAACAAGTCATTCATATGTACACACACATTTAAAGCAAATGAGTACTGTTCATATTGACCCTAAATATAAGGGTATAGAGTGCAACAACAAAAAATGGTCTCTGACATTTTAAGGTTTTCATTTTTATTGAAAATTAAAAGTGGAGGCAAAGGTATTTTAAGATTTACTGCTTTATTTATCAAAACATATTTTTTAAGCTTATGTTCAGGTTATCTACACAATTGAAATAAAGCAGTAAAAGAAATTGTCTTATAAGTATATTATTTTGAATAATCAAGACAGTAATTCTTGAGAATCATGTGGAAGTGTAAAATGTCTCCTTAGTTTTAGCTGTTTAGAAAGGATTGACTGTCAAAGTACAAAACACATGTGTTTTGAAAGCATTCATGTGCTATAAATGATATTTGTTGAACTTAAGGATTGTTCATAAATTTTATATATTAATATTCTTAAAATAATGTTAATTAAAATTTTTAATTTTTTTATCTTCACTACTGAAAAACTTTTCGAAAAAAGAGGCTGGGATGCGACCCACACTGATAATCGTCATTGGATTTGTCTTTGCTGAAAAGTTTGTAGGTTTTCGTGTTGGGTTAAAAAAGTTGTCAGTTGAATTATTCTTAAACATTTTTAAATTACCAACACAATATTTCATATAAAGAAATAATTTAGTTCGAAAATCTAGTTAAGATAGATTTTTAGTCGAATACAAATTTTTACCAATTTTAGTAGCATTTCTTAAATTTTT
This sequence comes from Eupeodes corollae, assembly GCF_945859685.1. NCBI lineage: Eukaryota > Metazoa > Arthropoda > Insecta > Diptera > Syrphidae > Eupeodes > Eupeodes corollae. The sequence goes on from NC_079148.1 coordinate 45,094,895, forward strand.
AAAAATTGGATAAATTAATTTAATTTGAGAGATATCAAGAACCGAACATCAATTTTTACCAAATTTTCGTACTATTTCTTGTAGATATTATTTTCTTATGAAAAAAACGGGCTGTTGGATTTTTATAAAAAAAAAACTACTTAATATTTGAAGACAATATTTTTTATTTTTTTAACAAAACTGTCAATTAGATTTTTAGTTAAGAATGTTGAAAATAATATTTCTTATAATTAGTTGGAAGCAATAATCTCAAATTTTTAACTTCAACTTCATTTTTCTCAAAATGTTACTGAAAGTTGACCACAATAATTTCAAAAAAAAATTAGTTTAAAGCCAATATCTCAAAGATTTGAAAAGATATTGATGTCGAAAATCAATTTTTACAATCATAAAATTATTTTTTATTCGTAAAATTTTCGAGGTGACAAATTTTTGTTTTCAGTTCTTTTGATTTATAAAAAAAACCGTTAATTGGATTTTTTTTCCAAAAATACATTTGTTAAGTATCATGTTACAATATATTATGTAAAATTTAATTCGTGAGATATTTAGGGTTAACCAAAATGTTCACCTTTTGTTAAACTGCTATGGTAAAAAAAAACACCCACTCAGTTTTCTTGAGAGCCATTTCTGCATCTTTCTGCAATATTATTTGTATAACAAATTTATTTGAAATCGATGTCTTTCCTGGTTCTTGAGCTATGGGCGACGAAAAAACGTCGAGAACGTACGGACGTGCGTGTGTACGCAAAGACATCTTTCTATAAATCTTTCATTCGACTTTAGGGACCTTAAAACGCCGAGAAATGTCAAAATTTTCAATTTGACAGATCAGACCCATTACAATAACTTCCTATGGGAAGTTAGTAATGACTTTTACCATTTAAGGTAAGTTTTCTGTATCTTTGAAAAGTAATTTAAAGCAACACAAATTTTCAAAAATCAAAATCATAGAAATCAGAATCAGAAAAATAATTTTTAACTACATTATTCGCACATGCAACATATCAGTTAAGATTTTTACAATTTTTAATTTTTTTTTTGGAAAATACGTTGTATTGCACGTTTTTAAATATATTAGAAATACAACATCGGTAGAGGAATTCCGGCCTATAAAAGGTAAAGTAGAATCCTACTGTGAATTTTTGACTTGTATTCGAGTCTCGAACACAATTTTGTTACTAGTCGTGTTTTTTTTGGTATTCCATATATAGTATAGTGAGAAATTGCCAAAAAACGATCCGCAATAGTCCAGTTTTTATATTTGAAAGTTGATACAATTGAATATTTACCAGAATAATTTATCAAAATATTCCAAGAAAAATGGCCAAATTCAGACCACGAATGAAGTCGGGTAAACTTAGTTTTAATAGTTGATATCAAGTAAATACGTCTGTTTAAGGTGATAGTCGATTTCAGAGTTTTAACCAAACGATTTAACATAAAACAAAACTTTAAGAAGGGGGTTCGTCGCCTCGCCTAAAATCTTTATATACCTGAAATAAGCTTGATTCCCCCACCGGAATCGAGTCAAAATTTGGGAAGAGAGAATAGTGCGGAGAAGTTGGTTTTACACATAACGCATTATGATCTGTTTATTTGCATGTTTTTGTACAAAAAATAATGGTTTTTAATCAAATCACAAAAAAAATTGCACATAGAGTAGGTAGCATATTCTTTTTTAAGCTGTGGACATTTATACCAACGTTCTAAATAATGCATATTATCCGGTCCGTTGGAAAACAACTGTGGTACATCCTCTCCCGAAAAAGGGAAAGGACAACTCCAATCTGGCAAATCTCCGGTCGATAAGTTTGCTGCCAAGTATCAGTAAGGTATTCGAGAAGGTTATAAATAGAGCTCTGTTTAAGTGAACTGAGAACAACAAAATAATTCCGGATAATCAGTTCGGCTTTAAGGCGGGGCATGACACTATTCATGCTACGTCTAAGCTTCTTTCTGATATCCAGTGGAACACATATAAAAGACAATGTACGGGTGCTTGTCTGGTTGACTTGGAGAAGGCCTTCGACACCGTATGGTTAGAGGGTCTATATCTAAAGTTAAACACACTTGCTTAATGGTAGACAGTTTATTGTCAAAAATTTGATATTAAAAATGGGTTTCAACAGGGAGCGGTTAACTCGCTGATCTTATTCAGCATTTACACCAGTGATCTGATAGCAAGTCTGACTCAGGCAATAGCGTACGCCGACGACCTAATTGCGTACAGAACGGCTCCAAAAATTGCGGTTATCAAGACACTTTTGCAGGGTGACTTACAAGATTCAGCAATAAATGGAAAAATCTAGTGATCGTTGGACCAAATCGACAGCCAATGGCGAATAAAAGTGTAATAAGGTACCTTGGCATCTAGTTGGATCAGTACATGATGAGTGCTGCTCTGGCCAGAGCTAGAGGAGCCTTTATCCTGACTAAACAGTTGTTTTTTAGTAGCCACCTTGACAGCAGGGTGAAGGTGATTTGCTACATGGCAATTATCCGTCCGATGATTGCCTATGGGTGCCCGGTATGGTTCAACGTTGCCCCATCTCGAATGGAAAAGATTCGGGTGTTTGAGAGACAATATCTTTGACGTTGCCTTTGGCTACTCAGAATACCAGAGTCAGAGTACAAACATTACTATTTCAACCAGGTTCTATACAACAGAGCCAACATAAACATGATAGATATTTCTTGCTGAAGCTTGGTAGGAGTTTACTTTTAAGTGGCAACATTCCGCCCGAAGCTTTTCTCTATTTAGGCAATCCAGGACTAATACAGGATAGGGAGGCGGTTCCGCGTATCTACCACGTCAGCCGTAAGGCTGTAGATAGGCGACTCCTTTACAGTCGAGACGTCCTCGCACTGGACGGAGCCGAGTGCCTTCGGTTCAGTAAGACTGTTTCCGATAGGAACCGAAAAGATAGGGTGAGGCAGAAGAACCAGTTTTGGTGGCTTCAAATTGGGAATGTCATTTAAAGTTGACTAGGGCGTTTGGTCTTGGCCGGCTTATATAAGTTTAAGGATTAGGTTAGGGACAGTCATGTTGGTACCAAAAAAAATTATGTAAAAAAAAAACACAAAAAAACCCTTACCGTGGCTGTTCTAGTTTTTTAGTGGTTTTAAGTATTTTTAAGTAGTATTATTGGTTTTAGTTAGTTTTAAGTAGCTTAATGGATTTCGGTTTTTTTTAAGTTTTAAGTTTTATATAAAATAAAAAAATAATGATAAAGATTCCAAGTTTTCTTTTAAATTTTCTTGGTTTTAGATTAAGTTCTTCTTATTTTGTATTTAAATTGTTCTTAGGCCGAAAGGCAGTAGATATAAGATAATGGATTAACTTAGAGCACCCGCATAGGGCTAGTAAGATATTTTGTAGGTTTTTGGAATTTAAACTAGTTTTTTTAAAGAATTTTTGCCTAGCTTTAAGTTACCTTTAAGATTTTGATAAAATAAAAAATTAAATTAAAAAAAAAATGTATCTATTCTTTTATAATGCTGAACTATTCAGTTCTCCATTGTTTTACACGAATCAAACTATCTTACTTGAACTTCATAAGAAACATCGAAACACCATTGGCATTCTAGAAAGTGCTGTCAAACTTAATCATTTTTAAATCTTCTTGTGCAGTGGAAACACCTTAAAGATTTTTTTAATCTAAACAGAGATAAACCTTTGGTGGAAACATAGCAAAACTTAATTATCTTTTCTATTGTTTTCTCTTGCAAAATAAGCCCACTTAGTCCATTTTCATTAACAAAACTAAATAATATCAACAATAATAGATTGATTTTTTCCCCCAATGGAAAACTCAGAATTCCAAATGCGAACAACGAACACAGCCATCAAGATACAAACGCAATATCAATCGTACCAACATTTGAGAATAAAATCACATAAGATTCATTCGAGACTCGTATAAATGTCAGAAACCCATACATAGTAAGATTCTACTTTAACTTTTATCGGTAGTATTTATACTGCGGATATGTTTTTGGTATTCTTGTAAAATCCTACAAAACACTGGTAGTTTTATTTTTAGATGTTGATTGATGACTGAATTGTATCTTGATGGATGTGTTCATGGATTAGTAAAATACATATGTAGTTTTTCATTAGACAGAAAAATCGATTTTTTAATTTTGTTTGATAGGTCATATTTTCCTAGATAACAAAGAACAAAGAACAAAGAAGTTAACTTCGTTAATTACTCCGTTTCAAAATAAATTCCGAAGTCTTTTCGCGACTAGAGCTTTCTGGAAAAAGTTTCTAAAATGAATCAATTAAATCAAGAAACCACTCATATTTTGTGGTGTGAAGTTGTCAATGGCATGGTATTTTTTAATAAAAGGTTATTTACAATAAAAGATTGGTTAAAAATCGAAACCTACTTTCAAGTTATTAAAATTAACTAAAATAGTGGTGGTTTTTATTACGCAATGGTTACAGTTGGTGTTATCGACCGTATCTACGAAAGTTATCGATTCAATTTAAAAAAAATTATGCAGATATATAATTAATTGTTTTTCGAGCATTTACAGCGATTGAAATTACCGTAATAAAAGGAAGCAAGATAATATGACAAAATGTCAAAAGGATTCGGCTTAAATAAGTCTTATGTTTTATGTTTATATGATAGAACATTGTTTTTTTTTTCACAGTTGAACAATATTGCAGAACAAACATAAGTTTCATTGGTTTGTGTTTTGAAAGCAATGATGTTCCTGGAAAGATTCAAAGATTCAACAACAAACCATTTCTTGTGATGTGGTATTTTGGTAAGCTGCTATCGGTTTACTTTACAAAATTTAACCCAAAACCCTCATCTGCACATAAACATTTCGCTTAAAAACCACGACGATGCCTATTAGCAAATAAGTCACGAAAATCCCATGAAAAGTGTAAGGAATCATATCAGATACAAAGATACCAGTATCAGTACATATACCCACACGTATCTATACATAATATAAGGCGATGCTACCCGATATTGTATAAGCACTGTTTTTGTTCCGATAACAGCCGTAACTAATCATATAAAAGCCATTAAGGCAAAATATTTTCTATTGCTATTGCTATTGCTTATATGCCTTGCCTATACTATGCAGCATTTTATATTTCTTCTTGTTTCAGCTTAAGCCTTATGCTCCTATACCATGTGCTATATGTGTACATCCCATCACCCATTTAGTATTTATGTACATAATGTAATATGAACGACTACGACGACGTACGGCCATGACAGTGACACCCCTTCAGCCTTGAGCCTTGAGCCTTGAGAAATCCTCGTGAATGCGAATCCCTTACAAATTACATTACATTCAATACATCCTTTTTGCCCATTAACATTGCCAAAAGCTTTATCGTTTTTCTTGTAATAAAATGGCGTCATTAACGATATATATTTTTATACTGATGTTTCAGCACATTTTTTTTTTAATAAAATATGTGTGCAGCTAATACGAAATAAAATAAAACAAAAACATAAGCGAAAAAAGGGAGAAATCAATATTCAATGGAATATTGGGCGAATAGAGAACCTTTATAAAATATATAGGTGACATCTGCTTGAAATGAATTTTTATTTAATTTCAATACTTTTTTTTTGATGTTTTGAAATATAATTCCTGATAAAATTGAGAGTAGCTGTGGGTATTTAATGGATTTGGAAATGAGAAAAAAATACGGAATCTATGTTTTAGGGGTGTTTGTTTTTTTGGGTGATTTTTGAGATTTATATTCACATCGGGTTTTTAATACAGCTTATTAATTTTAATAACAAAGCGGTTTTTGTTCGTATTATTGAGGTTATGTTACATCATTATCATATTTTTTTTTTATATTTTTTACAAAATAGATTTGTTATGACTTATTTTTGTACATGAAGTTCAGGTATTGGTTTTTTCAATCGAAATAAATACTACGGTGATGGATAATTGTGAGAAAATGTTTTTTTACATCTTTACATTTTTTGTGATTTAAAAAATAAAAATTATCATTAAGTCTACATGAAAATTTGAAAAATAGTTTCTATTTAAATTTGAAATAGTTAACCTCAAAACATGAAAAAGCTTTTCATAAAATGTAGCTTTTTTCTTATATCTAGTGGAATTTTTTTTTATTAAAAAAAGACAAATTATATCTTAATAGTCAAGCAACAATTTTCAATTGTAGTTCTTTCATTTAAGAAAAGCTGAACTCTAATTTAGATTTAAAAAAATGCAAGTTAATGCAAAAGATAAAACAAATTTAATATTAAAATATGCAACGTTTAAAATTATAAGAACTAGAAGAGTTTGAAAAAAAAAACTTAAATTCTTTGCTTTAAAAAAATCGATTAAAAATCAAAATTTAAAAAGACGATGGGATCCGACCCACACTGAAAACATCCCATCCCGCCTATCGATTTATTTTGCTTAAAATGTATAACAATATCTTACGTCAGATAAAGAATTAGAAGTTAATACTTTCATTGATTCACGAGATATCCAGAATCGAACATTAATTGTTACCAAAATTACGTACTATGTTTAGAAGACCTTATTTTTTTATGAAAATAACTGACTGTCGGGTTTTCAAAAGAAAAATGTATTCAATGTAGAACATTTTACTTTACATGGAATCAGTATGAAGCCAATATCTTAAATTTTGAAACAATATTTCACTGGAAAATCAATTTTTACCAACTTTTAATATTTTTTTTTCTTGTAAAAAAAAACTGTCAAATCGATTTTTTTTTCAAAATTTTACTGACTTTTGAAAACTATGTTTTTTATCAACCCTTTAATTTTGAAATAGATACTTGAGTCGAACATCAATTTTTACCAACTTTTAGTATTGTTTTATTTAGGTTTGTATTTTTCTTAAACAACATGACTATTCGGTTTTGCTCAAATTTTTACCAAATGCCAAAAACCTTATTCTTTCAACGTTTATATGAAGATGATATATTTACTGGTTCTTCGGATACAGACGATGACTTCCCGATAGTACGTATACAGCACACAGGCTTACAATGTCATTTTTTTTAATGCAAGTAATTTAATTGCATTTTGTTGCATGATTTTTTAATGCAAAAAATTTTAAACTTTCCATTAAGTTTTTTTTTAAATATTATATTTTTTTAATCAATTAGACATAGTTTTGTCTTGGAATTGTATTTTTAATTAAAATAACAATGATTTCGTTACTGGTATTCAGAATACGCTTTTCAATGAATTTCGATGGCCTTAATTCAAATCCGACTACAAAACACATGTCATGTGTTCGAGATATTACTTTTAAAAATTAGAAAAAAAACACATGTGTGGTAAAGCTTTTCGAGGCTATCTAATTAAATTTATGATGGTTTTCCAAATCTATAATCCTTGTCCAATATTCAGTTGAAATATTTAAGGTATTTTATAAAACGTACGAAAATTTTTAAAATTTCACTTGTCTCATATAAATCTCAATGAAATTAGGTTTTTAACAGTCAAAAATCAAAACGATGTAAGAGTATTGGTTTTAATAACAAACCTGTCCTCTAAACAAAGCAAAAATATCAAGTTTTTTAAATATATTACAAAACCATAAAAATACAGGTATTTTTAAAATTTGAGCAGATAGTTAAAATCAAAGTTTGGATCAGCACTAAAAATTAACTTCAAAACGTATTTTTCAAAAGAAATACATTTTTCAAAATTTCAGATAACAGAATCAAATGAAAAATCATGAGTTATAAGAATTTTGAGAAACTAAATAAGATTCTTAAATTATTTTAACTTTATCTCGAAGACAAAGATTCGAATTTTTTCAAGTCATCATCATCAATTTATAGTTAAGGGATATGTTGCATTTTAGCTTAGATTTCAAGGCAGCATTTTTGTTTGTTGGATTTTTAAAAAACCTGATATCATATACAAATCGTTGTTTTGATTGGGCGACAGGAATAAAACGTAATTTTTTCATTCCAATTTGTTTAAATCATAATACAAATATTTTCATTGCTGCATCTTACATTTTTATTTCCAACGCAAAGTTAATTTGTATTTCATTCAAGTTCTTACATAAAGAGGTTGACCAATGTATGCTCTAGCTCACTTATAAATTAACGACATTGGAATATACTAAACTTCTATGAAACATAAAGTGGCCGAACTGAATTTTAGTGACAATTTTTCAAAAAATGTGTTCCAATGGTGAATTGAAAAAAAAAAAAAAAAAAAGGGAGCTGGAATGCGAACCACACTGGTTACTTCCGATCCCGTCTTTCGATTTATTTTGCTTAAGACTTTAACAAAATATTCATAACAATATTTTTTGTCCTTAATTCGAAAACCATTTAGGTTTTCGTGTTTGATTAAAAAAGTTGTCTGTTATATTTTTCTACGAAATTACCAAAACATTTTGCACAATATGAAATAGTTTGATTTCAAAATTTATTTTTTTGACGATATTTTTAGTCGAAAACCAATTTTTACCAATTTTAGTAGTATTTTTAGTAGTATTTCTTGAAAGTTTTTATATCTTTTTGACTTCCCATAGGAAGTTATTGTAATGGGTCCAATTTGTCAAATTGAAAATTTTTACAATTCTCGACGTGTCGAAATAAAAGATTTTTAGAAAAATGTCTGTTCGTGCGTGTGTACGGACGTTCGTACGTCCGTACGTTCGCGACGTTTTTTTCGTAATCCATAGCTCAAGAACCAGAAGAGATATCGATATCAAATAAATTTTGATATACAGATAATAAGACAGAAAGATGCAGTAAGGGCTCTCAAGAAAATTGTGTGAGTGGTTTTTTTAGCATAGCAGTTTGAAATAAAGGAGACAATTTTGGTTAACCCTAAATATCTTACGAACCGAAAACGCTAGAGACTTGAATTAAATTTTATATAATATATTGTAACGTGATATCAAAGAAATATCTTTTTTGAAAAAAATCCATTTAACGGTTTTTTTATAAATTGACAGTTTTTTTATAAAAAAAAAATCTAAAAGAACATTACTCAAAAACTTGAAATTTAGGCTTCAAACTTATTTATCTTATAAGAAATATTTTTTCAACATTTTAAAAAAAGTTTGAGAAAAAATGAATTGACAGTTTTTTACAAAAAATAAAAACCTAAAAAAAATTAATAAAAGTTGGTAAAAATTGATTTTCGACTCAAATATTTTTTCAAAAATTTTAAATAATGTCTTTGAACCAATTTTATCTTATAAGAAATATTGTTTCCAATATTCCATAAAATTTTAAAAGAAATCGAATTGACAGTTGTTTTACAAAAAATAAAACTCTATAAAAAACAATACTAAAACTTGGTAAACATTTATTTTCGACTCAAATATCTTTTAAAAAATTACAAAAATTGGCTTCAAACTTATTTTATTTCACAGAAAATATTAATTCCGATATTCAGTAATTTTTATATAAAAATCCAGCATTCCGTTTTTTTACAAAAAAAAATAAAATTCAAAAAAATAGTACGCAAATTTGGTAATAATTGATACGAGTACATATAGACAAACTTTTAAGAAAGACGGGATGGGAAGTTATCAGTGTGGGTCGCATCCCAGCCTCTTTTTTAATAACAAACATCAGATTGGATTTTTCTTAAACCATTATCTTAAAGACAAAAATTTATCGCATTTTAAAATTATTTGAAGTTAATATCTACCATTATTCGCGAAGTATCGAAAATCGAACATCTATGTTTAAAAATTTTGTGAACTATTTTTTGTAGATTTCAGTTTTTATTGCAAAACTGGCTGTTGGATTTTTATACAAATTTTACTGAGTGTCAAAAACAATATTTTTCATAAGATAAAATTTGTTCGAAGCCAATTTTTTAAATTTATAAAAAGGTATTTAAGTCGACAATGAGTTTTTACCAAGTTTTGGTAACGTTTTTTAGATTTTGTGTAAAACGAAACCTTTAGTTCGGTTTTTCTCAAACTTTTAACAGATGTTAAAAATCAGATTCTTCAAAAACGTTATTCTTTATTGCATATAATTAGTTTAGGGATTAATTCAATTTTTGCTCGTAAAATGTTCGAGGTGACAATTATATTTTTATCCAGATTTTTTTTATTTATAAAGTTAAATTTACTTTATTAATTTAAAATTTATTTGAAGTGGACATCTCTACTGGTTCTTGAGATATGGACGACAAAAAATCACGCATGCACAGACATCTCGCTAAAATTTTTTTAATTTCGATTTTAGGGACCATGAAAAGTTGAGAAATGTAAAAATTTTTATTTTGATAAATCGGACCGATTACAATAACTTCCTATGGGAAGTGAAAAAAATCACCTTGTTCGGTAAAAAGGACGAATTCTCGTCAATTAAATACTCTTTATTAAAAACTAAGAATATAAACATGGAGTAGTTCCAAAAAAATAGAAAAGAGACCTTGTTTTGATTAACTAGGTTATGAAAAACTTCTATTTCTAATTTTGCATAGAAATAACTTTTGACGAATCCTATAATATTTGAACTTTTAAATTAGATTTCAACGAGAAACAAAATGAACTTCAAGACAGATTCAAAAAAAAATAGATTCGTCATTTGAGATTAAATTTGACATACAAATAGCTTTATAGCATCTTAGCAAACTTAGTGTTTTTTGTATGTCCTGTTTTTTGCTCACCTGTACCTGTTGTACATGTAGTCCAAATATCATAAAGCTGATATGTTATTCCCATTTCGAAGTTCCAAGTCGAGAAGATAATCCAAAACACTAATGTTTTTCTGAATTTAATTTGACAAATTGAGATTCAAGAACCTATGAGCTACATTATGAAGATGCCAGTTTTTGCCCAATGGCGTAATATTACCAACAAAATCTTACATACCTACCAACAAAAAAAGAACCATAAGTACTCGCTGCCTACGGGAGGGGAGGGGAGAGGTTGGATATACGGACGACGGTACGGTAGGCGGTTCGGTTGATGGCGTGTTAGAAAAATTAAGTAGTTCTTAAGGTCATAAAAAAAAGCATCGAGATTAGGGTAGAGATCTATAGACTTTCTTCATTTTTTTCTGTTTTCGTTTAGCTTTGGGGTAATATACCCTTTTTTTCACTATATTACTGTTTACTATGCCATTTGTTAGTGCATACGAATTTGTATGGGTATGTGTGTTGTTTGCTATACGCACTCTCTGTTGGGTAATTTATCTGAGTCAGCATCAAAATGAAGAAGGAACAAAACAAAAAAAAATTGAGAATTTATTCACGTCACTATCACTTGTCAAGTGTTGTGTTGGTTCTTTTTTTTCATTCTAGAAAATGGTTTGACAAAGTGAAAAGGATTCGAAATGATAGATGTCCTAGAAAGGATACCAACCGGATGTGTGTATATTGGTAGAGCGGATGAGCGGATCCTTTTCATAATCTTAATTTATATTTTTGCTTTATAGGGAAGTGTATAGAGAAACGTTTCAACAATGACATAAACAGATAGATATAAGTGCGAAAGTGATGAAAATCTAAATTGGAGACTTCAGATTGATGGCTAGAAAAATAAGAACTTGACATTGACTGCATTGATCAAAAGTAGGGTTTAAGAAAGAGTCGATGGATTAAATTTCAAGTCAAACTTTAAAAACTTTTTGGGGTGTCCTCTTTTTAGTTTTTCACTCAATGTGGGTGAGGCGCAGTTTAGGTCTATTTGAAATTTGTAATTCCGGTCAACTTAGGTTTTTCAGGTTCAAAAGTACCAAGGATAACATTTTCTTCTCACAATGGCTTATTTAAAGCAAAATTTTATAAGGCCTTATTTTTAAAAACCCACCAAAGTGTCTTTTGAATAAAACAAAACTTGAATCAAAAGTTTAAACTTAAAATATTTTAAACAACTTTATAGGAGAAGCTTGGTTTTGTGTGAATTCTTAACCTTTGGAGATGCTTTAAAACAAATATTCTTAAATTCAAGTGCTAAATTATTACTCCAATTTATTTATGAAAATCATCCTCACCGAAACCAACAAAAAACCTAAACAAAACTGATAAAACAATTTGCCACTAATAAAACATGAAATGTTGACTTTCGCCCTTTTAATATGTCAATCATACCAATAAAACCTTTCAACCATCAAATACAAACAAAAAAAAACACAAACCTCGCGCTATGGCCATCACACATCACGTAGCTCATCAATCATTCATTGATTTCACTTAACAATATAAAGAAGGCAATTCTAATCGGAAGTCGCAATGTTGCCATTTTGTGTGATTTTGTTTGAATGTCCCTAGTGGCATCCACACACATACACAATGTATAATTTATTATAAGACAATGTTATGTACTAATTGTATGACAAATTTGAAATCCGATATAACCTGTCGATTTGTCAAATGAAAGGCGTTGAATGGGGCAAGTTTTAGCTGTTCAAATCAAAACTGCTAAAACTCACTCGGGAAATATTATTTTTAGAGATGTTTCTGAGTTAGAATAAACGGATATTCGCTCTGGACTAGAGAGCCAAAACAATTGATGAAGGTGTCAAAAAAAAGTAAAAAATATATTTAATTTATAATGTCAAACAAAATAGGCTAAAAGTGAGTACTCAACTTAGGGGATAAAAATCACTTTCAAAAACTCATATAAGAAAATGGAACTTTGAAAATCAAAACCATCAATTATGAACTTTTCTATAGAGACACCTCAATCCCTCATCATTTAAGCCATAAATAAGGTAAATGACAGAGTGGTACGAAAAAATAAGGTGTTTCCAAAATAGTGAGTAAGAATAACTCCCACACTTTTTGATACGAACCACAACCACTTTTTTAACAAAAAACCAAATACATTATTTAATCTCTCCAAAAATCGAGTGGCAACACTGTGTCGGAAGTGTACAACAAAGTCATGAAATTTATTACCAAAAATAACACTGGACGGACAATCAACATCCTTACGCTGATGCCTATATAAAAGCTGATTCCCTTCAGCTGACTCACGGTTTGTTTACTCGACCAGAAGTGAATACCTAACCTACATGAATGTTATGTAGTAGTTTATTCGAGACATAAAAACAACCCACCACCTTATTCTAACGAAGTATTAACCGCGTTAGTCAATGTGACTCCGGCCAATGAAATGGACCATACCAAAACACAGTACTGCCCGGGCCATGAGGAAAAATACAGACACGGTTTCGATTGATTTTCACCAATTAAATTTACTGAACAACAGAAAATTCATCGCGTTATATCAAATTGTATCGAGTATCAGTACCGTTAAAGGACCTAACTAGAAACATCTGGGCCATAAGAATACAGAACAAGCTAATGTAATGTTAAGGAGTATTCGTATAGGACTGTGTTTGTGTTTTGGTTGGTTTAGTAGTGTTTGTATGAGTATGGGTATTTTGTCTTTATCCTTTTGAAGTCAAACATAACCTTCTGTCATGGCTGGGGCTGCTACTGCTCCTGTCGCTACTGCTGTTGCTGTCATTCGGGCTTAAATGATCTCGTTAAAGTTCGAAAAGGTAATAAAATTCAATATCAATCGACCAGCACATAGAACAGACGCGTTACGAGGATAAATCCAAAAAATAGAAGGAAACAAAAACAAGCAAAAGGGATTTTTGTTTATTACTAAGGGAGGTTTGAGAAATGCGTACATACACATATCCGTTGACCGTTTTGTTGTCATGGATGACCAAACGATATCAATAAAGAAGAAAGAACTTTTTTCCTTTGTAACATTTGTTTTTAACAAAAACACAGAAGGTATATAAGGTAGGTAATTATTTTTTTAAGCATTAAACTTGAGTGATATATCCTTGATAAAAGGACATAAATAAACTCATAGAAGAGAAAAACATGAGATTTTATTGAGAAATAAATAAAAAAGGTCGAGGAGAAAATCAAAAAGATTTTATTTCAAGGTAGGTAGGTATTTGATTTCGTTAAGTACTTAATAGGTATCCAACAAAAAAAGAATCTCTGCACAAATATACCTTAATGATTTTGTGAAAAAGGCCAAAGTGATTAATAGAATGAAAGAAACGTGGCTATTTTTTTAATATTAATAAATATGATATCACAAATTAAGATGAGGTTACAGAGTCAAGCTTAAAATATGTTTTGGGGTAATATTTAAAGATTCCATAAAATATTATCGAAAAGAATCTTAAATGTAGAGAGTTTGCTTGATTTGCCTACCATTTTATCTAAGTCACTCGAGGACTGTAGGTTTTTTGATGAAAAAGTTTTAAATATCTTTCTACACATTTTGGCATATTTTAAGATCAGTACATTTTTCGAAGTTCATTGTAAATGTGATTTAAGTATTTTTTGTAAGAAAATGCATAAAGCACTCGAATCATTTAAAACATTCTCAAAGCATACAAATATTATCTACTTTTTTCATGCTCAGAGTAAGGTTTGTTTGCTATTCTTTCGTCACGAATTGAAACTTTTAAGAAATGTTTAAATGCACGGTTGTTATTTAAAAAAAACACTAGGCATAGGTATATAGAAATAGCGATCTCAAGGCAACCTAGCCTAAGATCCAATTAGCGCTGTAGTGCGCCGTTTTGATACCAAAAACTCGATTGACCTGTGATTGAAAGCTTGACTGATTTATAGAGAAGCTTCATAGAGATTATGTTAGAGCCATTTTGTCGCATTGAGAAAAAGGATTAGGTCTCTAATCTTTTTCTCAGATAGCTCATCAAGTTCGTGAAAGAATGCTTTTCCAAAGTATTTCATTCTAGTGTTTGCCAAAGCAGGACATTTGCAGAGGAAATGGATTATTGCTTCACTTTCTCTTTGGTCACTACAGCTACGGCAGAAGGTGTTGTAGGAGATACCCAACTTCTCCGCATAAACTCCTATAGGCCAATGTCCGGTACAAACCGCAACAATCCTGGCTATGTCTTGCCTTGGCCTGCATAGAAGATCGTTTGAACGGGTTTTAATATAGGTGGGCCATATCTTCCTAGATATAATGCAGTTGGGTACATTGCTCCACCTTCGATTTGATTCAGTTTAGTAGATAGAAAAGATTTTACCCTTCATAGCACCAAGAGGAATGTTAACCATTTCCGCTAGTGAGCTATGAAGGGCCGATCCTTGCCTGACTAGCTCGTCAGCCCGTTCATTTCCCACGATACCACTATGGCCCGGAACCCAGATAAGGGTGACACCGATGATAAAATTCAGGCTCGCAAGCTCTTCGCAACAGTGCTGGACCAATTAAGATGAGGATATGGCCGAGTTAATGGCTTTGACTGCTGCCTGACTGTCTGTAAAGATAGCCGCATTTCGGTTTTGGTTTGAAAAACGGTAGCAAAGTCAGGAAGCCTAAAGGATTTGGCTACATTTAGGGACTCAGAAAAGATCCCAGAACCAACTCCTCACTCCATCTTTGAGCCGTCAGTAAAGATGGTTGTGTCGAAACCTATCGACACGATGTCATCCTCCCAATGTTCTCTGGATGAAAAAATAACTCTAAAACCCTTACTAAGGCTCAAAGTAGGAGTGCAGCAGTGAGTGCCTACCGAAATAACATCTGAGGAAATCAATTTCGTTGTGTTGCTGTGACCATAAGGTTTTGACAACCAGCTGTTTGATTCCTTCAACCTAATAGCGCTGCAGGAGGCTATGTATTTAATAAAAAGGTCGATTGGTAGAAGATCCAGAATAGCGTTTAAGGCGTCCGTTGGGCAAGTACGCATGGCCCTGTGGTGCCCACGCAAGCTGTTCTCTGAACCTTCTTTAACTTATCAATATTATAGGCTTTGCTTAGAGCAGGCCACCACACAATCGGTCCATATGTTAAAATTAAATTAAAATAGCACTAACTTAGCAAATAAAACCCTAATTTAATTTCAAAAACCAAAAAGAGGCTGGGATGCGACCAACACTGATAACTTCCAATCCCGTCTGTCGATTCCTCTTTCTTAAAAGTTTGTAGGTTTTCGTGTTGGGTAAAAAAAGTTGTCAGTTGAAACATCAATTTTTACCAAATTTGCGTACAATTGCTTGTAGATTTTATTTTTACTGAATATCGAAAACAATATTTTCTGTGTTATGAAAAAAAGTTTGAACACAATATTTTTAATTTGAAAAGCTATTTGTGTCGAAAGTAAATTTTAACTAAGTTTTAGTTATAAGGTTTTATTTTTTATAAGAAAACTGTCCATTCGATTTTTTTCAAATTCATATTCATATTGTTGAGAACAATATTTTTTAAAAGATAAAAGTAGTTTAAAACCATTATCTCAGAGTTTTGAAAAGATATATTAGTCGAAAATAAATGTATAAAACTTTTATTCAATTTTTTGTTTAGGTTTTTATTTTTTGTAAAAAAACTGTCAATTGGATTTTTTCTCAAAATTTTTAAGAATGTTGAAAACAATATTTCTTATAAGTAAAAATTAGTTGAAAGCAGTAATTTTAAAATTTTGAAAAAAAATTTGAGTCGAAAATCAATTTTTACCAACTTTGCGTAATTTTTGTTTAGGTTTTTAGTCTTGTTGTAAAAAAAACTGTAAATTCGATTTTTCTCAAAATTTTACTTGATGTTAAAAACGTTTTTTTCGTTGCATACGATTGTTTTGGGACCTTAAAACCTCGAGAAATGTCACAATTTTCTATTTGACAAATCGGACAAAAGCACAAAATTAAAAAAAAAAAAAAAACAAGTTTAATGGAACCAGAGAAAGGAAAACAATGTCGTTTATGCTCAGATCTATGTTGATAGGTATTGTTATACACATATTATGGCAAATAAAGTAAGTAGAAAGGTATACACTTAATATCATAAAAAGAAGCTGGGATGCGACCCACACTAATAACTTCCTATTCGTATTCGTTTGTCGATTTGTCTTAAACTTTAAGGAAATATTTATAACAATAATTTGTAAAGGGTACAAAATTTTAAGCGATTACCATTCCTTGTCCTCATAATTCTTGTGTCGAAAAATGTTTATTATCAGTTTTTTTATGGTTTTGTTCTGAGTTTTCGTGTTAAATAAAGTTTTAACTTCAATCTTTCTAAAAAAATTACCAAAAGTTAGCATCAATATTTTGAAAATGATAAAATTATTGAATCTGTTTTTATTCCCTAAACTTTTAGTCCAAACCAAATTTGTAAAAAATTTGGTAGGATTTTTATTAATTTTTTATTTCTTAATAAAAAATACAGATTGTATTTTTCTAAAACTATGGCACAGAATCAAATAATTTTGAAGTCAATACCTTTATTTCTTCACGAAATATTGAGAATTTTAATTTATATGAAAAAACTGACTTTTGGATTTAAATACAAATTTTACTGAAGGTTGAAGACAAGATCTTATACAAAATGAAATTAATTTAAAGTAAACGTTTTTAATTTCTGATAAGATACTTGCATTAACACACACAGACATCTCTCTAAAAATCTTTGATTTAGCTCATAGGGACCATGAAACGTTCGGTCGAGAAGTGTCAAACATTTCAATTCGACATAACGGAACTGTTACAGTGACTTTCTATGAGAGGTAAACAAAGGATAATGTTTAATAAGTTGTGGGTTATAAAATAACCTGAGTTCGAAATAACTTGGTTAAAAAATGTTACAGTGTTAAAAAATAACCTATGTTACAAATTAACCATTGGAAAATAAACTGTGCTTTAAAATAACCTTATCCATGCAATATTGAGCATATTTAATTTATAAATTAAAACCAATTGAAACTCACTTTCTTTAAATATGAAACAATGTATTAACTAACCTAAGCTTACAATAATGTTATGAGCTTCATACGGCAGTTGTAGAGGTGTTCGGACAGCGCCATTTCGACCGAAAACGTGAATAGCTTTTTGAATACTGGGCTGACAAAATATTTTAGCTATGTCGTGGCATGATGTGGGAGAAGGCTGAAGTTTGGACACCGTTCGTCTCATATCCTTCACGAAATCAGTTTTCGTTGAGTGACGAAAAAATCTCCTGGGAACCGAAACGTTGTTCCAAAAATCATTTCTGCAGGAGTAGCCTTGATGTTTTCTTGAAATTGGAGCATAAACCCAGCAAAATCATAGGTAAAACATCGCATCAGTCATCCGTCTCATAGCGAAGAATTGCTAACATTCGATGCCATTTTTCAATTTTCCCTTTTGATTGGGGATGGTAGGATGTTGTCTTACCATCAAATTGACTCGGGTTAAAATATAACCTGGGTAATACAAAATAACCGAGCTGATGGCTATGCGAAAGCTTTATAAAATTCGTTATATTTTTTTTCAAACTGCATTAAAATATTTATAAATAAATGAATTACTTACTTACTTACAAAATAACCTTTGTTAAAAATGTACATTAATTCAAAAAGAAGCTGGGTTGTAAAATAACCATTGGTTTGAAACAAGGCTCTAAACACACTTACTCTTTACAAAATCTTATATTTTCCATACGAATTTAAAATTAATGCACATGAAAGAATTAACATTTGGTAAGTAATTTCATCTTTATTAGATTTTCTACTACACGATGAAAAAACTCTTGCCTATAGAGAAATTAATTATGCCTTAATAAAAAGATATATCATTCTTCTTAAAATTAAATTTTCTTAAAAAAAAATCGTTTATATATTCTTTTGACCAAAATTTAAAAATGGCTCACAAGTTAGATTTTTTTTGTTGTACGACTGCAAGAAAAAATAATTATGATAATTTGGTAGCAATAACTTCAAATATGGTAATATCGGTTATACCATTTAATTTTACTAAGAACCATTTTATTTTTCAAAATCGAGTTGCTAAATATATGCAAGTAAATTGTTATTGTTCAGGTACAACTTAAATATTTTCCTATTTATTCCTTTCATAACTAACTAAGTGTTTATTTGTTTTTTGAAAATGTAATTTTGACTCATGTCTTGCGGTATTAACAAAATTTCAAGCGTCCCTTAAAAAGCTTCAAAATTATGAATCAAAATATTTGCTTAACATGTATGCTCCAATTGTGAAAAATTTTATCTTTCAAATTAACAACAAATTTAAAGAAACATTTCCAAAAAGCATACCTTCATATTTATAATGTAATGTAATGTTAATGTACATTCTTGTTTTAAACCTCAAAAGCAATGAAGTGAGTAATACAGACAGAAGCAGCACGCAAAATTGCTTTCACATTTATGAACCTTCTTATATGCACATATAAGTGTGTATGAATATAAGTAGATAAAGTATGTATGTACATAATTATAAGCATAGATCATTCTTGTGGCTCAAATCACTTGACATAGTTTCTTTAAGACAGCAATTCAAATATTAATCAATTTGAAGAAGATTTGTTACGCTTTCGTTGTAGAAATATGTGAAATCATTATTTATAAGACCCTTCTATATTATACGAGTATGAAAGAGTATGTCTATAATTGTTCTAGAAAAATAAGAAAATCAATAAATTAATGTAGTAGTTATAGAGCTTATAATACAAAATTCCTCAAGTTTATCCATCACAGGGTCATATAAAGAAGATTAAACACACACACACAAACTTACTTGCCATTAAGTATAACAAGTATAACCTATACAAAGATATATGGGGGAAAAAATAAAGCCTATGACTTAATTTTCAAACACATCTCCTTTAATCCAGCCCCCAAGTCATATCATCCCTTAGCATTGTATATACAAGAGTGCCATCATGAGGAGCTTGTGCTTCAACTTAGCCATCATAGATAAAAGAGAAAACGAAAATAAAGCATACCGCATCCATATAACATATAACCTACCCTATAAACCAACCCCTTAAGAGAAGTATACAACTTTCCACATTACGATTATAAAGTATCTTCTAAATTTTATGTGACACGAGTGATTACAAATTAAATAATTGATACCCTTTTCCACTGTACAAACATAGGAAATGAACAAATTAAAGTCTTATTTTGGTCTTATGAACTTTTTCTAGTTTTTTTGATTTTATGCTAAAGAAAATAAATAACTTTTTCCTTTTCAAAATGACGGAAGAAATTTTATCCCAATTAAAATTGTTCGCATTTAATATTCCTCTCAAACGGAAGGTTTATTTGATTGAATTTTTTGAATAATAAACTTAAAATCTTATTCCTCAGTCATTTTGTTTTAGAAATTCAAATATTGAAATAGAAAAAGACATTAAAAAGAAATAGCAGGAGGGTGGTAAGAATATTAAAATACCGATCGTTGTATAGTGTATAATTATTCTGGCATCAATCTGTCACCGTTTTATAATTATATTGCCATCGATACGATAATAATGTCATAAAATTATTATTTTCTCATTTTCAATATTTCTGTTACATAAGTATGTATATTTATTCCTCTAGGCCCCATCATCATTCCTATGGAAAACGATATGGTCGAGTTGAGAAATTTTCGTAAGGACGAAGATGAATTTCTTGTTGTTTTTTGCTTAAAAATAAAAGAGTGAAATTTGAGTAGTTCTTGGAATTATCCTCATTAGCCCGTTTCTGCTTGGTAATGAAATGATTGGCATAGAGAAACAAAATTATATCGGTTTTGCAGTTTTTATTTTGTTATTTCGAAAATTAATTTATTTTTACTAAAAATTTATTTAAAAAAGGCTCAAACTGTCATTTAAGGTTTTAAATTCGAAAAATCTTTATTAATCGAACATTTATATAGAACGAATTAAGATTCTGGAACAAAGTTTTAAATTACTCATTTTGAAGTAGTAATCGTTAGCTTTTTACTTTCCCAAACTTTTAATCCTTTACAAACTTCTAAATACTAGTTTTTTTTTGTTTTTAATAAAATGGTGAATAAAAGTTCTAAAAAAAACAAATCTGAATCTGTGGTGGAGGTGTCAGGAACTGAGTATTCATGTTAGGAAAATAACTTACAAATTTAGCACAAATTTCTTGATTCTCACTTTTGTAAAATTTTAAGGGATATTAAAATTCGAAAAGCATTTAAATTTAAATTGAAACTATTAAAAATATTTATTTTAGAATAGTAACTGGAAATTTTACAAAATCGTTTGTTGTTTTTAAGCCATGATCACTGACGAAATGTGTTTTTTACAAAACCAATGTTCATAAATGAACATGATCTGTAGATGGGTGCAGCTGCGCATTTTCACGAAATTATTTGAATCGGTCCTTCGAGCCGAATTAACAGTTAGCGATTGAACCAACAAGAAAAAATAGTTTGAATTTTCAATAACCAATAAGGTAAAGAAATTCAAACTAAAATAAAAAGCGTTGGTTAAAAACTAAACAGCGTTGGTATTTTGAGCACAGAAATTGAGCTCAGCCAACACAAAAAATAAGAATTAAAAAATTCTAAGCAATATAAAACGATTCTCGATTGTTCTTAAGTTTTCCCCCACCAGTGGTAAGAGACTAAGATATGAAATAATCATTAATTAAAACTGTGTTTTCAGAACTAAATACTGACAAGCGTACACGTGGATAAACAACGTTTGTGAAAAAAAAAATTGTGATGTGAATGTAATTAAAATGTATTCAGTGATATCCAAAAAGTGCCGCTGTAAGAATAAAAATAACTTACATTGATCAACGAGTTGTGAGTTGAGGCATAGCGACCAAAACAAAAATACCTCCAACGAAAATCTTTAAAAGTTCTTTTAATTAAAACAAAATCAAAATGGATTTAGAAAAAATTGCGTCAGCAACTCAGGAGCTTGAGATCAATTGATTTAAAAGGATTATAAATATCCTTAGAAAAAAAACCGGCGACTTTTGTGTACTGGAAGAAGTTGGTAGACACAAAATAAGGTATTTGGAGATTCTGTTTGAAGAAATGGAAAATCTCTATACCAAAAAACTCTTTAAACATAGCAGTATAGAGGTGGGAGATTTATACTACGAAATGCTAGAAGAGTATTTCAAAGAGGTTCCCAAACTTAAATATCGTTTAAAGAATGGAGAGTTGAAAATTGTGTACTGTCCAACAGAATCGAGCATAGATAATCCGCAAACCATAGAGAAGCCCAACAAAGTTCAGAATGTAGGTAAGGATACTCTTAAACTCCAGTACAAGAATACGAACGCAGTTAATGGTGACAAGTCGCTATTCGAATTGGTCTCAGAGGCTACACCAAATGTATCAATCAATTGTGAAGAAAACGAAGAAGTATTTTTTCTGCACTTGACCAGATAGCAGACTAATGAATCGTTTAAATATGATAAAAAATATGATAAAAAGCAATTACACAATAATGTATTGCTAACGCCAACGAATATCTAACTGGAAATGGAAGAAATACGTACCGAAGAAACAACGGTTGACGAAAACGGTGTGTTCTCAACAAAGTGCAAAGTAATTGGAAATCTGCACAAGGCTGATTTATTTCCGTTTAAAGAATTCAAGGAACTAGGTGTACGAAAACAAGTACCCTATAGTTCGATTTCGATGCAGATAAATTCGAATTATAATAAGAATCAGCACACAAATAACATAAATATCAATCTTGAGGACATAATCAAAGACACCTCATGTCAAAAGTATAATCTTCTACACCAGGAAGTTATACGGAAACAAATTCTCACTACAAATCTTCGTGTATTTTCGACACTTCAGCTAATTCAATAAGTGACACAATTTCTAAAAGTTTGATTCAAATAGAACTTAAGTTAGAACGTGACATCTTTGCCATAATTTTAAATGGAGGCTTTGGAAATACCGTCGCAATCTCTATCAGAAACAAAACTGTAATGGTTATTTAGAATATTGTTGGTAAATTTTTGGTAAGGTTTAAATAAAGCCCTTCTATTTGCAGACAATGTTGTTTTTTTTCTTACATTCTAGAAACGCTCCAACTAATGATCAACCGTCTCGAACAATACTGCAAGCAATTTAGACAAATCGAAGGTGATAGTATTTAAAAACGGTTTTGTCAAATTGGCTACAAAAGACAAATGGTATTTCAACCATGAACTTATCGAAGTTGTCAAACCTTATAATTACATTGGTCTACTTATTACAAGCAACCTGAATATAGAAAGCTTTTCTTAAAACAGAATGATCAAAGCGAAAAGTGCTATTAATTCCTCATGAAAAAACTATTTGCTCATTCTGTAATATGTCGAAATTATATTTCAAAGGAAAATGTCCAATATTAAAAGAGTTAAGAAGGAACTTTCTTGGTGGAAATGGGATACATGAATATGATATAATAACACTTTTTAACTACGAACGATATATAATGAATTTATAGAAAAAACTTAATACAAAAAAAAAGCTTTAGAAACACTTTCTAAACACGCGATTTTTAGTGTAATTTTTGTTTGCTTTCTCTTTTAAAACACTATAGTTTTTTGTATGTTTTCAAAATTTAAAACTACAATTTATAACGTTGGATTGTCAATCGAACAGCCGGCAATATCATGCGATTTAAAAAAAGATTGAGCAAAACTTCTAAAAAAATAAATAAACAAATTAGGCGGTGCGACAGTCCGTTAAGAATTACAGTATAATCACTTAATTCTCAACCATTCCTTTTTCACTAGACTTTTTGAAAAAGTGATGAAAGTCAGATCGGGCAGATCAACGGAAGTTGATATCCGATACTATACCAGTCTTAACAATAGAAAATCACAGCTGCTATTTATATTGATATAACCAAGGCATTTGATACAGTGGATCATGAAATTTTAAAAACTTGGGTTTAGATAGGATAGGATTTATTATCAAATGGTTTTGTTCATATCTTAAGGTTAGAGGACAAAGAGTTGAAATAAGAGATTCCTTTAGTGGACCTTTAGATATAGCTATTGGCGTTCCCCAAGGCTCGGTTCTAGGTCCCATTTTATTCATAAAATATATAAATTCTATCTTCTACCTCGACTTGAAGGGTTCTGTAATAGGTTTCGCTGATGGTATTGGTTGTTCATATTCGAATAATAGATTTCGAATTGTAGATTTAATAGCTGATATTAATTACGATTTAGAGGTTCTTAGGCATTGGTTCGGTATGCATAAGCTTGTCATAAGTGATAAAACTAAGCTAATGTTCCTTAATTTATTTGTATTTTTATAATACGAGGGTCGTTTGAAAAGTCCGTGCAAAGTCAAACAGATGGCACGTCTTGAATGAATGCACACCAAGTTTTAGCCAGGTCGGTCTTTGGTTTGTGTTTGACATTCGTTTGAATTGAGGAAGTCAAAAAAATGAACGAAAACAAATTTCAGTGCAGTGTTGCAAGAATGGTTTGCAGCTGTTCCAGCAAAATCCGCAGGACTTTAAGCTTGTCGTTTCATCACTGTGGATGAAACATGGATACATTACTACACTCCTGAGACGAAAGAGCAATCTAAGCAATGGGTTGCTAAGGGGAAATCTGCACCAAAAAAGGCGAAGACCGTTCCTTCGGCTGGGAAAGTTATGGCGTCTACCTAAATCGACTATCTGGAAAAGGGTAAAACCATTACAGGTGAATATTATTCATTGCTATTGGACCGTTTGAAAACCAGGCTAAAAGAGAAACGTCCACGACTGGTCCACGAAAAAGTTTTTTTCCATCACGACAACGCACCAGCTCATACCTTAGCAGTTGCGACAACAAAACTATTGAAATTAGGATTCCAAATCGTTCTACATCCCCCCTCTTCGCCATACTTGGCTCCGTCAGACTATTATTTGTTCTCCAATATGAAGAAATGGCTGTCGAGAAAAAATGTCCATTCAAACGAGGAGGTGATTGCAGAAACCAATGGCTACTTTACAGACTTGGACAAATCCTATTATTCGGAAGGTATCAACAAACTAGATAAGCGTTGGACGAAGCAGACTACGTTGAAAAATAAAATATGTTTATCCAAAAAAAATAAGCAGTTTTTACTTTCGCACGGAACTTTTAAACGACCCTCGTATATATAATATTAGTTTGCAAGTAGTACTAGTCATAAACTTTATCTGGCCAGTAAAAAGTTTGGAGTTAGCAAAAAATGTATGTACTTTATCTAACAGTGACCTGAGTTTCAACTCCTCTTCTACATGCTTTATAATCGTTTATGGTTTATTGATTGATAATAAATTAAATTGGAATTTTCATTCTTCAAAATTGAAAAAGTATCTTTTGTCTATGACTTTTATTACTTTTATAATCTTAGAAAACTCGCTTCGCGAAAACTCCTAAAAACAGTTTATTAAAGCTTGGTTTAAGCGAAGTTGCAATATGGGCTTGTTTGTTGGGGAGGTTCCTTTAACTATAATATGCAACCTTTATGGGTTGTACAGAAAACTATTCTTAGGATTATTTGGAACAAAAACGCGGCAAGCATAGTTTTGAACTTTGCTTAAGATCAAAGATTCTTCCGCTTAAGCATCTTTATTTTTATAAAGTCTTAAACATTTTTTTCTTAATCAGAACTTTACTTTTTACAGGCTTCGAAGTCAGGAAAGTTTTCTTGCTCAAGTATCACCTCACAAAAAACGTTGCTTTCTAAACTTTTACGCACCCAGAATTTTTAACAAGCTACCTCTTGAGATTCGTAGCATCCGTTCCTCATTTGTGTTTAATAAAAAAAAATATACAAAAAAATAAATGAAAAAATTTCAACAACATATATTAAATATATTTAATCATAATGTTTCAGCCCACAATTGTCAATTGTTGAACATTTGAATATTTGTTTTAATTTGTTAACTTACATGACTGCATCCACTGTCTTCTACTACAGGATGCATCCTTTATTATTTACAATAATAAATTTGTATATTCACTCTGTCAATAATGTTATCCATATACTCGTATTAGGAATTATTATATCTACACTTATTTTACAAATTGTGTTATTTTACTTTTCCATTATTTACTAGAAATTTTATTTTATTTATCTTGGAAATAAAAAAACTAATCTAAAATCTAATCTTAAAATCATATCTTTAATAATTGAATAAATATCTTGCTAAATGCAACTTTTTGTATTTAAAAATATGTAAAATATATTTTATTTGTTGAATAATTGTTTATATTGCACGTTGTAAGTTTAACCTTTAGACATACAAGACGGGTTTATCCCCTTGAAAACGTTAAGATTTAAAACCAATTTATACAAAAAGGACAAACATCTGAAAGCACATAACTTCCAGCGACCATTGTATTTAATCTTCAAAGCTTTTTTTTATTTGTATGATAAAATTTTAGGCCTCTTTCACGGATACACGGTTGACAATAAAAAGAAATGCTTTATACTCACAACAAAAGCAAATGCTTTTGATGATATAATAATGAAAATAAGAAAAAGCCAATTTTCATCATGAAATTATAAAGATTTATTTATATCTGTGTTTTTTATTTAATAAGTTTCTCTTCTAATATTCAGTTAACTTTGTTCTTTACGAATTAATTAACTTTAAAAGTACTAAGCCAACCTGACCTAATTTAGTTTTGCGAGGACTAAAATGAGTTGAGTGTGTGTGTGTGTATGTTTTTTAGTTACTTTTCATTATTACTTTCTTTTTTAAGAGGATGTGTGTGTGTATAATATCGTCGAGTATAAGTTTACTTTATAAACATTATATAATCTTCATAAGTCATTAATCAAAACCACAAATCCTTTTCATTAAGCTTTGTTCTTGTTAATTGATTGCTGCTATATAAGTATACGAGTGTTGGCTATATGTTTGTAGATGCAAAGATATAATGTGTATGTACATATACTTGGTTGTTTATTGCCAATAAAATTAGGATTATGGTTCATTAAAAGTGATTATGTTTCTAATTTTATATAATAAAACCCACATTAATTGTGAAGACTTTGGTAATTAAATATTATACGTAAAAGGTTAAGAAGGAAACGCATACTACCGCACATACATATAGTATATATTTAGGTAGTGTATGTGTATCATTTGCTTTGATGAGAAATACAATTCTTAAAACGCCACAATATTTCTTACCTTCTACAATTAATTCGAATATAATATATTTTATTTTTTTTATTTTTGAATGCATTATTTTAAGTTTATTTTATCTAAACAAATGGATTTGAATGGAGAGTCATCGATTGATAATACAAAATCTAAAAATTAAATCATTTCTAAAACCATTATTCGAAATTATATTAACATTTATTGCGTTGTCGTCTCAAATTTCGACTGAATTGTAAAGTAATATATTTCCCACAACGGTATATAATCAATATAAAATTAAAAATTACTGCCATAATCTACTCAGATGTTAATTTTAATATCACAACAAATAAATATGTTGTAAAAGAGAGTACACAAAAATGGCGTTGAGATTAATTTCAGACAAAAGTTGATGATTATCTTTGCTAATGTAATTGAAAATCCCGTCCGTATTGAAGCTGGCTACATAGACATAAATAATACATTTTATTAAATATTAAAATACAAATATCATAAAAAAAAAAAAACAATATTTTGACTACATCGAAAAAATATTTTCTTAGAATAGAAATCGAAAATTTCTTTTATACCAAAAATGTTAAAATGAAAATCCTTAGTAAACTTTTCATGTAAGTTTTATTAATATTCTTTTTTATTTGAAAATAAGAATTAAGTAAAATTATAGGACAAACCATTCACATGATGGTTTTTTTAATTTTAAAGAAAAATATCTCACTTTTTAAACATTCGGAACTTTTGTTTCTTTTTGGAAAGGAGCAACATTTTTTTTTAAATAGTGAACAAAATTTAATCTTCTTATATTATTGATCGAACCAAAATTGATAAAGCTTGTCATTCCAAAGTAAAAAAAAATGTTTTCCCTAGGAAGACATTTAAAGATCTAACCCTTAATAGAAAAATCGTTTCAGCATTTGAGCTTAGACAGTTAGACTTCTGTCCGCCTGACTACTTTTTTTTTGTATATTATCTGTCATTATAATCTTGTTCAAATCAAAATCACTGACTGACAACTCTCAACCATTTCTGTGTGCGAATACTGTTGTCAGGGATGGAAGGGACCTACAGTTTTAAGCCGAATCCGAAGGGAAAATTTGAGAAAGCACTTTTCATGACAGGAATTACTCTTGGAGAATTTGTCAATTCCTCGCAAGAGGCAGTACCCGTGAAAAAAACTTTAGGTGGCATAATAACCATCATGCCACGGGTACTACTATCTTGTTCACAATTTTTAATTTGGGCTATTCTCTTATATATAACAACTTAAGTAACGTTCATTGAAAAACTGCAATAATATTCATTAAAATCTCAAAGAAAAAAGTGCGTATACGCCTCAGTGAACCATACTGTTTTATAGTGTGATTTTAAGAGAAAAAATACAAATTTTACGGTTTAAATCTTGGTTTTAGTACTTATTATCATTAACAGACTGAAATACTTGTGTATGCATAGTTTTTTCATTTTTACGTTCTTAAGACGAATGGTGTCAACATTTATATAAAATATCAACAACATTTTATTTTCTAATATTTAACCTTTCCTTAAGTAATGGTGAGTTTCTTGATGAATGAAAATACTCCATAATAACTCCTTTTCATGAATGAGGTACAAAAAGTTTGTTGAAATTTACAAACCATTTGCAAAACTGCAGTTAATTCCTAAGGTTTTTTAAGCTATAGGAATAAACAAACTGGGGCCCTACGATGTAACTCGATTCTACTTTTGATTCTATTCGAAACTCATATCCGATTCTACTTTCAAATCGTGCTACGCATTAAAGTAGAATCGGATGCCGGTTATACTAACTTGTTTAAAAAAAAATTGTACTTTCGAACGAGTATCGAGTTGTTTGACAGTTTTAAAAACAAAACAAAAAATAAAATATTAAATTTTTGTACAAGAATAAATATTACAAAAATTTACACAGTTGGAATTTGGTTTAATTTGCAAGGAAATGAAGAACGGTACGAGCAAATTGAACACAGAGATAATTCCAAAACAATTAAGCTGAGTGAGAAAAGGTTTGTACATACTACATATAAAGGGTGATTTTTTAGCTATTATCTTTTTGGCAACACTGACGCACGTTTCCTGTTTTGTTTCACTGCAAAACATCTTCAGTTTGGTCTATAATTTTACCATGAATCGCCTTATAAACGAACAACGCTTGACAATTTTTTAATTTTATAATCAAAATGTGTGCTCTGTTTAGAAAGTTCATCGCGTATTTCTTCCATTCTATGGTCAGTTTAATCGACCCAATGAAGCGGCTTTTCGGGCTATTGTGACTAGAAATTAAATTACCAACAAGCTTACGTAGAGTGCGAACTGAAGAATATATTGCAGCTGTATCGGCCAGTGTAACTGATGATCATCAATTATCGATTCGTCCCGTTCGCAGCAATTGGGTCTCTGTTACTCAACAACCTGGAAAATTTTGCGAAAGAATTTAGTTGTGATGGCTTTCAAAATACAGCTGGTGCAAGAATTGAAGCCGGACGTACTGCAACGTAAAATTTTTGGTGAATAGGCTAGTGGAAAGTTGGCAGAAAATCCACTTTTTTAACAAAAATTGTGTTCAGCGACGAAGCTTATTTTTGTCTCAATGGGTACGTATATAAGCAGAATTGTTGATTTTGGAGTAAATATCAGCCAGAAGCATTGCAAGAGCTAACAATGCATCCAAAAAAATTAGCAGTTTAGTGCGGTTTATGGGCTGGTGGCATCATTGGACCGTACTTCTTCAAAGATGATGCGAATCGTAACGTAACTGTTAATGGTGAGCGCTACCGTGAGATGATATCCAACTTTTTTTGCCCAAAATGCAAGAGCTTGACTGGCATGACATGTAGTGCCACATGCCACACAGCACGCGCAACAATGGACATGGACAACATTTTATTTCACTTTCGGACCGGTCAATTGGCTGCCTAGATCGTGCGATTCAACGCCTTTAGACTATTTTTTGTTAGGCTGTGTTAAAGCTCATGTCTATACAGACAGTCCGCTACAATTGACGCATTGGAAGATAACATTAAAGCATTTATTCGTGAGATACCGGCCAAAATGTTGGAAAGAGAATGCTTAAATTGGACGAAGCGGATGGACCACTTAAGGCGCAATTAAGGTCAACATTTGCATGAAATAATATATTAATATAACATTATATTATATGGACCATACCATCGATTCAAATAAATATTTCATGCATTTTTCTGACTTTAATTTGTTTTTATTTATACGATAGAATATTTGAACGCATTCTTAATGAAAAATATATACTTTTGTTTTAGTTTTGTTAAGAGCTATCGTATTTCTAAAGACGGATTTATGTTGTCACTTAACACCATGTTATCCGACATTTCTACTCTCAAAAGACAAAATGCTGTTCCGATTATCATTAAGTTATCAGCAGCATTGGAGTTTTTGGCAACAAAACCAAATCGGTGGTGACAAGAACGCTGGACTTGCACAGCAAATCATGTCAAAAATACTTGCCGAAGTTTTGAATTCAATCGAAAGAGTCATTAGCCCGCTGATGATGATTTCAAAATGAATGAGAAAGAGAAACAAAAGTCTAAACACTATTTTTGGTAAAAATCACGAATTCCCGGTTTAATTGGGTGGTAGATGGACCTCATATTCAACATTTTACTTACATTTTGACAAAAAAAAACAAACTTCGCTCGCAAACACATTTGTTGTAGAGTGATTATTTTCGATTTTGCATTGTTTTTAATTCTACTTTCGAGTTACGTAGTTCCTCATTTATTCGCAAGTTCATAAGAATATAGTTGGCACTACTAAAACTATTCGATTCTCGTTTGTTCGAAAGTAGTCAAATAGATACATAGTAAACATTTTTTGAATTCGAGCAATTTCATTGTAGAATCGAGTTACATAGCAGGGCCCCTGTATAATCTTTTTCACAATAACATTTCAGTTTACCGATATGGTTTCTACAAATTTTTGTAGATAGCAAATCGAAATGCGTTCTAAAGTCGACGCTATTTACATTGATTTTTTAAATGCTTTTGACAGCGTTTAACATAATGTTCTCGAAAGATATATTGATTTCATTCTCAGGACAAAAAGTTATTTTAGTAGATAGAAAACAGGTGTCGAAAATTTGTAATGAGTTTTTTAAGGAAATTATAAATTTGCATGGTGTTCCTCATGGTAGTCACCTTGGACCACTTCTTTTTATCATTTTTATTAACGACTTACCATTACGTCTTATTTTTTCTAAATGTCTTCTTCAGTTCCATAAATTCGTTGTACGTTGCAAACAAAATTAAAATTGATTGAAATTGTTTAATTAAATAAGAAGTGCAGAGTTGTGACATTTTCTAGAAATCATAGTTCATTATATTATAATTATAAACTCGAGAACGACATTTCACAAAAATTATTATTTCCAAAAGGATCTAGGCATGATCTTCGATTCTAAAATGAATTTTTTAAGTAACATAGACCATGCGATCTCAAAAGCATACTCTATGCTATAGGGTTTGCTATTCGAAACTCAAAAGATTTTGAAGACCCCTATAAATTGAAAGCTCTTTATTCTAGTTTTTTCAGACCACATTTAGAATATTATAATTTGTATGGAGCCCCATTATTGCGTCTAGCATTTGTCGTGTGGATAAATTTCGAAAAATGTTCTCAAAGTTTGCCTTATGTAAAATTTTAATTGATCTAAAACCTTTTGATCAGAAAAGAAAATTAAACTAATACATTTTGATTTTCATGTCTTGAATTTTAATATTGACTGTCCGGTTTTGTTCTCTATTTTTTTTATTGATGGCCTTTCTCAAAACTTGCGAGCGCGTAAGTGTGATTTCTCAAATGTTCCTTAACAGAGTAATAATCCTATCACAAGAGCTTCTATGGATTTTAATGAATATGATTTTGCAATTGATTTCATATTAATTTTTTTATAATGCTAAATTCAAATTATGTATTTTATTTGTTTGTTATGAATATGTATAATTATTAGCCTAAGCAGAGTTATTAACTTTTAGGACTAATAAGTAAATAAATTTATTTAAGAAATAGAAAAAATTAAAACATAAATTACATATTTCACATTGAAGCCAGGTGTTTTAAAATTCTTTTTACAAACAGTAAAATTGCCTTAGTACTCCAGCTTTATGGAAATCCCATGAGAGCTGCTCTAAGTATATTAAAAAAAATATGTTCTTTTAAAGCAAAGTAACACATCATTTTCTTCAGTGCAAACGTAGTAGTTTTTCCCCATAAGTAAACTTAAACCTTACAAAATTGAAAATATATCATTGCAAAATATATATTTACCTATATACATTTTGCAACACATTAGTACGCCGCCGTAAAACAGAGCCTACATACAAGTGGGATTATATTTAAAAATGAAAAAAAATGATATCCTTCAAACTGTGATTTATATGTCTGAGATTTAAAATTATAATGTTGGCATAATTCGCATATTAATTGTTTTAATCAACATAACCGGTCATTTGGCATATTATTTTACTTTATATGTGTAGAATGTATATGTCCACTTATATGTGTATAAATTAAAACATCCGGCGTGCATAATATATTTATATGCAAGTCTTTTACAGAAGGATACTCCAACTCATTTATCTCATATGCATACAATTATTTTCCAAAAATATATCTCTCAGATGTATTAAAGTGTGTACAGTACATAATATACAAACGTACATAGTTAAAGTTGTGAGGTTCATATGAATTTATCTATATTATAAATGTAGAAGTTTACACCAACGCATGATATAAAGTGCATGAATAAATTGTAAGGACTTGCTTTCAGGATTCAAGGTTACTAGTGGAAAAGCGTGTAAATATACAATTTTTGACAGAGTGAATTTTGAGAGTATTTAAAAAATGATTTAAAATATGATTTGACGAATTTCCAATTGAAACTAGAATTAATGTTTGTCTGCTCCAAGAAATTAAGCAAAATGTATCTGAATTTTAAATTTCAAGATTTTTTCAGAGCCTCTTCCACTTAATTTCAGAGATACACTCAACAAGTAAGGTTCTGACATTTTTTAAACTTAGATCTTGACTTTATTAAGAAAATATGGCGGTTTAATTTATTTAAGTAAGATATTATAGTCTAAAACAGTCACGATGTAGCCAAAACCGACTTTATTAATTAAAGATATGAAAGCTTAATTTTTCAATTATTTTTAGAATAAAACCAATATTAGCCCTTTTAACGAAGGATGTTTCAAAAATGAAAAACAAACTCACAGAAACATTTTGATTAAAGGACATGCAAAATTAAAGCCACCGGAACTCATTCATTAAAACCGCAAAGTGGACGACGCGAAAATCCTTTAGTTTTTTTTGTTTTTATTTATTTTTTTGCGTCAAAAATAAAGGTAACGTTTTAATCTGTATATGAGCTTGTTTTTATGTTTTTTTTTTGGTTCTTTAAGCTTTATCATTTCGAATTTATTTTGTATATGGATATATTTTTTTAAGAGTGGGATTTGTATGCGTATTTATAGTCATTCCCTTTTGCGAATGATATTCAATTTAAAAAAAATATATATATGTATTTATATATTGTAAATCCAAAGAGGATGTAATTTGTCAAGCTTTAATAGAAATGTCCTTTTTTAAGTTTTGAATGAGATAAAGTTTTAAGTCTATGTGTAGTTAAATTTGAAGTACGTTCACATAATCAATAATTTGTTGCTATTTTAAAGTTTTATTTTAATTCTACTTTAAGACTTGATTCAGACATATCCACGGACTAATTACCTTTTAACCTAACTTAGGCCATAAACATTTTGATACAAAATAAAACCAAAGTTAGATACATAGAGATACCATATATTTAACATCATTAAACTCTCCTAAAATACTGACCATTGCATTAAAATGAACTTTGAGCCAAAAACCACAACATGTAGTTTTAACAAACTTAGAAACAATATTATTAGCCGAGGTATTTTCTAAAAGCTGATGTAGCCGTCAACAGGGTGCATTTTTATTTGAGATAAATCTAAATCTAGAACATTATAGAAGTAAAAGTAAGTTAAATATTAATTTTTAACTTCCTGTCAATCATAAAGGATTTTGTAACTAGCGAATTTTAAATTTGTTTTAAATCGTTTGATCTTATTTTTTTAAAAGTAATTTAGGTTCTTTAAATGGTTTTCGTAGAACTTTTTCAAAGTTTTAGATGATGTTTTTGAAACTTGATTTTTGAACTATGCTTCTGGAAATTATATATCATGATTTGGATACCATTAACTTATGTAGTGTGAATTGAAAATAATTAAGATTTTTATGATCTTAATCTGAATATCTGTGCATTAATGCCTACCGTCTAGAAACCTCTTTGCGTTTTATATATGTACCTCGAGAACCGGCTGAGATATTAACGTCAAAACATGTTTGTTTTATGATTATAACGTAAAATTTACAACGTTATTGACAGATTTAAAAAACCCTACAAAAACAACTGCTAAGTTGGTTAAGTTGAAGTCTTAAACCTGTGCGTAGTCAAATGTACAAAAAAAAGAGGCTCAGATGCGACCCACACTGATAACTTTCTATCCCGTCTGTTGATTTGTCTCGCTTCAAAGTTTGTAGGTTTTCGTGTTGGGTTAAAAAAGTTGTCAGTTGATTTATTCTTAAAAATTTTAAAATTACCAACAATATTTTTCATATCAAGAAATAGTTAAGTTTAAAAATCTAGTTTTGTTAAATAGATTTTTAGTCGAAAACAAATTTTTACCAATTTTAGTAAAACGTCTTAAATTTTTACAAATTGTATGAATGAAATTAATTTGAGAGATATCAAGAAACGAACATAAATTTTTACCAAATTTGTCTACTATTTCTTGTAGATTTTATTTTTTTTATGAAAAAACGGACTGTTGGATTTTTATAAAAAAAAATAACTGAAAACAATATTGTCTTTGAAATAAAAAGAGTTAAAAGACAATATTTTAAATTTTTTAAAGCTATTTGAGTCGAAAGTAAATTTTTACCAAGTTTTTTTAAGGCTATTTTTTTTTTGTTAAAAAAAAACTGTCAATTTGATTTTTCTCAAAATTTTTCCGAATGTTGAAAACAATATTTCTTATAACTGGAAATTAGTTGAAAGCAATAATCTCAAATTTTTGAAAAGATATTTGAGTCCAAATTCAATTTCTACCAACTTTGAGTAATGATTTTTTAGGTTTTTATTTTTTATAAAAAAAAACTGTCAATTCGATTTTTCTCAAAACTTTAAAAATGATGTTTAAAACGTTATTTTTCTTTGCACACAATTTTTTTGAAGATAATATCATTTTGTATTCGTAAAATTTTCAAAGTGAACATTTTTTTTCAGTTTCTTTGATTTAAAAAAAAAAGTAAATTGGAATTTCGTCCAAAAATTAACTTGTTAAAAATATACACGTTACAGTATACGATATGCATTTTAATTCAAGTCCTTAGCATTTTTGGTTCGTAAGAATTTTGGGTTAAACAAAATATTTTTTTTTATTTCAACTCTAGGGACCTTGAAACGTCGAGCAGTTTCATCATTTTCAATTTGAAAAATCGGATCCATTGCAAACATCGAGAAATGTCAAATTTTTTAATTTGATAAATGGAACCCATTACAATAACTTCCTTAGGGAAGTTAAAAATATAAAGAGAGTTTGAGGGGAAATTTTTGTATTTTTCCTGAAATCAAACTACTAAAAAGTTCATTTGAGTGTTTAAAATTTAGGATTTGAGTTTTGGAGAGGATGCCTAAAAACCAAAGTATATTAATAACGTGAAATTTTTCAATCATCAATCAAATAACATAAAAATATTGCAATCTTTTTTTAAATTTTTTTTGTTTTCTTTATAGTTTTTGCGTTCATTTGCAATATTTCCCTTGCACTTCTTACTATTCAGTAGCTTCATACAAAGAATGAAGGCACCTCTAATGAACTCAAAATAAATTCAGAAACTGAATACGAAGTCCTTGTCCTTAAGCATATTCAAATAAATGCAATCTTTAATTTAAAGAAATTGAATACTGCGTTCTTTTACACCAGCCTGCAAACCGATTTTGAATGGCTCTTCAAAATTCTTTCCTTTTTGTTGCAAAAAAAAATGTAACACAGCTGATCAAAAGCCCTAGTTCACACAGGACTGTAGCGCCACCTTAAGTTAAGCTGATTCAAAGATCAAAAACGGAACAGTTTAAAATTGCCCCTCCACAGACAATAAAAAAAATGTAAACATTATTGAAACAATTGAAAACATTAAAAGTTTTTAACAACCTCATTGGCTTGCGGTTGTTCCAACATGTGGAAACAAAATTAATTAAAAAATTAATGTTGAAATAATAAATAATTAGGTACACATTACACAAAAAACCAACATATTAAAAACAAAAAACTTTTTTTGTAAACAAATTGCACTCAAAACTTTGTTACACCCAGTATGCCAATACCTAGACATAGTTAAGCTGGTGGATGGAAGTGGAATGCTTTTACACGAAAATTACCAAAATCTGTTGTTTTGAAATTAAATTATGCCTATCTACATACATACATATTTGTTTCCTATAAGCTAAAATCCATACACATACATATGTATGCATGCGTGATTGTTTTGTTTTACCATTCCCTCAGATTGCGTCAATATCGAAAGGATTTTTGAACTCCGAAAAAAAGTTGCCACCATCCGTTTAAAGAATTTCGCACAATTTGGCTAGCACCATCAGCCAAAACAACCCTTTACCTTAGGACCTCTCTATCTACGAGTATAATGACCACAAGCAACCAAGCGGACAAGTTCATTGAACATTGGGCGTTTGAAAAACTTTCCACTTTTACTCCAAAGTATACGACCTTCTAAAAAAAACAACCTCTAACTCAACACCAACAACTTGTTATGGTGTTGGAGTCGACTCTATCTGCGCTTATAGGTATACAACAACACGAAAAGGTGAACAGTTTTGCCAGGAGGTTTGCTTACGTACGACCACATACACACACTCCTCCACGTATATGTACTATGGAACTCTAGGTATAGTGGAAACATTGCAATAATCAAACAACCCGTAAGGTAAATTGCTAAAAACGTTCGGTTTTTCGGAATCAATACCTGCCCTGGTTTGGCTGAACTCAGGTTACAAACTAAACTATAAAGCATAAGGCACAGGCATACATACATAGATTCCTATAGATACGACCAAAAGCGTATATACAACAGGTATAGCTTCCGTTTCCATCAAAAGGAAGACCATGATAACCCATCTGTGCGGTCGGTCTATGCGTGTGTAGGTGTTGTAATTTAGCCCAACTCACGGAATTTCTTTTGTTTTTGTATACAAATTCATCATCAAGCTCCCTTTATATAATTATTTGAGCCATAGTGTGGCAGGTTAGGGAGGATACACAGTTCCAATATCTTCTTGAACATTTTTATTGAGGTTTTTGTGACTAAAAATTAAACTACAAGAAGAAAAGGATTCCCTAAAAAAGTTTCTTAGATGGGTTTTAAAATTGGCGTGTTTGAATTTGATTGTCTTTTAAGGCTTGAATAGTTGTTCAAACAGTTTATACCCTTTGATCTTAATACGAAAGAAAAGGTAAACATATGAACGAAAAAAATACATTTATTGAAGAACAGGGAAAATTTTAAATTATGTTCAAGATGACGACTTATGTTTGAAGCTTCGAGATTCAACCATAATATGTGTAAAGTTTTTTCTTTGAGACATTTTTTTGATTAATGAAGTTGCCACTGTTTGTCGGTAGATGGATCTAGCAGTAAATGATAGTCGAGTTTACTATATCAAAAAATACAAGAACTTAAGCTTATGGCAAAACAAACAATTTGTCACATAAGTGAGCTTGTCGCAGCATCATATAGTTTTGTTTTTTACTATTTCCGGTAAGTTTTGACTTAAGCTTGTTTTCGTCGCTTCAAAGATGGTAGAATTTCGATACACTTTCGGAGAGGTTCGAACGATTCTACACTATTTCATGCCTTGCGTTGCTAAACCTATATTTTTACAAACAACGTTCTATCGAATTAGTCAGTTCCATTACCCCCCCCCCCCCCCTCCTTATCACAACAAGTAATCTAACAGTTATATTCACACATCGTGGAATGTTCTTCAGTTTAATTTTGTGCTTAATTTCGGACATTAAATCTATTTTAGAGAATCTTCTTTGAACCACACATGGAGAATGTGGAATGCATTTTCCAAATCAGTTTTTTCCTTCAATTTTGATATTCAAAACTTTAAAACTCTTAGGCACTGGTATTTTCTCTTAAATCATTTCCTATTTTCTTAAACCTCGTACAGTGTTTAAACCTTAAACATATTAAGGGTATTAATTACCCCTGTAAATTATAAGAACGCAAAATTGGAGGAGTTTTTTATGTTGATTCTTTCCTAACGGAAGAGCATTTTGCGACATTAAATTCGTCCGCCTTTTTGTAGTTAAAACACATTAGAAAACAAGAATCTTGTGATTCTCATGAAATAAAGCCAAATATGGTTGAGAGCAGTGATTTTTTCGCATGTGAGCAACTGATTAGGGGCAAGAAATGACGAATTTGCTTCATCACATCTTGACGTGTAATGAAAAACGAATGTTATACCCAACCAAAAAAAGAGACTGGGATGCGACCCAAACTGATAATTTCCCATCCCGTCTGTCGATTTGTCTTGCTTAAAAGTTTGTCTATATGTATTTTTTCTAGATTTTATTTCTTATGAGAGGACTGTTGGATTTTTATATAAAAATTACTGAATATCTAAAACAATACTTTCTATGAAATAAAATTAGTTTGAAGCCAATATTTTTAATTTTCGAAAAGCTATTTTAGTGGAAAGTAAATTTTTACCAAGTATTAATAGTTTTTTTTTACAGTTTTATTTTTTGTAAGAAAGCTGTCTATTCGAAATTTTTCAAAATATTATCGAATGTTGAAAATAATATTTTTTATAAAAAAAAATTAGTTTGAAGGCAATATTTCAAATTTTTGAAAAGATATTTTAGTCGAAAATCAATTTTTACCAACTTTTATTAAAATTTTTCTCAAAATTTTTTCTGAATGTTGAAAAAAATATTTCTTATAAGATAAAATAATTTTGAAGTCTAAATTTCAAGTTGTTGAAAAGATATTTGAATCGATATTCAATTTTTACCAACTTTGAGTAATGTTTTTTATAGATTTTTATTTTTTATAAAAAAAACTGTAAATTCGATTTTTCTCAAAATTTTATCGGATGTCAAAAACATTATTTTTCTTTGCACAAAATTGTTTGGAGATGAAAACATACTTAAGTAGTAAAATTTTGGAAGTGACATTTTTTCCAGTTTTTTGATTTATAAAAAAAACGTTAAATGGATTTTTTTTCAAAAAATATACTTCTTTGATATCACGTTACAATATATTATATACAATTTAATTCAAGTCTCTAGCGTTTTTGGTTCATAAGATATTTAGGGTTAACCAAAATTTTCTCCTTTTTTATGGTAAAAAAAAACCACCCACTCAATTTTCTTGAGAGCCCTTTCTGCGTCTTTCTGCCTTATTATCTGTGTAACAAAATTTATTTGAAGTTGATATCTCTGCTGGTTCTTGAGCTATGGACGACGAAAAAAACGTCGCGAACGTACGAACTTACGTTCACACGCACCACAGACATCTTTCTAAAAATCTTTCATTTCGACTCTAGGGACCTTGAAACGTCGAGAAATGTCAAAATTTTCAATTTGACAAATCGGACCCATTACAACAACTTCCTATGGAAAGTTTATAAAAATAGTTTGTTTCTATAAAGGATCATTAATGTCTTGATTTCAAGTTAGTAGGACTGGCAAATGACGTGAGAATTACGTGATTTGTTTTCATGGTTTAACAGCAATTGAACGTATCTTACCTATACCCTTTCTTTTTTGGTGAAAAAAGGTGAGGGCATTACTTGGGTTACTGGGGTTCTAGCAATGGAGGATAACAATGGTTTTATTGCATAAAAAGTTGCCTTATCGCGTAATTTTACATTTTGGCGATGTTATTGGATGACCGACAAGATTCGAAATCTTTAAATGTTTATGTGTGGAGCTCACAAAAAACCGTGTTTACAGGAATAACTCCAATACTATAGACGCTTTTAAAACTTATAATACTCATGTTATGACTAAGAAGCCATTCGAAATGAGCGAAAAAGTTGTTTATAATTACTACTTTATTTGGAGATGAGTCCATTATAAGTCCAAACTTTATCATTAAATAAAATGTTTATCAAAATTTTATCGTGGCGTGTTTTTCGTTAAGGTTTACTTTTAAAACCGAAAATTTAGTGACCCTGTTGAACACTTATAAAACACGGAATTTTTAACTTCGGTAACTTGGTAGCAATTTTCAGAATTTTCTTTTTGTTAAAAGAACTTTTAAAGCCAAAACTTTAAAATTCATAAACTCATTATATTAGAAATGATATATATCAGAGCTTTTTTTAAAATAAGGAACCTATTATATATTTTTCAATTTTACCGTAGACATTAGTAGAAGGGAAAAAAGCAAAATTTTTGCAAATGGCAATCTCAAGGCAACTTAGCCTGAGATCCAATTAGCGCTGTAGTGCTCCGTTGTGATACCAAAAACTCGTTTGACCTGTGCTAAAAAGGGAAAGATTTATAGAGAAGCTTCATAGCGATTATGTTAGAGCCATTTTATAATAATTACTATACTTCAAAGGGAATAATGATTAAGTTATCATATGAAAGATCATACAAATAATATTTCATTTCATGTACACAACGTTTTTCAAAGTTGCCTATTTTTTGAAAAGATCGTCGTACAACAACTTGTTTGAAAAACAATATTTTTGATTGACGTTAATAACACTTATTTGCAATTCAATATCTTGAACATGTGTTCTACGTAACAATTTTTCTTAGGCGTTTCACAATGATAATTAACTTTAAACATTATTCTATCTTTCTGTGTCTTCAACGACGCACTGTAGAAGGTTCTTCTAACATAACTTCTATAAAACTTTTAACAGTTTTGTTAAATTCTTTTTTAAATGTTTGTATAAGTTCTTAAAAAAATCATGCACTTTCAAGCCTAAGACATCGTTCCACATGTCTTTAACATAGTTTCCAAATAAAAAGACTGTAGGTTTAAAAGTAAGAACAAACTTTTCAAAAACCAACAGACACTGACAACAACTTAAATTGGCTTCCGTAGTTTTTCTGCATTGTTATTCCTTTCGGAAACAAAAATTCATTGATTCATCTTTAACGAAGCATCCAACTCAAGTCCTTTTTTATTTGTTCCTATTTCCGAACCAAAAAACCTTCCATACAAAAATGTTTCCACTCATTCTGTCTACCGACGACGACTGTCGACTATTTATTGCACCGTTTAATGTAGTTTTGTGTATTTTTTTAAAATAAAACATTATCCACCTACAAACAAAACCAACCAACCAGATGTTGTCACTTAACGAGCTCCGTTTAAAAAATTAAATGAGCATCACAGAAATTCATAGAAAACAAAACTACAACAAGAACTACACAAAATAGCAAATTAAGGCTTGGCTGGATCTAGCTGTCTGTCGCTATATGTACTTCAAAGGAACAAAAACAACACATCAGCGAGCGACGATGACGAAATAAGAGCATAACTAGACTATGACTATAAAAATGCACCCATATCTACGTGGAATTATAAAAAAGGATACAAATATAAGAATACAACTACCTACAATAGAAATAGACAGACGAAACTTAGTTGAGGGTGGATAATGGGGATGCAAGGGGGTGGTAAATAGAATCTGAAGAGTAGGCATTTTGCTTGATATCGGTGCATAAAAGAATCGAAATAAAATAAAAAAAAGGATTTTTATTTTCTGCTCCCATACGCAGCACTACTACAACACACACGCGCCCCACCGGCTGCCGCCTCCGATTTTTCACATGTGGAAGAAAATTTTGTACGCTTTTCACATTTACGCTTGAAAGCGGTGACAGCAAAGGATAGACTAATGCCATAAAAGTGGGTGAACTTTTATTTGTGTTCTTTAAGGTTGGTAGGACTTCTTTTTTTTGTATGATGACGATGATGAAGGATATAACATGTGGTTGACAATTATGAAAAGTCTGCAAGGATGATGATGATGGTGATGAATTCAAGGGACGGCTTAAAAATCTTTAATTGAATTTTTATTTTCTTCCATTTTCATTTTTGCTTTGATTGCAAATTTCCTTTTTATTAGATTTATTTTTTCTTTGTTGCTTAAATTAAAAGGATTTCTTGTATTTGGATCATTTACAACAAAAAAAATGTTAACTTAAGAATTTTATCCAAAGACCTTCAATACCAAAAACATAATCTGTTCTTCACTTCATTGCAAATTAATTTAAAACACAATAAAAAGAAATAAAGGAAATCATAGACACGTTTGAAATTAAGGGAAGTATCACTTGCGGGTAAGAACTAAGGTATGATAAAACAAAACTTAATTGCTAAGTGCAGGCCTACCCTGATTAAGTGCCACCTAAGGCTTTCACTCAAAGCTTTTATTACAATATCGGAAACTGTAGGAAAAAAGTCTTACGTCGAAAAACATCTCTCAAAAAGAGCAAGGAACAAATTGGCTATAGGCTAACTCATAAATTTATCTATAAAATTTTCTGTGTTTAATTGTTAATTTTAACTTTTTTGAAGCATTGAAACTTCGTGTGTATTTACATTTTTACCTATTATATCTTTAAGAGGAAAAAAAACTAAACTAGTGACCATGAACACAGCATTTGTTGCCATTGCATATGTACAGTCCTTTCCGAAACCTGACTTCAAATTTTTTCTCTTATTTCAAATTTTTGTCAATAATTTTAGTTT
This sequence comes from Eupeodes corollae, assembly GCF_945859685.1. NCBI lineage: Eukaryota > Metazoa > Arthropoda > Insecta > Diptera > Syrphidae > Eupeodes > Eupeodes corollae. The sequence continues at coordinate 45,137,613 of NC_079148.1, forward strand.
ATTATTTTTTATCAAGTAAGTAAAAATGTAAGCTTTGTTAATTGTCATTACGCATCAAACAGCAGAAGCTTAAAGATAAAATTTTCACGAGAAGAATTTAATTCAATTTCAATCCAACACATTTTATAAATACCAAAGACTTCATGACGTCAAAGGGAAAAGGCACGTGTGGGCTATTTTCAGAAAATAACATATCACATTAAAACTTGATTTGAGGAAAGGATATCATCAATATGTTGGTAGAGCAGTGATAAACTTTATTTAAGTAATTCATTAAAATTTCAGTTCCTGGTAACACTGATTCAGTCACTTCATTACTTAAATTTCTTGAACGCGACATTAAATTCAACCAATCAGTCAATGGTTTTTGGGTTTGGGATTAAATTTGGAAATGACAAAGTGATGAAATGTCAAAATAAACGCCATCATTGAGAACATTGCAGATTTTGACAATAAATGTTATTTAGTGTCTTTTTCGGTTTCTAATATTCCATTTTTTTTTCTGTGCTTAAAAGGGTCTTAACTCGACTTATGGGTTTAAGCTATTTAAACTCTTTTTATATACTTTTCATAAACATTTTTTTCTTTTTTACCCTTGTTGATAAATCTTTAAAAAAAAACAAAAGTTTTGATCTTTTAGGTTAAGTTTGATTCTTAGTGTTTTGCAAAAGGTAAAACAACTTAAATAGATGATTATACGTCTTTTGCAGATATGGACATTAAAATAGAAACACCAAACAGAGTTTTAAAAATTCAATTTTTTATTGATTTAAAAAGATTTTTTTTTCAAGTTTGGTCTTCATTTTCTTATTTTTTTTTCTTTCAAACTAAAATTGCCCATTTTTTAAAGTTTTCATAAAATTAAAAAAGGAACAAATTTCGTGGACATTAGAATAGATACACAGATTGAAAAAAAAAGCTATTCTGGATTTAAAAATTATTTTTATATCTGGTAGCCTGGCTCTTAGCTTTAATTACAGTGTGACATCTGTTGGACATTGAGGCAATTAATCGGCAGGAACTTTCAATTAAAATATTGTACCACTCCTGTTAAACCATTCTCCACAGTTCAGCTTTATTTTTTGTTGAATATTTCCCAACAGCGCATTTAAAATCACCCCCAAAATGTTTTATGGGATTTAAGTCAGGCGATTAGGAAGGCCATTCCAATACGGAGATTTGTTGGTTTTTAAAATACTTTCGAGCAGATTTGGATATGTGCTTAGGGTCGCTGTCCTGCTGTAGAACAAATTTGAGAAGCATGTTCTCGTCGCATAAGGAAGCATCATATCCTTATATTCACCTTCAAATTTTGATCCATTTTACATTATATCGAATGTATTGGTCCAGTGCCATTCCAAAAAAATTAAACCCAAAGTATGGAACTGCCGCTAAAACTCATGACCGTTTTCTGGATATTTTTGGGATTAAGTTCTTTTAAAGGAAGCCTTCTAACAGTTTGTCTGCCATCACTTCCGAACAAATTTATCTTTGTTTCGTCCATCCATAAAAAATTCCTTCACTTTTTGCGTCCTTTTGGCCCACTCCAATCAAAATGGTCGTAGTCGAATTTTAAACGCGTTGTTATATTTTGTTTTCAATAGAAAGGGCACCATTCTTGCGATCCTTCTAAGCAAGTTAGCTTAAACAAGTCTTCTACGAACAGTTCTGGAAGTTATTTGAAGCTGTAGTTTGCTTTTTTTTTCTTGAAGACTTGTAAGGACCTTTTTTTTAGGCCCAAAGGATATTTCAGTCTTCTTTTGGGGTTGTTTTGCTTGTTTTTTTACCATGTTATTTTGCATAAGAGTGTCTAACTTTTTTTTTGATAAAGGTAAAAACTACTTCAAATTCAATTTGGTTTTACTCTTAGCAACTGTCTCTGTGTCTATTTTAATGTCCATATCTGTATGTTCGATATTAATTAAAATTAATGTTGGACTGTCATGACACAGGTCTTCCGTTAGATCCCTGCCTATGCCATTTAAATTTTCTATCTGGGGTACTGCCTCTTGCGAGAATTTGACAAATTCTCCAAGAGTAATTCTTGTCATGGAAAGTGCTTTCTTAAATTAGCCTAATTCATTTATTTTTATTAATCAAAAAATTAAAATCGCTTTTGTTAACTTAAGATATTTTACGACAAAACTTTTCTTGCATTTACATTTCTTATATGGACTTGAGATGTTTTACCATATTTATTAAACAAAGATTGCATGTTAAAAAATCCACCTTCTTAAAAACTACAATAATATCCTTTAAGTTTTTGCCTTTTGAGCACATTGAGAAGTAACACTGCAAAATGAAATTGAAAATGATTAAATTGGTAATAGAACACAGTTGAAATTAGAGAAAGATAAAGTCAATGTTTCATGATAAATTTTTCGCTAAAATCAAAGTTACCAATCTATCACAATCATCAAAACCATCACATTTGCGAAACATTTATATCTTGAAAACGGCTTGTGTTATTGGCAGAGATTCGACCCAATAAATCAAAGTGTTTTACTTCTTAGTGGTTGTAATAACTTTTTTTTTAAATTTGTTGACCTTCTGGTCTAATTTTCTTTTTCTTCTTAAAAAGTTGAAGTTATTGTAAGGGTTTCTATCAGTGATAGACAAATTTTTCAAAAAACAATAAAATATCGTTTGAAAACAAAATGGCGTTAATTATTATCTTTTTATACCAACTGTTTTGATGATGTAGAATACTGACAGTAAATTCCTATACACAGGCAGAAAAATTGCTTTTCATGAAGACTCCTAAAAAAACCAGCGTACATTTAATTAAATAACTTAAGTTAAGCAACAAAATGTATATTTGTGATTGTGTGCTCACATAACTCATAAGACCAGTACTTAAGCTGATTACAATGAAAAACCTATAGTCACTACTTTTTTTGAAAATTTATAAAATTTTTTTTACATTGTTACCAACTTGTTATTATTTTGTATGAAATGACACAAGAAATAATATTTAAAAGACCTTTAAGCAAAAAAGTAGAATAGCAGGCTCCGGAAAACAGTTTAACTACTCAATAAATACTAACTGGTATAAACTGGTCTCTTACACGGATACAGTTGAAAGAACTTCGTAGTTGCAAAGCTTAAATTTAACATATGAACAACAAAATAGTTTATTAGACCAGTTTATACCAACCACTTGTATCAAGTTAGCAATTGGTATAAACTGACAAAAATAAATAATATTTTGAAATCTTAGCTTGCATAAAAAACTAAAAAGATCCAAAGATGCTTAAATCCTATTAGACCAGTTTATACCATTCACTGAATAGAAAAGACAAATTATACCACGTGTACGAAAGTACAATTACAAATAGGAATAAATTTACGGAGAGAAGACAGTTCAACACTTGAAGGAAACAAACCTTCGAAAAAATATCAAATACAGTCCTCAAATGAGCTACATGTCAAATAATTAATGGAATTGTTGTATAATCGAATATACATAGTCTTGTGACTAAAAATGTAATTCAAAATTGATTTCTACAAAGGTGTTTATGTTTAATTTATTTTGTTCTTTTTCTTACCAGTTTTTTATAACAAAAAACTTGGACATAACATTTGGTCCTTCGAGCCGGATTTGCAGGTTTCCCATGTTAGGGGCAGACAGCAGACTAATGCTGTGCAGAGACAGAGGCCCGTGTAAGCATTTGCAAGTCAGGGTGCCGTTCATGAGGGGTTGGATAAGTTCCTCCTCTAGAATGACAGACAATGAGACATATTTAGGCACTAAAATATCCGTACACCACGTGTAACATTTTCGTTATTTCCAAAAATTATTATTCAAAACTTGTGACATGAAGAATAATTTTTTCATACCAGTTACAATAGAATGGGTCTTTTAAAAACCTTTAAAAGTTAAATATGCACATTTTCCAAATAATGTCCCTCAGTCTTTTGGTATTACACAATTACATCTTTTCATATTGTTTTTTTTTTTGTCACTTTCTCTGTCCATGAAGTGTCTCCAAAAATAATTGACAACTCTTTTAATTGCATTTTTACCTGACATACACTTGACACTTAAAATAACAACAACAACCAAAAACTACAACATACCTATGGTTATATGCATTTCTATAGGAAAGTATGGTTTTGAATGAGAGTATATGCAGTTTCCACATTATTCACATAACTGTCACATCCTTTATGCTTAACGAATGGGAAAATTGAAATCTCAACATAATTAAGTTTTGTCATGATGTTCCAACTATTCTTCATATACAAAAACACACAGTGAAGCGGGTTCCATAAACGCAAGGATATGTTTGTAGATATTTTGTTTATACCTACGTGCAATGAGTTTATGTTATTTTTTTACCTCTAGTCAGCCATCTTTGGATTGGGACAGGTGATTGAAATTATGTCAGAATGAAAAATGACACCAACTAACGTCATCACAAGGACGACGATGACGATGACGACTGACGACACCTGAGTTTTTGTATCCTTTTTGTAAATAATTTTGTTTTAAATCGTCGCTCGTCAACAACTTGACAACAAACCGTATGAACGTTCTTTTCAATCCGTTTAGAATTATTAACATAAAAATCCAAAAGGATTGAAGTGTGCATTTCGTATTAAGGGCTTAAAACTGTGGAAAAACTGTCTCTCTTTACTCTCTCCCTTCTGTGAATGTGTTTGGTTCAAGGACTAAGAAAAATGAAGCGACAACAACGATGACGGCGACAACGACGACAACTGTTATTCAATGTTCATTGCTCCTTCTGTATTTTGCATGATGTTTATTCCAGGACAGACAAACAGAATTCCTGTGACTCACTCACTCATCCTGCGTGTCACATAACATTCAAGAATATGTACCACCACCTATGGGAGGTGTATCCAATATCCTTTTTAGACGATAGCTAATATCTTTTGTCAAGTCAATCCAAAAAATAATAGAACTGTTTTTGATGCCCACGGGGTTTGTCTAGACAACTTGAGTTGAGGTTCTGATTTGCAATATCTACTCCTGCGACATATGATTGTCGATTGAATAATAATAATATCCCGTATATAAATATATTGGAGTATGTTTATATGGAAATAAAAGAAAGGAAAATCTACATTTTTATAGGGTCAATTGACAGGATTGAGCATCCTTTTCTTCATGTTAGTTGTGCGGAAACAAACTTGTGAGTGTTCTTTTCTTGTTGTTTTCCTTCGTGTGTCTTGGTTGGTGGGTCGTGGGTTCCTTATGGATATTCTTTTGAAATTGTTTTAGCCCTGGAGCGACACTTTTCTTTATGGGCAACATACAAATGGTATTTAGTTTGTGTGCTTTTTTAACTTTTTATTATTTTTCTTCCTTTTTTTTTGTTTTGCTTGTATTTTGTTCTGAATGCCATTTTTGATGTTTGTTGATGGAATTTATTTTATTCCCTTAGTTTTATTTCTGTGTGTGTAGAGTGTAGACTTTAGAATGTTGGTATAGGTGGGTAGGTAATTGTTTATTCAGGACATTCATTGAAATGAACCACTCGCTCGTTATTGTCGCATTTTATATTTTATATATGAGCTGAGTTTGCCTTAAGGTATTTGATTTTGATAGTCAATTTCGGTTTGGTTTTGGTTTTATAATGATATGGTATTTATTGTTTTCAATAAAGGACGAAAATATAAAAGCTGTTTTGTGTTCTTAATTCAATTCTAAATGAATCGAAACTTCTTATCCAATAGTCATGCAGTTTTTTTCTTAAATGAAAGGGGATATAACGGAGCAGGTTTTGGGCATAAATAAAGTCCGATAATGTTGGTCAATAATTTCGTATCTATTCATATAAAATCCAAATATCACTGACTCACTGGTCTCACGTTTCGATAGGAAATATAAATACTAAGTGCAATTTATGTCGAGCATTCAAATAGCTTAAATAACCACAGGGTTTCTGCTGTTCAGGAGGAAACGTTTTAGTGGCAGGAATTGCTGATCCACCGGAACCATTAAAAAGTCTTTTGATCATTCTCATCGAGATTCTAAATATTGTCTTGATATGATTCGTGTTTACAATTCTGCTTTCTAAATGACGTCATTCTGCGCCAATTAAATCAGACATGGAAATTGTATGCCTTCATATAATGTTCAGGGTCAAGTCTATCATTTCGCTGGATCTATTTTACCAAACAACCCTGACGAACCGCTATTTTTGTAAATATTTATTCTTTCAATGGTTTAAGCCCATCAACAAACTTATCTTTCTGTTTATAATGTGACTGAACAAGATAATAATATTGAATACATCAGGACCTCCTCCGTATAAACTGGACTTGAAAATTGGTGCTCCAATAATACTTTTGAGGAATTTTATGCAATGGTACTAGATTACAGATAGTAACTATGCAGAGGAAGGTGATTCAAGCCAAAATTCTTTCCGGCGCAGCCCAAGGTCAAGTCGTTTGCATTTTTAGGATACCGATGATTACTAACGAATACCCGTTTGAATTTAAACGAGTACTTATAAAGGTTTGTTTTTGCTATAGTCAATAAGGCACAGGGATAGACACTGAAGGTTACAGGCCTTGACTTCTCAAACCCTGTTTTACCCACCAAACATTTTTTACGATGCCTTTAAAGTTTGAAAAAAGTTCCTTTAAACAACTTTTTGTATATATGCGCCCAAGCTTAAATTTACTAGCTAGAGCTAGAGGAGGTTCTAGACCGCTATAAAGCAGATATCACCGGCATCTAGCAAATACTATGGGATGGGCCGGGCAAAAAGAAGATGAAAAAAAAAAAAACAAAACATATGAAAAGTTCCCTAGCTACGATATTAAAATAGTCCTGGCCGATTTTAATGCCAAGCTAGGAAGGGAAGACATCTTTGGCGGAATAATCGGGAAGAACAGCCTGCACGACAACACTTCCAACAACGGATTCAGGCTCATAGATTTTGCTGCGGGGCGAAACGTCATGGTAGCCAGTACGCGTTTTAGACACTTCAACATCCACAAAGGAACTTGGACTTCTCCAGATCAATCTACCGTCAACCAGATTGACCATATTGCGGTCGACGCCAGACACGCTTTCCGAAGAGCTAACATCGACTCGGACCAATACCCCGTTGTAGCCAAGGTAGCACTTCGGATTTCCAGACCCAAGGCAAAACAGGGAGGCGCTGGGAGAACAACGTCGAACGGCTACAATCACCAGAGATCGTCAAATCCTTTTCCGACGGAGTTACAAGTAACCTCTCTCGAAGTTCTCTGCCACCAACACAATGTATCGAAAACCAGCAACATTGCCAAGATGCAATCAGAGAAGCCGCCTCTGATGTGCTGGGCTTCAAACAGCCACCAACAAGGAACCCCTGGTTTGATGAGGATTGTCGGCAGGCAAATGCAGCCAAACAACAGGCACGCAAAGCGGCGCTGCATAAAAGGACGAGAGCTGCTCATGAGCTCTATGAGCAGAAGAGGCGAGAGGAACGCCGACTTCTCAGAAGGAAAAAGAGAGGGCATGAGAAGCGTGTGGTCGAAGATGTTGAGAGGTTTAAAAGCAGGAATGAAGTTCGAAAGTTTTATGAACAGGTGAAACGAAATTCACAGGTACATAAACCTAGAACCGAAGGCTGCAAGGACGAAAGTGGAAACTTCATAGTGGAACCGCAGTCAATGCTGATGATATGGAAGGACCACTTCTGCAGACTGTATAACGGCGACGACGAACTGAATTCCGCTGTCAGGCAGGATGATCCATTCAACATAGACGACGAAAGCCAACAATCCCGTCCTCCCGACTTAGACGAAGTAAAGATTGCCATATCTAAGCTGAATTCTAATAAAGCCGCTGGAGCGGATAGCTTGAATACCGAACTCTTTAAAGCAACTGGAGATAAGTTGGTTAGGAGCATGCACCAACTTATCTGTATGATATGGTCGGAAGAAAACATGCCCGATGAATGGATGCCCGATCCTGAAAAAAGAAGACCATCTAAACTGCATGAACTATAGAGGAATCAGTCTACTTAACATCGCCTACAAAATCTTCTCTGCCGTAATATGTGAACGTCTAAAGCCCATCGTCAACAACCTGATAGGTCGTTATCAGTGTGGTTTTAGACCAGGAAAGTCCACGATTGATCTAATATTCAAATTACGGCAGATCCTGGAAAAAAAACCAAGAACACCAAATCGACACCCACCTTCTTTTCATCGATTTCAAGGCCGCATATGACAGCATCTACAGGGACAAACTGTATGGAGCCATTCTAGTTTTGGTATCCTTGGCAAACTCGTCCGTTTGTGCAGGATGACTATGGAGAACTCACGTTGCTCTATAAAGGTTGGAAACAACTTAACATAATCGGACTCAGCGTGATGTCAATGAGGCTTTTGTAAGTATTGACGCACAGGCGGCAAAAATGGGTTTAACGGTTAATGAGGGCAAAACAAAGTACATGCTGTCGTCAAGAAAGGATATACAACACCGAAGTCTTGGTCAAAACGTCACCGTCGACAGACGTAACTTTGAAGTAGTCAAGGACTTTGTCTACATAGGCTCCGCTGTAAACGTTGAGATCAAACGCAGAACAGCTGTTTTTTTGGACTAAGAAAGCAATTGAGTGGTAAGGTCCTCTTTCAAGGGACCAAAGTGTTACTATATAAGACCCTTATCATCCCCGTCCTGCTATACGGTGCAGAAGCATGGACTATGAAAAAAGCGGATGAAAGCACCTTGGGTCGGTTCGAGAGAAAAGTTCTTCGTGTGATCTACGGTCCCGTATGCATCGAAGGTGAGTGGAGGAGAAGATGGAACGACGAGCTGTACGGGCTGTACAGCGACGTAGACTTAGCCAGAAGGGTAAACGTCCAACGACTAAGATGACTGGGTCACGTATAGCGCATGTAAAATAATACTCCGTCCCGAAAAGTCTTCGAATCCACGCCCACAGTACAGCGCAGTAGAGGAAGACCGCGGATCAGGTAACACGCACAAGTGGGAGGTGACCTCACCCAACTTGGAGCGCGAAACTGGAGACATCTAGCTTTGGACCGAGCTAGATGGAGAAGTTTGTTGGGTAAGGCTCTAGTTCACACAGGACTGTAGCGCCACCTTAAGTAAGATTCAAAGGAATTCTATAGTTATTAGACATGATTTGTGTTATGGACACATCGTGATCGTGTCATTCGACCTCGTTAGACTTTTTTTTAAATGGATTTTATAAGGCCGCAAGTCTTTTTGAAATAGCCACAAATCAAAATAAACCATACCATCATCGGTCAAATTAAAAATGATTCATTCAAGAGATTCATGGGCAGAAACTTCTTAAGAAACCGAAGGCAATTTTGACGATGGACTTTTCAAAAGAATACAAAATGTCAGTACAAAAAGCAACTCTTGAACTCAACGGCTACGACACAAATGCACTACTCGTGAGAATGACTTTGATAACCTTAGTAAACGCAGAGAACATGCACTAAAAATTTTCAACGAATGGAAGCTGTTTACTTTGAACAGGATTATTTGAAGAGGTATGAGACTCATGACTCATTTTTCTTGCTCTTTCGTTTGTCCCTTATCCATTTATTTACGATTTCCGTACCAACAATCGAACTTCAAAACTAATAAACATCTAAAGCTTAGCTATGTACCTATAGGTGCAATAATAAATGTTAATCCGCCAGGACGAATGCTATATTTTCAAATATCCTTCCCCACCCTCTCGAAATAGACAATTGCGCATTAACATAAACGTAACCTCAAATTTCTCCGACAAATGTCTGTATATTACGTATTATCAATTCATCATTCTAAAAATAATTTCCTAGGCATAAGAACACTTAAGAAAAGAAAGCACTTAAGCCACTTCTCATATATAACCAACACCAACAATCTACACATATGAAATGGCCTTGATATAAAGTCCATAACTCAATTTGAAACCACAATGTAGTCGTCGTCGTCGGATCGTCCATTTGTCCGTCATCGTCTGTTGGTTTTATCGATTTACTCTTCAAAAATAATTTATACCAACACTTAGCTTACCTATCTAAATACCTATGTATATATATAGTAAATACATACCTCTAAAGAAGCCAAATATAATATACAAAAGGAATGTTATTGCGCCGCCACAAAACACTACCTTCTGGTCGTTAAACTTTATTCACCTCACCAAAAGCAAAAAATCATTCTAAGCCCATTAAAACGCCGAAATATATAGATAGGCTCCTGTATGAATTTTTTTTATTTTATAGCCCATTTTGAATGAGAAAAAAAACACAAGGACATGTCTATATAGCTTTTTATAAGTTGGAAGGTATATGTTACTTGTTAGGTCTTACGTGGTGGACTGACTTCTTTCAGAACATAATTTCGAGAACGCCATGGCATTAGAAAGATCCGAAAGAAAGAAAAGTACTTCAGCAAGACGTGTCTGGGTGGTGAAACCACAAAAATGCGGGTGTAAAGACATAGCTGATGACGCCACTGCGCCACTGAGCCGCTATATACACTTTAAGATAATTGTTTTCAAATGCCATCAGCTTCCCACCAAGCCAAGCCAACGCAACGCCAACTAAGGAACAAACCAACGGTTGGACGTATTTTCAATTCAAAGAACAAGTCAGTCCACTCCACTTGTTGTTGTCGTTAAGGACGAGCACCAAGCACTAGCACGAGCAAGAAGTGGAAAAGATATAAAAAAAAAAAACAGTTTCATCTTCTTCCTCTTCCTGAAAGTAAACGGAACAAGGATAAAAAGAAGGCATTATCTCTGAGCCTTAATACTCCCAGTCAAATAAAATAAAAATGTATAAGCTTTTCGTCGCGTTCACTTATACCCATATAGTACCTGTTTCATTATCCTTACCGCAACGCTGTACCTTGTTTTTTTTGTTCCTTCTTATAAAATCCTTCGTGGAATTTTAAAAATCTATACGGTCTACCTTTACGAGTAGTCTTATCCCAATTGTGATTCAGAAAGGACACAAAAAAGTAGTTTATTTTACTTTAGCTGGAGCTTTTACTGCAGAGAATGGCACATACCCTGACTCTTACTGTAGATAATGCACGTAGTGCTCTCTCCACATATCTAGAATGTCCTTATCAATTATTCAAATATGAATAGCTTAAGGCAGTATTTTAACATTATGCTTCCCATCATCCAGTACCAGAATATTGTATGTATCATCGAGTTCAGGAATATTGGTGGAGCTTCTCTCTATGGCTAGGGAAATATACTTTTTCCAGACTGAACTGGACATAGACGCTTTTCGACGAATTTTATCAAATTCAAAAGAAGATGTAACATCGTTTTGTGAGAATAAAAAGAATAAGAACTACAAAGAAGCTCCATATAAGCCTCTTTAAAACAGTCAAAACCTCGTATAAGAATTTGGGTCGTTTGAAAAAAAAGCAATAACAATTCCTGTTTTGAACAAAATAATCCAAAATTGTTTCATTGTCATTGTCAGTAATTAAAAAATCCGAAAAAAGAGGATTATCTCATCTAGAAAAAGTATCAGCTTTTTAATTAGATTTTGAATTTTTCCACAGCATAAAAATGGTCAAAGTAATTGGATCAGCTCGAAGGGACTTATGTAATGTTTGAGAGATTCTTGACTTGATTTGGTTGATTACTCCAACTTAAAGATAAAGTCAACACACCTCTAAATTTCAAAGGCTCCTTCATGAATTATTAGCATAGCTACTATATAGCTTGGTAGAAATATCACAGTTCAGAAATAAAAAAGCATAACCATTGTTACTAATTTTTTAGTTTCTTTTAATAGGTTATTAATTCAGTTTAAGAAGACAAGATCCGATACAAGATTGTTTTGTTAGTCTTGTAATAGAAAAACCATGTTTTGAACTCATTGAAAACAGATGAAATAAGCTTTAAAAAAAAACTCTTCGTCTCAACGGAATGTTTCACACGATATGTATTTGGCTGCAGAATGTTGTAAACTGAACCTTAAAAGGCAAAAGCTGTTAAAGCTTTTTTCATAGCTTTTCAGCAATTTTAAGTATAAAATAAACTGATTTTGTTTTTTTTAATAGTTCATACTTTCTTACTTCTTTGATTTTTCAACCAAGTTTGAACAAACGTGGGGTTTTCTAAAACATTTTTAATAAGACACCTGTCACTTCTGAAACTCTTATCTTTTGATATTTAGTAACTAAAAATTACGCCCGAGAATGGAAGAAATGGATTCCTGTTTAGTAACGCATTAAAATTGTTGAAATTCACTACAAAAATGGTAACAATTTGGGAATCACATTTCGCAGTTAAGCATGGAAAGAATTTTGGCTGATCACTTAGAAGAACTGATTACAATATTGGCCATCGATAAAACTCAAATTGTTGTTTTAATGTTTGAAAGTTTTCTGAACGGAAATACAAAAAACAAATTTGACAGTTTACGACACGAAAAATGGACAACTTGATATTTAAAATGTACTTTTTGGTTTCTCATCAAGTGTGTTCGAATACATAAGTGGAATTTAAAATCGCATTTTTTTAAAAATTAAAAATGTAATAAAATAATTACTTCAATAAATAAAATAAATGCTTAGTATGACAGAGATTTGATAATATGACATTCTTCACGAATTTCAGATCAAAATATACAATCCAAAATGTTACTAAATATTGTAATCATAAAGTGGAACACTGTCAAGGACATTTAATAAATTGCAACTCTTAGCCATTTTTTTTCAATTTTATGCCGAATCGCAACGTCTAATTTGACAATAATTGATATTGCAGGATTGAGGAATTGACACATAAAAGAAAATGTCACCTACAAAATCTTTCGAAAGAGGAAATTTTGTAACTTGTGAAAATGTGCAGTACTTGAAAAAATGCTGCTGTACCAATTTTTACTTGAGGTTAAATTTATTAAAATATTAAACAAATTTTTCGGAACTTAGCAAATTTTGTAAACTAATACTTTTTGGCATTTTTTTTTCAGTTATTAAAGAAGTCTTAGAATCAAAATGTAATTTTTACATTTTGAAATAAAAAAAGGAATTTTTACTGGGTTGAATCATTGTTGATCTTGATTGGGCACAAAAGGTTTGGAGAATGAGGTTGAAGTCAAGTCAAACGATTAATAACATCGTTTAAATACATTTAAAAAAAATAGGCTGCGATGCGACCCACACAGATACTTTCCCATTACGTCTTTCGATTTGTCTTGCTTAAAAGTTTGAAGGTTTTCGTGTTGGGTTAAAAAAGTTGTAAGTTGAATTATTCGTACAATTTTTAAAATTACCAACAATATTTTTCATAAAAAGAAATTGTTTTGTTTGAAAATCCAGTTTTGTTGCATAGATTTTTAGTCGATAAAATGTTACACCAATTACAGTAGCATTTCTTTAATTTTTACAAATTGGATGAATGAAATTAATTTGAGAGATATCAAGAACCAAACATCAATTTTTACCAAATTTGCGTACTATTTGTTTGGAAATTTTATTTTTTTATGAAACAAAGGCTGTTGGATTATTATTACAAAAAAACTACTAAATATCGAAAACAATATTTTCTGTGAAATAAAATGAGTTTGAAGCCAATATTGTTAATTTGTGTAAGGCTATTTGAGTCGAAAGTACATTTTTACCAAGTTTTAGTATTGTTTTTTTTTTTGTTAGGTTTTTCTTTTTTGCAAAAAATACTGTTAATTAGATTTCCTCAAAATTTTACTGAGTCTTGAAAACAATATTTCTTATAAAATAAAATTAGTTTAAAGCCATAATTTAAAATGTTTGAAAAGATATTGGAGTCGAAAATCAATTTTTACCAACTTTTGGTAACTCTTTTTTAGGTTTTTAATTTTTTGTAAAAATACTGTCAATTCGATTTTTTTTTAATTTTACGGAATGTTGACAACAATATTTCTTGAAAGATAAAAGTAGTTGAAAGCCAATATCTCAAAGTTTTGAAAAGATATTTGAGTCGAAAATCAATTTTTGTTTCGGTTTTTATTTTCTGTAAAAAAAACTGTCAATTCGATTTTTTCAAAATTTGACTGAATGTTTAAAACAAAATTTCTTATACGATAAAATAAGTTTGAAGCCTAAGTCTCAAGTTTTTGAAAAGATATTTGAGTCGAAATTCAATTTTTCCAAACTTTCGTTAATGTTGTTTTTAGGTTTTTATTTTTTATAAAAAAAAACTGTCAATTAGATTTTTCTCAAAATTTTATAAAATTTCAAAAACATTATTTTTCGTTGCACAAAATTGTTTTGGAGATGAAATCATATTTTGGTCGTACAATTTTCGAGGTGACAATTTTTTTTCAGTTTTTTGGATTTTTTTACAAAAGTAGTTGTTTTTTATTACGTTACAATATATAATTTAAAATTAAATTCAAGTCTCTAGCGTCATTTCTCTGTGAGCTATTTAGGGTTAACCAAAATGTTCACCTTTTTTTTAAACTGCTATGGTAAAAAAAAACCACCCACGCAATTTTTTTGAGAGCCCTTTCTGCATCTTTCTGCCTTATTATCTTTATAACAAAATTTAATTGAAGTCGATATCTCTTCTGGTTCTTGATTTATGAACGACGAAAAAACGCGAACGTACAGACGTACGAACGTACGAACACATTTACGCACAGGCATCTTTCTAAAAATCTTTAATTTCGACTCTAGGGACCTTGAAACGTCGAGAAATGTCAACATTTTCAATTTGACAAATCGGACCCATTACAATAACTTCCTATGGAAAGTTAATAAAGTTTGCATCAATGAATTAATTTTGAGTTTTAAAAAATAAAATATTGCTATTCCCAAAAAAAAAATGTTGACATCAATATTAAAGCAAGAATTTTTTCTTATGATAGACACACTGAAAAAGAGAGATCACTGTAGAAGCATGGATATGGAAGAAAACCCTCTTGAACAATGAAAGCGTCCGGTTTTGAATGAGAGCTAGGACTGGATTCGATCGAATTTTTTAATTCATAGAATATTTACGAGAATTAACCTTAGCTTATTTCTTTCATTTTTGTATCTTTGAAATGCAAACCTTTATCAATATTTGTGTGTATAATTTTCCCAAGAATCCAATTTTTTAAATTTACTTTAGTTCGAAATGCCTTTCTTACGAATTTCATTTCAATATAATTGATGTTGTAGGTAGTTCAATAGTGATTTGCACTATGGAATGGAATAGATTTAATTCCAAGAAGTAAAGAAGCAATTATACCTTTTCATTTGAACTCTTTTTAACACCACACTTAAAAAACTCTCAACATCTACGAGTAAATTGATTTTTAAAAAAATCACTAGGTCAGAAACGGGTTCCTAATCTAATATCTCGTGTTTTGTTGTGTTACCGAAATTATAGGAAAAAGCTCTAGCGAACAATTGATTTAACAAATACTAAAACTGATATTTTCTTGAAAACTCTTCCCTGAACAAATTGGACTAACCCAACTCAAACTATTAACTACAATTCTTATTGTTTTGGGCCATAGAAATGTAGACAATTTGAGATAGGGGATTTAGACTGTTTGGTGGTGACGTTAGGAAAATGACAGTTTTTTACTCGTTTTTACTTCCTATGTGACAAGAATTCGGGAGGAAAGAGGGAATAATGGTAAGGACTCAGTGTATTTTGAGTGCCAGGATTGGCGTCCTAGATTCTATGCAGTATATGTATTTTTCCTTGATCTAGGATACTCGTATAGAGTATAGAGTTAAGAGTATACACCACATCACAGTTATTCGCGTTGTCGTTCAACTTCCATATTTCCATACATTTTACGGGTTTATAAGGATATAGGGATACCTACTTATATGTATGCATAGATACACAATACAAAGACAGAAAGTGAGTTTTGTGCTTCGTGAATTGCGTTTTGAATATTTTATGAAAGTTTTTATTTCCTTTTTTTGCTCCGCATATTCGTATATTTTGTTCTGTTCTCCATTTTGTGCTCGCTTTGTATGCCCATCTCTCTGTATGTTTGTTTTCTTATTTCTTCTTAGATTTTGTGGGCTGTAGTTGTTGTTGTTGTTTGTATATATTTTCGTAACAGAAAAGATCCTTTTGCATCTTTCATTTAGCCTCCTACGGTGTGTATTTTGTGTGTCTTTTTATAGTCACAACATATAGTACGTTATTGCTCCTGCTGAGTGTTTCTATTGTGGATATTCAATCGAAAAATGAAGGATGCGGATGGGTGGAGGGGGTGTTAGGTGGTAAATATGTATATTTTGTGTGTGTGTGTGTATGAGGACTATGAGGATATATGGATATGGAGCTCACAGGAATACTTTTGGTGAAATGGTGTGTTTTTCTTTTTTGTTATTTTTTGGGGTCTCCTCTTCTCAATTGGCTTGAAAACCTCCCCATTGAAACTTTTGCAATATCCCATTAAGGATGTGAGCAATATTCAATTTGGTGAAAAATGTTTTCTAGAAAGAACCGGTTTGTTGTTTTAAGTTTTATTTTTCTCTTGTTTTTGTTCTTTTTCTTTTGGTTAACGGATATTCAACAGAAAAAGCGATTATACAAAACAGTTTTTGTTTTCTCCTTTTAAGGATATACTCTTGCATACATATGGACCTTTTCCTGGTTTAGGATACAATATTATAGCAAACATTTCCCCCTTTTCCCGCCCTTCATAATCATCTATCAAAATATGTGTGCGTGTGTAGAGGCTGAAAACTTTTTAATTACCCCTCGGGCAAATGAAATGAAAACATTTCTTTAAACTGAACCTACCAACATGAAAAGGCGGTTTCTTTTATGTTAAGGATCTTTTTGTTAGACATTTGTAGACTTTTGTAGGAGTAAGGTATTAGCTTGACGCAAAATCTTCGATGCATAGAAGTTGGAGAATTACCCTCATAGACCTCGAAAGAACCCGCACATAATTTTGAAATTTTGGCAAATTAGATGAGATTTAGTGAACTTAAATAAATTAAATCTAACTACCTAGGAAATAGCGAAACAGTTAATTTTTTGATATATACGTTTATATTTCGCGTCCTAACGTTATTAAGGCACTATCTGTTGACATTAACGTGTTTATTGGCAACAGTTTAAATTCCTTTATGTCACTTGGTTTTTGAAATATGTACATTTAAAGACCAATTTTTACCAATAAAAAAATATTTTTTTTTTAAATTCGTCTAATTTTGCCTGATATAACATTTATGCATTCTCTTAAAATATTTAATTGAATATTGTTTTGGCATTTGAGTTGTTGCCACAAAGTGTGCTACAAATATTAGTCTGTGATGCATAAATAATAACCAACGTTTATTTACAATTTCACTCAGACAAGAAAACAAACAAAATTCAGCAAAATAAAAATATCATACATCAGAAAAAGTGTACGGAATAAATCATCTTTTGAAGAAACGACTCAAAATCCGGATATTGTACGACTTAATCGATTTAGCTGCTTTATTTTTAGGCAAAACTATCCCACGCTAATATTCTGACCTTTACACTTTCACAGTGATTGAAATTAAATCCGATTCTCCATTTCACACAGTTCTCGAATTTACTTGAAGCTTTATAAATTGGTTGTGGTCATTGACATTCGTAAGTCATCCGAAACTATCAACAAAATCATTTGCTGGTAACTTGAGACACTTTAGACGTTTTTAGTCACTTTCAGTCGCACTTTCTCAAGTGAGCTTGAGAATGCGTTTTCTAAGAAAATGATATATGAATATTATACGTACATATGTACAAGCTGCTCATTTGAATAAAGCTTGAATCTTTTTATAGATTAATTGGGATTATTCTGATTATTACACCTGATGTGTGATAGTCTATATTTATATGTATATTTATATAAATCGTGTTTATTTATGCAACTTTTTAATTAATATGCGATGTAGTATAATATAAAATGAAACAGTTTTGTACACTGAGGCGTATACGCAAGTGCTAAGCCAGGTGGATTTTTATAAAGAAATATAGATTTTCCAAGGGAAATATGAGAAAACTTATTGCAGTTGTTGAAGATGACCTTAATGCAGACACAAGAGGTTTGTCGTAATGAGGTACGATTAATGATTTTGTATAATCATAACCTAAAATTACCAAAATATATATGGTTCAAGAAGATTTCTGCTCGTGTAGCCAAAGCATTTGATTCGAAAACAAGACAGTTTATAAATATTACAGTTATTATATATTATATTATAAAACAAACAACAATTTTAAAAATATATTTGTGGATTTTTAAGCGTCACCTGCGCAATTAACTGCAGAAAACAGACACAATACAAACAATTGAAAAATGAAATAATTTTGAAAGAAACTTATAAATAAAAGAATTCCTGGATGTGTTATCAAATTATTACAATTTGTTTTCAAAAACCATGCAAAAAAAACACAAAGAGGCTGGGATGCGACCCACACTGATAACTTCCCATCCCGTCTGTCGCTTTGTCTTGCTTAAAAGTTTGTCTATATGTACTTTCAATATTTACAAAATTTGCGTACTATTTTCTATAAAAAAAGGAACTGTTGGATTTTTATATAAAAATTATTAAATATCGAAAACAGTATTTTCTGTGAAATAAAATAAGTTTGAAGCCAATATTTTTAATTTTTGAAAGCTATTTGAGTCGAAAGTAAATTTTTATCAAGTTTTAGTATCGTTTTTTTTAGAGCTTTATTTTTTGTAAGAAAACTGTCAATTCGATTTTTTTCAAAATTTAATCGAATGTTGAAAACAATATTTCTTATAAGAAAAAATTAGCTTGAAGCCAATATTTCAAATTTTTGAAAAGATATTTGAGTCGAAAATCAATTTACCAACTTTTGTTAATTTTTGTTTAGGTTTTTAATTTTTTGTACAAAAACTATTGGTTTTTTTTCAAAATTTTACTGAATGTTAACAACAATATTTTTTGAAAGATAAAAGTAGTTTAAAGCCAATATCTAAATTTTTTTAAAAGATATTTGAGTCGAAAATCAATTTTTACCAACTTTTATACATTTTTTTAGGTTTTTATTGTTTGTAAAAAACTGTCAATTCGATTTTTCTCAAAATTTGTCCTAATGTTGAAAACAATATTTCTTATAAGTAAAAATTAGTTAGAAGCTATTATCTCAAAGTTTTATAAAGATATTTGAGTCGAAATCAATTTTTACCAACTTTTATTAATTTTTTGTAAAAAACTGTCAATTCGATTTTTCTCAAAATTTTATCAGATGTCAAAAACATTATTCTTCGTTGCACAAAATTGTTTCGGAGATGAAATCATATTTTAGTCGTAAAATTTTGGAGGTGACAATTTTGTTCTCACTTTTTTTTCATTTATAAAAAAGCCGTTAAATGGATTTTTTTCAAAAAATATACTTCTTTGATATCACGTTACAATATATTATATAAAATTTAATTCAAGTGTCGGGAGTTTTTGGTTCGTAAGATATTTAGGGTTAACCAAAATTTTCTTGAGGGCCTTTTCTGAATCTTTTTGCCTTATTGTATAACAAAATTTATTTGAAATCGATATCTCTTCTGGTTCTTGAGCTATGGACAACGAAAAACACTTCGCGAACGTACGGACATACGGACGTACGAACGTACGTACACACGCACGCACAGACATCTTTCTAAAAATCTTTTATTTCTACTCTAGGAACCTTGAAACGCCGAGAAATATCAAAATTTTCAATTTGACAAATCGGACCCATTACAATAACTTCCTATGGGAAGTTAACAAGTCTGCGGAACTTGGTGGAAATTTCGAGTTACAAAACAGGAATCGTATTTATTTTAGTAGATTTTCTTAAGGGATTTATGGTAAACGTCGCTTTACTTTTCCACAAATATTTTGGTTTCATTTATGGAACATTATAAAAACAGCTCAACCCTTTTTCCCTGGTTTATTAAATTTACAGAATAAAGGTGGAATAAGCGTTATTTTGTTTGTAAGTCACTAGGCTTTAGTTCTCAACGGACTGTTGCTTCACCTAATTTATTTTACTTAAGCGTGTTTTATTGATTTAGCTGCAATAGTTCGCATCGTTTCGAGTAGTCTTGATCATTCCACAAAAAATGATTCTAAAAATATATGTTTCTTCGGTGACTTTAATGGTTTTGGCAGTGGAGGACGATTACACATTACGGTAAGAGTTTTCGAAGAATTCAACATGAACAATGAGAATCTATTAACTTTTTATGCTCGTAGTATCCGAAGCACAACGTCGTGAATCAAGAAATGGATACGATATGACTGAGAAGTTTCAAACAAGAGATCTTTTATTTATAAAGAAAAGAATCACACACAAAATGCAGCTTCGGGTAAGCCTTATTTTATTTTTGTAGATTTTAGGCTTAAGACCGTTCAAGCTTCATTTTTTTCATATAGTTCTTAATTTTTTGGTTAAGCAGCATTTCAATGACCTAAGAAAAAAGAAAAGTATGAACGTGCAATTGAACTTTAATTGGAAAGTAGATTCGGCTTTTTATGGATAGTCTTCAAAATGCTTCTTTTCGTCCACTCGGCAATGAGACCTGTTGAATATGTTGAACATTTCACTCAGTGATTTTGTCACTGCTAAAAAAAACACCTCTTTAAAATTATATTATCGATTTTGTGTATAAAGCGTAAATATTTGGTTGATTCAAAACATTCCAAGAAAATTACGCTATTAAAAAAATATTTATTTGAAAATATTTCATAGGTTTGGTTTATTTTTTAAGATATTTTGAAATCCGAAATTTAACTCCATATTTTAGTCTGTTTTTGAAATCACAGTTAGATTCTATTAGCATAAAGTTTTTTTATTTGTCTATACCTACCTAAAGTATGGTCAGATTTTCCTTTTCCTTTTTTGATTCCTCCATCAAAAGATTAAGTTTCCTTAAGGGAAAACCAAAATGTATATATTCAAAAACAAACAACAACAAGGAAATATCATACATATCACTTTAACTTGGTATAGTAGAGCATATAAAAACATGAGTACAAGGAGCGTAAATATTTTTATAACATTTGAAGGACACAAACAAAATATTCCAACATATACATAATCTGATGGCTTTCCTCTACATAAATCCCTTTCATTTATAATTTAATACAAATATTATAATTGTATAAGTTCTTGTGTTTTGCCTTTTTATTGAAATCAGGACATTACACCAAACCATTTAAGACCCTATAAAAGTTTTCGTTCTTTTGTTTTAGCATATTTTTTTTTTTCATTTCTTTCTTTAGCTTGTTTAAGGCCAAATCAACTTCCTATACCTATGACCACATATCTAGAGAGTTAGAGGGTCTACATAAACCCAATTACAAGTAACATTGTTATTCCACCTTCTTTTTCCATTATAACACTCCTCCCCTCTAGCTAGACTGCTACTAGGTACGTACTGAACCTACCTCTATATCAGATATTCTTTTCATTTGATCGCTTTTGTTATGATGGATAAAAACCAAACAAGACCCATTGAACTCAATCTGCACTTTGTATAAACTATTTTTGTACTCAAAACGAGAAACCGAATGTTTGTACGGATTTTGCATAGATTTTTAATAAACTTTTCCCAAGCAACTTGTAGATGGGTTGTCACATACAATAACCACATCTACACGATATTTAGATATATAACAGAGAACTATGCACGTCCAGAGCCGTCGTCATCGTATCATATAACCAACTTTATACGTCAATACATGGTTTTCTTATTGGTTTGATGTTATAGTTAAAGAGCTAGAGGCAGCTATTCTGATATTAAGCAAAGTTTAAAAGAAAATTGAATCCAATGAGTGCAAAAAGAAACAAATATTTTTCATTCATAGTATCAATCATAACTGAGCGCTTTGTTTGACGTCAGTCATGCTTACAGAAAAAAAATTATGAGAAATTGTTGCTGTTGTCAGTCATATTTTTCCCAAAATTTTAACATTGTATATCTTGGCTTAAAAAAAAAATAAAATATGATATAGTCAGGCATTACTGACAGCTTTGACTGAGGTCAGCCATGATCCTCCTAAAACTTTTGAGAGTAAAGCTGTTTGATAAATAATCATTCTGAAAGTACTGTACATGTTCTGTGCATTCGCCTTAATACTCATCAGCCAAGATTTTCAGTCATGATCTCAACCTGCAATTTGTAAGAAATATAAAATTATACAATCAGTCAAAACTAACAACTTCAACTTCGATCAGTCATGATCCTACTAAAATTAGTCTGAGTGAAGATGCATGATAAATGATTATTCTGAATATACTGTACATAATTTGTATCATTCATCAGTCAAGACTTTCAGTCATGATCTCAACTTGCAACTGCTCAAGTTTTGATTATGAAACTTTGGGATAATAGAGAAAATGTTTGATGTACCTGAATATTGTCAACAACTCCCTAACTTTTATGAATAACTTTATAAAAAAACCCACATCCAAGCTCACATCAGAGCTGCCATCCTAATTTGCCATTTTGGTGGTTCGTTTTCTGTTTTCAGTTTTCAGTTTTTTTTTTATTATTTCTTGTTGATGTTGTTGGAAATATCGATATTGGGTTACTGAAAATGTAGGGTATATACAATAAAAAGTTTTGTTGGCTTGTAATCGATTTTAATTAAATTTTCTGGGGCATACTAATGGAACGGCATATCCGCTTGAATGCATTCACTATGATTGTAGTTATTTTTTTTTTGTATTGTTTTTGTTTTCTATGGAAGAACAATGTTGGGGGTGTTTATAAAGCCATAGATATACATATACTCGTATGTGTTGTGTACCTAGGTAAACCAACTTACGTGTAGGTAAGGGTTTAGTTGAGAGTTGAAAGCATTACAGAAATCATATTTAAAATTGTTATTTTTTTAAATTTATTTTGATTTATTTTACACGGATAAAAATAATAATTTTTTGAATTCATTTATTTTAATGCAGACAAAATTCATGCTTCAATTAATCAAAAGCAATGATTTTTCAAAAAAAGTGGGTTGATGCTTACTGCTGGAGCTGGCTTAACATTTGTTTATTTTATATTTGTCTTCAAATTGAGTGTTGAACATAAATTTAATCATATTTAAAATTATGATGGAATTTTTATTTAAATTTGAATTATAGAAAATTGTGAGAATTTTGATTTGTTCATAACTTTTTAATACTAACTATTGCATTCTTTTAAAGTCTAAAGAAAGAAATTGCCATGTTAACATAGAAAACCACACTGTATTTATTGAAGCTTTAAGAAAATTTCATTGAGATTTATTAAAGAAATATAACACAGCTGCAGATCTGAAAATAAGTCATCATTAACTTGTGGTTTTCAATTCTTACATATACATTCTTCAAGGTTTCTAAAAACTTTAATTTATTAGTATGTTCCGTTTTTCCCCAAACAAATCTATCTATCAACATCTAATTGACTTTTAAGCTTATGAACTCCAAACCAAATGAAAAGTGGTTTTTATTTCATTTGGAATTAAGGAAATAGACCGTTTTTGAACAGTTGTTATCTTTTGGCATTTGACAAGTAAATATTGGATTGGATCGATTTACACTTCAGTAACGCACTGAATTTGTTAAAGCTCACTCCAACAATAATACAAAATTACCCGTTGTAGGTACAAAAAAGAATTAAAGCACTTACGTGTGCTTGTAGAGCGTTTTTTCTATAGACAGACATTTTATCTTCAATGATTGTTACCTTGAATTTCGTCAAATCGATTTGAAAAATTGCCTTTAGTTATAAGGGCTATTTTAACCTAGGAGACTAGATATCAAGAATTTTTGCTGAAAAGCCTTTTCCTACTCAACGTGTTAGGTAACTGTTTAGTGTGGTTTTTGGGATCTAGAAAGCGGTTGCATTGGAGCTCAATAGTTCGAAAACGATATATTTACAACTGTTGCGGTATTGAATTGATTGTACTAACGAGCTTTGAAAATGATAACTTTTTTATGACGTAATCGGAAGATATTGATGTGGAGAATATTTAATTTTGCAAGAAAAGTTTCCTTCTGATTTGATAACCTTAGACTTTTTTTTGCAGGTTTGGTTAGGTTATAGTGGCTGTCCAAGATGAAAACAGACACACTTAGGCCAGTTTAATGGCCCATTGTGATGCTACATGAATCTTGAGGCTTCCTCCTAAGTTTAATGGAAACAACTTGAGTCCCTTACGAAACGTGAGCGGCTGATTATACCGATATGGTTTAGATCGTTTAGGTAGTTCTTGCGTTTTCAAGCTAGAGCACGGCATGTGCAGAGAACATGAAGAACCGTTTCTTCCTCTTCCTCGTCCATACAGCTTCTGCAAAAGTCATTTGAGAATACGCCTAGTCTCGTGGCGTGCTTTCTTATTAGACAGTGTCCGGTTATGACACCTATTATCGAGCTTATATGCGATCTGCTTAGAGAGAGCAAGCACCTTGAACGTTTTAAATCCAGTGTTGGCCAGATGTTTTTTGTGACTTGACACGTGGTGATGTTGTTCCACCTGGTTCCAGCCCTCCTCAAAGCGTCTTGCATTAGCAGCAGTTTACAAGTAGCAATTGGTATGACAGTACTTGCAAAACTTGGTAGGATGGGCTGTACTGTACCGTTCCTGGCGAGTTCATCTGCCTTACAGTTAACTGGAATGTCTCTATGGCCCGGCACCCAGCAAAAGTGAATATTAAACTGTTGCGCCATCTCCATTAGAGATGATCGACAGTTATGGACTGTTATAGAGTTTGTAGAGACAGAGTCCAGAGATTTGATAGCAGCCTGGCTGTCAGAGAAAATACGGATATCAAATGTTGATATCACGTTTTCTTTGAGACAAGACAAGACTTCTTTTATCGCCAAAAGTTCCGCCTGGAACACGCTACAATGATTGGGAAGGCGGAATGAGAGACTTAATTTCAGTCGTTTTTTTTTTTTTTATATATAATTGCACTTTCACCAACCCCTTCTTTTGTTTTTGATCTGGGAGGTATAGAAATCTGAAAATTTCTGTCGAATTGCATTTGGAGGATGGTGTAGTCTGTGTGCTTTGGAATTGATTCTAAATACCCTAGAATTACGGAGTGGGCAATGTTGTTGTTAGTCCAATGCGACGAAGCTTTGAGGCGAATAGCAGAGCTTGCAGCTATTTGTTTTTTAAATATGTCAAGAGGTGTAAGGTAGAGCAAGGTTTCCAGTGCCACAAACGGGGTCTTGCTAAGGGATCCGCTTATACATAGGCGAGCTGAACGTTGGACTTTAAAGTACTAAAGTGTGTAACGCTGTTTCTACCGATTTACCTTTACAGTAGGCATGTTGAGACGAAGACAGAAGTCTTGTATCGATACTCGCCCTTAAATGGATATCAATCAATCTTCCCAAGGTCTTAAGAAGGAATGATGATAGACTTATAGGTCGTAGATCTTTAGGATTGGCTTGGGAGCATTTACCTGCTTTGGGTATAAAAACAACTAACAACAACAACAACAACCGAGGGAACATGGATCAGGTAAAGGCAGCTGGTAAAAATTACCTTAAGGATTGGTGCAATTATATCAGAAGTCTTTCGTAATTTGACTGGTATTATTCCATCTGGTCCTGCAGATTAAAATGGTTTGAAGCTGTTGAGAGCCCATTGTAGCTTATCCCTTGTGATTAGACCGTTTGGATAAGTTGTATTTGAACTTGAACGTATATAATTGTTGCAAGTTTCGGTAAGAGAACTACCAGGAAAGTGAGTGTCCAATAGTAAATTCAGCGAATAATTACTTGAATTTGTCCAGGAGCCGTCTGCATTTTTTAAGCAGCTTGGAATAGCTGGACTAGTTGAATGAATTTTCCGTAACCTAGAGGCTTTCAGAAGTTTCTTCTATTGTGCCACAGAAGGATCGCCAAGAAGATCACTTGGATTTCCTAAGTGCCTTCTTGTAGATTCTTAGGGATTCTTTGTACGAGTCCCAGTGAGAGGCTAGTCTTGCGGCTTTGACCCGGTTGAAAAGTTTCCTGCTTTCGCTCTGAGGCCCACCACTGTGGTTTCCTCTTTCCTCTTTGTGTATAAGTGGACAAGAAATTTCTAGCGATCTTTTAATAAATGAAGTAAGGTCATTGACTTTTTTGTCAAGTTCATTATCGTTAGAGGAAGGACTAGATAGTCCAGGTTCTAGTAAACTCTGTAATGAGTTCCTGTATGAAGCCCAGTCAGTTTTCCGATAGCTTCGAAAAGTCAATGGACTCGGGTTACCATCTTCATTTATATTGAACTGAAAATATCTTTGATCAGAGAACGAGTGATCTTTGGATAGTTTCTAGTTCAAGATCATATGGTGTATAATATCTGAGACAAGAGTTATGTCTAAGACTTGTTGTCGAGTTTTAGTTATGAAGGTGGGTTCATTTCCAACAGTACTTACTAAGAGGTTAGTACCAAGAATATAATCAAAAAGAGACTCACCTCTGTCGTTGATATTCGTGCTGGCCCATACAGTATGATGAGCGTTAGCATCGCTGCTAATAATTAGGCGGATCCTTTGCCTTTCCGCTTCAGCGACGACTTTCTCCAGTATTTTTCCAGGCACGTGAAAGAATTGTCTGCCATTAAGTTGGCCTTGAAGATAAAATTTTATGGTATGATGGTTAGTGCTTAAGACTTTCATACCAGAGGTCCTGGGTTCAATACCTCCATTTGCCACCATTTAAGAGTAATTTTTTATAAAAAGTTTTTTTCGCAAATAAGGCGTTCGGATTCGGTGTAAAACCTGTATCCCCTTCCCCTCCCCCTTTTCCGCTCACACAATAATGGTTGAGATTTTTAATTCACTTAGCCTTGGATCTCTTCGAGCTGTTGCGCAAACTAATTTAATTATATTTTAAGATGGAATTTGTGAAATTATCGAACACAAACAGCCGCAAATGTGAAAATAGATCATGAAAAGGATATTGTGCTGCAATCTTAGCATCGGTTTCTATTTGACTGATGTCCTTTTTTTAGATTAAATAGCATACCCTTCTCTTTAAAATAAAATAAATATCAATTGATTTATATTCAAAAATACTCCTTTTTTATTAATATCAAAATGAAAACACTTATTAAAAAAAATCCTACTTTTTAAATTATAAAACTTATTGCTGTACGACTCAAACATTTGATAAAATGTGTTTTTTTCTTAAAGTTGTAGTGGTCCTTATTTCAAAATTTTTGTTGCAAAATATAAGAACAGCAGGGGTTATAGATTTGGACATAATCGACCCAATCTTATTTAAGGACATTTAAAGACTTGTGTAATCTACAATATGATGCAGGATATTTCATAAATTTGTACAGTCACGGATACTAAAAAGCTTTTTTAATAAAATAACAAAAATAAACAACACCCAATTCCTAGAATATTATCCTTATCCCTTAATCTTATATCATCTTCAAAGCCTGAATATCTACATTTTTAACATTCTTATACTTATTAAAACATAATATATACACTTATTAAAAAAAAAAAAAAAAAAAACAAACAAAATTCCAAATTAAGATTATTAAAGATAAGAATAGGTTAAATTTTGCAAACAATGCAAATTCCTTTTACAAATATAAAGTCCAATATACACACAGCCTACATTTTTGTTACTATCAAGTTAACCCTTTTTTGAAAAGGTCCGGATTCATCCTTACAAGTCCTATACCATACAACTGCCCAATGAATTAAAATTATCTAAAAGAAATCATGCTTGACCATCAGTTCAAGGACATTTAAAATAAAGCTTCCTCTTTTTCTTCCATATTGTAGCTCTATGCCGTTTATAAGCTACGTCCCAACAAAGTTTAACGCAAATTAAAGCATCCTTTCTCTAAATAGCAGAAGTTAAAACAACATATAATTTTTTTTTTTATGCTGCTTTTGTTTCAGTAATAATTTGTCGCAATTCCATGAACGAATTTAACAGCTCAGATAAAATACATAACACTAACAACAAAAAGCTAACAAAAGAAATGAGGCAAAACTGACAAAAAAAAAGAAGACAAAAAATGGTATGATACTTTAACGCCCTTGGCTTATTTTTTAAGGGATGCATGAGTTGGGTTCGGTGTCGGTTTGGATATTTGTTTTCGTTTTTTTATTTGCTTCTGCACGGCTCAGAGCAACGGTGGCGGCGGCGGTGGAGGCGCATCTGTCCCAAACACAGTAACTTTGTTTTGTATTGTATTGTTGAACATAACAACAATTGGAACATTTAAAGTCCATGGATATAAAGATGATACTCCTGTTCATAAATTTTTATGACAATAGCAATGATGGCCTTAAGGGAGGGTTTGTTCAATTTATTCACTCATTTTGTTATTTTTTGTTCTTTTCGATTCTTGTCTGTGTGACAGAGTAACAAATCAAAATGTGCATTCAACCGAAATTTTAGACCTATTTCGGTTTCTGACGGTTTGAATAATTCGATTTGATTGAGTGGTGATGAAGTAGAGATGATATAAAAAGAGAGGTTGGTGGTGGGAAAAAACGTTAGAGAAAAAAAAAGGATATTTTACACATCGCTTAATCCTACCCTTAAATCTCACGAGCTTAAAATTTAAAAACATATAAATATAAATTGTTTTGAATTTTTAAACAAATTTGTATTTTATTTTTGTTTATTATTATCGATGAAAATTTTTATTGGAATATAATATTTTTTTTTTGTGGGAGAAGGGATGAATAAATGACTAAAGAAATTTTGTTTAAATAAATTATGTGGAAATATTAATTGAAATTGTAGTATGTACTTAAAAATACAATACTATTTAAAATAAAATCAAGAATAGGCCAGAAAATATATGTGTACGATAAAAGCGACTTTTAAAATATTAAATAGTTAAATTAGATATGATTGAATTGGAGGACGACTATTTGAGAAACAAGTCGGAATAAATCCCTGCTTGAGAATAAAAAACCAAAGAGACACTTCACAGAATTTTTTGCAATTTTTTTTATTTTTATTTCGCTATAGTTTTTTGACGGAAGTATGATAAATTATCGAAGAAAGAACATTGATGATACATTTTTTTTTATTAATGACAAATAGAAAGTAAGTAAAGTAAGTAAGACGGAAAGTCTTCGAATCCGCACCCACAGGACAGCGCAGTAGAGGAAGACCGCGGATCAAGTGGCGCGCACAAGTGGAAGGTGACCTCACCCAACTTGGAGCGCGAAACTGGAGACATCTAGCTAGGGACCGAGCTAGAAGGAGAAGTTTGTTGGGTGAGGCCCTAGTTCACACACGACTGTAGCGCCACCTTAAGTAAGTAAGTAAGTAAGAAAGTAAGTAAGTAATTCGTTTGTTTACAAGAATTTTATACAATATTTTGAATTTCAATGCAGGTTGACAAAAAAAAATAAGAATATTTAAATTTATGTTTTTGAATTTAATAGAATTTTGTTATTAATAACAATCTATAATTGTAAATATCTTTTATAAATAAGTAAGTAAATTGTTCTCGGCAACGTCAAGTCGTTCAAAGAATTTTGTTGTTAGTTTAATTATTCTATCTTCGATCAATTCGACATTCGCCTTTAAGTGGAGATCTAAGGTGGAATGATGCCAGGATAGATTGAGCATCATTTTTAAAACTTTATTTTGAGCAACTTGTAGTTTTTTATATGAGTTTTAGCTGCGGAAGGAATGCAGGAAACTTTTCAACCGGGCCAAAGCTGCAAGACTAGCCTCTCACTGGGACTCCTACAGAGAATCCCTAAGAATCTACAAATCCAAGCGATCTTCTTGGCGATCCTTCTGTGGCATGATAGAAGAAACTTCTGAAGCCTCTAAGTTACGGAAAATTCTTTCAACTAATCCAGCTACGCCAAGCTGCTTAAAAAATACAGACGGTCCTGGACAAATTCAAGTAATGAATCACTTTCCTGTTAGTTCTCTTACCGAAACTTGCAAAAGTTTTATACATATCCACAAGGTCTGATCACAAAGTATAAGCTACAAAGGGCTCTCAACAGCTTCAAACCATTTAAAGCTGCAGGACCAGATGGTATAATAAAAGTTGAATTATAAAAGGCTTCTGATATAATTGCACCAATCCTTGAGGCAAGTTTTACCAGCTGTCTTTACCTGGTCCATGTTCCCTCGGCATGGAGAGAAGTTAAAGTTGTTTTTATACCTAAGGCAGATAAATGCTCGCAAGTCAATCCTAAAGATGTACGACCTATAAGTCTATCATCATTCCTTCTTAAGACCCTGGAAAGATTGATTGGTATCCATTTAAGGGCAAGTATCGTTACAAGACTACTGTGTTCATCTCAACATGCCTACTGTAAGGGTAAATCGGTGGAAATAGTGTTACACACTTTAGTACGCACCATCGAATATTCCCTCCATCATAAAGAGTTCACTATGGTTGCTTTCCTTGACATGGAAGATGCCTTTAACAACGTGGACACATCTGCAATCACATCTGCACTGACATCTCTAAATGTAGAGAGTTCGCTTCGGGAGTTAATTCATTTTATGCTTACTAGCAGAATAATTAACTCAAAACTGGCCAACTTTTCTAGCGGGACACCGCAAGGTGGTGTTCTATCCCCTCTCCTCTGGAACCTAGTGGTGAATGAAATCCTAACTAGTCTGGATGCGGAGGGTTTCAGAGTGATAGCCTATGCGGAAGACGTTGCTATAGCAGTTTCAGGAAAGCATCTTAATATCCTAAAAGAACTCTTTCGAAATGCCTTAGACAGACTAATACTTTGGGCTGATCGGTGTGGACTGGTCTTATTTTCGAGGAGATACAAAATTCCATTTGTCAACCCTCCTTACATTAAAGGAATCCAATTAAAATTCTCAGACGAGGCTAAATACCTAGGTCTTGTATTAGACAAAAAACTAAATTGGAAACGCAAAGAGTCAAAAAAACTACTGTAGCTCTCTTTTCTTGCAAAAAAGCTATTGGTAATAAATGAGGTTTACAGCCCAGAATCACGCAGTGGCTGTACACATCAGTAATCAGACCGATTTTAATGTACGGTGTGGCAGTATGGTGGACTGCTTTAGAGAAAGGTATAAACAGGGATAAGTTAAATAAAGTTCAACGTTCAGCCTGCCTATGTATAAGCGGATCGCTTCGCACGACCCCGTCTGCAGCACTGGACACCTTGCTCTAACTTACACCTCTTGACATATTTAGCAAACAAATAGCTGCAAGATCTGCTATTTGCCTCAATGCTTCGTCGCAGTGGACTAACAACAACATTGGCCACTCCGTAATTCTAAGGTATTTAGAATCAATTCCAAAGCACACAGACTACACCATCCCCCAACTACAATTCGACAGAAACTTCCAGATTTATATACCTACCAGATCTTTTTGGGAGGATAGGACATTCTTGGAGGATGAGTCAATCCATTTTTACACAGATGGCTCAAAAACCAAAGAAGGGGTTGGTGGAGGTGTGTGCTCTGAACGACTAAAATTAAGTCTGTCATTTCGCCTTTCCAATCATTGTATCGTGTTGCAGGCGGAACTTTTTCGCCATAAAAGTAGTCTTGTCCTGGCTTAAAGAAAATGTGATATCAACATCCGATATCCGTATTTTCTCAGATAGTCAGGCCGCTATCAAATCTCTGGACTCTGTCTCTACAAACTCTATAACAGTCCATAACTGTCGATCATCTCTAATGGAGATGGCGCAACAGTTTAATATTCACCTTTGCTGGGTGCCGGGCCATAGAGAAATTCCAGTTAACTGTAAGGTAGATGAACTCACCAGGAACGGTACAGTACAGCCCATCCTACCACTTTTGGCAAGTACTAGCATACCAATCGCTACTTGTAAACTGTTGCTAATGCAAGACGCTGCGAGGAGGGCAGGCACCAGGTGGAACAACATCACCATGTGTCAAGTCACAAAAAACATCTGGCCAACACTGGATTTAAAACGTTCAAGGTGCTTGCTCTCTAAGCAGATCGCATATAAGCTCGATAATAGGTGTCATAACCGGACACTGTCTAATAGGAAAGCACGCCACGAGACTAGGCGTATTCTCAAATGACTTTTGTAGAAGCTGTATGGACGAGGAAGAGGAAGAAACGGTTCTTCATCTTCTTTGCACATGCCCTGCTCTAGCCCGAAAACGCAAGAATTACCTAGGAGAATTCTTCTTTTACGATCTGAACGATCTAAATCATATCGGTATAATTAGCCTCTCACGTTTCGTAAGGGACTCAAGCTGGTTCCATTGAGCTTAGGAGGAAGCCTCTAGATTCATGTGGTATCACAATGGGCCATTAAACTGGCCTAAGTGTGTCCGTTTCCATCATTGCCTGAAATATAACCTTACAAATTATCGTTTTATTCTCGACTGAAAGTAAAGACTTCCTATTAATAAAAGGGAACAGTAGTTTGGTAGCTATCTTGACTTTTTTTTAGTGATTGTGAAATATGTTGATTGAATGTTAATTTAGAATCAAGGAAGATACCGAGATATTTCACTTGATTGTCCCAAGAAACCGCTCTACCTAAAATTTGCAAATTATTGCATCAGCATTAAGTTTGATTTTCCATTGATTGTAATATTGGTATAATATTCTTATCGCATTATTTAAATTCGTCTCAATGTTGAGACCAAACGTATGCAAAGAAAGTATTGCAGTGTCGTCAGCAAAAATTGCTTCTTCACAGGATGGTAATTTGGGAAAGTCAGAGGTGTACAGGTTATACAAGGTCGGTCCAAGGACAGATCCTTGAGGGAGACCAAAATCAAAATGTATTATTTCCGAGACACTACTATTTACATGTACCATAAAACATCTTTTTGAAAGGTTTTGGGAGAAACTAAGAGCAAGAGCATTTGCTTTTTCCAAATCCTCATAATTGATTCTTGAATCGTTTTTCAGAAAAGGAAGCAGTCGATGTTTGTTTTTTACAATTTTTACAATATTCCAGAAGGGTTTTGCATTTTTCTCTAAGGAACGTAGTTTATTATTCCAAACATGATTTCTTTTGTTTAGTAACTCATAAGAGATTTGGCGATTCAAATATGTAACGTTATAACGAAAAATAGGTTGGTGATATCTTTGCCAGTTTCTTCTTTGAATGTTTCTATTTTTTATAAGTTCCAATATATGCGGCGAGAGACTTTACATTGTTGAACTTATCATGCATTCACACTCAATGCCCACAGATTGCCATCTTGCAAAACACCAGTCCTTATTTCTTAACTCGTATAAAAGAAGTTTTTTGGAAAGTCTTGTGCTCTGATGGTGCACTCTTTGATGATGTACTCGTAGTCATCTTAAGACTTCAAGGTGTTTGTTAGAAGTTTTAGAAGTCCGGTTTCTAAATATGATATTTAGAATAGCTGAATATTTTTTTCCCAGGAAGTTCATCAGCAACATTTAAAAATAACTAGAAGAAAAAGAGCGCTTAGTGGGCATTCTTGTTCGACTCCTGTGCTGGTGCTTAACCTTTTTAAAAAGCTCACTACATCCTAAACAGCGTGTACATCTCTCTAACTACTTTCAGAAACTTTGTAGATATACCAATTTGTGTCAGCTTATAAATAAGAGCATTTCTATTAATTACGTCAAAAGCAGCTTTAAAGTCAACGAAAAATCCGAAGACCTTTTTGTAACGTGATTAAAACGTAAAAATGTGATCAATCGTTAAAAAGTTTTTTCTGAAACCAGATAAAATATTGTTCTGTTTGATCCATTTTTCGAGACTTCTTAGAATCAAAAAATTGAGGGTTTATATAATGAAAGTAAGTAATCACGAATAATGAAAAATCAAATGTTTTAGCACAAACTTTCTGCAACCTGTGTGATTAATAACAACATAAACAATAAAAAAAAAGTCTTATTCATTAAATGTCATGTTAAATGTGGTAAATATGTGAATCTACCTATAATAGTTAAAGACCCATTAGTTTGTTGAGTTCAATCAGTAAATGTCTTGAACAAGTTATTAAATCACACTTAACCAATAATAACGTTTTACATTGCATCACAGGACAATCCATAAAGCAACATACAAAATAACTTTAGGTGTAGTAAAAGTTAAGGTATGGTACTTCTTGACGTCGAAAAAGCATTCAACATGGTCTCACATAATGGGCTTTTACACAAGTTGCTGATACTCAACTTCTCAGTGTTTTTAAAACAAATAATTCAATCATTTTTACTTCAGAGGAAATGTAAGGTTTCAGTCAATAACTGTTTTTTTGAAAAATATCACAAAACGGCAGGTGTGCCACAAGGAACAGTTTTAGGTCCTATTCTATACTCAATATTTACTTCCGATTTTCCATTACTTCCTTTTTGTAAAACGGCAATTTTCGCTGATTTTACTTGCATCTTTTCTTCGGATTCTGTTGGTTCAATATTCGAAACTAATCTGCAATCTAGTCTAAATGTTTTACATAGCTACTTTCATGACTGGAAAATAAGAATCAATACTTCAAAAACGCAGGCATTCTTTTCACTGGAAAAATTAAAGCCTGCTTTTTACCAAGCAATAGTCTTCTTATGGATAGCAAAAGCATGAAATAGAAGCTGATGCAAAATATCTCGTAGTGCATTTAGATAAAACATTAACATTTGGCTTACAATCGCAAATCAATGCTTAGCACCGTTAATGAGCTTCTTATCTGATTTCAACAGCTTATAATAGGAAGTTAATAATATTTAAATAATTTTTTTTTCCAATATGCAGGATTATGGTTTTATCCAAAACGATTAATCGAACGTTATCTTCATAATCAGAAAAGAAATGTTTCATAAAAGCTTAAATAAATTGCTTAAGCTTTTTTTTCAATTTCAGCTTATATTGCTTTGTTTAGGCATTAAATTTAACTATTAGCCTTCTTACAGCAATCTCATGACCTTTTTGTATTTTTCAACAGAAAAAAAGGTGGAAACATTTCAAAACTATTCCGACAATACAAGGTTAAAGTCATTATAATCGTTAAAGAAAAGCTTAACGGTAAAAAGGTTAAACACAACCAACTTAATAACTTCCTTAACATAACCGGGGTAACTTTTTTATGAGAACATCGGAAGCCATTAAAAATCAAATTAGAGTAGAATTGATAAAAAAAATCTGTATACAACCACATTTCGAATACAAAAAGTCTGAAAGTTCCATCTTTTTTAAGAATCGAATCTGATACCTAAAATGTGATACCTTAATTTTATTGTACGACTGGTCTAAAAATAGAAAACTATGGTTTTGGAAGCTTAACGAGACACGATTGACACGATCAAAATGGTCGTTAATTGAGAAACATTATTTTTGTTAATTTATTAAGGGACTGGTATAAACTAGTCTAAAGTAAAATTAATAAAAAAATCTGTATACAACCACATTTCGAATACAAGAAGTCTTAAAGTTCTATCTTTTTAAGAATCGAATCTGATACGTAAAATGTCTAAAAATACAAAACTATGGTTTTGGAAGCTTAACGAGACACAATTGACACGACAAAAATGGTCGTTAATTGAGAAACATTATTTTTGTTAATTTATTAAGTGACTGGTATAAACTGGTCTAAAAACAAATGTTTTTCATTATTGGGCATGTAATGAGATTTATCGAAAAATTGGCATTAGTTGGTCATAAGATTCATTACGTTAAACGTTATTTGATAATTTAAGTGACTGGTATAAACTGGTCTAAAAATGCATTTTTTCATAACTTGCCCTTTAAGCTCGTCGCAACATTTATAACTTTAAATAACATTCAACAAAAAAAAACTTTTTGCTGCTATAAATGGTATTTTTCAAACATTTAGTCTAAAATTCATGTACCCAGTCTTTTAAACTTCTTTTCATTCATTGTTTTGTGTTCATTGTTTTAATTTGAACAAAAAAAAAACTCAAGTAGAAGAGTTTTAAAATGGCGTTTGTATGTTGGTTTGTTTGGTTGGATGGTTTGTTATTTGGTGTGAGACATTTTTGACGGATGTTATACTACACAAAAGGCTAAAAACCCGCATTATACTCCCTGACAATGCGAAAGGAGGAGATAAATGGTATAAGTTTTCTTGTTTAAGTTCTTTTTTTTGTTATTTGTTTGTTTGTTCGAAATGGGAAAATATGGGATGAAGGAGGAGAGTAGGTTTTTTTATTTCTTTTTTATAGAGTCATTCAAATTCGACGTCATCGTTGATGAAACAGGAACAAATATAAAAAACTTTATCCTTGAAATGAGTGAGAAAAACTTTTCAGTCTTTTTGCACAATATAAAATGTGCTTTGTTTTATTTTTGAAAAGAAAAAAGTTAACATATAGAGAAGTATGTATAGGTGCAAGGATAATAGATTTGATATAGTTATGGAGTTAGAGTGGAGATGTATGAAAGACGCATCTTTTGAAACTTTAAACATTGACTATATGTATATGTCATGGCAATATATTAGGGAAAATAAAGGATACAAAGATTTGACTTTCATAAAAGTTTGAAGTTTTTTTTTGTGTTTTGCGTTCTTTTTTTGAACGATAACAGCTAGCAATTCTTTTTTTCACATGTGCCATAGATTTCCTTGCAAGGGTAAGAAATAGGACAGACCTTCAACAATATGCTCCCCATTTTCGTGAGTGTTAGATCTAAACATGGGACAAATATAAAAACTCAAATTAATCCATACAAAAGTTTCAAAAAAACAATGAATTTCTAATAATTCTTCGAAAATATAGACTCAAAATCCGATTTGTTGAAAATGCTGGTTTTTTCTTAAAAATTGTATAAGCCATGACAAATAATGGACAAAATAGTGTATATCTAAATATCTACCTACAAGTTTTTATCAATCAAACTTTATGTGTCTTAGATTCTTAAAACTTAAGCCACAAACCTCAGATATCTACTTATACAACACCCATAATGCTCATCAACTTACAAACCTCTGCAACATCTTTGAATGAATCTTTTCCATTACCATTGAAAACTTCTTCTTTTTCCAAAACCAGGATTGTTAAAGAATAAATCAATAATATCCTTAATTAAAACAAAAAACATTCGACAATGTTGAACTTCTTGTATTTCTTTCCATTCCTATGTACATCGTTATCCTTACAGATACAACATACCTTGTTCTTGTTTTTGGCTTAAAAACTCTCACCTCTCTTAAAACGTGGTTTTTGAATTTCAAACAGGAGAAACCATTAATCACGTAGGATTTGGTTTGCTAAATGCGGGCCAACAGCAATGAGATTTATTCATTTACTTCAAACTGTGCCATCCTGCTCCTACTACGAGTACTACTGCCGCTCTAGAAGTTTTGGCCTCTTGTTAACCATAACCATCTGCCCCTGGCCAAAATAATAAAAGTTAAGTAGAACAAAACAAAAATGTATACAAGCTTGACACAAACTAATGTTTTCAATCCATACAAACAGAAAAGTTCTCAAACCTAGAATGCTAGGTATGGTACTCTTTTGGTCGATGTTCCTTTTGTAGGGAAGGACGACAACGACGATGATAACTTTTGTTGTTTGCAAAAATGTCTACTTTATTGTTAAGAGGATGACAGATATGTATAAATAAGACGTTGACGAAGTTAAGTTGTCAGTTATATTTTACTTCGCTATTGTATAAAATTTAATTCAAAAACAAATAAAAATAATCGAGGCATAGGATCCACTACGATTATGATAATTATTCTTATTTTGCAGGTGACAGAAATGATAATCTTTAGCATATTAAGTAGGAGACATTTTTTTTGAAAGACGATTTACGGTCATATTTTTGTTGGTTTTTGGTGTTCGCCATGATCTTCTTAAGTATAAGGGAAAGCCGCAGAAATGGAGTTTTGGGTAGAAAATGTTTTGACTTTATTTTAAGCTTTGTTTTAATTATTTTTTGGTGGTTAAAGGTCTTTCAATAGTTTGAAGAAATATTTCGAGGAAATGGTTAGGAAAATAGAACAGTATACGTTTCCTGAATATATTTATAGAATATAGTGTCCTTAAATTGTACAGCTTTTTTCGGACCATATCAAAGAATTTTTAACATTTTGGTTAAGACAGTTTTTTCCTTAAATTTCAATTTTAATAAACATTATTCATATGAATAAAAACCATTTTTGTAATTTCAGAAGCAATATTAAATAAATTTTAACGTGGCGACTTTCGCGACCAGCGTTGACACATAGTCAGTTATCACAAATAAAAGGTTGGGAAATATCTACCTTCCGCTTTTTGTTTTTGAATTTCGCAGTAATGTACAAAGCTCGTATCTTGCAATACAATAGATCATTTGAAATGTCTTGGCATAGCCTACAAAATGACTTTTTGAATGATTAGTTTAGATATTGCGCTCAACAGTTATGGACGTGTAAACAAAGAGTTTACACGGTTTTAGAGGAACCGCAGTCTATGTTGAGTATGGAAAGACCATTTCTGCAAATTATATAACGGCGATGACGAACTGAATTATGCTGTAAGGGAGATAGAACCACTCAACCTCGGCGACGCAGATCAACAATTCCGCCTACCCGACCTTGACGAAGTGAAGATAGCTATAACTAAACTTAAGTCAAACAAAGCTGCTGGTGCTGACGGCATCGCTGCCGAACTATTCGAAGCAGCGGTGGCTTGGTAGGGAGCATGCACCAACTCATCTGCAAAATATGGTCGGAAGAAAGCATGCCCGATGAAAGGAATCTCAGCCTAGTGTACCCGATACATAAGAAAGGAGACTCTCTAAAGTAAGATCCTCTCTGCCGTATTATGTGAACGTCTGAAGCCGTTCGTCAACCAGTTTTTTCCTTATCAGTGTGGCTTCAGACCAGCAAAGTCCACTATCGACCAAATATTCACAGTACGCAGATCTTGGAAAAAACCCAGGAACTTCAAATCGATACCCAACATCACTTTAGCGATTTTAAAGCCACGTATGACAACATCTATAGGAAAGAGCTCTACAGAGCAATGTCTAGTTTTGGCATCCCTGTCAAACTTATCCGTTTGTGCAGAATGACGATGGAGAATGCACGCTGCTCTATCAAGGTCGGAAAAGATCTTACCGATGCATTTGATGTCAAAAAAGGGTTTAGACAAGGCGATGCATTGTCATGAGACTTCTTCAACATCGTTCTGGAAAGAATTGTGCAAAACTCAACCGTCAACACTAGAGGCACAATCTTCCAAAGGTCCATCCAATTACTCGGATACGCAGATGATATTGACATTATTGGAAGAACAAAGCTTGATGTCAGTGGATCGTTTTTGAGCATTGCGACGGAAGCGAAGAAGATGGGTTTAGTGGTCAATGAGGGCAAGACCAAGTATATGCTGTCATCAAAAAAAGGACACTGAACAACGACGTCTTGGACAAAACGTCACCATGGACAGCTATAGCTCCGAGGTAGTTAAGGACTTTGTCTACCTAGGCACCGCTATTAATGCAGACAACGACACCATTGCTGAAATCAAACGAAGAATAACTCTTGCAAATCGCTGATTCTTTGGACTTAGAAGGCAATTGAGAAGTAAAGTCCTCTCTCGAGCATCTAAGATCACCTCGGATGCTTCGAGAGAAAAATTCTTCAAGTTATTTTTGGTCCCGTACGCATAGATGGAGAATGGATTAGTAGATATAACGACAAACTGTACGGTAAATGCAGCGACACTGAACTAGTTACCAGAATTAAAGTCTAACAGCTTAGATGGCTGGGCCATGTAGAGCGAATGGACATCGACGCTCCAGGCCGCAAGGTCTTCGAATCCAATCCCGAGGGACGGCGCAGTAGAGGAAGACCGCGACTCAGGCGGCGCACTCAGGTGGATGAAGTCCTCAACTAACTTGGCGTGCGAAACTGGAGACACCTAGCTAGGGACCGAGCTGACTGGAGACGCATATTGGTTAAGTAAGTAGGTAAGGAACGAACTAGAATCATTTTTAAAGTGGATGTTGACTGGCGACGAAAAATGGATCACAAACGACAATATCAAGCAAAAACGGTCGTGGTCGAAGGTAGGTAAATCCTCGCAAACAGTGGCCAAGGCGATATTGACGGCCAGGATGGTTCTGCTGTGTGTTTGGTGGGATTAAAAGGTAATTATTTACAATGAGCTGCTCTCATATGGCCACACGCTTAATTCTACCATCTACTGCGAACAACTGGATATCTTGAAGCAGACGATTGACCAGAAGCGTCTAGAATTGACCACCTGGAAGTGTGTAGTGTTCCACCAGGATAACGCCAGACCACACACTTCGTTGATAGCTCGTCAGAAGCTATTGAAGCTAAGAAAAAAACAACTCTTAATAACGATGTGAATTTACTGAGTAGTTAGAATCTCATCCAATTTCTCAACGACACATCTTGAGACAAAATTTGTCGGTTTTAAAAGATAACAATGTTCTTTTCTAAAAAATTCGTATTCAAAAAAATTACTAGAAATTCAAATCGAAAAAATTGCGAAAATGGTGAACTTTGGTAGAGGACTGCATATTTACGTCCTTGACACTTCCAAAAAGTTCTTCTTAAACTTAAAACTAAACATTTTCAGTGGAAAGGTAGAAGAATATAACAAAAAAAAATACAGAATTATCTAAATAAGTATAGAAAACTATTGATGAATTTTTAAAACAATGTCCAGTTTTGAAGCAATTCTTGACTTTGGAATGATACAACTTAACAAGGAATTCATCTACAGAAAATTAGTTGTAGATCGATATAAAATCAACAATTCATGAATACGAAACGATGCTGGTCAGACTTAATAACAAGCTTCTTAATTTGATCGAAGATTCATAAAACATGTTGCTTCTTTTCTGTAAACAGTGGTACCTACTATTTAGTCCTTCGTACTTTGGTTTTGCTTGGATAGTTGTATGTTGCCGTAAATTTATATTTAACTAAGTCATCTAAAGCTCCTTTAGTATATCATTCTTTGTTTAAGTATTCAAATATTAATTAAAATGTTCTCAAACATGAAATAACAGTCCAAGTTAAGAGCATATTATACAAAATAACAATAAAATTGAAACTAAAAAAAAAACAACAAAAGGAACTCTAAATAATAAATATTAGATTTTGAGAAAATTTAGGAAGATGGTGGCTGGCAGCAGTTAAATTTTCAAAAGAACAAAAGAAAAGCAACTTAAGGGATGGGAAAAGTGTATAAATGTACACATAACCTCCCTTCATGATGGCGTTGGTGTTTTTGGGTGTGTTCAGAATTAATTATACAACATTTCCGGTATTATTTATTTTTGTATTTTTTAAGTTAGTTGGTGATTTTTATTGTTGTTTCTTTTGTGTTTGCTATCATGAATCAAATCGAATGTTAATTTGCTTGACCTTTTTCTGAATAGAAATTCAAAAAGTTAACAAACATACAAATCTAAGGAAAACTGTGTTTTTTTTTCTTTTGTATTTGTTTTTGCTGCTGGAGGTCTTGGTGTGCAAAAGTCCTTGTGTGATATTAATGGTCATTCTCAAGCTCATGGCTTATAACAGTCACGGAGTTCTTTCATTTAATTTTTGTTTCTTTCTCCGCATATACATAGTGTGAGTGTTAAGTAAACTTACCCTGATTTAGGGGAGTTAAAATTGTTAGGTAATTAATTCGCAAGACTTACCTGAAAAAGATAAAAAAAATGGAAATTAATAAACGTGTTCAGGAATAAATTTTATTAATAGAAAAAAAGTTAAGAATATTTATATCTTGGGAAAACTTGTGCAAATCATGTTAACAAAAAATTATAAAAATGATTATATGCTATCTCATCCATTTTTGGAAGTTATGACTAAAAGAGAATTAATTTTAAAATTTGCTTTTCTATTTTGGGTTAGTCTTTAAATTTCGATCAGTTTTGTCATTTATCAGAAAGTAAATGTAATGTAAACATATTTCGAGCGTTAAGTGAATGAAAACAAATTTCATTGGTCGCCAA
Source organism: Eupeodes corollae (assembly GCF_945859685.1). NCBI lineage: Eukaryota > Metazoa > Arthropoda > Insecta > Diptera > Syrphidae > Eupeodes > Eupeodes corollae. The sequence continues at coordinate 45,179,390 of NC_079148.1, forward strand.
AATTACGTTGCACAAATTTACATTGAATTTGAATCTTGCCTTAAAAAAATTTCTACTCTCTTTTAAAATACGTTTCATCTCAAACCTAAATTTGAAAAGAAGCAGTCTTTTCTGTATTTGTATTTAAGCAAATAAATAACTTTGAAAATTCTATTTAAAATGTTGGGAATAGTATAATAACTCAGGCAACCAGATATTTTAAGAACAGTTAAAAAGAAGCAGCGGGGTCTGCCTCCCCCTAAGAGCAATTTAAAAAGAATATTACTTAAAATAAAAAAAAAAATATTTAAAAATTAAGGTTAAACTTACAATTAAGTCTTATACTTTTTTTAAAGTAAACATTCTGTTCTATTAGACAGTTTTTAAATCAATTCAAAACTATGCATAGTTTTTTAAAAATATTATTTTAAATTAAAAATTTGAGTAAAAACAAATTTAAAAAAAAAATTCAATTTCAATATTTCAAAAGCATAAGTTCATATATATTTTTTTTTTTTTTCAATAATTTGTTGCTCCTATTAAATTTCAATCAAAATCTGAAAACTAGATGATTTTATGTCTTTTAGTTTTTCAGAAAATTGAAAATAATCACAACTGCTATTTTAATTTAATTATTAACTTTCCATAGGAAGTTATTGTAATGGGTCCGATTTTTCGAATTGAAAATTTTGATATTTGTCGACGTTTCAAGGTCCCTTGAGTCGAAATAAAAGATTTTTAGAAAGATACCTGTGCGTGCGTGTATACTTACGTCCGTACGTTCGCGACGTTTTTTCGTTGTTCATAACTCAAGATCCAGAAGAGATTTCAAATAAATTTTGTTATACAGATAATAAGGCAGAAAGATGCAGAAAGGGCTCTCAAGAAAATTGCGTGGGTGGTTTTTTTGTACCATAACAGTTTGAAGAAAAGTTGAAAATTTTGGTTAACCCTAAATATTTTACGAACCAAAAACGCTAGACTCTTGAATTAAATTGTATATAATATATTGTAACGTGATATCAAAGAAGTATATTTTTTGAAAAAAATCCATTTAACGGTTTTTTTATAAATCAAAAAAACGGAAAAAAAATTTGTCACCTCCAATATTTTACGACTAAAATATGATTGCATCCCCAAAACAATTTTGTGCAGCGAAAAACCGAATTTACAGTTTTTTTATAAAAATAAAAATCTAAAAAAAACATTACTCAAAGTTGGTAAAAATTGAATATCGATTCAAATATCTTTTCAAAAACTTAAAATTTAGGCTTCAAACTTACTTTATCTTATAATAAATATTATTTTCAACATTCTGAAAAATGTTGAAAAAAATCGAATAGTAATTTTTTACAAAAAATAAAAACCTAAAAAAAATTAATAAAAGTTGGTAAAAATTAATTTTCGACTCAAACATCTTTTCAAAACTTTGAGATATTGGCTTTAATTTACTTTTATCTTTCAAAAAATACTGGTGTCAAAATTTAGTAACATTTTGAAAAAAAATCGAATTGAAAGTTTTTTTACAAAAACTTAAAAACCGGAAAAAAATTAACAAAAGTTGGTAAAAAATGATTTTCGACTCAAATATCTTTTCAAAAATTGTGGATATTGGCTTCAAACTAATTTTATCTTTTGAGAAATGCTGTTTTTAACATTAGGACAAATTTTGAGAAAAATCGAATTGACTTTTTTTTACGAAAAATAGAAACCTAATAAAAAATGTATAAAAGTTGGTAAAAATTGATTTTCGACTCAAATATCTGTTTAAAAATTTTAGATATTGGCTTCAAACTAAATTTTTTATATAAGAAATATTGTTTTCAACACTCAATAAAATTAAAACAAATCGAATTGACAGCTTTTTTACAAAAAATAAAACTCTAAAATAAAAACAATGCTGAAACTTGGTAAAAATTAACTTTCGGTTTCGACTCAAATAGCTTTTCAAAAATTAAAAATATTGTCTTCAAACTTATTTTATTTTACAAAAAATATTATTTTCGATATTCATTAATTTTTATATAAAAATCCAACAGTCCGTTTTTTCATAAAAAATAAAATCTACAAAAAATAGTACGCAAATTTGGTAAAAATTGATACGACAAACTTTTAAGCAAGACAATTCGACAGACGGGATGGGTAGTTATCAGTGTGGGTCGCATCCCAGCATCTTTTTTTGATAAGAATAATGGTAGGTGGGTGTGCGCAACAGTGGCTGTGTATGGGGGACATGCTGCCCCTGGAACAACCTTGCTGGGGCCCATTCTTGGATTTGGGGTAGATGCAAGGTTGGGTGTATGCAACACTGGAAGTGTATACAACGCCCCTGCTTGGTCACACTACATGATTTGGGGTAGGTAACAGTGGGATGTCTATGGAGTGGCATGCTGCCCCAGTGCTTCGGCCCACTAGGGGATTTGGGGTAGGTGCTAGGGTAAGGTGTACCAATGGGGTGTGTGCGAGTTTGAGTCCCTGTGTGGACTCAATATCGGTTTAGGGCTGGTACAAGGTGGGAGAGAAATGAATTCAAAAAAAATTGTAGATATTCTTATGAAAAATTACACTTTTCAATCAATTTTTTTTTAAACTATGCAAAGTTTTTACTAGATTTAAAAACAAACTGATAGAAAAAAATGTTGGCTTTAAAAAATGTTTAACACTAACTTGTAAGTATTACCGTTATTTCTCAACTATTTTTTCCATTTTAAGTAAAATTTTTTTTAAATTTCGTCTCCTGCCTATTGTCATAAAGCCTGAGTTATCGTACTCTCTCCAAAATTTTAATAAGCTTTTATTAATATGCAATTAGAGTTTGTTTTGAGAAGTTGTCGAAAACTTATTAAAAACATATGAAATGTTTTGAAAATGCGTAATAACTCAACAACATTTTTCAACATCTGAGCTTCAAAATATGAATTTGGTTTGTCGCATGAAGGGATTTTTATGAACTTTAAAAATGAAAGTGAATTTTTTTGGAAATTCATGATAAATACCTGTCTGTCTACACAATTGGTTTCTCTTTTGTATTGAACTCGTATTTATATGTTTTTTGATAAATCAAATTAATTTTCAATTCTTATTTCATGAATTCAATGGACCGCCATAGCACAAAAGCCATAAAAGGCCTGTTTTCTGTCGTATATGTATAAATAGAAGTATCTTTATGCACATAAAATATAGACAAATTGTCTTATATACAAATTTATAGTGGATAAAATTTCAAAAAATCAATTTTAAACTTCTAAGAATTTTTTTCGTTTTTTGTTTCTATTTTAAATCAAAATCTTAGAAAAATACTTTAAAAGAACAAACAATTGGAAAAAAAGTAAAATATATACGAAAAATAAATCTCAAAGAAACGAAATCAGTTTCAATAGCATTATGTACGTAGGGTAGTTGAAAGGAATTTTTGCAATAATTTGTCACAGTAGAAACAGAACCTTGAACATAGAAGAATGGGATAGAAAAGAAAATTCGACTTAGATCCTTAAAAACATGAGACATAGAGAATGTGAGAGCTATGTATTTGCCTGAACTTCGAATAAAGAGAGTACTTTTTGACAGTAAGAACCCTCTTTCATGAATTTTCAACAACAAAATCATTGAATTCGAATCTAAAGGGTGATTTTTTAGCTATTATCTTTTCGGCAACACTGGTTTAAACAGCGGACGCACGTTTCGTGTTTTGTTTAACTGTCAAACATATTCAGTTTGGTCAATGGTTTTACCATGAATCGTCTTAAAAACGAACAACGCTTGCTTGCAAATTATTGAATTTTATTATCAAAATTCGTGAGCTTCTTCCATTTCTATTGCGTTTAGCGACGAACCTCATTTTTTGCCCAATGGGTACGTAAATAAGCAGAATTGCCGATTTTAAAGTGAATATCAGCCAGAAGCATTGCAAGAGCTACCAATGTATCCAGAAAAAGTCACAGTTTTGTGCGGTTGATGGGCTGGTGGCATAATTGGACCGTACTTCTTCAAAAATGATGGAAATCGTAACGTAACTGTGAATGGTAAGCGCTGCCGTGAGATGATATCTAACTTTTTCTAGCTCAAAATGCAAGACCTTGACTTGCATGACATGTGATGTCAACAAGACGGTGCCACATGCCACACAGCACGCGCAACAATGGACTTATTGATAGGCGAGATCATGAACAATTAATTCCAATTTCAGGACCGGTCAATTGGCCGTATAGATCGTGCAATTTAACGCATTGAGACTATTTTTTGTTGTTAAGTTAAAGCTCTTCATGTCCATACAGACAAGCTCACTTTAATTGACGCATTGGAAGACAACATTGAAGCATTTATTCGTGAGATACTGGCCGAAATGTTGGAGAAAGAATGCCAGAATTGTTTTCGCAGTCAAGATCAACATTTGCATGAAATAATCTTCAAACATTAAATTATATGGACCGTTAGGTTAGGTTAGGTGTGGCTGTCCAAGATGGAAACGGACACACTTAGGCCAGTTTAATGGTCCATTGTGATACCACATGAATCTTGAGGCTTCCTCCTAAGCTCAATGGAACCAGCTTGAGTCCCTTACGAAACTATAGAGGCTGATTATACCGATATGATTTAGATCGTTTAGATCGTTAAAGAAGAATTCTCCTAGGTAATTCTTTTCGAGCTAGAGCAGGGCATGTGCAGAGAAGATGAAGAACCGTTTCTTCCGCTTCCTCGTCCATACAGCTTCTGCAAAAATCATTTGAGAATACACCTAGTCTCGTGGCGTGCTTTCATATTAGACAGTGTCCGGCTTGACACGTGGTGATGTTGTTCCACCTGGTGCCTACCCTCCTCACAGCGTCTTGCATTAGCAGCAGTTTACAAGTAGCGATTGGTATGCCAGTACTTGCCAAACGTGGTAGAATGGGCTGTACTGTACCGTTCCTGGCGAGTTCATCTGCCTTACAGTTACCTGGAATGTCTCTATGGCCCGGCACCCAGCAAAGGTGATTATTAAACTGTTGCACCATCTCCATTAGAGATGATAGACAGTTATGGACTGTTATAGAGTTTGTAGAGACATAGTCCAGAGATTTGAAAGCGGCCTGGCTATTAGAGAAAATACGGATATCAGATGTTGATATCACGTTTTCTTTGAGCCAAGACAAGACTTCCTTAATTGCCAAAAAATCCGCCTGGAACACGCTACAATGATTGGGAAGGCGGAATGAGAGACTTAATTTAATTTAATAATAGAAATCTGGAAGTTTCTGTCGAATTGCAGTTGAGGGATGGTGTAGTCTGTGTGCTTTGGAATTGATTCTAAGTACCTTAGGATTACGGAGTGGCCGATGTTGTTGTTAGTCCACTGCGACGAAGCGTTGAGGCGAATAGCAGAGCTTGCAGCTATTTGTTTGCTAAATATGTCAGGAGGTGTAAGGTAGAGCAAGGTGCCTAGTGCCGCAGACGGGGTCGTGCGAAGCGATCTGCTTATACATAGGCAGGCTGAACGTTGGACTTTATTTAACTTATCCCTGTTTATTTAACTTATCCCTGTTTATACCTTTCTCTAAAGCAGACCACCATACTGCCACACCGTACGTTAAAATCGGTCTGATTACCGATGTGTATAGCCAATGCGTGATTCTGGGTTGTAAACCCTATTTATTACCAATAGCTTTTTTGCAAGAAAAGAGAGCTACAGTAGCTTTTTTGACTCTTTTCTGTACGTTGGGTTTCCAATTTAGTTTTTTGTCTAAGACAAGACCTAGGTATGTAGCCTCGTCTGAGAATTTTAATTGGATTCCTTTTATATAAAAAGGGGTTGACAAATGGAATTTCGTATCTCCTCGAAAATAAGACCAGATCGGTTTTTTGTGGGTTAACACCCAGTCCACACTGATCAGCCCAAAGTATTAGTCTGTCCAAGGCATTTTGTAAGAGTTCTTTTAGGATATTAAGATGCTTTCCTCACCGTACTATCGATTCAAATAAAGATTTCATGCATTTTTATGCATTGCATGTGTTTTTTTTTTTTGAAAAACTTTCTTATAGCTTTTAAAAAATCAGCCTTAACAATCAGACAACAAAAATAAATTACTCTATTTTCTGTTAGCCAATACGTCCTAATTTCAAAAAACAACTCAAAATTAAGAGCTTTCAACGACTTTCAATATAAAACAATGCAAAATAAGGAATTTAAAATCTGATATTGTTTCAAAACAAACAAAAATTTGAATAAATCGTCAAAGAGAGTTTTGACTGTATTAAAATAAATTTAATATTCAAATGTCGTTCATTCTTCGATTTCAATTCGTTTCGTTCTTGGAGTATACCAACGAGTATACTTTATACAATGATATTTGAGTATTTTTCTTTTCTTCTTTGTGTGATTTAACTTAAAGCTTCAAAAGAAAGGACATTTTTTATCACCAAACTTCTATATGAGATAGACGTTAAAAAAAAAAAAAAACAAGTAAAAATAATGCATGTAGAGTAGAGTGATGAATGATGATAGATGGCAAGTTTTTTTTTACACCGAAAAGTACACATACTCTACTCGTAGTATTTTCCATTGAAAGAAAAATAAAAGGCAAAATGAAAAAACAACGTATTCCTAAATCGATTTATTTTCTTTCATGTATCTTTTTTCATTAGTTTTCTATTTTTCTATTTAACGAACATCAGGAGCGGATTTACTGAGTGCAGTGTTAAGGCAAAAAGGAGTTCGTTTCAGAGAAGGTAAACCAATAATTTTATTTTCAATTGGGTTGATGAACAAAATAATTACGCAGATAATACACAATGCTTGTACAGAACATTCGCTAGCCCGGACACTTCAGTATTCCGGAGACCTCCATGTTTCGGACACTTTCAAAAGTTTACCTCTGCAGTCCAGACAGCGTATTAAAATGCTTATGTACAATACACATACATATATTATTTGTCTCTGTTTCTTGGAAAAAACATTTGTTCATACTATTACGGGGAATCCCTTTCTAGTTTTGTCGCTTGTAGTTGGCTCTGGAATCTAGACATTTTAATCGTTGCAAAGTTACTCATTGGAAGTTTATATTTGTGGTGAGCTTTCTTTAAGGATAAAGCATAATTTTTGGTGTAATTTTAATAACTCATTGAACATTTTTAAAACATAAGTTATTACTTATTATGGCTTCTACAAAGAAAAGGAAGCATGTTACTTTGCCACTTTTTGAGAAATGTAAAATATTGGATGATATTGAAACTGGCAAATCAGTCAGGCAAGTAGCAGAAGTTTTCAAAGTCTTAAAGTAAACTGTTTTTGACATAAAAATTGTATCTAACACATTCTAAGGATCAGGTAAGCTTACAAAAGATCTTAAATTTAAGGTCTCTAAAATCATTTCACAATTGCTTTTAAGATAGAGAAAAAATATCAGCCAAGGTAAACACCCAGCGGTATAAGAAGCATTGATGACATGGTTCATCCAACAAAGAAATCATCATGTGCCAATTTCAACAGATATAATTCAAACCAAAGCCAAATTCTTTTACAAAGAGATGACAGGTAAGGAAGATTTTGCAGAAAGTTCTGGTTGGTTGGAAAAATTTAAATTGCGACATGGAATTCGATGTCTTAAGATTTGTGGCGAAAAAGAATCCAGCGACGTTGCTGCTGTTAAGCCTTTTCAAGAAAAATTTTTAAAACTGATTCAAGAAATGAAAAGTGAAGAAGAGGTATATAATGCTGACGAGTCAGCTACCTTTTGGAGGGTTCTTCCGGGACGACATGGGTTCATGCGAATGAAAAATCTGCTCCTGGCAGAAAAATATGGAAAGATCGCTTTACTTTTATGCCATATTCTAACGCTGCAGGAACTCATAATTTACCTCTCTTAGTTATCGGAAAATCAGTTAATCCGAGGGCTTTTAAGAACGTTAATCTTCCAGTTGCATATAAAGCTACCAAAAAAGGCTGGATGTCTACAACGATTTTTTTTCATTGGTTCAAGAATAATTTTATTCCAAGTGTGAAATAGTTTTTGACAGAGATTAACACGCCGCCGTTGAAAGCACTTTTGATTTTGGATAATGCCCCATTTCATCCTAAAGAAGACGAAATAAACTTTAATCCACCTAATTGTACAGCAATATTGCAGCCGATGGATAAAAATTTAATTCATAATATAAAGGTAGCATATAGAAAGCAGCTATTGACCCATATTCTACTGGAAGATGATAAAAACATTGCAGCAGTCTTAAAAAAATTCAATTTGCGAGATGCTGTTTATTTTTTAGATTCAGCTTGGAAAGGTATCGCAGCGAAAAATATTAAAAAGAGTTGGTCAATATTATGGCCAGAGCTGGTATCCCAACGGAATAATGAAGACCTTATACCATTTTCATAGTTACGCCAACAAATCGACTCGGATTCTTTGCTTGCTGATTTAAATGGAATTCATGCCATGATAAGAACAATTGATCCGAATGGTGACACATCCACATATGAAATCAATAAATAGGCAACTGGTCAAAATGAAGTCTCCTAAGACTTTTCTGATAATGACATTATTCAGTCCACTTTACAAATCCAACAAAATGTTACTGAAGCTGAAGAAGAAGGCAGTGAAGATGAAAATGTAAACAAAGAAGTTTCTAAAATTTCAAACAATGAAGCAAGGAAGATATTTGCCAAGGGCATTCAATGCATCTCAAATGGATATCCTTCTCCTAAAGAAGTTACACAAAAAAGCTGAAAAGATGTTTTTAGATAATGCGTTCCAACCAAAAATTAACAGGTGCTTTCCTACTCTTTAAAAAAAAAACCTTATGTGTTCGGACTAGCGAGGCTGTACTGTATTTAGTTTCTATGTTTTAAACATTCAAATTTTGTACTGTGATGTTTTAGGAAATAAAAAGTAGCAGTTAAGTTACTTTACGGGAAATAAGTTTACACGTGGAATAATTTGAATCTGACATTTGTCAAACTTAGTTCTTAAATCATTTTTTTTTTAGTTGAAAGTCTGACATGTATGAAAATGGTAACTTAACTATCGCACAACACATACAAATTGTTAAAACCTACTACAAAAATGGTTATTGTGCCACAGCGGCATATCGTGCTTAAAGAGTAGATTTTGGTTTACATAAACAACCAACTACGCAAGTAATTGGCTAAATAGTGAAGAAATTTGAAGATAATGAATTGGTTACAAGTATTGTAAGGCCTGTGCAACATCGTTTCGGTCGTACCACTGAAAAGATCGCTGTTTAAAGTGAAAGTGTTGTCAAAGACCCGATGTGTCGATTCGTCCTTGTTCTCAGGAATTAATACTGTTTTACGGCAAATTATGGCATATTTTGCATTTGGATCTACACCTACAACCATATAAAGTGCAGCTCACACAAAAATTGAAGCCAGCTGACTATTCACAACGTCGTAGATGCGTCGAATTTGTGCTTGACCAACAGGCGGGCGGTGGACGGCGATTTTTGGAACACAATTTTCTTCAGCGACTAAGCACATTTCTCACTCGGTGGGTATATAAATACAAACAATTCTCGTATTTGGGCTTCTGAGAATCCTTACGTAATTTAAGAGAAGATATACTACTTAAGGTGGCGCTACAGTCCGGAGCGGACCTGGGCCTCAACCAACAAGCGTCTCCAGCCAGCTCGATCCCTAGCTAGCTGTCTCCAGTTTCGCACGCCAAGTTGGTTGAGGTCCTCTCCCACCTGGGTGCGCCACCTGAGTCGCGGTCTTCCTCTACTGCGCCGTCCCTCGGGATTGGATTCGAAGACCTTCCGGGCTGGAGCGTTGATGTCCATCCGCTCTACATGACCTAGCCATCTAAGCCGTTGGACTTTGATTCTGCTAACTAGGTCAGTGTCGCTGTACAGCCCGTACAGCTCGTCGTTATATCTTCTCCTCCATTCTCCATCTATGCGTACGGGACCAAAAATCGCCCGAAGAATTTTTCTCTCGAAGCATCCTAAGACGCTCTCATCTTTCTTTGACAGGGTCCAGGCCTCAGCGCCATAAATGAGAACCGGGATGATGAGTGTCTTATAGATGGTGATTTTACATGCTCGAGAGAGGACTTTACTTCTCAATTGCCTTCTAAGTCCAAAGAAGCAGCGATTTGCAAGAGTTATTCTTCGTTTGATTTCAGCGCTGGTGTCGTTGTCTGCATTAATAGCGGTGCCTAGGTAGACAAAGTCCTTAACTACCTCAAAGTTATAGCTGTCCATGGTGACGTTTTGTCCAAGACGTCGTCGTTCAGTGTCCTTTTTTGATGACAGCATATACTTGGTCTTGCCCTCATTGACCACTAAACCCATCTTCTTCGCTTCCGTCGCAATGCTCAAAAACGCTCCACTGACATCACGCTTTGATCTTCCAATTATGTCAATATCATCTGCGTATCCAAGTAATTGGATGGATCTTTGGAAGATTGTGCCTCTAGTGTTGACGGTTGAGTTTTGCACAATTCTTTCCAGAACGATGTTGAAGAAGTCGCATGACAGTGCATCGCCTTGTCTAAAACCTTTTTTGACATCAAATGCATCGGTAAGATCTTTTCCGACCTTGATAGAGCAGCGTGCATTCTCCATCGTCATTCTGCACAAACGGATAAGTTTGACAGGGATGCCAAAACTAGACATTGCTCGGTAGAGCTCTTCCCTATAGATGCTGTCATACGCGGCTTTGAAATCGATAAAAAGATGGTGGGTATCGATTTGAAGCTCCTGGGTTTTTTCCAAGATCTGCCGTAGTGTGAATATTTGGTCGATAGTGGACTTTCCTGGTCTGAAGCCACACTGATAAGGACCAATCAGGTTGTTGACGAATGGCTTCAGACGTTCACATAATACGGCAGAGAGGATCTTATAAGCAATGTTAAGGAGACTGATGCCTCTGTAGTTGGCGCAGTTTAGAGGGTCTCCTTTCTTATGTATCGGGCACACTATGCTGAGATTCCACTCATCGGGCATGCTTTCTTCCGACCAAATTTTGCAGATGAGTTGGTGCATGCTCCCTACCAAGTCATCGCCTGCTGCTTTGAATAGTTCGGCGGTGATGCCGTCAGCTCCAGCAGCTTTGTTTGGCTTAAGTTTAGATATAGCTATCTTCACTTCGTCAAGGTCGGGTGGGCGGAATTGTTGATCTGCGTCGCCGAGGTTGAGTGGTTCTATATAACATCCACAAAAAGTCACTGTTTGGTGCGCTCTTTGGTCCGGAGGTGTGATAGGACCTTATATCTTCGAAAACGACGATTGTACGACTGTCAACTTCAATTTGGAGCGTTATGGTCGTATGATAACCGACTTTTTTTACCTGCTATTGAAAAATTAAACTTGGAGAATGTGTGGATTCAACAAGACGGCCACACAACTCGATAGAATATGGCTTTATTGCAATAGACATTTTCTGGCCGCTTAATTTCTCGTCATGGCGATATCAACTTGCGATTTTAAACAGCTGGACTTTTTTTTAAGGCCTACGCAACTCTTGAGCACTTAAAAACCAACATTTGTCAAGTGTCAAAAAGTGGTCGAAAATTACATTAAAAGAATCCATGCTTGCAACAATTCGCGTAGTGATCATTTAAATGATGTAATGTTTAAAGCATAATGTCAACATTCAATTTTGAAAATATAAAATAAATATCATGATATTTTATAAGTGTTTTATTTACGCTTACTTTTCAAATCCTAAAAGTGGATAATCCTTTTTATTTAATTTTTCGGAAGGAGATATTGGTACCATTTTGTGATGGAGCAAATATTTTAATTTTAAACTGTAACCAAGGTTTTAAAATGTCTGGTTTTTCAAGGGATATATTCTTTAAATAGCTTGAAGTTCGCGTAACCAGCTGAATAATAATAACCAACAATTTAATTAAAAATAACACCCAAAAGGAAATAACATCACAAGGAAAACAAACTTCAACCGGAAGATACACGTACACAGTTTTACATGAAAAATGTATATTTATAGTAAGGTAATTTTCCATTTAACAAGAACTGAAGCTTGTCTATAGTTTTAATGGTACAAAGTTTTATAATTTTGGATCATTTATTCCTACAAAGGAAATATCTTACATCGCCAGTAAGACACATTTTTGACGAGATTTCACACTCTATTTTTAGGTACAACTTATGAAAATTCTTAAATTTCGATGTAAAATAGTAGTACCCGTGCGTTGGACTGTCATGCCAGAAGTCTTGGATTCGATTCCTGCCTATGACATCTAAAGTCTTTTTACGGGTACTGCCTCTTGTGAGGAATGGACAAATTCTCCTAGAGTAACTCTTGTTAAGGAAAAGTGCTTTCTCAAACTAGCCGTTCGGATTCGGCATATAAACTGTAGGTCCCCTCCATTCCTGACAACATTAATCGCACACAGGAATGGTTGAGGGTTGTAAGTCACCAGGCCCTAGTTCCCAACGGACTGTTGCACCACCCAATTTATTTATTAGATGTAAAATAACTTTGAACAATGTTATGATTAAACTTTTCTTTTAGTACAAAATTAATGGGACATTAGTCCACTTTATGTGAGAACTTTTTCTCAGCAAATATTAGAGTTCCATTAAGTATTTTTCCCACTCAGAAAAAATGTGAAATAAGGAGAAGTAATAGATTCTCGGGTAATAATTTCCCTGCACCTATTTTTACACATAATGAAGTGAAATCAATTTTCACTTACGTGAAGTTATTTTCCATGTGGAGTTATTTTCTTGAATGTAAGCTTTGAGCTCACAGTCAATACTTGTTCTAAAAAGAAATATAACCTTTTGAAACTCAATAGAGACAAATCTCCCAAAAGAAGCGCCCAACTAGAAAACCCTAACACCGCCCCTGGATGAAGCACAGCGAAAAGAATTAGAATTAGGTAAGCTATAAACAGGATAATGGATTAGCTTCAACCGCTGCTGGCGCTGCACTCACTCGTCAACAATGTTAAGTTTGTATTTTTCGTTTTCTAGTTTAATTTCATTTTTTTTTTGTTGCCATCCCTTCTTCCGAAAATTGTATTGCTTCCTGTATTTTTGTATTTAATTTTCTAAATTTTCATTGAAGAATGTTAAAAGAAGAACAAAATCCCTGAAGGAAAGGAACTTTTCTTCAATCACTTTAATATCCTTTGTCTTTTTGAGAAAATTTAATTTGGTATTTCTAAGAAAGCAATGTGCTTCCAAAAACAGGATCAGAGATGTGATACTTGTGCATGTGCATTGCGGCAGCACATTGCACATCATCATCACATTAAAAAAAAAATTAGATTGCAATTATTTTGCAATTGACTCGCAGGATCACACAGCAGCAGTACTCGAAGATACAGGACTTTAGCGTTCATTTCTACGAAGACGACGACGACGACGATAACTTGTACAATGTATTTGAGTTTTTTTCTTTTGGCACCAATAATGTTTGATTTTGTTTCAAGTTTTGTATTTTATTTTTTAAACATTGTTGTAACTTTTGTAACAAACGGAACTCGCGTGGAATTGGATATTTTGCTTTGCCAAAAAAGTATATGTCTTGTATTTTATTCAACGAAATACTCATACACATATAAAACATTGATGATGACTGTTTTAATTCTTGATGCCTTTTGCCTTTGCTAAGGAAGAAAATTGGAAAACTTTTTGGCAATGATGATGGGAATTTGATGCAAGCCAACATCTTTACTATATAGATAGACTATAGGTATTATAGGTACTATGGAATCAGTGATGCGGAATATTTTCAATGGGACTTAGAGTTTTATCCTCTCAGGGTTTTTAGAATGTTATTGTATAGGTCGTTGGTTTTAGTTCAACATTAAGATAAAAAAAAAACTAAAGAGGATGCATTTTATATTATGGCATTGAATAGGATATCCTTTTTTTTAATGTATCTATCTACCTACATCTTCAGATAAAGAAGGATATTAGGTATACAAATACATATTCATTCATTTTCTTGCTTTATTTTATTTTTTGACAATTTTATGATTTGGACTGAAGGATCACATTGTTTCCACTTCATAGCTTCCCTGAATTTAAGATTTGGACCCTCTAGTGCGGATAAAATATATCGTACGATATCATTTGAATTTAAACTTTTGTATGAAAATTTGTTTTTTTTATAGAAGAAAGTATACTTAAAACACAACAAGTTCATATATTTTTTGCATTTAAAGATTATTTGTTTTTTTTTTTTGCGAAAAAGAAAAAATTTAATTTGTATTATTATTAACACTAATTTACGTCATGGTGGTTAAATGTAGCTAAGGGCATGTTGAACTCATAGCTTTTTTTGTGTTTAATTTTATTTTTATGGGATTGATAAATCAGTAAACGAAATTCAATTTTCTATTAATTTTGTGTGTTTTTACAACTATTTTCAACTTCCCATACGAAGTTATTGTAATGGGTCTGATTTGTCAAATTGAAAACATTGACATTTCTCGACGTTACAAGGCCCTTAGAGTCGAAATAAAAGATTTTTAGAAAGATGTGCACGTGTACGTACGTTCGCGACGTTTTTTTTCGTCGTCCAAAGCTCAAGAACCAGAAGAGATATCGACTTAAAATAAATTTTCTTACACAGATAATAATGCAGAAAGGGCTCTCAAGAAAATTGCGTGGGTGGTTTTTTGCATAGCAATTTGAAAAAAAAATGTGAAAATTTCGGTCAACCCTAAATATTTCACGAACCAATAACTCTAGAGACTTAAATTAAATTGACTTTTATATATTGTAACGTAAAACCAAACAAATATATTTTTGGAAAAAATCCAATCAACGCTTTTTTTATGAATAAAAAAAAAAAAAAATTATCATTAGGTAACCTCAAAAATTTTACGAATAAAAAATGTTTTCATCTCCAAAACAATTTTTTGCAACGAAAAATAACATTTTTAAGATTTTGAGAAAAATCGAATTGACAGTTTTTTTTACACAAAATAAAACCCTAAAAAAACATTACTCAAAGTTGGTACAAATTGTAATTCGACTCAAAAATGTTTTCAAAAACTTGAGATTCTGGCTTCTAACTTATTTTTTCTTACAAGAAATATTGTTTCAACATTGGGGAAGATTTTGAGAAAAATCGAATTGACAGTTTTTTCTACAAAAAAATAAAAACTTAAACAAAAGTTGGTAAACATTTATTTTCGACATAAATATCTTTTCAAAAAGTTAAGATATTGGCTTTCAATTAATTTTAACTTATAAGAAATAATGTTTTTAACATTCAGGAAGATTTGAGAGAAAAATCGAATTGACAGTTTTTTTTACAAAAAATAAAAACCAAAACAAAACAAATTAATAAAAGTTTGTAAAAATTGTATTTCGACTCAAATATCTTTTCAAAAAGTTAAGATTTTGGCTTCAAACTTATTTTTTCTTACAAGAAATATTGTTTCAATATTGGGAAAGATATTGAGAAAAATCGAATTGACAGTTTTTTTTACGAAAAATGAAAACCTGAGCTTAAAAACTTATAAAAAGTGGTAAATTTGATTTTCGACTCAAATATCCTTTCAAAACTTTAAGATATTGGTTTTTAACTACTTTTATCTTTTAAGAGCTGTTGTTGTTAACATTCGGAAAAATTTTGAGAAAAATCGAAATCACAGTTTTCTTAACGAAAAATCAAGTCCAAAAAAAATTAATAAAAGTTGGTAAAAACTGATTTTCGACTCAAATATCTTTTCAAAGCTTTGAGCTATTGGCTTGAAACTACTTTTATCTTTTAAGAAATGTTGTTGTTAACATTCAGTAAAATTTTTAGAAAAATCTAATTGACAGTTATTTTACAAAAAATAAAACCCTAAAACAATACTAAAACTTCTTTCGACTCAAATAGCTTTTCAAAAATTGAAAATATTGCCTTTAAACTTTTTTTTCACAGAAAATATTGTTTTGGATATTTAGTCGTTTTTTTCGACAGACGGGATGGGAAGTTATCAGTATGGGTCGCATCCCAGCCTCTTTTTATAGTTTTACTATGAGATTGAAGACTTAAGTAGTTCCACCTAAGTTAGTTTTCTTTCGACTGCAACATTCGCAGGTGGTTCTGGTTTATGAGGCTTTTGCGCTTAAGGGGGTATTCTGGTCCAGAGACATGAATTTTAGGTAATTTTTGAAGTGCTGAGAAAAAAGCAAGCAACAATTTTACCATCAATTTTTGTATACATTATTTATTCATATTAGAAGCATACAAAAAAAAATAAAAAAGTAAAAAAAAAATCCAAATTAAGTTAGTTATCAGCTGATGGAGTGGTGCGTCTCAAAAATTTGGTGCGTGACCATACCCACGATTTTAACTCTCCTAGAAATCTGAAATCAAAAACTAAAAAATGTTATTAATCTACAATAATGTCGCAATGTCTGGAACTACGGAAAAGTTACAAACATTTTTTTTTTACAAAATGGCGACTGCCTAAAGAAAAAATAAAAAAAATTACCACTTTTTTGAACATTCTTCGATTTGTTAAAAATAGTAAAAATTAAAATTTGGGGATGGCCGTAGTTCCGGACGTAGACAAGTCCCTAAAGAAGACTCTCTTAAAATTTCAAGTAAATCGGTTCGGCAGAACCTGAGAAATCGTGGGTATCAGATTCAAAAAGACAGTTCTGAGAAAAACGCGTTTAAAGTACCCCATTATGTCTTTTGTTCGATTAGTTGCAGCCCAACCGATTTGGATGGCTGCTCTGCAAAATACTTATTTCTCCGAAAATAATTTGAATTTAGGAAAATCCTCTCGTAGACATATTCTTTAATAGTTAAACTATGAAAATATGAAAAAAAAATCGATTTTTTTTATTTCTAGACCAGAATACCCTCTTAAACAAAAGTGATTTCTTCTCATTTTGCAAGGAAATCTCAAGGGATTTTTCGCAGGCCCTCTTATAGAGTTAAGACCAAGGGGATCTCAAATAGTTTTCCCGGTCAATGGACGGTCGTTGATTTCCCACACGATCAGCTCCTTCGCCATGATGAGCTCATCGTTTCTGAATATTTTTTTTTTCACTGCTGATTTGAAATTTCGAAAAATTATGACAACCGCTGGTGTTTCTATGATTAGTAAGTTGTTAAATCTGCCAGCGTTGTGTTTGACGTGTGAAGGAATAAATAAAAACCATTTGATCGAAAACATCGACTCAACCTTTGGTTTTGCTGTAGCCGAAGTATCGTCACCGGCTGACTTTATCATAGTCATTTTACGTCTATAATAAAAACCATGTTTGGCCTTTAAACACAAGTCACATAGGCCATTCTTTTATAAAATCTAATAATAGATGAGTAAACTGGCTTGACTTTTAAGGGGTTTGGCACGAATCTTTTGGTTTTTCGGATTTTTCTTAATATGGTGTTTTTTTTTTTTAATGGAGTAACTTCAAGGCCAAGATGTGAAAAATGTATCGATTTAAAGTGGCAAATCAGAAATCCCTATCGAAGAGAGATCTAGGGGAAATTTTAAATATAAATCATTTCAGGCCAGGTTTGAAAAAACAATCTGGGAAGCGACCCACACTGATATCTCATAGGTGCCGAAAACAACTTTTACCTGGTTATTTTTCACATAAACCAAACTGCAATCACTTAAATTTTTTATCTTTAATAATTTTGTATCAATTTTTATAATTGGTTTTTGAATTACAGAAAAAACAGTTGTTCAGCTATTTTGATTAGCTGGAAAAACTAATAGTTGAATTTTCTAAAAAATCATATGAAGTAATAATAACGCCTAAATGTTAAAAATAAAATCTTAATGCAGACGGTTGGTTTCTGAGATATTTGAGAGCAGCCTTTTTTTAAATTGTTGTAATTAAAAAAGCACTAACTTTAAAAAAAAAAAAAGCTCTTTCACAATCTTCCGTTTTTGATATCTCTTCTAGTTCGTCTTATATGGCGAAAGAAAATGGTGTATAAATAGCAATTCTGTCGCATTCGATTAAGTTTTGAGTGTTTGAATGTACTTTTTACTTCAACTATTTTCTTCGTTAAACAAAAAATCTAAAATTAAATATTAAAACAACTTTTTTTCAATATTGACCTAACATATAAGTATTTCGGAAAAAAAATTACCACAAAAACTTTTAAGGATATTTATAACTTTCCTGAAGAAACAGAAAGTATGTCATAGAAAAGAAACATAAAGAAATAAATGTTAACATTTAAGACACGCGTATTTCATTGAATTTTGTTAATTCTGAAGTCATTAGCTATTCACTCAAATATACATGAATACCCGAAAACATCCCTCACACCCTCATCTTTAAAATATTCAACACCGTCTTTACCTGAATCTTTCCTAAAGGTAATGCATAATTTTAATTCTTTCCTCATCCTTATACTAATAGATTATTTATCAAGGATTTACCTTTTTTTTTTATTCTCAAGAAACGTAACCTATATTTTTGGTTTTTTTTTGTGTGTGTTGTTAAATTTTTCAAAAACATGCACGTAATACTTTTTCTATCAAAGGACGTGATATTTTTACCAAAAAAGTCCTAAAAATAGAAAAACAAAGCAGAGAAAGAACATTCTCATTTCCTTAAAAAGTGTAATAGATATTGTGTACCTACATATTTTCCGAGTAGCTTTATGGGTAAAAGATGCTTAATTAATTGACATATCAAAGCTTACCTTTTTCCACATTGTCGAAATTGAAAGCCCATCACCATATTACTAACTTTTCTTCTTTTAAGGATCAAAAGAAAAGGTTAAAACTGATAACCCCTTTTAGAAAACTATTTTAGCTTTATTTGTGTTTTTAATTTACAAAGGAAGCATAATGTCTCTTTCGTGTGTTTTCAAATACAAAGGAAAGTTTAAAACACTCAAAATGATTAAAAAAAAGACTTTTCATTAGACAGTAATATTTCTTCCATTTAATTTTAAATCAAATTGAATTTATTAATAGTCAAATTTTCATGAATTGTGTGAAATAGAAATCTACTTGAAATTTGGAGAAATCGTGGGAACAATGTGAAAACCCGGTTCAAAATAAAAAGTGTATCAACTGCAGACAAATTATTACAATTTTCTTAAAAAAATCCAACTGACGGAATTCGGAAACTCCATTAATTGTCTCTATAAGTTAAATTTCAAACATTAAAGTTGGAGCCAAGGTCTGCTAGAAACTCAATTTCCAATAATATAAATTGATGTTAAGGAATATATTTTACATTATTCAACAACTATAATAACATATTTTTGGACTTTGGATATTTGTACAAATTACTAAGGACCCAAATCGTTTTTACGTCTATTTGTTAAGGATTACAAAATTATGGTAGTTTTAATAAATTAGCAATGCTATCTACCTACGGAAATCTTTAACAACTTAACTACTTTTGAAAAACCGATATTCTTCTTCTAATAAATAATACATTTTTCGATTATCAACTCTTATTTTTTATGGTAACGACTTCTCATTGATGGTTATGCAAAACACCTATGTATGTCCTTTTGGTCATCGTGATGGTATCAATAATTAAGGACGATAAAAGCCGAAAAATATTATGAGAAATATTCCGTTCCATTAATTGTCTACTTTTCTAAAGGTCTAAAATTTGTGTTCAAAAAAAAGTAATAAAATTTCATAGGATACTTTCGACATTATTCAAATCTCCAATTTTCCAACAAAAGAATTTAATAAAATTTTGGCAATTTTGACTGTTAAGAAAATCTCTTTGAAAATGTGTTTTTTTGTAGAAGTGTGATTGTCAAGAAAAAATGAAACCTATATAAATTAATGCTACGGCCAAGATTTAAGCTTTATTATAAGAATTATGATATTAAAATAAGTTCTGGCAATTGGCCACATCGACAGACTCGAATAAATTTAAGTCAACTGGGACGGTCTCAATAAATTCTTCAGGAACTTTAATTGGTCACTATGCTTCCTGGATAGTGACGTGGATTCCAGTGCAGATATGGTTACAAATTTAATTCTTTGTGAAATAAGAAATTTTATCCCGAACAGGGGAAAATCTATTAAACCAAAGAGAACTTATGGTTTGATTCGAGCTGTAAAGAGGTTATTAGGATCAGAGATGTAAGTTTCCGTTGTTACAAAGCCAACCCGACTGAGAAAAACCGGAATAAGTTCAAACAAGCTAGAAAGACATGTAAAGGTCATATTCGTCGAACCAATTTTTTGCATGATCATAAATTAAGGCAAAAAAACTACAATGTCCCAAAGGTAGTAAAAATTTCTGGTCATTTGTAAAAACTTACGAAAAACCACGTCATCCTCGGTTCCAACGCTCGTCCACAATGACACTCCCTATGTAAGCTCGATTGAAAAGGGTAATTTGCTTGTAACACAGTTTGCTGTTAATTCGACGCTAACCGGAAAGTGTCATGAGTCCTCTTGTTCTTGAGAGCGTAAATGATTCTATGGGACGAATCTTCTTGCG
This sequence comes from Eupeodes corollae, assembly GCF_945859685.1. Lineage (NCBI taxonomy): Eukaryota > Metazoa > Arthropoda > Insecta > Diptera > Syrphidae > Eupeodes > Eupeodes corollae. The sequence goes on from NC_079148.1 coordinate 45,199,739, forward strand.
CCCTCGTGCAGTTGCAAGAGTACTGAAAGACCTTGACATACACAAATCCGCTGGCCCGGATAGTTTTTCTTCAATTGATCTGAAGAGGTGTTCTTCATCGCTGGCACTGCGTAAACTTTTCCATCTTTCCTACTCAACAGGTCTCTTTCCGAGCCTGTCCCTAAAAAAGGCGAATCCTCCTCCCCCTCTAACTATCGTCCAATAGCATTCACGTCCCTTCTTTCCAAGGTCATGGAAACGCTGATTAATTATCGGCTCAAAAAATATCTCGAAGAACGGAAGCTTCTTAATGATCGACAATATGGTTTTCATAGCAATAGGTCACCGAACAGTGGAACAAATCTCTACATCGTTTTGGAGAAAGTAAGATTATTGCACTTGATATTTCAAAAGCATTTGATAAAGTTTGGCACCAAGCTCTCTTATCGAAAATGCGTGCTTTTAGTATTGATGAATCTCTTCTTCGTTGGATTAGAAGTTACCTTTTCAACCGTTCAATACAAGTTGTATTGGATGGTAACAAGTCTGAAATTCATAAAATAAATGCTGGTGTACCCCAGGGCTCCGTTTTGTCTCCGACACTATTTCTTATATTCATAAATGATCTTATGTCTGCCACTTCTAATCCATTAACCTGTTTCGCCGACGACAGTACCCTCAGCTTCTCATACTCGTTCATAGATTCACATCCTTGTCCTTCGGATGTGGAACTTAAACGGCAGCGTATGATAAGCTCATTAAATTCTGATCTTGACAGCATTGTACAATGGGGAATTAAAAACCGTGTAGAATTTAATGCTTCGAAAACTCAATGCTGTCTCCTGTCGTTAAAGCGAAACACACCCCCGATGCCACTATCTATGAGTGGCACTTGCATCCAAGAAACTAATCAACTGTCAGGATTTGGTATGTGTATCACAGATCACCTTTTATGGAACGATCATATATTTGATATTGCCAAAAATGCTGCCAGGTGCTTAGGATTTCTCCGACGGTGCAAGAAATTTTTCACCCCTTCTGATCTGGCTGTAATTTACAAAGCCTCCACCCGTCCAAAGCTTGAATATAATTCGCATATCTGGGCAGGTGCCTCTAAAACAAGTTTAAATCTCTTGGATAGAATACAAAAAAGGTCTTTAAAAATGATAGGCGATAGAACTATAATCGAAACATTTACATCGCTAGAACACTGCCTTTCGGCTTGGCTTTCGTTGTTTTATTGATATTTTTACAAACAATGTTCTGTCGAATTAGCCAGTTGCATTCCACCCCTTAAACAATTCAGCCGTAATACTCGCACTTTCAGGAATGCTCATCAGTTTACCCTTTAGCTCAATTTCGGGTGTACTGTCAATTATAGAGATTCTTTCTTAAATCGCACATCGAGAATGTGGAATGCTTTAGCCAACTCTGTTGCTCCCTCCCATTTTGATGTTCAGAACTTTAAGACCAATGTGCACAGGTATCTCCTTTTAAATCCTTCCCTATTTTCCTAATGCTAGCACTGTGTTTAAATGTAAAGATATAAAGGGTACTAATAACCCCTTGAGTGCCTGTAAAATTTCACTATATTTGAGGCAACGCCGCAGGATAACGACTAGGTGCGGTCACTAAAAGATGTAATGGGTCCAATTTGTCGAATTGAAAATTTTTATTTTTATCGACGTCTTAAGGTCCCTAGAGTCGAAATAAAAGATTTTTAGAAAGACCTCTGTGCGTGTGTACGTACGTTCGTACGTCCGTACGTTCGCGACGTTTTTTTTCGTCGTCCAAAGCTCAGAAACCAGAAGAGATATCGACTTCAAATACATTTTTTGTATGCAGATACTAATGCAGAACGATGCAGAAAGGGCTCTCAAGAAAACTGAGTGGATGATTTTTTGCCATAGCAGTTTAAAAAAAGGGGAACATTTTAGCTAACCCTAATTATCTCACGAACCAATTACGCTAGAGACTAGTATTAAATTTCATAGCATGCATTGTACCGTGATAACAAACAATTATGTTTTCAGAAAAAAATTCCATGAACAGTTTTTTTTATAGATCAAACAAATTTAAAAAAAAATGTCACCTCAAAAATTTTACGAATAAACAATTTTTTTTAACATTCTGGTAAAATTTTGAGAAAAATCAGTCACATTTTTTTATAAAAAAAAAAACTTAAAAAATACATTGCTCGAAGTTGGTACAAATTGATTTTCGCCTCAAATAACTTTTAAGAACTTTGAGATATTCGCTTTAATCTATTTTTGTTTTTAGATATTTTTGTCAACATTCAGTAACATTTTGAGAAAAATCGAATTCACAGATTTTTTACAAAAAAAAATATAAAAACATTACTAAATGTTGGTAAAAACTGATTTTCGGCATAAATATCATTTCAAAAATTAAAAATATAAGCTTCAAACTAATTTTATCCAATAAGGAATATTCTTTTGAACATTCGATAAAACTTTGAGAAAAATTGAATTTACAGTTTTCTAACAAAAATTAAATGCCCAAAAAAGTTATTTCCAAAAATTCGTAAAAATTGATTTTCGAAACAAATATTTTCTCAAAAATTTGAGATTTAGGCTTCAAATTAACTTTATTTAAAAAAATATATTCTTTTCAATATTCAGTCATTTTTATATAAAAATCTAACAGTCAGTTTTTTCATAAAAAATAGTACGCAAAATTGGTAAAACTTGCTGATCAGTTTTCGATATCTCGTGAACAATTAAAGATATTGACTTTAAATTAATTTCAATCATCCAATTTGTATTTAATATAAAATAAGAACTTTAAAGAATTGCTAACCAAATTGGTAACATTGGTTTTTGACTAAAAATCTCTTTAAAAAAGATAGATTTTGAAATCAAACTATTTCATCATACATAAAATATTGTTGGTAATTACAATTTTTTGTAGTATTTCAACTGACACCTTTTTTTACTGAACTCAAAAACCTAAAAACCTTTTGGCAAAACAAATCGACAGATAGGATGGGTAGTTATCAGAGTGGGTCGCATCTCAGCCTCTTTTTTCGGTAATAAATTTGCTCGATTTGCAAACGTTTATCACAAGCAAGTCTATTCATTATTATATGAGAAAGCAAACTTAGCATAAATCAAGTGACAGCTGTCAAAATAATTAACTCCTAAACGGTGATTTTTTAAGAGCTTGAGAACTTTAAAAAAAAAAAAAAAAAACGCATACAATTTGCAAAATCTCATCGATTCTTTATTTGAAACGTTAGATTGGTCCATGACATTTACTTTTTAAAGATAATTTCATTTAAATGTTGACCGCGGCTGCGTCTTAGGTGGTCCATTTGGAAAGTCCAATTTTGGGTAACTTTTTCGAGCATTTCGGCCGGAATAGCCCGAATTTCTTCGGAAATGTTGTCTTCCAAAGCTGGAATAGTTGCTGGCTTATTTGTGTAGACTTTAGACTTGACGTAGCCCCTCAAAAAATAGTCTAAAGGCGTCAAATCGCATGATCTTGGTGGCCAACTTACCGGTCCATTCCTTTAGATGAATTGTTCACCGAAGTTTTCCCTCAAAATGGCCATAGAATCGCGAGCTGTGTGGCATGTAGCGCCATCTTTTTGAAACCACATGTCAACCAAGTTCAGTTCTTCCATTTTTGGCAACAAAAAGTTTGTTAGCATTGAACGATAGCGATCGCCATTCACCGTAACGTTGCGTCCAACAGCATCTTTAAAAAAATACGGTCCAATGATTCCACCAGCGTACAAACCACACCAAACAGTGCATTTTTCGGGATGCATGGGCAGTTCTTGAACGGCTTCTGGTTGCTCTTTACTCCAAATGCGGCAATTTTGCTTATTTATGTGGCCATTCAACCAGAAATGAGCCTCATCGCTGAACAAAATTTGTCGATAAAAAAGAGGATTTTCTGCCAACTTTTCTAGGGCCCATTCACTGAAAATTCGAAGTTGTGGTAGATCGTTCGGCTTCAGTTCTTGCACGAGCTGTATTTTATACGGTTTTACACCAAGATCTTTGCGTAAAATCTTCCATGTGGTCGAATAACACAAACCCAATTGCTGCGAACGGCGACGAATCGACATTTCACGGTCTTCAGCAACACTCTCAGAAACAGACGCAATATTCTCTTCTGTACGCATTCGTGTGATTGGTTTAATGTCCAATAAAGTAAACTGAGTGCGAAACTTGGTCACAATCGCATTAATTGTTTGCTCACTTGGTCGATTATGTAGACCATAAATCGGACGTAAAGCGCGAAACACATTTCGAACCGAACACTGATTTTGGTAATAAAATTCAATGATTCGCAAGCGTTGCTCGTTAGTAAGTCTATTGATGATGAAATGTCAAAGCATACTGAGCATCTTTCTCTTTGACACCATGTCTGAAATCCCGCGTGATCTGTCAAATACTAATGCATGAAAATCCTAACCTCAAAAAAATCACCCTTTATAAAAGCTTTTCCAGATTGAAACCATACACGTCTTAAAAAAAAAAGCCTATACAAAAAAATTATAACTTTTTAAAAGTACCCATGGCAAATTAAAACTCGACCTTTTAAACAAAAATTGAATAAATATGTACACATTGCAAAATTTCTAATCTGGCAACCCTTTTTTGGTGTTTGAGCGATTCTAATCTATGGTTATGCAAAACACTTCTGTCTATTTGGTGTTTGGTCATTGTGAGGCTATCATAATAAAATACGTCCGCCTGTTAGAAAATATTAGAAGTTGAACTCTTAAAAAAAGTCTTAAAATTTGGCTAACTATAGGTTCAAAGATTTAACTCAGTTTCTGTCATTGTTTTCTATTTTTGTTTTCAATTTTTTATAAAAGCTTGCTATGAAAACGTTTTTCAATTTTTTGTTTTTTTTTTTTTTGCTTTGATTTCCTGTCTAAGAATATATCAGGATACATCCATACATACATATGTAACAGCAAATAACATCGAAACATCATTTATTCCTTTCCAGAACTGTCAGAGGCATTCGTGTCATCATTTTATACGTTCTGTTCGGGAATATGTCTATAAAAAGGAGCATTCTTGTATATTGGCACTTTGCATATGTACCTTCATCCATATTTACTCGTATGGTGTCTGAATATCTGAATCTGAAGACTGACATACCAATTTTCTTTTCTCAGACACAGATTCATTTAGATGAATAAAGTGTAGGTAGTTTGGCTGTGGAAAAATTTCCTTTCGTAAAAATAAAAAAAACCTACCTACCTTCAATTTTTTTGGGTGACATAATGTGTGTAATACTTTTTGTTGAAATTTCGAATAATATTGTAAATGTTTTTTTTTTTTTTTTGATATTTTGACATGAATGTCAACATTGTGGGTAATGTAAAATGCATGATATTTGACTGGTTGTCAAAGTATTTTGTTTGTATTAATTTGACAAAATGAATTCGCTATACATTTTTGAATAATGTCTATACTATCTATAGGCCCTAAGGGTAAAAATGTCGTTTTCCTCACACTACGGACATAATAAATGGAAATTATTTATACAAAAATGATGATTTATGAAAAACAAAATTCGATCAAATTTGAAATATTATGTACGTTGTGATTCGAGAGGAAAACAAACAAATTGGTCTAGCAATTTTTTCCGTTTGGCTGACGACCTTGTGAACCTAGAGGTCTTGCTTATACGAGCATTTCAGAAAAGATTTCACCGATTTTTATGAAACGGTATAAAATATCATTTGATTTATACTACCGTTAAAGAAAAAAAACTTTTTTGCGAAACTTAGCCAGTAATGGATTTATGGCATTTATGACCTCTCAAAAGATGAAGAAGATTCAGATTTATTTTGTCTGAGATACAAATGATCTTATCAGTTATTTGTTGTGTTTTCTTAAAAAGTTATCAGTTGCATTTTTCAAACAAAAAAAAAACAACTAAAAACGAGATTTTAAGTCGGAAACTAATTTTTGCCAATTTAAATAGCATTTCTTGAAAACTTTTTTGCTGATATAAAGATATACTATTTGGATTTTTTTTAATAAAATTTAGGACAGAAGTCAATATCTTTAATTTTTCTAAAAGACATTTAAGTCGAAAATCAGTTTTTACCAATTTTTAGCAATGTTTTTAAGGTTTTTAAATTTTTGATACAAAAAACTATCAATTTGATTTTTCCCGAAATTTTATTATATGTCAAAAACGTTATTCTTTGTTGCAAAAATTATTTTTAAAATGAAATACATTTTCGTTCGTAAAATATTCTATTATTTGAAATCGATATCTCTACTGGTTCTTGAGATATACTTGCTTACTTAAGGTGGCGCTACAGTCCTGCGTGAACTAGGGCCTCACCCAACAAACTTCTCCATCCAGCTCGGTCCCTAGCTAGATGTCTCCAGTTTCGCGCTCCAAGTTGGGTGAGGTAAGTTTCCACTTGTGCGCTCCATCTGATCCTCTACTCCGCTGTCCTGTGGGTGTGGATTCGAAGGCTTTCCGGGTCGGAGCATTGGTTTCTGCCATTTCAGCCATCTTAGTCGTTGAACTTTTACCCTTTTGCTAAATCTACGTCGCTGTACAGCCCGCACAGCTCGTCATTCCATCTTCTCCTCCACTCCCTTTCGATGCATACGGGACCGTAGATCACACGAAGAACTTTTTTCTCGAACCGACCCAAGGTGCTTTCATCCGCTTTTGTCGTAGTCCATGATTCTACACCGTATAGCAGGACGGGGATGATAAGGGTCTTATATAGCGACACTTTGGTCCCTCGAGAGAGGACTTTACCATTCAATTGCTTTCTTAGTCCAAAGCAACAGCGGTTAGCAAGAGTTATTCTGCGTTTGACCTCAGCGCTGGTGTTGTTTTCTGCGTTTACAGCGGAGCCTAGGTAGACGAGGTCCTTGAGTACCTCAAAGTTACGTCTGTCGATGATGACGTTTTGACGAAGACGTCGGTGTTGTATGTTCTTTCTTGACGAAAGTATGTACTTTGTTTTGCCCTCATTAACCGTTAAACCCATTTTTGCCGCATCTGCCTCAATACTCACAAAAGCCCCATTGGCATGACACTTAGTTCTTCCGATTATGTCAGCATATGCTAGTAATTGGACAGACTTTTAAAAAATAGTGCCTCTAGTGTTGACGTGTGAGATCTGCACTATTCTTTCAAGCACGGTGTTAAAAAAATCGCATCGCATCGAAAGGATCTGTTAAGTTGTTTCCAACCTTTATGAAGCAGCGTGAATTCTCCATGGTCATCCTGCACAAACGGACAAGTTTGGCAGGGATACAAAAACTAGAAATGGCTCTATGCAGCTCGCCCCTGAAGATGCTTTCATATGCGGCCTTGAAATCGATGAAAAGATGGTGGGTGTCGATTTGGTGTTCTTGTATTTTTTCCAGGATCTGCTGCAATGTGAATATTTGATCGACTGTGGACTTTCCTGGTCTAAAACCACACTGTTAAGGACCTACCAGGTTGTTCTTGAGATATGGCTGATGAAAAAGTTTCCCAAAAGAACGGACGTATGGATATACGGACAAACAAACGTAAGCAAGTAAGTAATAACGCACACAGAAATCTATCAAAAAGTCTTTGATTTTGATTATATAGGAACCTTGAAACGAACATTTTCAAATCGAAAACTCGGAACGATTTCAGTAACTTTCTATGGAAAGTTAAGAATACTTACAATGTCACATTCAACTTTTATTATAGATCCAAAAATAGGAAGGATTTTTTGTAAAACCATAAATAAGTGCGCAGCTCAAGAAAAGCTGAGAAAATTACTACTGGGCCTGGTGTGTTTCTCACTGATATTTCGAACTAGGAATTCCCCAAACTAACTTTGCTCATTGTTTCTTTTAAATGGTTTAAATTGATAATAAAGTTAGATTATGAGACTCATTAAAAAGTTTTTTCATCCTGATTTTTTCACTGTTAAGTGCAGTTTTTGGGCTGGCAATGGCAGTGTGATTGGAAGTTGCTCATACGAAAATGAGGCTAGTACTTAAGAATTGTACGTATTAAGGAAGTGAACCTTTGTTTTACAAGCGATTTGCTTAACAGATGCAATTACAAAAAAGTTTACTTATTTATTTAAAATATAAATGTATACAATAATTCAATTTTAAATTTATCTCGAGATAAATGAAAATAGTGATATTGGTTAATTTTTTTCATAATTTGTTCTATGCAGTTTTTCAAAAATGAAAAAAACTTGTTCTTAACTGTCTAGATGGTTCATAAATGGAAATCTGAGAAAGCAAAAACGGACTTTTTATATGATAGCAAAGTATATTTCTCACAAACATTACATCATGAATTTTTCTTCTAGATTCTAGGGATTTTATCCGGAGCAATTGCCACCTAGCTTTAAAGTCTGGACGAAAATTAAAACGCATTTTACGAAACACAATTTCAGTAAACCGCCTTTGGACCTGTTCAATTCTATCAGAATGAACTCTATAGCATGGGTTCCAAATCTTTGATATTGTTAACTTGAGTCAAAAGATTCGATTCGATTTTATATGGAAAATTAAGAGCTAATACAGATTAAGAAAATGATATAGCTTTGCATTTTCCAATATTAAGTTTCAAACTGTTCAAAGAACACCACGTAGAAATATGGTCTAAATCTTGTTGAACTCTTACACAATCATCAATGGTTTTCATTTTAAAGTACAATTTTAAATCATTAGCATATAGTAGATAATTACAATTTTGTATTATGTCAACTATATCATTAATATATATAAGGAAAAGTAAAGGGCCAAGATGACTCCCTTGCGGAACGCCGGAGGTACATTTTATACCTCTCGAAACTTTGTGGTCAATAATTACTCGTTGAGTTCTGGTTTCTAAATACGAAGAGATCCATTGAAGCATCTCAGAATGAAAACCAAAATATTGAAGCTTTTTCAGTAAAATAATATGATCAACCGAATCAAAAGCTTTACTAAAGTCGGTGTAAATAGCATCTACTTGACATTTATTCTCCATCGCATTTAAGACATATGAAAAGAAAACAGCCAAATTAGTCACAGTAGACCGACCTGATACGAAGCCATGTTGTGACTCAGATTAGCATTCCTTTATCATACATTCTATTTTATCTTTAACCAGACTTTCGAAAAGTTTGGGGATGGCTGAGAGCTTGCAGATTCCTCTATAATTTTCTACTAGATTATTAGAACCTGCCTTGAATATAGGAACAAGAAATGCTTCTTTCCATTCTGGTAAAAAGAACCCCATGAACAATGAGTTGTTGAACAATTTCAACAGAGGCAAGCAAAGAGAATCACTACAATTTTTCAAAATGAATGATGATATTCCATCGGCACCGCAACTATTATTTACATATTTTAAGGGCGTGAAGCGCTACTGAAACCTCACCGAAAGTCAATTCCATTGAACCAATGTCAACTTTTCTTCTAAGTTTGAAACAAAAGTGTTGATTGGGGAGGAGTAAACAGACTCAAAAAAGTTAGCAAAAAGTTCCAAATGAGTATCAACATTTGACGAATTGACTCCTTTATAACTAACATTTTGAGGAATCCCAGATGACTTTCATTTGGAGTTTATGAAAGACGAACACGATTTACTATTATTTTTTATGTTGTTTTCAATATTAACAATGTAATTTTTGTAGAGGAACTTATTTAATACTAAAAAATCTCGTCTTACTTACTTACTTAAGGTGGCACTACAGTCCTGTGTGAACAAGGGCCCTCACCCAACAAACTTCTCCATCTAGCTCGGTCCCTAGCTAGATGTCTCCAGTTTCGCGTTCCAAGTTGGGTGAGGTTACCTTCCACTTGTGCGCGCCACCTGATCTGCGGTCGAATACTCGTAGACGAGCCCGTACAGCTCGTCGTTCCATCTTCTCCTCCACTCCCCTTCGATGCATACGGGACTGTAGATCACACGAAGAACTTTTCTCTCGAAGCGACCCAAGGTGCTTTCATCCGTTTTGTCAAGGTCCATGCTTCTGCACCGTATAGCAGGACGGGGATGATAAGGATCTTATATAGCAACACTTTGGTCCCTCGAGAGAGGACTTTACCACTCAATTGCTTTCTTAGTCCAAAGAAACAGCGGTTAGCAAGAGTTATTCTGTGTTTGATCTCAGCGCTGGTGTTGTTTTCTGCGTTTACAGCGGAGCCTAGGTAGACGAAGTCCTTGACTACCTGTCGATGGTGACGTTTTGACCAAGACGTCGGTGTTGTATGTCCTTTCTTGACCCTTTAACCCATTTTTGCCGCCTCTGCCTCAATACTCCCAAAAGCCCCATTGACATCAAGCTGAGTTCTTCCAATTATGTCAGTGTCATCAGCAGATGTCAGTTATTGGACAGACTTTTGAAAGATAGTGCCTCTAGTGTTGACGTGTGAGCTCTGCACTGTTCTTTAAGAACGGTGTTAAAAAAATCGCATCACATCGAAAGGATCTCTTAAGTTGCTTCCAACCTTTATGGTCATCCTGCACAAGCTCTATACAGCTCGTCCCTGTAGATGCTGTCATATGGAAATTTTAACCTTAAATTGTACGATATTTTTTAAAGGTACACAAGACCAATCATCAGATTTAAATGTCAAATCTTGTGATCAGTATCAAATTGAAATGTCATACAAATGTCTTCAAATTTGGCAAATTTTGTTAAAACTTTTAAGTAAGAACTGAAGAACCATTCGCTGTCTAAGCGGATCATATTCACAACCCCTATAATATTCCATAATGTTGGGATTAAAAATCAATCTTCCAAATGTCATCGGTTTTAATTCGTTGTAATAATTTTTTATTTTTTTGTAACTCCCTTAAGAAGCCCTATGATCAAGCCTCGGATTCTGTTATCCTATTTTTTTATTGCATCCTACCCTATGAGTGTAGCTATACCTATGCACATACTTACATTGAATAAATCAAATTCTTAACATTCTCAACTTAATAAAATTAAAAGTAGGGAGAATATTTTTTCCCTTTATTTCCTCATAAAATTGAAAAACTTTTTTATTTCAAAATATAACATTATACTGTATTTTATTTTCATATGAGTTTGGTCGATGATAAAAGGAAACAAAAAAAGACTGAGCTAGGATCATCCTTCTTTATACTTACATGTTGCCGGTACATAATGCAATTTTCAAGAAATTACACTCTCTTCATGCAGTAAAAAATACATATACTACATGCGCATACATACATACATCCAAATTTATAGATATAAAGTCTGCAAGATTCAAGTTATTTATGCTCAATCATGTTTGGTGCAACACCTCTGTCATAACGGAAGAACATCTTGAAAGCATCTTTACTTTACACCAAGTATGTACTGTATAGTGTCTTCATATATGTATCTACAGACACCAAGTTGGCTATACATTTTATTATATTGCATGAACAACAACAACAACAACTCAAGACGATACCATCTTTCACCTTTTTTTGTGTCCTTATATTATTTTCTATCTAATATGCAATTGGTTTCACAGCTTCGTATCTATAGACTAGCACCAGTTCCAGGAGGGGTTATAGTATCGTATCCTACCTTCTGATGGTCTAGCTCCTGCTGCTCTATCGGGTGTATATTCGAATGGTTATGGGTTAGGTAGAGGTACCTTATAACTATACTGCACATTGTCGTGTGATACGCGATACGTATCTTTTATACTCATAGAACTCCTATCTATAGGACGCACAGGACAATGAACAGTAACTGCTAACAAATTACATTCTACATGTTTGAGTGAGGATAGAAAGAGTATAAGGTATAGAAAGAGTGGAAAAGAGAAACGAGAAGAAAAGAAGAATGATGGTGAAATTATATCCTTCCTTATAGCACAGGTTGATGGTTGGTCTTGCAGGTTGCTGCTTTAACGAAACATGGTAACTCACAGCAGACGACAGACCATCATCAGCTAGGTATGTCCTGGAAATTTCATCTGGCCGTTCTCAACCCACCAATCCCCCTTCCCCTCGCCCTCAGGGAAGTTTCAGGCTTTATGTATTTTCTTTACAAATATTAATTTTAATAAAAAGTTCAACATTTACCTAAAGGGATGTTAGAGTACCTATACAAACCCAACCTATACATAAATAGAAATACGCAGAAAGCAGAGAGTAGAGTAGAAGAGGGAAGTTTTTTTATTTTGTACCGATATACCACCGAGCTAAAGGGTAGGTATTTAGGTATGAAATAAAAAATTAAGGTTCTTCTATGTTGGTTGGATAAGGTTAGTCGAAAAGCACTTTGTTATCCTGATTTTGTGGATTTATTTTCGGTATTTGTATATTTCTTTCTTTTCTATCTTCAATCAGACTGACACAGAGATTAGGATTTTAAAGTATTTAACACGAGGAAAAAAACAACAACATTGAAACCCTCTTTTAACAAAATAAAAGACACAAGGGCAAAGTCAGGTTATGGATTTTAACTTTTACAAAAGGAATGTCCATCTTTATTGTGGTGGTGTTGGTTTATAATATGCCTAATGTGGAAGGGGTTTAGTGAAATATACCGACCTACTTTCGGTAAGGAAAATAAATTATTATTTATAACCCACCGAATAATTCAGCTTTGAAAAAATTTAATAATTTAAGTCATTACATGAAAATTCTTAAGCCCATCAAACATATAACCATCTTCTATGTTGTTCCGCCATTTTGAAAAATATTTCAAGAAATTAATTGTACGGTGAAGAGGTTTGTTTTTATGTTTTTTTTTTCTAAAGGAATAAGAAATTTAATGTGAGGTTTATGAACCTATTCCACTTCCTATCTTCTGTTTTATGTCATAATTTTATTTTGTAATTTTGAAGAAGCTAATAAAAACTAGGCAACTTATATAAAGGAAGTTCTAACCAAAAATGACAATAGAACATTCGCTTGTCAAAAGGAATTAAAGTAGAAGATAAAACGGCACTGATGGTGCTCTGTGAAGACGAACGTTGAGTCGTCAGTTGGTTATCATAAAACTCTTTGACAATAACTTCCATAAAAACTTTTATCACGGTTCTCAATTATAAAAGTTGACTAAAATTTAAAATAAATCTCTTAGCCGAGGATTATAAGGTATTCACCGCAAAAAAAACTTTGGACAAAGCTGCACTTTGGTGAAAAGATTCACTTAAACGGCCCTAATATTCCCTACGAATTGTTTTTATTTTACTTTTTTGAACTTCCCAAAGGAAATTTATTGTTATGGGTCCGATTTGTCAAATTGAAAATTTTGACATTTATCGATATTTTAGGGTCCCTAAGGTCGATCGGTTTTTTCATGGTCCAAAGCTCAAGAACTAGAAAAGATATCGACTTCAAATAAATTTTGTTGCACAGATAATAATGCAGAAAGATGCAGAAAGGGCTCTCAAGAAAATTGCGTGGGTGGTTTTTTTAACATAGCAGTTTAAAAAAAGTGAACATTTTAGTTAACCCTAAATATCTCACAAACCAATAACCCTAGAGACTTTAATTAAATTTTATATTATATATCTTAACGTGATACCAAATAAATATATTTTTAGAAAAAAATCTAATTAACGGATTTTTGTATAAATACAAAAACCTGAAAAAAATATTTATCACCTCCAAAATTGTATACACAAAAATTGATTTTATCTACAAAATAATTTTGTGCAACGATGAATAACGTTTTTGACAATCAACAGTTTTTTATAGAAAATAAAACCTAAAAAAACATAACACAAAGTTGGCAAAAATTGATTTTCGACACAAATATCTTTTCATAAATTTGAGTATGCCTTCTCACTTATTTTATCTTATAAGAAATATTGTTTTCAAAAATAACTCAAAATTTTGGACTCAAATGTTATGTTATCATGTTGTCAATAACATTTTGAAAATAAAGTTACAGTTTTTTAACAAAAATTTAAAAACCTACAAAAAAAATTAACAAAAGTTAGTAAAAATTGATTTTCGACTCAATTATCTTTTCAAAAATTAAAAATATTTTCTTCAAACTAATTTTATCTTATAAGAAATATCGTTTTGAACATTCCGCAAAACTTTGAGAAAAATTGAATTGACAGTTTTTTAACAAAAAATAAAAACTTGAAAAAATTAATAAGTCGGTAAAAATTGATTCTCAACTCAAATATCCTTTCAAAAATGTAAGATCTCAAACTAATTGTATTTTATAAAAAATACTGCTTTCAACATTCGGACAAATTTTGAGAAAAATCGAATTGACAGTTTTTTTTTTTTAAAAATAAAAACCTAAACAAAAAAAATTAAAAATGTTGGTAAAAAATTTGATTTTTGACTCAAATATCTTTCCAAAACTTTGAGCTATAGGCTTTAAACTACTTTTAATTTAAAAAAAAAATATTGTTGTCAATATTCAGTAAAATTTTGAGAAAAATGGAATTGACAGTTTTTTACAAAAAATAAAAACTTAAAAAAAAAACAATACTTAAAATTGGTAAAAATTAACTTTCGACTTTTCAAAACTGTCTTCAAACTTTTTTTATTTTACAGAAAATAATGTTTTTGATATTCAGTAGTTTTTTCATACAAAAAAAAAATCTACAAAAAATAGTACTCAAATTTGGTAAAAATTGATGTTCGGTTCTTGATATCTCTAAAATTAATTTCATTCATCCAATTCATAAAAATTTAAGAAATGCTACTTAAATAGCGGCTTTTTTAACACAGCACAAAAACCTAGCAAGACAAATCAACAGACGGAATGGGAAGTTATCTTTTTTTCTCTTTTTTTTATAATTAGCGAGCACTAAAAGGGTTTTGCTGTACCCGTTATGATGGTTAGTGCGTTGGACTGTCATGCAAGGGGTCTTGGGTTCAATCCCTGCCAGTGCCACCTTAATTTTAAAAAAATTAATTTTCACGGGTACTGCCTCTTTCAAGAAATTAACAAATCTTTCTAGAGTAATTCTTGTCATGAAAAAGGTCTTCCTCAAATAAGCCGTTCGGATTCGGGCTAAAATTGTAGGTCCCTTCCATTCCTGACAACAGTACTCGCACACAGGAATGGTTGAGAGTTGTAAGTCACTAGGCCCTGCTTCACAACGGACTGTTGCGCCACCCAACTTATTTATAAAGGGTGATTTTTTTGAGGTTAGGATTTTCATGCATTAGTATTTGACAGATCACGAGGGATTTCAGACATGGTGTCAAAGAGAAAGATGCTCAGTATGCTTTGACATTTCATCATGAATAGACTTACTAACGAGCAACGCTTGCAAATCATTGAATTTTATTACCAAAATCAGTGTTCGGTTCGAAATGTGTTTCGCGCTTTACGTCCGATTTATGGTCTACATAATCGACCAAGTGAGCAAACAATTAATGCGATTGTGACCAAGTTTCGCACTCAGTTTACTTTATTGGACATTAAACCAGCCACACGAATGCGTACAGTGCGTACAGAAGAGAATATTGCGTCTGTTTCTGAGAGTGTTGCTGAAGACCGTGAAATGTCGATTCGTCGCCGTTCGCAGCAATTGGGTTTGTGTTATTCGACCACGTGGAGGATTTTACGCAAAGATCTTGGTGTAAAACCGTATAAAATACAGTTCGTGCAAGAACTGAAGCCGAACAATCTGCCACAACGTCGAATTTTCAGTGAATGGGCCCTAGAAAAGTTGGCAGAAAATCCGCTTTTTTATCGACAAATTTTGTTCAGCGATGAGGCTCATTTCTGGTTGAATGGCTACGTAAATAAGCAAAATTGCCGCATTTGGAGTGAAGAGCAACCAGAAGCCGTTCAAGAACTGCCCATGCATCCCGAAAAATGCACTGTTTGGTGTGGTTTGTACGCTGGTGGAATCATTGGACCGTATTTTTTCAAAGATGCTGTTGGACGCAACGTTACGGTGAATGGCGATCGCTATCGTTCAATGCTAACAAACTTTTTGTTGCCAAAAATGGAAGAACTGAACTTGGTTGACATGTGGTTTCAACAAGATGGCGCTACATGCCACACAGCTCGCGATTCTATGGCCATTTTGAGGGAAAACTTCGGAGAACAATTCATCTCAAGGAATGGACCAGTAAGTTGGCCACCAAGATCATGCGATTTGACGCCTTTAGACTATTTTTTGTGGGGCTACGTCAAGTCTAAAGTCTTCACAAATAAGCCAGCAACTTTTCCAGCTTTGGAAAACAACATTTCCGAAGAAATTCGGGCTATTCCCGCCAAAATGCTCGAAAATGTTACCCAAAATTGGACTTTCCGAATGGACCACCTAAGACGCAGCCGCGGTCAACATTTAAATGAAATTATCTTCAAAAAGTAAATGTCATGGACCAATCTAACGTTTCAAATAAAGAATCGATGAGATTTTGCAAATTTTACGCGTTTTTTTTTTTTAAAGTTCTCAAGCTCTTAAAAAATCACCGTTTAAAAGGATTTTGCATACCTTTAATTTGCCGAAAAAATAGTATGAACATTAGGAAAAGAGGGAAGGGTTGGGTAGGAGGTGTCGGTGTACATTGATTTTAAATTTCTGAAAATTGCAATGGTAGGGAAAAATAGAATGTGGCGTATAGTACGGCTAAAAAATGAATCTCTGTACTTCATGGTACAACAACATTGATATTACACCTGTCTTAACAGTAGTTGATGAATTATCTTTTATATCACCGCTTGTTGTTGTTGTAGGTGACTTTAACTGCAACATATTAAATGATTCTTTTCTTGTCAACAATATGAGTACCTTAAATCTCTTTCCTGTTATCACTTCATCACCCACCCATTTCACTTCTCACAGTAGAACCCTTCTTGATATATTTTTTGTGAGTCATATTTATAAAGTTCTCAAGTTTAATCAAATATCAGTTCCTGCCTTTTCGCGTCACGACCTAATTCATTTGACATTTCAATGTGATCCATTGATTTCGAGCAAAACTATAAGATCTCGCGACTTCAAACGAGTGAATACGAAACAATTAGAAGATGATTTAAAACGAATTGAATGGTTTCGAGTTTATGAAATGCCTTTTGTCGACGATCAAGTTTTTTTCATTCAAGAGAATATAAGAAACTGATCACAAAAACGGTAGTAACAAAAAATTCTTCGTGGTTTAACACGCACATTAAAAATCTTATATATGAAAGCGACCAGGCCTATAAACGTTGGAAACGTTTTCGACTAAATATTTTGTATATTGAATTTAAACGATTGAGAAACAAAGTTACAGCTGAAATACGAAATGCAAAAAAAAAATATTTCGCACCAAAGTTAGATCCTTCACAAGCGGGTAGAAACCTTTGGAAAAACTTACGTGAAATTAGCATTGGCAAGCAAAAAAACATGAACTATGATGATGTTGACTGTGATGAGCTCAATAAAAAGTTTTTGTCGCTTTCAAAATCTGAATTAAATGAAGAAACATCTTTTGCTTCATTTGAGAATGCGCCTTTTTCATTTCCTTGTTTTAGTTTCTCGCAGGTAACTGAAGCTGACATCTTAGAGAGTTGCATTAATATAAAATCAAACTCTATTGGAATAGATGAAATTCATCCAGTCTTTGTTAAAGCGATACTAACCTACATTTTAAGATACTTATCACATCTTTACAATACAATATTAATGTCGAATGTTTTTCCACCAGCTTGGAAACAAGCAAAAATTATTCCAATTCCAAAAAACGAACGTGAGTTTCAACCAACTGCGATTTTACCTTTTCTTTCCAAGGTTTGAGAGAGAATTATGAATGGTCAGATAAGGAATTACCTAACTGAGAACAATCTGCTTTGTGTTAACCAATCTGGCTTTCATCCTAAGCACAGCTCCACCACAACTTTCATTAACGTTGTAGAAAACATCAGACAAGCTGTTGACAGCGACAATGTCACCTTTTTAGTTCTCCTTGATTTTTCAAAGGCATTTGATACGGTCAATCATAAAATACTGTTTAGTAAACTAACAAATCAATTTAATTTTTCTACTTCTTCAGGAAGTCTAGTTCATTCTTATATGCATTTACGATCTCAGGCAGTTATTGAAAACTCTTCTGCTTCAGAACTTCTTATGGTTAAAAGAGGGGTTCCGCAGGGTTCAATATTAGGACCACTATTCTTCTCTAAATTGGATATGTATGCTGTTGATGTTCAAATAAGTAAAAGTTTTCCTTTAGGATTGGTTGAAACGCTGCCGTTGAAGTCAACGAAGACCTTGCCAGTATTTTTTCTTGGTCAGAGAAAAATGGACTTTGTCTCAATCCAGTAAAATAAAAATGTTTGGTAATTTCAAGAAAAGCCATCAACACGTCTTATTTTCCCGTGATAATTTTAAATAATAAACAAATTGAGTTTGTCGATTCAGCCAAAAACTTAGGTTCAATGTTTACAAAAACGCTTTCTTGGAATTATCACATAAGATTGACAATATTGTGACTATGAGCATAAGCGCAAACTTATCGTTGCTTACAACAGTATTGCCAGATACATTTTTGGATTAAAAAGATACGATCGAGTTTCTAATTTCTCAAGGTCTATCTATGGCCTTACTCTTGAAAACCTTTTCAAGTTTAGATCACTTGTAATGCTTAATAATGTTATACAAACGCGCCAACCACCTTACCTTTATGATAGGATACGTTACTCACATTCTACTAGAACATGAAATATTGTACCCATACGTTACACGTTCTTAGTATCAGAACGCCAATTTTTCACAGCTGCGATTGGTCTGTGGAACTGTCTTCCTCGATCTTGAAGAATGATAAACTGTACTAAGCTCTTTCGAATTAAAATTGAGGAACATTTGCAAACCTTAAGGTAGTGATGATTTGAGTCCTTATTATTTTATTTTATGTTAGCTATAAAGTATTATTTTTTGATTTTTATTTTGTATTAATTTAAATTAAACTTTTTTTTTAAACTGTTCACACATACATACAATTTAATTTAATTTTCATTTTGAAAATTCACAAACAAATACACACCACTAATAATTAAGTTTATACTATTTTAAAAGATAATGTATCTTACAGTATAACCTGTTCAATAAAATATATGAATATGAATATGGTACGGCCGAAGTTGGGCTCAAGGCCAAACTGATGGGCATTCATAGAAGCGCGGATATTACGGTAAAAATTTTTATTGGGAGTAATGCAACGGGCTATTTCACTAGAGCATAGAACGTTAAAATAACGTTTAAAAAGATTCAGACAAGAAACTTTGCGTTGATATTCGAGTGACGAACTCGAGTTGATGATGTTAACATCACCAATCATTGTAAAAGCTCTTCTTTGAATACTGTCGAAGAGTTAAGTTACTGGAGCACCAGCCCAGAGATGAGAGTTATATTCAATTTTCGGACGTATAAAGGTTTTGTAGATTGTAGCCAGATCAGAAGAGGGAACAATTTCTTGCAAAGTCTCTAAAAACCTAAACAGGATTTGTTCCACTGTTCGGTGAGATGAAAAATAAGATCACCGAACCGTTAAGACTTAAGCTAAGTTCATGCTTATGAGCAAAAACTTGTTTACATAAAGATCCATACTCATAACCAACTTTGTTACATAAGACCGTTTAGAACTAGATTTAAATGAAAGACTAAACCTTTAATTGCCTTGTATTTGTACACAAATAAAGTGTACAATTTATTTTCTGTAACTTAAAGAAGTGTTATTTTTTTGAAATTTCGATTTGCATATTTCCCCCCACTATAACCAACGAACTTCTGCAGTTAATCACCATATTGACTTGACTCTATATTCAGAGCATAATTGGAAGTGAGTAATTAACGGAATTTTTCGAGTTGTACAGCAAATTAAGCATAAATTCCAATCCAATCTAAAGAGCACTCCAAAAAGGATACTTTGTGGTGATGCTTGGTTTTGTGGCGCGGTGTTGCACACTACTGGTTGCTGTGTTTGTAGCCTATGGCGTGTGAAATTACATGCAATTCAATGCATTTCAAATCGTTTTAAACTGACTTACTATACACTATACACCGAGAAGCTTTCATTCATTGTGTAAGAAATACTTTAGCAACATACACAGACTCACTAAAAAGGATTCAGATTCATGGTAGATAGAAATATACACTATTTCGCATCCAGGTCCAGTCCAGGATATCTCGCGACTGCGTTGTAAAAGAAAAGGAAGAGCTCTTTAATTGTCTTTTGCACAAAACTACACTATACCCCTTCTCTGAAGCCTCTCTTCGTCCATCACTATCCCCTGTTTAAGTTGTTGCTGGGTGAATGCGGTTGGATGAGTGGGCATGCCACACCAACCTTCTACCCCCGACCCCCGTCCCGAACGACTTGCAACGCCGCACCGGCTTTTCATATCTACCGTGATGTGTAATGATGATGGTAATGTTGCTCCTTGTAATGAATAAATTGCTGAAATAATATTGAAATTCCAAATGAAGAGACCGGATAATGAATAAATATTTTTCGGAATCATAATTTCCTGTGTGAATATGTAAGTGAGTTGTTTCTTCTTTTATTTTTTCCTTATATAGGTTGAGTTCATATAAATATACATAGTATATAGGTTTTATAGGTAGGTAGGTAGGTAGGTAGGCTCAAATAAGGGAAACGAGGGAAAGCATTACTTTTGTTTTTCCCCCAAACATTTTTATTTTATTTTTTGTTTTTTTTTGTGTGTGAGTTTGTTGCTCCTTTTTATGTGTCATGCTTAATTAATTTATGTAGAAAAGCGTAACGTAATGTGTTGCAGTGAAGTGAAGTGAAAAAGAGCCATTGCCATCGTCATCGGTGAAAATATATAAAGAAGGAAAAATAAAGGAAAAATTCAGAGAAAATCGTCGCCGCCATTTGTTGGTTCGTTGGTTGCTTCGTTCGTTGTGAAAAAGGACTGAGATTGTAAGAATGAAGAGGCACAACTTAAAGGGCTGATGGAAAATATAAATGGTAGGTACCTTCTACCTACCAACCTATCTACAATCCTACATTCTCGGTTGATATAATTGCCTTGGAAACAAGGAGGTAATTGCAAGGCATCAGGCAAAGGCAAGGCATAGGAAAAGGCAAAGGCAAATGGTATGAAAAGATTTTTAAACCTCCAGTAAATTTACATTTCTCTCTTTTTGTCTTTGTTTCTGTTTTTCTTTATTTTATGTTTTTTTTTATTAGGAAACATACGAGTAAAGTGGGCAAACAATTTGATAAATGAACTTCATGAGAAATTCATTCGAAAAGATTGGGAACATTTAAATTATTTTGGTCAGAACCGAAAATGTTGGAAATGTTGATAGGACTGTAAGGTTATAGGGGAGATGGAAATTATTGTAGTGTGTAGTGAAAAATCGCAATATTCAGTGATTTTTTTAATTGCGTTGTGGTGATGAGATTTTAAGTCTTAATTATTACCCCTTTTTTGAAAAAAACAGTTCTTTTAAAAAAGGGAAAACAATATGGCCTGTTTTTTACTTAATGTTCTACATAATCAGTTTTTCACAAATTTAGTATCGTTGTTCGAAATAATAGTTCAAGTTGAAAGATTTTAGGTTTTTACTTGCGGAACATAGGAACTATGTATGCACATAGAAAGTATTGCGTTCGTTAAAAATTTCGAACTCGAAACTTTAATCAAACATGACATTACGATATCAGAGAAGTCGAAAAAAGTGAGTACTTCGAATCCGTCCGCCTGTCTGTCTGTATGTCTATACCCGCCCCATACCATTCCATTGATTGAAAGAAGGAGGTTTTGAGTCAATTCGTAATTGAGACTAAAAAACGAGGCTGGGATGAGACCCACACTGATAACTTCCCTGACCTTTTGTCGATTTGTCTTGCTTAAAAGTTTGTAGGTTTTTGTGTTGTGTTACAAAAGTTGTCAGTTGATTATTCTTAAAAATGTCAAAATTTATTCGAATACCAATTTTACCAATTTTAGTATATATATATATATATATATATATATATATATATATAAATTGGAAGAATGGAATTAACTGAAGTTAATATCTTCCATTGTTTACGAGATATCAAGAAGCGAAGACCAATTTTTACCAAATTTGCGTACTATTTTTGTAGAGTTTTTTTTTATTAAAAACGGTCAAACACAATATTTTCTAAGATAAAATAAGTTTGAAGTCAATATTTTAAATTTTTGAAAAGCTATTTGAGCCGAAAGTAAATTTTTACCAAGTTTTAGTATTTTTTTTTTTGTAAAAAAAACTACCAATTCGATTTTTCTCAAAATTCTACCGAATGTCATAAACAATATTTCTTATAAGATGAAATTAGTTTAAAGCCAATATCTTAAAGTTTTGAAAAGATATTTGAGTCGAAAATCAATTTTTTCCAACTTTTATTGATATCATTTGTTTAATTTTTTATTTTTTCTTAAAAAAACTGTTGGTTCGATTTTTTTTCAAAACTTTACTGAAAGTTGAAAACAATATGTCTTATAAAATAAAATTAGTTCAAAGCCATAAACTCAAATTTTTAAAAGACATTTAATCGAAAATCAATTTTACCAACTTTTGTAAATTTTTTTGAAGGTTTTTAATTTTTTGTAAAAAAAAACTATTGATTCGATTTTTCTCAAAAATTTAACAGAACGTCAAAAACGTTATTCTTCGATGCACAAAATTATTTTGGTAATAAAACGTACACACGTACGAACGTCCGTACACACGCACGCACAGAAATATTTCTTAAAATCTTTTATTTCGACTCTAGGGACCTTGAAACGTCGAGAAATGTCAAAATTTTCACTTCGACAAATCGGACCCATTACAATAACTTTCTATGGGAAGTTAATATGAGATGTTCTTTTGTCATTTGACAGGTATCAATAATGCATGGACATTTTTAAAATAAACTAAAGCACTTTTAAGAGTTCCTAAAGTAGCTTTTCAGAAGGCAATATTTAAACAGCACAATTTGAACTGTCACTGACAAAGAATTGATATGATTTGAATCAAATTCGAGTCCGAACTAAGACAATTGTTGATGCAGCCCGTAGTATTGACCAAAACCAAAGATTTTCGATTCCAAATTGATCTTTCGAGTTATTCATTCACGCAGTCAACCCTACACCTCATTTGCTCAAAACTTAATTCTAAGAACTTTTATAGATTAGTTGGCACAAGAACTAAAATCAGTCGATCACCAGCATAGTCCTTAAATCTTAGATTTCTTCTTCGATGTTCAACAAAATGATCCGCAATTTCATGAGGAGTGATAAGGCACATTTACACCTTGGGGTCGAAAGCTACGTTGATAAGGAAATTGTGCCATTTAAGACTCGAAAAATAAAGGAATAATTGATGAAAATCCTCTGCATTTTTAACGTGTAATTGTTACGAGCCATTTTTGGGCTGGTAGTATTAGTGAACCTGACTTATTCCAAAATGATTCTAATGCTTCTGTTAAGGTGAATGTATTTCGCTGCCGCACTATGATATGATTTTTAATGTCCGTAAATTAAAGATATTGACGAAATAGGCTGTATTTTCGTGGCCGTTTTATTTCTACAAGTGGTCATCTTGATATTAATCTTCTCAAAAACTTGTTTTTTGGGCCATGTGAAAGAATCTATGGAAATATTCTACAATCAATTCAAGCCTTTAAAGACAGACTCAGCTGCAAATGTGGAAAATCGTCATGGAAAGAATAAAAATTAAAAAACATTCGTTGATATCTCTTAAAAAATATTTGTTTTTATTGATACTAAGATAAAAACTCTCATTTGAAAATCCTGTATATTTGTATTTCTGTGTAAATTTTAAGGATTTTATCATGATTTAGAAAAAATTCAAGGATAAGCATTTAAAATTTATCATAATAACTTAAAAGTACTGATTATTCCAGATAAATAAAGTGTGTTGCTAAAAAATTTAAAACAAACACAAATTAATGCAATTTCTTATTTGTTTTGGGACATGATAGTGACAGGAGCAGATAACTCCGCAGTTTTTTTACCCCCTTTTGAAAACTGCAATTTCATACAAACCATTTTATGTTGTTTTTTTTCGAAATAAAAAAAAGAATCCTCACATTAGCCTTTGAATACGAAATGAAAAAAAAAAAAAAAAAAAAAAAACAGCATATAAATATCTGCTACCTGCCTATAGACGAAAAGCTACACCTAACTCCCGGTGGAATTCATATCACTTGAGTTTTTAGTCTGTTGGAATATTTTATTGTTTCCATTTTGCACAGTGCAGCAGTTAGGGAAGGTATAATTTGTGAATGCAATATCCTAAGTGCTACATTCGCATGAGCACGTGGTGGGTATACGTTACGTGCACATATGATAATGGTCTGCTTTTCCAATAACATACCCAACGTTATACGCCACGTAATATTTTTTAAGGACCAAAGTAACATTATCCTGCTGGCCCAGCAGCACATACACAAACGGAATATCCTCTCAATTTTAACTTTTTAGTTTTTTTGAAAATGGTGCCAATTACTCCATAATCCGCGAATCCCTACACATACACATGATCACACACACATACAACTTTGCTACTCTGAAATTCCGAGCTATTAGAGTAGGTTTTTTTTTCATGGGGTTCATAGAAAAGGGGTGCAGAAACGAAACGAATGTGTGCATGCAAAAATATTGTTAAAAAAATTTAATTTTTTTGTTTTTATGATTTAACCGATATTGTATGAAAAAGGACGATGGAGTTGGGATGGGAAAAATTTCATTCGTATGAAAAGGAGATTTTCGAATTGAAAAATTCAGACTCAAATCGAAATGTTTACATTGTTCGTCGTTTGATTAAGGTCGTTTTTTTGCATGAATGTTTTAAAATTTCTCAGAGTTAGTGTAGTCTTAATGAGAAAAGTTTGAATTTATAGATTTTTGCCTAATTAAATGGTATGCAGTTTCGCAAGCACTGATTAAGATCAATTTTTTTAGTTGAAAAAAAAAAATTGTTGAATCTATGCCAGGAAGGTGCAAGACAGTTTTCGAAAACAAAGGACTTG
Organism: Eupeodes corollae; assembly: GCF_945859685.1. Lineage (NCBI taxonomy): Eukaryota > Metazoa > Arthropoda > Insecta > Diptera > Syrphidae > Eupeodes > Eupeodes corollae. The sequence continues at coordinate 45,224,627 of NC_079148.1, forward strand.
CTGCTAAATTTTGATTATTTCATGATTTATATATATATTTCAATTTTAAGTTGCAATTGTTATTTTGTCGTCTGTCCACGCCCCTACAGCCAAAACCATTGCGTCAATTGAGTTCAAACTTGTAATTCAAGTAGACTCACGTAAGGCTTTTTTCTCCATTTTTTCTGAAATACTAAAACTAACAATAGTCCCCACACAATTTTTTTGTTCAAAAATTAAAAATTCGAATTTCTCAAAAACGAACAGATGGATTTTGATCAAATTTTCTCTATAATTTTTTTTCGAAACTTCGTTTTTTTTTCAATATTTTTTTTTTATAATAAACACACATTCAACGGGATACTAATACCCTTATTATGCAGCAGCACAGTGTGAGCACTAGGAAGAGGAGAGAGGGTTTAAAAGGAGATGTCGGTGCACATTGGTTTTGAATTCCTGAATATTGCAATGACTGGGAAAGACAGAGTGTGGTAAGGCATTCCACATTCGCGTTGTACGGCTAAAGAACGAATCTCTGTATTTGACAGCACGACCGAAGTTGGGCTCGGCGGTATACTGATGAGCATTCCTAGAAGCGCGAGTATTACGGTTGAACTGTTTAAGGGGAGCAATGCAACTGGCTATTTTACTAGAGCATAAGCCGTTAAAATAACGGTAAAAAAGGGTCAGGCAAGAGATCTTACGAAGATGTTCAAGCGAAGTAAATGAACTTATGGTAATATTATCATCTATCAATTTAAATGCTCTACGTTCAATACTATAGAAGAGGCTTAAGTAAGTTGCAGGAGCACCAGCCCAGAGATGGGAGTTATACTCAAGCTTTGGACGTATATAAGTCTTGCAGATAACAGCCAGATCAGATAGGGTGAAATATTTCTTGCATCGCTTAAAAAAAATCAAACATCTTGCGGCATTTTTGGCGACTCGGGTATGTGATCATTCCACAAGAGGTGGTTGGTGACACACATACCGAGAATATCGAGGTGTTCAGTCTTATTGATGCAAGTGCCATCCATGGATAATGGAAATGGGAGTATATCTCGCTGTAACGATACAAGACAGCATTGGGTTTTCGAAGCATTAAATTCAAAACGGTTTCTTATTCCCCATTGTACAATGCTGTTTAGGTCGGAATTTTATGATCTTATCATATTTTGTCGTTGCAGTTCCACATCCGAAAGAGAGGGATGTGAATGTGAAAACGAATATGACAAGCTAAAATACTATCGTCAGCGAAACAATGTATTGGATTAGAAGTTGCAGACAGGAGATCATTATTAAAATTGAGAAAGAGTGTTGGAGATAGAACAGAACCCTGGGGCACACCAGCATTCATTTTGAGAATTGACTTGAATCCATCCAATACAACTTATATTGAACGATTCGAAAGGTATTTGCTAATCCAATGAAGGAGGGATTCATGAAAACCGAAAACACGCATTTTTGATAAGAGAACCTGATGCCAAACCCTATCAAATGCTTTTGAAATATCAAGTGCAATAATCTTACTTTCTTCAAAACGATGTAAAGATTTGCTCCACTGTTCGGTGAAATGAACCATGAGATCACGAGTGGACCTATTGGTACGAAAGCCGTATTGCCGGTCATTAAGAAGCATTCGATCTTCAAGATATTTCTTGAGCTCATAATTAATCAGCCTTTCCATGACCTTGGAAAGAAGGGACGTAAGTGCAATCGGTCGGTACAAATCGGCTGGACAAATGCCGTTTTCCATCCGCTCGAAACGAGAACTGAGGAGTAGGACAGATAAAAAAGCTTACGCAGTGGTTTTTCCAGCGTTAAGAACACCTTTTCAGAGCAGTACGAGTGCGAAAAAAGATTGGTCCCATAGAATAACTAACTCGCTCAAGTACAGGCGGAGTCATAACACTCACTGGCAGCGTAGAATTGGCGGCGAACTGCCTAGCAAAGAGATTAGCTTTCTCTAAAGACCTAAAAAAGGAGTGTCATTGACAACGAGCGTAGGAACCGAAAAAGAGGAAGAATTCCTCATGTTTTTTACAAATGACCAAACATTTTTACTGCCTTTGGGACATAGCAGTATTTTTTACCGTAAATTTTGGTCATGTAAAAATTTTGTCCTTCGAATATGGGCGTTGCAGGCCTTCCTGGCTTGTTTGAACTTTTTCCGGCTTTCCTCAGTATGGTACGGAAACGGCTTTCCTCAGTTTAGTACGGAAACTAACCTTTTTGGCCCTAATAACCTCTTTACAGCATTAAACGAAGCGTTTTCCTTGGGTCTGATACTTTTAACCCTGTTCGGTATAAAAGTTCTCATTCCCAGGAGAATTAAACTTGTGATCATATCAGCGCTGGCGTCAACGTCACTATCGAGGAAGCATAGTGACCAGTTAAAGGTCCTGAAATAATTATTGAGACCGTCCCAGTTGGCTATCTCGTATTGCCAAACATATTTTTACACTTCTTTAGTAGGGTACCTAACTTCAAGAGCGAAACTGGAGACATCTAGTTGGGGATGAAGAATTTTGTTAGGTAAGGCCCTTGTTCACACAGGACTGTAGCACAACCGTAAGTGTGTAGGTTTGGGTACCTCACATAGTATCGATATTTTGTTTTTAAAATCTTCTTAGGATTTGAATAATTTTTTTCCTGCACAAGCTTTCATATTGTCCTAATAATATTTGAGATCTTAAATGTCAAAATTTTTGCTATGAATTTTTAAAAAATATTGCCTTTTTTAAAATTGGATACCTCGAAAACGGGTCAAAATTTGTTTTATTGATATATTCTAAATAGCTGACAAATTTTTTTAACACCTGTTTTTTAATAACGGGTTTTGCAGTTTCAAAAGTTTTGACGTTTGTCAAACTAGTTTGTTAAACCGATTGTTTTTCCGTTGAAAGTCCGACATTTGGGAAAATTGATCGCTATACTATCGCAGAACGCATACAAATTGTTGAAACCTATTACAAAAATGGTGATTCTGTCACAGCCACATATCATCCTTTAAGGGGAGATCATGGTTTACAGTATCTTCCAACTATGCAAAAAATCAAATCCGTTGTGAACCAGGGCCTAGTGACTTACAACTCTCAACCATTCCTGTGTGCTAGTACTGTTGTCAGGAATGGAAGGGACCTACAATTTTGGGCCGAATCCGAACGGCTAGTTTTGAGAAAGCACTTTTTCATGACAAGAATTACTCTTGAAGGATTTGTCAATTCCTCGCAAGAGGCAGTACTCGCGAAAATTATTTTTTTAAATTAAGGTGGCACAGGCAGGGTTTGAACCCAGACCCCTTGCATGACAGTCCAACGCACTAACCATCATGCTACGGGTACTAGCAACTATGCAAGCAATTGCGAAAATTGTGAAGAAGTTTGAAGAAACTGATTGGTTACAGATATTGTAAGGCCAGTGCTTTGTTTTGCTCTTGCCCTTTAAAGATATCGTTGAAAGTTTTGCCGGGGAACCGAATGTGTCGATTTCTCGTGGTGGGCCGTATTTGGCGTCGTTCTGAGGATCTACAAAAAGTCACTTTTTGGGCCGCTCTTTGGTCCGGAAGTGTGTTTGGACCTTACTTTTTCGTAAACGACAATGGAACGACTGTCATAGTCAATTCGGAGCGTTATGGTCACAACATAACTGACTTTTTTTGCCTGCTATTAAAGAGTACGACTTGGAGAATATGTGGTTTCAACAAGACGATGCCACATGCCACAAAACTCAACTCATGCGAATATGGCTTTATTGGAAGAGACATTTCTTGCCCGCGGATTTCGATAACGTAAAGATATCAACTGTCCACCAAGACTATGCGATTTCACTTTTTTTTTGTGTGGCTACGCGTGAACACGCTCTTTCGCAGATAAAACTTTAACTCTTGACCACTTAAAAACCAGCATTCGTTAAGTTTTGGCTGATATACCGGCCAATATGTGTCAAAAATCGGACTAAAATTACCTTCTGAAAAATTCATTTTGAAACCACAAATTGGAAAGCCTGTGTTTTTTGGAAAACAACAACCATGCGAAACACCTTGCTTATTTCATTTTATTTAACAATTTCTATAATTTTGAAACAAATACTTCAAAACTATTAGTATTTAAAAATAGTATTTTTTTCATTTTTTACATATTTTTAGAGTAGAATGCTTTAACGAAGAAGTTGAACAATTTTAAATGATAAAACATCTAAAAGTCTTCAATCTCAGCAATTGGATGAAACAAACAATCCCGCTCAATCGAACGATACAGAGTGTATAAAATTAATTCATCTGATGTTTGATTATTGTTTTTGTTTTTTTCATTAATGGGGAAAAATGAGCTCAATATTAATTTTATAAATTTTGATTTGAAAGACTCTACATCAAACAAGGACTAGAACGTTTATGCATCAGCATCACCGTCATTGTCGTTCTTGTTGGCGTTATCGACGTCACTCGTCGTTGTCGTTGTCCTCCTCAAAATGTATTCGGCAAAACGTTTATCAATCAGTGTCTAAAATGTGTCCCTTATAGTATTTCTAAATAGATGCTTAAAGTCTCGCTTGGGTGAAATGTCAACTTGACGTTGTTTCTATGCTATTCACAATCAAAACTAAAAAAAAAAAACGAGAATTGATGCATCTTGCTTGCACTTTTATACAAACATACTTTATATACCTAAAATAGAGAGAATGGTTATGTTTATATAGAATTTCTTGTTGTTGTTAACCAAAAAACTGACGACGAGACTACGGCAACGATGTTAGAAAATACACTTAAAAATCGATTTAGCTTTATCACACTTTAATGGCGATTGACGTGTCATATCCGTAGACGCTGATTTATGTTGGGAAATGAAATTTTGTCCAGACACTCAAAAAAGACCTCATGTATAATGTGTCCACCAGTCAACTTTAAATTCATACTCTTTGAGACAAAATTTAAGTCAACCTAAAAAGACTGATTATAAATATTTTACTCAGCTCTCTTGAAATCAACTTATTTCGTAAACAGTGACTTGTATCAAAAAAAGTTTTAAGAAACTTTTTGTAGAAAATTAGTCCAGCTACAATTTATCTCTTAACATTTTTTGTGAGAAAGTAACCGTTAGGAAGATAAAATAGAAAAACAACTTTTGGGGTACTTTGACCCCCTTTAACTTTTTTGTTATAATAAGTATTAGAAAAACTTGGATTTTACACAAGCAATGGTTTGAAACGATTTTAGACGTATTTCAATTTTGTCAAGACATCACAAAATATCGTTTCAAATCAATTACATTCCAAAGAACATCCTGTCTTTTAGTTTACTCGTACTTTCTTTAAACTACCTCGCAACCATTCAAATCAATAAAAATGTTCATTCATCCAAAAAACAAAGAACAAGATAAAGAAAAAAAACTAAAGAAACCCAAAGATAAAATAAAAGAAAAAAGAAGAGTTAAAGAAAAAAAAAAGTTTAAACAAACTTCAATTTGTTCAAATTGCCACCGCATCTAATTAACTCATTGATTCTGTTCCTTGCATTTCTGCACCAAAAACGACATCATTCAGCTAAAAACTTATACAAAAGTTGGCAAAAAGTATCGTTGATGTATAAGAAGGTGGGTATTTCTATAACCGTATTTACTTCGCTTGATTGAGTCTCCTCGGATCTTTATATGTACATGTGATGTATTTATCATCAAGCATAAAAGAAGAACAAGAACAGGATAGTCATCCTTCAAGGAGTGCTCGTATTATATTGATAAATAAAAAGACACATATACACAGGTACATAGATGTAGACATATAGATCCTTACACATGTAGCTGTTTAATAGTGCTTACATATTATTCGTTCATGGATGAAAGGAATCATTCCCTGTTTATATCAACTTCTATAAAGGTACATTTTTATATTCAACTGTTGTAAAATGTGCATTTAGAGATATTACCTACCTTTTTCATATCGTGGATCGTTGTGTACACCTAAATGTAGCCAGAGACCGTCTCGAAAGACATGCTTGTTCAACGTAATGCACCTAGTTTTTCAAGAAGTCTTCTCCTATTTTTCCTTCTTCTATTCTTAATTCGAATGTGATTTCTTATTATGTATGTGAAGAAAGAATTACATTTAGTGTCTTACAGAAAAGTTAGTAGAACTTATGGGAGCAAGAAAAGCTCTTATGTATAACAAAAATTAGGTTTTCGTTGATTTAAAGGACTAATTTAAGGATGATAGTTTAAAATAACACCGGCTTCTTAGATGGAAAAAAAGAGAGCATGAGAAGCGTGCGATCAAGGAAATAGAGGGATGTCACAACAGGAATGAGGTTCGTACATTTTACCAAAAAGTTAAAAAAAAAACCTCAAAAGGTTACCAGCAACATACCGAAGACTGTACGGACGATCAGGGGAACATCGTAGTAGAACCGCAGTCGATGTTGAGAATATGGAAAGCCACTTCTTTCAATTATATAAAAACGACGATGACGAACCGAATTACGCTGTAAGGTAGATAGAACCACTTAACCTAGGCGACGCAGATCAACAATTCCCCCTACCCAACCTTGACGAAGTGAAGATAGCTATATCTAAACTGTAGTCAAAGCTGCTGGAGCTGACGGCATCGCTGTCGAACTATTCAAAGCAGCAGGCGATGACTCGGTAGGGAGCATGCACCAACTCTTCTGCAAAATATGGTCGGAAGAAAGCATGCGCAATGAAAGGAATCTCAGATAGTATGCATATACTATACATAAGAAAGGAGACCCTCTAAATTGCGCCAACTACAGAGGCATCAGTCTCCTTGACATTGAGTGTAAGATCCTCTCTGCCGTACTATGTGAACGGCTGAAGCCATTCGTCAACAACCTGATTGGTCCTTATCAGTGTGGCTTCAGACCAGGAAAGTCCACTATCGACCAAATATTCACACTACGGCAGATCTTAAAAAAAACCCAGGAACTTCAATCGATACCCACCATCTCTTTATCGATTGCAAAGCCGCGTATGACAGCATCTATAGGGAAGAGCTCTACAGGGCAATGTCTAGTTTTGGCATCCCTGTCAAACTTATCTGTTTGTGCAGAATGACGATGGAGAATTCACGCTGCTCTATCAAGGTCGGAAAAGATCTTACCGATCCATTTGATGTAAAAAAAGGTATTAGACAAGGCGATGCACTGTCATGCGACTTCTTCAACATCGTTCTGGAAAGAATTGTGCAAAACTCAACCGTCAACACTAGAGGCATAATCTTCCAAGGGTTCATCCAATTATTCGGATACGCAGATGATATTGACATAATTGGAAGATCAAAGCGTGATGTCAGTGGAGCGAAGTTGATGGGCTTAGAGGCCAAGGCCAGGTATATACTGTCATCAAAAAAGGAAATTGAACAACGACGTTTTGAACAAAACTTCACCATGGACAGCTATAGCTCCGAGGTAGTTAAGGACTTTGTCTACCTAGGCACCGCTATAAACACAGAAAACGACACCAGCGCTTTGGACTTAGAAGGCAATTGAGAAGTTAAGTCCGCTTTCGAGCATCTAAAATCACCATCTATAAGACACTCATCATCCAGGTTCTCAGTTATGGCGCTGAGGCCTGGGCCCTGTCAAAGAAAGATGAGATCGCCTTAGGATGCTTCGAGAGACAATTCTTCGGGCTGTACGGGCTGTACAGCAACACTGACCTAGTTAGCAGAATAAAAGTCCAACGGCTTAGATGGTTAGGTCATGTAGAGCGAATGGACATCAACGCTCCAGCCCGGAATCCAATCCCGAGAGACGGGCGGCGGCGCAGTAGAGGAAGACAGCGACTCAGGTGGCGCACCCAGGTGGGAGAGGACCTCAACCAACTTGGTGTGCCAAAATGGAGACAGCTAGCTAGAGCCCGAGCTCTCGTCTGCTGTCGTAATAGCGTTACCCTCACCTAATGCCACTATCAATGGGTGGTACATGCATCGAGGAGACTGAACAGCTTTCAGTTCTTATGTGCAACACAAGCCATTTGTTGTGGAGTGATTACATATGTATGTGACATTGCCAAAAATTCTGCTAAGTGTTCAGGTTTTCTCCAAAAGATGCAAGAAGTTTTTTACCCCTTCTGATGTGGCTATAATTTGCTAAGTCCAAATTTAGAGGATAGTTTCCGTATTTGGGCTAGTACCCTAATAACGTATTTGAGGCTTTTGGATCAAATTCCTTCGATTTTTCTTCTTAACTATTTATTATATTTTTTTTCGCTGTTTCAGTTGTCAAATATAATAATCAAATCTCTGAATTAAAAAATTAACGGTCATAGACTTTTTTACGAAATAAAGAAAATACTGCAACTACTGAAATGAGATCTCTTAAAATGATAGGAGATCGTTCTATTACCGAGACATTTTCTTCTCTTGAACACAGTCGCAAGGTCTCTTGCCTATCATTGTTGTAAAAAAATGCTCTAATAAAGTAAACAGATGCATTCCTTCCATCAAACAATTCAATCGTAATAGCCGTAATTTTAGGAATGCTTATGAACCCAATTGACTTTTGGCCTTGAGCCCAATTTCGGACGTACTGTTAAGTAAAAAAAATTGGGTGGCGCAACAGTCCTAGTGACTTACAACTCTCAAAAATTACTGTTTTCAAGTACTGTCAAGGATAGAGAGGACCTACAGTTCTTAAGCCGAATCCGAACGGCTGATGTGAAAGAGCACTTTTCATGACAAGAATTAATCTCGGAGAATTTTTCGATTCTCGCAAGGGGCAGTAGTAGGCAGAGATCAAACCCAAGACTTTTGGCATGACATTCCAACGGACTAACCATCATTCCGCAGCTACTACAGTACTATTAAATAGAGGGATTTTTTCCTTAGCCGCGAAACACGAATGTGGAATGCCAGGCTCAATATTTCTCACTCATTATAATGTGCAGGCAATGAAAACCAATGTGCATCGTTTTCTCATTTCTTTTATTTATCTTAATATCATACAAAATATTCGATTTTTCAATGATTTTGAGGAACGTATCCCCGTCTTCTTGGGAACAAGTAACGTCGTCCACATAAGTATCAATCATATCCCACCTTAAAAATAACAGCACGAAAAAAAGCTGCACGAATAACTGAGGTTCAATAACACCACCATCCATCACCTGCACAGAAACGCATCAAACAGTGACACATTGAGGATTGCAAGGCTTTTCATTAATCATTCCAGGATTTTCCGAGCCCTAAGTCCGACAATCCTCTTTAAATCGTAGCTCGAAGTTGAAAATCGAACATATTAAGAAACATGATTTCCGGTGTAAATTTATATCAGGTCGATGCATTTCGAGGATCTATTCAGCAATGATAGGCTGACTTGAGTTTTTGGGCTAACTGAACTTTAAAAGCTTTACCACAAAAGTCTTTATGAAAAAAACGTTGTAATTTCGGTTGTGGAACGTCATATTTTTTAAAATCAACAAACAATTCAAGAACCAGGACTTTTGTCAACACTACAGTAACAATAATCTCAGTTAGTTTTGAGTGAATTACACGGTACCGGTTCTTCAGATCACTTAATTTGTTCTAATAGCTCAAGATTTCGCTTAAAATCCAAGGTCCCGAAAAAATATCTTACTGGCCCTATGCGAGTGCTCTAAGTTAATATATTATCTTATAACTACTGCCTTTCGGCCTCTTCCCTTGTTCGGGAGAGGATGTTACACAGCTGTTTTCCAACGGAATGGATAATATGCATTATTCAGATCGTTGTTAAACAGAGTGGAGCTCTATCTTCGTGACTAAAAGAATATTAGTCCCGTTTTGCCCGGCGATAATGGCATTTGCCAAGTTTTCGTCATTGAACCTAGTGAACCCGAGGTTCTTAGATCACCACTGCGTTATGTCGTTACGCAGGCAGAAGAGGTGCTGCAGGGCTCTATTCTCCAGGTCGTGATTATTGCGAATGCTAGGATTCACCTTGTACACTTGCTGGAAAGCAGCCCCCACGGTCTCTGCTTTCTTCTGGGGATCTTGAACAACAAAGAAGTCATCGTCCAAGACGGCCGGCGCGGCGTCTCGTAGATCTATTGCTGCTATCAGAAGTACGTCTCTGTTCTCTGTCGTTCTCTGAAGCTTAAGACAAGGAAGGTGGTTCTATGATAATTCCTCCTAAGGATCTTGTTAATTTACGGAAACATACTCGGGTCACTACAATTAACGGCCCGAATTGTCTTGTCCCAGTACAAATTAATGTTTAATCGATAGTTTTTTTAGAAGGATAAAATTCGAATGACTGACTTGGCTGGGTCAAGTAGAACGCATGGAAACCAATGCTCTAGCCCTTAAAGTCTTCGAATCAAAGAATCCACGCCCACAGGACAGCACAGTGGAAAGTGAACTCACCCAAGTTGAAGCTTAAGTTGTCTCACTTTTGACGGGAAAGTCATTAACGAAAAACAGAAAAGGTGCTTTAGTTTTGAAAACTGTGATTTTTGTGGAATTGTGACAGCAATTTTTGTGGAACTGTGACTGTAAAATTTTCAACATTTTTGTAGTGAATTTCAACATTATCAGTGCATTTTTTGAGCATGTGTCTTTCCATTTTTGGTAATGGCGTAGTTTTCGGTTGTCAATTGTAAAAAGATGACAGCTTAACACGTGTGAGCTGTCAAAAATCGGGCGTTTCAAACAGAAATCTCATTCCATAAAACACTTTATAATATAAGAAAAAAGTAAAATTTGACAGATGACAATTTAATGTTAATAATTATAAACAAAATAGAAATTGTTGTTGCTAAAAATTGATTATTTTTAAAGGACTTATCAACAATAAAAATTGTGGAAAATTCAAATTCTTCGTTTAATTTTAGGCTGTTTTTTAAGAATTGCAAAAGTCATCCCATGGTTACCACTTTCCAAAACTCAATGATCTACATTGCTATTTTTGTCTCTGTTTTTGATCAAATTAATTTGAACAAAATAAGGGCGTCAAATTATGTCGCACGATAGAAATCTAACTTTGTTCCTCTCCGTATTCGATAAGCCATTTAAGTGTGTAGGCATGAAACTATGGCAGCTATGGTTTGAGATGTTTAAAAATTTCAATAAACAATTTATGGGAATATTTTTGGAAAACAAATTATTTTAGACGCCTGTCTCCATGGGGATAATTCCTTTATTTTGAAGTGAAATATCGTTGATTTTTTTGTTGTGGATTTATTTAAGCCCACCAAGAATCATACGACTTATCTATAAATATCACATTATAGACACGTGCCATTTTTCTGTTTGTGTATTAAATCACAACAACAAAACATTTTATTGTCATTTTTTTCATTTGGTTTAAGACTTTGAATTCGGCTTTATTCAATGTGCACCAGTTAAAATTCATATATCCTTTTAAGTATATTTTTTAACTCCTTTGAAATAGTAACAAAAAAAAATAAACAATGTAACCCCGTTTTTGCAAGTCATACTGTGATTTTTATACTCTTCAGTGCACATTTCACATTTTTAAAGATGGAAAAAAGTGCGAAGAAAAGGAAGAATCTCCGGACGACTATGTTGCACCTGTGTGTAAGGGCAAACTCATTACGACTTCAAAAGGTAGGTAAAATATTATAAGGTAGGAAACGCTGATGTGATGTTGGTAATTCTCGTTACGCGTGCAGAGGATATATCTGCACAAGGGCATTATACTTAGCACGAGTATAGACTTCATTTTCTCGTGTTTTCCTCAAAAAAAAAAAAATACATTCAAACTGGAAAACCAAAAAGAAGGGTGTTTTTTTCTCTCTGTTGTATTACATGCTATGGTAGATTTTTGTGTTCATTTAATATTGTATGTAGTTTGATAGATCTTATTTGGGCGAGGGGATAAAGTATTTTATTAATAGGATGTAGTAGCTTGGCTATAAGCTCATATGAATCATCCTATCTGGTATATCTATACCTATCCTAACCTACCTACCATTTCATCCAGTTCAATGCACACATTATAATATCCTGACACGAGTGCTATGGAATAAGAGGGGTTGTTGTGTTGTTGCAAACAAAAATAAATAAATAGAAAAAATGAAATAAAACAAACGTGTGGTTGGAAGCGACCACACCAACGACAAAAAAAAAAAGAAAACTTCAACTTTTTTTAGAAGAAAAAAATCTCATTTGCTATAAATAATGATTTTTGCATTCCAAATGAGATGTGCAAGTTGACATTAATGTTCAGAGAGGGAGCTAGTGATGTGGTCTTGTTATGGTTATGGTTTTTTTTGTTTTTTGTTTTTTTGATTGGATATGACAGCAAACAAAATTAGGGACATGTAGATCTTACTTTGTGCGTTTGTTTTGTATTTAATGTGATGGTCATACAGGGGGTTTCTGAGTAAGATACTAAATTAAATGGAAATGAAAGGTTGTCCGAATTATTTGAAAGATTTTTTGATTTGTGTATTGATTTACATGTAAAGTGTTGGCAACCCTAAGGGTAGAAATATACTTAGTGATAATGAAAGTTCTCACACACTGCTACGATTTTGAATTTTCTTTGTGTCTTGAATTCTGTATTTCAAGACACTGTTTACTTGAACTTAATACTGCATACCAATAACGCTGTATGAACAAAAAAAATGTATGTATTACGACTGTATCTCCAAATAAGTCATCACAAAATCTTGTATCTTTAGAAAATGTGTTTTTGATAGTTCTGTTTTTTTTCTAACTATCTGTAGAAATAAAAGCCAGCACTTGATTTAATGTATTTGTTTTAAATAGACAAATGTTGAATAAAAATTCAATTGAAAATCATACAGAGGGTGCTTAATAAATAAATAAATAAATGCAACTAATAATTACAACAAACTTAAAAAACATCAGTATCTAAAAGAAAAACAAAGAGTGGAAATATTGCAGTGCGCAGTGTCCTAGCTACGATATTCAAATTATCCTGGGCGATTTAAATGCCAAGCTAGGAAGGGAAGACATTTTTTGTGGAATCATCGGGAACAACAGCCTGCACAACAACACTTTCGACAACGGATTCAGGCTCATAGATTTTGCTATGGGTGAAACATCATTGTAGCTAGTACGCGTTTTCCGCACCTCAAAATCCACAAAGGAACTTGGATTTCTTCAAATCAATCTACCGTCAGCCAGATTGAGAATATTGCTATCGACGTCAGACACGCTTAAAGCATCATGGATGTACGAACTTTCCGAGGAGCTAACATCGACTCGGACCACTTGATCGTTGTAGCCAAGGTAGCACTTCGGATTTCCAGACAAAACAGGAAAGTGCTGGGAGAACGTACAACGTCAAACGGCTACAATCGCCAGAGAGCGCCAAATCCTTTTCCGAACGAGTTACAAGTAACCTCTCTCGAAGTTCTCTGCCGCCAACCCAATGTATGGAAAACCAGTGGCAACATTGCCAAGATGCAATCAGAGAAGCTGCCTCTGATGTGCTGGGTTTTAAACAGCAACCAACAAGGAACCCCTGGTTTGATGAGGAATGTCGGCAGGCAAATGCAGCCAAACAACAGGCACGCAAAGCGGCGCTGCGAAAAAGGACGAGAGCTGCTCATGAGCTCTATGAGCAGAAGAGGCGTGAGTAACGCCGACTTCCCAGAAGATAAAAGAGAGGGCACGAGAAGCGTGCCGTGCAAGATGTTGAAAACTTAAAAGCAGGAATGAAGTTCGAAAGTTTTATGAACAGGTGAAACGAAATTCACAGGTACATAAACCTAGAACCGAAGGCTGCAAAGAAGAAGGTGGAAACATCATAGTGGAACCGCAGTTAACGCTGAGGATATGGAAGGACCACTTCTGCAGACTGTATAACGACGACGACGAACTGAATTCCGCTGTCAGGCAGGATGATCCATTCAACATAGACGACGAAAGCCAACAATCCTGTCCTCCCGACTTAGACGAAGTAAAGATTACCATATCTAAGCTGAATTCTAATAAAGCCGCTGGAGCGGATGGCTTGAATACCGAGCTCTTTAAAGCAGCTGGAGATAAGTTGGTTGGGAGCATGCACCAACTTAACTGTAAGATATAGTCGGAAGAAAGCATGCCCGATGAATGGAACCTCAGTATTGTTTGCCCGATACTGAAAAAAGAGACTGCACCAACTTTCGAGTAATAAACCTACTTAACATCGCCTATAAAATCTTCTCTGCTGTAATATGTGAAAGTTCGTCCGTACGTTCCCGACGTTTTTTCGTCGTCCATAGCTCAAGAACCAGAAGAGATATCTATTTCAAATAAATTTTGTTATACAGATATTAAGGCAGAAAGATGCATAAAGGGCTCTCAAGAAAATTGCGTGGGCGGTTTTTTTACCATAGCAGTTTCAAAAAAAGGTGAAAATGTTGGTTAACCCTAAATATCTTACGAACCAAAAACGCTAGAGACTTGGATTAAATTTTATATAATAAATTGTAACGTGATGTCAAAGAAGTATATTTTTTGAAAAAAAAACTATTTAACGGTATTTTTATAAATCAAAAAAAATGAAAAAAAAATTTGTCACCTCCAAAATTTAAGACTAAAATATGATTTCATCTCCAAAATAATTTTGTGCAACAAAAAATAATGTTTTTGACATCTGTTAAGTTTTGAGAAAAATCGAATTGACAGTTTTTTTTTTTTTTAAAAAAAATCTAAAAAAAACATTGCTCAAAGTTGGTAAAAATATTCGACTCAAATATCTTTTCAAAACTTTGAGATATTGGCTTTAATTTACTTTTATCTTTCAAAAAATATTGTTGTCAACATTCAGTAAAATTTTGAAAAAAATCCAATTGACAGTTTTTGTACAAAATATTAAAAACCTAAAAAAATTAACAAAAGTTGGTAAAAATTGATTTTCGACTCAAATACCTTTTCAAAAATTTGAAATATTGGCTTCAAAATAATTTTATCTCATTAGAAATATTTGTCAACATTCGATAAAATTTTGAAAAAAATCAAATTGACAGTTTTTTTTAACAAAATAAAACTCTAAAAAAAAACAATACTAAAACTTGGTAAAAATTTACTTTCGACTCAAATAGCTTTTCAAAAATTAAAGATATTGGCTTCAAACTTATTTTATTTCACCGAAAATATTGTTTTCGATATTCAGTAATTTTTATATAAAAACCCAAAAGTCCGTTTTTTCATAAAAATAAAATCTACAGACGGGATAGGAAGTTATCAATGTGGGTCCCAGTCTCTTTTTTTATAATAAGTTTGCACGATGTGCAAAAGTTGTTCAGGAGTTTGTTTATTCATTACGGAATGAACACTTTCATAAATAAATCAAGTGACATCTGTCAAAAAGACCAAATTCGAAAAAAGCATTCTCAGATTGCCGTTACATACGTCTTTACGTCTTTTCTTTGCAATATATTCAATAAAAATACAACAATGTAGTTTTTAAAAATCGAGCTGAGTGCATTTTCGTTCTGTATTTTGACTTCATAAAATGAAGAAAAAAACTCAAAGTTGTATTTGAAGCTGAAAAGTTCAATTCTTAAAACTTTCTTATGTCTTTAGAAATAAATAAACTCGAATAAAATCGCTTAAAAACCTTATGCTGAATGTAGGGTTGCAGAGAGATAAAATAGTTGTTTTTTCTGTAATCATACGATTTACAACTAAAATTAAAATTTAAATAAAATTTTCGTGTTTTGAATGTAAAAATATGTTATTTTGTTCATACACCTTACGATTTCATAAATTTGTATATTACTGTTGTCTCCAAAACTTACCTGAAAGAAAAAAGAAGAAAATGTTTTTAAAAAAATGCATTTTTTTTGTTTAAATAAAAATCAGAAAAATAAAATAAACATTAATTTTTTAAAATAAAAACATAAACATTTTTACTGGAACTTATTAGGATAAATTATTTAAGACCAAGTGGCACAAAATGTATCAGTCTTTCGGAAAATGTTAAAATTTGTGGAAATAACGTCATATTTAATGTTATTAAGCATTATTAAGCGAAGAATTGGTAGGGAGCATGAACCAACTCATCTGCAAGCATGCCCGATGAGTATTGAGATATACACAACCGCTGAAATCAAGCGAAGAATAACTCTTTTCGTCGAGACTTAAGGTGGGTGTCCATTTGAGAGAGCACCCGTAATTTGTCCGAAAAATCATCTTAGTGACGAAGCACATTTTTGGATGAATGGTTATGTTAACAAGCCCAATTGCTGTATATGGGACGACACCAACCCACGCGAGGTTAACCAGGTAATAATGCATCTTCAAAAAGTTACCCTCTGGCGGCGTTCTTGGTCCGTACTTTTTTGATTACGACATAAGTGATGCATCACCATCAACATCGAGCGATACATAACGACGATAACTAATTTCTTATAGCCCAAATATGGTCCCAGCAAGACGTTGGCGCTAAGTGCCAACCAGCAAACGCCACGACACATCTACTCGCCCTTATTGCAAACCACTATACAATTTAAACTTTTAGAGCAGGAGATGTAATGGTCTAGTAAACAGTTAGGAATTTAAAAAAATAGATCCGTTTAAGAGTATTTGCTTTGTTTATTTTCACGAACTGACCGTTTGTAGGCCTGTTTGGATGCTCGTTTTTAAACAAAATTTAATTAACACTTAACTAGTTAGCTAAGTTTTAAAACTTTGTACTCCCTTAGTAGACTGTAAGTCAATAAGTTCTTTTAAATCTTGCGACATAGTTTTTTGTGCTACTTTATGAAAATACTATTTTTTGAGCATCAGTGCTAAGCCTTTTTTAAATATGAATTAAAAAAATCATTGTTTATATAGGTATCTATATATTTCCGTATCCAAGGTTATCCCAAGTAGATCACTTTCATACATTTGAGTTCTTAATTAGCATCTAATTATAATTTACACTCAATACTTATATTCCTATTTTTAATTTTTTCTATTGAACATCTTCTTAATCAGTTCAAATTAGTTTGTTAAACTTCTAAAAGTTTTATGTGTTTGAAATGTTTTGTTTAATAAAAATGTGTTTGTTGAATTTTAGTTTACAACCACAAAACTTCAAAGTCACTAAATTAAAACAAAAACAAAATCTATTTAAATCGAATTTAACAATGGAATGCAATCCCTATCAAATGAAAATATCTCTGAAGCCTTTTAACTTTTAATTCCAAGAGTTTCTTTAACCAAAAACTAGTTAGGTCGGGTAGATACCTTTAAGTACATTTTAGTCCTACACAGAAAGGATAAACCTTACCACAAAACTATTCTCAAAGGGAAAACAAATAAAAATTCACAAAATCTATTTCTCAAAAAAAAAAAAAGAAAAAAGACCACATCAAAGGTCTAAAACCCCATCAACAGCAACAAAAATAAACGTAGTCCTTCTCGATGTCGTCAGTAGAAAGATTAAGCCCTTCAGTGGATATTTACATGGCAACAAAAAGAGAAGACTTTTTTGTGATAAAATCCTTAGATAGGTTTCCAACAGTATATCAGGTCCTTGAAGTTTCAATAATAAGGAGATACTCTATCTAGATACATTTACTTATAAATATCTTTCTGAACGGGGGATGACGGCGAGCAGTGCCGATGATAATATTGATGTTGATGTTCAACGTCAATAATGATGTTGATGGATAATACACCTGATGCGTCATGCGTTTCAACTTTCAGAAAACGATGATAGCGAGCGAACAAACACGCCAAATGGATAAGATATTATATCTATATGTTTAGTTACATTTACATAAATATTTATGTACCTACCTACTTTTTTTCTCAAATTTAATTCAGCCTGAAACCAACTACTATACAGATAGTACCTTTCCCACTCGTAGAATGTACATCCCTTAAAATTCATTTTCGATAATCATACAAATGAATTTTACAACATTTCACCATGTACGAGTAAGTATATATGTATATACCTTAGTAAATATTCCTGATAGATACGTCAAGTATGCAGATGATGGGAATGTCAAAATGAAAATTAATGGAAAGTATATGGATACCTATCCACCTGGTATAAGGATAGAAGGTAGGTAGGTAAGGTATGTAGTCAGTCGCCACGCCGAGCCGCCACTGCCATCTCTATCGTCGGTCGTCGTCACATCTTTGCCAGTTCGAAGGTTATCTGTTTTGGTATATTTAATTTATTCACCCATCAATATGAGTGTAATATTTACAGGTACCCACACGTTTTTTGTACAATCTACCTAAATATATATTTTCTCATATGTACTCTATAGGTACATACATACATACATATATACCAATAGCAGGTTCAAGTACCAAAAGTCAGGATTTATTTCACCACTTTGCAAGTTTTAATAATGAGATCATAAATTTTTCTTTTGGCTTTTTTGCAGGTGGGCTGGGGGATGTTTTTAAGTTTTTTTTTATTTTTTTTCAAATCAAGAGCAAAGTTGATACGTGTTTGGAAAGTGATGACTTTATAATGTTTTTGATATATTAAACCAACAAAAAAAAAACAAGGCTTTAAAATTTAGGACGTGAATTAGTCTGCAAATGTCATGGTGGAAAAATAGGGAGGTTTAATTTTATGTAAAATTAAAACAATTAACCATCAAAACAGTGTTGGAAAAGTGTGTACTTTGGATTATGAATATATTATATTTGTAAACTTTTTAACATAAAAACATCATCGACCTAAATAACATTTTTCAAATAATCACTGATTTTTGATACTTTTACCAGGATGAAGTTCTGTC
Source organism: Eupeodes corollae (assembly GCF_945859685.1). NCBI lineage: Eukaryota > Metazoa > Arthropoda > Insecta > Diptera > Syrphidae > Eupeodes > Eupeodes corollae. Next base: position 45,243,268 of record NC_079148.1, read on the forward strand.
TCATTTTATTCATATTTAAACCATTGGGCTTTTAACAATAAGGAATATTAAAAAAAACATCAAGAACTATATACATATAATTGTTCAATAATTGGTTTTTATTTAACGGAGGGCAGAAAAGGTTTTTAAAAATATTTGTCTTATTATATTTACAATTTAAAAATCGACTAAGAAAATTGTCAATGGATTTTTTTTGTATTCAATTCGTAGAGTTAGGTGTTTTATTTTCTTAGTTGTTTAAATAAATAAAAAACCCTTAAATGTTCAGATTCTAATGTTTTAAAAATTGTTACTTTTATGACGGAATTTCTCAAGATACTTTTTAAAGAATTTTTTAAAGCTACAAACAAGGTCCTTACATTGTTTTCTTTAAAAGTTACTTCACTTTGAAGATTTAAATATCCGCTCTTAAGCGATTTCTGGGAGATTTCCAGAAAGCGCTTGAAAATTACGATGTTCAAATGGTAGATATATGCATTCAATAGGACAGAAGCGTCCACAGATTTTTCTCAAAACCAACCTCTGTCTATCAAATGCTACTCTCACCTCCCCGTAGTGAACATCGGGTTAATAGTACCTCAACTGGAGATTGGGTTCTAACCCCAGTGGAAAGTTGGTGGGGTCAGCAAACGAGAGAAGGAGGAAGAGATGTTTCCACTAAGAAACCTCTCCTTATCCAGAAGGCAGCGGACGAATTCTCCAGATGGAATCAACGGTGGCGTCTACAGTTCCAGTAAGGTTGAACTATTAAGTGAACACCTTATAGGGCTTCTACGGATAATTCGGAGCCCAGGCCTATAAGGAGCGCTCACAGGCTCTCCGTCTTTAGAGTTTTACTAAGGATCTGGTACTACAGGTTGGGGGTTGTGCCGTCGTGGTGACTTCCTGATGATCACGTAAAAAATAATTTAAGTTTCGAAGCACCAACTAGCCTCGGATACGGACGGATTTACTGTTGACAACCCACGCAAATGAAATAAGAACAACGAACTTCGCATCTGTACGTGGAATGTTAGGTACTTTAACAGACCATGTGCAGACGAACAATTAGGTGAAGCCCTAAACTGCTGTAAGGCAGATATTATCCAAGAAGTGCGATGGAATGGACCGGGCAAAAGCAATCTAAAAGACTACGGTGTATACTACCGCGACTGCTACCGAGAACATAGACAGTGTCTATTTGGGTGTGGATTTGTTGTTCGAACTAGGCTCAGGCAAAAAGTCTTGAGTTTCAACAGTGTGAGCGAGCGCATCACTACAATCCGCATCAAGGCTAAATTTCCCCAACAGAGGAGAAAGTTGAAGACACCAAAGACATATTCTTCGAGCTCTTGGACAAGACTTAGGAGCAGTGCCCTGGCAATGACATTAAAATTATCTTAGGAGATTTTAACGCCTGCATTAAGCATTGAAAACCAGTGGCACCATTGCCTTGCAGCCATCAGAGATGCCGCCTCTGAAGTGCTAGGTTTTACACGGACACAACAGCGAAACCCCTGGTTTGACGACGAATGTCAACAAGCGCACGCAACGAAACAAGAGGCATACAAAACGGCGCTGCACACTATTTCACCAAAAGGGAAAAACCATTTCTCCAAATTATATAACGGCGATGACGAACCGAATTCCACTGTAAGGGAGATAGAACCACTCAACCTAGGCGACGCAGATCAACAATTCCGCCTACCCGACCACGACAAAGTGAAGATAGCTATATCTAAACTGAAGTCAAACAAAGCAGCTGGAGCTGACGGCATCGCTGCCGAACTATTTAAAGCAGCTGGTGATGACTTGGTAGGGAGTAGCACCAACTCATCTGCAAAATATGGTCGGATGAAAGCATGCCCGATGAGTGGAATCTCAGCATAGTGTGAACGATACATAAGAAAGGAGACCCTCTAAATTGCGCCAACTACAGAGGCATCAGTCTCCATAACATTGCGTATAAGATCCTCTCTGCCATATTATGTGAACATCTGAAGCCGTTCGTCAACAACCTGATTGGTCCTTATCAGTGTTGCTTAAGACAAGGAAAGTCTACTATCCACCAAATATTCACACTACGGCAGGTCTTTGAAAAAACCCAGGAACTTCAATCGATACCCTCCATCTCTTTATCGATTGCAAAGCCACGTATGACAGCATCTATAGGGAAGAGCTCTACCGAGCAATGTCTAGTTTTGACATCCCTGTCAAACTTATCAGTTTGTGCAGAATGACGATGGAGAATGCACGATGCTCTATCAAGGTCGGAAAAGATCTCAACGGTGCATTTGACTGGCATGCGACTTCTTCAACATCGTTCTGGAAAAAATTGTGCAAAACTCAACCGTCAACACTAGAGGCACAATCTTCCAAAGGTCCATCCAATTACTCAGATACGCAGACGATATTGAAATAATTGGAAGATCAAATAGTGATGTCAGTGGAGCGTTTTTGAGCATTGCGACGGAAGCGAAGAAGATGGGTTTAATGGTCAATGAGGGCAAGACCAAGTATATGCTGTCATCAAAAAAGGGCACTGAACAATGACGTCTTGGCAAAACGTCACCATGGATATAAACACAGACAACGACACCACTGCTGAAATCAACTCATAAGCCCGTTCCTTTTCATCAACGTCACTATGACACAGATAATAGGATACGGTTGGACCAGTACAAAGGATGTTGTGGCCGAATTGTTGTTTCTATTCAGTATTTTGAATGCTTCTCTGATTGCTAGATTCCGCTTGAACATTCATCCTGCTCTGAAATAATAATTGACCATCTAATCGATGCTTTTAAAAGAATAGTCTATTTTGACAATTACAGCAGTTTTCCATGCAAAATCTTTTCTGATGAGGCACATTTTCATGTCAAATAAACAAAATACCTGCAAACTCACTATAGCTTGCCGAAAAGTCGAAAGCCGTGTTTTCCTTCTTTTTTTTTTACTAAAATTGAAGACATGAGTTAGGACAATTATTCATTCAGCATGAAGCGCCATGTCACACAGCTTTTAACTATTATTATCACTTGCCATGGATTATTTACACCGATATCTATATTTTAGACATAAGAAGTATATTATATATATATGATAGGCAAAAATGTGTTTTTATCTTTTAATTTTTTATGACACAATGATAAGTAAAAACGTTGAAAACTGAAAATTATTTTTATCTTAGAAACCTCATATGTTTTTTGATGGAGTGAATAATTTAGTGTTAATAAAGGTCTCATTATATATTTTGATATGGGGTTGAAATAGTGATTCACGAATGAAATACCTAAGACGTATTTCACATGTTCCCTAAGAGAAAGAAAAGTATCTACGAGTACCTATAATGCATCTTTTACATGTACTTAATTCATGAAACTTTTCACGGTGTATGCTTTTATATGTTTATTTTTACATTATTTATCATACCTAAACCTATACATATGTATGTACGAAGTGTGTGCTATGAACCTTATATAATATTCGTATAGTTGTACCTACAAGTACTTGAAATGCCGGTTAAAGTGAAACCTTTCAAGTTGTTGATTTTAAAGGTATGGCTTTTTTGTTTACATTCAAATGTACGTTGTTTTAACAGCGCACTTTTTGACATTTAATATTGATGTGAAAGAGACATTTTTTAACGATTGTGTCGTTAGGCTTTAGTGGTCATTTAATTAAATCCACATAATAAATACAGATGGCAGATGGTTAACTATTGAGTTAAATATCTACTAAGTAATACTTAAGGACACATATATACTTCGAAAATACAAATATTCTAAAAGTGTACTAGTTTATGTTAAATCTTTTTGGTAAACGCTCCGGATCTTGCTAGTTACATAGTTTTCTCAATATAAGGCATTTTACTAGTTGCTAAATAGTGAAATACTAACTCCTTTTGTACAAAAAGATACAAAATCTTAATCTGGGAAACGGACATATTTATTTCAAAGATTCCAAGGTAACAAATTAACAAAGTACTGCAAGTTTATGTGTCCATTTTTAACTGTTAAATAAAGATCGTTTAAAATTAGCGAAATCATCTTTTTTAACTTAGTATCTTATTTAAACATATTATTTAATTGTTTAAAACCTTACGTTCTTATTTGCGACGCACATAAACTATATGGCAAGTATTGCATTCGTAAAAAAAAATATAACTCGAGATTTTAATCCAACATTACATTACGATAGAAGTCGAAAAAAGTGGGTCCCTAGATTCCGTTCTTCTGTCTGTCCTAGACCATACAGCCCAAAGAAAATAGGTCGATTGAATTTGAAAATTAAGGTTTTGAGTCGATTCGCGTTAAGCATGTTTTTCATCTTTTCTGAAACAATAAATAAAAGTAGTCCCCATTAAATTTTAAAATTTGTCTTAATTTGGCTTCTTTCAATATAACGAGTATTGCAGTATTGCTTCAGAAAGGTACCCGTCATAAAACCATCATTTAAAGTTTTCTCAAGAACTAACTAACCGTTTAAATTTTTGGAAATCAAACTTTTTTTTCGGTTCGATTTACGAATTGAAAATTTTGACATTTCTCGACGTTTCAAGGTCCCTTGAGTCGAAATAAAAGATTTTTAGAAAGATGTTTGTGCGTGCGTGTGTAAGTACGTTCGTACCTTCGCGAGGTATTTTTCGTTATAAATAGCTCAAGAACCAGTAGAGATCTCGACTTCAAATAAATTTTGCTATACAGATAATATTGCAGAAAGATACAGAAAATGATCTCAAAACCAGTGAAAAAAATGGTGAACATTTTGGTTAACCCAAAATATCTCACCAATTAATAACGCTAGAGCCTTGAATTAAATTTTATATTATATATTGTAACCCGTAGTAGTACCCTTGGCCTGAGGGTTAGTGCGTTGGACTGCCTGTGCAACCTTAAGTTTTTATTCACGGGTACTGCCTCTTGCGAGGAATTGACAAATTCTACAAGAGTAATTCATGAAAAGTGCTTTCTCAAATAAGCCGTTCTGATCCGGCGTAAAACTCTAGGTCCTCTCCATCCCTGACAACAGGAATGGTTGAGAGTTGTTAATCACTAGGCCCTAGTTCTCAACGGACTGTTGCGCCACCTAATTTATTTATTTATTTATTGTAACGTGATACAAAAGAAGTATATTTTTGGAAAGAATTCCAATTAACGGTGTTTTTATAAATCAACAAAACTGGAAAAAAAATATTTGTCACCTCGAAAATTTACGAACAAAACATTTTATAATTTTTTGCAACAAAGAATAACGTTTTTTACATCTGGTAAATTTTTGAAAAAAATTGAATTAAAAGTTTTTAACAAAAAAATAAAAACCAAAACAAAAATTAATAAAAGTTGGTAAAAATTGATTTTCGACTTATGTATATATTTTTTCAAAAATTTGATATAGTGGCTTCAAGTTAATTTAATCTTATAAGAAATATTGTTAACAACATTCTGTAAAATTTTGAGAAAAATCGAATTGACAGTTTTTTTTACATAATAAAACTATAAAAAAAACGATACTAAAACTTGGTAAAAATTTACTTTCGACTCAAATAGCTTTATAAAAAATAAAAATATTCGCTTCAAACCTATTTTATATCACAGAAAATATTGTTTGCGACAGTCAGTAAATTTTTTATAAAAGTCTTACAGTTTGTTTTTTTCATTAAAAAAATTTCTACAAAAATTTGGTAAAAATTGGAGTTCGGTTCCCGATATCCCGTGAACAATAGAAGATATTGACTTCAAATTAATTTCATTAATAGAATTTATATTTTTAAAATACGAAAACGAATTCGAATAAATTTTGAAATTTTTAAAAATAATACAACGGGCAACTTTTTTTTGCTTTTCGCTTAAGTGGCCTTAGTTCTAAAGCCTTTTTCAGAGAAAATGGGTGATCGGATCTTGTTCAATTTTTTTTTAAGATCCGCAGTCTTATGGAACAAAAAAGGGACCTGGGAATGGTAATAGGCGAAAAATCAAAAATTCAATAAGCTTCAAACCTGACAACAAATCACAAAATTAAAAGGTTATAATTTTTCTCGGAAAAACTTTAACCGGAACTGGAAAACAGTAAGTAAAATTCTTGAATTCAGTTTTTAGTCACAAAAATTCAAATGCAGAAGTTTATCGAATTTAGTTTAAAGGTTATTTTCAGTAATGCAAAAAACATTAACCTTGATGGTCCTGATGGCTTTAACGGATATTGGCACTACCAAATGGGTAAAAAAAGAATAATTTTTCAAGAGGAATTTTGGTGGTGGCGACTGTATGGTTTAGAGGCTTTCAGTGACCGCGGTAAATTTTCACTAGCCTTTACCTCTATCCGAATGAATAGTGAAGCTTACACACAAGTTCTTCAAGACAATTTGCTGTCCTATTTCAGATGTTTGCTTAGGTTTCAACATGTCTTTCAACAAGATAATGCTTCAATCCACGCTAGTCGTCAAAATTTAAATTGGTTTCACCAGATTAAAACCTCATTGATCTTTGGAGAATTCTGACAAGAACAATTTATTTTGAAAATAAGATGTATGGTAGTGTTTTGCAGAGCTCCAAGTCAACTCTTTACGAATGCAAATCGTTCAACAATTCTCTATTAAGAAAACTGGTAAAAAAATATACCAAATCAAAACAGAGGTAATAAGATCCTATAATTATTAGAATTGAAAATAAAAAAATGGGATTATAATTTTGAAATACAAGAAAGGGCTGTTTATATTTCTAAATATAAGATGAGATATTATTTTTCTAAATGTTATTATTGACTAATCCCTTTCAATAAAAAAATATTAGTGTCCCGCTGCAATTCTCGGTTTTATATAAAACGCATTTTAATATTACGCGATTGTAATTTTGCAATTGATAATTTTTTTAAAATTTGAAAACAAATATTTAACTTTTTTGTAAAAAACGGGTCAACATTGTCATCGAAATTAAAATATTAAACGGTTTCTTATAACCACTAATACACCGAAAACATTTTTTTAAAAAAGTACAAATTATATAGACATGGAATTAACTTATAAAAAAAACTATCTACTAATGAACGGAATTTAAATTGCTGAATATTGACTTATACATAATCTTAATGCATACGTTCAAATCACAGACTCTTTTGATACAGGACCAAGTTCGTTTTAGCCAGTCGTGCATTTTTTTTCGTAATGATGCAAATTTAGATTTTTTATATGTTTATATGCAACCGATTCTTTTTAAGAGCTTGCAGCACAGGGTTTAGAGCTTCGAGTCATGCTCACAGTTGGTTATTTTGAAATAACTGAACTGTAAAAACTTTGAAAAATGTGAACAAAATTTTGCATCTAAGCGAGTTTTTCAGGGATTTTGTAGCTTTTTTTGTCCAATTTTCAAAACAAAATTACATCACATTATTTAGAAGAAAATTGATCACTATTTGTCAAGACATCTTTACAATTGTTTTCTCTCAAGATGTTTAAAGTAAAATGCAATTTTTACCAAGTTTTTAAAGTATTTATTTAGGTTTGTAGTTTCTGTTAAAAAAAGCCGTTAATCGTTTTTTCAACAAATAAAATTACCAGAAGTCAAAAAAATCATTGCCCTTGATATGACATTAATCCAAAATTATATTGATATCATAGTTTTTATTATTATTCTAAATTATTTAACAATTATATTTTCTTTTAAGATTGAAGTCAAACGTTTTTGAAGGAATTTGGTATTAAGTCAGTGAGTATCAGTTGCCAAAAATATTTGTTATTCAATTGTAGTTAAATGCAGTGTCGTTTTATTTTAAGGATTTTTATACACACCAATCTTTTTTAACTAAATGGATTCATAATAAATGATTGTTTCAATAAATTATTACTCAAACTCGAATCCATTTAATGCTGGATTTACTTATAATAGCTTAGATATAAAATAAAAATTGTATATTTTCTTTATACAGCAAAATGTGATGGTAATGTGATTGACGTTGATGAAAATGACAAACAATAAGACAAAAAGTAAAGTAGTAGATTTTTCTTTGGATAAATGAGGTTAAAGCTAAGTGATGAGAAAATATAAATGCGGAAAAGTCATCCCATTAAATATAACTACAATCAAGTGGGAAATGGGAAAATAAAATGATTTTATTTTTATTATTTAAATTTTATCATTTAAAAAAGTAATTCATAGAAAAAACTTTCAAACTAAAAATTAAGGGAGGGAAAAAAATAGCACTGAATAAAAAAATTGATTGAATTAAAATTAAATGTAAGTCTGAATTGTACGAATTTTGTTCGGTATCCAAAGAGTCTGTTTAAAAATAGTAACTATAATTTAAGATTGAAAAATGTGACTGCTAAATAAGTCTCTTAAATTTTCCTTAATTTTTCCTAATTTTTTTTTTTTTTGAAAATAGTTAAAGTTTTAATTTACATATGTGTATATATTTGTTACGTGGCCTCCCCTGGGACTAAAACTGATAGTTTTGCAGCGTTTTATATTAGACGCAAAAACGCTAACATACTCGTATTATTTGTTCCCCAATTGTTAATGGGCAATATAGATGCTCATCGCAGCTGATGCATTGTCGGAATTTTTGAAAGACTGCTCAACTTAAGGAACGGAAAGAAGATGGATCATTGGATTTCCCATTTTTGATCCCGATTATTCACAAGTAGACATTATCAAATGGTGCTCTGACATTGACACAAGAATTCAGCGTGACAATTTGAAAGATTTTGATGTTCTTCTTTGTTGGGACGATCAAAAGCTTGGTTCGACAAATATGGATATGAGCATTACTCTTGGTCTGACTTACGATCATCTATTATTCACGCATTTTCAAGTGGGACGGACATTGTGGCTCAGAAAACTCAGAAAAGTAGCTAATTCCGAAAGCAAAGAATTTGGATCTTATTCTGATTTTGTGATGGAAAAAGTATCAAAGATAATCCGGTTACCATTTGAAGTTCCAGAGAATAAAATTGTCAGAATAATTATTGGCTGCATTACAAATTTGGGATTACAAAATTCTCTGATGTTTGTCATGCCAACCTCGATTCAATGCTTAATAGACTATTTATTATCTATTAGTGAGCCACCTCGAAGACAACAAGATGCATCTGAATTGAACGATGGGTTTTGGGTTTCAAAACAAAAGGCTTCGCTTAGAGACAGAAAAAAAGTGGTTTGAGTGTGGAAAAGTTGGACATCTCAGAGTTCAAGAAATCGTTTTAAACATAAAAGATTTGAGAATGTTAAAATATGCTCGTATTGCAATAAAGCTGGACATGAGGAAAGAACTAGCTGGTCTAAACAAAATGCTGATCAAAGAAAAGCTAATTTGTGCAATGATGTGTTGATGGCACTTTGGTCCCTCTAGAGAGGACTTTACCACTCAATTGCTTTCTTAGTCCAAAGAAGCAGCGGTTAGGATGTGTTATCCTTGATCTCAAGGCTGGTGTTGTTTTCTGCGTTTACAGCTGGGCCTAGGTAGACGAAGTCCTTGACTTCCTCAAAGTAACGCCTGTCGATGGTGACGTTTTGACCAAAACGTCGGTGTTGTATGTCCTTTCTAGACGACAGCATGTACTTTGTTTAACCTCATTAACCGTTAAATCCATTTATGCCGCCTCTGCCTCAATACTCACAAAAGCCCCATTGACATCACGCTGAGTTCTTCCGCTTATGTCAATGTCATCAGCTTTTGCCAGTAATTGGACAGAATTTTGAAAGATAGTGCCTCTAGTGTTGACGTGTGAGCTCTGCACTATTCTTTCAAGCACGATGTTAAAAAAATCACATCACAGCGCATCGCCTTGTCTAAAACCTTTTTTGACATCGAAAGGTTCTGTTAAGTTATTTCCAACCTTTATTGAGCAGCGTGAATTCTCCATGGTCATCCTGCACAAACGAACGAGTTTGGCAAGGATACCAAAACTAGAATGGTTCTATACAGCTCGTCCCTGTAGATGCTGTAATATGCGGTCTTGAAATCGATGAAAAGATGGTGGGTGTCAATTTGGTGTTCTTGGGTTTTTTTCTAGGATCTGCCGTAATGTGAATATTTGATCAACTGTGGACTTTCCTGGTCCAAAAAACACACTGATCAGGTTGTTGACGATGTGCTTTAGACATATTACGGCAGAAAAAATTTTGTAAGCGATGTTAAGTAGACTGGTTCCTCTATAGTAAGTGCAGTTTAGAGGGTCTCTTTTTTCCAGGATCGGGCAAACAATACTGAGGTTCCATTCATCGATCATGTTTTCTTCCGACCATATCTTACAGATAAGTTGGTGCATGCTCCTAACCAACTTATCTCCAGCTGCTTTATTAGACTTCAGCTTAGATATTGCAATCTTTACTTCGTCTAAGTCAGGAGGACGGGATTGTTGGCTTTCGTCGTCTATATTGAATGGATCATCCTGACAGCGGAATTCAGTTCTTCGTCGCCGTTATACAGTCTGCAAAAGTGGTCCTTCCATATCCTCAGCATTGACTGCGGTTCCACTATGATGTTTCCACTTTCGTCTTTGCAGCCTTCGGTTCTAGGTTTATGTGCCTGTGAATTTCGTTTCACCTGTTCATAAAACTTTCAAACTTCATTCCTGCTTTTTAACCTCTCAACATCTTCGACCGCACGCTTATCATGCCCTCTCTTTTTCCTTCTGAGAAGTCGGCGTTCCTCTCACCACTTCTGCTCATAGAGCTCATGAGCAGCTCTCGTCCTTTTATGTTTGACGTTGTACCTTCTCCCAGCGCCTCCCTGTTTTGCCTTGGGTCTAGAAATTGGAAGTGTTACCTTGACTACAACGAGGTAGTGGTTCGAGTCGATGTTAGCTCCTCAGAAAGTTCGTACATCCATGATGCTGGAAGCATGTCTGTCGTCGATCGCAATATGGTCAATCTGGTTGACGGTAGATTGATCTGGAGAAGTCCAAGTTTCTTTGTTGATGTTGAGGTGTGGAAAACGCGTACTGGCTACCATGACGTTTCGCCCCGAAGCAAAATCTATGAACCTGAATCCGTTGTCGGAGGTGTTGTCGTGCAGGCTGTTCTTCCCGATTGTTCCACCAAAGATGTCTTCTCTTCCTAGTTTAGCATTGAAATCGCCCAGGACAATTGTAATATCGTAGCTAGAACACTGCTCATATGTTTTGTCTAAGAGCTCGAAGAACATATCTTTGGTATTGTCGTCTTTCTCTTCTGTGGGGACGTGTTTTAACGCTTCATTCATAAGATTATATATTTACGTTTCTATTTTAAGATGTTGTTACTATATCGATCTGCCTATATATTATTATACTTATAGATTTCCAAACTTATAAAGAAGAATATTTCTTAACATTCTATGCCCGATGATGGACACCATTATATATGTATGTATTTTTATAGAATCCAAGAAATATCTCTTTAATAATCTAAATATTCATATCTATCAAGCCTACTTAGAATATGCACTTGAGTAGACTTGAAGTAATAAATCAAAAATAATTCAATAAAATATTTTCTTACGCATTCTTTACCATTTATTGTAGCTATTTCTTTAATGCGTATACACACACACATACATCCGTACATAGTTTTATGAATGTTTATAGAAAGATATACAATTCTCATAAATAAAAATCGAAAGTATCCATATTTTTGTAGATATGTAAGAAATACATAAGAACCTTACCTAATGTAACGAACTAAAAATGAGGCACACCAGTTAACAGATGATATATTATTTCCAATCAATTTATCTTATCCAAAAGATATTTTTCATAAATCCACATTGAAATTTTGTATATAATATACACGAAAAAATATGAATGTTTGTAGATAAATTGGGATGGCTCTTTATCCTTTTTAACAAAATAAAACAAAATATAAAATACAGATGGGTTACCATTGTTTCCAATTGAAAAAACGGGGTAATTCCTAGGGTTTTTCTTTTTTATCTAATGATAAAATCTCGAATATCAATTGATTCAAACTAAAATTTAATTCTTATTACAATACCAGTGTCACATACGAATTATTTTAAGATCACATATAAAAAACCTTTATTTAACATTAATTTTCAAAGAAGCTTAAAATTTGTTTAAAACCTATCATCGATCATAAATTACATCGAAATGTCATTTGCTCAATTCGGGAGTGTTTAAAAATTCTGTTTCAGGTGCGTTCGATTTTATTAGCAACAATAATTTCCTGTCAATATTTTAACAGCTGGAATGCAACTGCAGCTCTGTTTGTGTACAAATTCCCATGCGAATCTATTAACGCCAAAAGTGACAATGTGCTTTGAAAAATAAAAAACAATATTCATTCAATTCAAAAGCAAATCCGTTACAAAAAAAAATACATAATGGTTGTAAAAAAAATGAAAATAACGAACATAATGGATGGTTTAATTTTAATATATACTTTAGTCCAATTAAAAAATTAACGCTGTTGTCGATGGTTTATTTTGGAATTGGAATTCTAGGAGATGAGTGATGGAGAGATGAATGATGACAGCTTAAAATTTAACATTTGTGGTGTCAGTAACCTTTAATATTTGTATTTAAAAAGTAAGTTTAAATGAACTCTATACTAATGTTATGTTATTATTTGATAATGATGTTTTTGTATCTGACCGAGCTACGTTACCGACAACGTGAGTTGATTACTAAAAGGCAATGTCAAAATGACAATAAAATTTAATGATTTTCCAAAACAGGTTAGATATAATTAAATTTAATTGAATTGTTCTTGTTTGTTTTTTACATTTTGTTTCTCTCACTCTCAGAAATTTTGTATGCATAGGTGGTACGTGATAATATTGGATATAAGGTAAATCAAGTATTATAATATACAAATTTACTGTAATACAAAATAAGCTCAATTGAATCGCTTATGCAAAAAAAAAAAGTTTAAAAACTAAATAAATTTAAAACTTTATTATGAAAAGTACATCGAAATAAAGCACGTGCACTGGGAATTTTTTTAAATTTAAGGAAAGTCGTTAAATTCTATTCATACACTAATTGGTTTTATAGTTTTTCACTATTTACCGACTATTTTTTGAGGTAAATCATTATGAAACGAAAAAAAAGAACAACAAGTGTTTATTGAATAAAATTCTCTAGAAATACAAAGCTGAACAAACATCTGAACTCTGGCACCTACTTGCATAATATTTCGCTAAGTGCCTCAAACAATAACTTTAAACTTAAATCTAAATTGTTTGGATATGAATAAGACTATCCGGATAGTGAAGGATGCATTGCAATATTGGTAGTGACGTACCAACCGGAAGGTTTTTCTTTTTATAACAAGCTACCCTTATTATGTAGACACAGGGTGAGCACTAGGAAAGGGAGAGAGGGGTTGAAAGGATGTGTCGGTTGGTTTTGAATTCCTTAATATTGCAATAGCTGGGAAAGACAGAGTGTGGCAAGGCATTCCACATTCGCGTAGTACGGCTAAAGAACGAATCTCTGTACTTGACAGTACGACCGAAATTGGGCTCGAGGGTATATTGATGAGCATTCCTAGAAGCTCGAGTATTACGGTTGAAATGTTTAAGGGGAGGAATGCAGCTGGCTATTTCTCTAGAGCTTAAACCAATAAAATAACGGTAAAAGAGGGTGAGACAAGAAACATTTCGACGATGGTCAAGTGACGTAAATGATCTTATGATGGTAATATCACCAATCAATCTATATGCTCTACGTTCAATACTATCCAATAAGCTTAAGTAAGTTGCAGGAGCAATAGCCCAGATATGGGAGTTATACTCAAGCTTTGGACGTATGTAAGTCTTGTAGATAACAGCCAGATCAGAAGGGGTGAAATATTTCTTGCATCGCCTTAGAAAACCCAAACATCTTGCGGCATTTTTGGCCACATCGCGTATGTGATCGTTCCACAAAAAGGTGGTTGGTGATAGACATACCGAGAATATGGAGATCTTAAGTCTCCTCGATGCAAATGCCATCTATGGATAATGGCAAGGTCGGTAATGGTATACCTCGCTTTTTCGATACAAGACAGCATTGGCTTTTTGAAGCATTAAATTCCACGCGGTTTCTTATTCCCCATTGTAAAATGCTGTTTAGGTCGGAATTTAATGAGCTTATCATATTTTGTCGTTGCAGTTTCACATCCGAAGAAGAGGGATGTGAATCTGAAAACGATCAAAGGCTAAGAGTACTATCGTCTGCGAAACAATGTATTGGATTAGAAGTTGCAGACAGGAGATCATTAATAAAAATGAGAAAGAGTGTTGGAGATAGAACAGAGGCCTGGGGCACACCAGCATTCATTTTGAGAATTGCCTTGAATCCATCCAATACCACTTGTATTGAACGATTCGAAAGGTAATTACTAATCCAATGAAGCAGAGATTCATGAAAACCGAAAGCACGCATTTTCGATAAGAGAGACTGATGCCAAACCCTATCAAATGCTTTTGAAATATCAAGTGCAATAATCTTACTTTCTCCAAAACGATGTTAAGATTTGTTTCACTGTTTGGTGAGATGAACCATGAGATCACCAGTGGACCTATTGCTACGAAAGCCGTATTGCCGGTTATTAAGACGCTTTCCATCTTCGAGATATTTCTTGAGCTGATAATTAATCGGCTTTGGAAAGAAGGGACGTAAGTGCAATCGGTCGGTAATTAGACGGTGAAGAACATTCGCCTTTTTTGGGAATAGGCGGTTTTCCATCCGCTCGGAACGAGATCTGAGGAGTAGGACAGATGAAAAAGCTTAAGCATTGAAGAACACCTCTTCAGAACAATAGCGGGAATACCATCCGGACCAGCGGATTTATGTATATTAAGATCTTTTAGGACTCTCGCTACAGTACGAGTGCGAAAGAAGATTTGCCCCATAGAATCATTAACTCGCTCAAGTACAGACAGAGTCATAACAATCACTGGTAGCGTTGAATTGGCGGCGAACTGCCTAGCAAAGGGATTAGCTTTCTCTAAAAATCTAACAAATTGAGTTTCATTTACAACGAGCGTAGGAACCGAGGAAGAGGAAAAATTCTTCATATTTTTTATAAATGGCAAAAAATGTGTACTGCCTTTGGGACATTGCAGTATTTTTTGCCGTAATTTTTGGTCATGTAAAAATTTGGTCCGTTGAATATGGGCGTTGCAGGCCTTCCTGGCTTGTTTGAACTTATTCCGGTTTTCCTCAGTTGGATTGGCTTGAAACAACGGAAACTTACCTTCTTGACCCTAATAACCTCTTCACAGCTCGCATCGAACCATGCGTCTGATGCTTTAAACCCTATTCGGGATAAAGGTTCTCATTCCCTGGAGAATCAAACTTGTGGTCATATTAGCGCTAGCGTCAACGTCACTATCGAGGAAGCATAGTGACCAGTTAAAGATCCTTAACTAATTATTGAGACCGTCCCAGGTGGCTTTCTCGTATAAACGATTCCCTTAGGAGCTCTTTCTTTAACTGGAGAATTTTAACACGAGAAATTTGCTGATATGACACAATGGTCAGATGTGCCTAGAGGAGATAAAACACTTATAGTATACTTACCAGGGTCAGAGGTAAGGAACAAGTCAAGAGTGTTTTCTGCTCGACCTACCACTTGCGATATTCGAGTCGGCTCGTTGACCAGCTGAGTTAGGTGGTTCAACTTAGCGAAGATTTCTGCACACACTCCATCGGGTATTGTCTGGCCTGAATGTTGAAGCCATGAAGAATTGGGTACATTAAATCGCCCGTAACAACGATTTCAGTGCGAGGATAGGACGGAACAATACTTTGGATGGAATCAGACAAAGCATCAAATTCACGAGAAGTTGACACTCTGTCTAGATTGGGGCTTCAATAAAGGAAGTAATAGTGAATGATTTGCTTATTCACGGAAAATTTGAACCACATAAAATTAAAAAAATAATTGACGCAGAGACCATATTGTGGCAGAAACTCAACATCATTCCTAATGTACATGGCGAGACCATGGTGAGAAAAGAATAATGGCACCAAGTTATACCCTTGAATAAACAATTCAGTGAGATCGGAATCCTCATCCACTTGGGTTTCACTTAGTGCCAAAACAGCTGGCCTGTTTAAAGCAGTATGGGAGTCCACAGAAAGAAAACTCGCTCTAAGCCCACAAATATTACAATAATCTACCCTAAAATTTCCAGCCATTGCTAATTAAAGAATAGCAAAAAACAAAACAGGTTAAATAGAACAATCTGAATGGTGTCAAAAATAAGGATCCTTGAAGTTTAAAAAACGCCTGAAGCTGAAACTACCATTAAAAACGCACATTCCGAATCAAATGATGTCCACAATAGTGAGGCACGAAAAGAATTGAAGTTTCAAAATTATTTCGTTTTATTCAAAATATTGTTGTTTAGAATTTTTTTATAAAAAATAAAAACTTTCAAAAAATTTTACTAAAATTAGTAAAAATTGGTTTTCTACTAAAAAATATCGGGAGAACGTGAGGTAAAAAGAACATTGAAATCAAACTTATTTTATCATAAAGCAAAATATTGTTCTTAACTGTTAGTTAATTTTTTAAAAGAAGAGACTCTTGGAGAAGTTTTTCAATCGCCGAGGATGCTTCGATGGAGCGTGTTCTTAAATGGGTATAATTTCAAGATCGTGCACAGACCAAGTGACCAGGGAGCACTTAGCCGACTGCCCATCCCTTCACTATTTGCAGACGAGTTTCAAATTAATATGTTGGAGGAGTGTGGTGCAAACATTCTCCAATCAAGTGATATAGCGAAGATGACCTCAAAAGACACAACTCTACAGAGGGTGTTTTCTTGGACGTTGAAAGGGTGGCCTGCCGTACTTTTGGAGGAGGAGTTCCGACCTTTTTATCAACGTCGCTTTTTATCGATGGGACATTGAGGCGACGGTAAAAAGGTGCATCTAAGTCAACTATACATCCTTGGGAAGAAACTTCAAAGCCATGGTCACGCCAACATGTAGACTTCGCAGGTTTCTTTCAAGGTAAGATCTTTTTTATTCTAGTCGATTCTTATTCGAAGTGGCTAGAAGTCAAAATAGTATCTTCTACAAGCATAAGCTGTGCAATCAACAGTCTTCGTTCTATATTCGCGACACATGGATTACCAGATTCAATTGTATTTGACAATGGAACAGCCGTCACCTCTGAGGTTTTCAGTCAGTTTTGTAGGAGTAATCTTATTTCACACATCCTTTCTGCTCCTTTTCACCCATCGACCAATGGACAGGTAGAAAGGATGGTTCGTACTACTAAGGATTATCTCAAACGGAATAACAACGGATGTGTTAAGCTTCGCCTGGCAAGGTTCCTGCTACTTAGTCATACTTCACCATCAACAGTTACTGGCAAATCTCCGGCAGAAACCTTGTTCAAGCGTCTACCGATGACATACTTTGATAAAATCCACCCTGATAGTCAACCGCTTCGTTCATCCAAAAAAGATCACGTTACAGGTAATGATTTACAATTACAAACCGATGAACCTGTTGGGATAAGAAACTATTCAAAAGGGCCTATTTGGATTCCGGCCGAAATAAGCAAGCAAACGGGTCCAGTATCATGGAAAGAGGGTTCGCAGACATTCAGACCAACTTCGACATAGGAGTCTAGAGACTCATAAAGAACCGGATCCGAAGCAACAACAACAACAACAATCAAAACCACCAGAAGCTGCATGACAAACAGAGCAAGCCTTACCTGTGCCTAGACGTTCCGAGAGGCTTCGTAATTTGGAAGTTCAATCTAAGAGGGGAGGAGTGTGATGTTTGAACGCAGCCATTCTGTCAAGTCAACTTTGACAGCTCACATTGACATGTAATGTCTTGCAGTCATTAAATCGTAAACCGCCATTAAAGAAGGACTCATATTTTTATATTTTAACTTAACTATTAATTAAATGAATTATTAAATTAAGACGTGTCTTTAATTTTAAAAGGTACCAAAACACTTCAAGAATTCAATCAATTTTTTTACAAAACAAGAAAACCTACAAAAATAACCAAAAACTAATTTAAAAAAAATTGGTACTAGAATAATTGGAACTAGACAAATTTTGACTTCAAGCTTTTCTATCTTACACAAAATTTAGCTATGGATATTTTGCTAATTTTAGTTATCAGTCTTTATTAATTTTTTAATAAAACTGGAAATACAAATCTATTATTTTTTTTAAAATATACCATCGTTTTTTAACATCATCGTGTTGTTAATTTTGTAACCCAACACATTCCTATTTAATCTTCCAGTCAAAAATAACTGCTTTTCTATTTTATATATGTTTCAAAGTATTCAGTAATTTTATATACCTAAGGAACGAGTATCTTTGTTCTTTTAAAACAATGCAAGCTAAAATTAAACTACTCAAAGAGTCAAGTACTCAAGTATATAAGTTTTAACTTGCATTTTTTATTATTAAAAAGCAGGTTCATCATAATGAATACCGACTACGACGACGGCGACGACGCGGACATGGGGTTTCCCCTACCCATTTTCAATGAACTAAACAAAAACCAGTTTACCCTTTTCAAATAGTTTTGTTTTTTAAACTTTGTTTTACAATGTTTACTACGCTGCAACTGCTGCTGCGGAACAAAAGATACCTCACTTCTTTACCACGTTCTCATCTTCATCATCAGAATCAGAATCAAAACTCAAAATACTCGTACTTTTATAAAACATAAGGAAGATTCACTTTCAGCCGTGGCATGTGCTAGAAATAGAAACTATCTGATTCTCTGATTGGGGTAACTAAACTGGTATTGGAATAAAATATATAAGTAGTTGGAAGCAGCAGCGGGAAGGCTGGCGTCTCATTTGAAACAAAAAAGTGAAAAACCGGCTTTTTTACGATTTCGACGGTGAGTTTTTGTTTCTGTTTTTTTTTTTAATTAGTTTTTAATCAAGATATTCTGATAGAATGAAGCCATTATGATGTTTTCCAAGGAAATAGTTGGACCCTTTGAAATATGCACCGTTTATATGTATGTTCAATGTTCACATGCGTAGTTAATGCTTTTTTGTTGATATCCTGTGATGAGGCCGTAGTAACCCTCAGCCACATGACTGAATACTCGCTATGGTATTACTTACAAGTCCTGTAATTAGATAGCTACTCGCTATTTGTAATCGAGTAATTTGGAAAGTCATATGGCCTTCAGATAAAATGTCAATTTAAAATTTAATTTTTTTAGTTATCAAAATGAAAAAGTTATTAACTCTGGAAATGTAAGAGCGAGTTTCTTTTACAACGATGTAAGAATAAAGTAACGAGTAAGTATTATTTATTTTACTCGTCGTATATACCAACTTGATCATGTAATCGACTTTTTTATTAAATTTAACGTATTTCAGAAATTAGTTCTGAGTTGTGTGTTTTTGCTTAAAAAGAGACAAATTGTTACTTTTTTTTGACACTTAAACATTTTGTGTAAACTTTTTCACTCCGAATAGAAATTTAAAGCAATTAAATACAATGACAGATGTCATCCAAATTAATATTAACTTCAAATTATTTTTAGACAATCTAAAATTGATTTCATAAGATTTGTGATACGTGTTATAAAATGTCAAAATACATTTATAAATTTCACATTATGGCTGAAACACATACACGCTTCAGCTTCGGCTTCGCCTGACGTTTACGAGTTCAACCATAGGAATTCAATGCATGCTATCACAATGAAGCTTCGACCTCACTTTTCGTTTGACAATCGTAAGGAAAAGAACGTAATGTAACGTAGTGTGACTCAAAACGGAAGCTCTAGTTCAATTATCTGAACATTTGCTTTGTCTGACAGCTCATCAGCTGTAAAAAAATGTCAACAAACAAAATATTTGTTCTTTGGAGGGATGAAATAATAGAAATGTCATTCAAAGCAACCTCGAAGCAGGCCTAACGTAACGCAGACGAAGCCGAAGCTGAAGCGTGTATGTGTTTCAGCCATAAAATCTTAGGAAATAAAATATGGAAGAAGTCTTTCGATAAAACTAAGTTGCATGCAACTTTAATTTTGTAAGTTTGTAGTTGAGAATTGCACAAATAATTTACACTTCCTCGCATAATGGGAAATTAAAGAGATCTTGTTTCTATCAGTTAACTTAAAGTAAAACGTCAAAAAAATCTTTATTTCGCAATAAATTGTGTTTTAAATAAAAAAGGAAGGTTTCTAACTTTTTGGAAACCGAAATTGATTGTTCCACAATTAAAGCCAAATGGAATGAGTTCAACGTTGTAAAATTACAAAATTATTTTGAAAAGTAAAGTTTTATTTAGTTTAAACCAAAAAAACACATCTGCTTCATGAAAATAATAAAAAAAAAAACAAAAAGAAAAATCTAGAAAAAGTCGTTAATTGAATTCAAAAGTTAAACACGAGCGCCATCGTGATGTTGAAACATTAACTAAATCTTTATAAAGGCGCGTACACATTAATTTCAATAATGACGTTTTTAACTTCTCATCTGTAATTTGTCCTTAATTTTTGTTTTAAATTTTCTGATTTTTTAAGGTCTCTAGAATTTAAATCAAAAGTTTTTAGAGCGATATCGACTAAAATTAAATGTTGTTTTATAGATACAAGTTTCAAAAGATTCAAAAGGGACTTTCAAAAATATCAAAGGATTTGTTATTCTTACAATAGAAACTTTACAAAAAGGAACATTTTGGTTAACCCCAATTATATGTCAGACCAGTAAGAATTGCAACTTTAAAAAAGAGGCTGGGATGCGACCCACACTGATAACTTCCCATCCCGTCTGTCGATTTGTCTTGCTTAAAAGTTTGTCTATATGTATTTTTACCAAATTTTCCCATTTTTTTTTTTGTAGATTTTATTTTTTATGAAAAAAACGGACTGTTGGATTTTTATATAAAAATTACTGAATATTAAAAACAATATTTTCTCTGAAATAAAATAAGTTTGAAGATAATATTTTTAATTTTTGAAAAGCTATTTGAGCCGAAAGTAAATTTTTACCAAGTTTTATACATTTTTTTTTAGGTTTTTATTTTTTGTAAAAAAAACTGTCAATTAGATTTTTCTCAAAATTTTATCAGATGTCAAAAACATTATTCTTCGTTGCACAAAATTGTTTTAGAGATGAAATCATATTTCAGTCGTAAAATTTTGGAGGTGACAAATTTTTATTTTCAGTTTTATTGATTTATAAAAAAAAACCGTTGTATTGATTTTTTTTTAAAAATATACCTGTTTGGTATCACGTTACAATATATTTTATAAAATTTAATTCAAGTCTCTAGCGTTTTTGGTTCGTAAGATATTTAGGGTTAACCAAAATTTTCACCTTTTTTTCAAACTGCTATGGGACCTTGAAACGTCGAGAAATGTCAAAAGTTTCAATTTGACAAATCGGACCCATTACAATAACTTCCTATGGGAAGTTAATAAATGCTGTTTTATATTGTGGTGTGATACCAAAATGGCAACCAATCGAAAAACACTTTATACGAGGTGTGTTCAAAAAGTACCCGGAATTTTTAAATTTCGCGGGTCTGGAGAGACCGGAGGTCAAAATTTGTTTTGTTTTGTGTTGGTATACATGCCCTTATAGTAAGATGCAATTTCAGCTATATTAAGTCTTTACTTTGTCTGTGGTTGTTGCTAAGGTTCGATGTGTTTTATGAGCTCGGCGATTTTTGCTAAAACTGCTGAATTTTGAACAAAAAAACAATCGCATCAACATCGCGTAAATGACGTCAAAGACGATCCAAGTTTGCTTGAAAGGGTCATAACCTGTTATGAAACATAACTGGTGATGAAACATGGGTGTACGGTTATGATGTCGAAACGAAAGCACAAGCATGCAAAGTCACCAAGAGCGAAAAAAGCACGTTTCGTTCGATCAAATGTGAAGGTTTTGCTTACTGTTTTCTTCCATTATATTGGCATAGTGGATCAAGAGTTCTGACCACAAGGTAGTACGGTTAATAAGAAGTATTACCTTGCAGTTATGCAACGTTTGCGTGAAGCAATCTGAAAAAACGCTCATATTTATGGAAAAACACTTCATGGCTTTGCACCACGATAACGCACTCACTCGCTGTTGCTTGTTCGTAATTTTTTGGCCAAAAACAATACCGTAGTCAGTAGTCAAGCCCCAGTCTCCATATTCAAAAAATATGGCTCCGTGTGACGTTTTTCCTGTTGAAGAGACCCATGAAAGGACGGCGTTTTTCCTCGATTGAAGAAATAAAGCTGAAAAACCGCTGAGAATGCTCAAGGACATATCAAAAATTGATTATCAAGAGTGGTTTGAAGATTGGAAAAAACGCTGGCATAAGTGTATTATATTTGGGGGGCTACTTTGAAGGCGACCACATTGATGTAGGTAAACGAAATAATAAATATTTGTTTGAAAAAACGAAAATTCCGGGTACTTTTTGAACACATCTCTATATAAAAAACACTGACAAAAATGTTGTACCTTTTCGAGAAAAAAAAATATATTACCATCAAAAAATTGTATTTTTTTTTTGAAAAATCGAAGTGATAGTTTTTTTTTAAAGGAATATAAAAAAAATACTACTAAAAGTTTGTAAGAATTAATTTTCCACTCGAATGTGTTGGAAACAATTTAAGATATTGTCTTCAAAATTAAAAAAAAACTCAATGGGCATTTTTTTGTAAACAAAATTAAAATCTGCATAAATTACTACACAAAAAACAGTACACTGGAAAAAACTAGCTTATTTTTGTTGACATATAAGATAGAATCCTTATATAAAACCATATTTGTTTAAGTAATGATAACTTTCAAAAATGCCACTAAAAATTGGTTAAAACTCAAATATTTCGCAAAGAACAACAAAAGCTTAAATCAAACTTGTATTATTACGAGTATAAAGAAAATATTGCTTGTAACTATAAGTTAACTTTTAAGAAAAATGTAACTGACAACTTTTTTATTAAATTCAACAACCAACAAAAACAACTTAAAACTGATAGTAAATGGTTTTTGACTCAAGTATCTTGAAAGCAAGTAAAGATATTGACTTCAAAATTTTTGTAATCTTACACAAATTGTTGCTATCAATATCGGATTCCAATTGAAAGTCGTCAGTGTGGTTCGTATCCCAACCTTTTTAAATTCCCATAGGAAATTATTTTAATGGGTCCGATTTGTCAAATTGAAAATTTTGACATTTCTCGACGTTTCAAGGTCGCTAGAGTCCAAAGAAAAGATTTTTAGAGAGATGTCTGTGTTTTTTAATATATTTTCAAAAACTTGAGATTATGGCTCCCATCTAATTTTCGCTTATAAGATATGTTGATCTATTCAACATAGACGACGAAAGCCAACAATCTCGTCCTCCCGACTAAGACGAAGTAAAGATTACCATATCTAAGCTGAAATCTAATAAAGCCGCTGGAGCGGAAGGCTTGAATGCCAAGCTCTTTAAAGCAGCTGGGGATAAGCTGGTTAGGAGCATGCACCAACTTATCTGTAAGATATGGTCGGAAGAAAGCATGCCCGATAATTGGAACCTAAGTATTGTTTGCCCGATCCTGAAAAAAAGAGACCCTCTAAACTGCACCAACTATAGAGGAATTAGTCTACTTAACATCGCCTATAAAATCTTCTCTGCCATAATATGTGAACGTCTAAAGCCCATCGTCAACAACCTGATAGGTCCTTATCAGTGTGGTTTTAGACCAGGAAAGTCCACAGTTGATCAAATATTCACATTACGGCAGATCCTGGAAAAAACTCAAGAGCACCAAATCGACACCCACCATCTTTTCATCGATTTCAAGGCCGCATATGACAGCATCTACAGGGACGAGCTGTATAGAGCCATGTCTAGTTTTGGCATCCCTGCCAAGCTCGTCCGTTTGTGCAGGATGACCATGGACAATTCACGCTGCTCAATAAAGGTTGGAAACAACTTAACAGAACCTTTCGATGTCAACAAAGGTTTTAGACAAGGCGATGCGCTGTCATGTGATTTCTTTTAACATCTTGCTTGAAAGAATAGTGCAGAGCTCACACGTGAATACTAGAGGAACTATCTTTCAAAATTCTGATTTATTTCTAGCAATATATGCTGATGAAATTGACATAATCGGAAGAACTCAGCCCGATGTCAATGGAGCTTTTGTGAGTATTGAGGCAGATGCGGCAAAAATGGGTTTAATGGTTAATGAGGGCAAAACAAAGTACATGCTGTCGTCTAGAAAGGACATACAACACCGACGTTTTGGTCAAAACGTCACAATCGACAGACGTAACTTTGAGGTAGTCAAGGACTTCGTCTACCTAGGCTCCGCTGTAAACGCAGAAAACAACACCAGCGCTGAGATCAAACGCAGAATAACTCTTGCTAACCCCTGTTTCTTTGGACTAAGAAAGCAATTGAGTGGTAAAGTCCTGTCTCGAGGGACCAAAGTGTTGTTATATAAGACCCTTCTCATCCCCGTCCTGCTATACGGTGCAGAAGCATGGCCTATGACAAAAGCGGATGAAAGCACCTTGGGTCGCTTCGATAGAAAAGTTCTTCGTGTTCTACGGTCCCGTAGAAGTGGAAAGTGACCTCACCCAACTTAGAACGCGAAACTGCAGACATCTAGCTAGGGACCGAGCTAGATGCAGAAGTTTGTTTCGTGAGGAGTAAAATTAAAAAAAAAAAATCAATTGGATAGTTTTCTTACAAAAAATAAAAACCTAATTAATCAAATTTTTTTGTGAAGCTTTCGATAGCGACGATTGTTCGGAAGATTTCATCAGATGATAAGAAATTGCTGAAGTTTGTGCAATATTATAGTTTTGTGGCTTAACATGTTTTTATAAAAAATCAACTTACTTAAAATTGCATTATCTTGAGATATTAAAAATGTGGCTTATCAAATTATGTTAAACCAATAATTGCAAAACCTTGTGAAATTGTATCATAAGTTGCAAAAGCTTATGAAAGCTTAGATAATGGCTGAATTAAAGTTACACATACCCAGGACTCTACTTTTATATTTAGATGGTTTTCTATGTACGTACATATTTTACTTCAAAAAAACTTTACCAAAATAAAGCATTTTTAATAATTCTTGAGGCTCAAAACTTTATTCTGCCAACTACGTGGGAAACGTGAGACCAGTCTTTTGGTGCAGTTTTTTCATCAATTAGAGAAAGAAATAATAAAAAAAAACATTCAGCATTTTGAATTAATTTTTCTTCGAAGCATACAATTAAAGAAGCCACCATCATTAATACAAAAAAAATCCAGACAGACCATGGAAATGATATATAAAAACAAACAACAGGACATCAATGACGAACATTGGAAAGGTACAATAGTAAAGTAGAAGAAAAATAAAGTCCACAAAAAAATACTGAACATATTTCATTCAACCAAATTCTGGAACATGGTATTATACCGCAAGAGTGTAAAGAGGCCTTAATTTTTCCGATGCACAAAAAAGGAAGTACACAAAATCCAGAGAACTACCGTGGGATAAGCTTTCTTAATGCATCATATAGAATATTTTCGTCAATTTTGCATCAACGACTCAATTAGTGGATAAACGAAAACGGGTTGTTAAAAGAATTTCAAGCTGGTTTTAGGTTACTCTATCGCCGAAACTTTTCATCAAAACGGGAAAAAACTGTACAGCTTTTTCGTTGATTTTAAAGCAGCTTTTGACGATGTGGATAGGCGAGCGCTAATCTACAAACTCTATGCACTGTGGATGTCTTCAAAGTTTGGAAAAGTCTTACAAAATCTGTATAACGAAACAAAGGCAGCTGTTTGGAATGGAGAGGAATTTTCGGAATGGTTTCAAACGGAAACAGGTGTTCGACAGGGCTGTACGCTGAGCCCTCTTCTATTCGCACTTTTTATAGAAGATTTAACGGAGTATATTTCTGGAGGAGTTGAGTTTGCGGGGACCACTATAAAGGCTCTTTTCTACGCTGACGACATAGTACTTCTATCAGCAGCACCACAAACGCTTCAGTTGATGATCAACCAACTATAAGGTACTTTACCACGTGGAAACTCCAAGTGAACCTTAACAAATCGAAAATACTGGTCTTCAGAAATGGAAGTGAAAGAAATAGTCAGAATGAAAGATGGTTCTTTAAGTCAATACCTATTGAGGTCGTAAATGAGTTTAAATAGCTAGGAGTATGTTTTTCAAAAAACTTAAGTATGGAGAAACATCTTAATGAAAAACTCTCTAAGGCCAAGAGTGCGATTGGAGCTACACGGAAAAAGTGTTTTGCCACCAAAAGTATTGTGCATATCATTAAGTTTCGTGTATTTGAAGAAGTGTCGGAATCAGTACTATTTTATGGGTAGAAAAGTTGCTGAAATTTTTCACCTGCCGTCCAACACACCAAACTACGTAGTTGCATTAGAAACCGGTCTCTCACCACTCTTTATTCAGACGCTCAAAAGTCAGGTAGACTATGTTATAAAAGTTCTACATATGAACAATGATAGACTTCCAAAGAAAGCAGCTTTGCACGTAATCAACCGAAGTCTCAGTTGGTATGAGGAATTGCAGGAGCTCTGAACCTGCATGTTGGAAATCTCAATGAATGGAGGGGTAAACTGTACGAACTTATTGCCTTCGTTGACGAGAAGCTTAGGGAGAAGTACATTGAAGATGCAGTCAGCTCTAATCATAGACTATTCTACACTCAACTTTGTCATAATCTAGGCCCAAAAAACCACTTTAGAGATAAGAATTGTGTGGAAGAAATTTCAACGATGTTGAGACTGCGTGCTGAACTTCTTCAACTGAATTATATGCAACACAATCTCATGTAGTTTGTGTAACCTCAGGAAAAGAGAAGATGTTTTTCATTTAATAGGGAAATGTCCGGTTTTAATGGAAACTAGGCGATCCTTCTTCGGTTGCAACTTCTTAACTGAGGCAGAAATGATAGCCTATCTAAATACAATGGAGGTGAAAAAACTGTGAAGTGAATTCATGATTACTGCAGGGAGATACAGAGTGAGAGAAGGCATTCCACATTCGTGTAGTACGGCTAAAGAACGAATCTCTATACTTGTCAATTGACGTAAAGGGTACACTGATGAACTTTTGAATAGCTAAATGAAAAGTGACACACATTAAAACTGTGACTGGCTTGAATTTAAGAAATAATTCGTTCCAATTTATACAAAACCCTGCCCCACTGTGAGACGGCAAGATCCCAGGGGATAAGATGTACAGAAAACACGGCATGGCGCTGGAATTGTTATCCACACTTTTGCCGCAAAATCTTTTTGTGCCCCAAACTCACCGCGACACTCAACTCCAACTGCAACCCCCCACCCAACGACAACAACCACAATTGCATCTTATCCAAACCGTTGTTGTCGTAGTGATGATGGAAAAAATACATCAGGAACCCACCAACAGATGGAGATAAAAATCACTGGAGCATGCATTGTGGAAACGCACATTCTATTTTTATTTTTTGTGTTTTGAGATGTGCAATTTTTTGTTCTCACTTCTTTATGATGAACCTACCTAACTATAGATATGTTTTGTAGTAGTTGTTGTTTTTTTGACTGACAAGTGGCTTAGTTGGTTTTTGTGATACAATTTTATAAGAACAAGCTGCCTCTTCTACCTCTATACCTTCATGCATATATTTAATTATCGCTTGGGAGATTATATCATCGCATGCTATTTTTTTTTTGTTCTTCATTTTATATTGTTTTGCTTGATGTCGTTGTTCAAATAAAGAAGGGGAGTCTTCTTCAAGTTCAAGAGTCTACCTACGTACATATGTGTGTGTGTTTTTTTAATTTGCATATAGAACCTATTTTTATAGAAGTTAAGTACCTACATGCCTTGACTCCTTGTGCCTATGAGTACCTATACCTTAACGTTGCTGCACTTTAATCAAAGTCATGTCTTGTAATGGAGATGGAGACACAATCCATTCAACCTTCGTGTCTTTAACATTTCTCTTAGAAGGTAGATAGGTACATATCTAGGATAGGTTTACATACTATATGATATGAACTTACCTTGTATTTGTTTAAAAAGTTAAAAAAAAAAATGTATGTGACTTAAGGCCTCTGGTTAAGGTCAAGTGGCAAGTTATGTAGATATCTACGTTTTAAAAAACTATACAAATACAAAGGGTAGTATATTAAAGGTTAAATGTACAGTATATAATTCTTTTTAGGGTTTTTTTAGTGATTTAATGATGTTAACTTTATATCTTAAAGGACTTTAAAAGTATAGTTTTTTTCTATGTACAATTTTTTCAGAAGTCAAAATTTAACAATATTTACAAATTCTGTTTAAAATAAACTCGAATTCAAACTTGGTTTACATCATATACTCATTTTTGTTAAGGCAGATTTTAACTTATCATAGGAAGTTCTTATAATCCGTTTGATTTGTCAAATTGAAAATGTTTTGATATTTCTCGATTCGATTTCTCGATTTCTTATGCAATTAAATTTTACTTTTTTCAAGCCTATTTGAACCCAGATGGATCCAAGACAAATAAGGGAGTTGGTAGAGGTGTGTACTCAGAAAAGCTTAATCTAAGCATCTCATTCCGCCTCCCTAATCATTATAGGGTCTTCCAAGCTAAGAGAAAACGTGATATCAACTTCCGATATCCGTATCTTCTCTAACAGTCAGGCTGCTATTAAATCTCTTGACGGTGTCTCAACCAAATCTCAAACGGTCCTCGATTGTCGATCGTCTCTTATGGAGATGGCGCAGCAATTTAACATTCACCTCTGTTGGGTGCCGGGCCACAGAGACATCACAGGAAATTGTAGAGGCGATGAACTCGCTAAAAATGGAATCGTCATACCTATTTCACCTGAAAGGGAGGAGAAAGGTTTACTGGTATAGCTACATGTAAACTCATGCTAAAAGAAAGAGCTTTTGGGAT
Organism: Eupeodes corollae; assembly: GCF_945859685.1. NCBI lineage: Eukaryota > Metazoa > Arthropoda > Insecta > Diptera > Syrphidae > Eupeodes > Eupeodes corollae. The sequence goes on from NC_079148.1 coordinate 45,272,097, forward strand.
AGCAAATTCTAGGTGGCACAATTTACCAACATGCGCAGCCACAAAACTCATAAGGCCTTCACTGGACCTAAAGCGCTCTATAGACTTTGGAATTTATTCTAAATACCATAGAATTACGGAGTGTCCAATGTTGTTGTTAGTCCACTGTGACGAAGCTTTGAGGTGAATAGCAAAGCTTGCAGCTATTTGTTTGCTAAATATGTCAAGGGGTGTAAGGTAGACCAAGGTGTCCAGTGCCGCAGAAGGGGTCGTGCGAAGCGACCTGCTTATACATAGGCAAGCTGAAAGTTGGACTTTATTTAGCTTATCCCTGTTTATACCTTTCTCTAAAGCAGTCCACCATACTACTGAGAAAATGCTATTGCAACGTCGTCAGCCTATGCGGACTCTAAAACCCTCCGCATCCAGAATAGTAAGGATTTCATTCACCACTAGGTTCCAGAGGAGAGGGGATAGAACACCACCTTGCGGTTTCCCTCTACTAACGAATCGTCTACTAGAAGAGTTGTCCAGTTTTGAGTTAATTATTCTGCTAGTAAGCATTAAATGAATTAACTCCCGAAGCGAACTCTCTATATTTAGAGATGTTAGTGCAGTTGTGATTGCAGATGTGTCCACGTTGATAAAGGCACCTTCGATGTCAAGGAAAGCAACCATAGTGAACTCTTTATGATGGAGAGAATATTCGACGGTACGTACTGAAGTGTGTAACGCTGTTTCCACCGATTTACCTTTGCAGTAGGCAGAAGTCTTGTATCGATACTTGCCCTTAAATGGATATCAATCAATCTTTCCAAGGTCTTAAGAAAGAATGATGATAGACTTATAGGTCGTAGATCTTTTGGATTGACTAGGGAGCATTTACCTAAACAACTTTAACTGGTAAAAATTCCCTCAAGGATTGGTGCAATTATGTCAGAAGTCTTTTGTAACTCGGCTAATATTATTGCATTTGGTCCTTCAGATTTAAATGGTTTGAAGCTGCTGAGAGCCCATTGTAGCTTATCCCTTGTGATCACACCTTGTGGATATGTTGTATTTGAACTTGAACGTATATAATTGTTGAAAGTTTCGGTAAGAGAACTACCAGAAAAGTGAGTGTCCAATAGTAAGTTCAGTGATTCATTACTTGAATTTGTCCAGGAGCTTTGAATTTTTCAAGCAGCTTGGCATAGCTGGACTAGTTGAAAGAATTTTCCGTAACCTAGAGTCTTCAGAAGTTTCTTCTATCGTGCCACAGAAAGATCGCCAAGAAGCTATTTAAGTTTTTATTAAAAATATGTAGTCTTTAGGTTTTAACATCAATTTAATGAAAACATTACATTTCACACTACTCAGCACATTAATGTGCAGAGTTGAGAACACAGCACCTTGAGCAACTAGACTATGTAAGGTGATAACAACGTAAGACATTAATACAAGACAGAAGGACAGAAGAGAAAGAACAACAGAAAGAAAAAACACATGACAACAGCACGCGGTAGGTTTCGAGACGGTTCCCCATCTTTCTACTAACCACGCTCACTGATGCTTGATTTCGGTGATCGATGGGAACTGAAGCTTTATCAGTGACTAGGCCGTTGCCTATAATTGAAAACAAATGGAAAAATAATGTTAAAACGGGTTTTTCTGAATTTGATCACATATATGTAGCTAAAATTGGAGTTCAGCGTTGGAGTGAGAACAACTAAAAAGTATTGATTTGTTTGTGTTACACAAAAAAAGCTTGATTCTAATGTAATAATAATAAAAATGTGCAGAAAATACTTTGAAAAACAATTTTTTGAAATTTAATTTTTTTACATATTATGACGTCATACCCCATAAGCATGAATTTAGAAAAAAATTCATTAGCATTTTAGGTTTTAGCTATTATTTTTTTTGCAACATTGGTTTAAAACAGCTGACCCACGTTTTGTGTTTTGTTTTACTGTCAAACATCTTCAGTTTATATAATTTAACCATGAATCGTCTTACATACGAACAATGCTTGCAAATTATTGAATTTTATTATCAAAATGCGTGCTCTGTTAAGAAAGTTCATAGCGCGCTTCTTCCATTTTATGGTCAGTTTAATCGACCCACTGAAGGGGATATTCGGGCTATAGCGACTAAGTTTCGCACCAAATTTTCATTGTTGGACGTAAAACCACCAACAAGCTTACGAAGAGTGCTAACTGAATAAAATATCGCATCTGTATCGACCAGTGTTAATGATGGCCATCAATTATCTATTCGTCGCCGTTCGCAGCAATTGGGCTTCTGTAGCTCAACAACTTGGAAAATTAGGTGGAAAGATTTAGGTGTGATGCCTTTCAAAATACAGCTGATGCAAGAATTGAAGCCGAACGAGCTACGGCAACGTAAAACTTTTGGTGAATAAGCTCTCTTGGAAAGTTAGCCAAAGATCCACTTTTTTACCGAAAAGTTGTATTCAGCGACGAACCTCATTTTTAACTCAATTGGTACGTAAATAAATTGGGTGGCGCAACAGTCCGTTGTGAACCAGGGCCTAGTGACTTACAACTCGCATCCATTCCTGTGTGCTAGTACTGTTGTCAGGAATGGAATTGACCTACAATTTTAGGCCGAATCCGAACAGCTAATTTGAGGAGGAACTTTTTCATGACAATAATTACTCTTGAAGGATTTGTCAATTCCTTGCAAGAGGCAGTACCCGCCCAGCAGGGATTAAATCAAGACCCCTTGCATGACAGTCCAACGCACTAACAATCATGCCACGGGTAAGGATGCATTGCAAGAGATACCAATGCATCCAGAAAAAGTCAAAGTTTGGTGCGGTTTATGGGCTGGTGGCATCATTGGACCGTACTTCTTCAAAGATGATGCGAATCGTAACGTAACTGTGAATGGTTAGCACTACCGTGAGATGATATCCAACTTTTTTTGCCCAAAATGCAAGAGCTTGACTTGCATGACATGTGGTTTCAACAAGACGATGCCTAATGACACATAGCATGCGCACCAATGGACTTATTGAGAGGCAATTTCGGTGAACATTTTATTTTACGTTAGGGACCGGTCAATTGGCCGCCTAGATCATGCGATTTAACGCCTTTGGACTATTTTTAGTGGGGTTATGGTAAAGCTCATGTCTCTGTATAGACAGTGTCTGTATACAAGCCCGCTTCAATTTACGCATTGGAAGACAACATTGAACCATTTATTCGTGAGATACCGGCCGAAATGTTGGAAATGTTCAATAAAGATTTCATGAATTTTCTGAATTGTTTGTGTGTTTTTTAAACTTCCCTACAGCTTGAAAAAAAAAATCACGCTATAAAATAAAGGAGAAAATAATTATTTGAGCTACAATATTGAATGAAAAAAAGTTAAGGATCGTTTTGTACTACCTTTTTGTACTACATTTTTAGAATTTTAAAACTTACAGTATTAATATAAAATAAAGAAAAATCCTAATTATCAGTGTGGGTCGCAGCTTAGTCTTTTCAATTTTTCCCATATAAAGTTATTGTAGTTGGTCCGATTTGTCAAATTAAAAATTTTGACGTTTCTAGAAAGTACCGTCTTACGCCATATCCCATACATGTATTAAAATTTCCCGAAAACTCGAAATCAATATTTTTACAAAAAGTAAAATACTAAGCAACTACTACTAAAAGTTGGTAAAAATTGTCAATTCGATTTTTTTCAAAATTTTATTGAATGTTGACAACAATATTTGTTGAAAGATAAAAGTTGTTAAAAGCCAATATCTACAATTTTTGGAAAATATTTGAGTCGAAAATCAATTTTTACCAACTTTTATACATTTTTTTTAATGTTTTTATTTTTTGTAAAAAAACTGTAAATTCGATATTTCTCAAAATTTTTCCTAATGTTCAAAACAATATTTCTTATAAGCAAAAATTAATTAGAAGCTATTATCTCAAAGTTTTTGAAAATTTTTCAATTTTTACCAACTTTTATAAATTTTTTTTTAGGTTTTTATTTTTTGTTAAGAAACTGTGAATTCAATTATTTTCAAACTTTAACTGAATGTTGACAACAATATTTTTTGAAAGATTATAGTAAATCAAAGCCAATATCTCAAAGTTTTCAAAGGATATTTGAGTCGAAAATCAATTTTTACCAACTTTTATACATTCTTTTTTTAGTTTTTTAGTTTTTGTAAAAAAACTGTCAATTCGATTTTTCTCAAAATTTTTCAAAATGTTGAAAACAATATTCCTCATAAGATAAAATAAGTTTGAATCCTAAATTTTAAGTTTTTGAAAAGATATTTGAATCGATATTCAATTTTTACCAACTTTGAGTAATGTTTTTTTTAGATTTTTATTTTTTATAAAAAAAACTGTCAATTCGATTTTTCTCAAAATTTTATCAGATATCAAAAACATTATTATTCGTTGCACAAAATTTTTTTGAAGATGAAATCATATTTCAGTCGTAAAATTTTGGAGGTGACAAATTTATTTTTTCAGTTTTATTGATTTATAAAAAAAACCGTTATATTAATATTTTTCAAAAAATATATTTGTTTGGTATCACGTTACAATATATTATATAAAATTTAATTCAAGTCTCTAGCGTTTTTGGTTCGTAAGATATTTAGTGTTAACCAAAATTTTCACCTTTTTTTCAAACTGCTATGGTAAAAAAACCACCCACGCAATTTTCTTGAGAGCCCTTTCTGCATCTTTCTGCCTTATTATCTGTATAAAAAAATTTATTTGAAGTCGATATCTCTTCTGGTTCTTGAGCTATGGACGACGACGTACGAACGTACGTACACACGCACTCACAGACATCTTTCTAAAAATCTTTTATTTCGACTCTAGGGACCTTGAAACGTCGAGAAATGTCAAAATTTTCAATTTGACAAATCGGACCCATTACAATAACTTCCTATGGGAAGTTAAAAAGAACGAGAGACGAAATTCGTGCTGCGGTAATGGAAAGTTGGGCCAGAATTGCCTTCAAACTAATTTTATTTTATAAAAATGCTGTTTTTAACAGTTTTTGACTCAAGTATTATGAGAACAAGGAAAGATATTGACTTAAAATTTTAATTGGTAAATTTTTTGAAAAAAGACATTTATTTTTATTGTCAGTCACATTTTAGCCTATTTTTAATTTTGTTATTTATCAAATTGGCATCACTGTGCAAACCAAAAGTGGTTAGGTGTCTTTTTTTTTCTTTTTTATTATTATTTATCGTTTATCGCTGAAACTTTGTTAAACAAATACTGAAGTATGGAGTATATGTATACATATATAATTATTATACACTTAAGTATATTACTTGGTTGTGTATAAGTTTTGCCGGTCATGCCATACCATATACAATCTGATAAAATAAATTATTGTATAAGTATAGTTGGTATTTATACAAGTTGATTGGAGACTTATAAGTATGTAGTATAGGTACCTACATACACAAGTTTGCACCTGAACGATATATTTTTATTCATTTACCTTTTTCAACTGATTAAGTTTTTCTTTTTTTATCCAATCTTTTCCGTCCACGTTTCGCAATCGCATTATATACAAAGTGTAGGTAATCGTTGTAGCTATGAAATGTGTCAGTGATCTCGCCCATAGTCTACGCCGCCGCCGTCGTGGTTATCGTTGTGGTAGTTGTCTTCGTCGTCGTCGTCGTTGTCGTCGCCGGCAAAATCCAACCAAACAAAAATAAACATTTTATGAGATTGAGTTCGGTATACGAACATACCTATCTATACCTTTGGAGGTACCTAGGTATAGATACATCATATACATATATGAATGTATGAGTTATAAAAAAAAAGATAGATAGCCTTAGATTTTCTTCGGGTTATTTTGACGACTTTATTCAGCTGATTATGATGAACCAGACTAATTTTTTGACGACTGACATGAACATTAAAGTATAAGTAGTTAGTTAATTAGGTTGACGACTTTTCGTATACTACCTGTGGGTTGGTATCCGTATCACCTGCCTACGTTTACATAGAAATTATGTATCTGATTTTGAGAGGGACAAAAAAAAAAACAGAATTATAAGATTGACCTATTTCGACTTTTTTGTACATTCATATGCTTAAAGTTTTTAATTGACTTCGAATGCAAGATTTTTGTACATATTGACAAATAGAAGGGGTTAAGTACCTACCTATTTAAACTTTCCTGGCAAAATTATTCCACAATACCCAGTTTCCTAACTCATAGTATTTGCTGGTGCTCACATATACAAAAAAGGTGCTCAGATAAACAAATACTTCCAGTTTATATGGAGTTTTAATAAATAAGCAAATAGGTAGAAGAGGTTTCAAAATTTTATTTTCGTTCCTAACCCGTAATTACATTTTTCTGGACAATGAAGTTAAAATGTTTAAGTGAGAAAAAGACAGAAACGACTAAATGTAGCTTTTGCTGTACACATATTTCTAACAGTTTATGACAACTGACAATCTTTAAACGACTCCAGAAAAATTGCACTCCATCATAAAGGGTGTTTTTGTAAAAGGTAGAGAGTTTCGAGAGTAGATAATTGTCAAACTTTCTGTCATTTTTAATTATTAAGAATGTTTAAAATTTTTTGTATATACAAAAGTACTTTGTTAAGTTGAACTTTTGATGTCCGAATAATCTCAAGAAATGAATAAATTTGCAGTAATTGACCATTTAGAAGTCAACATTTAACACAGCATTTAGAAATAAGAATGGTTAAGCTCTTAAAAGAGACTGACAGGATAGCGAAGTCCAGAAATTATTTTTAAATATTAAATTCTTCCATTTTGAAAAGTCATATATTTTTTTACAGTACTGCGCAAAAAAATTGCAACTAGAAGCTCCAACATTTTTCTTAAAAAAAAATGTTTAGAAAATCAAAAAGCTAAATCATTTCTTTAGTTTTCTAAACTCTATTGATATTACGTTAGTTGGAAAAAAAATTAAGACTCTTCACTTAAACAAAAAATAAATAACTAAATACTTTCATAGTTGGTAAATGGTAAATGTTAATATTGAATTACGTACCCTTTATTTTTTATAACGGCTGTATTTTTTCTGGGCATCGAAGCTATATAAGATTATTAATAAGCGTTTTGGGAATGTCATTCCACTGTAACTTTTGTGCTTAAAAATGTTGTTTCAAATTCTTCTCTTCACAATTTCCCACAGGTTCTCTGTTGGGTCTAGGTCTGGGGATTGGGCTGGCCATGGTAAAACATCATTTTTTTTCTGCAATCCAATGTGTGGTCAACTTAGACTTGTGTTTGGGACCATTGTCGTGTTGGAACGACTCAGTAATATTTGTCTTATAGTCTTTGCCTGTTTTGGTTTTTGTTATTCTTTTATTTGCAATGGCTGGAAATTTCAGGGTAGATTATTGTAATATTCGTGGGCTTAGAGCGAATCATTCACTATTGCTTCCTTTATTGAAGTCCCAATCTATACAAAGTGTCAACTTCTCGTGAATTTGATGCTTTGTCTGATTCCATCCAAAGAATTGTTCCTTCCTATCCTCGCACTGAAATCGTTGTTTCGGGCGATTTCAATGTACATAATTTTTCATAGCTACATCATTCGGGCCAGAAAACAGCAGCAGGAGTGTCTGCTGAGATCTTCGCTGAGTTACACCACCTAACTCAGCTGGTCAACGAGCCCACTCGAATATCGGACGTTGTAGATCAAGCAGAAACCACTCTTGGCTTGTTCCTTGCCTCTGACCCTGGTAAGTATACTTTAAGTGTTCTATCTCCTCAAGGCACATCTGACATTGCGTCATATAAGCAAATTTCTCGTGTAAAAACTCTCCAGTTAAAGAAAGAGCTCCTAAGGGAACCGTTTGGCAATACGAGAAAGTCATCTGGGACGGTCTCAATAATTAGATTAAGAACTTTAACTGGTCATTATACTTCCTCGATAGTGACGTTAACGTTATGATCACAAGTTTGATTTTCCAGGGAATGAGAACTTTTATCCCGAATAGGGTTAAAAGCGTCAGACGTAAGGAAAATGCATGGTTCGATGCGAGCTGTAAAAGGGTTATTAGGGTCAAGAAGGTAAGTTTCCGTTGTTTTAAAGCCAATCCAAGTGAGGAAAACCAAAATAAGTTCAAGCAAGCCAGGAAGGCCTGCAACGCCCATATTCGACGAACCAAATTTTTACATGACCAAAAATTACGGCAAAAAAAATGCAATGTCCCAAAGGCAGTTCAGATTTTTGGTCATTTGTAAAAAATATAAATAATTTTTCTTCTTCCTCGACTCCTACGCTCGTTGTGCATGACACTCCATTTGTATGCTCTTTCGAGAAAGCAAATCTCTTTGCTAGGCAGTTCGCCGCCAATTCAACGCTGCCAGTGAGTGTTATGATTCCGCCTGTACGTACTGTAGCGAGAGTCCTAAAAGATCTTAACATACCTAAATCTGCTGGTCCGGATGGTATCCCCGCTATTGTTCTGAAGAGGTGTTCTTCAACGCTGGCAAAACTACTGCGTAAGCTTTTTTATCTGTCCTACTCCTCAGGTCTCATTCCGAGCGGATGGAAAACCGCCTATTCTCAAAAAAGGCGAATCTTCTTCACCGTCTAATTACCGACCAATTGCACTTACGTCCTTTCTTTCCAAGGTCATGGAAAGGCTGATTAATTATCAGCTCAAGAAATATCTTGAAGAACGGAAGCTTCTTAATGACCGACAGTATGGCTTTCGTAGCAATAGGTCCACTGGTGATCTCATGGTTCATTTCACCGAACAATGGAACAAATCTTAACATCGTTTTGGAGAAAGTAAGATTATTGCACTTGATATTTCAAAAGCATTTGATAGGGTTTGTCATCAGGCTCTCTTATCGAAAATGCGTGCTTTCGGTTTTCGTAAATCTCTGCTTCATTGGATTAGCAATTACCTTTCGAATCGTTCAATATAAGTTGTATTGGATGGATTCAAGTCAATTCTCAAAATGAGTGCTGGTGTGCCCCAGGGTTCTGTTTTATCTCCAACACTCTTTCTCATTTTTATTAATGATCTCTTGTCTGCAACTTCTAATCCAATACATTGTTTCGCTGACTATATGTAGTACTCTTTTCATCGTTTTCAGATTCACACCCCTCTTTTTTGGATGTGGAACTGCAACGACAAAATATGATAAGCCCATTAAATTCCGACCTAAACAGCATTGTACAATGGGGAATAAGAAACCGCGTGGAATATAATATGGAGCTCCTGCAACTTACTTAAGCCTCTTAGATAGTATTGAACGTAAAGTATGTAGATTGGTGATATTACCATCATAAGATCCATTTAAGTCACTTGGACATCGTCGAAATGTTTCTTGCCTCAACCTCTTTTATCGTTATTTTAATGGTTTATGCTAAAATAGCCAGTTGATTTCCTCCCCTTAAACGTAATACTCGCGCTTCTAGGAATGTTCATCAATATACCCTCGAGCCCAACTTCGGTCGTACTGTCAAGTACAGAGATTCGTTCTTTAGCTGTACTATGCGAATGTGGAATGCCTTGCCACACTCTGTCTTCCCCAGCTATTGCAATATTCAGGAATTCAAAACCAATGAGCACCGACATCAGACAATCAGATTATCAAAATGAGACGAAAAGAGAATTGGCCATAAGTTGCAAATGTTTTGCACAGCTGAAATCATTATTGTTTTTGAAAAAGCATTGTATTTGTGGCAATTGCCTGTGGATCAATGTTTTAAGATTATGAACAATAAGGTGACACATAAAAAAAGTCTAGAGCATTAAAAATAATTTGATTGAAACAAATTGAATGTACACGAATGTTCGATTTTTTGATTGGCGTTGATAGTTGCAAAAGTTTTTCACAGTACTGTATATGTGTTTTATACCTTACAATTTTGTGTGAGATAAGTTAATATCTTTCTTTGTTCTCTTAATACTTGAATCGAAAACCATTTCTTATCGGTTTTTTGTGTTAATTAAACATTATAGACAATATTTCGCATATGATGAAATAGTTTGATTTTAAAATTAATTTTTGTTAACGAGATTTTTAGTCGAAAACTAATTTTAACCAATTTTAGTAGCATTTTTTTAAAGTTTTTATGTTTTATGTAAACATATAAATATTGGATTTTTCTAAGAAAATCGTACACAGCATTCAAACTATTTTGAAATCAATACTTTCATTTATTCTCGAGATATCGTGAATCGAATATTAATTTTTACCAATTTTGCGTACTATTTTTTGTATATTTTCTATATCAAAGACAATATTCTTTAAAAGATAAAATTAGTTTGAAACCAATATATTTAGTATAGAGAGTCCTTTCTTCATTTTTCTATGTTACCATCTGTATAACAAAATTTGTTTGAAGTCGATATCTCTTTGGGTTCTTGAGATGTGTATCGACGAATAAACAAGTTCCCCGAACTTACGTACACATACACGCACAAATATCTCTCTAAAAATCTTTTATTTAGACCTTAGGGACCTTGAAGCATCGAGAAATGTCAAAATTTTCAATTCGACAAATCGGACCGATTACAATAGAATATGCAATTTCGAATAGGGCACATGTCGGATATTTTGTTAGAACTCGGGCACATTTGACGCCGGGGCACATTTGACTTTGTGATTTTCGTTGTCAACACATCCTTTAAGAAGAAAAGTTGGGATGGTGAACGAAGCTTCAATTAATATAAAGAAACGTTAAGAACTTCCGCAGTTTTGCTTCAACTCGTCTTCGAGTAACACGTGTTTTTATGATTTCGGGATTTTTGATAACATTTTTGACTACAGGTTTGTAAGAGATTTATGAACAAAATAAAAAAGTTTTTGTTATTGCGAAATAATATTATGATAGCATTGTTGGTAAATTATTAATATTTTAAATCCAGTTTTGTTAAATCAAAACATTATTATAAAAAAAAAAACATTACAAATGTAATGAAATACCTTTAGGGCACTTTTGACTTTTGCAAAGGGGTACATTTGACATTTAATAAATGTGCCCCAACATGATTTGTTATGCTAATATTTGTGTTTTTTTTTTCATGTTTATTTTGAAGAAATGGTGAGAAACTACAAGAGAGAGACAAATAGGATTGTAATCGACGAAGAAAAGGTGACGAGGGCTATTGCAGACATAGGGAAAAAACTTGAAACGCAAACATCAGCTGCTGAAAAATATGGGATAAATAGAACCACATTGTTCATGCGTATGAAAAAACAGGATCCCTTAGAAGATTGGTCAGATTTGGGTAACGAAAGAAGCCCTGATGAAGGTTTCACTTTTCCTTACAAAGCTGCAAGAAAAATTTAGCTCACCAAATCGAACTGCTAGGAGTAGATGTTCACGAATTCTTACCAGCTCCATCGAAAACCGAAGAGTACAAGAAAATGAAGAAAAGAAAAATGCAAACACCACTAAACGGACGCTTAAACTTTTAGACAAAGGTGAGACAAAGCCGACAAAAAAAATCATTAAAAAACCCCGACAACTTGAATTAGACTTGTCGGATGAGAGCGATAAAAGCATTTCCTATGCCGAATCTTATAAATCTAACGGTTTCATTTCTGACGAAGATAATTTCGAAATGGAAAGAACAGAGCTTTCTGACTATAAGCTTACAGATAATGACAAATTGGAAGTCAGACATTATGTTCTTGTGAAATTCGGTGAAAATTCTAAGAAGCCATTTTACTATGCGGGGGAAATGGCAGAAGTCCACAGTGACTCTACTTACACTGTTAACTATCTAAGAAACCATCATTGGTAGGTTGGCTTTTTACTAAATCAGCCGTTGAAGATATTTCTTTGACTTAAAGGAGTGAAATCAAATTCAAACTGCCACAACCCACAAATCCAGCCTCAACTTCTCGTTGTCGTCAAAACTATTTATTTGACGTTGATTTCGGCAATCTCTATATTAAATAAGATATTTTTAAATGTTCCTATGAATAATTCCTAACGTTTTATAATCTGTTATTTTTTTTAAAGAAAGTGAATTTATGGATTTATGTTTTTTATATTGTTAAAATAAATCGTTAGAACAATTTTTGACATTTCTTTCTATTCAAACACTAGGCGGAATAGACCCTCTAATCTTTTGTATGCATACGATCATGAGATAAAATTGCAATTGGGCACTTTTGACTTTTTTTTAACAAATTTAAAAAAATTGATGCAGTTGTTATAATAGTATAAAATATATCTGTGAGTGTTATGCACTAGTTTGGAAAATAACCAGTTTTTTTTTCAATTCCTAAACATTTTAAATCTTCAGAGATGTGCTCTTTTCGAAATTGCATATTCAATAATTTCCTATAGAAAATTTAAAACGTCCAAATCGGTCAAAATGTTTTCGAGAGTTAATGTCTTACTTTTTATTTATTATAAATAATTGAAAAAATCGAAAATTTCAAAACTGATTCCAGTTTTCTTTTTTTTTAATTAAACGAAAAATTGAATTCGTTGGTCCATTCAATGGAAATTTTAGAATGTTTAAAGTTTGTTGTAACATTTTTAAAAAACGTTTCTTGTTAAACTTCTAATGCAGCCAAGGAATTGAAGTACTAATAGCTACTTTTCCAAAAACCTAAAACTCAGCTTGGAGTTAAATAAAATGTTTGAACTTAGTTTTTCTTGGTAGAATTTTCTTAATAAGTCTAATGTCGAAATATAAGAATTGACAGGCGAGTTTTGTACAAGCCACTCAGAAAGAACTAGAACTTAGATTTTAAAATGAATGCCTTTAAGATAAGAAAAAAAAAATTTCAAATTAATCTTTTTATATTGAATTTATTTGTTTTTCTTTTACCAACAATTTTCAGGGCAATGACACTAGATTTTTGACGATGCACAATATCCACGAAAATATTTTTTTTTAATTCTAAAAATAATTTCACTTTATTGCAGCATAATCAACACCAACCGAGTTTTGTAAACACGAAAACACGAAAACACAAAATTACTCAACAACAACTAAGTTGACAAAGTTCCTAAGTTCCTGGCAAATTACCTTAATATTTTTCTATTCCCAAAATGTTTTTTTTTTATTTAATCCAATTTTCACACAAATAACTTTAATGAGACCGAAAGTTTGAGGTGCAATCAGTTTGAGAAACCAATTAAACTTTTATAAAATAAATTTTCAAATGAGTTCATGTTTTCCAAACACCTATAAGCTATAATCAAAAACAAGTCCAATCAAAGGGTGTGTCATAACTCATAACTACTTAAAGAACTGGTCAGACAATCAAAAAAATGTTCAAACTTTTGAAACTCTAGGATGTTTTCATAATAAAAATGTTATATAATCAAACCCTTAAAAATATAACTTGGGATAGGGACATAACATACTTAAACGAGTACATACCTAAACAGTTACATATTCAAACGTAAAAAAAATAGACATAAGGGAAGGAAAAAACAAAAACAAATAAATAAAACTTACCAAATGTAAAACAGTATTAACCACTTCACGATTGGTGACTTGTCCAACTTCAATCAATCCGATTAGGACGGCAAACTTCAAATTATCCGCCGTTGTCATCCTGACAATTTCATCCGGCCGCTTAATTTCACTAAACGGCGGACGCGTAAGGTCCGCCATTTTTACCACAAAATTACTTTGCACTTTTGTCTCAATCACACACGATTCAATAAACAATTATTTATTTATTATTATTATTATTTTCTTTTTTGAGTAAGGTATATTTTTATTATGTAATATTGACAAGTATAGAATTTTAAATTTAGAGACAGAGAGATGATGAAGTGAGAGAAAGAGTAAGGAAGATGGGGCTCAATAGACGACAGAGATAGAAATAACTCAGCTGAACAAATTGAGCGGAAGGACTACAAGGGTTAAGTTTTTATTTTTGTTGTTGTTGTTGTTATTATTGTTTTTATTTTTCACTCTTCTCTTCTGTCCCTTTATTTTATATTTTGTTTTAATTTTATTTTATTTAAACACACAAAAAACAATTAACGATAATACACAAAGGATTTTCCGTTTTGGTGGGGGGACGGTAGGTAGTTGTTGACTTCCGTTATACGTTATGACGTTGCAATTAACACAACAGGGGATTGCCAACGATAAACCGTTTTAATTACAATTTTGTTGCTTTTCGTGCAAAGCACTTTTCTTTTAAATTTTCTTCTTCGATTCGACTTTATCTATTGATTTTCTTATTCCATTTAATCACACAGAAATACACAAATTCAATAAATTTCAATCTGCAAAAAGGAAGCAGCGGAAAATATTAATATTTATACAAAAATAAATAGATAGGTACTCAACAATAAAAAAAAAAACACGAACGCGAACGCGAGGACGAAGAAATTGCAAGTAGATTTCATTATTATTATGAATGAAGGACAACATGAAGAGAAAGACACTTGGTTGGTTTTCCTGTCTATTTTCATCCGCTTTCCCATTTCCCATTCGAATAATACCTATAGGAAAAACCAAAGGGAGAGGGTGGCTAGGCTATAGGGTGGGTTACAGTCAGGAGGGCTTGAACGGAAAAAATAAAAGAAACAAGAGAGAGAAAAGAGCGTCGAACGCACTCTATAATATAAAAGGGAAGAATTAAACATAAAAAAAAGAAAATTTCACCAACTTCGTGGACTAGGGAGGGGTGGAAAGGTTGACAAGAAAAATTAAATTAAGGGGTGGCCGCCGCCGCATGGGAAAACAATAAAGAAAAGGGATCGGGCACTTCCATTTTTTGTTTTTCGCATTTTTATAACATTGACGTAGTACAACTATTTGTTAATAAACTTTCACAACGTCATCGAACTGTCAAATTTACTTGCAATAGTTTCGCGAACGCATTTAACGATTTCACGATTTTGACAGACAAAGGACAACGAAAAGAAAGGAGCGGTTGAATGAGAACCACGACAAAAATGTTGATACTTTTAAGCGATAGCCATTTAACTGTCAAACGACTTTTCTGAACGAGCACCGTTGCGTAATTTTCACACAAAATTCTCGTCAACAAAATTTAAATCTCCAAAAATCGAAGCTCATGAAAACCACAACACACAAAAATCATCGCGAATGAAAATCACAATCTGACATTTCAAACGGCACTTTGAGTGAAATGCAAATGAAAAATTATTGTCAAACTTCCAACACACTGTACAACTGTAAATTTTGAAATTAATTTCACATTAAACACACAAATTGAAATTTGCACAAGATTTGATTAAAACACGAACAAATGAAAATGCTGTGAAGCAGGTATATTATAACGTATATAAGTCGGTCGGATAAAATCACTCTTTTCGCTTTTTTGTGATAAATCGATTTGAGACGAGTGTGTGTGGCGTGGAAGAAGCGAAGCACAGAAAAACGAATAAACTTTTTGTGGAGATTATGTTTTTTTTTCACGCTCGTTTTTTGGGATAAAATTCTGATTTTATTTTCGATTTAATGCAACTGTAACTCAATTATCAATTAGGTTTTATTAATTTAAAAGAATTTAAGGAGGAAAATGAACTTTTTACTTTATTTTTTTGACACGCAGGAAGAAAAACTCGGACGATCACGTACAGCCATCGACCATTTTGGTTTTTATCTTGCTGCCTACTGTATGGTGTGTTGGTGGTTACCCTGTCGCGAAGTCGTTGTTCGTTGAATCGAAATTCACTACGGGAAAGCTGAAGCTGGCTATGGGCAGAGCTGGTGAAGGTGGTTTTCGGTTATAATAGAGCAGAGGTGGAGTGGATGGATGACACATACTCTACTCTCGTGCTGTTTTATCTCTCTTTCTCTTGGATTTTTCACGGTAAATTGGTTCTCTGTTGGAAAGTTGTTGAGTGTAATTGGTTTGGTTGGGAAATTTTACACTCTGTTGTGGATGTTTCACTCGAATGAAGGTGGGTATAAATGTTGACAGGTGTCATTGGAAAATTATTTTGAGTTGGAAGGTAGGTTAAATGGTGGATTCGTCGCGTTGGGAAATGTTTTTCTTGAAAAATTTGAATAAGTGCTGACACTTATTTTGTTTTTTTTTTATATTTGACGGTTGGTAGTGGTTTTTGGTGAAATTATGATAAGTACCTGGAATGGAACCTGAATAATGTTCAATACACTATAAGAGAAGCACCTGTTATTTTAAGTTAAGGCAATTTCTAATTGGAAGTAGAAATTTCTTTTACTAATAAGGTTTCAAAAAATAAATACCTTTTCGAACTAATACAGTTCGTACTTGCTATTGACTTTCATGGTTTGGAAAATGTAGTGCATAGGAATAGAAATGGCTGTGAATTTCTTATGTTTAAAATTTCAAAAGTGATAATGATTTATAAAGTGACTGTAGGATAATTCAGGTGACAAAGGCCCCTAAATTTAGTTTTAGATTAAAAACAAATAGGAGCAATGAACTCTAAAAAAATAGTAGATTGGTAATCTTACAAATTTGAAAAATTATTCCAACTTTAAACCTTTTTTTATTTTTGTTTGTCTAAACTTTGAGTTTAAAACAATTTTTTTCAAAAACTATACTTATTTTTTAATTAATTTGAAAACAAACTAATAGACAATAATGTCGGCTTTACAAAATGCATACAACTTAGTTGTAAGTATTACCAATATTATTTAGTTATTAAATTCCCATAGGAAGTTATTGTAATGTGTCCGATTTGCCAAATTTAAAATTTTGACATTTCTCGACGTTTCAAGGTTTCTAGAGTCGAAATAAAAGATTTTTAGAAAGATGTCTGTGCGTGTGTACGTAAGTTCTCGACGTTTTTTCGTCGTCCATAGCTCAAGAACCAGAAGAGATATCGATTTCAAATAAATTTTGTTATACAGATAATAAGGCAGAAAGATGCAGAAAGGGCTCTCTAGACAATTGCGTGGGTGGTTTTTTTTACCATAGCAGTTTGAAAAAAAGGTGAACATTTTGGTTAACCCTAAATATCTTACGGACCAAAAACGCTAGAGACTTGAACTAAATTTTATATAATATATTGTAACGTGATATCAAAGAATTATATTTTTTTAAAAAAATCCATTTAACGGTTTTTTTATTAATAAAAAAAACTGAAAACAAATTTGTCACCTCCAAAATTTTACAACTAAAATATGTTCAAAACAATTTTGTGCAACGAAGAATAATGTTTTTGACATCTGATTTAATATTAGGAAAAATCGAATTTATAGAAAATAGAAATCTAAAAAAAAATCTAGAAATTGAGTATCGATTCAAATATCTTTTCAAAAACTTGAAATTTAGGCTTCAAACATACGAGTATTTTATCTTATAAGAAATATTGTTTTCAACATTCTGAAAAATTCTGAGAATAATCGTATTGACAGTTTTTTTACAAAAAATAAAAACCTACAAAAAGAATAATAAAAGTTGGTAAAAATTGATTTTCGACTCAAATATCTTTTCAGAACTTTGAGATATTGGCTTTAATTTACTTTTATCTTCCAAAAACTATTGTTGTCAACATTCAGTTAAATTTTGAAAAAAATCGCATTGACAGTTAAAAAATTAACAAAAGTTGGTAAAAAATGATTTTCGACTCAAATATCTTTTTAAAAATTTGAAATATTGGCTCAAACTAATTTTATCTCATTAGAAATAATGTTTTCAACATTCGACAAAATTTTGAAAAAAATCGAATTGAAAGATGTTTTACAAAAAATAAAACTCTAAAAATATAAACAATACTAAAACTTGGTAAAAATTTACTTTCGACTCAAAAAGCTTTTCAAAAATTAAAAGCATTGGGTTCAAACTTATTTTATTTCACAGAAAATATTGTTTTCGATATTCAGTAATTTTTATATAAAAATCCAACAGTCCGTTTTTTTATAAAAAATAAAATCTACAAAAAATAGTACGCAAATTTGGTAAAAATTAATACGAGTGCATATAGACAAACTGTGGGTCTTATTCCAGTCTCTTTTTTCATTTAACGTACATATTTTTTTTAATTGCCCTTACCGCCTAAACGAGAGGAGATAAAACCCTCCTCATTGTAAAAATGCTTGTTTTTGACTGTTCTTAAAAAATCCGTCCCCTGACTTATCGTACTCTTGCCACTGAATTTTTGAAATCTCTTTATATCGAAAATATAGCTTTCAGTTGAACAAATTATGTATTTTTAAAATATTTTCACTAAACCCTTTTGTGCCTTTCACAAACTCTTTTAACAGAGAAACTTTTTGTTGCTCTAATAATTCAAACACTTATTGGTCCTGTTCGTTCTCGTCGCCCCACAGTTTTCTTTTCTAACGTTTTATTTTCTCTTACATGTTCTGTAATTAAGAAACAAGGAAAAACAATTCTTGTTATAAGAAATCTTTATATACAGTTGTGCTCATAAAAATAGCAGTGCTCTCCAAATAAAAAAAAAGGCCTTCAATATCAATGTTATAATATATTTCATTAAATTTCTAATAGCAAACTAAAATATTTTATTCATAAAAACAGAAAATAATTATTATTAATTTTTTACTGTTAGCTTTGTCACAGTAAAAACCGTTTTTTAAATATATGGCTGTTCATAAAAATAGCAGTGCATGACAAAGTACTAGGTCTATTACGTAAGAAGTAGTAGTATTGCGTTCCACGAATCACGGACTACTTCCCACAATTCTTTCAAATTCTTGGGTTTTGCTTTATGAACTTCATTCTTAGTATCCCCCAACAAATTTGCGATGGGGTTAAGGTTAGGGGACTTAGCGGGCCACTCCATAACGGATAACTTTTTCTGCGCAAACCATGATTTTGCCTTTTATGACGTATGCTTTGGGTCATAGTCTTGTTGGTATACCCAAACCAACGGGATTCCATTTCTTATTTTCCCAGAGCCTATGGAAAGGTTCTATTTTGCTAACTTAGCAATTTTCTTTCAGTTCTTTTAGTAGTCATCCTTTTTGGGCCTATCGTTTTCGGTTTATTTTGCCATTTTAAGGCGTTACTAACTATTTTTGCAGAGCAGCCTAGGATGTCTTGAATATTTTGGTAGGTTTTTCTCTCCAAACGCATTTTTTGAATAAGTTTTCGAATTTCTTCGGTCAGTGTCTTGACCGTCCCATTGTTTATTTTTCAGGTAATATTAATTAATTTTGTATATGCTAGTATGTTACAAATACTTAAAACTTTATATAGTAAAATATTTACTTAACGAAAAATAAAAAAAATGAATAACACTTTTTAACTATAAAATCAAAAACACTGCTATTTTTATGAACACCTATATCCAGAGAGTTTGAAATAATGGGTGTTCACCGGGAAAAGTGAGTATAACTTCAAGCTAAAAGTCTCTAATATGAAAACGAAAGACCGTTACATGCTAGTAACATGGTCATTTTTTTGTAAGAATTTATGTTATTTAAATAACTGCTATTTTTATGAACATAACTGTATATCTTATATTACTTACCACAGCCAAATTATTTTTATTATACTATTTTATTTAAATTAATACCGCAGTTTTGGTTGTTTATAGCAAAGTTTCGAAATATCAAGGTGAAATATTTTTTTTGAGCGCTGAATGTATGTTTGTCTGTTTAGTTCATCTTTGAATTGCTACTAATTTTCGGCATGTTTTATATAAAACGGGATACGGACGTAATGCCCAAACTCAAAATCTCCATAAACATAATCCCCACACTCTTAAAAATCAAAATCATTATCCCCGAGTACAAAATCTCCAAAAATTAAATTCTCAGGATCTTAATCCCCATGCCGATAATCCACAAACGAAATCCCCAAA
The DNA here is from genome assembly GCF_945859685.1 of Eupeodes corollae. NCBI lineage: Eukaryota > Metazoa > Arthropoda > Insecta > Diptera > Syrphidae > Eupeodes > Eupeodes corollae. The sequence goes on from NC_079148.1 coordinate 45,291,798, forward strand.
TCTACTTTTGTTTAAACTCCATCAATGTATGTTTGTTTTCATCATTCGAGTGAACTTTTCAGAGCTAAGCATAAGTTCAGAAGATTACGACTTTCAAAATTTGTACTTCTGGTTCAAAACCAATTTTCTGGATGCGTCAAAAAGAAAGCATGAACTCGAGTTAAAGTCAGTTGCTGATTGTAGGTATACAAAACTCAGGATTTTTTTTCATAGATAGATATGTGCCAACAAATAATAATTATAGGGCGAGTGAAGATTTATTTCTATTTTAAATTAATTTTCGAAGTTTACGTTTACACATACAACACACTCAAAAATATTATGTTTTGACATTTATTCCGTTTTTAGATACTTAGCTGTTAGTCCGCCGCCGTACTATCAATTCAAAACATTATTATTGGAAAAACTTGGCATTGGTATGAATAATTATTGGAAACCATTGCTTGCGAATGTCAAAAATCGAGACATTACATCTGTGAAAAAATGGACATTGGGACACACGGATTGGGAATTTCGTCCTACAATCGGAATTATAGATGTTGTTACCACAATTGAGAAAATAAGCAGCGGTGAAAAACGTAAACTGGAAAAATCGAGCGTGAAAACATAAAAAAGTTAAAAATTAAAATGTATATTATACAATGTACTGTGCTAAATTATTTGTTTCATTTGTTTATTTAATAGCATGAGTTCAAAATGTATTTCTTATTTTTGAAAAACATAGAATATGTTTTTGTTGAATAAAAAGGTAAGCACAACTTAACTTTGTTCTGAATTATTCTCAAAATCAAAATCCTTGAGCACAGATTCACCATATTTTGAGTATAAGGATTTTGATTTAGGGATTTCTGGATTTGGGAATTTTGGTTTTGAAGATTTTAGATTTGGGGATTTTTTCTTTTGGGCTAGGGTATCCAACCCATATAAAATTGGTTCTTTCGAAAACTTGTAGCTTACGAATAAAATATGGGAAAACTTCAGCTTACGATGTAGGTTTACAGTCAAAATCGATAATTTCAAGAATATTAGGTTTTCGGTTTTAGTGTAAAAAGCCTATAAATTGCTTATTAAATCAGAATAATATCGTTAAACTCTGACTTCTGTTTTAATACACATTAAATTTTATTATTTTCTAGAATTTCATATTAAAAAGTGATAGATAAACAAAAAACATTGTTGTTTTTTTCTTTTTATATTTTATAAATATAAAAGCAATACAAATCCTACTACATACTACTAGTTTTACTTATGTTCCAACAATTTGGTAATAGATTTTTCTTAATAAACTCTTTAAGCTTTACTTATAATCAAATTTAATGTTCAAGTTAAAATTTGTGTGAAATTAACCAAAAAAAAGTGGTTATAAAAACAAGATAATGCTGGTGTTCAAAATTAGTTAGGACAACAACTTGTTAAAGTTGTCTACCAGGTTAAAGTTTTACTATTTATATTTTTGCGTAGCTTGAATTTACTTTAAATATTATATTTATTTACAATTAAGTTGCGATAATTACGAGCATATTTTAAGAATTTGTATTGATTTAAGTAACATTTGCCATTCAATATTTGAAAAATTATTATTAATATACGATCAATTTTATACCCTTTATATTCAAGTAGACTCTTAACAATAAACCATTTATGGTTTGAAGTAAAAAAAAAGATTGAACTTAACATTTGAAGTCCATACAACATATGGTACTTTTTTCCAAAGTCGATTCTAAATTTGATTTTTAATTTTTGAGTTAATCTTTTTATTGAAATTTGGATAACAAAATGACCAGTGAAGTCCAATGAATTAAGTTTTAGCAATAGACTCAATGTAAGAATGTTTTCTATTTCAAACTCTCTTAAAATTCTCTAACGTTGTATTTTTTTATTTATTTTTCTTTTGTAGCTAAAATACATCTTTTTTATAGAATCTATTGGTGTCTTTCTTTTAAATTAGTGTTGATAGAAAAAAGTTTAACATTTAGGAATTAATCGTTTCTGTTTTTAATTTTAGGAATTAATCGTTTCTGTTTTTATTTTAATCTTTTAAAATCAATTCTGCTGTATGTCCAAAAATATAAGGTATAAATAAAGTAACATATACAAATCAGATTAAGTTATAAGAAGTTATTAAGTCCACTGTCTTTTGATAATGATTGAAACCTTTTATTTAGGTTTATTTGGTAATTTGTTTAAAGGAGTCTTTTTAAATATTTCATAGTATTATATACAGGGTGTCCCGTAAGTAATGGATAATCCTGAAATGGCGCATAGTAGACTTTATGACCGTCCTGAAAAGTGATAAAAAAAGTTCATTCCCAACCACAAGAAAAGTTATATGCATTTTTTTGTTCAGTGCATTATTTTTTTCTTACTTTACATTTTTGAATACCACGACTACAAGTGAATGAGTTCCATCATTTTTTTTTCAGGAATATTTAACATTACTTGTGTCAACACATAAGTAGAAGAAAATTATTATAACTGTTGGACTTCTTAGAGAAAAAATTATTTAATATTGAATTTCAATGCAAAATGTGAAAACAAATAATTTTTGAAAAAGTTAAATCATAGCTGGTATAAAAAATGCATGAATACCTGAGTGGCCAACTATTTTAAAAATATGCGCGTTAAATGCAGATTTCAAAATGGTAATACTTATTATTATATCTAGAGTCAATATCAAGTTATTGGTAAAATTTGCAATACTAGAGTAAATTTAGCAAAAACAAAAGTTTTCAAAATTAGCACAGTAAACGTGAAAATAATACCAAGCGTTGAACATAGCAGATTTTTGATTAATTGGCTGTTTCTACGATATTGTCCTAATAATAAATCCAAGCTTTCAACTTCTAGGGCCGAATGCATTAATGAAAATTATTATTAAAAATGCCAAAAAAGTGCAAAAAACGGTTGCATTTTCGAGCTTGTTTTAAATTTTAAATGTTCTATTGGGCTTTAACAAATCCATCAAATATTTTGTTGGTTTCTATTAGTTTATTTGTTATTTTCTCCAAACAAAAAGTCTTCTGATTCAATTTTGCTTACTCTCCCATCATGGATTTTCATCAAATGACAACAAGTGTGGAAAAAGAAGCAGAAGTTGGGGGGCTGAAAATCAACTCCTGCAATACAAAAGCAATACAAAAATGATCAGCATCGGAATCCGACCATCCTCTCAAATAAATATTTCCTCGCAACCGGTGTAAAAAGTGGATAGCTTTCAGTACCTTTTAAGTATCGTCTCCATCGAGGGCGGAACGTCTTTTGCTGTTTGGTATGTTGCCAAAAATTTGGAGGAATAACTCTATCAGCTTAAGGACAAAGCTACGACTGTTCTGAAAGCTTCCCAAAATTTTGTTTTGTTTTGAATTTGTGAAATTTTCGGTGATTTATTCCATAAACAATATTAAATATTCAATATTAAATAAATTTGTTTTAGCCCTATATTCAGGACCGATGAGTGCTCCCGTTGCAATGCCCTTATTTTTCTTCATAAACTTGAAAAGAATCAAAAATTGACATCGATTTGTTTGCTTGTTTTTGTCGTTCCTTGAATGAATTTTGAAACTAACTATCACTATAACTATCACTATCACTATCACTATCACTATCACTATCACTATCACTATCACTATCACTATCACTATCACTATCACTATCACTATCACTATCACTATCACTATCACTATCACTATCACTATCACTATCACTATCACTATCACTATCACTATCACTATCACTATCACTATCACTATCACTATCACTATCACTATCACTATCACTATCACTATCACTATCACTATCACTATCACTATCACTATCACTATCACTATCACTATCACTATCACTATCACTATCACTATCACTATCACTATCACTATCACTATCACTATCACTATCACTATCACTATCACTATCACTATCACTATCACTATCACTATCACTATCACTATCACTATCACTATCACTATCACTATCACTATCACTATCACTATCACTATCACTATCACTATCACTATCACTATCACTATCACTATCACTATCACTATCACTATCACTATCACTATCACTATCACTATCACTATCACTATCACTATCACTATCACTATCACTATCACTATCACTATCACTATCACTATCACTATCACTATCACTATCACTATCACTATCACTATCACTATCACTATCACTATCACTATCACTATCACTATCACTATCACTATCACTATCACTATCACTATCACTATCACTATCACTATCACTATCACTATCACTATCACTATCACTATCACTATCACTATCACTATCACTATCACTATCACTATCACTATCACTATCACTATCACTATCACTATCACTATCACTATCACTATCACTATCACTATCACTATCACTATCACTATCACTATCACTATCACTATCACTATCACTATCACTATCACTATCACTATCATATGATTTTATTATGACATTTCATAATGTTTGGTTAAATTCAGAACGAAGAAGGCGAAATCAACAATTGAAAAAATGGAAAACTCGCTAGGTAAATGATTTGCCGCAAATCCCATAATCACAAGGTATTGCAATTTATTTACAACTTTAAACGCCACCTTGAGGCTATGGTGAACGAATGTAACAAAAAACAACTCAATGATAATATTATATGTAGATTTTATATAAATACAAAGATACATTGTCAAATTGTCATAAATGCAACACTAAAGTTCATTTTTGTTTGGCAATCCGAGATTTTTCCCAGACCTTTGATCCGTGTAAAAAACTTTTATTTTATTTTGACGATTTTTAAAATTTAATTTTTATAATAAAATAAAGTATTTTTTAGAAGTTAATGTTTATTTTATTGCTATTGTAAGCAACAAGAGACAAATAATCGCAATGGCTAAGGTTACACCACAATATCCATTTTTGTTTCAGTTTTTAAATGTCAAAAGTTAACAGCTTTAAAAGAAAGCTATTTAAAATACGAGTATAATCTCCTTCTTTCAAAAACTTTTGAATATGTTTCAAATAATATCCGTTTGAAATTTGAAAATAATACTAGATAAAAGAAACATGTCCTTTTCAAAAAAAAAAATAATAACAATCGTGTTAACAGCGCTTGTAGTTTAAAATTCAGAACCAAATTTATTTTACTTTTACTATCAGCACTGTCAGTTTTTTGCCAAAATGGATACTTTCAGAAAAGTTGCAGGTTTCCGGTATTTTTATTTGTTTTTTTTTGTTCAAATCTTTTTAAACACGAACACATATTTAAATGTTTGTATATCTTCTTCAATTTCATTAAATAAATTAGGTGATAGAAAAGTCCATTGCGCACCAGGTCTTGTGACTTACAACTCCCAACCATTATTGTGAGCGAGTACTTTTGTCAAGTGATGGAGGGGACCTAAGTTTTAAGCCGAATTCGGGTCTAATTTCAGAAAGCACTTTTCATAACTAGAATTACTCTTGGAGAATTTGTCAATTCCTCCCAAGAGGCAGTAACCGAGAAAAATACTTAAGATGACGCAGTCAGCGATTGAACCCAATACATCTGGCATGACAGTCCAACGCACTAGCAACCATGCCACGGGTACTACTTCAATTTCATTACTGTCTCCAAATAATTGTACACCCTTTAACTTTCCCAAGAAAATAAGAAACTTATCATACACAATCATTTTACAGAATTACAATTCGTACGTTGTGAAGGGAATCAAATATCATTTTTAACTTTTCAACAATTTTACAAGAGTGTTAAAAAATCACTTCAAATACATAATTCAACTCATTCGATTCTCCAATCGTACGTATAAATAATATTGTTTTACTAACAATAAAGTGGCAACACTTGGGTACACTTCCAACCAAAAAACATAGATTGTGTTCAAAAGTTACACACACGCACACAAACATATTAAACATTCAAAGCAAAACAACAACATAACAGCTGGGTTGATATGAGAATCTCAAACAAGAAGATGGAACCATAGCAAAATAACAGAAAACAAGAAAGAAAACGAAAGAAAAAAACTGCGCGACAAAACAGAACTCTCCTCATAAAAATAAAAACCAAAAACAAAACTACCTACAAATTAAATCGAAGATAGACTAGAACAAGTCGAGTTTTGGCTTCGCAACGATCAACAAGAGACAAAGGAGAACTAAATTTTGAAGAACAGACGACGACATTATTAAAAGGGCATAATAAAGTTAAAACAAATATATATAAACTACCGTAAATGAAAAAGAACAATATAACTAATAAAATAATCAACGGATAATTTATACATAGTGCATTAATCGAGATATTATTAATAATTCGCGTATCGCTGGGAATTTTTCCAATTCAAATCCAATATATATGTACATATATACAAGTTTTTCTTTCCTTTAATTTGCCCTATCCACACCCTTAAGTACATATAAACTATCGGACAACTGATTGAAGTGAAAAAAATTGTTATTTTGTTATGACCATTATGAAATTTTGATAACAATTTTATATCTAATCTCACTGCGTATTTAAAATAATACAAAAAATAAGTATTTTTCTGGGAAAAAAATTGGAGAAGTGAAAAAATCAAAGTTAAGACGTCATCGATTAATAGTGGAGAAGAAAGAGAAGAGACGTCAACCACATCAACCTCATCAACAACACAACAACGCCAAGTTGATTGTTTTTATTTTTTGAATTGAACGCGAAAGAAGCGAAATTTGAAACAATTCTTTGTTTATGGTGATAAATTTTCTCAAATCAGTGACAATTTTCGGATAAATTCACATAAATCGGACCTTGGAAATGTTGGTAGAGTGCAATTAACAATTGGAATTTCGCAATTTTGATTGAATTTTTAAGTTAAAATCAGTTTTTTTCCAAACAAAGAAAACTTCAAATATATAGTGAGTAGTGAGTGAGACAGAGAGGTTTCTGTTTGGTTTGAAATTTGGATGAGAATTGAGAATCAATTCAATTGTATTTTTGTGTTAGAAGAAGAAAAGTGTGTGAAGTGTAGCAAAAAAAGCAACAGTAAATAAAGTTGTGTTGTTGTTGGATTTGTTAACGACATACGACACATAAAAGTTTTCGGGGGTGGAGGTAAACAGTAAAGTTTTGTAGTTACGTCGTTTTTGCGCAGGTATAAGAATAAAGCGAGACAATAATATACCTAACCACGATAGTGCAAAAAAGATAATGATAGTGTGTTTTTGTTAATTCGTATGTTTTTTTTATTTTAATTTCGTAATCCTTGCATTTTCGTTCGTTGTCTTTTCTCATTTTATATTCAACTGACAGCTGAGTTTGTTGGTAGAACAGAAATTAAAATTATTTTCGGGTCACTTCTCTTTTCTGATAATTTGGTGTTAAAGTTCAGAACTTAATAAACTATTTTTTTTCGTGGTTTGAAAAACTATCTTCAAGTCGTTATGATGAACCTGTGAAGATATTTCTTGTTTTATTTTTATTTTTTGTTGTCGAACGGTGAAATCAAGGACAAGACGGAAAATTTCTTCCTTTAATTTTCTCGCGTCTATCTGCCCACCACCTCCGCTAAAAAGGATTACATACTTAGCTACCTATTTTCCTGAAGAAGAGAAGAGCTTCTGAAAACTAGCAACTTATCTACCTATCTTATATTTTGGAAAAGTTGTCGTCATAGAGATATGGTTTCTCATGTTAATCTTTTGCAGTAAAAAAAGTGAGTTTACAAAATTTATTTAATATTGAAAAAATAAATCTTTTCCATAAACAAAAAGATGTGCATTAAAATAAAGTTTTAAGTTTCAAGGAGAAATGAAAGTTTCTTTTGTTTTTTTTTTTTGATTCGAGAAGATTTTCGAGACAAAAGGGCTAAACTATGCTTTGTCCTTCAAAACGTTGTGCTTGTGCATTCTCTTTAAGTATGGAATTCTCATTGTGAATAGTGTAGGGTTTAAGCAAACACAAATTTATAACAATAATGACACAAAAATAAATAAACAGAAAAAAATAAGGAGAAGAAGAAGCAAAACGAAAAGATTGCATCAGAAAAATAGTAAATTATTGCCAGATTGACTTTTTTTGGAAAAAAATAAAATAAATTTCAGTTATTGTTTTCGGTTTATTAAAATGATTGTCATTGTCGAATATCCGTTGATATTAAGATTTGGAAAGCCCACTTAAAAATTTGTTTTCAACAGATGCTGTTTCTTACTATTACATAGTAAGAATCAAATTATTTTGTTTATTCATACCCGAAACTATGTTTCCGGAAGACTGGAAGACACGTTTGCGATAAAATTACTTGTCCATAGAGTTAAATAAATATGTCCAGAAAAAAACATCTGATATTCACATTTGTTAATATATGAGGTGTGTTCAAAAAATACCCGGAAATTTTAAATTTCGCGGGTCTGGAGATCCGAAGGTCAAAATTTGTTTTGTATTGTGTTGGTATACATTTCCTTATAGTAAGATGCAAATTTCAGCTATATTCACTGTGTTTTAACTAGCTCGGCGATTTTTGCTTGTTTAACCCTCCTATGCCAAGTGGGGTTACCCATCACCCCACTACGTTTTATAAAACCTCAAAAGAATACCTTTCTCAGTTTCTTTTAATGTAAATACACGATTTTTAATAAATTATAACAATTGATTTTCAGTTTCATTGCTGTTTTTTTTTATAAAAGTTGATGGGACAATGAACAACAGCAGATGTAATTCACTAAGGCAAAAAAGCCATGCCTTCGGAAGGTTAAACAATGTTTGACCAACAAAAACAATCGGATAAACATCGCTCAGGAGCTGTTAAATGACTTTAACGAAGATCCGAGTTTGCTTTAAAAGGTCATAACTGGTGATGAAACATGAGTGTACGATTATGATGTCGAAACCAAAGCACAAGCGTCCACCTTGAAGCATATAACGTAACCAAGACCGAAAAGTTCGTTCGTCAAGTTCGATCAAATGTGAAGGTTTTGCTTACTGTTTTCTTCGATTATAACGACATAGTGCATCAAGAGTTCTTATCACAAGGTCGTACGGTTAATAAGGAGTATCACCTTGAAGTTATGCGACGTTTGCGTGAAGCAATCCGAAAAAAACTCTCAGATTAAAGGAAAAATAATTCATAGCTTTTGCATCACCGTAACGCACCTGCTCACTCGTCGTTGCTTGTTCGTAATTTGTTGTGCAAAAACAATACATTAGTCATGCCCCAACCTCCATATTCACTAGATATTACTCCGTGTGACTTTCCTGTTTACAAAGTCGAAGAGACCCATGAAAGGTCGAATCACTGAGAATGTTCAAGGACATATCAAAAGTACTTCGAAGATATGAAAAAACGCTCGCATAAGTGTAGTATATCTGGGAGGGGAGGACTACTTTGAAGGGGACCACATTGATGTAAATAAATATTTTTTTTCAAAAAAACGAAAATTCCGGGTACTTTTTGAGCACGACAGGCACCTCGCATTTTCCAGATCGGGTTAATTCATCTGAGAATAATTTATCAAATGCTAGGCCTAATACATCCCTTTTCGACTTCTCTCCCATTACCCCGGAGGATGTAGTTGAGGCCCTTCTATCGATAAAATCTAACGCTGTAGGACTCGATATGATGAACCCCAAGTTCTTAAAAATTGTTCTCCCTGCCTTGCTACCATTCATCACACTCATTTTTAACTCCATTTTAAGAACACGTGAATTTCCTTCTCTATGGAAAGAAGCAAAGGTTATTCCTATGCCAAAAAATTACAAAGGAGATGGGTTTAAACTTATATCTATATTGCCTTTCTTGTCGATAGTTTTTGAGAGAATACTTCAAAAGCAAATAAACTAGTTTCTAACACGGTTTGACTTATTGACCTCAAGACAATCCGACTTTCGAAAGAAAAATAACTGCTTGACTGCCTTGTTAAGTGTTTCTAAGGATATCAGAAAAGCAGTTGATATGGACAACGTTACTTTTCTAATTCTTCTCAATTTCTCTAAGGCCTTCGATATGGTAAATGCCTATTCCTTTAAAACAATGGTCAATGCAGATGAATGACTTTCAACAGTTTCTGTTAGGGGACCTACAGTTTCAAAACGAATGCGAATGGCTAATTTGAGAAAGCACTTTTCATAACAAGAATTACTCTTCTAGAATTTTTCAATTCCTCAGTACCCGTGAAAAAAAATTGATGGCACAGGCAGAGATTGAACCCAAGATCTCTAGCATGACAGTCCAACGCACTTGCCAAAGTTCAGGAAAAGTATACTCAGGTTCTAAGAAGGAAAATATTGTAGTTTTTTCCCAAACGGCAGGCGTGCTTGGTTTTGCACATTGTCACAAGTCCACGGCAAGAAAATCTCTACAGATATGACTCCCATATAAAATTTGTGGGAGCTAATGAAAAGGGAAAAAAAAGATAAAACATAACAATATAAAGACATTAATAGAACGCCTCATTAAAGTATGACACAGAAGTGAAAATATAAAAAAAAAATATAAAAATGATTGTCTTAAATGCCTTGAAATTCAAAGTAAGTTAATTCTGTAGCTTCCAAGAAAGATCTGATGAAATGCAACTCTTGTACCCACTCCAAAGTTATATGATAATACAAAATTGTTCTCAATAGTTTCTAAGTAAGTGCTTAAAATAAAAAATGAGAATAATAAATTTTAAACTAAAAATGGAATTATATTAATATTATTTCAGTTGTCCGTAATAACAATTTCATGTCTTTAAAATATTGTGTTATAATTGTGTTAAAATATGTTAATTTGTCATTAAGGATATAAAATTACATGATTCGATGGGAAAGTTATGTTCCTTCAAAAATTGTATTATACCCATATTAAATCGTTCATTTATTTATTTCTAGTCGTAAATTAATGCTGGCAACACTAGAAACAAATAAACTCATTTAGAAAAACATAACTGCACTTTTTCATATCTAAACTGCACAGCTGAAATGTGCGCATGTGTTTGTGTGTACAAAACAATATATATCTGACTCTGTCTTCAAAATATTTGTATTCTTTCTATTTCGTTTTCCAATAATACTTAAAAGAAAAAAAAAAGTAAACAAAGAACGAACTTGAAAATGGAAGAAGAACGTCAAAATATAATTTAACAGCTGTGTAGGTATTAGTAAACATAGATACACCTTTTTTTTTTTGTAAAATAAATTGAAATTAAAGTAGAGAACGTCACTATTCGGAAACCTGCTGCATTTGAACTTCATACCTGCCTAAATTCATATTTTCTGGTATGAATACAATATGAATGCTTTGTATGGAATTACAATACATACGTTTTTATTAATTATAATACAAATTTATGTTTCATTTTATTTTATTTTATATCTACCTCTAGATAATTAAAATGTCTCATGAGAAATCTTTATTTTATCATTTCCAAATATAAAACATGTAGATACATAAGTAGGTAGGTAGGTTGATAATAAGTAGATAGGTACATATAAACGTGAATTAAGTAAAATTTCAAATAATTTAAAAATAAACACGATTCGTTTCATTTTTCTTATCAGTTAACCATTACTTTTTTGAAGGATGAATTAGCCAGACATTATGGCAACATTTGTTTTTTTTTTTTTTCAATAAACAGCGATTCGCCGAGAATTTATTCTGATTGCAGCTGTGGCAAGGTTAGATTAAATTATATTTTAAGGTTGCTGCACTCATTTCAAGTTTAAATCAAGTCGATATTCAGTGTCTATTATATTTAGTGATCAGGTAGGCAGGTATTTTTTGTAAATTATTATATTTAAGATACGTTGAATGAATTGAATAGAGTCATTTGTTTTTTGTTTAAAATATGTAGGTACCTACGTAAGTAAGGCAGATGTGTCAAACAATCAGGTGATGTTTTTAATAACCTATCTATTTTACAAGAGTTATAGAATACCTACCTGGGTAATCTTTTTTAATATTGTGGAATCTTTCTAGTGAAATTGAGTAAACCGCGTATCTATAAGTAATATCGCATTGTCGGGAAATAATTTGTATTTCACTTTACTTAAGGGTTTTTTTTAATCAAAAATAAGTTTTACTAAGCAATGTACATTTTTTTCTAGACAATAAGTACACCAATAAGCTTTTAAGTTGAATGACTTACATAGCTATGAAAACAAAAGTTCAGTTTGAAATACTTAGAGATAAGGTTTTTACCTTAAATGGAACCTATATATTATAGGTAAAGATTTTGTTCTATTATTATTATTATTCCTTTATTTCATTAAAAAAAAAAAACATTTTTTCACAATTTTGAATCAAAATAATATATGAACTGATAACTTTGGATCAAAAGGTCTATATCTGTGTATTTTTAACCCATAAACGTCCTTCATAACTTCATACTGCAGATATTGATTAATTCATCATCGACTTCAAAATTCAAAGCTGCGAATGATCGCCCATTATAAAAGCAAATCATTTAAATAGATCAAGATGTGACAAGTAAACAGTTCGTAGAGATTGGACTAAAAAGTTACCTTAGGCTCTGATCTTAATAGGTTCTAAATCGTTAATTTGAGCTTATTTAAATTTCAAAGCAGGATCCTTTCTACAGGTTTTGTTAAATTTTTTTTGTTTATTATAAAGCTTCTGTAAATTGAAGAATCAATCTTTATGAGATAGAGTCATCTATCATGTGCCTATATATAGAGAGACAGAAAATGACGCATATGAACAAAATTGTAATCATTTGATTAAAGTAAAATCTAAAGTATTTAAATAAATACAAACGGTGACGGACAAAACAATAAGACCAGTTGGGATGCCTTAACAATTAGCTCTCTCTCTCTCTTTAAGATGAACACGGTTATACTTTTTTTTTTTGTGTTAATAAACGGTAAACTTTTGATAAAAGCAAAAAAATAAAAAATAAATAGTTTATTATTGTGAAAAAAAAACTAAAAAAACATACATTGGAGGTGGACGAAACAATAAGAACAGGTGACTTCTGTTTAAATTTATGTTGAAATTATTGTGATTTTAATAAAATATTTTACAGAGCACCATTCTTGGAATGAAATTCATTTAATTATAAAGAGAATTCACAAGAAAAATGAAAAAAATAGGTCGCAGAGTACATCGCACTCAAACTGGTGCAAGATGGAAATTCGCAGTGGGAAGTGGCCAAAAAAATTGGGAAATCCAAGATATTTGTGTACCCAAAAAAAAGAAAACCACGGAAAATATCCCAAAAACTTGATGCTCAAATTAAACTTTTATCCAAGAAGGACCCGTTTAAGTCTTCACGGGATATTAAAAGGAAGCTTGACTTGCATATGTGTGAAAGAACAGTTAGGAGACGCCGTAAGGAGCAGCTCTTTGGAAGAAGTCCTAGCGAAGTATACCACTTCTTACCAGAAGACACCGACAGAATAGAATTAAATTCGACAAAGACCATTTAAATTGGATAGACCCTGATAATGGACAGAAATGGCGAAACATTCTATGGTCCGACGAAACAAAGGTAAATTTAGTTGGATCAGACGGTAAGCGATGGGTCCGACGTCCACAAAATGCTGCACATCAACAACAGTATACTACGAAGATGGTAAAACACGGAGGTGAAAACATCATGTTGTGTGTGGGGATGTTTTTCATAATACGGGGGAGGTCCAGTTTATCGTATGGAAAGGAAAATAGACCTGCATTTGTACACAAAGATATTAGAGAAGGTTATGCTTCCGTATGCCGAATATGAAATGCCGTTGAGGTAGAAGTTCATGCAAGACAACGAAATGAAGCTTACATCTCGAAAAGCCAAGAGCTGGTTAGAAGAGAAAATGATTGATGTAGTGGACTGGCCTTCTCAATATCCAGATTCAAACCCTTTGGAAAACTTATGGGCCATTGTTAAAAAAGCAATCCCTGGAAAAAATACCACAAATGCAGTACCACAAAGTACCTGGAGTCAATGCCAAATAGAGTCCAAGAAGTGTTGCAAAACAACGGTTTTATATATCTATCTGGAAGTGTTGATGTCTGCTAACGGTAGCTTCAATAAACATGTTCAGCATAAGAGTAAAGAAGCTAAAGTAGCTCTCAACATAATGTTGTCAACTTTCTTCTCAAACAAAAGCATAGACTTAATATCTAAATACTGAGTTTTCCAAGCAACCACTAAAATTGCTTGTCTCACGGTATTCAAGTTTTTGGTCCCACCTATTTTGAAGAATTTGAGTTGATAGAACGGTTACCTAGTTCGACTCCAACCTATGCAATTCATATTGAGTCTGGAAATGCGAAGATTTATGTTAAAAATTTGAAATTGCATGCAGACTTTCTACCAAGAGTGACGAGTAATCCAAGTTCGAATCTTCACACATCTATCCTATCCTAGTTCCTTTGCGAAAACAGGTATCGCCATTTAAGGAATGGACTGAACTTGCCCGGTTGCTTAATGTTTCTCTTGAACTGTCTGAGTTTAACATAGATAACTGGCAAGATATCTTTTCGAATGTTATCGCAAAAGTTGATGAAAATACAGCAGCGAGCAAAAAATAGCAGTGCTTGGAAAATTATTTTAAATAAAACATAAAAAGGGCTTTGATGTTGGAAATGTTTCTAAGTAAAACTCCTTAAGATTCATTAAAATTTAATTTTTAGTAAGAATCGAATTTAATATATTGCTAATTACTTAAGCAGTAATCCAAAAAAAAAATACACTTCAAAATAAAGCGAGCAAAAAAATAGCAGTGATTTTATTTCCTATTAAATTAAAATAAAACAAGGGAACAAAAAGTTCTTTTCAACGGTATTTTACTTAACAAAAGCTAGTATTTGGTGCCATGACCATTATTTTTTACAATTGCTTCACAGCGACGTTTCATTGACTCCACGAGTCCCTGACATCTTGATGGTGTTATAACGCTCCATAACTCTCTGTTATTTTTTTGTTTTGTCTTGAATACTTCTTTTTTAATATCTTTCCATAGATTCTCGATGAGATTGAGGTCAGGAGATAGTGCAGGCCACTCCATGACCTCAATCCTAATATCTTGGAACCTTTGCCTGGCTGCTCTGCTGGTATACTTTGGGTCGTTATCCTGCTGGAATACCCATTTGAGCTGCATTTCGTATTCGGCATATGAAGGATATCCACGTAAGAGTGCTGATTCATAATACTTTTGATCACGTATATTGGGCCAACTCCATAATAGGAGAAGTATCCCCAAACCAATATACTGGATCCCCATGCTTAATTGTGTTTGTGGTGTATCTGGGGTTATATTCCATGTTTGGGGGTCATAAACTGCCGAGATCCTTTACCACCATAGAGAACCACCTTATGCTCTCATCGGTCCAGAGAATGTGGCGAAACATTCCGCCACTTTTCAGGAGCCCATCCTAAATGCTCGCGCGCAAACTTTATCCTTTTAACTATATGGTCCTTCTTTAAAAGTGGAACCTTTCTTGGACTGCGAGCATTTAGGTTATGCTCCCTTAGTATTCTCCGTAACGTATGCATGCACACCGCACGGAACCTCAAGCTCGTTTGCAATCACTGTAGCTGCTGCTGTAAGATTATTTCTTAAAAAGCTAACCACACTTTTTTTCAAAGATGATGTTAGAGATTGTTTCCGTCCCCTGATTTCTGCTTTTTCTTCAAAGGTTATGGCGTTTTGTATCATCTTCGCCGAACAGCCAAGAAGTTCTTGAATCTTTTTTTAGGTTTGGCTTCCAAAACAAGCTTTTTTATAATTTCCCGCCTCTCCAGTGTCCAGTGCTTGCCTCGACCCACTTTAAATTCATAAATTCCATAATTTTATTACAATTTAAATGAAACTATAAAATAGAATAACGGGACTTACTTTTTATCACTTTTGAAATCAAAATTTAAATTAAAACACAATTATTTAAATTAAATTTGTCAATCACTGCTATTATTTTGCTCGCCTAAAATAATGAATCACACTACACAAAGCGTTATTTCAACAAAGCAATGAAAATTTACCGTTAAATCATCACTTGCACCTGTAAACATAGTTACTCTGAGTACCAAAATACAGTAGGTTTGCGAAAAAGTGGCTTTGTTATTGATTTATGAAAAATTATAGGTTCTTGCATATTACACTGCGTATACGAATCCGTTGGGTCGACAAATTTCTTCATGTTCTGTGACCATGCCTTAAATTATCGAAGAAGCTTTTCAAATTATTTTTTTTTTAATTCTGTTTTCCTAAAAATATTATTTTACAAATTTCTAAAACAATTTATGATATGAATTTATAAAGACGTAAACTAAAAGCAAATATCATGGAATTAGAAAAAAAAGTATTAAAAAACTCATAAATCAATACAAATCTAGGTACTTGTTATTTTTATTGTTGAACAATAAATCAAATTTTAACAATTTGTAGTTCAATGATTTTGATCAAAAGAACCTGAGCCTATCCACCAACTTCAAAATATTTAAAGAGCTTTAGTAGAAACTAATTAGACTTATACCACAGAGATACTAGTTATGTGCTAAACTTTTGGGGGACCAACAATTTTTTTTTTAATAATCATCTCCATGTTCTTACACTAAACACTACATGTGCTTGTTAACTAAACGTGCAATTACGCTCATTAGCGAGCGATCTCATACAAATAAGTTGTAGCTTGTTGCCATTGATAATATCTCTTTACACGCATCAATTAGAAAGCAGGTGGTGTGCTGTGCATGTCGTTACAGTTTAGAGTTGTGAGCTCAACAAGGTCGCATGCGCTGGCGCTGTTAAGATTCAAGATCGTTATCCAAACTTTAAATCATTTGTTGAACTAAGATCGGGTTATAAAATGCTTACTTTGTTTTACCCTATAGTGTAAAATAAAATAGAATAGAATTCAGCTTGTGTTGTTGAGTTAAATGCTTTTAAGTGGGTAGAAGAGAAAAACAAAACTTTCGCAGATGGGTGTTTCAACCAGACTTGTACATGTCATCAAGAATCTGTATACAAACACAGAAGCTAACGTCTGGCATGGAGCTCATTATTCTGAATGGTTCTGGTGTCAAAAAGGATGTCGGCTTCTTGCCCTTTTTTACTATTCATTAATGAAATAGTTAACGACTTACCTGGAGGAATTAGAATTGCCGGAATTCGGATAAATGCTTTACTTTATGCTGACGACATGGTCATACTATCGGAATCGAAAGAGAATCTTCAATAGATGATAAACCGACTGTCTGCATACTGCGATAAATGGGGATTAGGAATCAATACAAAAAAATTCAAAAATAATGATTTTTTCGCAATCCAATCGGACTGAAGTTAAAAGTAATTGGAAGTACAACGGAAGAAGTTTGGAAGTGACAAACGAATATAGATATCTTGGAGTGAACCTCAACCCACAACTGAATTTTAGTAAGCACCTTCACACTAAAGCCAAAACATCACAAAGGCTAATAAAATTGGCATGAAGAAAGATCTTCTCGAACAACCTTGTATATTTGTCTACCAAATATCAAATTTTTAATTCAGTTGTGAAGTCCACTTTATGTTATGCAGCTCAAGTGTGGGGAATGAAAGAGTATGAGGAAATTGAGAAATTTCAGAGGAGCTTCATCAAACAAATCTTCAACCTACCAATCAACACGCCGAACTATGCGATCTACTTGGAAACTGGCTTGCCAAAGTTATTTACAAACACTTTGAAACTACAAGCGGATTTTATTATTAAAGTCTTAGGTTTTCCACATGAGCGACTGAGCAAAATGATGCTGCTTTACGAAATAAGGAACGAAGACTGGCGGTATGACAAATGACAACGAATTGCCACTTCATTTGGTGAAGATATGCAAATTAATACAAGAAACATTCTTGATGTTAAGTAAAAAATCTATAAAATTATCCAGCTTAATGAAGACTCGGTTCGGAATCAATTTATAAAAACAGTTATTGAATCAAAAACTCGAATATTATATAGTCAGTTACAATTTAATCTAAGTAACTAGGTGCGAAGTCTTATGTCTCAACGGTAGACCATACAATGGGAGTTTCAACAAGTTCTGTACACGCTGCAATAATAAATCCAAAGAAGACTGCTTCCATTTTATAAGCCTATGTCCCATTTTCAGATACAAGAAATTCTCATATTTTTAAAAAATTCTCTCTCACTCTACAAGAGACAATTCTAATATTGAATGGACCAGATTTGAAAAATCTTGTCAACTATCTGATATATATGTATGTAAAAATTAATATATAATGAAAACTGAAATTTAAAACAAAGTTTACCAATGTCATAAAAAATTTAAGTTGTTAGTCGAGCTGACGGCAAAGCCAAAGCTTTTAAATTCAAAAACAAATGTTTATGTATTTATTTTAAAAATTGTTAATAAATGAATTACTTACTTACTATAAAATAAAATTAATATAAACAATAAATGTTACAATTTAACAATCAACTTACCGCGGGCAGGCTTTTAATGGGCTATAAATTTGTATTCAAGATTATTATTTGTTTTGTCCTTAAAAAAATCAAATAAAACTAAAATATGTGATGATTTTTTGAACTTCTCTTAACCCTGAGTATGAAACATTAAAATATTGACTTATTTAAGCTAAACAAAAAGTGAAATACATTCAGGACTTTGGAAATAAAGAATTTTAGATTTTTAATCTAAAATCAAATGTAAAGATCCTTTTTTCAATATTTGAACTTGGTGTCCACGGCGAGGAAATGTCTGTTGCAATAAAGCCATTCTCGTTATGTGGCACCGTCTTGTTGAAACCACATATTCTCCCAGTCGTAGTCTTCAACAGCAGGCAAAAAAAGTCGGTTATCATATGACCATAACGCTTCGAATTGACGATGACAGTCGTCCCATCATCGTCGTTTTCGAATAATTAAGGTCCAATCACACCTCCGAACCAAAGAGTGCACCAAACAGTGACTTTTTTGTTTAAGTAATGGTCTCTCCTTTATTACTTGAGGATTCTTAGAACCCCAAATCGACAGTTTTGTTTATTAACATTCTTACCGCGTGAGAAATGTGCTTCGTCGCTAAAGAAAATTTTTTTCGGAAAATCGTCCACGCCTGTTGTTCAAGCACCTATTCGACGTATTTACGGCGTTGTGAATAGTCAGCTGGATTCAATTGCTGTGTGAACTGGACTTTGTATGATATACATAAGTGTTGATCCAAATGCAAAATACGCCATATTGTGCCGTACGACAATCCTAATTCTTGAGAACGACGAGGAATCCACACATGTCTTCGGCAACTTACTTACTTACTTAAGGTGGCGCTACTGTCCGGGGCGGACCTGGGCCTCAACCAACAGCTTGGTCCCTAGCTAACTGTCTCCAGTTTCGCACGCCAAGTTGGTTGAGGACCTCTCCCACCTGGGTGCGCCACCTGAGTCGCGGTCTTCCTCTACTGCGCCGCCGTCCCTCGGGATTGGATTCGAAGACCTTCCGGGCTGGAGCGTTGATGTCCATCCGCTCTACGTGACCTAGCCATCTAAGCCGTTGGACTTTAATTCTGCTAACTAGGTCAGTGTCGCTGTACAGCCCGTATAGTTCGTCGTTATATCTTCCCCTCCATTCTCCATCTATGCATACGGGACCAAAAATCACCCGAAGCATTTTAAGGCGCTCTCATCTTTCTTTGACAGGGTCCAGGCCTCAGCGCCATAACTGAGAACCGGAATGATGAGTGTCTTATAGATTGTGATTTTAGATGCTCAAGAGAGGACTTTACTTCTCAATTGGCTTCTTAGTCCAAAGAAGCAGCGATTTCCAAGAGTTATTCTTCGTTTGATTCCATCGCTGGTGTCGTTGTCTGTGTTTATAGCGGTGCCTAGGTAGACAAAGTCCTTAACTACCTCGGAGCTATAGCTGTCCATGGTGACGTTTTGTCAAAGACGTCCTCGTTCAGTGTCCTTTTTTGATGACAGCATATACTTGGTCTTGCCCTCATTGACCACTAAACCCATCTTCTTCGCTTCCGTCGCAATGCTCAAAAACGCTCCACTGACATCACGCTTTGATCTTCCAATTATGTCAATACCATCTGCGTATCCGAGTAATTGGATGGAAATTTGGAAGATTGTGCCTCTAGTGTTGACGGTTGAGTTTTGCACAATTCTTTCCAGAACGATGTTGAACAAGTCGCATGACAGTACATCGCCTTGTCTAAAACCTTTTTTGACATCAAATGCATCGCTAAGATCTTTTCCGACCTTGGTAGAGCAGCGTGCATTCTCCATCGTCATTCTGCACAAACGGATAAGTTTGACAGGGATACTCAGGTAGAGCTCTTCCCTATAGATGCTGTCATACGCGGCCTTAAAACCGATAAAGAGATAGTGGGCATCGATTTGAAGTTCCTGGGTTTTTTCCAAGATCTACCGTAGTGTGAATATTTGGTCGGTAGTGGACTTTCCTGGTCTGAAGCCATACTGATAAGGACCAATCGGGTTGTTGACGAATGGCTTCAGTCGTTCACATAATACGGCAGAGAGGATCTTATACGCAATGTTAACGAGACTGGTGCCTCTGTAGTTGGCGCAGTTTAGAGGGTCTCCTTTCTTATGTATTGGGCAAACTATGCTGAGATTCCACTCATCGGGCATGCTTCCTTCCGACCATATTTTGTGGATGATTTGGTGCATGCTCCCTACCAAGTCATCGCCTGCTGCTTTGAATAGTTCGGCAGCGATGCCGTCAGCTCCAGTAGCTTTGTTGGACTTAAGTTTAGATATAGCTATCTTCACTTCGTCAAGGTCGCCTTGGTTGAGTGGTTCTATCTCCCTTACAGCGGAATTCGGTTCGTCATCGCCGTTATGCTCATGCTCTCTTTTTTTCCATCTAAGAAGGCGGTGTTCCTCTCTCCTCTTCCGCTCGTAGAGCTCGCGAGCAGCTCTGGTCTTTTTGTGCAGCGCCGTTTTGTATGCCTTTTGTTTCGCTGTGCGCTTGCCGGCATTCGTCGTCAAACCAGGGGTTTCGCTGTGGTGGCCGTGTGAAACCTAGCACTTCAGAGGCGGCATCTCTGATGGCTGCAGTGGTTTACACTTGATCTAAAAAGAAAATTCAATTTGGGATCGGTAATAAGTTGTTTGTATTTATTTTCATCTGACAAAACAATCAACCTAAAAAATCCATCCCTCTTATTCTGTTATCAGAGAAGGTGTTGTTGTACAGACTTTCCTCTGTCCCGACGACGCATCGGTACCATCAAAGATGATTGATTTTTATAGGACACTTATCTTATCTCGCCTCTAGAACCTGTCTTAAGTGTTGTTATTATTCTGCTTTTGCATGCCTATCAGACCATAGACTAATTAAAATTCAATATAAAACAACTGTGTTATGTTATGAATAATCAGCTCTGGCAAAAAAAAAACAGTCACACCATGTTTAATCTCAAACTCGAAGCCTTTTCATTACGAGTTAATTCAATTATTGGTTATTCATCTCTCTTGTCTAGACTTAAACTCGGGTGCAGTAAGCATTTAATATGGTTGTTGATATTTCGATATTTGTTTTAGAATTCATATATTCAAAACAGAATGAAAATACAAACAGAAATATGATTTTATCAAAAATAAAAACAAAATTCAAAAAGATTACTGCGTAAAATATTTATAGCGATTTCTTTTTTATCACAATCCTTAATCAGCATCATTCTAATTATGCCAACGACCTACAAAAATACGATGTTATGAAAACAAAAGCTTTTTTTGTGTTTAGTCACACTATAAACAAAAATATCTTTAATTTGTTTTGTTTGATAAAAAAATTTAAAACAAATAAAAATGATCTCGTATTTTTTTTATTTACAGCTAAAAGGAATACACCTGCGCTACGAACTTTTCTTGGGCATCAAAAACCCACACATCGCGACTTCTTTCATACGGACGACGAGACACGACGGTGGTTTATCCTACATCACTCATAAATTGATCGAAGGAGTGTTGCCGCTACAATAGAGTGCCTCTTGTTGGCCAAACAGAATGTCAGCTGATTCGCCGAGGCGCAGTGCGCGCGGTATACCAGCCATAGTCCCCCCACAAGTGGTTAGCGATCGCTCGATAATAGACTCGGTAGCTGGATTTATAAATGATGTGACACTAAACAATCAGCCACAATGTGATCCCAAGGACACAATAACTTGGGCTCGATTCGAGACTGCGGCCGATATAAGTGACACACGTTTCTGTGATGATTGGGAGCTGGAAGGAAATGTTGCCCCACCTTTGCTTCTTATTCTTGGCTATGGTCAGGGTGTTCAAGTCTGGGCCATACCTGCAAACGGTGAAGCTGTGGAGGTGCTCTCTTGGCGTCATGGTATAGTATCGGCATTGAGAGTGCTTCCCACACCTAGCTATGCTGATAATGGTCGTGCTGATGAGCCCATTGACGCTTATGCCGATAAACGGCCACTTATGGCGCTCTGTGATGGGACTACGCCCGCTGGCAGTAATCCGCAATTTTGTGCTGTGAATTTTGTCTCTCTAAAAACTGGCGCCCAGGTCAAGACGATTAAGTTTAAGAATCCGGTATTGGACATTTTAGCAAATCGTTCGTCGATTGTGATAACATTTCACGAACGCATTGCTGTCTTTGATTCACGGAGTCTCGAAGACCGTCTATCAGTTACCACATGCTTTCCAAGCCCAGGGTGAGTTTAAAAATTGTATTTGAGAATTATGATCTTAAATAAGAGTCTTTTTTTTAGAATAAATCCGAATCCTGTAGCTCTAGGCACTCGCTGGATGGCATATTCCGAAAACAAGCTCCTGCATTCTAAGCGAAGTGGTGGTGGCTGCGATGGTGATGGTGTCGCCAGTTATACCGCCACAGTACTCAATGCAGCAAAAAGTTTTGGTAAAGGTCTACGTGAACTTGGTGAACAAGTAGCAGCCGGATTGACAGGAACAACTGGCTCTGGGGGTAGTTCGAAGAGCAGTAGCTTTGATTCGGCTACTGGAGATGTGCGCCAAGGTGGTGTTGTTACTATCCTCGATATAAAGGTGCGTTGAAAAGGTTTATTGTAATTTATATGAACAAAGTTAATTAAAGTGTTTTAAATATGACAGCATCCAATTAAAGATGTAAGCCCAACAAGTGGGACTCCTATATCTATAAATGGAAGTGATCCCATTGTCGCCCATTTTATTGCTCATTCAGAAGCAGTTGTGGCAATGGAATTTGACAATTCAGGAATGATGCTGCTCACAGCGGATAAACGCGGTCATGACTTCCATCTGTTTCGCATTCAACCACATCCTGTTGGTTCAAGTTTGGCTGCTGTACATCATATTTATGTCCTACACCGTGGAGACACTAGTGCTAAAGTACAGAACATAACCTTCTCGTTGGATAGTCGTTGGGTTGCTGTTTCAACTTTACGTGGTACGACTCACGTTTTCCCGGTAACTCCGTACGGAGGTCCAGCTGGAGTCCGTACTCATACTAGCCTTCATGTGGTGAATAAGCTATCACGGTTCCATCGTTCTGCTGGACTCACTGCAGACGGCCGTTCGAGTAGCCCCATATCGCATTCCGATAGCACAAACTTTAGCCAAATTCTGATGCCCTATCACAATCCGACAATGCCGCCTTTCCCAAGGCCAACAGTTGTACTTCCCCTGGCCCAGCTGCGACAACCCTTTGCTCTGGGTTCCCCACCTGGATCGGCTGTGCCTAGTTCATATGGTAAGACATCCAATACACGCCAGCGATTGTCCTCCTTATCCGATGATAATGGCAAGCCGCTAAGCGTTTGTGCAGTTTTTGCAAAATCTCGATCCTGGCTTCTGGATCCACCAAATGCGGCGAGGGAAGCGCCACATAAAATTCAACGTAAAGCAGTTGACTCTCTGTTCGTAATGGCCGGACATGGTGCACTGATTCAATACGATCTGGATACAAAACTTGCCACAAGTATGTAAAATCTCCCAAGTCAAACAAGAACTTGTTTTTTTTTATAACCTATTAAATTTAGATGTTGCCAAAGAGAAAATATGTGATGATACTCCCATCGAGCTTGAAGTAGAAGCCAAGGCTCAATGGAATCTTTCCCGAAAAGATGGATCTCCAGAAATTATGCCACCACTTTCTGTCGAAAACTGGCTGCTTAAGGATAAGAATTCTTGCATGCTTATCGATAGTACTAGACAATATGAAGATAGTGACGATCGCAGTGACAGTTGGTTATCACAAGTAGAAATTATAACTCATGCCGGACCTCATCGAAGACTATGGATGGGACCGCAATTTGTATTTAAAACTTACAACACACCTAGCGGGTACATTTTGATTTTTATTTGTAAAACATGCACATTGTTTTATTTGTATTTTTAACTACAGGTCAAATTTGAGTCATATTGATGTTGAGGCTGTTGAAATTGGTGTTAGTTCTGGACCAAGCTCGACAAGCCGTCCCGAACGCTCAAGTCCTCTTAATATGCCACTTACTGCAACTGGTCGCTCAGCAGTTCCAGTTCTCATCGAATCTGGTTCATACAGTAAGTTCATCATAAATAGTTGTGGAAAATACAAATAGTTTACGGACTTTATGATTTGTCATCTTAATAGGTAGCATTGAACAAAGCCCCAAACTTATGGATCGTTTTCGTCATGAACACATGAATTCGGATTTCTCTGTTGCACATGGTGATAATCGCCTAAAGGAGGATCTAGCTGATGCAATGCGTGAATCACCATCGGTTTCGCATAAAGATTCAGGTAAATAAATATGTATCCACTCTTTTTGTTTGGATTTTTAAAAATGCAAAATGTATGTATTGTAGATAGTTTTTCTTTTTGTTAGCTTTGTTTTGAATATTTTTGTTCGGTTTTTTCTTTTAATATTTGTAAATAGACATAATTTCTATTTGGGCTTTAATAATAATTTAGTTGTTTTTCTGATACATTTGAATTTATTTAGTAGCTGTTAGTGGAAACTTTCAAAAAATAAATTAGTTTAAAAGAAAAAATACTGCTGAAATGTGTATAGTTCTGAAAATAATGCTTAATAATTTTATGCAAAACTCATTGTTATTTATGATGTTTGCACCTCACAGGAAATAAGATGCCACACCTAAATTATTGCTTTTTTTCTTATTTGCCAATCTTATAACTCCAAAACTGTCCAACTAGATTCACGCCAGACTATCTGGCAAAGAAAGAAGTAACACATTTTTAGAAGCTTTTGTTTAAATTTACAATGCGACGTTATATGCAGAAGTCTTATTGTAGAAGAATAAGTGTCTTTTTCATTTATCAGAGAATGGAGATTTGCTTGCGAATGTTGTATTTAGTTCCTTTAATCCTTTTTTCGGTGCTCAAACTATTATTTTTGTTTAATTTTTAAGGTAAGCCGCCGGTAACAGGTTTGAAAACTAATAACGATATCCGATTAATCCAATTGCTTTCATTGTATTTTTATTTGTTTTTTGATTAGCACAAAACGAAACTACAGAATATTTTGCTATTATATATTTAATTGTTTAATGTGTTTATTTAAAACAAAAAATTAAGTTCAATTTGTTGGTTTATTGCTTACGGAATTCACCAATATTTTGTATTTATTGATCCTTTTGTTCTCAAGATATTATTTGCGTTATAACAATTCTCTTCAGATTTTAGTATTAAGAATTCATCAAGGGAATGATTAGGCTAGAATTTTAAAAGATTTATCGATGCTCATTCGTTTTGAGTATGTGCTTATCGCAGTAAGCTGGAAGTAATGAACCAGGTTTACCATATTCGTGCAGTGTGGCTGAAGAACCGCTGTAACAATACGTCAGAGATTTGGCTGTTAAATTGATGAGCATTTCTAAAAGTACGAGTGAGTTTATTTTTTTTTTTGAAGAGACGAATGCTTGAAATGGAGGTAGCTAGCCTATTTATACAAATCACTGTCATAAAATTATAGACTTTGAACATTGGACTGTGTTCTTTCTCTTTTAAAATTCTATCCGAATGAAAAACCTTACCTGAATTCGTCACATATTTTTTTTCAAATAGCACCTAACAGTTTATCTTACTCTGTTTCGATGATCTTCTTAAACCTAAGTTTCAATACCCACCGACATTTTGTATGGATTTGACATTCAAAAACGAAAATATTCAAAATTGCAAATTTCGCTAAAAAAAACACGTTTCCAGAATTAAATATTATTTATATTTTTGTATAAATTTCGAATTTTTGGACCTATGGAGTTACTATTATATTACCTTCAGTTAGTGCCAAACTGTGCTACATAAAAGAATAACAATCCAAAACATTGTCTGAAGTCTATTTATGAGGGCAACGATATGAAGACAGAAAAGTCTGTTTTTTTGTATATTGTGCGCACTTAAGGGGATATGAATTAGAAAGGGAGGATAGGACTGCAAAGGAGATACCGATGCACATTGGTTTTGAATGTTTGAATGAAGCATTCCACATTTGTGTAGTGCGACTAGGAAAAGAATCTCTGTACTTTACTGTACGTCCGAAATGGAGCTCATGTTAAACTGATGGGCATTCCTAAAAGAACGGGTATTACGGTTAAATTGTTTAAGAAGAGGAATGCAACTTGCTATTTCACTAGAACATTGTTTATGAAAATAGCTATAAAATAATGACAGACATGCAACCTTACGGCGGTGCTCAAGAGATACAAAAGTTTCAGTTAAACAACGGTCACCTATCAATTTTAGAGCTCTTTTTTAAATTCTGTCCAAATGAGAATGATACTCTAGTTTCGGACAAATATAAGCTTTATAGATTGTAGCCATATCAGAAGGGGTAAAAAACTTCTTGCATCTTCGGAGAAAACCTAAACACTTAGCAGCATTTTTGTCAAATATGTGATCACTCCACAACAAGTGGTAATGCACATACCTAGGACTGAACGCTGTTCAGTCTCCTCAATGCAAGTACCACTCATGGATAGTGGCATTGGGGAAGGGTTACGCTTTTGTGACAGTAGACAGCATTGAGTTTGCGAAGCATTAAATTCTATACGGTTTTTGATTCCCCTTTTTACAATGCTGTCAAGATCAGAATTTAATGACCTTATCATACGCTGCCGTTTGTAGTCCACATCCGAAGCAAAATGATGCGAATCTAAAAACGAATATGAGTATGTGAGGGTACTGTCATCAGCGAAACAATTAAGTGGGTTAGAAAATCAGACAAAAGATCATTTATAAAAATAAGGAAAAGTGTAGGAGACAAAACGAAGCCCTGGGGCACACCAGCGTTTATTGTGTGATTATCAGATATGAACCCGTCCAATACTACTTGAATTGAAGTAGGATGAAGGAATTCATCAATACCAAAAGCACGCATTTTCGATAAGAGAGCTTGGTACCAAACTCTGTCAAATGCCTTTGAAATATCAAGTGCAATAATTTTACTTTCTCGTTCAGATTTTACCTTATAGCTTCAGCATATTATGTTTCCCTTGTACTCGCTTTTTTCTTTTATGTATGTAACTGATTTCGACTCAAATTTGTACAAGATGATTGTGAAATAGTATTACAAATTCACAGAAAATTGGTAGCTTATTTATGTTGATTAAAATTATGAAGAATTGAATACCAACCTTACTATCAGTGAGAACAATAAAGATCTATTAAAGTTTTTTAGGAATGAATAATTAAAAATTAGGGTACATAAATGGTCCCATTCACAAAGCTAGTGGCTACGTAGTCAAGGGATTCTGATTGGCTAAATCTAACTACAAAAGTAGTTGAAATTTCCCGTCCGACGTAGTGTAGAAATTTCGGCTACAAAGTTAGTGCCCACTGGTTTTGACGTTCCACAATCAGCTGCTCGGTAAAGACATAAGAACTCTTAATGAAATGAATCTTTCGGTATTGAAATATTTGTTTTTATTGAATTTAAAAAAAAAAACTATTTAAAGTTTAAAGTGTTTCTTATTTTATATAGGTATTTGTATTTGTCATTAATATGGCAGTTCCGGATTGACTAGCTTTGTAGTGCAATTTTGCATTCACAAAGCTACCTAGTTGAATTTTGACTAAGTAGCCTCTAGCTTTGTGAATGCCCCAATGTCTTTTAAAATATACGCGCCTAAAAGTATTAGATAAACAAATGCATTTTCTGATCAGAATTAATATATTTCGTTAAGACAATTTTTTTTGTTCAATTTTTAAATAAACATAAATATTTACATGTTCTACATACATACATACATATATTTTATATATATCTTATTATTAACACTAGTATCGGATAAAACAAAACAAGAACTAACCTATGAGCTTTTGCATGTATATTTTAACCTTTTTATTTCTATTGGTGATCTAAATTATATAAATGCTTTTCATACAACAATAATCTTCCCTGAAATTATATATTTATCCTTTCATTACCTAAAAAAATAATATATACATATAGTAGACTTAAGTATTTTGTATTTAAAAAGAAATCAAATTTCATTAACAAAACGAAAATGATATTAATAATATTTCGGATTAGGTGCTTTGATATATAATATATTTAATAAGTTGATAAGTCGTTTGTCCTATCAGCAAAGTTTGAACACGGTTATAATACTGCCCTGTTCCTTGTTAAATCAAGTTTATCCTTCTGGACTGACAACCAAAACCCTCTAAATACTTAATTCGTGATATTAGTAGGTTCATAGTATACCTCGATTTGAATTTTTAAAGACGGAAATTTTATTCATGATATTCCTCATAGTCATTTTGCTTAAAATTTTAGCCAGCAGAAAAAATTAAGAAGGAGATTTGGCCCTTCGTTGCAGTTTTTTTGGAAGAACCTAGCACAGAAAAAGTTAAATACCATGTTCCTGAATCAAATAATAATAATGAAAATAATTATTATGTATTTAAACATCTAATCTGAAAATTTAAAAAAGTTATACGTTAACCACCACGAAAGCCATAAAACGAAAAATCATCTTTTGTATTTGTTAATATAAGCTTAAGTAGAATAGGTTGCCAATCCAGAAACAAAAATATTCTAAACTGCCATCAGCTTATTAGCCAACGTTAGAATTGGGTACCAAAATATCCTTTAATTAGATGCATAAGTCCTTGATAGGATCTGAGAAGTTTGTTTGACCGCTAAATTAACTTGGATGATTTCTTATTTTTACTGAAATTTGATTTCGTTTTTTATTTTTTTTTTGTATTTCTTAGTCTTGTAATACTTAGAAGCTCAAGATATCTTACTAAAAATTGTCGTACATTTTGCCATCACCACTTCACCACCAACCACAGTCAACTATTTTTTAAGCATTAGATCGAATCTTTTTCTCTGTCTCTCTCTCTGTCTATCAAAATACTGCGTTTTTGAATTCTCGAAACCAAGGACATTCTGTCGCCAACAAAATATAAACAAAAACACAAAAAAAGAGAAGAAAAAAAAAAAGCCAACGGCAGGTGTTAACGGTTTCTTTTTAATATTTGTTAACCAATCAAATTAATAAAAATTTGTACATTTTTGTATTTAACAATAAATCTATCACTCAAAAATTTACATTTTTTGTATGTAAAACAATAAAATATTTAAAATATTCCTTTACTTCTTTTTAAATAAAAAACACACCTCTGTTTATCTTTTCATCAATAATTTAAAAAAAATAGTCGTTTCGGCTACAAAAAGACTCTCGTAGCATGATTCGGCTTTTTCTTTGTTCATTATCACGCATTTTAGTTTTGAAATTCAAATAAAAGTTGAAAATTGTTTGCGAACTTACATTTTTTCTTTGCTTTTTGGTTGCATCTGATTTGTTTTTTAGAATTGTTTAAGCATTATTTTTTGTTGTTGCTTTCTTTGCAATAATTTTTTTGTAAAAATTAAAAACTTTTAAAAAATGTCACGAACAAAAGAAAATAACACACTGCCTTTGGCTTTTCTCTTTTTTTTCTTCTTCTTCTCTTTCTCTCTCTCTCCCTATCAATGTCTATTAAAGGTGGTCAGCCTCAACGACGTAGACTTTCTGCCGCGGGCTCAAGTCGGGCAACTACATCCCCATCGTCTTCCCCGAAACCAAGAAGTGGTAGTGGTGGTGTTTCTTCAGCAAGTTCTACTTCTTCGTCATCGGCTGTAACATTGGTTGGTGGTTGTGGTGACGCTGGTGAATTTACTTCAAAATATGAATCGCTTGAATCCTTAATCCAGCAGCAGCAGCAGCAACAGAGTCATATCAAGGCAATGTCTATTGAGAAAGTAGTCAATCCATTGGGCACTGTGACAACAATTACGGGTAGTTGTGACAGTGATTTGGATACAGATGATGTTTTGAAAAATGTTAGTGCTCAAAGTTATGTTATCCATGAGAATTGTGATGAATCCCTATTTCGTCCGGTTGTGGCAATATTTTGTGATGAAAACATTGGCTTAGACGCAGAACAATTTGATGAGGATAGTGAATACACCAAACCCCCAGAGGCAATTGGGAATAAGTTAATCGTCCCGGTTATAGAAAAAGCCGTTGATTTGGAATTAACGAAGAAGGAATCATTGAAAAACCGAGGCAGGAGGCAACAGAAACAACTTATTCAAAAGGTTAAGGAGGAGTCAGACGATGAGGTAGTTAAATTTAATATCGCAGATGTAAAACGTAAGCAGAAAATTGATAAGAAAAAACCAAGAGTTGAAGAACAAGAGGATATATCAGTTAATAAAAACCCTCTAACTAAGGCGGGAATTGAAAGTGATCCATCGACGTCTTTAAGCTCTAAATCGAAATTGAAAATACAACCCGAGGATGAAGCAGCAAAGTTAAAAGCATCCAGCACGTCGTTATCCAAGACAAATAAAAGTTATAGAGGCAATGAAAACGAAGAAGTATCAGAAGATCTCTCTGGTTTGGAAAGACATGCGGATCACTTCGAGATTAAATCAACATCGGACAAAGATTCGAAACTAAAATCAACAAAATCTCGTAAAAGTGTTGAGAGAGATCCTTTATCCGATGAAGTTGACAATAAGAAAAAGTTTTCGGATAATGAAGTCACAAAAACCAGAAAAAGTTTGGAAAAAGACATAGTATCCGATGAAGTTGACTGTAATAAAAAAACTAGTTCCGATAAAGGTGCTTCGGATAAAGCTGGAAAGTCGAAAACACTTAAAAGCCGAAGAAGCCTAGAGAAGGAGATTCTTCCAGTTGATGACACTCAAAATGCTCCAGTAGTTCATGAAAAGAAATCATCGGCTAAAAACTCAAAACCTAAAATAATAAAGATGTCAGAGTCCACAAACCCTTTATCCGAAGAAGATCTTAGTAAATCTAGTAGCTTGGATAATGTTCCGAAAGTTGCTGTAAAATCAAAAATATCTAAGGGACGAAAAAGTCCTGAAAAAGACGTTGAAAGTAGTTCTGATAGTCAAACATCTTCAGTTATAGAATCAGTAAAGTCTTCAAAATCACAACCGAGTGTAGAAAACGAAGTTCCAAAATCACTCAAAATCTTAGAAAAGGATTTAGTTTCCGATGAATTAAATACTTTGGAAACACATTTTGAGAATGATGAAAAGCCTAAAACTGTTGAAAAGAACGAAACAAAATCAAAGACCTCCAAAATACGTAAGAGTGTAGAAAGAGATGTGAAAACTCCAGAAAAGTCAATCGAAAATAATTCTAAAAATGGCAATAGTCGAAAATCTTCAGTCGTTGAAATGCCAGTAGCAGAAGCAGAAGCATCATCTAAAAAGACAAAGAAAAATCGCAAAAGTGAAGAGAGGGAAATAGTTATTATTCCAAAATCGAGTTCTACAGAAGAACAACAAGAAGACCGAACCCAAAAGACAAAAAAAGAAAGAGCAAGTGAAGACAAAAATACTGAAGAAATTCGTAGGACATCGTTAGATAAAGAAC
This sequence comes from Eupeodes corollae, assembly GCF_945859685.1. Classification (NCBI taxonomy): domain Eukaryota; kingdom Metazoa; phylum Arthropoda; class Insecta; order Diptera; family Syrphidae; genus Eupeodes; species Eupeodes corollae. The sequence continues at coordinate 45,323,596 of NC_079148.1, forward strand.
AAAAATTAAAGAAGAAGGATTCAATCGAAGAAGTGACTGTTAAAAATTCAGTCAAAGTCCAAAAATCAAGCAAATCAAAAAAGTCCCCAGAAGATGAAACTGTAGCTGCACCTGTTATTCTTAGCAGTCTACTGCAACCCGAAGATTTTGAAGATGAAAAACCAATTGAATTTAAGAGAATGACAGGGGCAAACTCGAATAAAATTGTAAATAAAAATTCAAAAATTGATAAAACAATTCAAGCCAAGTCAGATTCTAAAGCAAAATCAACACCTCAAGAAAGCAAATCTGACACTCTTTCGGATTCAAAAGATTTATCCGATATTACGACAAATAAAAAGAAAAATCGAGGCGAATTATTAAAAAAATCTAGCCAAGATATAAAAGCTGAAGAAGTGCCTTTAACCGTCGAGTTATCGAATGCGTCTGATTTGGCCGATAGCTTGCTTGATTTTCATCAAGATAAGACAGAAGATGTGAAAAGTTCTTCAGTAGATACGGATAAAACAAAAAAGAGAACCGATGAAGTTAAAGAATGCAAAGTGTTACCTGAGCCTGATATAAAAACTGTTCCAGACAAATCTGTCAATGTTACTTTATCTGAAAAGGAATCAAAGAAAACTTTGAAAAAATCTAAACCAGATAAAGTTGCAACTCCTCCTTCAGAGTTGTTGGGCTTATCAGATAATATAGCCAAACCAAAAGATACAATTATAAATGTCGAAGAAAAAGATGCCGATACTATGAAAACACAAAAATCTTCTCTAGAAAAAACATCTATTAAACCGGGGAAAAAGGTGACAAAAGATACAAACAAACCAGACAAAATATCGGAACCAAAAAGGAGACAATCCGACGAATCGGTACGTTCTCGCAGTAACAGCGTGATTTCTGTTAAAACTGATAAGCTTCTAGAGCTTTCTGCTTTACCATCAAAGCTAGAAGATGAAATCACAACAAAAACAGCAGAGCCAGATTTTCTTAGTGAGTTAGCCGATAGCCAGAAAGCTATTAAGCCGAAAGATTCAGCCGAAGCTAACAGCAAAAGCTTGAAAGACTCCCCAGAAAAAACATTAGGTTCTCCATTGAAGTTTGTCGATACATATGACGATAACTTCATAGCCCCAGAAATTCCTTTGAAAAAGGACAAGTCTAAGAAGAAACAAACTTCGGTTAAGGTTGCTGTTGAAAAACCCTCAGATAAATTAGATTCAGCTTTTAAATCTTGTGATGAAATTCAATTCTTTGATTCCTTCCTCCAAGAAGGTGCCGCAAATGCTTCTGTCGAAGCTGCAACTCCATGGAAACCCATTGTCAAGGTGGAGGAAAAAACAAAGCTACTGAGTAACGATTTTCCCTCACTTGGCAAACCAATGAAAACTAAAAAATCTCAAAGTCCACCCAAGGAAAAAACAGAATTGCCTCCATTCACTATCGACATCCGTGACGAGAAGAAGGACAATAAAAACTCAATGAAAATGAAAACTAAAATCCTGGACGACATACCACTCCTGCAACCACTGGAAGAACTTCCAATCGATTTCCTGCCACCCCTTGCACCACTAGAACCCTTGGAAGGGACCGATGAAAATATCAGCCTCATCAATTTTGAAAGTCCCTTGCAAGAGGCTTCGAAACCTATAAAACCAGAAGCTGAAGTCGAGAAAGTACCGTCGTCAACACAATTCCCAAAAGGATTCCCAGCTGATAATATAATTTTTGCATTGTGCGGAAGTTTGCATTATGAAAACGAAAATTCAGGAAAGCCAGTCGACTCGCCACTGACTTTATCCTTCTCCGATTCGACCGCTCACACTACGGCGGAATATAAAAGTTTAACCGAGAACGACGATCAATATTTAAGTTTGGAGCAAAGCTCCCAAGAGAATAACCCTTCAACGTCGTCGTCAACGTGCGAGGATGTTACCGAAGCCGCCTACTCATCAGGTGGCGGCGGCGGTGACAATGGCGGTGACTGTAGCGAGAACATCAATCCTGCCACCGGAAAAACGAAGAACAAACAGCGCCGCAAGAAACAACTCATCACTGCCGCTCAAGACGATGACGAAGAACTACGTCCGTTAATAAGCAAGAATGACGATGTTAATCTGATGACCTGCAGCATGACCAAAACCAATACCAAAACATCAGAAATGACTTCAGTGCATAAAACAAAGCCACTGCCAACGTCAGACGACAACAACCAGGTAAATAGCGATTCTTCATCTAGTGATCAAGCGATGACATCAGAAGACACCGATGGCCAAACAAGTTTGACCAAAACACCAGGTAAGTCCTTGGTGGATGAGGTGGATAAATCTGCCGAAGATGAAGCCGATATGGCTGGAACTTCTTCTATCCACCAATCCACACAGCAAGCTCAATCGCAGCAACAACAACAACAGCCTAGTTCGTCAAAAAAGAAATTGAAACGTCGCAAGAGATAAGAATTAGTGATTTGTTTGATTTGTATTTTTTGCCTAATTACATACTATTTGTATTTTATTCTTTTTTCTAGATCCATGGAATGAGTAAGTAAATTGCTTAAAAAAGTAAAATTCCACGAGCTTCATCTAATTCGTTTTTTGATTTGCTCGCAAATTTCTACGTACTCGTTTCGGATCTTATATTAAAAAAAAAAATATTGTGTGATTAATTTCATTTCCCTTTTAACTACTAACAAAGTCTATTTTGCTCTTCCTGCTTAAAAACACAATGTTATGTACTTTAAGACGGTTCTTTTGAGAAAAATTGATTTAAAACCATTAATTAGGTAAATTTTAAACCCTTTAAAAAAACACTTTCAATATTCCCCTAAATTCTCTTTTAAAATTTACAATACGGACATTTGTAAATTTCCCTTAAATGTCAAAACTCGCTCTTCCTTAACGTAAACGTTATATTTTTCAACTTGTTTTACCGTAAAAATATTCTAGTACTAATATTTTCAGATGCTTTTTCCCCCTTCTATTTTTAACATCACACAATATGAAAATACAATTCAAACAAATCATGCTTTGGAGACAAAAAAATATTATTTTTATCATTTAAATGAATATTTAAATTTATCAATAACAAAAGAAAATATTTTTGCTAAATTATTGGATAACAAAACTCGTAAACAATTTGTTGTTCAACTTGTTAACGTGTGTCAATATGTTTTTAATTATTTTGTTCTGCTTTAACAGTTTGCATAAATAATATATCATAATTAAACTTAAAAAAAAAATAAAAAAAAAAATAAATATAAAATATTAAAAGTAAACAAAAAAAAACTAATAACATTAAAAAAATAAAATACAAAATTATATATTCAAACGCCTTTGATCACGAAATAAAGAAACGTATATTTACAAATAAAAAAAAATAAAAAAAGCATTAAAAATATTATTTACCATAACAAGGTGTATATTTAGGTATTAATGTGGTTGTTGTTGCAGAAATAAGGATATAATATTGCTATAGTTAAATTTTACAAGTATTTTACAATTACTTAAAAATTACTCTCTTTTTTTTTGCTAGTAATTTAATTTTAAATTATTATATTTTGTTTTCTTCTATAAAAATAGAAAATTCAATATTGGTGTTTATTTATTTTGTAATTTATAAAAAAAAAAACATTTATTTATTCTATTTTTTAATCTTTTATTTTTTTATTTAAATAAAAAACGTGATTATGTGACCACATATCAAAGACAAAATATGGCAATTATTAGTTATTACTTTATGAAAGAAAACTCACTTGATCACAAACAAAAAAAAAAATATTTAATCTACTTATAATTTAAAATTTACTCATTATTTTTATAGGAATATATTATTATTTACATCGTATAGCTTGAAAGTTTGGATGAGAAATTACTAAAAAAAGCTTGTGAAAAATAATTCATTATTTTAATTTAATTAAGTAATTTATAAAGTTGTTAATGTTCAGCTATCAAAAAAAGAAATTAAAAAATCCTAAAAAATAAATAAAATCTATAACAAATATAAAATGTAAAAAAAAACAGTATTTACGATAAAAAATGATAACATAACAAAAACACGTCTAGTGTATTAAAAGAATTGTATAGGTATCTTAATATTAAGTTAATTCAAAATTAAAAATAAAAAGAAAAATGTAACCAGAAAAAAATATAAAAAATATAAAAATAAAAAAAAACGTTACGGAAAATAATGTATAATTTTATTTAAAAGTGAAGTCACATTTAAAAGTAGCTGTTGTCTTTAGTCTGATATCGAAAGCCATAATTATGAATCCTTAAAAGTAATTGCGAATGTTTTTATAGCTATACCCCTCCAAAAGAATTGATAGCGGATTTTCGAATATTCTAAAAAACAAGTGGGAAAATTGAGTCACCTTCTTTAAATTGGTTGCAATTGTTATAATCTCAAGATACTTCGAATTTATCTCTGGAAGTTGGACAATTTCCCTTCTAAAACTTAGACTTGCGTAATTTTTAAATTTTCGAAATTGAGCTTATAGTCGTAGTAGTAGTAGTAGTAAGTGTGATTTTTATTTACATTTATAAGAAGTAATTACATAGCTTGGTAGTTATCACAAAAGAGCATTGGCATATGCCGTCAGCCGAAAAGAGAGCAATAATATTTCTTAATACAAAGTATGAGTTAATTTAACGCAAACTTTACATTAATAACAAATAGATAAACTAATACAATAAATATAAAAATTAATTTGATTATAAAATTAAAGGCAGAATCAAAAAGATTCGTTTATGATTTGATTTCGATATTTATAGGCAGTTTTGATGTAGCAGTAAAGAAGTGTCCAATTTTCGCCATTAAGAAAACCCTGAATTTCATCTCCATTAAGAGTATTTTTTCTCCAGATTGATCTTCTGATTGGGTTTAAAATAGGACATATGCCAAAGAAATGACATATGTCTTCTCTAGTTCTCATATTGCACAAGGTGCATTCCGTATTTTGCTCGCTTATGTAGGGTACGTAAGTTTGAGGAGTTCGCCTCTCGCTTTAAAGATAGTACTGATAACATCTAGACTATTCTGGTCATTAAAGTAATTATTTTCTCCCAGGAAATGGTTTAAAAGCTTATACGAGCTTCTTGTTTGACTTTGTTGACAATGTTCGATGAAAGCATTTCTAGCTAAGTCTTCAATTTTACTTAAAAGGGTTTGCAGGTTTATTCTTAAATAATCTTCATTTTCTAGTTGGAGTGGAACATCATGCTCTAGGCTCAGTCTTCTCCATTCCGAAAAAAATTGTTCATTTCTGTTTTTGAGATGCAAAGCGATTTTATTTGTGAGGCGATGATTAGGGTGTTTCAAGGTCTTTATTATATATGAAAAGTGTAAATCAAGAGTGTACAAATACAGTGGAGGTAGACCAGTTTCGAGGTGCAACATGTACGTTGGTGAATTTTCTGGAAGTCTGAATATTCTTTTTAAGAAAAAACGTTAGAGTTTTTCTACTTCTTCAAACTCGAGAATACCGCAAACTTGTGCCGCATAACACATAATTGATCTGACTACTGCCTCAAAAATTCTGTATTTTGCACTTGAAGCTATATTTCGATTGCAGAATACTGTTTTCCAATTACAGTTTATCGCGCGTTTGGATTCTTTTAGTTTTTTTGCAAATGCTTTTTGAATGATAGCGTTTGAGTAATCCAAACACCGAGGTATTTATATTCCTTAACAGTTTCCAGTTTTTCATTTCCCCAAGTCCAACTTTCATTACTTGCAAGACGACCCGCCCCGTTTCGAAACACCATTTAGCTGTATTTATTTTTAGGTTCTACAGTTTGCAGTAACAATACAGTTTATTTATCATGATCTGGAGCATGTTGGGAGATTCAGAGAGAACTACAATGTCATCAGCGTAGAGCAATATTTTTAAGGACATTCCTTCAAAAAGAACTCCTCCCGGAAGAACCGTAACTAGATCGCCTAAGATCGTCGCCGTCGACTCCATTGAGAAGAGGAGTGGACTCAAGAGACATCCCTGCTTTACACCAGTTGTTGGTTCGAACCAATTTGAAAGAATATTTCCATCCTAAACAGCCGACTTATTTTCTTCGTAGAGCTTTTGAAAGATTCTTAACATTTTTGTTGAAACTCCAAGGTTGCTTAGTTTGAGAAATAGAGATCTTCTGTCTATGCAATCGAAAGCTGCCTTGAAGTCTACGAAGAACGCATACATTTTTTTTCCTTTTTCCACATACATACGAGCAATACTTATTAGAGAGAAGATATTATCTACTGTTGAGTACCCCTTGCGGAAGCCGGCTTGAAATTCGCTTAACAGGCCATTTTCGTTTATCCAGTCTGTTAAACGTTGAAGTAAGATGCCTGTGAAGATTTTCATGACAGTGTTTAAAAACGATTTACCTCTGTAGTTACTGGGATTTTTTGGATCTCCTTTTTTAAAATCGGTAGGATTACACTTTTCTTAAAACTGTCAGGGAATTCTCCCGTGGACCAAATAAAATTGAATGTCGATGTTAGTTTTACTAAAAAATCTGTTGAAGCGTTCTTGAAGAACTCATACGATATGCGATCTTCACCAGGGGCTTTGTTCAATCCACATCGGTGTATGACACTTGTAACCTGTTCGAGCAGTATAGACCGGTCTAAGAAAATATCCTGTTGATATGGGAGTGCATATTCCATGGGGTTTGGATTTGGTGGCGGATTTAGGAGTTTTTTGAAATGTGTAGAAATTGAGCTTATATTAGAAGTCTGAAACTTATATTCCTTTAGGATTATTGAGTGAAACATTGAGCAAATGAGATGACATTTTTGTATATACTCGTATGAATATTAATTAGTTTAAATTTTTAACTACAAGTAAATTATTTCCGAATTGAATGTTGACAATTCGACATATACACCTTACCCTACCGTCTTGCTTAAAAAGTTTTTAAGTTTTCGTGTTCAGTTGAATTGTTCTAAGAAATTTAAAAATTACCAACAATATTTTGAATATGAAGAAATAGTTTTATTTTATAGTTATTTTTGTTAACGAGATTTTTAGTGAAAAAAACAATTTTGTAGATTTGAATTTTTTATAAAAAAACTGACTGTTGGATTTTTATTAAAAATGTATTGAATGTCGAAAACAATTAGAATTAGTTTGAATCCAATATTTTTAATTTTTGTAAAGATATTGGAACCGAAGTGAATAAGATAAAATCATTTTTTTTCGTAAAATATTCGACGTGACATTTTTTTTCAGTTTTTTTTGAAATAGTTAGTTGATTTTTTTTAAATTTTTTTTTTCAAAAATATATACGGGGTTGGTATCACGTCACAATATATAATATTTATGCCTATTACCGATGTCGTCTCGTTTTTTCGGCGACTCTCGTTTTCTTTGTCGTGCCGTTTTTTAAGTGGCATTCTATAACTTTTTCGACGCGAATATGCTGTAGCAGATTTTTAAACGATGAAAATGTATAAGAGATCTGTCAAACTGAAATCAAATTCTAAATCATTTCATTATTCGATATTCAACAAACGTGTGTTTATTAAATTATTATCAAATAAATAAATTATTAAAATGATAAGTGTTGAAATGTATTGCAACATAAGCAGCGATTGTGATAATGATGAAGAAGGTAGAGAGCGAAATATTGCAAAGGCACAATTAATTATACAAATAGGATAGTGAAGCGTCGGCATCTGCATTTGGAGCCTGAATTTGCTTTGACTTATGTATGTCCGGATCATTAAGACGTTGAAGTGGTTGGGAGCTGCGATACACCAATTGCATTTTCACTCGGGCTTAACCATCTGTTTATATTTAAGTAGATTTGCAATAGCATCCTCAGGCGCAGTTAGGATGTGCAATTGGTTTGGCCCTCCTCCATTTCCTTTCACTTCATTTTTGTTTTTTTGAACAATTTTTTTGTACTTTAAATTCAAAGTCAGCCCAAACCAGAAAAAGCAATAATATTATAAATGTGTTAATGTAAATAGAATAAACTGATTCAACCATCACCATCTCTTATTGAAGGACCTTTGCTGTTGAGTTCATCAGGTTTTAATGTTTGCGTCCATTTTGAGTCTTCTTTGGAACTATAAGTAAAGGTGAATTATATGGACTAACTGACTCTTCAATTATGTCATTTTTTAATAACTGAGACACTTGTTTTTGTATTTCGTCTAATTGAGCGTTTGGTAGTCTATAATTTTTTATGTATACTGGATTTTTGTCTGATAAAGCGATGCCTTGTTCGTAGAAATTATTTGTTGTTAGTTTTTCATCATCATCATGAAAGACATCCTGAAATTCTTCACAGATCTTCAGTATAGTCTGAGCAGCAGATTTATCTAAGTTGTCTATTTGAATTTTCTCTATCAATCTTTTAAATTTTTGTTTGTCTTTAAATTTTGTATTATTCGATAATATTCTGTATTTTATCAAAGGTTCTATACCTATCATGGAATTCTCAATTGTTTCCTCTTTATCTGTAGTATTTAATATCTTGATATGCTTTATTCCTTTTGCAGGTAATATTGAATTTGCTAAGAAAATTCCCTTTTTGATTTCATTCCCGATGAGAACACTATCTTCATTTAAATCTAATTCAATACTTTTTATTATTTCTGTTCTTGGTGGAATTGTTAATTTTCCTAAATTCCTCAGAGACACATTTAATGGTAGTATTATTTGTATTTTATTTGTTTTGTATTTTATCTTGTACTAATACTACAAGCACACAAGTTTCATAATCTATTTTACAGTTATAAGCTTTGAGGAAATCTCTTCCTAGTATACCATCAGTAGTTATATTTAATTCTTCATTGACTACGTGAAATTCATGTTCTACATTACCTTTTCCTATCATGAGTTCTAGATTTGATACACCTTTAGAAAATATTATTTTATTTGTAATGCCGTTTATTTGGCATGTCAATTTCTTATTTAAATCTTTTACCAGATATTCTTTACAAACAGAAATATCTGCGCCGGTGTCAATTAAAAATTTGTAAGTTTTGTTTAAATGTTTTATTCTTATGCTAACGAAATTTGTATCATATTCCCCATAGAAATTTAAGACCTTCTTTGATTCCCCCGATTCTGCTGACCGGGGACACCTATGTTTTCCGACCTAGTGTTGTTTTTATGGTATCCTCTTGCAGTACCTCTAATTCTAGCATTACCTCTATTAATACTGTTGTTTCTTTCATAGCTATTTCTATAACTATTGTTATTGTATTGTCTATCATTGTTATTATTGAATCTAGTATGAGAATTTTTATATCGGTATCCACCTCTAAAGTTTGTTCTGAATTGCATGACATTATTTTGTCGTGAAGAGACTTCAACTTCAGTAGCTATCTTTATAGCTTCACTGAATGTGCTAATTCTAGATGCTTGTATAACTTGTCTTGTAGCTTCATTCAGTCCGTTTTTGAAAGCATTTAGTCCTAACTGATCATTTAACTTTATTATAACTCTTCTATTTGATTCACCTTGTTCAGCTATTTGTATCTCATTTAATTGAGATATCAGTAATTCAATTTTTTCTGCAAATCTATTTACTTCTTGAGTTCCTTGTTGTGATCTTGCTAACTAACTATGTATTTTCAATGGATTTGTTTTTGGTTTGTAAATTTCTGTCAAAGCCTTTTTAAAATCAGGAAAAAATTCTGGCTGATTTTCTAATGTTAAAAGTCTGTTTCTTACTTTTTCAACTATTTTTGTTGCTATTACAAATTTGATCAGCTTTTTCTTCTCTACGTCCTCAACTAACGTATCGTTATAAAATTCAATTAGTCCTAAAAAATTTGATAAGTTCTTTGACTCACCATTGAATTCTGTTATAAGCTTTGCAGCTACTAGTATTTCAAACTTTGCCATAGTTTCTAATTCTTTCTTTTGTTTTTTTAGTATGAGCAATTCTAGAATTTGTTTTTCTATTCCTCTAAAATTTGTTAATATTTCTTCTATTTCTTTTTTTATCTGATAGTTCTATAAGTATCTCTTCCTTTGTATTTTCAATTTCCTTTTTGATTTTATTTATATATTCTTCAGTATATTCCCTGTTTGGATTTTTCTTTAAATTATTTAGTATTTTTGACAAAGTGTTTAATATATCCATATCATTTTTTTTTGTTTATTATTTTTGACAAAGTATTTTAAAATATCATAAAAAAAAACTTATAAAATTATGAATGGTTTATTCTGTTTCTAACTATTTGTTTTTTAACATACTTTTTATAGTATGAATGGATTTTTAAAAATAAAAAGATTATTAATATTATTAATATATAAATATTTATGTTATTAGAGTTAAATATTTGGCTTGAGCCATTATTGCTTAGGTTGTTGTTTATTACATCTTTCGAATTGGGCTGTCCCATCTTTATTCAAAATATGTAATTTTTTTATCAGTATGTTCTTAAGTTTTCTGTCGGTCGTTATATTTATTATCCTGTACAGCTCTGCTTTTTGCTGTCTTAACTTAACAGCCTTGCCTCCTCTCTTCCTTCGTGTCAGCTTAGTCTTATTTGAGTCTTCTTGCGTCTGGTTTTTTCCTTTATTTCTTTCCCTGTATCTTTCTATTGAAAGCGGTTGGGGTCCGGCAGTCTTGCTTGTTGCTGTATATGCTGGTGCTGTATGTTCCGCACCTTCCAGGATATACTCTATTATCTTGTCCTCTGAGTTGTCCGGGGAGTATGTCTGGTCTAGCTCTTCGAACAGCGTATCTAGAATCTCTTTGCTGCATGACATCATTTATTGGTCTGCTTCCTGTTTGTTAAATGTATTTTTCGTTAACCTAACAGGCTGGCAGGATCGCCATGTAATGTTTGTGTGTTTCTCCCTAAGTTATATGTAGCGTAACACGCTTATAATGCTATTTAAAGCGCAGCTCGCTGATAATATTATATAAATATATTATTATATTTATATAATATAAGTGGCAGAAGGTGCCTATATGAATGACTCAAGTCAACTTGTAAAGTATGATCAAGAATGATTTTATTATTCAAAATTCACAACTATTTATACTTAAAAATTATCGATATATTCTTACAAATTATTGGGGACAATTCTATTACTCATTATAATTTGCTTTCTGGAGTAGTGTAGTAAAATACATTCTGTGTCATTCATAATGCATCGTCATCAAAGCGACGTCAATGCTCTCAGTTTCGTTGGTCAAAGGGGACAACGAAAATAGGTGTTATGTATCAATGCAATAATTGGTTGTATTGCAGAATTTATTTTATTGTGTGGATTTGTTTACATGATTATTTTTGTTTACGTTTGAATCAATTAATTAATGAATGATTATTCTTATTACACTACAAGGTATTACAATCCATTCTTTTTTAAAAATCGGCTTTTTTCATACATTTCAAAAATCCCCTAGCCAACTGCTGGTTGCTTTCCATCAACTGAACAAGCGCCTCGAATTGGTTTTGGTTTGTAAATTTTAACTGAAAATGTGCAAAGATATTTATTTTTTATTTATCGCAAATAAAGTATTCCATAAAATAAACTATTTAACAAAGAAACTTACAGTTTTGCGAACTTCCATTTCTTCGTCGTAAGCAAATTTTCAAACGAGAATACCGTCGTTGTATTTCATTGTCGCCGTTTTCTTTCGTCTTACAGGATGCCGAATTAAAGCGTTCAAGACACTTGACGTTTACACACGACAAAAAAACCAGTGGCAAAAGATGAACGCGACTTATGGAAGGGTTGGGGTCAAAATCCCAAAAATCAAAATCCCGAAACCACAAAATCCGGAAAACCCACAATCCCGAAAACCCAAATTTACGCAAATCTTTCATTTTATATAATTTTTCGGGATCTCGATTTCGAAATGCTTTGCAAAAGCATAATAGCGTCAAATCAAACTGTTTTTTATATAAGATCGGGAATTGCAAAAGTTTGACGGTCACCAATAAGAAAGACCTTAGAAAAAAAGTCCGTTAGATTCTCTTAAGAAGAATGTTTATAAGTTTTTTTTTAAATTGTGCGATTATACTATTGAAATGCAGAAAAAAAACTGGTTTTCATTTCTAAATAAAGGGTGTCCCAAAATTAACGCAAGATTTGAATTTGCCGCTATTTGTGCAGTGAAGTGTTGGCAACCCTAAAAAAAAAGCAATTTGACAGCTTACAGTATAGGGTTATTAAAAATGGAGCGTTACACGATAGAACAACGTGTCTTCATTATTAAAGAATATTTCAAAAATGGCGGCTGCAGTTCGAAAATTTCATACAAAATATGGTCGGAATAGTGTTTTAACTTCGTCAACTGTGAAGAGATTAATTGAAAAATTCATGGAGACTGGATCCGTTGGAGACGCCAAACACACTGGTCGTCCAAGAACAAGAAGTTCAAATGTGAATGTCGAAGCAGTGCGTGAGTGTTGCTGACAATTCAGGAACCTCAATTCGACGTCGTGGACAAGAATTGCAAATTTCAAGAACCTCTCTACAGCTTATACTCACCAAAGATCTGTGTCTTCATGCTTACAAAATTCAATTAACACAACAATTGAAGCCCAATGACCATGGACAGAGAAGAGAGTTCGTTGAATGGATTATTGAACATCAACAAATGGACCCTGATTTTTCGAGCAAAACAATCCTAAGCGATGAAGCACATTTTCATCTTGATGGCTTTGTCAATCGCCAAAATTGCCGCATTTGGGGTTCGGAGAACCCACATGTGACTGTCGAAAAACAAATGCATACACAACGCGTGACTGTATGGTGTGGATTTTGGGCTGGAGGCATAATTGGGCCATATTTTTTTGAAAATGATGCTGGTCAAGCAGTGACTGTTACTGGTGCTCGATATCGCGACATGATTACACAGTTCTTTCTGCCAAAATTGGATGATATTGATGTGTCCAATATGTGGTTTCAACAAGACGGTGCCACATGTCATACAGCCCGTGAAACAATTCAATTACTGCATGAGACATTTCCAGGTCGTGTACTCTCTCGTTTCGGTGATCAACGATGGGGTTTATGGGGTTATTTGAAATCACAAGTCTATGTCAACAAGCCCACAACCACCCGTGCATTAAAGGAGGAGATTAAACGCTGCATCAACGAAATTCAGCCACATTTATGCAGAATGGTCATGGAAAATTTCAACAAAAGAGTGCGCATGTGCATGCAAAGACGTGGAGGCCATTTGTCCGATGTGTTATTCCATACATAACCCTATCCTATGTACTTTACGAGTCAATAAAAATATAACTATCAAAAGACTAAAAACGGCGTTTTCTATTTAATTCAAATCTTGCGTTAATTTTGGGACACCCTTTATTAAAAGTGAAATAAACAGAACATATTTTTTCTCTCAAATTTTTTATGCTCGTATAATGATGCTCTTAAAGAAAATGTAAAATGCAGTTTTAGAAATTTAAGAAAATTTCAGTATTTTGGCCATTCGCGATTTTGGGTTTTCGGGATTGTGGGTTTTCGGGATTTTGATTTTCGGGATTATGTCCGTCTCCCCTTATGGAATGCAGATTGTGTCGTGTCGTATATTTTACTGTCGTTTACTACATCGGCAATAGGGGTGATTACATTTTATTTAAGTCGCTAGCATTATTAGTTCGTGAGATATTTTATGTTAACCAAAATACCATCACCCACTCAATTTTTTTAAGAGTCCTTCTGCTTTATTATCTTTATAATGAAATTGATTTCAAGTCGATAGCTTAACTGGTTCTCGATATATGCACGACGAACAAAATTTTCCATCTCTCAGACATCTCTCTTAAAGTCCTTTACTTAGACTTTATGGACCTTGAAACGTCAAAATGTCAACATTTTCAATACGGGAAGTTAATAAATACCAGAAAAGAGTACATGTATGACTTTAAATTTATATTTTTGTATTTGTTATTAGTTCTTCTGTTGCAAAATGTTATTTGATTTCAACTAAGCTTTTTAATTTCCCTTAAAAAAAGATATAAGTTTGCATTCATCAAATACTAAAAAGAAACAAAATCAAAAATTGAAATTTGAAAATGAAAATAAAAATGAAAAAAAAAATCATCATCATTCATTTCAAAATTCCACGCACTAACACCGGTTTTATACCATTTTTCTTTCTCCTTCTTAATTTTTGTTTTTTTTTTTTGTTTTCAACACCAAAAGTTTGCGTTTGATTTCGTTTTTAGGAAAAATTCAGGTTCTTCAACATCATCACATAACAGAAGGTGGTGGCACCCAATCTTTGGACCACATCGATGGAGGAGATCTCAGCTCGAGTAGTCTTAGTACTGGTAGCCGCGCCTCATTGGACCCACCGTCATCATCTCCAACGATGAGTATAACTGGTGATAACTTAATGCATTTTCCAGCCGATTCAAGTAATTCGTTATAAAACACAAACAAAAATAATAGATTCTTAAATAAATAAACAAACATAGTTTTATTTTAAATTAATAAAAGAAATTGAAAACAAAATAACTAAATTAGAAGAAAGAATCCTTAAAAAAAATAAAAAAAAATGTATATGCATGTTTTTAAACTTATATTTAAACTTAAGAATACATTCTCTATAATCATTGCATAAATACAATAAAATATATGTAAAAGTGTGTATGTTTTTGTAATTTAAAAAATAAACATTACGTACACATATAGATTAAACATGAATTGCGAACAAATGATCCTATTTTTTCAAAATTTCGAATCTAAAAAAACACACAAATTCCTTAAGGGCATATTTTATTGATGAAAAAGGAGGTCTTATAAATTGTCTCGGCTATGAAGTTTTTTCTTCAATTAAGTACGATATTTAAAAAAAAGTATAGTTTTTTACTATCAAGAGTTGCCAGGTACCGAGGACATTTTAAGATTATTTTGTTATATTTCGTATAAGGTTTATTGTTAGTTTTTACGACTTTCACGTGTCTAGTCTATTTGTAAGTTATATTATTTGATTTGTTTTATAATTTTGTCTAACGATTGATTTTTCATTGTTTCATGTTGCATGTCTAACAAAAATTAATTATAATTTGTGAATTGGTTGTCTTCCTTGAAAAATTTAAATTGCTCAAAATTTAATAGAAAACATAAAATGTATTTAATGAATTAAACAATTATCAAGCAAATTAAAATTTGTTTCTCAGTTTGTAATTTTATATCCAAATGTAAAGTAAATTAAATTGAAACTAAATTCAAAACATGTACACATCATAATCTCTTCTTTAAAAAAAGCTGATTTTTTAACTGGATTAATTTTTGTGCCAAATGAATAACTGTTTAACAGAAAAAAAAACTAAAACCCAATTGGTCATAAAAAGTATAAAAATTAACATACAGAAAATATAAGAACACACTTCCATGTTTCTTGATCTTGGTTGCGATTTCCCTGCTACATTTTTCTTGTGGGTCTTATTTCTTAAAAATATAAATTTTTAATTACAATTCTTTGAACCAAATTGATGATTTTAATTTTGTTACTAAAAAAACCGTCTTTCCTTTTAGCGAAATTATAAACGTTTAGTTATTCCCAAACAATTAATAATTAGGGGCCCTACTCTGTAAAGCGTTTCGAAAGATTTGAATCTGATATTCGATTCGTTAATGAATTCTAACTCTGTAAAACGTTCGAATCGAATAAAACAATCATCTAGTACTTTTTCTATTGAAAGAATAGATTTGCCGAGGCTCCAAGTATTTCTTATGAGATTTTTCAATGAAAAAATACAAACAAATCACAAGAACACGAGGAAAGAATTAAAATTAAAATTTAGTCATTATTTTTACTTCAGAATTATCGTAATTACTTTTTTACACTTCACTGCTTTGCAATTGCCACATCTCTCTTCTTAATTTAAGCTTAGTAAGTTTAGGCTGATTTTTTTCATAGTCATTTCGTTTTTTGTGTTGAAATTTGTCTTTTGCCAAGGGATACTTTTTATCCTTCAAGTCATTCGAATTCCACCATAATTTCAAATTGCTTTTGTTTGGTGTGAACATTTTTCGCTGATGATTCCCCGTAATGGGATTTATTTGCTTAAATTGTGAAGACAATTATTATCCTTCCTTATATTTTATCTATTTCACACAACTTAACACAATTTTCCTTTAGTGTCCTTTAAGAACGACCTTTGAATTGCAATTCGTTACCTCTCTTGGTGTAGAAACAAAATTTTCGTTTTCGAACGCTATTGACATTCGGAAACGCATTGCCAGGTACGAAAAATCCGAATGCGGATTTGTCATTTCGTAAGTACTAGATTTCTTCCGGTTTGGATCATATATGGCACATTGAGCAGAAATGAAACAAAACATTTTTCAATAAATTAAATCAACTATTTATTCAAAAAATTATGTAGTATGGAATATCGTGAAACAGTTTCTTTTCTCATTCAAACAAAGATTTACTTTGCATTTTCGGCACTCAACATAAGATCTTCCAGGGCAGTCTGGAACCTTACACCGCTGTCTTGTGGTCCAAACAGGAAGGTGATCTAATTGATCTAATCGAACGTCCTGCGATGGCATTATGGCAACAGGTCCCTTCAATTTCTTCAATTGTAGATTATTCTCCATGACATAAGAGGGTCGTCCACGTTTGTTTGTTGTACTTGGTTTGCTGGCATGGCAAAAATCTTCGGCTACCGCGCACTTAAAATCTGCTAGTGGCAGCCACGCCTCAGAACCATCAAGCGTTCGTCTGTACAATAGCCACGCATTCACGGCTGTCATGTCGATCATGTGGAAGAATATTCTGTGGTAAAATTTTTTTGATCTAATTTGTATTCTATAGTATCCAAGAAGAGCATCCAACAGATCAACTCCACCCGTATGCCGATTATATGCCATGACAGCCTTTGGACATGATACAGTTTGGTAGCTCTTTTCTTTTTTGTTGAAGCGTTGGACTTCAGAAGACGGTTTACTGCCGACATATGTCGAAGCAATGTTCACAATTCTATTGTCAAACCATGTTACCACAGAAATATCCAGGTTATCAATTGTCACCAGTTTTTCCACAGTTGCACCTCTTCCTTTTTTTTCAATTCCTTTTCGGTAGGAACTTTATATCCAGGAATCCGATTGGCTTTTATTGTTCCTAGTGGTAAAATCGCTTTCTTTGCAAGATAAGTCAACAGCGGTAAGGACGTGTACCAGTTGTCAAAGAATAATTTGTAGTTGAATCCGTCGGGAATAGTTCTCGCCAGTCGAACAACAACGTCACTGGATGTACTAATCTTTGGCAAATCGGTTACCAACTGCACATGTCCTTGGGCTCCAGTATAAAGTTCAAAGTCGTAGCTGAATCCAGAGCTACCACTGAGAACAAAATTTGTATATCCCCATTTGTGTGGTTTTTTTGGGTTGTATTGCCGCATAGATGATCTGCTTTTGGTTGGTATGATTTGTTCATCTACTGCCATATACTCTTCTCTAGGGACAGTAAGGATAGTTTCTTGCTCTATATGTTTGAACATTTCGTCTGTAAACAAGTACTTGTAGAATTGTACTGGCGTATCCAAGCTCCTTATTTCCTCAGGTAATGTCGTATCACCTGTGAATGCGGTTTCATGATCACCTTTTCCCAAAAACTCATCCCACCATCGGGGTTTTTCAGCTCTCGCACTTCTACTTGAGGGAGGTATCATCTGGGATAGAGGAATGTTATCCTCTAATTCCCAATCGGATTTATCAGACTCTGGAATATTTAGAGGCGGAAGATTTTTGTTCACCTCGTGCTCATCATCCGATAGCTCTTCGTCACTGCTGTTGTCGGGAAAATTTTGGATAGTAGTATGGATACCTCCGTAAAACCGATGTGGGTCCATATCTGAATTCTGTAATGTTCGTATATAAATAGCTACGAAAACAAAATATGAACATTTTTTAACTCTACCTTACTTCCACTTAAAAAACTGCAATTTTATAAAAAAATACACTTTTATAGTAATCCGTTATTTGCAACGTATTCCAATTAAATTATCACGATCGTTTGATTCCTATTGTAAATACAATTCCTTATATATGAACGCCCTTGTTGTACATAACCTAGGGCAATAACCTCGTACAGGAAGTCGTAAAATAAAATAATTAAAAAGTAATTAGGGGTGTTGCCAGCAGTTTGATTTTTACGGGACACGTAAATATGTATGAATGTAGGTAAAACAAAAATATTCAACTTTTGTGCTCTTATTGCATGTTGGTTGAAATGAACGTATATTTCTGCATGGTGTGCCATATTTGATCCAAACCGTTTTTTCAACTTATAAGTACTTGTTACTTCATAAAATCGAAAAAATTCACATTGTCAATAATATTTATATTTTTTGCTTTATTGGTCAATTTTTTTTCAATCACTACATTTTATTTTTATATTTTTTATACAATTTTGAATTTCTCAAACACGCATTTCTCCTACTGCACCCTTTGTGACGAGTTTGACGTAAAAATGAGTTACCGAAACTCGTTCACAGATGGCGTTTATCAATAAAATTTAGAGCGTTTATGTTACTAATTTCACACTGTATGTACAAAACAACAGAATCAGTTGAAAACTGGAAAATATCGACAAAAATACGGTTTGGCTCATATATGAGCCACCATGCAGTAAAGAATTAAGATGTTGTGGAAAACTCATAGCGAAATATGTTTCCTAGATCAAGAAACGTGTATTTTAATACAAACAAATAAAATAATTAATTTTTAAAATGATTAATATTTGAGATTCGTATGCAAATTATATATAAATGTATACCTAACTTTTTCGACAAAAAAAACATAAATACATATTGTATCTATATTCTAATAAACTTAAAAAATACATACCTTTGTCTTGTCTAAAGAAATAAAAATCATCAACCCCATATCCTTAAAAATAAAAAATAAATAAAACATAGTAACAAAAAAATAAAACAAAAACAATAAAATCAAAAAAAAAAAAAAACATTCAATAGGTGCTCCTTAATTATTATTAAACAAATTAACATTTAAATGGCCTTTTTAATATTAAAATCTATTTTATATTTATATTTCTAGTAAAAAAACAAAACTCACACATTTATTTCTTGTAAATTACAAAATTCAAGTTAAAGTTCAAAAATAAAAGTATGAAAGAAAATTTTAAAGAAAGTAAAACAAAAATCAAACCTCAGCTGAATGCCGTGATATGTTAACTCAAACGAAAGAAAAAAAAAATATTTGATAAATATTTGATATATTCAAAATATGGTGATATAATTTCTTGTTAAAATTACAATTTTTTGTTACCTTCAATAACTTGTCTTTCATCTAAATTGTTATTTTATTTAACAAAAATAAAATTAAAATGTAAATCCATTTAAAACTTGTCTTTAGTAACAAAAATAGAACACTTTACCTATAAATCTGTAGACTTTTTAATAAAATTATTTTCTTTTACTTTTATAAACTATAATAATTCATGGTTAAGTTTATCTTATAATTATTATTTTATCTAGTTAAATAAATATCGCTTAATAGAACAAAAATCTTTTATAAAGTATTAAGTTTCATTTATGTTCTCATAAAACACAAATTCAAACCGAATAATATTTTATTTAATTATAAAAAGAAATGGATATATTATTTACTTTCTTATAGCTGAAATAAAAATGCATAATAAATAAAATTATAATTATAAAAAAGAAAAGAAAAAAAAAACAGTTCAAAGAATTTGTATTGTGAATTCATTCCAATAATGTATAAAATATGTATAACTAATTTATATAAGTAACCAAAAATATAAAATATACTTATGGAATAATAAACAAAATTATAATATAATATATAGATATTAAACTTTTATCGGTTAGATTAAAATGCTAACGCATAATTATAGTTACAAACAAAAAAAAAAACAATTTAAAATTAATTAAAAAGAAAAAAAAATGCATTGCAAAATGGCATAATGTATATTCTGATAAATTTAAGATTTTAAAACAAAAACAATATTTTTTATACTTGCAAAATTAAAATTCTTTAGGCATATATACATAACTACTACATTGTGTACATCTACTTGAGAAAAAGTGTCATATTTTTTAACAGAACATGCATACAAACAGGAACAAAAAGAATTTTTAAAAAATATACTGAACTAAACTGTGAACATTTATTTAAATATAACCAATAAAAAAACAAAACATACATTGGATGGAACTCATATATGAGCGTTGTTATTTTATTTATATATTAATCTTAATTTATATAAATTACGTGTCACGATATTTGTCCGCGATGGTCTCCTGAACTACTTAACCGATTTTTATTAAATTTGTACGATTCGTGCAGTTTGATTCAACTTGAAAGATAGGATAGCTTACATCTAAATTTATGATCGCACTATAATTTAATTGCAAATTATTTGTCTATTATTTGACAGTCATAATTCAGTTTTAACTCCAAACGATTTTAACAGATGGCAACATCTGATGAGTGGATCGAGTAAGTATTCAATAGATGGGGCTATGTCAAAATTTCAAACATTTCATATAAACTACAATTTTATAGCACAACCACCACATGTTGCTGAGGCTAAAGTATAAGTTGCACAGTTTTTAAATTTGGGGTATATACGCAATACGCAATTTATTAAACTTTCAAACAATTTCTTCACTGTTCTTAAGGAAAGAAAATTAATTCCGAGTATTTTTTTGGATATAATATAGAGTAAATACTTGAATAATAACTGGCACACTCATCAGGGTATTTTTGGGTAGCCAAAATTGATGATACTTACTTACTTAAGGTGGTGCTACAGTCCCTAGCTAGCTGTCTCCAGTTTCGCACGCCAAGTTGGTTGAGGTCCTCTCCCACCTGGGTGCGCCACCTAAGTCGCGGTCTTCCTCTACTGCGCCGTCCCTCGGGATTGGATTCGAAGAATTTCCGGGCTGGAGCGTTGATGTCCATCCGCTCTACATGACCTAGCCATCTAAGCCGTTGGACTTTAATTCTGCTAACTAGGTCAGTGTCGCTGTACAGCCCGTATAGTTCGTCGTTATATCTTCCCCTCCATTCTCCATCTATGCATACGGGACCAAAAATCACCCGAAGCATTTTAAGGCGCTCTCATCTTTCTTTGACAGGGTCCAGGCCTCAGCGCCATAAATGAGAACCGGGATGATGAGTGTCTTATAGATGGTGATTTTACATGCTCGAGAGAGGACTTTACTTCTCAATTGCCTTCTAAGTCCAAAGAAGCAGCGATTTGCAAGAGTTATTCTTCGTTTGATTTCAGCGCTGGTGTCGTTGTCTGCATTAATAGCGGTGCCTAGGTAGACAAAGTCCTTAACTACCTCAAAGTTAAAGCTGTCAGTGGTGACGTTTTGTCCAAGACGTCGTCGTTCAGTGTCCTTTTTTGATGACAGCATATACTTGGTCTTGCCCTCATTGACCACTAAACCCATCTTCTTCGCTTCCGTCGCAATGCTCAAAAACGCTACACTGACATCACGCTTTGATCTTCCAATTATGTCAATATCATCTGCGTATCCGAGTAATTGGATGGACCTTTGGAAGATTGTGCCTCTAGTGTTGACGATTGAGTTTTGCACAATTCTTTCCAGAACGATGTCGAAGAAGTCGCATGACGTGCATCGCATTGTCTAAAACCTTTTTTGACATCAAATGCATCGGTAAGATCTTTTCCGACCTTGATAGAGCAGCGTGCATCGTCATTCTGCACAAACGGATAAGTCTGACAGGGATGCCAAAACTAGACATTGCTCGGTAGAGCTCTTCCCTATAGATGCTGTCATACGCGGCTTTGAAATCGATATAGAGATGGTGGGTATCGATTTGAAGCTCCTGGGTTTTTTCCAAGATCTGCCGTAGTATGAATATTTGGTCGATAGTGGACTTTCCTGGTCTGAAGCTACACTGATAAGGACCAATCAGGTTGTTGACAAATGGCTTCAGACGTTCACATAATACGGCAGAGAGGATCTTATGCGCAATGTTAAGGAGACTGATGCCTCTACAGTTGGCGCAGTTTAGAGGGTCTCCTTTCTTATGTATCGGGCACACTATGCTGAGATTCCACTCATCGGGCATGCTTTCTTCCGATTATATTTTGCAGATGAGTTGCTCCATGCTCCGTACCAAGTCATCGCCTGCTGCTTTCAATAGTTCCCCAACGATGCCGTCAGCTCCAGCAGCTTTGTTTGACATAAGTTTAGATATAGCTATATTCATTTCGTCAATGTCGGGTAGGCGGAATTGATGATTTGCGTCGCCGAGGTTGAGTGGTTCTATTTCCCTTACAGCGGAATTCGGTTCGTCATCGCCGTTATATAATTTGGAGAAGTGATCTTTCCATATTCTCAGCATCGACTGCGGTTCTACTACGATGTTAGAAATTGGTAATGGCAAAATATTAATCGACAGTACCAACGTATTGATCTTTTATCGAACAATTTTTGTACAATTGCGCAATCTATAGATGAGTTGATTGAATGTGTTTTTCCAAATATTCTTCTGAATTACAGAAATCATGATTGGTTGAGAGAACGCACCATTTTAGCACCGAAAGACAATCATATCAATGAAATTCAAACGAAACTGCCAATAAATTATTTGCTGTGGTACCGCATTTCTTGAATCTGAAAATTGGTTCTTTGATTATATTATTGCGAAACATTAATCCACCAAAACTGTAAAATGGCACCAGATTGGCAGTGAAAAAGTTATTGGCAAATTTTATTGAAGCTACATTCTTAACTGGTAAATCAAAAGGAGAAGTGTGTTTGATACCGAGGATCCATATGATTCCAACTGATATGCCATTTGAATTCAAAAGATTACAATAACCTGTGCGTTTATCATTTGCTGTTTGCTGGATGTTCATAAATAAGGCCCAGGGACAAACACTTCACGTTTGTGGTGTCAATTTGGAGGAATCATGTTATTCACATGGCCAACTTTATGTTGCCTGTCCCAGAGTCGGTACCCTCAACTGTTTATTTATTCATGCTCAAAATAGAAAAAACTAAAAATGTTGTTTATCAACCTGTTTTAGAGTAACCCATATAGACCCACCATAGTAAGATTACCCAATTCTTTTTTAATTTTTGGTTTTTACTCTTTGCTGATAAATATAATATAAACAATATTTCATCTGGTTGATTTCGGCTTTTAAATAGCTAGCAATTTAAAACATTTTATTGTTTCAATTGATGAACTTAATAATAATTTTTTTATTACCATGCTTTATACGTAGCGAAGCACATAGATTTAACTAAACTATGTAATGCATTTGTTCATCAATTAAATAGATTGATAGAAGAAGGAATCAAAATAATTTAACGTCTGAACCTTTTTTGCAATATTTAAAATATAAAGGGTGTCTCAAAATTAACGCAAGATTTGAATTAAATAGAAAACGCCGATGATAGTTATATTTTTATTGACTCGTAAAGTACATAGGATAGGGTTATGTATGGAATAACACATCGGACAAATAGCCTCCACGTCTTTGCATGCACATGCGCACTCTTTTGTTGAAATTTTCCATGACCATTCTGCATAAATGTGGCTGACTTTCGTTGATGCAGCGTTGAATCACCTCCTTTAATGCACGGGTAGTTGTGGGCTTGTTGACATAGACTTGTAATTTCAAATAACCCCATAAAAAGAAGTCTAATGGTCTTAAATCACACGATCTAGGAGGCCAATTTTGATCACCGAAACGAGAGAGTACACGACCTGGAAATGTCTCATGCAGTAATTGAATTGTTTCACGGGCTGTGTGACATGTGGCACCGTCTTGTTGAAACCACATATTGGACACATCAATATCATCCAATTTTGGCAGAAAGAACTGTGTAATCATGTCGCGATATCGAGCACCAGTAACAGTCACTGCTTGACCAGCATCATTTTCAAAAAAATATGGCCCAATTATGCCTCCAGCCCAAAATCCACACCATACAGTCACGCGTTGTGTATGCATTTGTTTTTCGACAATCACATCTAGGTTCTCCGAACCCCAAATGCGGCAATTTTGGCGATTGACAAAGCCATCAAGATGAAAATGTGCTTCATCGCTTAGGATGATTTTGCTCCAAAAATCAGGGTCCATTTGTTGATGTTCAATAATCCATTCAACGAACTCTCTTCTCTGTCCATGGTCATTAGGCTTCAATTGTTGTGTTAATTGAATTTTGTAAACATGAAGACACAGATCTTTGGTGAGTATACGCTGTAGAGAGGTTCTTGAAATTTGCAATTCTTGTCCACGACGTCGAATTGAGGTTCCTGGATTGTCAGCAACACTCTCACGCACTGCTTCGACATTCACATTTGAACGGCTTGTTTTTGGACGACCAGTGTGTTTGGGGTCTCCAACGGATCCAGTCTCCATGAATTTTTCAATTAATCTCTTCACAGTTGACGAAATTAAAACACTATTCCGACCATATTTTGTATGAAATTTTCGAACTGCAGCCGCCAAGCTATCACTATTTTTGAAATATTCTTTAATAATGAAGACACGTTGTTCTATCGTGTAACGCTCCATTTTTAATAACCCTATACTGTTAGCTGTCAAATTGCTTTTTTTTAGGGTTGCCAACACTTCACTGCACAAATGGCGGCAAATTCAAATCTTGCGTTAATTTTGGGACACCCTTTATTTATAACGCAAACACCCACTTCAAATATTTGTGTTCAAAACATTTTCTACGACGGAAAAGCTGCATGTGCTATAGTCAAATCTTCGTTAAAGTGTCTAAGTCATAGTAACAAAACGCCTTTTAAATTCATTCAATGAATGAGTACTATTTTGTTGTGTTGTGTGTCTCTCGGATTTCTGAGACTTTTTCATTAATGAACATTCTTAAGATCACTTCAATTTCACAACATTTATCAAGCGTAATTTAAAAAAAAATTGTCATCCACTGACGTAGTATTCCATATCAAATTTATAGATCACCTAGATAGAAGTACCTTTGCTATCTAGCTCATTCCAGTTTTTTGATCAAGTGTAAGCATTATTAAAAGGAATTAAATTAGCTACAAGTACCTACTTGCTCGGCTTAAACCCCTTCACTTTGATAATTATTAGCTTATCTCTGCAAACCAGCAAAAACCAAAGAGGCGAGGGAGATTCATATCGCATGGGTTTTCCAGTTAGGCTAAAAAGATAAACAAAAAAAAACTAATAAACTGACTTACATTTGAACGTATACCTTGACAATTCCCCCTCTCTCTATATTAATGCTAAGTTTTTCAAAACAAAAACTTTTTCAAAAGAAAGAGGTGGACCAAAGCACTTTAAGCAGTGGCGCTAGGATAAAACTTCAAAAAATTGTCCATAAACATTTATTTAAGTCTTATAATAGGAAAAAAACGTACTCATATTCGTACTCATAAAATTCGCATATCGCAGACGGAGCAATAAAAAGTTAGACGATACGCTATCGATAGGTCGGTCGTATCTTTTAGACTTTTGCACTTGCTTTCAGTTGATCTTGGCAAGCGCGACAAAACGGTTGAATTATTTGCTACCAAGTCGCACCTTTTATTCGTATAGTTAACTGAGTTTTTATTTTCTAATTGAAAATTTAGTTATAAACAAAAGCCAGTTACCTGCCATTGAAAATGTTGTAAGTTTATTTTTTGTTTAGTTATCAATTAAAGTTTTAAAATAGTATCACGTAAGCTTTACAAACAAATCGTCGAATATTGAACAATTTTTACACCTAATCATTTTGTTGTTGTTAAATATTTAGTATATTATACCTTCACGCAGCTATTTGTTGTTAAACAGTGTAATTATTATTATTTTTTACCGGTGATTTGTTTCGTTTCGTTTTTGCTTGTTTAACACTTTACGAACAAAAATCAAGTTAATTATTTTATACAATGGCCTTGCATTTATTATATAACTAATTATTATTGTTGTAAGAGAAGTCAGTGCTGAAACGTATGTAAGTTAAAAAGAGTGCTAATAGACATACGATGGTTTCAAGACTTTCTTAAATGTACGATGTTCGTAAAGAAAGTGTGTTCTCGAGTTTTCATCATATTGGATCTAATTTTTAAAAAAGGAAATGTAGTGTAATTTGTGAATAAGTGATAAGTGAAAACGGTTTAAAATCAAGGAATGAAAAAGACTTGAAAATTACAAAACTAAAATTGTTTTTCAGGTCTTATTATACAAATTCTAAACCATTTAATTTAAAAACAGACTACAGCTTCAAAAAAATTATCTTCGTATTGTACGGATTTTTAACTTCCCATAGGAAGTTATTGTAATGGGTCCGATTTGTCAAATTGAAAATTTTGACATTTCTCGACGTTTCAAGGTCCCTAGAGTCGAAATAAAAGATTTTTAAAACGATGTATGTGCGTGCGTGTTCGTACGTCCGTACGTTCGTGACGTTTTTTCGTCCTCCATAGCTCAAGAACCAGTAGAGGTATTGACTTCAAATAAATTTTGTTATACAGATAATAAGGCAGAAAGATGCAGAAAGGGCTCTCAAGAAAATTGCGTGGGTGGTTTTTTTACCATAGGAGTTTGAAAAAAAGGTGAACATTTTGGTTAACCCTGAATATCTTACGAACCAAAAACGCTAGAGACTTGAATTAAATTTTATATAATATATTGCAACGTGATATCAAAGAAGTATATTTTTGAAAAAAATCCATTTAACGTTTTTTTTTATAAATCAAAAAAACTGAAAAAAAAAATTTGTCACCTGTAAAATTTTACGACTAAAATATTATTTTATCTCCAAAACAACTTTGTACAACGAATAATAATGTTTTTGACATCTGATAAAATTTTGAAAAAAATCGAATTGACAGTTTTTTTATAAAAAATAAAAATCTAAAAAAAACATTACTCAAAGTTCGTAAAAATTGAATATCGATTCCAATATCTTTTCAAAAACTTGAAATTTAGGCTTCAAGCTTATTTTATCTTATAAGAAATATTGTTTTCAATATTAGGACAAATTTTGAGAAAAATCGAATTGACAGTTTTTTTTTTACAGAAAATAAAAACCTAAAAAAAAAATGTATAAAAGTTGGTAAAAATTGATTTTCGACTCGAATATCTTTTCAAAAATTGTAGATATTGGCTTTAAACTAATTTTATCTTTTAAGAAATATTGTTTTCAATATTAGGACAAATTTTGAAAAAGATCAAGTTGACAGTTTTCTTACAAAAAATTAAAAACCGAAAAAAAAATAAACAAAAGTTGGTAAAAAATTATTTTCGACTCAAATATCTTTTCAAAAATTTGAGATAATAGCTTCAAACTAATTTTACTTATAAAAATATTGTTTTCAACATTAGGACAAATTTTGAAAAAAATCGAATTGATAGTTTTCTTACAAAAAATTAAAAACAAAAAAAAAATTAACAAAAGTTGGTAAAAATGATTTTCGACTAAGATATCTTCTCAAAAATTTGAGATAATAGCTTCAAACTAATTTCACTTATAAAAAATAGTGTTTTCAACATTAGGACAAATTTTGAAAAAAATCGAATTGACAGTTTTCTTACAAAAAATTAAAAACCGAAAAAAAATTAACAAAAGTTGGTAAAAAATGATTTTCGACTAAAATATCTTCTCAAAAATTTGAGATAATAGCTTCAAACTAATTTTTACTTATAAGAAATATTGTTTTCAACATTAGGAAAAATTTTGAAAAAAATCGAATTGAAGGTTTTCTTGCAAAAAATTAAAAACCGAAAAAATTAACAAAAGTTGGTAAAAAATGATTTTCGACTCAAATATCTTTTTAAAAATTTGAGATAATAGCGTCAAACTAATTTTACTTATAAGTAATATTGTTTTCAACATTAGGACAAATTTTGAAAAAATCGAATTGAAGGTTTTCTTGCAAAAAATTAAAAACCGAAAAAAAAATTAATAAAAGTTGGAAAAAAATGATTTTCGTCTCGAATATCTTTTCAAAACTTTGAGATAATAGCTTCAAACTAATTTTACTTATAAAAAAATATTGTTTTCAACATTAGGACAAATTTTGAAAAAAATCGAATTGACAGTTTTCTTACAAAAAATTAAAAACCAAAAAAAAAATTAACAAAAGTTGGTAAAAAAAATTTTCGACTAAAATATCTTCTCAAAAATTTGAGATAATAGCTTCAAACTAATTTTTACTTATAAGAAATATTGTTTTCAATATTAGGAAAAATTTTGAAAAAAATCGAATTGAAGGTTTTCTTGCAAAAAATTAAAAACCGAAAAAAAAATTAATAAAAGTTGGAAAAAAATGATTTTCGACTAAGATATCTTCTCAAAAATTTGAGATAATAGCTTCAAACTAATTTTACTTATAAAAAAATATTGTTTTCAACATTAGGACAAATTTTGAGAAAAATCGAATTGACAGTTTTTTTTTACAGAAAATAAAAACCTAAAAAAAAAATGTATAAAAGTTGGTAAAAATTGATTTTCGACTCGAATATCTTTTCAAAACTTTGAGACACTTGCTTTAATTTACTTTAATCTTTCAACAAATATTGTTGTCAACATTTAGTTAAATTTTGAAAAAGATCGAGTTGACAGTTTTCTTACAAAAAATTAAAAACCGAAAAAAAATTAACAACTGTTGGAAAAAAATGATTTTCGACTAAGATATCTTCTCAAAAATTTGAGATAATAGCTTTAAACTAATTTCACTTATAAAAAATATTGTTTTCAACATTAGGACAAATTTTGAAAAAAATCGAATTGACAGTTTTCTTGCAAAAAATTAAAAACCGAAAAAAAAATTAATAAAAGTTGGAAAAAAATGATTTTCGACTAAGATATCTTCTCAAAAATTTGAGATAATAGCTTTAAACTAATTTCACTTATAAAAAATATTGTTTTCAACATTAGGACAAATTTTGAAAAAAATCGAATGGACAGTTTTCTTGCAAAAAATTAAAAACCGAAAAAAAATTAATAAAAGTTGGTAAAAATTGATTTTCGGCTCGAATATCTTTTCAAAAATTTGAGATAATAGCTTCAAATTAACTTTTACTTATAAGAAATATTGTTTTCAACATTCGATAAAATTTTGAAAAAAATTTTATTGACAGTTTTTTTTAACAGAAAATAAAAACCAAAAAAAAAATTATAAAAGTTGGTAAAAAATTATTTTCGACTCAAATATCTTTTCAAAAATTGTAGATATTGGCTTTAAACTAATTTTATCTTTTAAGAAATATTGTTTTCAACATTAGGACAAATTTTGAAAAAAATCGAATTGACAGTTTTCTTACAAAAAATTAAAAACCAAAAAAAAATTAACAAAAGTTGGTAAAAATGATTTTCGACTAAAATATCTACTCAAAAATTTGAGATAATAGCTTCAAACTAATTTTTACTTATAAGAAATATTGTTTTCAACATTAGGACAAATTTTGAGAAAAATCGAATTGACAGTTTTTTTTACAAAAAATAAAAACCTAAAAAAAAATGAATAAAAGTTGGTAAAAATTTACTTTCGACTCAAACAGCTTTTCAAAACTTAAAAATATTGGCTTCAAACTTATTTTATTTCACAGAAAATATTGTTTTCGATATTCAGTAATTTTTATATAAAAAATCCAACAATCCGTTTTTTCAAAAAAAAAAATGAAATTTACAAAAAATAGTACGCAAATTTGGTAAAAATTGATACGAGTACATACAGAGAAACTTTTAAGCAAGACAAATCGACAGACGTGGTGGGAAGTTATCAGTGTGGGTCGCATCCCAGCCTCTTTTTTAAATTAGTGTTCCAATGACAAAGCGCAAATCGTTTTTTTTTTTTCGCATACCACGGAAGTGACTATTTCACACTTAATTTAATTTTTTTGTAAAAAAAACAGTTTATAGATTCGCATCAGAAATATTTATAACAATAAAAAGTTTTAACTAAATTCACAATAAATTAATTGTTTTTTTTTTGTACAGAATAAAATTCAACAAAAAGACTGTAATATGGGTTGTGATAGCTGCTATAGTTGTTGCTGGTATAGTTCTTGGATTAGTTTTTGGCCTAAAGGGTTCGTCGACCTCCGTTGACGCTGCTAGTTCAATTCGACGTGCAGCTGTTGTCTCGAATGGACTAGGATGTGCTCCTATTGGAAGGTTGTATATTTTGTTGTTAATTAATTTGTTGCCTTTTAAAATAGTGTTAACGTTTAAAAAATTCCCTTACAAATAGTTCCATGATTGATGATGGTGGATCGGCCGTAGATGCTGCTATAGCAACATTACTTTGTGAAGGAATAATGTTACCACATAGTATGGGAATTGGTGGTGGATTTTTTGCAACAATTTATAATCGAACAACAAAAACAATTGAAACACTTAATGCACGTGAATCAGCACCTTTAGCTGCCACAGAAGGAATGTTTATCAATAAGACTATAACAGGTATGATTAAAAAATAACTACTCTAAGAACGCATTTCATTTATCTTTTAATTGTTGTGTTTTTTGTATTTCGTAAACAAAATTAAACTTGAAAGTAGGTAGGTTATAAAGGAGGTTTCTATTTTTTAAGACTCCTATTCTTATCTTAATTTAAAAGTATTTATTGGTCTATTTTAACATAGATATAAACTAAAAATAAGTATTTTTGAAATGTTGAAATTAAAACATCATTGAATATCATTTTGGAGACTTTTTTTTAAATCAGTGGTGTATTCGTTTTTGAACAATTTTTAACTATTTTTGTTGTGCCAAACAATATTATTAAAGTATCACTGTTACACTTTGTTGGAATTTATTAGAATCATTTAGGAATGATAATTGCTAGAAATTGTTGATCTGTCAATCTACTATTATCAAAATTGAAAAACAAAATATTTGTATGACTGCAAATCGCAAAATAAATAACGAAACAAAAATTGAAGCTGCTCTGAACTTCCTTAAGAATTAAAGCTGTGAGCAGTCATTAATTGAACTAATAGAATTGAAAATTTTAATGTCGGAGGAGTTTTTTATAACGGATGTTATGTCATTTATATATAAGATAAATAATAAAGGACCTAAATGGCTACCCTGTGGAACACCAGAGTTCACGTAAAATTGGTCGGAGAATTCATTTCTGAATATAACGCTATAACTTCTGTTCTTAAGATAAGATGAAATCCACTTCAAGAATTAGTCGTTAAACCCTAAGGCCTTAAGTTTATGGACAAAGGCCTTACTGAAATCTTTGAATACGCAATCTACTTACTTACGATCTTCGAAGGAGTCAAGGCAAGAAGAAGTGAAGTGAAGTAGTTTTGTAATTGTTGATTTATTCTGGACGAAACCATGTTGATTTTCACATACTCGTACTATTGAATTACAATTAAAGGATAACATCTTACAGGTAATGGACTCAAATAGTTTGGGAATAACGGAAAGTTTGGCAATCAGCCGGTAATTCTTTATTTCATTCTTAGACCCTTTTTTATGAATCGGAGTTATAAATGCACTTTTCCATAATAGGGGGAAAATTGAGCTTCTAAGAGATTCATTGAACAAAACAAACAGAGGGTTTGATAAATTAGACACACATTTTTTAAAAACACATGATGGTACTCCATCAGGGCCAGGGTGAAAACGGTCATCAAGTTCTGAGAGCTTGTTTGAGCTCAAAGATGTAGCAAATACATCTACGGGATTTCGAAATCACCGGAATACCAACTGGGAGCGTTATAGGGAGGTACTAGCACAACTGCTTAATCATAACCTTCTTAAAAGCTCCTCCAGTAAAGATGAACTAGACCTTTCTGTAAATCATCTCACCGAAGCCTTAAATGAATCAATGAGATCTTCATGCCCTGTAACCATTTTAAAGGGTAAAAAGAAACCTCATTGGTGGCATAAAGAATTAGAACCATTCAGAAAGAGCTGTCGTAAACTCTTCAATAGATCTAAGTACACTAGATCTCCTTCTGACTGGGACTTATACAAACAAGCTCTAAAGCAATATAAAAAAGAATTAAGAAAGAGTAAGAGGTCTTCTTGGAGAAATTTTTGTGGTAAAATAGAAAATACTTCAGAAGCCTCAAGACTCAGGAAAATTCTCTCAAAAAGTCCAACAATACCTAGTGCTTTAAAGACAGAAACAGGCACATGGACTATCACAGATGAAGAATCTCTTAACCTGTTATTAGACACCCACTTTCCAGGTAGTTCTAACATACTCAACGACTTAACATCAGAGTCTCAAGCTTCTACAAGCGATTTAGTTGATCTAATAACGCGGGAAAAACTGCAATGGGCCATAGACAGCTTTGATCCATATAAATCTCCAGGACCAGATGGAATCATTCCGGCCGAACTACAAAAATGCTCAGACATGATTATTCCACCATTGGAAATCATTCTGACAAGCTGTGTAAGGTTGAGATATATTCCCAAAGCCTGGAGAATGGCAAAAGTAGTCTTCATTCCCAAAGCAGGGAAACCCTCACACGTTAACCCTAAAGATCTACGACCAATCAGCCTATCATCCTTCCTTCTTAAAACCTTGGAAAGATTGATTGAAATTTATATCAGACATAATTTAAAACCATGTCTCATTTCCACAGCTCAACATGCTTACTCTAAGGGAAAATCAGTAGAATCAGCACTTCACTCACTGGTACGTACTATTGAACATTCCCTCGAATACAAAGAATATAACCTGGTAGCGTTCCTAGATATTGAAGGAGCTTTCAACAACGTCAGTTACCAGGCGATCACAACAGCAATGGATAAGCTGAAATTAGAGAAGTCACTCATAGATCTTATAAGTCTCATGCTCAAAAGCAGGACAATAATTTCTAACATGAGAAGTTTTACTACCACCAGATCGGTGAATCGGGGCACTCCCCAAGGTGGAGTCCTTTCGCCTCTTTTATGGAACATGGTAGTAAACGACTTACTTACAACATTGGAAACAGAAGGTTTCAAGGTGATTGCCTACGCTGATGACGTTGCGATATCCGTATCTGGGAAGCACCCCCAAGTTCTCTCGGAACTCCTACAAAATGCCCTAAACAGGCTAACTAAATGGGCTAATCAATGTGGATTGGACGTCAACCCACACAAAACAGAATTAATACTCTTCTCGAGAAGATATAAAATTCCTCAGATTAGCCCACCAAAGATTAAAGGAATACCATTAAGCTTTTCCGACCAAGCTAAATATTTGGGCCTCATTTTAGACAAAAAACTAAATTGGAAGGCAAATATTGATGAAAGAGTCAAAAAGGCTACTGTAGCGCTTTTTACTTGTAAAAAGGCCATAGGATCAAAATGGGGCTTCTCCCCAAAAATAACCCACTGGCTATACACTTCGGTAATCAGGCCGATACTCATTTATGGAGCCGTCGTATGGTGGACCGCACTGGATAAGATGGTAAATCTAAATAAACTCATTAAAGTCCAGCGGTCAGCAGGTATGTGCATCACAGGAGCACTTCGCACAACACCAACTGCAGCACTGGAAGTGCTTTTAAACCTAACACCACTTGACATCTTCTCTAAAAAGGTGGCTGCCAACTCATGTGTAAGGCTTAGAGCCACCTCTCAATGGACCAGTAACAATACTGGACATACAACCATTCTAGATAATTTCAGATCTATCCCAGATCGCTTAGACTATACCACCCCAAAAATGGTATTTGGTAAAAGATTCCATGTGTCCATCCCTTCAAGATCCTCCTGGGAAGAAGAGGGACCCCTGGAAGACGATGCGGTACACTTCTACACTGACGGTTCAAAGACCGATCACGGAGTTGGAAGTGGTATCTTTTCAGAACAACTGAATCTCAGTCTATCCTATAGACTTCCCAATCAATGTAGTGTGTTCCAGGCAGAAGTAATGGCGATAAAAGAAGCACTATCCTGGCTCAAAGAAAACGTTATATCTTGTAAGGATATACGTATCTTCTCGGACAGCCAAGCCGCTCTTAAATCTCTCGCGTCTGTCTCCACAAACTCTCGAACAGTCCACGATTGTCAATCATCTCTGAAGGAGATGACGGAACAGTTTAACATTCACCTCATTTGGGTGCCGGGCCACAGAGACATTCCGGGAAATTGCAAAGCCGATGAGCTCGCCAAAAACGGAACACTTCTGCCTTATGTTAGACAAAAACATAACATAGGAACACCACTTGCTACATGCAAATATCTTCTCAAGCAATATGCTTTAGAAACAACAAATACTAGATGGTCACGAAGTACCACCTGCCTGGCAACCAAGCAAATATGGCCAAGTATTGACTTAAAACGGTCAAAAGGCTTGATATCACTAAGCAGACAAAGTATAAGCTCTACAATTGGAGTAATAACGGGACACTGCCTCATAGGTAGACATGCTCTGAGGCTAGGGGTCTACACAAATGACTTCTGTAGAAGCTGCATGGACGAGGAGGAAGAGGAAACAGTCCAACACCTTCTATGTACATGTCCAGCACTCTCCAGTAGAAGGAATTACTTTCTCGGTAATCCCTTCTTCGATAATACCAGTGAACTGGCAAATATTGACACAAAACGTCTCTCTAACTTTATTAAAAGCACAAAATGGTTTGTTTAAATTCATTACTCCCATGAGTAACCTCATTAGTGGTATCACAATGGACCCTTGAGGTCTACGTGTGTCAATGATATCTAGACAGCCACTCTAACCTAACCTAACCTAAGTTCTGAGACACAACGAACAATTGAATCCTCACATATTGTCAAGTCAAGTGAGAATAGAATATTGGAGTAGTCAATGAAAATATTTTTAAGTTCGGAGTAAATCCTAAAGTCTTCTTCTGCTTTAGTTTTACGAGATGACTTCATCATTGGACTCAAATCTTTTTCCACCAAGCCATTTTTTCAGGTTTGGGAACAAGAAGTAGTCGCTCCGAGTGAAATCTGGAAAATAGGGTGGATGAGGGAGCAATTCATAGTCTCCCTTGAGCTCTATACTCTTTGTCCAACGCTTCTCCAATTTTTGTATCCCTTCTAAAAAAATGATTTGTCGAGGTCCTCAAAATAGGCATTTGTTTGCGAGATGACTTCATCATTGGACTCAAATCTTTTTCCACCAAGCCATTTTTTCAGGTTTGGGAACAAGAAGTAGTCGCTCGGAGCCAAATCTGGGGAATAGGATTTTTGCCAAGGCAACTGCACATGTGTGCACCCTTCCATTGCCTTGGTGGAAAAGAACTTTTTTTTTCAAATCGTCATTGAATCGGTCCAATAAGTTGGCATAATATTCTTCATTGATTGTTCTTCCCTTTTGAAGGTAGTCAATGTGGATTAACCCGCGTGCATCACAAAAAATAGTCGCCATAACTTTAATGGCTGACAAACCCACCTTGGCCTTCTTTGGCGCCGATTCACCCTTAGAAACCTACTGTTTTGACTGTTCTTTGGTCTCTGGTATGTTGTGATGGATCTATGTTTCGTCCACATTTACAAAACGACGCAAAAACTCCTCCATATTGCGATTAAGCAAACAACGCCAAACCTTTCTGCGAAGTTGTTACACGATTGTGTTTGTGGTCAACTGTGAGCAAACGCGGCACCCATCTTGCGGAAAGCTTTATCATGCCCAAGTGTATCATTAAAAATTGAAACCACTGCACTCGCACTTTCAATCTTCGGTCGGCCAACACCATATCGTGGATTTTTTCGATTGTTTCGGGTGAAGAGACCTCAACTGGGCGTCGAGGACGTTCGGCATCTTCAGTACTTGAACGGCCACAAAAAAATTCAGTAAACCACTGATAACTTCCCATCACGTCTATCGATTTGTCTTGCTTAAAAGTTTGAAGGTTTTCGTGCTGGGTTAAGAAAATTGTTAGTTGAATTATTCTTACAAATTTTAAAATTACCAACAATATTTTTCATATAAAGAAAGTTTGAAAATCTAGTTTTGTTAAATAGATTTTCAGTCGAAAATCAATTTTTATTAACTTTTGTTAAATTTTCTTTTAAGTTTTTATTTTTCGTAAAAATCAAAATTTTACTAAACGTTGATAACAAATTTTTTTAAAAGATAAAAGCAGTTTAAAGCCAATATCTTAAAGTTTTGAAAAGATATTTGAGTCGAAAATCAATTTTTATTAACTTTTGTTAAATTTTCTTTTAAGTTTTTACTTTTTGTAAAAAAATCTGTTAAATCGATTTTTCTCAAAATTTTACTGAAAACAATATTTTGTAATAGGTAAAAGTAGCTAAAAGCCAAAATCTCAAAGATTTGAAAAGATGTTTGTGTCGAAAATCAATTTTTACCAACTTTGAGTAATGTTTTTTTAGATTTTTATTTTTTATAAAAAAAACTGTCAATTCGATTTTTCTCAAAATTTTACCAGATTTTAAAAACTTTAGTTTTCGTTGCACAAAATTATTTTGGAGATAAAATCATTTTGTATTCGTAAAATTTTCGAGCTGTCAAATATTTTTTTCAGTTTTATTGATTTATAAAAACCGTTAATCGGATTTTTTTTTCAAAAATATATTTGTTTGGTATCACGTTACGATACATTAAATATAATTTAATTCAAGTCTCTAGCGTTTCTGGTTTGTGAGATATTTTGGATTAACCGTAATTTCCACCTTTTTTTAAACTACTATGGTAAAAAAACCGCCCACGCAATTTTCTTGAGAGCCCTTTCTGCGTCTTTCTGCATTATTATCTGTATAACAAAATTTATTTGATATCTCTTCTGGTTCTTGAGCTATGGACAACAAAAAAAAAATATCGAGTATGTACAGACGTACAGAGGTACGTTCACACACACGCACAGACATCTTTATAAAAATCTTTTTTTTTACACTAGGAAAATCGGAACCATTACAATAACTTCTTATGGGAAGTTAACAATGTTTTGTTTAATATTTTTAAAGACATGCTATAAAAAATGGCAAATGGTGTCAGCAAAACGGCCACAACTCTAACAGTTGAAGCATCATACCTCTTGCATGGAATTTGTATGACCAATTCGCACATTTGCTGTGTTTGTCACAAAATGTTGGTGGTCAATTTTTATCTCTTCTTCGAGAAGTAATAAAATAAGTTTCCTTTATCTTACGAAATTGCGGTTGTGCAAAATGCTTACCATTTTTATAGTGAGTTCTAACAATTTCAATACTTATAAAATATTATTAGAAAATAACAGCTTTTAAAAAGAAACCTCTTATTGGAAAGCCTCACAAATCCTTTTTTTTACTCTTTAAAATAATTTTTTAAATCATTAAAAACTTTTTAAAGACACGAAATGGTGAGAATTTCTAGCAAAGAATGTGGCTAGATAAGGTAAGACCTTAAAAGCCTTTTATCATGATAAATATGGCCCTTGATTAAAAAGATGATTTTACTGATTTTAATCGAGTTGGACATTATATTATCTCAGAGAATTATAAGATCTCAGATAATACGATACCAAATAAAACTCTCAATGTAGGAATTAATACCGATATCTTTTCTATATGGTCCTATAATTGTACAATACTCATTCCGGACGTGACAGTGTTGTTAAAAATATGATTTTGAAAATTCTAATCGACTTAACATAATACGTATTATCAATTAAATCACAAAAACAGTTTTTTTTTAACGATGAATTGGCAAGTTTTAATCTTTTCCAACATTATAATATCTAAACCTAAATTAACTCAAAGCATTAAGTGGATTTATACACCAAATGATGGAAGAATTTTCTACTATGTTCGAGAGTGAATAGACGCATTTTAATTATCTTCTCTGGCAAAAGTCTTTAAA
Organism: Eupeodes corollae; assembly: GCF_945859685.1. NCBI lineage: Eukaryota > Metazoa > Arthropoda > Insecta > Diptera > Syrphidae > Eupeodes > Eupeodes corollae. The sequence continues at coordinate 45,361,276 of NC_079148.1, forward strand.
CGCGTGCATTTACCAGTTAAATAAACCAATATTGTGCGGAAACATAAGCATTTGTATTTTGTTTTGTTTAAACAATTAAATTAAAAATTAAACAATTTATTCTCACTTCAATAAAGAGAAAAAAAGTAAAAATAATTTGCACATACCCAATTGTTTCCCGCCATTTTGTTTTTGTATCGAAATTATATATGGTGCACGATGTCGAGTTCGTCTTCAGCTAAAACCAGGTCGAACTTAAACCGAGACCATCAGCAACTTCAAGCACCAACTAGAACACCCGTCGATAGGTGAAATAAGGCAAAGAAACCGATATCTCTTCCGCACTACCACCTAATGTGAATTCACCAAAAACAAGTAAATCTGACGTTTCTAATGCGAAACTTTCCGAAAGTGGATCAACTGAGGCAACCCCAAGGCCCAAGGAAACACGGCACTGAATCTCCCGGAACTTCAACTGGGTTACAACCTTGCCAACACCAATTAATCACTCCCGTTAAATCATGGTTCTGTCAAGAAACTCTTCAAACCGGATTAGCAAAACGAACCGAAAATATAATTGCATTTTTCAGGGAAGAGTTACAAAAAATTCGAAATGAATAACTAAGAAAAGTTCATGACATGGAAAAACGATTAAACGATCACGTTAATAACATTAGCTTAGCCATTTCGAATTTGACTCAGAGGACCGAAAATTTAGTTAAGAACGAAATTTAACAGTTAAGGAAGCGTTATGAAGTTCTGGAGAAGAAAGAATATCTGACTGACGCTTTTATCTTTGGTATTCCTAAGCTCTGGAATGAGAACCTGCATAGCATTTTCGACAAGCTTTGCAACTGGATTGAATTACCAACGCCCGCTTTGAAGAGCATTTTTCGAACAACCCTCCGTAATCAAAATGACGACCCTTCTGTCATCCGCCAATAAACAGTGTGGGTGAGAGAAGTACCATGTTAAAGGCACTTGCTAGCTATCGCAAGAAATCAAAGCGGCCGATCTCGTTGCATGATCTCGGATTGAATTCTAATGCTAGCGTCTTTGTGAACGAGAGCTTGTCTCAAAAAAATCGAACACTTCTTCAACACGCAGTGAGCATGAAGGAGAAAAATTTATTATTCTCTGTGTGCACACACCTTGGTTCTGTGCTCATCAAATTAACTGAGAACGGGAGAAGCTTGGCTATTGATGACTTCAACATCTTTTTTTCTTCTTATGCAGCAAAGCTTTTGCACTCATACTTAACCGATCGTCAGCAATGTTAGGCTATGGGAAGCCAGTTGTCGTCATATCTTGCAGTCCCTGCAGGAGTGCTACAGGGTTCCATTTTTGGGCCGCTATTATTTTCGCTATATGTCAATGAAATACCTCATCTAGTTAAGTCCTGCAACGTTCATATATTCGCAGACGACGTCCAATTATGCATATCCAGTCCGTTAGATGGGCTCTAAAGCATAACCTTTCTTTCAACCCGGGAAGTCAAAGACACTATGCATTTACAACGCATTTTAGATACGTCAAGTTTTCCACCAGTTCGACTCGGTAGATCAACCATTGACTATGTGCATTCTGCCAGGAACCTAGGGCTGATCATGCAGCTACTACAATTGATAAACTATATAGTGCTTTGCGTCTATTATGGTCAACCCAAAAGTATGATCCTGTCAAAACTAAGATGTTGCTTGTCAAAGCACTCCTGCTACCCATTTTGTTGTACGGATTTGAAGTTTTCTGAAGTTTTTAGAAAGATGGCTTTAAAACAATGAAAGAAGAAGGAATAAAGACTGATGGCTATTTTTTCTATCTATAGTTTTTGAAAGTCTGATAAGTAACCAGATAAAATATTATATTAAAGACAAGCAATTATTGAATCCTTTGCAATCTGGATTTTGGTCTGGACATAGTTGTGTTTCAGCTTTACTCAATGTATCTTTTGACATTATATAACCTAACTTGACTCATCAAAGCCATTTGACTGTGTAAACCATAATCTTCTCTGTGATAAATTGACGACCCTATTTAGCTCCTCTGACACAACTAAAAAACTTATTTACTCATATTTGTCCAATCGTATGCAAGCCGTAATCTTGTAATGGTAGAATGTCCTCGTTTCTCCCTGTTAATAATGATGTTCCTCAAGGATCAATCCTTGGACCTTTACTGTTTTCATTGTTCATTAATGATCCACCCTCTGTTTTGTCTTACTGTCAGTTTCATATCAATGCAGAGATGTCCAATAGTTTTCCTGAGATGATGCTTAAGGATGCAATATCTGAAATGAACACTGATTTACAGGCTATATATGATTGGTCGACACGGAACGGACTTAAACTCAATCCTGAAAAAACGAAAGCTCTCCCAATTTCAATAAACAAACCAAACCCAGATAATTTTCCTCCTGTTATGTTGAATAATTTTATTATTGATTATGATGCCAAAGTTAGAAATTTAGGTTTGGTCTTTAACAGCAGATTAACTTGGAAGAACCATGTCGATACAGTTGTGTCAAAGATTTATGTTTCACTTAGAGAACTATCTGTTACTAAATCTGTACTACCTACCCATATTTAATTGAAGCTATTGAAAGCACTTGTCCCACCTATAATAACATACGGTTGTGAGCTGTTTGCTGATCTTACTTCTCAATCAGCTCACAAATTAAAGGTGGCATTTAATGCAATAGCTCGGTTTGTTTTTAACCTACGTATGTAGGTTCCATCATGTCTCTTTGCAAGCTCGTCAGCTTTTCAATTGCGATAGCTTTTTTCAAATATCGTTGTTGTATTTTACTCTTCAAATTGATTGTTAAAAAGACTCCAAATTATCTATGTAACAGACTTAGTTTTTGTGTTTCTAGCCGTTCCATATTATTGCGCTCGTCTAACATTATGGCTGAAACACAAACACGCTTTAGCTTCGGCTTCGCCTGACGTTTACGAGTTCAGCCATAGGAATTCAATGCATGCTATCACAATGTAGCTTCGACCTCACGTTTTGTTTGACAATCGTAAGGAAAAGAATGTAATGTAACGTAATGTGACTCCAAACGGAAGCTCTAGTTCAATTTTCTGCATATTTGCTTTGTCTGACAGCTCATCAGCAGTAAAAAAATGTCAACAAACAAAATATTTGCTCTTTGGAGGGATGAAATAATAGAAATGTCATTCAAAGCAACCTCGAAGCAGGCCTAACGTAACGCAGACGAAGCCGAAGCTGAAGCGTGTATGTGTTTCAGCCATTACGATTTCAGCCATAGGAATTCAATGCATGCTATCAGAATGGAGCTTCGACCTCACGTTTCGATTGACAATCGTAAGGAAAAGAACGTAATGTAACGTAATGTGGCTCCAAACGGAAGCTCTAGTTCAATTATCTGAACATTTGATTTGTCTGACAGCTCAAAAGCTGTAAAAAATGTCAACAAACAAAATATTTGCTCTTTGGAGGGATGAAATGATAGAAATGTCATTCAAAACAACCTCCAAGCAAGCCCACCGTAAGGCAGACGAAGCCGAAGCGTGTTTGTGATTTTTCGTTCACGCTGTTGGACTGTGGAATAACCTTCTCAGTCACATGAGGGCTAGAATCGAAAACAGAAAGTTTCAAGCAATTTGTTTTGAATATTTCTCAAACTTGAACTGAACATACATTTAAATTAATCAGTTACTTGCGTCTTGATTCAGATAATTTAATTAACATATCTTTTGTTTTTTGTTTTTATCTGAAATCTTTAATTCTTAATTTCAGTCCATTTTGAATGAAATTTTAATAAATTTTTTGTTAATTTTGTTCTGACACGTTTTTTTTATTGTATTTTAAATCAATGTTTTATAACCTATACTATTTTTAAGTTTAACTTGATGTACAGCTGACATATGTACATTTGTATATAAACATCAAAATATCAAATAATATTATTATGTAAGCAATTTCAAATTTTATTTAATAATAACATATAATTCCTAACAATATTATCACATGTACATTAAAGCACTTAGATAACACTGTGCCAATATTATACTTTTTTATTAAGTATTGCACTAAAAATATTTTCTTAACAAAACTAAATTGATACAAAAACAATTAAAGTAAACATCCTATTTTTAACATTTGCATTTCAATACAATTTCTATAATTATGAGTACGTACGTAAAAGTAATCTCCAAATGCTAAAACCAACCAACTTTATTGTTTTCTTATATTATTTAAACAATTGCGCTTGAGTTCAAAGTATGTGCAAAAATAAAAACTATAAATTAATAATAATTATCTTTTCGTTGATAATGGTTGTAAGGCTTTAAAAATAAAACAAGTTCAAAATAAAATAATATACAATAATTTATGCATCCATAATTTAACCTTTCGAAGATATTTTATAAAGAAAACAACCTCACGAACAAAGATGAATACAAATACACAATTATTATAAAAATTCCCAAATTTTGTATTTTAAGTTATTTGCGGTTTTTAATTTGATGTTTAGCCTTCCTTTTTTTTTTATTACCTATTCATTAAGAAATTAAATATCCAAACACAATTTAATACTTCTGTTGTAAATGTATTAAAAATTACCACCCTCGTTAATCATACATTAACTCTTTGATAAAATATTGATTAGATAAAATCAGCGAAATTTGTTCAGCAGGTTTTAATAATGCACAGTACATTCGCAATATTAATGGTAATAATATCATTGAATGAAAATATTGTTCGTATTCAACAAAATGTCTTAGATTTATAATTTATATACCGACTTTGGTCTTATGTGTTTGCTGTTAGCTTCGAGGCTTTTATTAGGTATCAGTAAAATCCAGTAGCAAAAATCGAAACAGGAGGGATCTGAAATATTTTACTGATAAATTAACTAATAACCAAGAGCTTCACACCTCCTTTCCGCTGCTGGTTTTATCAGTAATTTTTTAGGGGCCAGGTATAGCTATCATTGAAGTCAATCCGTAAAATAATTGAATGGATATTTGACTATGTTTCCCTTTGATTAGATTGTAGATTGGAAATCATACAAAGATTTTTTTTTCAGGACAAAAAGTGGACTTAAGCAGTACTTTTTCACTAAAATGTATTGTTTTATTTTCCGGACGGAAAATCATTTTCCTGAACAGCTGATGGTTGCATGTTCAAAAGTGAAACGAATCGTTGCACTGATTTAAACGGTGATTTTTTAAGAGCTTAAAAACTTTTTTAAACAAAAAAAACGCATACAATTTACAAAATCTCATCGATTCTTTATTTGAAACGTTAGATTTAAATGTTGACCGCGGCTGCGTCTTAGGTGGTCCATTCGGAAAGTCCAACTTTGGGTAACTTTTTCGATCATTTCGGCCGGAATAGCCCGAATTTCTTCGGAAATGTTGTCTTCCAAAGCTGGAATAGTTGCTGGCTTATTTGTGTAGACTTTAGACTTGACGTAGCCCCACAAAAAATAGTCTAAAGGCGTCAAATTGCATGATCTTGGTGGCCAATTTACCGGTCCATTCCTTGAGATGAATTGTTTTTCGAAGTTTTCCCTCAAAATGGCCATAGAATCGCGAGCTGTGTGGCATGTAGCGCCATCTTGTTGAAACCACATGTCAACCAAGTTCAGTTCTTCCATTTTTGGCAACAAAAAGTTTGTTAGCATTGAACGATAGCGATCGCCATTCACCGTAACGTTGCGTCCAACAGCATCTTTGAAAAAAACGGTCCAATGATTCCACCAGCGTGCAAACCACACCAAACAGTGCATTTTTCGGGATGCATGGGCATTTCTTGAACGGCTTCTGGTTGCTCTTCACTCTAAATGCGGCAATTTTGCTTATTTACGTAGCCATTCAACCAGAAATGAGCCTCATCGCTGAACAAAATTTGTCGATAAAAAAGCGGATTTTCTGCCAACTTTTCTAGGGCCCATTCACTGAAAATTCGACGTTGTGGCAGATCGTTCGGCTTCAGTTCTTGCACGAGCTGTATTTTATACGGTTTTACACCAAGATCTTTGCGTAAAATCTTCCATGTGGTCGAATAACACAAACCCAATTGCTGCGAACGGCGACGAATCGACATTTCACGGTCTTCAGCAACACTCTCAGAAACAGACGCAATATTCTCTTCTGTACGCACTGTACGCAATCGTGTGGTTGGTTTAATGTCCAATAAAGTAAACTGAGTACGAAACTTGGTCACAATCGCATTAATTGTTTGCTCACTTGGTCGATTATGTAGACCATAAATCGGACGTAAAGCGCGAAACACATTTCGAACCGAACACTGATTTTGGTAATAAAATTCAATGATTTGCAAGCGTTGCTCGTTAGTAAGTCTATTCATGATGAAATGTCAAAGCATACTGAGCATCTTTCTCTTTGACACCATGTCTGAAATCCCGCGTGATCTGTCAAATACTAATGCATGAAAATCCTAACCTAAAAAAAATCACCCTTTATATTCCAATAACCGATTTCTGTCATTAAACAAATTTGGGGGCATTGAAATCATTAAATATTTTTCAATGATAGATGCGAACAAATTCCAATGATTGGTTTCAATGATAAAAAGCAATGATAGTTATAATTGGCACCTTAGAGTTATAGCTATCACTGAAATCAATCCGCGAAAATTTTTAAAGTGATATTTGACTATGTTTCCTTCGATTATAAATGAAACTTGTATATTAATCGATCGGAAATCAACCAAAGAATTTTTGAGAAAGAAAAGAGTAATTCCTCATTTGTTTGTCTCTAAAAATGATTTTTTTTATTTTCCGGACGGAAATTCGATTTCCTGAACAGCTGATTCTTTTATGTTCAAAAGTGAAACGAATCATTAAACTGATTTGTGTTCCAATTTCACACAACTCCAATGACAGATTTCTGTCAGTAAAAGTTTTTCGGTGGATTTCAATTAGGAATTTTTTTTCAATGACAGAAATTTGTAATGACGACCTGTCAAGAAAGTTCCAATGTTTGTTTTCAATGATGAAAACCAATGGGCAGGTTCAGCCAACATAAGGGACTTCATTTGCAGTCAACTTCATTCTTTGAACGTAAATTTTGACCGAGGCAGCTAGTGAGTTTTTCAAGCGCAATGAATTTCAAATTCAGAACTTTATTTAGCAAATATCTACTTTAAGTTTATAGCACAAAAAGTACCAACAAAATTACTGTCTTCAAAACACTCCTCAGGCAAGCTACAAGTCCACCACGATTTGTATTTTGTATTGTGAAGAAATATTAGTTATTTCTTTTCTAAATTGACAAGAAATCATTTTACAGAAAGCATTAAATAAAGTTGTGCAGAAAATAAATAAATCATAGAGTAATAAAGTTCAGCTTTCAGTTGAATTTTTATTTTTTTTTTACTAGAAGAAATATTCACAAGACACTTGGCAGTATTCGACAACAAGTAGTGTGCGACTCTTAACCACTAAAACCACCTCTTCATCAGGACCAATCTTAAAGGATCGACTTCCGATTTTTCTTTCTTAACTTTGTACAATCACTTTGGGGGAAGTTTAAACTTTTAATACTTTCCCATGTTTTTTAGACCATAAGCTCATGAGGCTTGATTCTTCTTAATCTCCGAACATGGTTTCGTATTTGTTAACAACTTCTGTAACCATTTCTATTTGTAAGTCAAGATGGAGATCGGTATTTCTTACGTACCAAGGTGCATTAACTATTCCACGAAGGACTTTGTTTTGGAATTTTTGGATGATTTCGTTATTTGTTTTTTTTGTACAGCCCCATAATTGGATTCCATACAGCATTATTTTATTTTGGATTGATAAACCAGTACATTTTTCTTAATTTCAAGTTTAGTTCTTCTCTTTTCTTTTTGATGTGCTCTTTCCAATTTAGCTTTGCATCCAAAGTCATTCCAAGGTATTTGGCCGTTTTGGCGTATTCAGTTGAATGAAAAAACATTATCAACTGTCATTTTGATTGAAGTAGACTTGACTTGATAGTTAGGGAGATTTTTCTTTATTAACTTTCCAGTCAACTTTCCATTAAAGTTGCCTTAATTGAAAGGTAATTTTTTGGCAGCTAGCCAATCAGATACTAGAAACTTGCCAAATGATAGCTATAACCGGCTCCTTAACTGATGAATCGGAACAGTAAAAAATGGGAACACCATCAGTAAAACGAAATGGTATTTTGCTGGCATTTTGGAGTAAGGCGCCAGTTATAGCTATCATTGGTTTTCATCATTAAAAAGAAACATTGGAATTTGTTTGGCAGGTCGTTTATAGCTATCATTCAAAATTTCTATCATTTAAAATAATTTCCTGATTGAAAAACAACGAAATTGGGACACAAACATTGGAATATTTCATTTCAATTTTAAACATTAAAGTATCAGCTGTTCAGGAAAATTAATTTTCGTCCGGAAAATAGAAAAATACATTTTTAGAGAAGAATAAATGCAAATACATTTTTTTTCTCATAAAAATTCTTTGCTTCATTTCTAATTAAAGGGAAACACCGTCAAATATCGATTCAAATATTTTCCGGATCGATTTCAATGATAGCTATAACTAGCCCCTAAGTTTAGTACATATTTAATTTCCTTCTTAATTCTACATTAGAATTATTTTTTTGCAATTTGTCTTTTGGTAAAAATAAAGCTGCAATGTTCAAAAATGAAAAACAAACATTATAGCGGTGAATTTTAGTGATAGTTATAATCGGCCTTTTAAGCTGGATCAGACCAAGAATTTATTTTTCTTTACATGAATAAAAAGAACTAACATGGAAAAAATACTATTATTCCATTTTTGTTAATGTAGCTTTAATTTACAAAATAATGTTTAAGAATAAGTTTTTTTATTAACAACTCTCAAATACCCAGAAACATATGATAATGTCCATTTTAAAAATCCTTTTTTAAATTTAGAATAATTTTTAAAATGTTCTTAAAATCTCCAAAGTTAGATTTAGATGATTTTATGCATACGTAACGTACACAGTATTAATCATTTGCAACAAAATAACAGGTACAATTAGTCACATTAATGTGTGGGCCGCTTCAAGCCGCAGTAGACACACCCAATGTAGGTTTGTGCGAAAGCCTCAAGGCTGTTTCACTTGCATGCTTTTGAGATCAAATCAAGCATAGAAAAAGCGGTTTCTGGCTCTCAACCAAAATTAATTATATGAATAATTATTTGTTATTTCGTCAAAATGTGTAGAAATGTGTACAAAAAGAATAATGAGTATAAATGTTATCACAGATAAAAAAAAGACTCTTCAACCTAAACAAACATTTCATTTTTTTTGTATTTAGAAAAGATAGTGAAGTATTGATTTAAGTTTACCCTTTAATAACCTTGTCATTTGGAGACTTGTCTAGGTGATTTGCTTAATGAGTTTTTTTTTCATAATGACGTTTAAATGTATTATTAACTTTTTTATCAGTTCAGTATGGTACTTAAATTTATGTGCAATTCACACTTGTAAACTCGTCATAAAACTAGGAAACCGTTCTGACTTTGCTTGAGCATTCGTATTTCACCACTTTTTATACTCACCATTTATTTTTAGAATGGGCAGGTTCAAGGAACATAAGGGACTTAATTTGCAGTCAACTTCATTCTTTGAACGTAAATTTTGACAAAGGCAACTAGTAAGATTTTCAAGTGTCATGCATTTCAAATTCAGAACTTTACTTCCCAAACCTCCACTTAAAGTTCATAGTACAAAAAGTACCAACAAAATTACTGTCTACAAAACAAGCCTCTCGCAAGCTACAAGTCCATCACGATTTGAAAAGAAAAATTAGTTATTTCTTTTCCAAATTTACAAGGAACCTTTTTACATTAAATTATGTTTTCCAGAAAATAAATAAATCACAGAGTAATAAAGTTCATCTTTCGGTTGAATGAAAAAAAAAACTAATTAACTGTCATTTTGAAAGAAGTAGACTTGACTTAAAAGTTAGGGAGATTTTTCTTGGCTTACTTTCAGTCAACTTTCCATTAAAGTTGCCTTAATTGGAATGTAATTTTATGGCAGCTGGCCAATTAGATGCTGGAAACTTGCCTTACTTTCAAGCCTCTTATGTCGTCAGCGGAGATGTCAAAAAAGGAATCCAAAGGTATCCAAGAATTTCTGGGCTATGTAAGTATCAAAAGAACAGCTGATTCAAAACATGGTTGAATTTCAAGAAACTTGAAAGTTAATGTCAGCTTTTTGTATATGTTAGACGTTGTTAAACAAAAAGATACAAAATGTTAGTTGAAGTTATATTTGAGGATTTACTGTACATAATAGACGATGAAGAAGCTATTTGCCTCCAAATTTTAGAAGGTATAATTATGATCTATTTTTTTAAACTTCAAAATTGACTTATTTTGTTCTCGTTTTGAAGATGACCAATTTGCTAAATTATTAATCGTATAGAGTTTCAATTGAGCTGAGAGGGAATTTAACATAGATTACAGATAAAGGTTATCTCTTATTTATTAAATTGTTACGCACTTCTACTATCTTAATACAGCTGTTAAAAAATAAAAACTCGTTCAAGAAGGTATCTCAGAATCCACCTATCCAAGATACCCTATCCAACACAAGACTGAACGCAGCCAATCAAGAGTTTGAGGTTAGAGTTGTGTATTGCAAGTTCAAGTAAAAGCTGACAAGTGGGAATCCAAAGATAATGGGCAGGTTTAGACGACTTAAGAGTACTTAAAGTACTTAAAGTAAGAAAAGTTTCTAGTATCTGAAATTCGAGCATTGGAAAGTTGAATGGAAAGTAAGTCAAGAAAAAAATTTCTAGTCAAATTAATTTTTGTCAAACTGTAAGCTGATCATGTTTTGTTTACTATGCTGAAAGCTGAACTTCCTTAGTCTGTGATTTAGTTATTTAATGTAATGTGTTCCATGTGGCCATGTCATATTGGAAAAGGATTAACTTAACTTTCTAAACAAAATTGTGCAACTCATAACCTTGATTTTGGCACCAAACAAATTATGACCCTTTTACTCGCTTTTCAATTTAAAAAAATGACCAATGACAAAACCCAATGAAAACTATGATTGGCAACTTAATGCCCAACATAATTTTGTTAAGAAAGATGGTTTATAGTCAAGAAATTTTAAAGATCATTTTAGGGGTAAAAAGTACCAAATTTCAAAAAATAAAATTAACAAGGTAAACCTTATAGATTCAAAATATTCTAAATGAACCCATTTTAAGGATGAATGAGAGCGTAAAACAATTCAAGTAGTACTAAGTTTTTCTGATTTTTTCCTTTTATGGTGCCAAATTTTTAAAATAAAGTGAAATCTTAATAAAAATATGTATTTGAAAGAATGTTGTTTTTCCTTATCAAACATTTTCTTCTAAAGTTGGTTAACATTTTTGGCAGGAAACAAAAAATTAGATTAAATAAATAAATAAGGTTGCGCAACAGTCCATGAAGAACCAGGACCTAGTGACTTACAACCCTCAACCATTCCTGTGTGCGAGTAATGTTGTCAGAGATGGTAGGGACCTACAGTTTATAAGCCGATTCCGAACTGCTAATTTAAGAAAGCACTTTTTCATGGCAAGAATTACTCTTGGAGGATTAGTCAGTTCCTCACAAGAGCAGTACCCGTGAAAAAAAGTCAGATGGCACAGACAGGGATTGAATCCAAAACCTATTGCATGACAGTCCACACTATCAAGTGCCGATTGAAGCCACCAAACTGGTTCTCCTCTTTCATCCTATGAGTTAGGTACCGTTCGGACACAGCCCTACTAAACCGATGGAGCTCTGCTCCGCCTTGTGCCATGACGTCCCGATTGTACGGGAGTCGCCTATCCACGGTTCTTCGTCTGACGTGGTAGATTAATGGAACTGCCAATCTATCCTGTATCAGACCGCATTTGTCTAAAAAGAGGAATGCCTCTGGTGGAATAAAACCGCTCAAGCGTGCACTTTCAAAATACTCGTCGTTCGTATAGAACGCCCGAAAATTAAATTGTTGGTCGACCAATGTTGCAATGTGACCTCGAACAAGTTTTATCACGAAGTTGTCAATTCTGTTAATTCGTGTCCCGTTGTATAGGAACTCGTTGGAACAGTAATGGACATAAGAAGATTTGGCTTCGATATAAGCCGGTACAGCGTCGTAAACACTGCCGCTCGAACACCCGAAACTTCTCCATCTGGGAAGGGGCAACGCTGAACCACACAGGACATCCATAAACGACCATTGGCCGTATGAGGGCCATGTAGCAAATTACCTTCACTCTGGGGTCAAGTTGACTGCTAAAAAACAGCTGTTTCGTCAGAGCGAAGGCTCCTCTGGCCCTGGTCAGAGCATTATTTATATGTATTTCGAAATATAAATACTGATCTAACCAGATACCGAGGTACTTCACTACACTTTTGCTCGCTAACGGCTGCCCGTGAAGATTAACGATGACCATCTTGCACCAATTCTTGCACGTATCCCTCGTGGCCTTAGCCAACGGAGTCCGGAACAGAATTGTCTCTGACTTCTGGACATTTATGTTCAGTTTCCAGTCGTCGCAATATCGCTGAATCTTGTCGAAATCACGCTGCAAGAGAATTCTAATAACCTCAACCTTTCGGGCCGTTCTGTACGCAATTAGATCGTCGGCGTACGCAATTGTCTTGGTAAGACTACCTATTAGATCGCTGGTGTAAATGCTGAAGAGAATCGGTGAATTCACCGCTCCCTGTTGAAGACCATTTTTAATTGTGAATGTTGTGGTAGAAGTTACATTGGCACTTTTGACAACAAACTTTCTACCGTTAAGCATATCATAAAGTAAAGCCTGCTCAGTTTTAGGTAAAGACCCTTTAACCATACGGTGTCAAAGGCCTTTTCCAAATCAACCAGAACAGCCCCTGTGCATTGATGTTTTGATTTATTCCATTGGATATCAGAAACGAGTCTAGACGCAGCATGAATTGTGTCATGACCCGCCTTGAACCCGAACTGTTTATCCGGAATTATTTTGTTATCCGCAGCCCACTTAGACAGAGCCCTATTGATGATTTTTTTCGAAAACTTTGCTGATGCTCGGAAGAAGACTTATCGACCGAAGATTTGACGGGTTGGAGTTGTCCTTTCCCTTTTTCGGGAGAGGATGAACCACAGCGGTCTTCCAATGCACTGGATAGTATGCATTATTCAGTGCATTGTTGAAGAGTGTGGTGTAAATGTCAATTGCCTCCATCGGTAAATATCTTGGTAAAATGTTGGATATACCATCGACACCTGCTGACTTTTTATTTTTTATTGAATTGAACCTTCGTCACTAAAAAGGGACTTGGTCCCGTTTGCTCGGTGATTATGGCATTTACCAAGGAATCGTCATTGAACCGCATGAAACCGCGGTTCTCAGATCGCCATTGTGTGATATCATTTCGAAGGTAAAAGTGGTTAAGTAGGGCTCTGTTTTCCAGATCGTGGTTGGGGCGAATGCTCACATTCACCTTGTACACTTGCTGGAAAGCAGCTCCCACCGCCTCCACTTTTTCCTTCGAATCTTTAATTATATAAAAGTCATCGTCAAAGATGGCTTCTCTGGATCTACATATTTGCGCTGTATTGAGAACGTCCCTGTTCTCTTCAGTTCTTTGGAGTTTCAGACACAGAACGTCATTATCGTTCTTTTTTCTGAATGTCTTGTTGATTTTAGGGAACATATTATGGTCACTGGAATTAACTGACCGGATCTTACGGTCCCGGTACTTGTTAATTGATAACCTGTGGTTCTCCTTAATCAACAGATTGACATTTTTTATTGACGACTTCAGTGTCCTAACCTCCAAGTCGCGTGGGTCTGTAAGTCGTCTATGCAAGTTTTTGAGTCTTGTCAGTAAGCCACTCTTGTGCCTACGTAGTGCGTCAATTGTCGCGTTTCTGTAAGCGTCCATTTGGTCCCGTTCTTTGTACTTTGGGATTGTCCGTTCCATCGTTCGTTTTATTGTTTCGTCCATCTGTTGTAAGTGTTGGTCAATTTCTGTAATTCAGATTTCTGTTGTTTGCTCTATGTCACTCGAACAAAGTTCTCTTGCTAAGGCGTTGGTGAAACGAGGCCAACGCATCTTACTGTAATTGTAAGAGTGCGTTGCAACGTATTCCTCCAACTCCACGCGTTCGTTCGGAATCTGCATTACAGCAGCCAGTCCACAGTGATCACTGTCGTACTCGATTGTCTGTAAGTAGTTTCGAACAGCAAAAGATCCAGAAAGGAGCCACTTCTTCGATACGATGGCTTTTCAGTAGCCAGTAGGTTGACGCCATATTCAACGCTGTAAAGATTCATCAAATTAAAAAGATGGTTACCTCTGGGGTTATTATGTTGATTTCCCCAATCTTCATGTTTTGCGTTCAAATCACCGGCCATGATGATCTACCCGGCCAAGATGAAATAGTTTTCTTCCAAGCTCAGTTTAAGTTCTCTAAAAACAATCTCGAGTTCTGATGCAAAGTAAGCCGCAATCATATACATCCGCTTCCCTTAAGAGAGAGAGAGATGCATACAACGCAAACCTCTAGCGTCTTGAGCTTTCGCAATTCATTGTTGTATATGACTTTATAAGTAATGCCTTTTCGGATAAAGAGAGCTACACCGCCCCCTTGAGTGGAGTGGGGCCGGTCTCCTCTTACGATATTGTAATTTTTATGAGTCAATTTGTGTTTGTGGTTTAGCTTAGTTTCGCTAGCCATAAACACATCGGGACTGTAGTCTGTCAACAATTGGAACATATTGGCTCTTTGTTCAATCCTAATCAGTGAACTTACATTCACAGCTAGGACTTTTAGGCGCGTCTCCGGCAGCGCGCACATTATGGTCTAAATTGCCCCAGGCCAGGCAACAAAGAGTAGAGATGATCTACCCTTTTGCCTTGCTCCTTTATCTGACTTTGCAGTCCTGTTAGTTGACCTTGAATGCTCAACAACAAGGCTACAATGTCAGGCTGCACCTCTGGTGCCTTAGGCACAGAGGCCTTTGGGGCAACCGTTGGTGGAGCCTGTCTCGTGTTCCCATTCCCTGACACCATTTGGTCGTAGGAAAATTTGGGATCTACGAATTTTTGTGTTGGAGCCTGTCGACTTTTTTCGGCTTTTTGACTGGCCTGTTTCTGTTTCATTTGTTGGACCTTAGGGCAACCCCTATAGCTAGCCGGGTGCCCTTGGTTTCCCCAAAGGACACACTTGAGCAGGGTCAAATCCTCAACCCTCTCATTCCCCACCTTGCATTCTCCTTCTTTGTGGGTTTCTCCAAACCTAACACAGCGCAACTGCATATTGCAGTTGGCATTGGCATGGCCAAACCTCTGGCACTTCGTATATTGTAAAATGTCGTCTGGCCTTTTCAATGTATACCAGTGTACAGCTTGATTGTCGAGAGATTCGATTCTCAGTCCAACGCACTAACCTACACGCTATGGGTACTACAAGAATGAGATTATGATTAATTAAATCAAACTTACCAAAGAGAGGCAACGTCTACCGGGTCAGCTACTTTGCTTTTATAAAATTCAACGGATCTTCGTTCCATTTTTGGAAGTATCCAATTTAAAAAGTCGAAATAGGTCAAATATTTATCAAATATATAATTTTAAAGAAGCTTTATTAGACTTCCCATACTTGTTAAACAAAAGCAATATAAAATAAGATTAAAATCGAGGCCATACAATTTTACTTTGTAGATTTTATCACAAAAAATAAGTTTAACGTTTTGTTTATACTTCAAACCGTCTTGTTATTGTTTCACTTTAAATTTAAGATAGAATTTATTCCGGTTTTGTTATCGTTATCTAAATTACTTTTTCTTTGTACAACAGATGGCGTAAACTTACTATTTTATTCCTCTTATTGATCTTGTCTGCGATTATGTTGCTCGATACTTAAAATTGTTATCGGTAACAATACACGCGTTTCCGTATAAGAGATAAAATAAACTTGCCTTATTTAATTGATTTAAATATAAACATGTAGACTTAAGTACTTAAACACAGGCATTTATACTTAAATTGGAACTTATTCCTTTTATTTCTAAACTAACGCATGTTTTAATGTCTTTGTATTTTCTATAGGTGCTATTGCAGGTGCTGTTCCAGGTGAAATTTTAGGTTATTGGAAACTTCATCAAAAATATGGAAAACTTCCGTGGAAACAACTATTTCCACCAACTATCAATCTTGCCCGAAATGGGCATGTTGTTTCAATCTATCTACACAATGCGCTTAAGCAACATGAAGAACGAATAATTAATGAACCCTCAATGGCTGAAGTGTTTGTTAATCCAAAAACTGGTGGTATCTGGAAAACTGGAGATATCATGAAACGTCCAAAACTTGCTGAGACTCTCGAAATAATTGCCGATAAGGGAATGAGTACAATTTATGAAGGTGGAGAAATTGGAAAAATGTTCGTTGAGGATATGAAAGAATTAGGCGGTATTATTACTGAGGAAGATTTACTCCAATATAAGTAAGTGTTTTATTTTTCTTTAACAATGTGTAAAACTCACCTCGAAAGTTATTTTTATTTCTCCCAAAGTGTTACCTGGGATCCACCAGTAGTAGTTGACTTATCTAGTGAGTACACCATGTACACAACCCCATTGCCAAGTAGTGGTGCTGTTTTGGGAATGATAATGAACATAGTCAAGGGATATGATCATAAAAACGAATCACTCTATTGGCATCAAGTGGTTGAGAGCTTCAAACATGCCTACGGTCAACGAACTAAACTTGGAGATATGCATTTCGAACCGGAAATTGAACCTGTATTCAATCAAATCACTGATCCTAAGTTTGCAGAGGAACTTCGAAAGCTTATATTCAACGATAAGACTTTTGAAAACTATGAATATTATGGAGCGGAATTTGCTAACAATGATGACCATGGAACTGCAAACATGGCTGTGGTAGATTTTGAGGGCAATGCTATAACAGTTACTAGCACCGTTAATCGATAGTAAGTTAATTTGTGAGATCTTTTCTTTATAAATGAATTATACAATATTTCTCTTAGTTTTGGTGGCAAGGTACGTTCGAAACGAACTGGAATTATTATAAACGATGAAATGGATGATTTCTCAACACCGGGCACATTCAATTCATATAATATTCCAGCATCCCCAGCTAATTTTATCAAGCCCAAAAAACGTCCATTGTCTTCAATGTGCCCCGCTATTATTTTAGACAAAAATGGTGATGTTCGAATGTTAATTGGAAGTGCTGGTGGATCCATGATAACAACATCAGTCGCCCAAGCAATTCTTAGATATCTTGTTTTGGATCAAGACATCAATGATTCTGTTCAAGAAAAACGGGTTCATCATCAATTAGCTCCGATGGTGATCACTTATGAGAAAAATTTTAATGAGGTATGATTTTCTTATCTGAAAAAACAAAAATATTGATCAAAAATATTAACACTTGATTTTTAAAAGGCTACATTAAAATACTTGCAACATGTTGGTCATAAAGTCGAAGAAGGTTCAGCAGGACAATTCTCTGCTTTGACAACGATAGGTATGAAGGATGGAATACCTGTGCCAGTTTACGATGAACGGAGAGTTGGAAGCGTGGCTGTGACTAATCCCAAAAATAAAATGTCTCATTAATCCAAAGGAGTGCTGCAGTATTTAGCTTATCAGTATGGCTTGTATTAAGCCGCATTTTTTAATTTATTTTAATGTCTTAGTTTACATTTTAAGTTATTTTAAGTAAATACAATTTTTATCAAACAAGAGAAACTAGTTTAAATTTTTAAGAAACAATCAATCAACTATGCTGACTACTCTAACTACTCTTACAAAATGCCTTAGACAGACTAATACTTTGGGCTGATCGATGTGGACTGGGTGTTAACCCACACAAAACCGATCTGGTCTTATTTTCGAGGAGATACAAAATTCCATTTGTCAACCCTCCTTATATTAAAGGAATCCAATTAAAATTCTCAGACGAGGCTAAATACCTAGGTCTTGTCTTAGACAAAAAACTAAATTGGAAACGCAACGTACAGGAAAGAGTCAAAAAAGCTACTGTAGCTCTCTTTTCTTGCAAAAAAGCTATTGGTAATAAATGGGGTTTACAGCCCAGAATAACGCATTGGCTATACAGACCGATTTTAACGTACGGTGTGGCAGTATGGTGGACTGCTTTAGAGAAAGGTATAAACAGGGATAAGTTAAATAAAGTCCAACGTTCAGCCTGCCTACGTATAAGCGGATCGCTTCGCACGACCCCGTCTGCGGCACTGGACACCTTGCTCTACCTTACACCTCTTGACATATTTAATAAACAAATAGCTGCAAGCTCTGCTATTCGCCTCAATGCTTCGTCGCAGTGGACTAACAACGACATTGGCCACTCCGTAATTCTAAGGTATACTTAGAATCAATTCCAAAGCACACAGACTACACCATCCCCCAACTACAATTCGACAGGAATTTCCAGATTTCTATACCTACCAGATCTTTTTGGGAGGATAGGACACTCTTGGAGGATGAGTCAATCCATTTTTACACAGATGGCTCAAAAACCAAAGAGAGGTTGGTGGTGGTGTGTACTCTGAACGACTGAAATTAAGTCTCTCATTCCGCCTTCCGGAACTTTTGGCGATTAAGGAAGTCTTGTCTTGGCTCAAAGAAAACGTGATATCAACATCTGATATACGTAGTTTCTCCGACAGCCAGGCCGCTATCAAATCTCTGGACTCTGTCTCTACAAACTCTATAACAGTCCATAACTGTCGAGCATCTCTAATGGAGATGGTGCAGCAGTTTAATATTCACCTTTGCTGGGTGCCGGGCCATAGAGACATTCCAGTTAACTGTAAGGCAGATGAACTCGCCAGGAACGGTACAGTACAGCCCATCCTACCACGTTTGGCAAGTACTGGCATACCAATCGCTACTTGTAAACTGCTGCTAATGCAAGACGCTGTGAGGAGGGCTGGAACCAGGTGGAACAACATCACCACGTGTCAAGTCACAAAAAACATCTGGCAAACACTGGATTTAAAACGTTCAAGGTGCTTGCTCTCTCTAAGCAGATCGCATATAAGCTCCATAATAGGTGTCATAACCGGACACTGTCTAATAGGAAAGCACGCCATGAGACTAGGCGTATTCTCAAATGACTTTTGCAGAAGCTGTATGGACGAGAAAGAAACGGTTCTTCATCTTCTCTGCACATGCCCTGCTCTAGCTCGAAAACGCAAGAATTACCTAGGAGAATTCTTCTTTAACGATCTAAACGATCTAAACCATATCAGTGTAATCAGCCTCTCACGTTTCGTAAGGGACTCTAACTGGTTCCATTGAGCTTAGGAGGAAGCCTGAAGATTCATGTGGTATCACAATGGGCCATTAAACTGGCCTAAGTGTGTCCGTTTCCATCTTGGACAGCCACTATAACCTAACCTAACCTAACCTAACCATGCTGAGTGATAAACAAACAAAAGACATATAATTTAGCGTATGAATCGTGCTTCAAAAGCATAAAATAACAAATCAGGACATATTTGGGAGTTTTATTAATTCTAAAAGGAAATCAACTGGCATTCCAACTACAATGAATTTTAGAAGGGATAATTCTACTAACATTAATAAAACTCTTGATCTTTTTGCTCAATTTTTTGAATCAGTTTACTCAACTTCACGAGAAAACTTCGATTTTCTTTCAGATATTACCCCTAAAATAGATATTGGATCAATACATTAAGAATTATCTGAAGTATTAAATGGTCTTCAAAATCTTAAACCCAATCACATTCCTGGTGCCGATGGCATTCCTGCTCTTGTCTTAAAAAAATGCTCTAGTTCTGTATGCTTTCCATTGCAAATTATATTCAACTTATTTTTATCGTCCGGAATATTATTGGACGAATGAAAATTTTCTTTTCTGATCCCAGTTTAATAGTCTGGTGAAAAATAATGTTGAAAATTGCAGAGGCATTTGTAAGCTTCCCACAATTCCTAAATTGCTCGAAAGTTTAGTAAAGACCAAACTGGATTTTGTCGTAAAAGAACATGTAAGTGATGTCCAGCATGGGTTTATATCGGGCGGGTAGACGCTATCTACACGGATTTTAGTAAGGCATTTGATTCTGTATGACACAACATACTGCTTCGTAAGCTTCATAACTTTGGGATTCACTCTAACCTCCTTAAATGGATTTCATCTTTCTTAACTGATAGGGTACAAAAAGTAAAAGTTGACAATCAAACCTCGAAATGTATTACATGTACTTCAGGAGTTCCCCAGGGCAGTCATCTTGGCCCACTTTTATTTATAATCTTTATCGATGATATTTGCAAAAACATAAAGTATTTTTAAAAGTGAATTCCATTTATGATTGCTTTAATCTCCAAATAGACCTCGATCAATTATCAAACTAGTGTTTGGTTAACTGTCTTAAACTTAATGTCAAGAGAAAATTTCCCAGTATATGAAAGAAGTTATATCTAACACCAACTTTCAAGAAAGGTAACAGGGCGGATATAACAAACTACAGGTCCATTGCAAAGCTTTCTTGCATTCCTAAATTGTTTCAACAAGTTGTTTGTGAAAGTGTAGCATTTTTTAGTAAAAATCTCATTTGCAACCAGCAACATGGTTTTGTGAAAAAAAGATCAACCCTTACTAAACTCCTCACATTCTCAAACATATGTTCAAACGCTTTAGATCAAGGGTTATGAAGTTGACTGTGTGTACACTGACTTTTTTAAAGCTTTTGACCAACTAAGCCACGGAATTATTTTTTATTTTATTTAAACTCAAAGCTTTTAGTTTTCCACCATTTTTCTTAGATTGGATTAAATTATACCTTGAAAACAGATCCTATGAGGTAAAATTTAGAAATTGTCTTTCAGAACCTCTTGTTGCTCAATCTGGTGTTCCCCAGGAAAGCCACCTTGGGCCTTTTCTGTTCATCCTGTCCATTTACGATGTACCGTCATATCTACGTTCAATTGAAGTTCTCATTTTTGCTGATGACATGAAAATTTTTAAGATTATAAAGTCCACCCATGATCGTATCCTTTTGCAAACCGACATTGATAGTTTCACACTTTAGTGTGGGAAAAATAGCCTTGCTCTCAACCCTTTAAAATGGAAGACTATAACTTTTACTAAAAAACGAATCGTAAGTATATTTGAAACCCTCCCACGTTAACCCTTAAGATCTACGACCAATCAGCCTATCATCCTTCCTTCTTAGAACCTTGGAAAGATTGATTGAAATTTTAATCAGACATAACTTAAAACCATGTCTCATTTCCACAGCTCATCAGTAGAATCAGCACTTCACTCGCTGGTACGTATTATTGAATATTACCTCGAATACAAAGAATATAACTTAGTAGCGTTCCTTGATATTGAAGGAGCTTTCAACAACGTCAGTTACCAGGCGATCACAACAGCAATGGATAAGCTGAAAGTAGAGAAATCACTCATAGATCTTATAAGTCTCATGCTCAAAAGCAGGACAATAACTTCTAGCATGAGAAGTTTTACTACCACCAGATCGGTGAATCGAGGCACTCCCCAAGGTGGGGTCCTTTCGCCTCTTTTATGGAACATGGTAGTAAACGACCTACTTACATCATTGGAAGCAGAGGGTTTCAGGGTGATTGCCTATGCTGACGACGTTGCAATATCCGTACCTGGGAAGTTCAAGTTCTCTCGGAACTCCTGCAAAATGCCTTAAATAGGCTAACAAAATGGGCTAAGCAATGTGGCTTGGACATCAATCCACATAAAACAGAATTAATACTCTTTTCGAGAAGATATAAAATACCTCAGATTAGCCTACCCAAGATTAAAGGAATGCCATTAAGCTTTTCCGACCAAGCTAAATATTTAGGCCTCATTTAAGACAAAAAACTAAATTGGAAGGAAAATATTGATGAAAGATCAATCAAAATAGGGCTTCTCCCCAAAAATAACCCACTGGCTATACACTTCGGTAATCAGACCGATACTCATTTATGGAGTTGTCGTATGGTGGACCGCACTGGACATGATGGCAAATCTAAATAAGCTCATCAAAGTCCAGCGGTCAGCAAGTATGTGCATCACAGGAGCACTTCGCTCAACACCAACCGCAGCACTGGGACTGGAAGTGCTTTTAAACCTAACACCTCTTGACATCTTCTCCAAAATGGTGGCAGCCAACTCATGTGTGAGTCTTAGAACCACCTCTCAATAAAACAGTAACAATACTGGACATACTACTATTCTAGACAGTTTCAGATCTATCCAAGATCGCTTAGACTATACCACCCCAAAAATGGTATTCGGTAAAAGCTTCCATGTGTCCATCCCTTCAAGATCCTCCTGGGAAGAAGAGAGACCCCTGCAAGACGATGCGGTACACTTCTATACAGACTTCTTCAAAGACCGATAACGGAGTTGGAAGTGGTATCTATTCGGAACAACTGAATCTCAGTCTATCCTATAGACTTCCCAATCAATGTAGTGTATTCCAGGCAGAAGTAATGGCGATTAAAGAAGCACTATCCTGGTGATAAAACGTTATATCTTGCAAGGATATACGAATCTTCTCAGACAGCCAAGCCGCTCTTAAATCTCTCGCGTCTGTCCAACACCTTCTATGTACATGTCCAGCACTCTCCATTAGAAGGAATAACTTTCTCGGTAATCCCTTCTTCGATAATACCAGAAAACTGGCAACGATTGACACAAAACGTCTCTCTAACTTCATTAAAAGTACAAAATGGTTTGTTTAAGTTCATTACTCTCCCATGAGTAACCTCATTAGTGGTATCACAATGGACCCTTGAGGTCTAAGTGTGTCAATGACATCTGGACAGCCACTCCAACCTGACCTAACCTAACCTAGTATATTTGATTATGTATATCACAGCAAAAACTCTGTCGCGTCTCGACATTTAAAGATTTAGGTGTTTATTTCTGTTCCAACTTAGAGTTTACACATCACATTAATTTATTGTCAATAAGGCAAGTTCTATAATTGGTTTAATAATACGCTGGGCAAAGGAGTTCAATGATCCCTATGTTAGTCTTTCTTTGTACAATTGCCATGTTCGTCCTCATCTTGAATATGCATCGCAAGTATGGACTCCTTATGACGAAATTTATAGAAAACGTATTGAATCAATTCAACATAATTTCATTCGCTTTGTCTTCCTTGGGAAGATCCTTATGATCTGCCTCCCTATGAACATCGTATTCAGCTTCTTCAATTGCAATCTCTCCATCAAAGGCGTGTTAATAATGATTTAATATTTCTTCATCAACTCATAACCGCTGAAATTGATGCACCTCATTTGCTATCTTGTGTACATTTGAATTACCGAGGCGGAACTCATCACCTACGTTCTTTTGATTTTATACATATTGACTGTGTCTGAGAAACTTTCAACTTATGAGTTTGCGTATTCTCTTGATCGTTTCCCTCTTCAGAGAACTGCTACAGTAAAGGATTTGGGTGTCTCCATTGATCCCAAGTTTACGTTTGTTCTGCAAATCGATGCTATTGTAGCTAAAGCCAACTCTGTGATTGGTTTCATTAAAGGAAACTCAACTGACTTTTCGTATCCCTATACGCTTACATCTCTACATATCTCACTAGTTAGATCCTTACTTGAGTATGCTGATGTCATATGGAATCCTTTCCAACAGACATTTTCGGATGGAATTGAGAAAGTTCAGAATCGTTTCACAAAATCTGTGTTTTGTAAAATGCTCTTGAATTTTTGTCCAGATTCTCAAGCTCGACGTAATCTTCTGGGTCTGAAATCACTCAAATCTCGAAGAACTATTCATGATATAATATTTGAGCGAAATATTTTCTGTTACCATATAAAGTGTCCAAAACTTTCGTTAATTTGTATTTATGGCCCGATTAGACCATTGAGTGAGAGATACCTTCTTTTTCAACCTAAGCATAGGACAAATTTTGGAATGAATGAACCAGTTTCAAGGTCAAGTCAAGTTTCAAGGTCAAGGAGTTCAACGAAGTAATTAGTCGTATTGACATAGCATGGCCTAGAAACAAATTCAAAATTGATTTGCATTATCTATTTTTAAGAAATTAATTATACCTATTTATGTATTTATTCTTTTTTGAATCTGTTGAGCCTGTAGCTCGTAGATTAAACAAATAAATAAATAAATTTTCCTTAAGAAAATGTTGCAAAAGGTTACTTTTCCCATCTTCATTTAAGTATTCAGAAGAAGTGTTTTTAGGCAAAAAAATGAACTCCCAGAACGCCTTTTAGGATAATTTTCCAGTACTATTTAGAAACTGATAAACCGTTTATAGTTGGGATGCAATTAAACTCTGCTTCCGTTGGGTCCAAGGCCCTCATTGCAATGGATTAAACTATCTTCGAGTAGTTATAATTTTTGGACCATATTCTGCTATGATTTTGTGTGCTTATCGGAGTTTGGTTGCGATACCAATGGGTTCAAAACTTATTGTGAATAGTTTCAGCAAAAACATGAACATGATATAAAAATAGAAGTCTGGTTTTATTTTTATAATATTAAAAAACAAAATTCGTGTCACTTGTGTTTTTTATGATTAGAAAGCAATTTTAAATTAAACAATCTTTTTAAAAAATCATTCCATTTATTACTTTAATTTTAAGATACATTTGTGACCTTTTGAGTATTTTTAGACTTTAAAGCTGTCAACATTATTATAAAAATATGTACAATATTTTAAAGCTGTGAGAAAAATTGTGTTATCGGTTTTGACTTGTTCGCTGCAACCGCACTCGAAGAAGTCTTCTTAGGCACACCAGGTGATTTAATACTTTTATTTAAGGCAGGTCCTCCTCCAACAACTACCTTAACCATATCCGAACGATTAAGACTTACCTGCAATTCCTTAGCATAGTGATAATCTAAATGTTCCGGCATAAGATCTCTATGCATAGCTTTACCACATTTATCGCAACTCACTTGGGCAGAAGTAGATGGAATATCATCAGGTTGCGTGAGAGGTTGCATAAATTTCATTATACTCTCGATACTTGCTCCAACTTTTGGTGAATTGGGCTTGGCCTTTTTAGCTGCATTCGGATTTACAGTGGGAGTTTTAGATTTTTTTTGCGAGGCACTTTGAGAAATTTTCGTCTGAACTTCTTTGCGATATTCTTCTCTTTGTTGTCGACTCAGCTCTTCTGCTAAATGATGATCTTGATGTGATTGTATGGATTCCTCATCGGATAGTATTTTCTTGCCACAAGTTTCACATTTTATGTAGAACTCATCACGCAGTTCCGGTGTGGCTAATTCTGCATATTCTGTCTGGTAGGTTGAGGTGGTTTCATTTGTAGACGATATCTCTGGTGAGTCAGGTTTTCTCTTCAGAGTTTTTGGATTGGCCTCGGGCTTAGCTTTTGGTGAAACTGATTTAATGGCACGTGCAAAGAATGATGTTGAAGGAGGATCTTGTTTGATGGGACTTGACTCAATCACAGCTGCTGGCGAAACTGATTTGATCGCACGCGCAAAGAATGATGTTGATGGGGCTTTGGTCGGACTTCCATGAATTTGAGCAGCACCAGCAAAGAAAGATGCAGATTGGGCTTCTTCTTCACCCTGAGCTGACACTGAGTTTTCTTCTGATGTGGGTAAAGCTTCATCGCAAAATAAGTTATTATCTTCTTCAGAGATAATTGTCGTCGCTTTTTGACTTTCTATTAGTTTCTGTTGTTTAATTTTGTTTAAATGAGCTGCGAAAAAACTTGTTGGTGTTGTTCTAGGCTTTGTTGGGGGTATTTCGTTCAGCAAAGTTTTATCGTTATCGGAATTTGTAGAAGATTCTTGTGGGCGAGGAGGCTTTGCCTTTTGATTGGCAAACATTCTTTCGAGAGCAGTGGTTTTACTTACAGGTCCCTGCCTGTTTTGTTCATCCTTAAGAGTAATCCTAGGTTCCAAATCACTCGATGGGTCATTTTGTTCTCCCACACTGGGGCATGAAACAGTTGGTTCTTTTTTCTTTTGTTTGGCAAACATCTGTTGAAGAGTATTCTGCTCATTACACCCGTTATTGCTCTCAAATTTTCCAACACTAATGCTCAAAAATTTGATTGCATTATTTAAGGCCAAATCATTGCCGGGCTTAAAAAATTGATCAGTATTCCGTTTAAGCACTTCTAGTGCAACTTTTTGTATAGACTCCGGGTCATAGGCTGAAAGTGGAACACTTCTGGAACTGGAAATATCCTCTGTATTGATTTCTTGAACATAACCCACAACCATTTGTTTAGCACGACGATTATTCTCATCGAAATCTTTCTCCAGACGATCGGCTATTTCCTTCGAAAGCTCTCCCAACCAGTGTTCCAGCGTCTTTAAACCTGTAATTGAGTTCCGACCTGGGAACTTTTTGCAGCAGCCAATACTCTTCGAGTAGAAACGAGGAGTGACAGCTTCCAAGTCTATTCCCCGGCACATGAGATACAACCACGATCTAGAGGCAACCCAAATTTTACTTTGATGAAAGGAGTTTGACAGGAGCTAACTTACCCATTCTTCCCGTCTAGTTTCCTCTGTAGTTCTACTTCGGAAAAGTTCAATAATTCCCCAAGATACTTCACTTTAAGTCGCTCACAAACATCGAAACCGAATTTTCCTCCGAGACCTTTGATTTTACCCACAGGAAGGTTAACGAAAAGGGAGCTTATCTGAGATAGGGGTAATATGGTCTGTTTGTTGGGTTTATTCATGCCGCAGCCCAATTTGGCCAGAATCTTGTTGTGTGCTATGCCAGCTGAACATTCAAAGCTCGTTTCTCTTTTAACGGCTGCACGAATTTCACTACATATGGCAGCCCCAATAAGCAAACGTAGATCGCTTTTTCTAACTGCAGGAGTATCGTCAACGTCATAGGACAAAGAGAATTCGTCATCGTCACAGGGATTGCTTATCTTAGAGGTAATCTCACTGATATAAAGGCCAATGTTTTCATAGCCAACGGCAAAAGTATTCACCAGAATTTCGGGTTGGAGGAAAAATGTACCCTGGAAGAATCAAGTTCAATAAAATGCAAAGGACTTCAAATCACTCTAGGTTCTTACGGCATTCATGTTCTCCATTCTTTTATTGACTTCCGCTGTTATGTCCAAGTAGGCTTCATCTACACTGGCCCTTTCCAGAAGGTTGGTAAACTTTTGAAGCACATTAGCCACATCCTTACCTGCGTCACGATACTTAGACAAGTCTGCCTTTTCACGTACATTCGGAACTTTCACCAGCTCGATTTCAGGACATTGCTCCTTGGCTTCGTCACCTCGCATGTGTCGAGTGACCCCTTTGGCTCTGGCCGCATAGTTTACGGCAATTATTCTACAATGTTATTTAAGAAATTCTATTTCACAACATGGACAAAACAGTGTTGACCTTGATATTACCCTCCACCTCGCCAGGGATTATACTGAACTACGGCTATAGGCTTTCCCGCCAAACTCGGATCTAACTTTTCCTCGACTTGGCAATAGAAACAATCCATGTCTATCAGTAAAATTACTCGGTCATACTTATTAGATATGTTTATGAAGTTTCTTGTCGACGACATCTTTGTAATTATTTACATTATTTTCCAGAGTTCGAGCGCAAAATCAACAACTAATTTTAGTTTATCAAGAAAGATGCAATTTTGATACAATCCAAAACATAAACAAAAGTTGAAACGTCAAAATACACAGGGTAATTTCGAAATTCGAACAGCGATGAAAGGTTTTTTGAGAGGAGCTGCCAGATTTAGTATAACTGATAACTCGTTAGAGCTGTGTCAATGGTAACTGATTCGTTCTTTTTAAATCGTTCAATAAAGAGATTGAAAATTTAAAAATTGGCGTGTAAACGAATATGAACGATATGTTTGATAAATCGAAAATTAATAAACAATATATTAGGAAAGAACATCACGAACAAATTTATTTCTTATACTCGGATCTATTTAAGTTTGTAACCTATATTCGAAAAAAGAAAGTTATAATTTGTAATACATATATTTATTATACAGTTTGTTTTATGGCATTTATATATTTCTAGTGCCAACATCTTCATAAGATCACAATAAAAAAAAAAAGAATATATGTATAAAACAACAAGTTTTTCCAATTATCCGTTACCAAAATGAAACAGAAAACCAGAAACGATTGGAAAAATTAACGATTTAAATGAACGATTGACACAGCTCTATAACTCGTTACATTTGATATTGTTATTTAATTATTGTGTTTTTTTTTAAAACAATTTTTTTCTCTTTTAAAATTTCATAAATTTAAATCTTTCTTCTTGGAAAAAAAAAAAACAAACAAAATAATACGATTTTGTATAAAAAATGTGCTCAGACAATACTAACCTTTTTTTATTCAAACCTTTTTCTTTTGCAACACGGTAACTATTTGCCCGGGAATACTTAAAATTCCGAGAATTTTTCTTAGTTATTTTGACCTAGAATGTTTTGGAACTTATTTGGAAAATCCGTCAAACCTAGATAACCAAAATAAGAAGCCAAAACCTTGAAATTTAAAACGGGCCTAAATTTTCTATAAGGTGGTTAATATGGCAATGGTGAATAACTTATTGTTATTAATATATGTAGATAGTCATGTGTCTCAGGACGCATCAAAATAAATAAATAAATTAGGTGGCTCAACACTCCGTTGAGAACTAGGGCCTAGAGACTTACAACTCCATTCCACAGTGGGAGTAATCTTTGTAGAGAAATAGGGCACCTACAGGTTAAACCGAATCCGAACGGCTAATTTGAGAAATAAATTTTCATGATAAGAACTACTATTCTATTTTCTCAATTCTTGCAGTAGCTGTGAAAGAACTTAGATGACACAGGCAGGGATTGAACCAAAGACCTCTACCATGACAGACCTACGCACTAACTATTACACCACGGGTACTACAGGATAATAACTAAAATGCGGAACTTATTCTTAATCCACGGATATCTGCTAACTTCGACATAACGTAGAACCAAATTCTACTGAGACGTGTCTTCCGCAAAGGGTCAAGTAAAAAAACTTCTTTTATCATGTCAATTAGGACTTAGATAAATAATGTATGGGTGAAACACAAACACGCTTCGGCTTTGCCTGACGTTTACGAGTTCATAGCCATAGGAATTCAATGCATGCTATCACAATAAAGCTTCAACCTCACGTTTCATTTGACAATCGTAAGGAAATAACGTAATGTTACGTAATGTGACTCCAAACGCAAGTTCTAGTTCAAATTTGCTGAACATTTGTTTTGTCTGACAGCTCAACAGCTGTTAAAAAGTCAACAAACAAAATACATTTGCTTTTTGAGGGATTCCCATTGGTAATTATAGGTTGTGTAAGCTTCTACCGATATAAATTTAATTTTTTCGATTTAAAAACTCTTATTTTTAGTATAAGAAAAAATAATAGCTGCTAATGACAGAAGCGCCATTTTAGAAATGTCATACTGGAATTGGAAGTCTCAATCAAAGCAACCTCGAAGCAGGCCTAACGTAACGCAGAAGAAGCCGAAGCTGCGTGTTTTGTGCTTCAGCCATTAAGGATAGATTCCAAAATAACATTTGAATCTATCCGTAGCATACTCTTAGGATTTTGTGATTGATTTGAATATAGTTCCATAACGGTTCTAAGTAGAAGTTAATTTTAAACCGTTTCCTTCAGATAAATATTAATACACCTCTGTGAATCTACTCACAGTGACTTACTCTGGGGGAATTACTTTCCATATTGAGAACTTTTTGATTAGAGTCAATTAATATTGGACAATTTGACTTCGATCCATTTATTTATTTTGTTTAAAAAATACTAGATTGTTTAACTTGCTCGTAATTTGGGCAAGATTTATTTGCGCAAATCTCGATGGTACTCTTTTTTTTTAATAATAAGCGCACACTCAAGAGGATAATACTACCACAGATAATAAATAATGATATAAAAACGAAAATGACAACCTAAGAGTACTATCGTCAGCGAAACAATGCATTGGATTAGAAGTTGGAGATAGAACAGAACCCTGGGGCACACCAGCATTTATTTTGTGGTTTTCAGACTTGAATCCATCCAATACAACTTGTATTGAACGATTCGAAATGTAATTGCTAATCCAATGAAGGGGGGATTCGTGAAAACCGAAAACACGCATTTTCGATAAGAGAGCCTGATGCCAAACCCTATCAAATGCTTTTGAAATATCAAGTCTAATAATCTTACTTTCTCCAAAACGATGTTAAAATTTGCTTCACTGTTCGGTGAGATGAACCATGTCATTAAGAAGCTTTCGATCTTCGAGATATTTCTTGAGCTGATTAATCAGCGTTTCCATGACCTTGGAAAGAAGGGACGTAAGTGCAATTGATCGGTATTTAGATGCTGAGGAAGATTCGCCTTCTTTGGGAATAGGCTGCACAAATGCGGTTTTAAAACCTCCGCTCGGACCGAGATCTGAGGAGTAGGACAGATGAAAAAGCTTACGCAGTGGGTTAACCAGCGTTGAAGACAACCTCTTCAGAACAATAGCGAGGATACAATCCGGACCAGCGGATTTATGTATGTTAAGATCTTTTAGGACTCTCGCTACCGTAAGAGTGCAAAAAAAATATTTGCCCAATAGAATCACTAACTCGCTTAAGTACAGGCGGAGTCATAACACTCACTGGCAGCGTTGAATTGGTGGCGAACTGCCTAGCAAAGAGATTAGCTTTCTCTAAAGAGCTCACAAATGGAGTGTCATTGACAACGAGCGTAGGAACCGAGGAAGAGGAAAAATTCCTCATATTTTTTATAAATGACAATTTGTACTGCCCTTGGGACATTGCAGTATTTTTTGCCGTAATATGGGCGTTGCAGGCCTGCCTGTTTTGTTTGCACTTATTCCTGTTTTCTCAGTTAGATTGGCTTTAAAACAACGGAGACTTACCTTCTTGACCCTAATAACCTCTTCACAGCTCGCATCGAACCATGCGTTTTCCTTAGGTCCCCTGGAGAATCAAACTTGTGTTCATATCAACGCTGGCGTCAACGTCACTATCGAATAAGCATAGTGACCAGTTACTTACTTACTTAAGGTGGTGCTACAGTCCTGTGTGACCTAGGGCCTCACCCAACAAACTTCTTCATCTAGGTCGATCCCTAGCTAGATGTCTCCAGTTTCACGCTCCAAGTTGGGTGAGGTCACTTTCCACTTGTGTGCGCCACCGAATCCGCGATCTTCCTCTGCTTCACTGTCCTGTGGGTGTGGATTCGAAGACTTTCCGGGCTGGAGCATTGGTTTCCATGCGCTCTACGTGATCCAGTCATCTTAGCCGTTGGACTTTTACCCTTCTGGCTAAGTCTACGTCGCTGTACAGCCCGTAAAGCTCGTCGTTATATCTTCTAATTCATTTCCCTTCGATGCATACGGGACCGTAGATCACACGAAGAACTTTTCTCTCGAACCGACCCAAGGTGCTTTCATTCGCTTTTGCCATAGTCAATGCTTTTGCACCGTATAGCAGGACGGGGCTGATAAGGGTCTTATATAGAAACACTTTGGTCCCTCGATAGAGGACTTTACCACTCAATTGCTTTCTTAGTCCAAAGAAACAGCGGTTAGCAAGAGTTATTCTGCGTTTGATCTCAACTGGTGTTGTTTTCTGCGTTTACGGCGGAGCCTAGGTGGACGAAATCCTTGACTACCTCAAAGTTACGTCTGTCGATGTTGACGTTTTGACCAAGACGTCGGTGTTGTATGTCCTTTCTTGACGACAGCATGTACTTTATTTTCCCTCATTTACCGTTAAACCCATTTTTGCCGCCTCTGCCTCAATACTCACAAGACCCCATTGACATCACGCTGAGTTCTTCCGATTATCTCAATGTCATCAGCATATACAAGTAATTGGACAGATTTTTGAAAGAAAGTGCCTCTAGTGTTGACGTGTGAGCTCTGCACTATTCTTTCTTTATTCGCCTTGTCTAAAACCTTTTTTGAAATCGAAAGGTTCTGTTAAGTTGTTTCCAACCTTTATGGAGCAAAATCGCCCAGGACAATTTTAATATCGTAGCTAGGACACTGCTCATATGTTTTGTCTAAGAGCTCGAAGAACATATCTTTGGTGTTGTCGTCTTTCTCTTCTGTGGGGGCGTGCGCGCATATCAGGCTATTGTTGTCGAATTTAGCCTTGATTCGTATGGTCATGAAGTGCTCATTGATACACCTATAGCTCAAGACTTCTTGCCTAAGTCTGGCTCCAATGACAAAGCCGCATCCAAATAAGTGCTGTTGGTTTTCGTGGTAGCAGTCACCATAGTAAATATCGCAATTTTTCAACCACTTTTGGATGGCGGTGTTGTGTGCTTTATAGCAGTCTAGGGCCTCCGCTAATTCTTCGGGCGCACGTGGTCAGTTAAGGGACCTAACATTCCACGTGCATATCCGAAGTTCGTTGTCCTTAATTCGTTTGCGTAGGTTGTCAACTGTAAATCCGTGCATATCCGAGTCTTGTTGGTGCATCGCAACTATGTAGTTTTTACGTGGCCAGGAAGTCACCCCGACGGCACAACCAAAACCTGG
Organism: Eupeodes corollae; assembly: GCF_945859685.1. NCBI lineage: Eukaryota > Metazoa > Arthropoda > Insecta > Diptera > Syrphidae > Eupeodes > Eupeodes corollae. Next base: position 45,393,827 of record NC_079148.1, read on the forward strand.
AGGGACAGATCCTAAGTATAACTCCAAGAATGGGGAGCTGGATAAAACCGCTCCTTATAGGCCTGGGCTCCGAATACGTCGAAGAAGACCTATAAGGTGTTCACTAAGTAGTTCAACCTTCTTGGAACTGTAGACGCCACCGTTGATTCCATCTCGGGAATCCCTCCGCTGCCGTCTGGATAAGGATATGTGCCTTAGTGGAAACACCTCTCCCCACCTCTCTCGTTTGCTGCCCCCACCAACTTTCCACTGGGGTTGGAACCCAATCTCCAGTTGAGGTACTAGGCACCCGATGTTCCCCACGGGGAGGTGAGAGTAGGAGTTGATAGACAGAGCGTCCCCTTTCTGCCTTAACCACGTATCTACAAAACAAAAATTTTTCAGAAATTAAAAAATATGGTTAGTTTCCTTTAATGGAACATAACATCGAAACATTATATTTATTTCATTTATATTCCCCAACTGTTAATGATTGCAAGTATTCAATCTCGTTTGAATGTAATAATAATGTTTTCCAGCCTTTTTTGCTACATTCGAGTTTCCATCACTTATGATTTGATGTGCAATATGCAGATACGAAGTTATTGCTTTTATTTGAAATACCTTTGAATGATTGCCGCTGCATATTCAATGCACACAAATAGTTGAAATAAAAAAGAGATTTAACAAAAATATGTTTATTTAATTCATGTATTAAGCTTATTTTTAAATATAACACTTTTATAAAGAGAGTGATGATGAAAAAAATCAAATTCATTTAACTTAAAAACTAAAAATAATTCTATTCTTTTTCAGAATTAAATTTTAGATTATCATAAAACCTGTGGTAGTCTTTTGGAATTATTTTCTTCAAACTCTGTAAGTCCTTATATTTTTTATCGGCAAAGGTATTGAGGTTTCATATAGAGATTTTAAAATAATTTTTGAAATATTTATTTTTGGTTTCCTTTGCGGTGATAATGTCCAATCATTGTCAAAGTCAAGTTTAAAATACATTTAACACATTTAAGATCTGTGACTTTTGGATCACCTGATTTGATTCCTTGTCTAATGGATTTATAATAATTTATTTTCGAAAAGTTTTTAAAGAAAGAATGATCTAAGTACGTCACTTTATAAGGTTCTGGAAACGTTCTAGCTTCTGCAATGATTCGAACAAAATCTGCAGGAACGTACATTTCCTTGGCCTTTTTTTTTCTTTAGATTGTTGAGTGGACAGAATCACATTCCATCTGGGTATGTCCAACAGTCAAATACTTTTGATAAATAGTCGTATTATACTTTATCGCAACAAATTGTAGAAGGTTAGATAAATTGACATTTCGATTTTGTGCGCTACAACCATCGCTAAACAGAACTGTTGGGATAGTGAGATCACAGTAATTTTCTAAAACATGAGAAACACAGGAAGCAAAAACATTAGAGTCCATACCACCTTCTCCTTCGTGCCATACGTAGCAATAAACTTCCGATGTTTTCAAATTGAAAAATGTAAATTGATGTTCAGCAAGCTTTTGCTTGAAGTATGTTGCTGATGCAGCTATGAAAGGCACTGATTGAACAGCCTGGACGTCCAAAGTATACGCATTTATTTCATTTTTTAAAGCTTTATCTTTGTCAGTTTCTTTTTCCAACCGTGCTTTATTTTTATTATTAACGTGTTGATTGTATGTGGCTTCGTCAATGTTGCCGTTCTTATAACTAAAGCACAAATCACACTGATCCTTTTTAGGTTTATATAAACCAATATTTAATGAATGTGTTATCTTCAAAAAGGACAAGTACGATGATTCTTCATTTCGTGGTATGTTTTTATCCTTCACAAACTGTTCATAAATCCTATAAATATCTTTAAAAGCTGTGTAGTTAAAATCTAAACACTGTTTGTCTGTTTTTTGTCTGCAATAATGTGATTCAAGTTTAGGTAGTCCGGTTAAAAAATCTTTGACATGGTCTTTTTTTTAAATATTAATCATGGATACTTTTTTTCTTGACTTTTCTGTCTGTAGAGGAATTCCAGAATCATCGCTTTCTAAAATTCAATTTCTTACTGTCCATTCGCCCAAACTAAATGTATTCAAAAACATTTTCTTGCAGACTGGTATAACTACATTTTCAATTTTTAACTGATATTTCAATGTTAAATTACGTCTTGAATTACAATCACTTGTACGTCGAGCTACTGGCCGCTTTTCTACAAGAACTCCAATCATAACTTTACGTTATTTCCAAGTCATATTTTTCCAAAAGGAATAAAATATTTCGTTCCTTTGGGATTCGGTAACTTCGTTACATTTAAAATACTTGCTCATTTTACACTTACTTGAATCACAACCAGGTTTAAGCACACGTTTTTCTTTCTTTTGTTTCCCAACTATCTTGCCTTTTTCTGTTTTAGCACTATAGTATTGTTTTCCTTCTTGTCTTGCATTTTTTACTATGTTTTTCTGCCATTTATATGGATTCCCTTGGCCTTTCTTCCTTCTTTTTTTAGAAATCAGACCGAAATTTTCATCCAGTTCAATGTTTCGGCGATTAGAATCGTTAGAATCAACAGAGGAAGATGAAGGTTGTTGAAGGTTGCCAACAGCTCGATAAATCAGTAGGAACGAAATTTTGATCATCGTTTTTTGGTATAAATAATCCTGTTTGTTCATCAAGGATAAAGCCCGAGTAGTCTGATGTAGAAACATTGTCTTCGGTTTCACATTCAATATACATACTTGAATTCCCCTGTCGTTTCGTCTAACACCAAAATATGTTGTTTCAAAATGGTGGATTTAGAAGTACCTGGCAAAATAATGTTTTCATTGTTTTTTAAGTCCTCGTCCAATTGATTTTCTTTGAAACTGGTATGCCTTTAAAGTTTAAAATTGACTTTCAATTTAACACAATAACAACAAATTTTTAGAGGTAAGCATTTAAAATTGAAAAATTATTACCTACCGATCCATATTAAATTTGATAAATGATAAATAATTAATAGGTATTTATAAATGTATTACATTGAGGTAACTAAGACTTCTCAAATGAACTCTTAAAAAGACGCTACAGTACTAAAAGTACCTAGTTAATATTTTTGATAACAGAATAACTTATGTATGCAGAAAAATTTAACTTACTTAAATTGGGCTAACGGTACTTACGAGCAATAATTCATTAACTGTGCGAAAGGTTAGGTAGATACGAGGTTTTCATAGAAACTCAACGACATGAATGTAGTTGCGAGGAAAAAGAATTAACTGTAAGATATGTTAGTTGTATAATTTCGACATTCATACTCTTCTCTCTTTATTCTTGGAGTCTTTACCGGTGTTGTTATATAAAAAAATAAATTTCTCAAAAAACGTACTTACGAGGTTAAGGCAGAAAGGGGACGAGAGGTGGGTTGGGAGAAAAACCTGTGGACACTTGTGTTCTCTTGAATGCATACCATTTGAACATCATAGTGACCAGTTAAAGACCCTAAAATAATTATTACACTTTAAAATTTGCGTCTAAGTTTTCTTGGCATCGAACTTACAATAACAAATAACAAAGCTTTGAATCATCTGATATATACATCATTTCCATAAATAAAATAATATTAAATACAATTTTTTCGTTGGAAACATTATTATTTATTATCTTTTATTTTTGTTTCTATTCGGTTGTCTACTTAAATAATAACAATTTTTTTTATTTTATTGTTTTTTTTTCTTAAAAATTAGAAATTTTCTTGGGGTTTATTTTCTACGTTTTTAATTTTTTTTATTATAACAAATTACATATATATAAATTCTGCTTCAAATTACCGTTCGCTAAGTTTACCTTTTCATAGTTATTTATTATTATTTTTATTAAAACCCCAAACTGATTTTTTTCTCATCGTCATTTATATAAGAACTTATAATATACAAACACGATAAATAATTTTGTTCATAAAATTTATAAATAATTTATTAAATTGGCACACAAAACTATATGTAACGCATACATATTAAGGTATGGTATTAATAATACTTATTTTTTTTCAAAACAAACAATTCTTGACTTAAAGAAAATCTTTAAATAAAAAAAAATCAACTACAAAATTGAGCAACCATCATAAATTCGATTTATCAAACTTATTATTGAATTATTAAGTTTGCATAAAAATAGGTGACACAATAGTTGTACCTATAAAGTGTTCATATAAAATCGTTTAAGATATCCCCTCGGTAAGCTTAAAACAAACAATACTTCTCTTAATTTGTTAACACTTATTATTAAATGTTTTTGTTGATTTTTAGTTTTTGTTGTTTTTCTTCAATTTAGTTGACATTACAATTTGTTTAATTTACTAACTTATTAATTTTATTATAAATTCTATATTAAGGGTTCTTAATTGTGATCTTTTCAACTACATACACATACATACTTACAATAAGTTTGCATACATATGTGATGTGTGTGTAATTTTTATTTTGAGCGTTTCGTTATTTTTTGAAAAATCTAAATTTTACAATTTGCAGCTTGTGTGATTTGAATACCGATTTTACGCTACCTACAATATTAGAAATAATTTTTTAAAAATTAAATACAAAAACAATTTTTTTAAAAATGGGATTTCTAACATCAACAAAATACAAAAAAATGGCATTCAACACAAAACACTGGTTCCTTGTAATGATGACACGAATCTTTTTCACTGTATGAGCTTTCTACTTTCCTCGATAAATTTCAATGATTCTGTCTTGATCGACGTATTCGAAGATATGTGGAGCATCCATTAGTATACCAACTGTTCCAGCTGTTGTAACAATGAAGAATATGTAAAGTTGCAAACGATCAATTACCATTGCAACATATTTCCAATCTTCACGTGTCTGAAAGATAATATACAAAATTCTTATAGAAATAAATGGTCTTCAGGGAAGAATCAAACAATATCAATACCTGAATGTAAAGATCTTCATTACGTAAGTGCTCAGCAATAAATTCGACAGCTTCAGTTGCCTTGCTCGCTTCTGGGGAGAGCAATATTGAATCAGATGATTCACTTTCCCGGCGACAATCTCCAACACCCAAGTCTCCAGCACTGTTGATTTTTCGATTGATCTTGCAGTTAGGGTGATGCAGATCGGAAAGCTCCATAACCTCCATTTTTGATTGTTTGCCCCCAATGGCACTAGAAATTTAATTTTATACAATTATTTTGCTTTATTATTATCAATATCACAAATAGACATCAGAAAAAAAACGTTGAATGTAATTTTCGGAAAACCTAAAATCCCGAAAACATAAGAGGGCGTAAACGCATGTTTTCGAAAACTGAAAACTTCGAAATGTTAAAAAGCCAAAATTCAAATAAAAAAAAATAAAATTCATTTAAATATATCATGTTCCTTACAGAATGGGTTTCGGGTTTATTCGGAGTGAATTTTTGACATTTGTACTATGGTAGAAATGTCAAAATGACATTTGGTTCTTTGCACCCGTACTACACACCGGAATCTGTGTGAATAAGTTTCTGTACCTAATAAATTCCATAAGTAAACTGTGAAGGGAATTAAATGTTAAACATTCTACCATTATAAAAGTGTCAAAAATAACTCCGAATCCATCTGTCACCTTCATATTTATCAGATTCTATAATCGGCATGAAATACAAATTAAAGTAGTGGCAGGTTCTTACCTTATATGTTTTGGCAGCTCTGTTGGTGATCCATATGATGGATGAGGATGGGCTGGCATACTCATGCCAGGCATTTCCATCATCCAACGTAAACGAGTCTTTCGTGGTCGCTTCATTAGTAAAAATGCTGGCAAATAATGCAAGAATACACTACGAATCCACAGGGGCATTCGATGAGTTCTTGGTCCTCGGAAATTCCAATTGATAATTACCACAGTGACCAAGATTGAAACCGTATTCATTATGAATGTAAAAAGCAAATATTTAGCAATTAATGGCAGTACAAGTGATGTTGGTGGTAATATCTTTGACACAAGCAACAGAAACACAACCAGTGACAGTAAAATACTAATGCCAAGTGTTACCTGAAAATCAAAACAAACATTTCATGATTTCGAAAAGTTAAGTTAAGTGTCCTATTACGAATGACTCTTAAACATTTTCGAACATAAAATATCCGACAAAACTTACCTTCTCACCAGCCTCAGCAGGCAAATAGAACACCAATACACAAAGGAACGAAATAAGCACCGTTGGTAAAATCAAATTCACTGTATAAAACAATGTCTTCCTTCGAATTATTATATAAAATGTTATGTCCGTTTCCGTTGGATGGTTGCCATCGCCTTCATAGACATTTAAATAAGCTGGCACCTCTATGATGTCCCATGTTCCCGATTTCCAATAATCGGATAAATCAACAAAATTCTTATTGTTATACAGGGCCAACGAAACCTGATCGCCATTAAAAGTCCACGATCCAAATTTCATAATGCATGTTTGCTGATCAAAGGGGAAATATGTTACATCAATGGTGCAGGAACTCTGATAAATGGCAGGTGGAACCCATAGTACTTCTCCGGTTGGATAAATTAGAACGTTTGATTTGTAGCGCACTTCATAGTTACCATCGGCACTTAAAATTTAAAGACGAGACAAAAGAAAATAATATATTATAAACAAATTGTATTGTTTTTTCAAAACCAGACGATTTGGCTCACTTGTTGAACAAAACTATATCAGGTTTCCAAACCTTATCGGGTGGAAGTCGTAGTACTCCAATACCTCCGTAGTCGGCTTCGTCCCACTGTAGCTGATAATCATACCACACTAGACGCAGCCATACATTTGACTTCATGATCTGATTTTTTTCATTCTGTAAGATATACGAAGAAATGTTAAGTTTTAAAATAAAATTAAATTCCAAGCAGGAAGTAAATACGAAAAGTATTTTGTAAAAAAAAGAGCTTTTGCTTCGTCAAATTTTTTATAAGAGTTTTAAATTACTGTTTAAAACAGAATAACTTAGATACAAAAGCTTTAACTAAAACTTTGTATGGCATTAAAAGACCTGTAATGTAATTTTGGCAAGCAAGGCTTGTATGCCAGAACTTCAAGAAAGACTTCAAGATTTCACATGTGGAAAAAATTGTTAATTGCCTAATGTGCCAAGCGTTTAATCCCATGTTCAAAAAAATAAAATTGATAACCTGTACTTGACAGCTTTGAATTTAATTTGTGAACGCATCCTTTCACTTATCATACAACTGTCATTGGGAAGGTTAAAAAAAACGTAAGGTACTTTATTGACAGTCAACTGAATAAAGCAATTAGTAAGTTTTTCAAAACTTTGCTCCACTAACCTGTACCTTTGGTTCATCGTCGAAAAACTATCTACCAAAAACATTATTGTCTACAAAATACACCTACAACTCCATCACTATTTGTATTATGTATTGTAAAGAAATGTTACTTATTCCTTATTTAATTTGACACTTAAGCCTTTAACACAAATGAAATGGAATTGTGCAGAACAAATAAATAAATACGTCGGTTGACTTAAAAAACATGATCAACTGTCATTCTGACATAAATAGATTTGACTTGATAGTAAGGGATATTTTTCTTGAATAACTTTCCAGTCAAGTTTCCAATGAAGTTGCCTTAGTTGGAAGTCAAGATTTTGCCAGATGGCAAGTCTTTCAAGTCTCTTAAGTTGACTGAAGCTACGGATTGTCATTTTATTCAGTAAATTCAATATTTTCATCAAACGGGCTCGAGTGACCATATGAACGAAGTCGGGTTTGATTCATAATAATTTGATGGTACTTCAAGCCGATAATAAAGTTTTTGAAAATTTCAAACGATTTTCTATTTAAAAAAAAAATTGGCAAGTTGTTGTCAATTGGCACGGTACAATATTTAATTATTACTGAACGTATTGCAGAATTTCCTCTATTAGAATACGCTCTGCGAACTGATAGGGTGAAGTGGGATAACCAGTTTTGATGGCTTCAATCGGCACTTGATAGTGGGTAGTCGGGATGGGATTTTAAGCCTTCGCCGGCTTACTTACTTGTTTTATAGTTTTAGGGTTTAGTTTTGAGTAGAATAGGCTAGGTTAACGTGGCTGCGGATTAAAATCCACACACTAAGGCCAAAAGAAAGGCCCATTGTGATACCACATGAATCTAGAGAATTACTTCTTACTAGTCGAACCATTTTGAGCTTTTTATAAAGCGAAGAAGATATTTGATATTAAAAGAGTAGTCCCCCAGATGAAGTTTGCGTCTGAGTGAAAGAGCAGGGCAAGTGCAGAGGAGGTGAGAGATTTTTTCCTCTTCTTCTTCACCCATACAGCTCCTACAGAAGTCATTTGAGGCTACACCAAGTCGTATTGCGTGTCTGCCTACAAGACAGTGCCCCGTAAGGACACTTATTAGGGAGCTAATATGAAGTCTGCTTTGAGATAACAAGTCTTTAGAGCGCTTTAGGTCCAGTGAAGGCCACATAAGTTTTGTGGCTGCGCATGTTGGTAAGTTGTGCCACCTAGAATTTGCTATCGCAAAAGCTGTTTCTTTTAGCATAAGTTTACATAAGTAGCTATCGGTATACCTATCGTCTCCCTTTCATGTGAAATAGGTATGACGGTTCCATGTTTAGCGAGTTCATCGGCTCTACAATTTCCTGTGATGTCTCTCCGGCACCCAACAGAGGTGAATGTTAAATTGCTGCGCCATCTCCATAAGAGACGATCGACAATCGAGTGCCGTTTGAGATCTGGTTGAGACACCATCAAGAGATTTAATAGCAGCCTGACTGCCAGAGAAGGTGCTGATATCAGAAGTTGATATCACGTTTTCTCTTAGCCAGGAGAGAACCTCTTTGATCGCCAAAATTTCCGCTTGAAAAACGCTACAATGATTAGGGAGGCGGAATGAGATGCTTAGATTAAGCTTTTCTGAGTACACACCACTACAAACTCCCTCATTTGTCTTAGATCCATCTGTATAAAAATGAATACTTTTGTTATCCAGGAGTTTTTTGTCCTCCCATTCATCTCTGGATGGAATGGATACCTGGAAGTTTTTTCCAAATAGGGGTCTAGGAATAGTATAGTCTATGTATAGAACCAAAGAGGTTCAAAATGATGGAGTGCCCCACATTGTTGTTGGTCCATTGAGATGAGGCGTCGAGTCTTATCGCTGTACTCGCTGCCACTTGTTTACTGAAGATGTCGAGGGGTGTCAGATGGAGGATAGTGTCTAACGCTGCTGCTCCCCTTATGCAGAGACATGCAGTGCGTTGAACTCTGCTGAGTTTGTTGTAGAATGTGACTTTCTCCAGTGCAGTCCACCATACTGCAATCCCGTACATAAGTATTGGTCGGATGATGTGTATAGCCACTAGCCAGTAGGTTATGCGGGGTTGAAAGCTCCATTTGCTTCCTATGGCTTTCTTGCAAAAGAAAAGATCTGCTGTAGCTTTTTTAACTCTTTCCTGTACATTAATTTTCCAACTTAATTTGTTGTCCAATATCAGACCAAGATATTTGGCTTCATTGGTAAAAATTAGTGGTATACCTTTTATTCAAGGAGGTACAGTTACTGGGATCTTGTATTTCCGTGTGAAAAGGACGATGTCTGTTTTTTGAGGATTAATACTAAGTTCGCAGGGATCAGCCCATCTAGTGAACATATTGAGTGCATTTTGGAGGAGCTCTCTCAGTGTATTAGGATGTTCCCCTGTGACGGCGATAGCAACATTATCGGCATACGCAACCACTCTGTAGCCTTCCCTCTCAAGGGATATTAGTAGTTCGTTAACCACTATGTTCCACAGGAGAGGGGACAGAACACCACCTTGCGGAGTGCCTCTACTGACAAACCCTTTTGTGCAAAAATCTCCCAAACTAGAGTTGATGATCCTGCTTTTTAGCATTAGATTAATCAACTCACAGATTGAGTATTCGACGTTTAAGGTCGTCACAGCAGAAGTGATAGCGGATTTGTCAACGTTGTTGAAAGCGCCCTCAATATCCAAGGAGGCCACCATAGTATATTTCTTTTGCTCTAGGGATTATTCGATAGTTCTTACCAGAGTGTGCAAGGTTGTTTCTACCGATTTCCCTTCTATGGAGTTATAACAGAAGGATCTTAATGAGGATCTTTTGGCTATTCTCAATTCTAGTTTATACTTTTTGAGGGATTCTTTATAGGAGTCCCAATAGAATAGGCATGGTGGCACAAAAAAAAATTACAAACAAAATAAAAATAAAACAATTTAAAAAAAAACTTGGAAAAAGAAAAAAAAAAAAAGGAAAAGAAAAAATGAAAAACAAAATATGTTATTTAGTTAGATTTGCTGTTTCAAGTTTTATTTTGAGGACCTTATTTTAAATAGTTTTAAGTAAAAATAAAAAGGATATTGATATTAGTTTTTTTTCAAATTTTCTAATATATACAAAAATAAATAAAATTTAAATTGAAGTAAAATAGATCTTAGGGCCGAAAGGTATTAGTATCAATGTATTTAAGTTTAACTTAGAGTGTCCGTATGGGACCAGTTAGTAGGTTGTAAGTTATGGTTATTTAGGCAAGTTTTATGAATTTTTGTCTAGCTTTAAGATAGCTTTAAGAATAAATTAATAAAAATGAATTTAAAAAAAAAGAGACTGGGATGCGACCCACACTGATAACTTCCCATCCCGTATGCCGATTTGTCTTGCTTAAAAGTTTGCCTATGTGTACTTTTTATGAAAAAACGAACTGTTGGTTTGTTTATATAAAAATTACTGAATATCGAAATCAATATTTTCTGTGAAATAATATTTGTAAGTTTGAAGCCAATATTTTTAATTTTTGAAAAGCTATTTGAGTCGAAAGTAAATCTTTACTAAGTTTTAGTATTGTTTTTTTTTAGAGTTTTATTTTTTGAAAAAAAAACTGTCATTTCGATTTTTTCAAAATTTTACCGAATGTTGAATACAATATTTCTAATAAGATAAAATTAGTTTGAAGCCTATATTTCAATTTTTTGAAAAGATATTTGAGTCGAAAATCAATTTTTACCAACTTTTGTTAATTTTTTTTTAGGTTTTTAATTTTTTGTACAAAAACTGTCTATTCGACTTTTTTTCAAAATTTTACTGAATGTTAACAACAATATTTTCTGAAAGATAAAAGTAGTTTTAAGCCAATATCCACAATTTTTGAAAAGATATTTGAGCCTAAAATCAATTTTTACCAACTTTTATACATTTGTTTGTATGTTTTTATTTTTTGTAAGAAAATTGTCAATTCGATTTTTCTCAAAATTTGTTCAGATATTGAAAACAATATTTCTTATAAGTAAAAATTAGTTATAAGCTATTATATCAAAGTTTTGAAAAGATATTTGAGTCGAAAATCATTTTTTACCAACTTTTGTTAATTTTTTTTCGGTTTTTAATTTTTTGTAAAAAAAACTGTAATTCGATTTTTTCAAAATATTACTGAATGTTGACAACAATATTTGTTGAAAAATAAAAGTAAATTAAAGCCAATATCTCAAAGTTTTGAAAAGATATATGAGTCGAAAATCATTTTTTACCAACTTTTGTTAATTTTTTTCGGTTTTTAATTTTTTGTAAAAAAAACTGTCAATTCCATTTTTCTCAACATTTTTCAGAATGTTGAAAACAATATTTCTTATAAGATAAAATTAGTTTGGAGCTATTATCTTAAATTTTTGAAAAGATATTTGAATCGATATTCAATTTTTACCAACTTTGAGTAATGTTTTTTTTAGGTTTTTACTGTCTTATAAAAAAAACTGTCAATTTGATTTTTCTCAAAATTTTATCAGATGTCAAAAAAATTATTCTTCGTTGCACAAAATTATTTTGGAGATGAAATAATATTTAAGTCGTAAAATTTTGGAGTTGACAAATTTTTTTTTTTCAGTTTTTCTGATTTTTTAAAAAAATCGTTAAATAGATTTTTTTCAGAAAATATATTGCTTTGATATCACGTTACAATATTTTATATAAAATTTAATTCAAGTCTCTAGCGTTTTTGGTTCGTAAGATATTTAGGGTTAACTAAAATGTTCACCTTTTTTCAAACTGTTATGGTAAAAAAATGACCCACGCAATTTTCTTGAGAGCTCTTTTTGCATCTTTCTGCCTTATTATTTGTATAACAAAATTTATTTGAAATCAATATCTCTTCTGGTTCTTGAGCTATGGACAACGAAAAAAACGTCGCGAATGTACGAATGTACGAACGTACGTACACAGCACAAACAGACATCTTTCTAAAAATCTTTTATTTCGACTCTAGGGACCTTGAAAATTTGAGAAATGTCAAAATTTTCAATTTGACAAATCGGACCCATTACAATAACTTCCTATGGAAAGTTAAAAAACGTTTCTATCTGCATAACACACCCAAGCTTAATGCAGGGTAACATAAAGTTACTTGGCTCTAATTTTAAAGGAACTAAATTGATATTTCTTAATCAGCTTTGTCCTTTAAAGAACTATTCGGTTGAGCATAAGATTTATCTTATTAATCAAATAAAAAATATAAATTTGGGTATCGATACTTGCCATAAGTCAGCTATTATCAAAAAAATTAAAGAAATACTAAAATTGCAGTATACGTTATTTATAAGGCCTTTTTTATAACTGAAGTTGAAAGTGGTTTGAAAAGTTAGAGTTATTGATTTTGAAGCTTCTTGTAATTACAAATAAAATGCACGACTGGGTCGCACGAACTTGCTCCTGCATGTAAAGAGTCTGTTCAAAAAAGTACTTATATGAGATTTAAAAATATACCTGTAAAATAAGTTTGGCTTCAAAGATATAAATGCCATTTGAATTGTCAAAAAAACCGCACGATCTTTGTATATGAAAACCATAGTACTCTTATGAGCAGAAACTTTTAGGGCGACCAGATGCCGAGTCTTTGGCGTGGCGTTAGTATCGAAAGTGGAGAAATTCAGCGGGAGCGAGAAAAAAATATTATTCCCATTCCCATAAGCAGCCAGCAGAATAAGGGAGATAATTAATTTTCGACCCAAAAAGTCAACACAATTTCCTTCATTTTATTTGAGTCTATCCCCGTATATGTTTTGTTTGTTTTTGTTTTATTTATATCAACGCACTTTATATAACAAACAAAATGGCTTAATATTGTATATAATAAGGGGATGAAACAAACTTTTGTATGCATAAGTCAGCTGCCTAGGATCTTTTACCGATATTTGTTTTTATTTACATTCATAAGTCTACTTTTACTTGTGTACGATCTTTGTATATGAAAAATGGTTTCTATTTACTATAAAGCTACAATGCTATATAGATTCAACTTGTTCCTTAAAAGCTTTTTTCCTTTAGATAGCTTTATTGTAATTTCATATTAGAAGAACCAGGATTGAAAACAAATAAGATAAGAAAGAGGCAGACCATGAATGTTTAAATTGTAAGGCGATCGCCTATTGGTTGTGTAGTTAGGTAGCAGGTAGATGTCTAAAACGACCATAGAATAGTTCACTTGGCGTGCTTAGCTTTATGCAGATAGATAGATAAGGACATGTTTATGATGATAATGGAGGAATGTTATTGGTGGCTTGAAGGTACTTACTACATTCCTTCTTAAGTTTTCAGCGCAAACATGGAGTTATTACGTTCAGTCTATTTTTTTCACTAAAGTTTTAAAAAACAAGCATACGAACAAGTACAAGAAATTGCTGTTCATGTGTTGTTTACAGTCAGGCTCTTGTGCGTTTTGAATTTTAGTTAAGAAGTGACACGTAAGCAGTAGTTGTAGAAGTTGTACGTAATACCTTTATAAATAGGTACAATGTGTATGCGTTGAAAAAGTGATTCTAATAGAAAATACATATACTCTCTCTGGCCAGTTTCTTTAACTTGTAGGTACTAAATATTTATTTTTTTTTTAATATAGGCGAAGGTCAGTAAATCATGTGTGAAGCAACCTTATTCGTAAAGAATAATATTTTAAAATCATTATATACAAAGTTACCAAGATAATACTTCTTGATAGACTCTTTAAAATAGATTGTTGACTAAATATATCATATATAAATGTGTACCAAATGCATTAATTTGGATGAAAGATAGGAATGTAAATACAATTTTGTCAAAATAATGCGCTCTAAAAATAAAAATAAGTTTGTCTTCAAAAATTTAAATGCCATTTTATAAATAAAAAAAACCGTTGATTTTTTAAATTTTTATTTTGAAAATCGTTAGAGCGGTTTTTTTTTTTAATTAATTTTTTATATATAAAATTTTCCAATTTTGTTCTAAAAATATTTTTGGAATGCAGTTGTTTAGTGATTGTAAATATACGTCTTTCGTTTGAATTTAGTAAAAAATTGTTGACCCGTTTTTGAGATATAGAGTTTTGAAAAATAAAAATTCAATATTTTTTAAAAATCCAAACAATTAAAAATTGCATTTTTGTTAATCAAATATTGTTAAGGCAATATAGGAGCTTATTCAGAAAAAAAATTATTAAAATCAGTTCATAACTTGCTGAGAAAATTAAAAAACAAAATAACGGTTCTATGAGCGGTACCTTTCCTGAGCAATACAAAAATATGGTTTTCTTATAAACAGAAGCCAAGTTAAAAAATAAAATTTTAGAGAAAATTTAAAAAAAATCTATCGGTTTGTTTTTGAGAAAATTCGAATTTTCGGTTTTTGACCAAAAAAATTGTATGGGGGCCACTGTTAGTTTTGATCTTAAACAAAAAATGAAAAAAACGCCTAACGCGAATCTGCTCAAAACCTTAACTTCCAAGTTTGAACTCAATCGACCCAATGGTTTAGGCTGTAGGAGCGTGGACAGACAGACAAAACCGACCGGACGGAATCGCGGGACCCACTTTTTTCGACTTCTCTACCATCGTAATATCATGTTTGATTAAAATCTTGCCATATAGTTCCTATATGTCGCAAGTAAAAAGTTAAAGTTAAGTTTAATGTAAACAAATGCTTTGGGTTAACTAGAACAGGGCGTGTTTTCTAGTTAATTTTTTTTCAAATAGCTTACGCTAGGTGATGAAGTTTAAAAAGAGTCTTATCAATTTTCCTTTACAGAGTAGTTGCACTCGAAAGCTTATCGATAAACTCTCCTGTATAAGCTATCATTCCAATCGAAATTTAACTATGCATGTACCTAAAACGTTTGCTTAGTTTTTTGGATGCTCTTACATTTTTTTTCTAATTCGATGCTTAAACATTTAATTATTGTAAATTGTTATTAGATTCCCATTTTCTGAGAAACTGGGTTTTAGACAGGCGTTCCATTTAACTTAAATAATCCCAAGTCTTATATTGGTTCTGCCTTTTTGTTTGATCTTTACCGAAACTTATATTGTCGAGTTCTCAATGAGATTTGCCTTAAAAGCGCTAAATTTGAAAAACTACTATCGAATAATAATATTTTATAAATCAATTTTCAACTAACATAAACAATACATAGATTACTGAAATGATTTTAAGTTTAAGAAAATTACAAAAAATAGATAGAAAGATTTTATACTTGGGTTTAAGTAGACAAAATCCTCTTTTACGCCTAGTTTATTAGATATCTTTAAAAACAGTAAACCAATTTGTTTCTAAAGATTCATGAATCTTTACTTTTAACGTTAATCTTAAAAAAAAACCTAGTTAAAAAATATTTGTTTTAAAACAAACAAAAAAGTTTTAGCATCAAAATCGATTAATATCTCCACGTTCACATGTAAATATGTTTTCCAAAACTTAATAAACGACCATACCATCATAGTTATGGAGGTTTGTAGCAGTTTAGTTTTTCTTTGACATGTCTCAAATAATAAAATGTAACTAATTTTTGTTTTAAGTTATAACTTACCACATTAATAAGCTGAACAAATGCTAATCCAAAACGTACTCCCACCTTCTGTGTCATATTTTGTACAGGTCTTATAAGTTTGTTGTAACCTCGAAAGAGATCCCGAACTAAACGCTCCTCATCCTCCGATGCTCGAACTAGTAAATCACGTGAAAGGACATTTATGTCCACCATTAATTTTTCATATTTTCTTAAAATCCTTTCGAAAAAGTTATAAATATCGAATAAAGGTACATACCTGCAGTAAGAGCAACAAAGAGTAAAAAAATTCGTGTTAACCATTTTAACTGCTCCATTTTCTATTTAACGATTTTAGTATTTTCCTATAGATTAATTATTATTTAACAAAACTGATTTCTTTTTCTAGTTTCATATTTTTATTTTCTTCACACAACTTCGACTATACCAAGAGTTGCAGCATCCTTTTTAGCTAAGCAAAGGGAAACGCCTAGTTCATGTTTCTAAAATACTACTTTTTAACATTCTTTTTTTTTTTTGTTTTTATGTGTGTTGTGTTTTTAAGATAAATTCACCCAGATTTTGGAAGACATATGGGATTTTCAATTCAACAAAACATTTTGCTTAAATAATATATTTTTATGGATAAATCAATTTGAATATTAAAAATGTGCAGATATAAAAGTGTTTTCGTTTTTTTAAATACGAGCGAGCAAAAGATACTACGGGATAATCACTGTGCCAATTTGCTATGATAAAGAGAATAAAATCGATTCCGAAAATCTTCGGTAAGCCATGCGCGTTGCTGCAACATCCTTCTTCCTTAGGGATGTAGTTTGGAGGATAAAGAAGAGCAAAAAGGATTTTATCATACATATATCTATCATCATTTCATTATAGACAGAGGCTAAAGTTGTTGAAGTGAAGGCATTTTTCTCTCTCATGCAATTTTTAGATTATTTTCTTGAAGTTTTTGTAACAAAGTATCAAAATCAACCCTTTCGGGGGTTAGGGGCGGTGGTTTTGTTTATTTTGTTTGCCCTATCCTCCTATATGCTTTTCTTGGAGCAATATATGAATCTTTTGTAAGCAGTTGTAGTTGAATGAATTTCCACATATTTTATTCATGACTTTTTACATCAAGAAGTAGACACTATTTCTTGCATCTACATACATATAAGCTTTAAAGACATTCCTCCTTAATGCCTTTAAAGACTAATGCATTTGTGTTTATTTTTGACTTTAGGTTAAATTATGAACCTAATTTTTGAGCTTAAACTGAATTAACATTTTCGTTAGACTGATGTACATTTTTCATCCTTTTAATAGAGAAAAAGGTACTCATGGCGGTTTTAAAATGCACAAGACAAGAGACAGTTACTACTTTGTGAATCAGTTCGGTTACAATATTCGGAATTCCATAATCGACATGACTAAGTCGAAAATATGACGGATACTGAAAATATGACGTTTACTGTTGTATGAGTCACTTTAATTTTAAGCCGATTTCAAATAACTTGTTATCTATTTGTTTTACAGTTTTGTCATTGATATTTTCATTGTAACGTTTGGTAATAAAAATGGTGTACCAAGCAAAAAATGCAAAGTATGACAGCAGCTTTATTTTGCATCAAAACATTATGTATATAACTTTTGTTAAAGGATCTTCGTTTTCCGAAAAAAATAACAACTTTTTCTCTCGTCAGAGGGCTTAAATAAAACGACCGTTTTTTAATACAATCGAACTTCGATAACTCGAAGCTGCATAAATTTCGTCTGTTGTGTCTTCAGACGTTTGCAAATACAAATTTAACTTATCCAATGCATCTGCCACAATACGCTTTGAAAACTGCTGAATAAGTTCCTCTTCAACCAAAGTCTCGTCATCACTTTCAATATTGATTGAAGTTGGGTTCAACGATTCAGAGTTACACTGCTCAACAATATCCTCGTCTGAAGGAAAGGCTGACGTACAAATATCGTTATCTCCCTCCATATATTCATCTAGAGTTATGTCCGTTGCTATATCACTCTGCCTTATCCATTCATCATATTCAGCTTCCATCAAAGCTCGATCTTCATCAATATTATTGAGAAAAACAAGAGGAATGTCATCCTCTTCGTCCCATGTGGAAAATTGTCCAAAAACAGCATTTTGAAGCAATTAGCTATAGTCTGACTTTTGACGTCAATGTCCCAAGTTTTTCCAACTGTATTGATGCACTCAAGTAATGTGATATCGTGTTTTTTTCCTGTATCCATATGCTTCAAGGTTTCTTTTAAGATTCTGCGGCGATAATGAAATTTTAAATTTTGAATCACTCCCTGGTCAAGTGGTTGCAGTTTTGAAGTCATATTTGGCGGAAAAAATGCTAGTGCAATTGACTTCAATTTTTTTTTTTTGAAGGTCTTTGGGATGCGCCGGACAATTATAAATAAAGAGTAAAACTTTTCTCCCTTTTTCTGAAAATTGCTTATCTAACTTAACAACCCATTCTTCAAAAACTTGTCCAGTCATCCACGCCTTGGAGCTTGCCTTGTAATCAACAGGTAACCATTTAACACCGCGAAAAAAACTACGCTTGTTACTTTTACCTATTAAAAGGATTTTGAGTTTTTTAGATCCATCCATGTTTGCAGCCAACATTAAAGTAATCCGCTGTTTGCTGTGTTTGCCCCCATGACATTTTTCATTTTTAAATGTTAAAGTATTGTCGGGTAAGCATTTGAAAAACAATCCCGTTTCGTCAGTATTAAAAATATCGCATTCATTATACTTTTCTAAAAGTATTGTCAAAACGTCATTCTTCCATTTATCGCAGTCTTCATTAGGTACGTCATTGCTTTTACCACAAGCTTTTTTAAGGCACACTCCATGTCTAAAATAATGAAAGTTTACGTTGACACACTAATGAATGCGTATTGATGACGTTTTTATTCGGTACCTTCGCTTCCAATTATCAAGCCAGCCAGTGCTTGCCTTAAAATCCGGTTTGCCTAATCGTCTTGCAAATTCGAGAGCCTTTTCTTTTATTATTCCTCCAGATATGGGCATGTTCTGATGCCTAGCTGCTGTAAACCAGTCGATGACTTATCCACATTTTAAATCTTCTGCCTATTCCAGATGAGCAGAGGGCAAAATGTGCTTATTCGCAATTTATTTATCTTTATTTATAAACGGTGATTTTTTAAGAGCTTAAGAACTTAAAAAAAAAAAACGCATAAAATTTGCAAAATCTCATCGATTCTTTATTTGAAACGTTAGATTGGTCCATGACATTTACTTTTTGAAGATAATTTCATTTAAATGTTGACCGCGGCTGCGTCTTAGGTGGTCCATTCAGAAAGTCCAATTTTGGGTAACTTTTTCGAGCATTTCGGCCGGAATAGCCCGAATTTCTTCGGAAATGTTGTCTTCCAAAGCTGGAATAGTTGCTGGCTTATTTGTGTAGACTTTAGACTTGACGTAGCCCCACAAAAAATAGTCTAAAGGCGTCAAATCGCATGATCTTGGTGGCCAACTTACCGGTCCATTCCTTGAGATGAATTGTTCTCCGAAGTTTTCCCTCAAAATGGCCATAGAATCGAGAGCTGTGTGGCATGTAGCGCCATCTTGTTGAAACCACATGTCAACCAAGTTCAGTTCTTCCATTTTTGGCAACAAAAAGTTTGTTAGCATTGAACGATAGCGATCGCCATTCACCGTAACGTTGCGTCCAACAGCATCTTTGAAAAAATACGGTCCAATGATTCCACCAGCGTACAAACCACACCAAACAGTGCATTTTTCGGGATGCATGGGCAGTTCTTGAACGGCTTCTGGTTGCTCTTCACTCCAAATGCGGCAATTTTTCTTATTTACGTAGCCATTCAACCAGAAATGAGCCTCATCGCTGAACAAAATTTGTCGATTAAAAAGCGGATTTTCTGCCAACTTTTCTAGGGCCCATTCACTGAAAATTCGACGTTGTGGCAGATCGTTCGGCTTCAGTTCTTGCACGAGCTGTATTTTATACGGTTTTACACCAAGATCTTTGCGTAAAATCTTCCATGTGGTCGAATAACACAAACCCAATTGCTGCGAACGGCGACGAATCGACATTTCACGGTCTTCAGCAACACTCTCAGAAACAGACGCAATATTCTCTTCTGTACGCACTGTACGCATTCGTGTGGTTGGTTTAATGTCCAATAAAGTAAACTGAGTGCGAAAATTGGTCACAATCGCATTAATTGTTTGCTCACTTGGTCGATTATGTAGACCATAAATCGGACGTAAAGCGCGAAACACATTTTGAACCGAACACTGATTTTGGTAATAAAATTCAATGATTTGCAAGCGTTGCTCGTTAGTAAGTCTATTCATGATGAAATGTCAAAGCATACTGAGCATCTTTCTCTTTGACACCATGTCTGAAATCCCGCGTGATCTGTCAAATACTAATGCATGAAAATCCTAACCTCAAAAAATCACCCTTTATTTGTTTGAATTTAAAGTCAAGATTTTGTATGGGTATTTTATTACCGATCACACAAGTGGGCTCAGATATAACATATATGCATCAACCATTTCCGATTTATTTAAATTCCTGGACATAAGAGAAAGTAATTTTTGAATAATAAACGTGATCCTGTTAGGAAGCAAAGAGAGTGGGGGCATTCACTAAGCTACGTAGTCTAACAATTCTGATCGGCAGAATACCTAATTACTTACGGTGACACTACAGTCATGTGTGAACTAGGGTCTCACCCAACAAATTTCTCCATCTAGATGTCTCCAGTTTCGCGCTCAAAGTTGGGTGATGTCACTTGGCTACCTCAAAGTTACGTCTGTCAAAGGTGACATTTTGACAAAGTCGTCGGTGTGGTAGGTCCTTTTTTGACGACAGCATGTACATACTTTGTTTTGCCCTCATTGACCGTTAAACCCATTTTTGCCGCCTCTACCTCAGTACTCACAAAAGCCCCATTGACATCACGCTGAGTTCTTCGATTATGTCAATGGGCAGGTTCAGACGACATAAGGGACTTAAAAGTTATACAAGTGTCTAGTATTTGATTGGCCAGCTGCCAAAAAATTACCTTCCAATTAAGGCAACTTTAATGGAAAGTTGACTGGAATGTTAGTCGAGAAAAATCTCCCTTACTATCGAGTCAAGTGTAGTTACGCCACAATGAAAATTGATGATGTTTTTTATTTTAACTGAAAGCTGAACTTTATTACTTCATTATTTATTTTTTGCACAATTCCATTTAATCTTTTGTGTAAAAGGGTTCCTTGTCAAATTGGAAGAGAGAAAAGTAACTTTTCTCTACAATATAAAATACAAATCGTGATGGATTTGTAGCTTGCCTGAGGAGTGTTTTGTAGACAATAATGTTTTTGATAGTTTTTGTACAATGAACTGAAGGTAGAGGTTAGTGAAGTAAAGTTCCAAGTTTGAATATTATGACAGTTGAAAAGCTAACTAGTTGCCTTGGTCAAAATGTACGTTCAGAGAATGCAGTTGACTGCAACTGAAGTCCCTAATGTTGTCTGAACCTGCCCAGTGCCTCTAGAGTTGACGTGTGAGCTCTGCACTATTCTTTCAAGTACGATGTTAAAAAAATGGCATGACAGCGCCTCACCTTGTCTTAAACCTTTTTTGACATCGAAAGATTCTGTTAAGTTGTTTCCAAAATGTATGGAGCAGCGTGGTCATCCTGCACAATTGGACGAGTTTGGCAGGGATGCCAAAACTAGACTTGGCTCTATACAGCTCGTCCCTGTAGATGCTGTCATATGCAGCCTTGAAGTCCATGAAAAGATGGTGGGTGTCGATTTGGTGTGCTTGGGTTTTTTCCAGGATCTGCCGTAATGTGAATATTTGATGGACCGTGGACTTTCTTGGTCTAAAACCAAATTGATAAGGACCTATTAAGTTGTTGGCGATGGCCTTCAGACGTTCACATATTACGGCAGAGAAGATTTTGTAAGCGATGTTAAGTAGACTGATTCCTCTATAGTTGGTGCAGTTTAGAGGGTCTCCTTTTTTGAGGATCGGTCAAACAATACTGAGGTTCCATATCTTACAGATAAGTTGGTGCATGCTTCTAAGCAACTTATCTCCAGCTGCTTTAAAGAGCTCGGCATTCAAGCCATCCGCTCCAGCGGCTTTCTTAGACTTCAGCTTAGATAGGGCAATCTTTACTTCGTCTAAGTCGGGAGGATGGGATTGTTGGCTTTCTATGTTGAATGGATCATCGGAATTCGGTTCGTCGTCTCCGTTATACAGTCTGCTAAAGTGGTCCTTCCATATCTTCAGCATAGACTGCGGTTCCACTATGATGTTTCCACTTTCGTCTTTGCAGCCTTCTGTACTAGGTTTATGTACTTGTGAATTTCGTTTCACCTATTCATAAAACCTTCCAAATTCCTTCCTGCTTTTAAACTAAATGCAACTTCAAAATCAGCTGGTTTTGACGTTTCACAATCAGCTGCTCAGTAAGGACACAAGAATTCAAAATAAAATTAATCTTTTGGTATTTAAATACAAATATAAATCAGTCATATTATTTCTTCTGTTTTATTGAATTTAAGAACAAAAAAAAACTGTTTAAAATTCTGAAAACACAAATGTTTCTTATGTTTGGTATTTCCATTTGTCATTAATATGACAGTTCCGAATTGACTAGTTTTGCAGTGCAATTATACGTTGGGCAGGTTCAGACAACATAAGGGACTTCATTTGCAGTCAACTGCATTCAATTGATCGTGTGAAGACAAGCTATAATTCCTAGGAACCCTATCACATAAAACATCAAATTGAATTGAGCAGAAAATAAATAAATCACAGAGTAATAAAGTTCAGCTTTAAGTTAATTGAACAATCATGATTAGCTGTCATCGGAGTCAGACAGGGCTGTATTCTGTCGCCAATATTGTTTTGTTGGTGATAAGCGATGTACTGCGCTCAGCTCTGCCAGGTAGCGGAGGGATCCAATGGGCTTTGACATCCTATTTAAAGCATTTGGATTACATGTACGATGTTTGCTTACTCTCTCATAGGATCATGGATCTCCATCAAATGACAACAAGTGTGGAGAGAGAAACAGAAGTTGTGGGGCTGAAAATTAATTTCGGCAAAACAAAAATGATCAGCCTAAAAACCCTCGCGACCGGTGGAAAAAGTGGAGAGCTTTCAATACCTTGGAGGCATCGTTTCCATCGAAGGCGGAACCGCACAAGACGTCATCTGTCACATCAGCAAAGCAAAACGGCTTTCGGTATGCTGTCAAAAATTTTAAGGAATAACTCTATCAGCTTAAGAACAAAGCTACGACTGTTTCGCACAAATAATATTTTTTTTGATAGGCAAAATTCCGAAAGCCTAGGAAAACAATAAATTAAACTCGAAAAAATTAGTTAAGAAAAAAAGTTATTCAGAAACCATACGGATTTGGCTTATTTCATGAGTATGCCTTAACTGAATGAAGAAATGCGGTTCGAACGTTCGAGTATAGTAGATACTAATCGATTGTTTAAAATTTACGAACAAAACATAAAATATTACGCATTTGTTTTTGTTGTTACTAAAGATTCAATAATTCTTACATAACTTGGGCGTTTTAATTTTATTGTTGAGTGTTTTAATTTTAATTTAATTCCCAATCTGTTCTGTGTCCAAAAATCTACATGAAAGGATAAATAAGGTGTAGATCCACTCTATAAAGCAACTCTAGGCAACAACATTTATCCTTATTGCAATCTGTTAGTAGTTGATAGTTCATAAATATTGAAATATGGTCTTTTAAGACTTCAATATATATTTTCTTGTTATTTACAAAAGTCTGGAACATTATCAATCATCACTACTCATATAAATTTGATGATTAAATGTTTAATTTTGATAATTATGAACTATAAATTATTGATAGTTGACAATAGCAATAGATTTTTTCTCGAAAAGATGTGTGCTTTCGAGAGTCTCATTCGAAACAAAATTTCCTTCTCCGTTTCATTTATTTTAACTCGCTATCCGATAGCAAAAATTACATAAGAAATGTTAAAATAAAATATGGTTCAGTCTTATCATCGTTCAGAACTCAAACTGGATGTTTGACTTGTGATAATTAAAATACAATATTACAGCAATTGCGTTTTTTTAAATGGTCCACGTATGTCGGTTTATAACAGCTGTACTTGGAGTCTCTCTCGAGACTTCTTAATGGACTTTTATGGTTCTACACGTTGCTTTTCTTTTAAAATAAGTTTAAAAAGAACTTTTGTGATAACATCAATTCTTCATCTCACTAACTGCTTGAACAGAATGAGATGCAGCTGTAGCTAAAAAAATCGCTGTAGTATAAGCTGTCAATAAAAACGCTCACTAATGTAGCAAAGGTCGCCCACAGTGTGTAGCGCAGGAAATTTATTCGGGCATGTTCAACGCATATGAAATTTATATTTGAACTGAATTTGTATGGTAGCATACTATAAAAAAGTTACAAAACCAGAAAAAATTCTCAAATGCATTGAACGCTCCCAAAAAAAAATGAAAAGTCAAAGAATGAAATGGGTTTCCCCCATCTGTCATCTCAAATGTAGCTTGTAGCGTCGGCAAAAGTTAAAGTTGAGTCAACTTGCGCTGCAGCTACTGCTACAGCTACAGCTACAGCTTCTCATTGTGTCGATGTATACTATTTTCGCATCTTTTAACTTTGACAGTGCTACAGGCAACAGATACAGCTACACCATTCTGTTCAAGCAGTAAGCTTCAAGAGGTTTGAATGACATATTTGTATATAAAACCTATAGCACTATCATCGTTTTTATTGGGGGCGTCACAATTGGCTACGGCGACTTTAGCTGTTGCAGATTTGTTTGCTTTACTTTTGTATACAAAACTTCTAACGCCATCTTTAGGCTACGGCGAACACACAAAAAACAGCTCCAAGATAATGTTACAGATTATACAAAGATGACATTTGTCTGATTTTCAAATACTTTCTTTCCTCCTAATCACAGCCCCCAAGCAATTTGAAACTCGAAACAAAAACGCCATGAAATAAATAATTTTTAATAAACTCACGACATTACACTTTGAATTGTCAACGTTAACTCGCATATTTGTAATACTTACTTAAAGGCCATCATTTACTTTAAACGAAAATAACTCAAAAGAATAAATTGATTTATTTCATAAAACTTTTTTTATTATCTTGCTAGTCTATGAAAAAATTCTTAAAATGAAAACTTTCAAAAGAAACCCACAAGTTTCTCTCGGTCTGAGCTCTTTTTATTCCAAAATGTTTACATTCATACATACAATGTATGTATATCATACATATACATAACATGTACATATGTATTTTAATTTTTTTTTTTTGGAAATTCGGGTGCAAAGAGAGTAAGATCTATTGCATCCTATCTTCTTACTAATTTTCACCTGCGAGTCAATTTTCTTTTTTGTTCTTGAAAAAGTCTTATTAGATACGACACTTTTTATTTATGGTTACTAATTTTTCTTTTAAAGTTTTCAAACTTTGATTAAGTTCTCTTCTTCTTTTTCTTCTTCTTATGGAAACAAACAAACAAACATATTTTTGTCTTGGTTTGTTTTATATTTTAAACAAATCATATTTTTTTTGTCAAATTTTCATTTTCTTCACAATTCTTTCTAAGTTGTTGTTTATTGAAAATTCAGCATCATCAGTTTATTTCTTTTTTTCTTTTGTTTTGTTTTGTTTAATTTGTTATAAATCGAACTAATCTTAAAATATACATAGTCAAATACATTAATGCATTTAAAATTTCATTATAATTGCACAGGATTATTAAAACACACAATCCTTCCTATTTCTTATCATTTCGCTGAGTTTATCTTATTGTTTTGTTTTGTTTTGCTTTGTGTTTATAAATTAACTAAGGAAGGTTTTTGTTTGTTAAATTTGCTTTGTTGTTTTTGAAAAATTATAGCAAGAAAAAGAAAAAAATAATACATAATAAAATAACTAAATATTATCTTCTGGTTCTTCTTAAAAATTATGTATAGGACATATTATAATAAAATATATATATCTACTAGTTACTTCTTAATATGTATAGTTATTTATAAATTGTTTAGTGTGTGCAATGATACTAATTTTCTTATCATAATAATTTATAATAATAATAATAAAAAAAACCCTAAGTCGTTTTCTTGTGTGAAATGTCTGATGAGGGAAAATAATTTTATATTATTTTGTTGTTTGTAACGTAAGTTGCATACGTTGTTTGATGTTGTTGGTTGGTGGTTATTTATTATATTCGGTAATTAAATATGTTGTATTCGTATAAGCTTATTTATACTGCTAGGCGTGGAGTATAATTTAACTTAGAAACGATAATTTTCATCTGCCATGTGAATGGCCCAATTAAATTTCTCTCTTTGTGTTTTATTGAAAATCTTTTCAATTGGTACCCCGTTCTTTTTGCACCTGAAATTGAATATAAAAATGTTTGTTTTTAATTTAAAAGTAAGTTAAAATTTTTAGAGTGTTGATTTACCATGCAACCGAAATTCTAGGATCGAGATAATTTAATTTAGATGTACCCAATGCAATGGATTTGTTTTCATCTCTATCAGTCTCTTGTAGTTCTAGTTTTTTAAGTTGATCCTTAAGACGTTCAATTACTTTGAGTTTCTTATCCGCACTGAATTTCTCCTTAACTGATCCTCTTTTGGCAGCTTTCTTTAGGTCCTATAAATTAAAATAAACAGAAATTTGTTTATTGTTTTCCTTAGACTATAATTGTGCTCAGAGCGATTAGATAATTAATTTTAAGAGAGCATTTGACTTCATTTTCAAACTTACCGGATACTCGCTTTCAGCATCTTCAAGTTGTTCTCGCTTTAGGCGAATCTTCTCTTTCAATGTTTCCATACTTTTGGCATGTGATTTTGGCACAGAACGCTGATGGTTACATAAAATTGCTACAGCCCGATTGGCCCGATTGTAGGCTAAAAGTTTTTCGGGTATAGTTGAATCGGGTTCAGTAAGCAAATCCAACTGATTTTGTAATGTTATCGAAGCGTTGTATGTACGGAAAACTTTTGCAGTAAGACCTATAAAATGAAACATAATGCTTACGAATTCAAATCTAGTAGAAAGAAAAATAAAACTTACCATCCATAAGTTCTTTTAAATGTTCGTTCAACACTTGAGTGTTAAGTCTGTCAAAAAGGTCATCGCCTTCTTTCTTATTTTCCATAAATAACTCCAGATTCTTGAAGACCCTCTTCTCGACTTCAACTTCATTATAATAACGAATGGAATCCTTACCAAGAAAATCAAACACAACAACATTTTCTTTTCCATTCATTTGCTTGTGCAAGCTAACATGTTCCACTCGCAATGAACAACAACCCACAGTATCGGCCTGATCCTCGTCTTTTTCGTTACCAGCTCTCAGAGCCAACTTGTCAATGAAATACAATGCTACAGCCCTCTGCCGCACACGCATCTCCTTTGACTTCCATTCATCACGATATGTAGAACGAATCTTATCAATAACCTTGTCTAATCGTCTGGCTGTTTCATACTTAACGTGATCCTTTTCGCCCTTCAACTTCGACGATGGATTCAACATAATGTATTTGACTTGTCCCTGTACATTTTCCGTCCATGAAGCCAACCAAGTCACCGAGTTATCGTGACGCACATCCTTCCATTTGTGGCCGGGAGGAGGAACTGGCACTTTGCTTTCCTTTGAACAATTTATGGAAACGTCTTCGGCAATAATACGACGCTTAATCATGCCCATTTTCGGATGCTCACCACGACCTCGGAACAATCCTGGAGGTTCCAGTCGAAAGTTTCCGATTCGCTCCTTATGTCCATCAATAATACAAAATCCATACTCCTTGATTTGTTCCTCATTTTCTACCTTACGAGCAGCCTTCTCTTCTTTGGAGGCATTCTTGCGCTTCTCAGATTCGGCGGTAAAGTACTGGAACATTTCTTGGAAGTTACATTTCTTCAAGTCCTTGATAATGTCTCTCTCCTTGGATGTCATTGTCTTTCGGAAGTCTTTAAAGAAATTTTCATTGAATTGCTTCTTAGTCACGTAATCATGGTTCAACATTTTGGCATAGAATGTTGCCGCTTCTTCGGTTTCATTAGTCAGTTTCATTTCTTTGCCATCGTAATAGAATTTCACATTCTTGGGCAGTGGTTCGTATGGAGGTGCAAACACCGGACCCTTGTGTTCGAGGGTGTTCCATTTAACTCCATCAGCACGCTTTTCTTCTTCCCACCTGAAAAGAGGTAAACACACATTGTACTTCTTGATATTCCGATGCCGTTTTTTCTTCTTCGTCGAAGTAGTACTTCCACTTCCACTAGTTGTGCAATAATGATACACAATAGCAGCAGCAGCAGTTAACTTTCTTTCTTGGTAATCACTTATCACACTATAGCTGATCAATAAAGAAGATCTACAGCGGAATTGTTGGAATAATTTGGGGAGAATTTTTATACATAAATCCATTTCCATTTGCGTGAAATGAAAATGAATATGAAGTGTCAAATCGCATATGATGTATACATAACCTAGAATTCACAGCGCATGACGTTTGTCATCGATTTTTGCGAGGCCATCTATGTGCTCAATGTGAAAGTAAAACAACAGTGCTACCTTCTTGGCACATGCAATAAAGTGCTTACTTCAGTACTTTTTCAAGTTAAATTAAATATGAGGCAAACTTTCGGTTACTAAATAAATAACATTATAAATGAAAATATACCGCATAAGATATGAAAATGGGCTTAATATGAAAGTGGAACACTATTTACTATTAATTGTAATCCATTATTTTAATCGCGATACAAATTTGAATACAAATATTCTTGATTAATCAATGTAGTAATGTTGTTTTTCTACCAAAAATCAATTTTAACGATCTGCACCTAAATTGTTCATATGCTTTTTCGAGATAAGACACAAGTAAAATTTTATGTATTTACAAGTTTTATGTGTGTTTTTGTTTAAAATTCAGCCTATTACATGTGTCATTTTAACCTTTCTATAAGATCGAATTTATTCACACAGCACAACAATGGAAACTGGTAATGAACGACTGTTCGAAATCTCTAAGATCTAAGCTTTAACGGCGCCGGTTTCTTGATTTTATAAATTTGCCATATTATGATGTAAACTTATGCTAAATCATAATACCATGGAGAAAGCGAACCATAGATAGACTAATGAGTTTTGCAGAAGTTACTAGATGAAGAGACCGTTTCTTACATTTATGTTCATGTCCTATTACAAAAACGAAGGCTTCACTAAAATGACCCGAGTGATATAAGTGATATAGTAAATTCCGAAATATTGGCTCCAAGTATTTAATAGGAAATATCTTTAGATCCATATTGTATTACAACGGAACAAATTATGGAACAAAAAGGGTTGACTTTTTTAGCCAGTAGTCACTTTAACATAGTCTAAACTTAATTATGAACGATCCCGTTTAACAATTTTAATTTCACATTATTTTGGCCCATTTATGTATTTATTGTGTGAATATATATTTGTTAAAGAAAATTATAAGACTTACCAACGCCAAACTTCTGGTTCCTCTTCTTTTACACCAGCCCTTCCTCTCTTTTTAGTTGGTGTTGCTTGAACAGCTGTTGCGTTTTCCTTTAAAAACAAAAATTAATTGAATAAATATTTGTTTTGTTTGTTTTTGTTTTTTTTTTTAAATTAACCTTTTTGATTTTTTTCTTAAGCGGCTTCTCGTCATAATCATCTTCTTCCTCTTTAATCTCTCGCTTTACCTTCTTTTCCTTCTTTTTATCATTTTTCTTTTCCTTATCTTTTTTGGAAACTTTTTGTTTTTTCTTTTGCAACAATGGTACATCTTCATCACTATCTTCCAATTCGGCTGGTGGTTTACGCTTCATCAAAGGCACATCATCATCGTCATCCTCCTCTTCCTCTTCTTTTATGGAATTGGAAGTTATAGTAAGCGGATCAACGTCTCCATCAACTTCCATTATATCCTGTTGATTGTTGTTGCCAGAAACGTCAACATCATTCTCATTGTCAGAAGCTTCTTCTTTGATGTCGAACGGTGGTTCGTCTTTTTTAAACTGAGTCATTGAATAATCACATGAACTGGCTTGGGACATATTAAAACCTTCATCTGGTCTCAAAAAGACTGCATCTTCCTTGACGACGGAGTTATCAAAACCTGTACAAGATTCATTATAATCATTGTTTGGAGGTACGGCTTTCATGCTCTCACCATTATTGTATTCATGGGGCCTCTCATCTTTGCTCGAGTGGTTACTTTTTTCTCTGTGTTTAGACGAAGAGCTACTGCTGGAATGTTTATTTTTAGAGCTCGATGATGAGCTCTTGTGACGATCGGAACGATCTTTGTCCGAATGTTCTCGTTCAGAACGAGGCTTACTATTCGAACTGCTACTTTTGTGATCCTTGCGGCGTTCCCGGTCTTTGTCTTTGTCTTTTTCGCCATTACGCTCTCGGTCTTTATCCTTTTCTCCATTCTTTTCGCGTTCCTTGTCATCTCGACTTTTTTCCTTGTTTTTATCCCGTTGACGATCTTTTTCACGTTCCTTGTCTTTATCTCGTGATGAAGACTTGTGAGATGACGATGACGACTTGTGCTTGTCACTACGATCCTTATCACGATCTTTATCGCGCTGCTTATCTTTTTCTTTATTCTTATCCCGATCTTTATCTCTATGCTTGTCTTTGCTACTTGATGACGAACTATGCTTTTTATCAGATGAACTTTTATCGCTAAAAATTGTCAAAACAAAATTTGCATTGAACTTCACCTTTTTTACGAAAATGAAGAAACAAGTAAGACTTACCGACTACTGCTACTTTTTGAACTTTTGTGGTCGCGATCTTTGTCTCTATACTTGTCTTTACTGGATGACTTATGCTTGCTACTACTGTGGTCATGTCCGTTGCTAACCCCATTCATTTGTCCAGTCGCATCCCCTCCATTTTCCTTCAAATAAACAAAATACAAAATTGAGTATGTTTATTTTTTCAAGGTTAGGAGAAATAGAATATGGGCGCTATATTTTATAAATCAAAGTCTATTTGTAAAGTTTTTCGAAAAGAATCAAGCGTAGTGTCTATCAATGAAATTATCTATCTGAAATTATCTAACTGATACTTATACAAATTTGTTACGATAATCAAATGATTTATATACTCGTGGCTTTTATAAACAAAATACCGCACACAGTTTTTTCCTTTTTAAAAAAATATTAAACGTGAAGAATACCGAAAGTATCCTATAGTTATCATTGATATCGAGAACCTAAAACTCTACAATGCTGACTTTCAATCCAATAGACCAAAATTAAGTTAACAAGCAAAATTGCTAAGTACAAGCGTTTTAGAATTTCGAGGTAAGTTTTATCGTTTAATATAAGTTAGTTTATACGCAAGTAGTACACAAAAGTCTAAGTTCAATCTCAACTTTCGCCACTTTATAAGTGTTTTTACTGGTACTGCCTCTTTCGAGAAATTGAGACATCTTCAAGGGTTTTCCAAATTAGTCGTTTGTTTTCTGCGAAGTTCTAACAGATGATAAAAACACAGCTGTAATATTAATAAATACATAAAAAAGGGACGATATTCAACGATAATGTTTTAAGAATAATTTGTTTACGTTTTAATCGTTTTTGTTGCTTTTTCATCCATACAAATTTCAAAAACTATAAACAGATCGTCTCCAATTCAACATAGCTAATCAAATATAATCATCGCTTTATTACATTAAATTAAAATACACTCATATAGAATGTGGACAATCAGAAAAGAGAAAACAAAAATGCAAGAATAATGGTATGTGTATGCCATCTATATTTATTTGTATGCTTAAAATTATGTTTAAACATTCTTGGACAATATTTCCATCTTTTCTTTTTTTGTGTATCCAAATTATACAAAACTAATGATTTTTTTTAGAAGATAAAGACAAGCATTTTATTCACATGTTTAATAATTACTTGTATTTCTTTTAAGTAAATATATTCTGATTACAAACGGCTGGCCAAAGTCGAATTTAATGATTTTTTAAGAGTTTTAGTAAAAAATTATTTTAACTTATTTCGAAATGAAAATTTTAATTTTTGAGTTTTTCTATGTAGCAAAAACGAATGTTTTTGACTCCGAGTATGTGATATAGAACACATTCACAATAATATTATACTTGTCACTTAGTGTAGCCATTTAACCATTATCAAAGGAAATAAATAATGAAAATTAAATTGCAGCTTTACTGAATTTAAATTGCTTAGATTTATTCCTTGATATTGACCCACTCAGCTTTGTATTACATAATATACTATAAAAAAGAGATCGTAATATAAAATACTTAACTATAAATATGATATGGAGTATCTTTTGGTACACGCTTACATGTAAACGAAGAAAGTAAAGCATTTTAAAACTTACAAGAATATACGCATAGAGAGTAGAGTTAAAAAAAAGAAGACAAATACACATGTACACATGCAACTTATTTAATTTATCAATAATTTCCCAAAAAGCCTTCAAGAACCAATATTATATTTATATGCACTTCTGCCAAATAAATAATTCAAACTTTGTTTGAACGTGATTATAGTGTTATATTTACACATTTGTCGTTGTTTCTTGCCACTGTTAGTAATCGGAAATCAGATAAGAGAATTCCTGAAATAAACATAACCAGTTGAAAGTCTTATTTCTCAGTTTCAAAAAACACTTATTTTTTAAGTTCATCAATCTAGCGTGAGGGACCGATATTTGTTACTGATTGAAAAGAACTTTATAATGGTTTATTAGAAGTGGCTCGATATACCTATGATGTTCGAACTACATCGGCAAAAAAGCTCCGCTTTCAGGAAGTATATACGCTCCTTCATTTAACAATCAAAGAAAACAATCAAACAAAGGTTGAATACTGACCTGGTGCCATCTTCATCAAAGATGGTGGATAATTCAAACCTATCAGCTTTATAGATTTAAAAAATATTCTCTTTGAATGATTGATTGAGACACATACAGCTGTGTTCAAAACAACAGAAGTGCTGTTACAAAATTTGCTCAAGTGTTTTTTTTACCATGTGTATACTGGTAATCAGCCCATTTCTCTACCGGTAAGTATAACGGAACATTAAAGATGATAAAACAATGAACAATGAAAAAATAAACAGTAAGTAACTAAATTAAAATAGGAATATTTAATAGTGGAATATCGAATATCTAAAAATTGTTTTATTCGATGGAACTGGCTCTAGGCAATACGTCCGACGTCCAGAAAATTCCGAGTTTAAGCCTCGGTACACTATTAAAACGGTAAAGCATGGAGGTGCTAAAGTGATGGCATGGGGCAGTTTCTCATATGCTGGTGTTTGCCCCATACATCAAATCATTGGCACGATGGACCAGCGCGTTTATGTGGATATAATGTAAGTCTGCCAAGGAATGGTTTCGGGTCAATGGGGTTGAGGTCATGGACTGGCTAGCTCAGTCGCCTGACCTCAATCCCATAGAAAATATACTGGTAATCAGCCCATTTCTCTACCGGTAAGTATAACGGAACATTAAAGATGATAAAACAATGAACAATGAAAAAATAAACAGTAAGTAACTAAATTAAAATAGGAATATTTAATAGTGGAATATCGAATATCTAAACAAGTTTGGTTATTTAGTGGGCCGAGGAAAGCACTGCACCGACGAAAAACGGGAAATCATAAAAGAGTTGCGAAATGAAGGAAAAACTTATAAGGATATAAAGTTGATGTTGGGGTGCTCTGACCAAATGATCGCCAATGCTGTCAAAATATGAAAAAAAGTCGAAACCTGGGGACGGAAACGAGAAACGAGTGAAAATGACGATCGACATATTGTTCGCTACAGCCGAAAGGATCCTTTTGCGTGATCTAAGATGATCCAGGAAGATCTAGGACTGGCAGTAAGTAGCGTAACAATAAGAAGGCGATTGTTGGAACAAAATCTTTTCGCTCGCAGTCCACGAAAAGTTCCGATGCTTACAAAAAAAACATGTAGCCGCTCGTTTGAAATTTGCAAGAAGGCATGCTAATTGGCCTGCAGAGAAATGGCGAAACATTCTGTGGACTGACGAGACCAAAATTGTTTTATTCGATGGAACTGGCTCTCGGCAATACGTCCGATGTCCAGAAAATTCCGAGTTTAAGCGCCGGCACAATAAAAACGGTAAAGCATGGAGGTGGTTTCGGGTCAAAGTAGTCTTAAGCATAATAATAAAAGACTAGATTACCTTTTTTGTACAAAAGAAAAAATAAATTTAAAAAAATTATACAACTTTTGAGTAACGATTTAATTTAAAAAGAACAGACACTCCTATTTTTTTGAACACAACTGTAAGTCTTTGGCCTTCTAGGATTAAATATTATTTTATAGCTAGAAACCCCAAATTCAAGTGATTTGATCGATATCAGTTATCGATTGCAGCTAAACTTCAAAATGCATACTCTTAGTCACTGAATAAGGAACTATATTGTCATGATGCCCGGTTTTGTTAGTAAAAATAACAAATTGAACGATAAAATTTTATCATAAGTGTTGAAAATTAAAATAAATAAAAATGCTTAATTGGCATTTTAACCCGAGGAACAATTTTTCTAAAAAAAAAACTGCTGCCTTCAACTGGATCATATTTTAATTAAACCTTTATGAATTCGACATTCTAGATTGATCGTTATCGTATCGCTTTTAATACAATCTGGCTACAGTTTTAAGTTCTACTAGTAAATTTGACCCGTTTTAAAAAGCAATAGGTATATAGTTATTTTAGTTACTTTACTTAACAATAAAAACCTATAAAAGATGTTATGGTAGTTTTAACCAAAACCATTGAAGCTACAGCATGGAAAATGTACGTTTGTCCTTTGGTGGTGTCCTATTTGAAAAAAAAAATACATGAATGAAGCTTCTAAAAATCTAAATTTACTCTCGCATTACATTTTCTAGTCAATGAAAAACATGTTAAGGCTATTTTTTACCACCTCAGTAATAGTTGATACGCCTTCGAAATACAAGGATTCTAGTTTTCTATTCATATTTCTTGTTTTATCGTATAATCTACATATTTCAAAGCCCTATAGCACACGTTTCTTAAATAATAAGAAGATATTCTTGTTTTCATCATCTGCCAACTGCCACAGCATAAGTGAAGTTATGGGGTAAGAAATATATTTTTGAATGGAAATCTAGTCGTTTTTGGAATGAAAATAATAAGTTGTTCTGGTTACAGAACTGAGGCATAAATGTAACTAATTTACAGAATTTTTAGAAAATAAAACAGAATGGAACAATCCTTGGTCATCTTTAAAATTATTTATTTCTTCTAAATTCTGTTTTTATTAAATTTTGTCAAGCTTAAATCAAAAAATACATCAAATTTATTCCATTGCTTATTTTTATTTAGGTATCTATGATTTCTGTAAAAAAACAAAGTCTCCTCGTGTAAAAATGTCGTTTTAGTAGCATGAGGTTAAGGAAGATCTTCAACATTGTACAAAGTTTTGAACAGAATTTAAATAGAATTTATTCCACATATGTATATGTAGGTATTTGTTTCAAATTTTCTTATATAGGTATTGAAAAGGGTTTGTGACCTTAGAAAAAATTAAATATTTAAAAAAAAAGTATAAAAAAGCAAGCTAGGAAACTTGTTTCTAATCTTCTGCGCCAAAGGGCCTGCGCAGTCTCATTCAAAAAAAAAAAAACAACGATGACAACTGCTCAACCTCGGGTTAAGACAAAGATTTTTTTTCAGCTTCAAATAGAATCAAATTACATTCTCCAAAAAATAGAACAAAACCGGCCACCCAACATATTCTAAACTAACATTATGTTTTGATTGATTGATGACCTACCTGTTCCCTAGCCCTAATCTGATCGATCTACACGTGGATTCCATGCACTTCCGATATTGTGAAAAATAAAAATATGCAATAAATGTGACTATTTTCGCTATCAACAATTCCACTTTCTAATTTAGAAAAGAAATATACAAAACGATTGATTTTGGTATCAAATTATCTCAAATAGAAATCCCGTGTAGGAAAGCACCTACATGTGCAGGTAGGTTAGGAAAAATATAAATGTATGGATAGGTTGCAAAGACAATTTGCCAACTTGGATCCTCTTATCGTCTCATTTTGTATTCATTCACAGGAGACAAGGGTCTCATCCCTGATCCCTTTTTTACACCTGAATACATTGCATTTCAGCAGCACCACATATACAACACCCTTCGTACGTATATGTACTTTGATTTTGAAGTAAAACTTCACGTACAAAAAAAAATTATATAAAACCCCGAAGAAATTTAATTTTCTCTTGCCCCTTCTTGTGTTCATAGAATAATCTTCCTTTTTGTTTTACAATCTACCCATCAAACTTTTGAAAAAAATGAACTTCAAATGTTTAGTTCATGAATTCCAAAAAATAAAAAAATAATTGAAAGGAAAAATTGACAAAAAAAAGTGAGAAAATAAAATTAAGTACAAAAAAAAACTTCGCGTGGTTTGCCTTCGCATTCGCTAAACAGAGAACCAACAAAATGAACGTCGACTACGACGGCGACGACGACGACGACGACAATGAGAACGAGAACGATGTGGTGTGGTGGGACGGGACTTGGTTGGTTCGGTCGTTCATCGCCGTCGTCGTCGTAGTCGTAGTCGTCGACTTCGTAGCCTTTGTCGCCATTTTCAGGTCTTGTGAAAATTTCAACTTTACTTTTTTTTTCTTCCTAACACACTCCACACAAAACGAACCCGAACATGAACCGAGAAAATATTAATAAAAATCAATTATCCAAATCCATACTTACTGCGACCGCTGGGGTATCATCCGAAGAAATTGCAACGTCTTCCACAACTTCAACACTCATTTTCAAAAGGTCTTTGATTTGATTAGTACTTTAATATGATGAAAAATTTTTGTGTGAAAATTTTTCTAAGTCAATGGATTTTTTGAACTTAGAAATTTTTTGCTATCGTCGCAGAGGCAGACAGACACAGCATATGAAAACGAGAACTATGAGCAGAACACGTCTTTACTGTGGAAAAATCAGAAAAAGACACAAGTCGATTGTGTCCGACGCTGAAAACGAAGTTTTAGAGTAGAGAATTTTTTAAGTCCTTTGTGATGCGATTAGATGCGTTGATGGTGTGGCAGTCGAAAAGAGATAAAATGTTTCTAAGTGTAGCCCGATGCGATGTGGTGCGATGACGACTTTATTAAATGGATGCATAAACTACTTGTATTTTTTTGTATTTTCTTTTGTTACATTTTTAATTGATTTTTGATTACTTTTTTTGAGTGATTATGATTAATTATTAATGGAATTGTTTTTCTTTTCGACTTTGGCAGTGAGCGATATGTAATTGGCTGGTTTATTTGTTCATTTTGTGGGTTAATGCAAGTGTCAAACAAATATACTGAAATAAATGGTTGCGGCGTTTCACTGCACTTGTTTGCCGATGTCGTCTAGTTAGCTTGTCATTGCAAATTTCACACTCATTAGGGGTTTACACACTGGAGTCGGTACAGCGGATGTTTTTTTTTTAAATTTAATTTCCTGTTTCATACTTTGGGGTGGTCCTCTACTGAATTCGGTTTGGTACTCATTAAATGAGGAAAACTTAAATTCCAACATTTATTATTTCTAGGAGAGAAGGGCAGTATAACATTGGATTAATGACATCGACAAATGATATACGTTGGGGTTTTTTACACGTTTTCGTTTCTTCTCTTTCAAGAAGGAAAAAGCAAGCTTAAAATAGAAAGAAAAATGCTTGTAAGAAAATCCATTTTACTTAAAGTGGACAATTATTTAACTATGAAAAAAAGAAAAGCATAATCATCTACCAGGCGTTTGATTAAATACAAATAAGAAAAAATTGCAAAAGTCTAAGAATTGTTATGATTCTTTCAATTCAGATTTTTTATTTGTCTTCCTTCATAATATTTTGAACTTTCTTTCACATAAAATCAGAAATAACTCTTATGAGTTTATCATTTTTACCATTCCACTTCAATGTTCCTTAGGCTAGGCGAGCACACTGAACCAATTCCTTAGTTTATGTCACAAGGAATTTTAGGTAACTGCGCGGAAATTCAACTAAATCGTTAAATAATTTTCTGTTAGTGCAAGAGAGAGAAAAATTTGGTCAAGGTGAATAAATGTTTCCTGTGAATTGGTTTATTTCGTTGATTACTTTCCGAGTTGCTGTTGATGTTTAGACAACTAACGATCAAACTATTTGGTTTCGAAAAAGTTGCATGTGCGCGCCTAGCCTTATAGTTTTTAATTAAACTTAGAAACACTATATATAATGCAATTTTTGAATAAAAAAATTAGTAATAATAATGGACGCTACATTTAACAATCTAAAAATAAAAGAAAGAATAAACAAATGTGTACTTCATTTCTTCAAACAAATAGAGAACCGAAATCATTGTTGCTTCTCAATATGACCGGTTGAGCATCATCCCCATAAAAAAGCAGCCATTAATTTATTTTTATTGACAGACACTATCTTAAAGTTTAATTTGTTTTTGTTCTGTTTCATTAAGGAATTTTGCTGCCGACACGGCGATTAGAAGTAATTCACTCAACTTTTGACATTCGGTTTACCCGAGGACTAAGTCGCTGACAACTTAATTGTTCTGTAGACCAAGGCCTTATAGGCAACAAAACTTATTTTTCATCATTGGTCACTGTCATATTTGTTTTATCTTTGAATGCACCTTTTTTCATTTTTAATTCTATTACTTTCCTCAATAACCTGTCAATTTCACTAATGGCAGCCGCCGTCAAAATACTGGTTATTCACTTTTAAGTTTTTAATTTCATCGTATGGATCAGTTTTAGTTAAAATTTTAAAATAAAAACTAAAAAAAATCCTTCATTAAAATATTAACAATATGAGCGATTCTGAGGCTGATGAACACCGTGAAACAACGGTAGAAGCCCAGGAAGGAAGTGACACAGAAGAAGCTCCTGATTCTCCTTCGAACGCGACAAAAGCTTCCCCAGGACCCATTCCTGCAGAAGATGATTCCATACCTCCAGCAAAACGCCGCAGGGAAGACGCACATGAAGCACATGGAACTCGTGAAACCGACAATACCAGTGTGGTGGCCTCTCACTACAATAAACTCAAAGAAGCAGGACTTGACGAACGCTCCAAATCTCGAATCCTACACATGCGGAATTTTAACAACTGGACCAAAAGTATGTTCATAAACGAATACTTGAATAAAATCAAAAACAGCCGTAAGCTGGGTGAACCGATTCGCGTACTGGACATGTGCTGTGGCAAGGGCGGCGACTTATTCAAATGGGAAAAGGGAGGAATCACGCATCTGATTGGTACTGACATAGCCGAGGTTAGTGTTGAACAGTGTAAGTCTCGATACGATGGCATGATGAACAGGAACAACAAAATGGGATCTCGATTTACGGCCGAGTTCTTTGCCTGCGACTCGACTTTGGTGCGCCTAAGGGAGCGCTACAAGGATCGCTCAATCAA
Organism: Eupeodes corollae; assembly: GCF_945859685.1. Classification (NCBI taxonomy): domain Eukaryota; kingdom Metazoa; phylum Arthropoda; class Insecta; order Diptera; family Syrphidae; genus Eupeodes; species Eupeodes corollae. Next base: position 45,433,205 of record NC_079148.1, read on the forward strand.
GTTGCAGCTGGTGAGTTGTCAGTTTGCTTTCCATTATGCTTTTGAGTCATTGACACAAGCCGATTGTATGGTGCGTAATGCGGCTGAGTGCCTAGAGCCAAATGGCTATTTTATTGCAACAATACCTAACGCTAATGAGATAATGAGGCGTCTCCGAGCCTCAGAAAATAGAAAGTCCTTCGGGAACGATTTATATCGTATTGATTTTATATCTGACACCGAGAAACCGACGCTGTTCGGTGCAAAGTATCAGTTCCATCTAGAGGGTGTGGTGGATTGTCCAGAATTCCTGGTGCATTTCCCGACTCTGGTTAAACTCTGTAGAAAGCATGGTTTGCAACTGGCCCGGAAGAATACCTTTGCGGAGTATTACAAGGAATCGTTCGAAGAGGGTAAGAAAGTAAGAAACATTTTCAGAACACGCTTATTTAGTTGGCTTCATCTTATTTGCAGGAAGACCCCTTTTGGAAAGGATGCAGGCTCTCCAGTCTTATTTTGTGCAGAAGTCTTCGAAAGATGACGAGGAATTTGCTCATGTAAGAAAAATTGCCAATGCAACGAATTGCAATTCAAAGCCTTACGGAACTTTGTCTAAGTCTGAATGGGAAGCGGCAAGTAAGTTTAATATTTTCGTTGCTCTTTTATTGGCATAAATTTATCATTCTTACTCCATTGCAGCTCTTTATATGGTCTGTGCTTTTAAAAAATGCAACTACACTTGGGATACTGAAGGCAAGCCGGTGTATGAATTTGATAGTTAGTTTTCTTTATTTTGTAACCACTAAGGTGTTCTTTTTTTAATGAATCATTAGTGTTAACGAAAAAACCTAAATTTGTTTTTGATTTTTAACGAAATTATACAAATTAATATGTACTTGGAATATAATAATGTTACCACTTGGATGAGTTTTATATTTTGTTGTTTTTTTTTTAGTTTGCTTACAATTAATATAAAATTCACGGAAACTCTAAATTGAAAAAATTGAGTAGTTGATTGGTTTTCCTTTTCACACTTCCTCTCATTGTTTTTTAAAAGATATTTAAAAAGTAAGATACAAATAAAAAAACAAACTAAATGATTGTGCGAAGTGGACAAAAAGGTTCAGACGACGTAAGGGATTTGAAATTAAGGCAAGTTTCTAGGATCTGATTGGCCAGCTGTCAAAAAATTGCCACCTAATTAAGGTAACTTTATTGGAAATAAGACTGGAAAGTTAGTCAAGAAAACCCTCCCTAACTATCAAGTCAAGTCTATCTATGTCAAAATGACATCTAATCAATTAACTAAAAGCTGAACTTTATTACTCTGTGAATTTATTTTCTGCACAATTCCATTTTATGTATTATGAAAGAGTGTAAAATTGGTAAGGGATCAGTAATATTTATTATTTAAACTTTGTGACACTTTACCAACTAACTAGTTGCCTTTGTCAAAATATCCGTTTAAAGAAATGCGTAATAAGGATATTCGCATTTTAAGTTTAAACATGCATTTTTGCCCATAACTTTTTATGGACAGACACAGCAATGGAAAGGGAATGATTCCTAGATCACAATCCTGAAATTTCAGCCCTCTAGGTGGTCTGGACCAAGGAATGATGGAGTTCAAAACTTGCCTTCTAGGAGACAAATTTTGAACATCTAGAACGCGTGTAGTGTAATAAGAATAACCATTCATTAATTAATTCATTCAAACGTAAACAAAAATAATCATGTAAACAAATCCACACAATAAAATTAATTCTGCAATACAACCAATTGCATTGATACATAACACCTATTGGCACGAGTACGATAACTTTGGTGACAAGATATAATAACGGTTTTTGGTAGAGGGGCTTAATACAAGCATTTTTTACTATGGGAGGGGGGGTCTATCTCCCCCCGTTTAGGCGGTAGGGGCAATTTAAAAAAATATGTACATTAAATGTTTTTAACTCTTCTATACAAATCCTTCATCAAACTTTGTCGCCAAAGTTATCGTACTCTCCCCCACCTATTTTCGTTGTCCTCTTTGACCAACGAAGCTGAGAGATGCATTATGAATGACACAGAATGTATTTTACTACACTACTCCAGAAAGCAAATTATAATGAGTAATATAATTGTCCCCAATAATTTGTAAGAATATATCGATAATTTTTAAGTATAAATAGTTGTGAATTTTGAATAATAAAATCATTCTTGATCATACTTTACACATTGACTTGAGTCATTTATATGGGCACCTTTTGCCACTTCTATTATATATATGTATTACTTCTAATATATTTATATAATACTATCAGCGAACTGAGCTTTAAATAGTAGTATAGCGTGCTACGCTACATATATGACCTAGGGAGTACAAATAAAACATTACTCGCGTATTTAGCGAGAAATTCGTATTTTAAGTTTGAACATGCATTTTTGCCCATAAATTTTGTAAAATTGGTCCTTTTCAAAGATAGGCACATAAGAAAATGATTCCTAGATCACAATTCTGAAATGTCAGCTCTATAGGTGGTCCGGATCAAGAAATAATGGAGTTCAAAACTGCCCTCTAGGGGAAATGAAGTCCCATATGTTGTCTGACTCTGCCCCTTGTAAACCATGGTATCTAGAGGGTATTTAAGATTTTCACTGTCTGCAAAAATACTTCTTTACATATAAAACCTTTAGAAATACGATAAAGAAATGTTGAATCTCTTACTCGCTTTACAATCTGGAAACAAAACTTCAAATGATGAGTACCAATAATAATAGGAGGTTTTATACAAAGGTTGAAGGTAGACTGCACTAGCGAATGTCGCCTGTATAGTCTGCCCGATCAATATACTAAGGAAAAAGATTAAGGCCAGCGGTTAAAAATTGAACGAGACGGTCAAATTGAAGCTGTAGATTTTTACAAAGAATGCGACAGTCAAACGTCAAAAAAGAGGAAGTAAAGTAACTTTTTGAATATCAACCACTGCTGATCATTTTGTTGCTCCCTATTCACGAAAAAATTAAATTCTTCACAAAAAATCCTAACTGTTGACGTTTAAAAAGCACACTGGTTTTTGGTTTCGCCTGTTAAATTATTTTTTTGTCGTAGTAAATTCCAAAGCAATGAAAAAAGAGTTGCTTTGAATTTTAGAACTTTATCGTCGAAAGCTGACTGTGATCTGTTTGATCAGGTATTAAGAAGGAATTTTAATTTTTTCAAATACTCTACGTCTGCATTATTTTTTAAGACTTCTCTTCTCATATCGTGTAAAGTGACTTGCAGATAATGTTACACGGTGCTTGCACTGGACTATTTTTAGGCGACTCATTCTGTATTCTCATAATTTTATCTCCCCTTCAATTTGTAGTTTAAAAGTTATTAATGATTAAAATTTAAATAAGTTATCTTAAAAGAAAACACCAAAAACATTGTGCAAAAATAATTTACTTCTCAGAATTGTTCTGAATAATCTGCTCTCAGCCTTAACTTAAGACACCAAACTACCTTACTGGCAATTGAGCAACTTTCACTTTCTTTCTTTACCTCATGTGTCAACATTTTGTATGTTTTCAAAAAAAAAATAATTATATACGTAACGTCAAAATTTTGTTCGACGTCGGTTCGTCCACAATTTCCCCTTTGGAGGTTTTGTTTGGCGTTGATCTCTTCTTTTTTTATTTTTCGCTGGTTTTCAACTTATCCTTACACACATCAAATCCCAGCTTAAATAGGTAAATTGCAATTCAGCTGCGTGGCACAAGTTTTCGTCTTGTTAATTGAAATGTAATTAACATTCATCGGAATATTTTATTTACATCATTAAGCCATAAAGGAAAACCAACCAAAAGCAAAGGTCAAGATGTCCAACCACCACCATGGCCCTGGTCCTCTTCCCAATCGTTGGCTTCACTGTCCACGCAAAAGTGAGAATATTATTGCTGATAAATTTATAGCCTTTAAGACTCCGCTCAGCAATAAATTCAAAGATCAAATGCCCTTGGATTGTATGTTTCCACCAGAAATGATTTTTGGCTACGTAAAGGCATTAAAAGTAAGTACCTACCCATAACCCATTATCATATACCTACTAATGGGAAAGATAATTTTTGTTCTCGCTTTCCCTTTTCTTGTTGAAATTAGTTAAAATTAGGATTGTGGATCGATTTGACAAACACTAAACGTTTCTATGATCGTGAAGTAGTCGAATCGAAGGGAGCTACTTATGTGAAACTCCAATGCAGGGGACATGGCGAAACGCCATCAATGGATCAAACTCGTTCCTTCATTGAAATTGTGGATAATTTTATAAATGAACGACCCTTTGATTTAGTTGCTGTTCATTGCACTCATGGATTTAACAGAACAGGTGAGTAGTGGCAGTAGTAGTAGAACAATCATCCATCGCTATTTTTTTTTTTTCAATTTAAAGTCATAATTAGGGCCTTCAGATTTTCTTCAATTCTGCCGATAGAAATTATTGCGGACCAAAATTGTCGATCATTTCTCAGAGTTATGATACCAGCAATTAGAAAAGAAGTATTAGACTTCATATAGTTAAAAAGTTTATAAATCGCACTGCTGTGCGCGAAAAATTGAGTAGTAGCTAAAGAGAAACGTCTGAACTCTAGAGTGCTTCCGAAAAAAAAGTAAAAGGATATGCATTCCTATGGTTAAAAGCAGGTATTACGGTTAAGAACCAAAATAATTCCATTTGTCATAACACTATATTCTGTCAGGCAATCTTAAGATAGTAAAAATAAATTCAACCAACCTTGGATCATGATTTCTTTGAACAGACCAAATAATTTAATACTGCCTAAAATAAAAGAGCTGTTAAAATGAGGAAAACATGACCTTCATCTTCTATTTACTTGCACTTTCAATCTATGGCAACTTTCAGCAGTCGGAAGCCACACTTTTTTACAGCTAGTTCCTATTTAATCCCCAGAGTTGTTATTTTATAAGACATTAGTTCAGCCATAAGGGTTTAATATTATACTTTTTTTTTGCAATTGTATCTCACATCATCATCATCTTTGTATTATCTTTTTATTGTTTGTTTTTGTTTGCAGGCTTCCTTATTGTTTCATATATGGTTGAACGGCTAGATTGTTCAGTTCAGGCAGCCTTATCAGCTTTTGCAGATGCCCGTCCGCCGGGAATCTATAAACAAGATTATATTAATGAGCTCTTCCGAAGATATGACGATGAAAAAGATGCACCCCAAGGACCGGTATTGCCAGATTGGTGTGTAGAATTTGACGATTCCGATGGCAATGGTCCACAAAAGAGACCAATTGAAGATGACGACGATACGACATCCAACACGGAGAATGGCGGAAGTGATAAACCTTCAAATTCAAAGAAAAAAAGACGCAAAGAAATGTTTATAAAAGATGCACAATTTATGAGTGGTGTGTGTGGTGTTGTTTTGGTATCGGACGAACCACGTTTGGGTCAACTTCAGCGCAAAGTACAAGATATGTGCGGCTGGGAAAATTCTGGATTCCCTGGGGCACAACCTGTATCGATGGATCGAACAAATCTTAATTTTCTCGCAGAAAAGCCATATATGGTGTCCTGGAAGGCCGATGGAACAAGATACATGATGCTCATCAACAAACAAAATGAAGTTTACTTTTTCGATAGGAATCTCTCGTGTTTTCAAGTTGATAATGTTTCATTCCCCCAACGAGAGAATCTTAAGGAATGGGTTTTCGATACGTTATTAGATGGAGTACGTAAACCATTTGTTTCTTCTAGTTTAAACAGTGTTATTTATTTGAGTTAAATTGATCTTTCAGGAAATGGTAATTGATAAAGTCCAAGGTCAAAATATACCACGTTACTTGGTATACGATGTTATCCAATTCCAAGGAAATTCGGTAGCCAAAATGAATTTCCGTGATCGATTGAAGTACATTAAAAATGGACTTATAGGTTGGAAGTAAATATTATAACCATCAAGTTCAGTATTACATGTTACTTTTCAGAACCTAGACATGAAGCTTTTTCAAAAGGAATCATCAATAGACAATTAGAATCATTTAGTGTTCGTAATAAAGAGTTTTGGGATATAACTAAAGCTGCATCACTTTTGGATCCCAAATTCACAAGATGTCTGCCCCACGAACCTGATGGTTTAATTTTCCAGCCAGTTGAAGTGGTGAGTTGATCTTGACCATATTTATGAAAATTCGTTGTTGTAGAAGATTGCAATGAATCTGTTTTGAATCTGTCTCCTATGTTATCTGTGAAATTTTCTTTCTTATTCAATGAATTATTCAACAAATGACTTAATTTTTAGCCATATACAGCTGGTGTTTGTAAGGATATACTCAAGTGGAAACCTCTCAGTTTAAATTCGGTAGATTTTAAACTTAAAATAGTCAAAGAAAGTAGACCTGGGTAAGTCAAATTTATAACAATATATTAACCAAGACACAAAAATGATATATTTTGTACATTAGAATGCTTAACACAAAAGTTGGATTACTGTATGCAGGCGGAATGGATAATCAGAGTTACTCAGAAATGAAATACACCAAGGACTTAAAGGATCTCAATGGGAAGATTATAGAATGCACAATCGAAAATGGCCAATGGAAATTTTTAAGGGAACGAACTGACAAAACTCATCCAAACAGTTATACGACAGCAAATTGTAATTAAAAAAAAATTACTTTTTGTTTTAAAAAACTAACTTATTATTATTTTTGTTTTACATTTCTTTATAGCCGTTATGAAAAGTATCAGGAATCCAGTCACAAAAGAAATTCTTCTTAGTTTTATTGAAGAACATAGATACCGTAAAGATAATGAAAGAATGCCACCACCACCGCCAGCAGCACCAGCACCCGATTTTCAACGAGGATTGTACAATCGTGTTTAAAAAGTTAGCTAATTCATTTTAGATCATTAAATCATTTACTTAATATTAAAACAAAGACAAGAAAAACAACAGACACAACACACAAAAACAAAAACCAAGCAAATCAAACATAATTATTAGATGTTATAAGATTTTATTGCAAAATGAAAATAAGAAACTAGACTTTGTCATCTCAAAATGCTGCCATTTTTAATCAATTCACTTTCTTCCATTAGCCCCAAATTTAATAGACAAACTAGGGCTGATCCTTGTTCGGCGTATTTTTTGTTTTTCTCCCAAAATGTACTCGCATATCTCTTTCCATCGAATGAACATATCGCGCGGAATAGTTTGTCAAAACGTTGGATTTCATATTTAGGCACTCCTTTGAAGTTCTTTGAGGCATACGTATGGAGGATACTCTTCGGTAGAGAAGTGTCTATTAGAAAAACATAAAATTTGAAATTTAAAATGGAAATAGTACATAAATACAAAACCGTATACCTTCAATATAATTTGCACGATAAAAAGCTATATTGTGTTCTAAAATATCTGAAGGATTTGTGTTATCGTCAATTTCGAGTTTGTGCTTTTTTGTTTGAGGAGCATCGACATCTTCCTTGTCGCCAGGGATCGCACCAGGACAGACTTCACGACGACCAAAGTTGCCTTTTTCTTGATATTCCATTGTTTTTTATAGCAATAATCACCAAGGTCCCACAAATTACTAAAATAATGAAAAAAAAAAACATAATTTAGTATTAACTGGTGATTTTTTTCTTAAAAAAAAAAAAACATGGTTCGATGCTTGTTGTCCTGTGGTTGGTTGCAGCTCTGTATAAACAGGTTTACAGATAACTTTCCAAGACAATTCTTAAGGTTTAAATCTTTACGTGAGTTCTAATACTATGCTTCCGTTGAGATTAACAAATGTTAGCTTATTATTATTATTATCATTTATGTCAGCCTAAGATAAGGCAAATAATCTAAAATAATAAACTTTAGAGCCTTGAATCAATGGAAGAACCGTGCCCTGAGGATAAAACCCTGCGTATGCATTTCCACTCGAATGGAATTAATTTATAAGTATAGGCTAGGGATTTAAATTCTAGCAGTACTCACAAAAATCCTTAGAAAAACATGGGTCATAATAATAAAATCCAATGTATCCCATCCCTTTTACCCTTGCAAAGATGAATGATGTTTGCAAACTAATGTAGTTACTTATCACGACTAGATTGTAGTCTGAACTAAATATATGTTAGTAATTTTGTTCAAAAGACTCCTAAATGTGCAATGTCTCTGATTTCATGATTACTATTGTGCCATAAACTTAATCCGTGACATTTTTTTATTTACCAAATCTGATGAAGTGTCTGACAAAGGAGAAACTTTTTTCCCAATGGAGTTTCCTGCAGTTCCCTTAGCATACTCTGAACACAATATTTTGTATTTGACTGAGGATTATCGTAATCGACGCAAAGTTTAAGGTATTTTTTTATCACATCAAAAACAGGAAGCAGTCCTAAAAATATACACATAAATTAAGGTCTTCAAAATTTAGACGTTATTTAATTTAGGTACCTTCTTTACGAAATATGGTTACATTAAATTGTGCTGCTCGAGCAACCATAATGCTGTCCACACCACATCTATCACGAAATTTAAATATATCACTATATTTGTCTATTTCGCGAGATCCTCCGTTAGCAATTATAGGTATATCAACAGCTTGCGCAACTGCTTTAATAATATCTACAATGTTTCTATGTAATTATTAGTAAAAGGGATACAATTCTATCAAAAGATAAAACAAACCTGGGTGTGGTTGATGTTGTGGTCGTTCGTCTTTTGTGCGTGCATGAATTCCTATAGCAGCGATGCCTGTTGCTGCAAATTTCGTTACCAAGTCTGTGGTAGCTTCTACAGTTGGCATGATTCTAAAGATTGAAGAATTGAATTATTGATCATGAGGAAATAGAAAAAAACAGATATAATCCACCTTATTTTGCATGTAACTGGTATTTTGAGATTATCAACAAGAGTTTTAAGTATTTCAACTGCTTTGTCAGGTTTTGAGAGCAGAGCTACTCCCATACCACCTTTGATTGAGAATTCTTTGGGACATCCCATGTTTATGTCAATTCCAGCAACATCGTTTTCAACCTGATAAAAGATTTATATCATTTTCAATATAGTTTCCTCAATACAACTATAACTTTACCAATTTTCCAACTTTGAGGGCTCTCTCGGCATCACTTGTGCCCAATTGAAGAACAACTCTATTCTTTTCTTTGTCACAAGTTCTAAAGATTATACTGCCATCTGAAGGATCAACGAAGTCAATTGTTCCCAAAACATCTATACACAAAAAAAGTAAGGAAATATTATTTTTTAACTGTACGGCTTACTTACCATTTACACGTCTTATAGCCTTTATCATCTTCAAATCAATCAATTCTTCGGAGTAAACAATATCAGCACCATATTCTAATGCCAATAACCTCATTGGGAGAGTGCCAACTCTTACCATAGGTGCGAGGATTATTTTATTTCGATAAGATAATTTTGTTTTATCCACTGTCATGTTGAAATTCTGTTAAATCTCTTTAGTTAAATAGATTTTAAAATTGCCAGTCGTGAAAATTCACAAGAATTAAAAGGGATCCGAGATGTTAAAAAAATGAAGACTTGTCAACAAATTGACATTTAAGAAATCGTTCAGTTTTGTTGTGAGCCAATCCAGTCGAACAAAGTAATAGAAACCCGTTCAGTGCTCACGTAATGTCAGACTGCGCAAACGAAATCGTGGCTGAACTAGTTATTCTTCAATTTAAATTCACCGATTCCAGTGTCATTTGGCCTCTGGGTTTCAAGATATATATCGGAAATATTTCTTTTTTAACGCGCCCATGCCACTTTTTCGAAACCAAATAGTTCGATCGTTATTCGCGCATATAATTAACTCTGAAAGTAATCAACGAAATAAACCAATACGCAGGAAACATTTATTCACCTTGACTAAATTTTTCACTCTCTTGCTCTTACAGAAAATTATTCAAAGATTTAGGTGAATTTCCGCGTAGTTACCTATAATTCATTGTGACACAAACTAAGTAATTGGTTTGAGGTGATCGTCTAGTTTGTGTCGAAACACAAACTAAAAACTTGCTCAAATTGGCCACAGAATGGTTTCTGCATGTGCACGGACTCTCTAATAAGTCTATAGTGCTCAGTTTAGAAACCAAACACTTTCGAAACAAAAAGTTGCATGTGCGCGCCTAGCCTAAAAGTCTGAATCTTGGATCATTGACCTACTAAAGTATAACTGGACTCCTATCATTTAACATAGTTAAAATGACTCAGCCAATCAGAGAAAATTGTATTGTTAAGAACAAATACAAACCAACTTAAATAATTCAAAATTCCCTTTCTTATATATGAATATTTTAATTTAAGTCTTTGAAAACTTTCAGATATTATTATATAACAGAACAAATTAATAACCATCAGATGATTAGATTAATCCTTAAACTATAGATTTCTTTACAAACATTTTTAACATACACAAATACTGGAGCTGGAAATATCACTGGTTGGAGATAACCGACTGTCACAAACTAACTTAACTAACGTGGTGCTACAATCCTGTGTAAACTAGCACCTCACTTAACAAACTTTTCCATCTTGTTCCCAACTAGTTACCTCTAGTTACCGGTGGTCAATTTCCACTTGTGCGCTCCGCCTGATCAGCAGCCTTCCTCTACTGCTCTGTCATGTGGGTGTGGATTCAAAGACATCCCTGTCACCAAACTAGCTATTAAAATAACTAAAGTGTATCTTAATAAATCATAACCATACCATTGAGAATTTATATTTGTTCCTTTTTAGCCAAATCTATTTTATTGTTTCTATTTGTCTGTTATAAACCATAAAAGATTCTCGGTATAAGAAACCTTTTATAATTGGTATTCTGGAAGAGTAAGTTTTGAAAGAAAGAATGCAAGATATACCGAAAGAACTTGATTTTTTACCATATCAGTGTGCTGGTGTGAAAGGGGATTAAATTTGCAAAATTAACTACATTACCGGCTTCTGCACTATTCACCTGAACTACACGCACTCAAAAGTCACATCACATTTGTAAACGCAGATTGGTTTGACGTAATTTATTTTGGTGTCCACTGTCCTCTGTTTTCTTGTAATCTTGGCCCAATCGATTGGATTTAGTTCCTCTGGAATAAATTATCCATCTACAGTCTTTAAAATTAGAAACTCAAATCATTATTAGAAATAGTCCTTAAGTCAAATAATAACTTATTCAAAATCAGTTGTGTGCCAATTAACTTAAAAAATTAACCATCGAAAAAGGAAAAGGAAGATTTTTCATTAAACCACTTTTCGTTTTCAGAAAGAAAAAAATCCAAATATCGATTTTTTTGTGGAACTGCGGAGAAAATATTGAAAACTAATCCAACCCAAGAAAAATACTCTAATCATGTCTTATGTGAGTAAAATTAACATTAGTCATATTCCGGTTAGAAATAATAAGATTTCTCCCAATAAAAACTTACTAAACAAATTTTAGCGACTGAAAGCAACCAAATGTCCCACAGACGAACTATCTCTTACCAATAAAGCCATAGTGAATGTAAATGATTTTCCCGATGATACCAAGTGAGCAAGTCCTTAAGAAAAAAAAATTCTTAACCCCATATATTTAACTATTTCTTTGGGGAGCAGATATGCAGATATATCAACCGGACCAGGTCAACACTTCATATTTGCATTGGAAAAAACGTCCGAAGTTCCTCGAGGACATGTCGGATTCTCGCTGGTCCAGCGTAAATGGGCAACCTTGTCAATTAACCAAGATATCGACGTACGCCCATATCGATTTGATGTTAATGCTGATGTTATCTGTACTGTGGTCCTAGAGACGGACTTTTTGCAAAAGAAAACGTGAGTTTACAACAATTTTTAAGTTTTATTGATTTTTTTTTTCTATTTTTACATAATCTTAAAATTATATTCCAGGGTATCTCAAGAGCCATATGATTCTGATCTGATGGCAAAGGAATTTCTGCTGCAATTCGCTGGCATGGCTTTGACTGTCGGACAGACATTGGTGTTTAGTTTCCAGGAAAAGAAATTGTTGGGGTTGGCTGTGAAGACATTAGAAGGTTTGTGTTATATTTGAAATAAAATTTATATTTACTTTGGAATAATATATTTTTTTAAGCTGTGGAATCGAATGCATTAAAGGAAAATAAAGAAATGGCAATAAAAAGTGTTCGCTTCGGACGTTTAACTGGTAATACAGTGGTACAGTTTGAGAAGGCCGAAAACTCTTCATTAAACTTGGTTGGAAAAGCTAAAGGGTAAGTTTGTCTATAACATCTACCAAAACACAACAGAACCGTTTTCCAACCTAAGCCATTTAATTCTCTTCAAGCAATGAAAAAAAATTCTTAGTATGCTTTTTGTATTCATTTTAAATTGATTTAAAAATGCACACGTACTCGTGTACTCTCACAAATTAAAAGTAACATATAATTATGTTATCAAGGCGTCGTGCTGTCGCATTTTAAAAACCACCCATATCCCTAATTATATCAGTATGTTATAAAAATAATTTGCTGTGCAGTTTTTGTATGTGACAATGAATAATTTATGTCTTTCCCTAACATTAATGTTTTCCGCACCGAAAGGCTAACAAGTAATTATAAGTAGGAATTAATTCTTCGTATTTTATTTTAAAAGATTGAGATCCAAACAATTGTAGTGTTTAAACAGTTTCGTTAGTTTAGACTTAATTTTTCGCTTAATTTTTTTTCATAAAATTGGTAAAAAAATGCGATGCACCAGAAATGTAAAGTATTATACCTTTTTCATGTCTTACAAAATAAAAAACTTTGCTAATATAGAGTTTTCCAATAAAAGGTTCCGTTGGATATTGAAAAAACTAGTATTTTTCAAGAGAAATCAAATGATGTTTATTTCAATTTAAAAAATAAATTATGTCATTAAACTTATTCTACAGTTCAAGAATTCAATCTTAAAGGTCTTCAATCGATGGGGGTGCATTGGCGCAGAACTTATCTTTTACTAGAATCTAAAGAAAACGTTTTATTACCATTTCGCTGGCCAAATGTGGTAACACTTTTCTTTTTTGTTTTATTACTTGTTTGGCATTAACCAGCATCATGTATATCAATATTTTCGAATTCAGGTTATTTTTCGAGCTATAAATGCGACAATTCTGCTAATTTAAGTAGCCTCGTAAGTTAAATGCGTCACACAACCGAAGAAGAATTTTATGATCATTCGATCCAAATTCGGATAATTTTGATGCACATCAAAGTCTTAACCAACGAAGATACGACATAATACGTATGTATGTACGTGCCTAGATGGACCGACTTGAGTTCTTGTGTTAACTGAAACCTACGACTACCTATGACTACGTCATTCAATCTAAGAAGACCCGAAGATTTTCGTCAACACTACATGCTATCCAACAGTTCCAATTTGTCCACCAGTGCTGAAAAGCTGCATTTAGACAACTTTAAAAGGATGAAATAGTGCTGCCAAAAGTTTGCCATTTTTGTAGTGATTTTTTAACAATTTTAATGCGTTATTGAAGAATGTATAGTTCCATTGAAATAGAAATAGTTGCAATATCTGTATTTGTGTTTTGATCTGATCAAATTTTTAAAATGTTGCTCATCTCCATTCACACATCAACAATGTGTTAAACGATAGCATTGCATAATGTAATACCACTATTTTTTTCTTTCTTTATACAGAAAAATTGTTCGTCAGTCTATAATCAATCCCGACTGGGACTTCGGCAAGATGGGAATTGGTGGTCTTGATAAAGAATTCAATGCCATTTTCCGTCGTGCTTTTGCATCTCGAGTTTTCCCCCCAGAGCTTGTTGAACAATTAGGCTGCAAGCACGTCAAAGGTATTCTGCTTTACGGTCCACCTGGTACTGGTAAGACCTTAATGGCTCGGCAAATCGGTAACATGCTAAACGCTCGTGAGCCTAAAATTGTAAATGGTCCACAAATTTTGGATAAGTATGTTGGTGAATCTGAAGCAAATATTCGTCGATTGTTTGCTGATGCCGAAGAAGAAGAAAAGAGAGTGAGTTAAAAAAACCTTCAATGAAATAAAATCAAACAAATTACTTCTTCATTTCTCTTGCAGCTCGGTCCAAATAGTGGTCTTCATATTATAATTTTTGATGAAATCGATGCCATTTGCAAAGCTCGTGGTTCTGTTGCTGGCAACAGTGGCGTTCATGATACCGTAGTCAATCAATTGCTGGCCAAGATTGATGGTGTCGAACAGTTGAATAATATTCTAGTTATTGGCATGACAAATCGTAAAGATATGATTGATGAGGCTTTGATGAGACCTGGTCGTTTGGAGGTACAAATGGAAATCAGTTTGCCCAACGAGGATGGTCGAGTACAAATTCTTAATATCCATACAAAGAGAATGAGGGAGTACAAAAAAATTGCTCCAGATGTAGATTCAAGGGTTTGTGTGTTTATTTTTAATCATAGAACTAAAATAAAATTATGTCGACTTATAGGAGATAGCCGCTTTGACTAAGAATTTCAGTGGTGCTGAAATTGAAGGTTTGGTGCGTGCTGCCCAATCAACAGCAATGAATCGTTTAATTAAAGCTGCTTCCAAGGTTGAAGTTGATCCAGAGGCTATGGAAAAGTTGATGGTTAATCGGGGTGATTTCTTGCACGCTCTAGAAAACGATATCAAACCGGTAAGTTGAAAAGAATCAAAAATGTTAATCTAATTTAATTTATTTAAAAATACATTTTTTGTAAGGCATTTGGTACCGCTCAAGAGATTCTCGATAACATGCTTTCTCGGGGCATTATTAATTGGGGTACACCAGTATCTAATCTTCTCGAAGATGGTATGCTTTATGTACAACAGGCAAAGGCTACCGAGAGCTCAGGCCTGGTCTCAGTATTGATTGAAGGTTCACCGAATTCAGGCAAAACTGCTTTGGCTGCCAAATTAGCAAAAATGTCTGATTTTCCATTCGTCAAAGTTTGTTCACCAGAAGATATGGTCGGTTTTACAGAATCAGCTAAGTGTCTTCATATTCGAAAGGTAAAGTCTTATTTTTTCGAGTTTTTTTCGCGGGTTTTCAAATTTAAAAAAAAAACACAAATTTTAGATTTTTGATGACGCCTACCGTTCAACCCTTAGTTGCATTGTTGTAGATAATGTTGAACGACTCTTGGATTATGGTCCAATCGGACCAAGGTATTCCAATTTAACACTGCAAGCTTTGTTGGTTTTGCTGAAGAAACAACCACCCAAGGGTCGCAAATTGCTCATTTTGTGTACCAGCAGTAGGCGGTAAGTAATTTTTCTATACGTTTCGAAAAGTAAATTATAAGAGAAATAAATCGGTTTAATTAAATACTTTGATTTGCCCAACCAAAAGCTAAATAGTATAACAATTGTGCTAATTTGAAAACATTATAACTCTTCTTTTCCAAAAACTAGTCAAGTCCTAGAAGATATGGAAATGTTATCTGCATTTACATCAATCCTACATGTTCCCAATTTGTCACATCCTGATCATGTAACAGCTGTTCTAGAGGACGTTGAATTATTCAACAAAGGTGAACTTCAAGCCATTGGCAAAAAAATGAATGGAAAAAAGTTAGTACACACTAAATATTTTGTATACATTAAATCACTCTCTAAAAACCAATCTTTGCCACAGAGTATTTATTGGTATCAAGAAGCTACTTGGTCTCGTCGATATGGCTCGTCAGACCGAACATCAATACCGTGCAATAAAATTCCTTTCGAAGATGGAAGAAGAAGGTGGTCTCGATATGAAGTAACTACTCGGGAAAGATCTCAATATGTCAGTTGTTGTGCTTAACGATGTTTTCTAGACAAAACCGCATACGAAAAAAGAAAATAAAAACATAACAACAAATAATAAAGAACGTAACTCAAGTCAATATATATTAAAATTTATTTTTAAATCTTATCATATTATAAATAATATCCTTAATCTTTACAAAATATTTATATAATCAAATCTAATACGCAAATCATTATGTATGGGTTTCTCAAAAGCAAAAGAATACAACAAAGTTAAATTTTTATTTATATTTTGAAGTGCAAATATTTTTTTTTTAAATCATTCATTGTTCTTAAAACGGGAGAACCCCTTGGGAGATTGGCGATATTATAGAAGTTAATAGTAACATAAAAGCAATACCTCAAGGTCCGCAAGATCTTGGAAATTATTTGGTATAGAAACAATGCTTACTAAGAATCATGAAACACTTAAAGAGCAATTTCTTTGGTCATTTAGACCTGTGAAGATTTTTTTTGAATTTGTATTAAAGCTAATTTCATTTCGAATACATGAAGGTAAATAAGAAGATTGTTTTGATAGAGGTTAAGAATTTCCAGGTACTCCCAAGTCAAACTTTTAAACATAAAATATTAAAATTATTGTATTTCTTATATTACTTGATAAAGTAATCATTTATTTACGTTTGACTAAATTTTTTATTGCTTCGACCTTTTTATGCGAGGCAAATATAAGCCACACCGTCCCAAAAATTAAACTAAAGAAAACTTCTAGACATTTTGCAAGTGGAGACTTGCAAGCAAAAGAAACGCATTCCAATCTTAAAAAACATTTTACAATAAGATTCAACAACGACATCTCAATACATCGTCAACCTTTTCATAGAAAATATATACATACATTCTGTGACAAAGACATTAGACGAACATGTACTAAACATATTTTATTGTTTGTATTTATTTTTATTTAATTTTAAGTTATCAATTCTTCCAATAAAATGCAGTTCAGATATACAAGGTCTATCTCAATAACGTCATAAAACTGGAGCTCTCAGTTTTGCACTGGAGCTCTCAGTTTTGCACTGGATATGATAATGAACTAAAGAAACCACGTTTTGGTTTCCTTATTCCCTTTTTTTTGGTGGAGCTGAATATTTGAGATCTTCCTTTTCTGAATAATAATTTGTTCTAAATTTAAACTTTTTTAAACAAATTTTAAATTAAATGAAAAGAAATTTGTCATTAGCGTAAAAGTAGACATTTATTTGTATTATATAAAAAAAAAGATGCCAGACAAAAATTCTCATCACTGAACCTTTCGTAAATGACTCACAGAAAATAAAATAAATCCTTAAATTTAAGGATTTATTTCATTCAATTTTTTGTGATGTCGTTAACATGGAATTCTGTGATAGGATAAAATTTAACTTAATTCAATTACTAATTGTTAAGATTTTATGTGCTTACTAAATAAATTAATTTAATATGGAGATGAAATCTCTTCTTGCCAATATTTTGGTAAGATTAGCAAATACAAATTTACTTGGTTTCTTAATTTTGATTAGATGTGCATTTGAAAACGAAAACAAAAAAATTAAAATTTAATTAATTTCAACAAAAAAAACTTAAAAATTAAACCATATACATTACCTGTTTAAAAAAAAAATCACTATTTAAAAATTGTTTGTGCATAATTATAAGCTATTGTAAAGCAATGTTGTTATTTATTCTAAAACAAAAATAATATATTATACATACTAAAATACTAAAGTGAAAATTAAATATAATTATAAATTAAAATTACTGTTGCCGTAATTAAAATACAAAAATATTAAGATTGAAAAACAATTGTTTCTTTTTTAAAAAGTATTTAGTTGAACAAAAGAAAAACACAAAGGACTGATTTTGTCTCCAGTGTTCGCAGGATCTGATTGAATTTCACGATGGGCACGATTTAATTTTCGAATGTTGGAAAAATTGCAAGGGACGTTTATGCACTTAGTTCAATTATAAAATTATCAAAAGTTTAATTGTGAGTAATGCTAAGGAAATAAAAAAACATACTTTTTCTCTATACGTGGAAATAGCTTTTCTAATTTTTAATAAAATTATATTATTAGTTTAGTTTAATTTATTTAATTCATTGATATGCTATACACATTAAGATACAATATCTTATTAAAAAGTGATAGCTTAAATAATCAGGCTGATTCTAAATAACTATTCCCCGGGAATTTGTTCCCATTTTCCCACTCTCTTATTAGAAACAAAAAATCCCCGGGAATTATTTAGTTCCTCTTTCCATTTCCCTTATTACAAACAATCTTCGAAAAAGGGAAAAATTCTGGGGGAAAAAAGTAGGCATTGTAAATGTCAAAAAAAGGGAAAGTTTTTACTCGTCTCCCGCCGAATTGTTCCCCAAAAATTTGTTGGAGAAATAGAAACAAAATATGTAAGTTTTTGTTTATTGCATCGGAAATAAATTAAAGTTTTAATAATTTTATAGGTTCAAAACAACTAATAAGTCGCAGCTGCGAATGTTGCTGAATTTAATGGAGGAATGTCGGGATATCGCCTGTGGATTCCAGAGCAGGCTAAAGGAAGAAGTGTTACAGTTTTGGGAGAAGACAGAGAGGGAATTAAATTCATGTGGGCTGCCGATAAAAACAATCCCAGAATGGAAAAAACCTTATTATCAAAGGTGTGGAGTGATCAAAAAGAATATGTCCGAGCAAAGGCGGCTGAAAATTTAAAATAGAAAAATGCCACTAGTGGTGGGCCTAACAAAGAATACAAATTTTCCGATTTTGAACAGGCCATATATGATTTAGTTGGCATGGAATAGTCTGTGGAAGGTGTTGCTGCAGCAATGTTTGGTTTGGGCGCCGTTCCAAAGAGGAAAGAAAATAAAGAAAATATAGGGCCACTCGAAAAAGTTTTGATTTCATCACCAGTTGAGTTTCTTGAAGGAGTGCAAGGAAGTTCTCACAAAAGTTCTGCATCCGAAGCTTTCCAAAAGGAATTGGAATTTCAAAAAGATTTATGTCACACAATGAAGGATATGAATGAAGGAGTTAGAGTGAACTTTACAGTACAAAAGGAACTTTGTGAAGCACTCAAAGCTGTATCAGAAGAAGCAAAAGAAATCCGTCGGCACACTTCGAAAATTTACCATGCACTTGATCTGGGAAATAAAAAGAACCAAGAACTTTTTAACGTAAAAAAGGAAAAATTAAAAGAAATTAAACGACGATTTGGTTTTGGTTTTTTCTAAAATATTTTTTAAACCTAAAAACCAAAAGGTTTATTAACATGCATTGTATATATATTTACTATAGTACTCCTATGGAACGAACATTTTTATTTCATCTCCACGCCGTTTATGGCGCTGCGTGTATCAAAATGCTTGGTAGGAAATCAAGAATGAGGAGAAAATTACTAAAGAAAGAATGAGAAAAGTAAATTTGTTTAGGTTCCATAAGCATTAATATGTTCGAGGGAGATAGCTAAAATACAAATTTCAAATCAAAAAGGAATAATATTTGTTTACATTTTTTTTTGCTTCACGTGTGAATGTAGAGGAGATGTGCATATGTATTCATATGCTTGTAGCTATGTATACTTTAACGTTGTAGGTATTTTGAATTTAAAAATTGTCGTTAGATTTTAAATTATCAATTTTCAATTTTTGTGAAAAATGAAATGTTGCCATATTTGGCATATACAAATACATATGTTTGTAGCTATGTATATAATAACGTTGTAGGTATTTTGCAATTAAAAATTCTCATTTCATTTTAAATTTTCAATTTTTGTTAAAAATGAAATGTTGCCATATTTGGCATATGATGCATTGAAGATTTTAAATATATTCAGTTATTTTGTTGTTGTTATTCTTGCGTATTATTTGTTATTTGTACGCATCAAGTATAAACACAATCAAAAATTAAAATTTATTCAAAACTTGCATGATTTTTGTTTTTTAACGGCTAAATAGGGTGTACTGAATTGAATTTTAAAATTTTATATAAAAACATTCAAATAAATAAATACAATATAATATAAAACTAGGTTCAAAAATTAACCTTACAGATATCAATGCCTTAATTTGAAAGATATAAGCCTAATATATATAAGATATCGTGATTTTGACAGAATGGAAGTGTTTCTTGTGTGGAGATATCATTATGATAACATTAATTGCTTCTATGGAACTCTTCGATTCATATAGTAAAGAATATTTTACTTTTTTCGGTTTTAATCTTTTAAGGGATTTTCTTGTAAAAGATACAAACATACTTGTAAGTGCATTGTATGCCGAGTTTGCACCTTGTTTCAAGAGTTTTTTTTCGGCGGGCATTTTAATTAGCATGTCTAGGAATTTAGCAACAAAAACTTCTCAAGTACTGACGAAATCAAAATTATTACCGAAAAGCTAATCAAGAAAAAAAAATCTTTTTGAAAACAAAAAAGTCCCTTTTAAAGTGAAGGGAGATTTTGTACCTGTTATCTTTTTGGCAACACTGGTTTAAACAGCTGACGCACGTTTCGTGTTTTGTTTCACTGTCAAACATCTTCAGTTTGGTCTATAATTGCACCATAAATCGTCTTACAAACGAACAACGCTTGCAATTTGTTGAATTAAAATATTGGAAATTGGACTAAGCGATTGGACCCCTTGAGGCGCGGTCAAGTTCAACATCTGCATGAAATAATATTCAAAAATTAAATTATATGGATCGTACTATCCATTCAAATAAAGATTTCATGCATTTTTCCGAATTGTATGTGTTTGTTTTTAACTTTCATGCTTTCATATGACTTTTAAAAATTCACCTTTTATAAATATAAACATATAGAATTATACATATAAAACGAACAAACTGAAGGAATTACGTGAAACTACATTTTTGGTATACAAAATATAAAATATAATTTTTTTTTGATTTAAGAGTCATATCAAAAATAAAGACAATTATCAGGAACACCCTATTGAATTGGAAAACAAATATATTATATTCACTACCTACCCCAAAAAAAATACTCTTGCAGTACTGTTTTGCGTTGTTATTGTTTCTCTTATAAATACTTTATTTCTATTTCTTGCCAAAGCATAACCGTAAAAACTTTCCTCTTCAAGTATAATATGCATACACACATATAATGTCAAAACATTGTTGCTATTATCTCCCTCGATCTCCTACTACATTTGCATATGTTCTTCTCTATTTTCTATTCTTTAATTAATGTTGAATTTTCACTCATTCTCAACTATTGAGGGGTATAAAAAAAGGGATCAAATTCAATCATCTCCACGCCTCTCAGATGTCGCTTCGATCGTTCCTCTTCATGAGAGTACTATAGAAAATATATATACAATGTAACATGTCGCCCAAAAACAAAAAAGAGCCATTGTGGCCACTCCAAAGGATTGAATGAATCCCTTAAAGATCTTCTGATAGCTCTTGGCTATCGATATCGGCTTTCTTCAACCTCCTCTTCATGTAAAATTCTGCGTGCAATGCTGAACATTTTTGTTGAGTTTTAATTTATTTGTTAAAAAAATTATAAAAGAATTTTAAGGACAAATGTTCACATTCAATAACACTTTTTTCTTTAAAATTTGTTTCATATGTCAAATATTGCAAAACAGCTGTTTCGAACATTCATAATTTTCTTTCCCGCATTCGAAGGGAAAAAAAATCTCCCGGGGAATTCATAATAAGAGAATTCTGTTCCCGGGGAACACATCTCCCGGGGAGAGTTTTTCTCGGGGAATATTTAGAATTTGTCTGAATGTACAAATTTGATAACAAAAGCTAACTTTAATTTAATACAGTAGCAAGCAAGTATATGTATGCAAAATTATTCAATAGAAATTACATTTAATGGAAAAAACTGACAAGTTTAATTTAATTGGTATCACCATTGATTTAAATTAAATTATTAAAGGTTAAACCTCACAAATAACTAAGACGAAGAAAAGTAGAGTTAAGTTTGTTTTCAAATATTTTAACAATTTCAAGTCTTCTTATATCTCTTTTGCAAGGAGTTCCAAAGGCTAATGGCGTTGACAAAGAACTGTCGCCCGGATGTAAGGCATGAATGTGTATTTGATCTATTAGAAATGGGGAATTGTAATCTATAAAAAAGGTACTGTGGTTGACGCATCTGCATAAGGTTAAAAAGAAGAAGGGTTCGGTAGTGAAGAAAATGCTTGAACTGCATATTGTATAAAAAGTTAACATAGCCAGAGATGTGGTCATATCTTTTTAGACAATATACGTATCTTATTGTGTTGTTGAACGCAACTGTAAGTTTTCTCTCAGCATCACAGTTACAATAGATTTCACAACCATGCGTGAGTATAGGGATGATCAATGTTTTTGCTAGCATCTTTCTAGTATTTATAGACGTTATGTGTTGGGAATTTTGAAGAATTCTAAGAGCTCCATATACCTTACCAACAGTAGTAATAATGTGATTTTTCCATGATAACGACTTGTTAAAAACTACTCCAAGATTCTATGCTGTCTCTACAAATTCAAAAGCGGCATTATAAAGCATTAATCGAGGTAAATAAGAGAGATCCAGAGACCGTTCAGAAATAACTAAGCACTTAGTTTTGCTGGGGTTTATGAACAGGCCATTTTGCAGGGACCATGTGTGAATGCTCTGAAGGTCCTGGTTTATGTTATGGGTGCGATTTTCAATAAGACCAAGCGAACTACTCAAATAAAGTTGCACATCATCTGCAAACATGTGTGTGAGGGAGAACTTCAAAATAGATGGCAGTTCATTTATATAAAGTGAAAAAAGAATTGGGCACAAAATCGAACCTTGCGGAACACTTTTCAAGACTGGCAAAAACGGAGGGAGCGAATTGGAAACGGATACAGTCTGCTTTCTATCATTTAGATATGAAAGTACCAGATTTGTTGCAGAAGACGAAAAATTAAATTGGTGTTTTAGCTTACGTATAAGAAGAGAGTGGTCAATTGTGTCAAAAGCTTTTGAAAAATCCAATAGAACCAAAAAATTCACCTTATCGTAATCAATAGGTTGCTTGCCTTAGGTCTTCAGTCACAGTGATTAGTGTTGTCGTACAGCTATGCTTACGACGAAAACCAGACTAAAAAGGTGTCAGTAAATTGGCTACACTAAGATGTATACTTATTTGCTTTTGCATAATCCTTTCCAAGACCTTGGAGAGAAAGGGAAGTAGAGAAATTGGACGAAACTCTTTGCTATTGGAAGTTTTGGATACAGGAACTATTTTTGCTAACTTCCAAAGCTTGGGAAAGATGCCACTTGTTAATACAGTTTAAAACACGTGTGTGACGTAAGGCCAGATCTGCGTTCTAGCCATAGTAGCTTTAACTTAGTTCATGGCAAAAAATATGAAGCACGCATCTTCCGGTATTTAGGCTTTCTTTATGGAAGAAGAGGAGCTCGGAGTGGGCTCTTTGTATATAGACAAAAATAAAATCAAGATGTTTACTTTAAGAAAAGAAGAGTAAACAATTACTATAGAATACAAATGTAAATATGATGATATGATGTTGATGTGGTTTTGATAAATTTGCAAAATAATTTACAAACAAAAGTTTACAAAAATTATTAAAGAATGTAATAGGTCAAAATTATAAATGATTATTCAAAATTTTAATTTTTTTTTGAAAAAATAAAAAAACTGAGGATAAGAAGCTGGAGGAATATTGACTTTTCTGAGAATATAGACTTTTTAGTTTACTTGAAACAGAAAAAATTGGACCGATCAAAACATTCTGCAAACGAAAAGAAACTTTTACAAAATGGTACACATTTTCGTTTTGGTTTGAGTTGCAGAGTGAACAAAGAGCGTTTATGTCTATTCTATTGTTCTATATGTCACTGTAGTAAGGCTGAGGAATTCCAGTTCGTATTTTTAATATTAAACTTATATCTGAAGCTAAAAGGTTTTCTCTGAAATAACTTTTACCATCTAATGTAATGTTAAGAAAGCTGTACCTTGTTTTTGAAACCAATTATTACCAGCTGCATTAATTTATGCATTACTTCAGTAAAATAGTTTGCATGTAGGAATCATATTTACGTATTTTTGTTTAAGTTCCTTGCTTTATTTTTGTTTGTTTTGTTTAGAACATTAAAAGCTATGTATGTACATTATGGATAAAATATAAAACAACTTAAAAAAATGATGTTAAATTGCTTTTTGTTTCGCTTTAATTTTTTTTTGTTGAAACCAATTTAAACAATTACCACCTTTAATTAGGTCTAAACCATTTGGGAATATCACTATCATTTCGACTTGGCGATGAAGACTGTCCAACATTATCATTTCTTGGTCGTTTAGGTATGGCTCCAGTTGATGGTCCTGGCGCTGTAGAGCCCATTATCTTACTGCTTTTACTATCACTTTCGTCTGCACCTCGTATTAAGCTAAAAATACATTTTTAAATCTCACCTACAAAAAATTAAAAAACGCTTACCGTGATTTGGATGCAATATAGAATGCACCTTCTGGTGAGGTTAGTTGCAATAGGAATTGTTTTTTCAAATAAGACAACATAGATGGCAGAGCATCAGTCTCGCTTACACCAAAATGAAGAACAGCAGTTGGAATGCAATTCACTTCGAGAAGAGTTTTGTCTTTAGGTAAAAGCTTTTTTGGTGGAACAGTAACTTCAAGGAAAAAAATACTAATATGAAATAAAAAATAGACAAGCTTTATAAGGCCTTTACATACACAAATGGAAATCTAAATCTTCATTTGTTATAAATTTTCGAACAAAACTTATAACATCTTCGATTTTATCAGTTGGTTTAAAGATGCCTTGGAGAACATTTCTATCAGGAAACTGGATGCGTATTATGCATTGTTTATATTGTGCTATTTTTCTTAGTAATGAACTGTTTTCCTCTATCTCACGCATCTTAGCTGTTACTAGTGGAGCATCGTCATTGCCTTCGGTGATTTTTTTTAAATCTCGCAAAACTAATTTTAAATCATTTACTGTTAAATCAAAGAAAGAATCTGGGAGGTCTTCCATTTGTTTTTGAGTGGAATCCAAAGAGTATATTACTGCATTTCGTTCACCAATCTGAAAAACCAAAATTTCTACATATTACAAAATAGAGAAGGATACACAAAAGTATCTGTTTCAAACTTAATTCGGGTTGGATTTTTAAAAGAATGTTTGTTGAAAGTTAACATCCAACGCAAAATTAACTTTAGGTTCACGCATGCCAATTGTTGAAGTCGATAGCTTACCACATTAACTTCTGGTTCAACCTCCATTTCATTTTGATCTTGTTCTTCCATTTCAGTTATTTCATTAGAGTTAATACTTCTTCCAGAACCCGTGCCCCAATCATATACAACTCCCGGCTTTTCGACTTTCCTTTCAATCTTAGGAATATCCACCGGTTCTTCTGTCTGCTTTGACTCGTCGACAGTCTCCTTTTTTTTCAATGATTGAACTAGCTCAGAAGTAATAGAAAATCCTCCCTTGCTCGGCTGCTTACTCATCACTTTGACTTCATCCGTTTTAGATTCCTTTGGTTCGTCCTTCACTTCCGGTGGGACATACACACCTGCTTGTCTGAAGACAAATACAAAATTGGATATATATGATACATAATTCTACAAATTATATGAAGTACGTTTTGATGTCGTCGGGATTTTTATTAACCAAACGCATCATAGTTCTGCCTCCAGTAATGCCTAAGGTCTTAAGTGTTGTTTGTTTCAGATCATCACCAAATATTTCCTTTCGCATGTAAATGACAACCGGACTCATGTCTGTCGTAATCTTCTCTGGACACACGTTGCTCAAAACATCCCAAAGAAAATTACCTGGACTGAATCGTCCCTGACGCCGGCTACCATCTTCTAATTGGATACAAATTTCCGCCGTAGATTCAACTCGTTTTTTTGAACATTCAAACATTTCTAGAAGACAATTGTTTGGCAATCCTGTAAAACGAAACATCTGCATGAGGTCTTGCTCTTTGTTGTGGCTTTTTAAGCCATATTCATCACAAGCAAATCCATGCTTTGCACAAGCTTCCTCCAGAATCTTTGATTAGAAGAAGAAAACCAAAGGATGACATGACAATTTGTATTATGACTTTTTTGTGTATATTTTTAAAGACTCACCTGTAGCAGCGTTGTACTGGGAGTAATTTTAATATTTTGGCGTCTTCCATTAGGAGTGAGGACGGTAACTTTTTTATTTAAATCCATTTAATTTATTTTTTAGGTATGAGATCCACAAAAAATGTATAAAACCCCAAATATACGAAAAGTAACTATTTTTTTGTATGTTTTTGACTTTGACAATTTGTTGACATTAGGATAGGACCGGTCGAATCGTATTGTTCAGTAAAAAAAGCGTGCATTCAGAGCTTGAAAGCTTTAAATGAACATTTGTCAAATAATTTTTAAAATGGTATAGCAATTCCAGTGGAAGGAATTATAATTTGTTTCTGACGGTTGAAAAATGTTGGTATTAAAGTTATTTCCAAATTATTCATGATTTCTTGTGTTCGCGGGACGTATATCTTAAATAATTTGTATACGTTTAACTTTAATTCGTTTTGAATATATCATGCGAAATATAATCTCTTAGGAGGTAAGTAGGATATTGCATAGTTTATATATTATTATTAATGATCTAACGATTTTTAGGCAAGTTTTTCGCTATTTTCCCAATTATCAATGTATGGCAAAAACCTTTCATACAACTAAAGCTGTTTGCATTAAATTTACTTGATAACTATGATATCAAAATAACAAAAGTTGTTAGTATTCAAGGACGCAACCGACATTTTAAAAAAATTTACCATAAGCAGTCACTGATATGGGCTCAACTTTCCATTACCGCAGCACAAATTTCGACTTGCGGTTTTTTTATTTGATAGATATGTGCAAATAAATAATAACTATAGCAGTTTTAGAGCAATTTCTATTTTAAATTAATTTTCAAAGTTCACTTTTTTACATACAAAACACGCAAAAATGGTTGATTTTGACATTTCTTTCATTTTTTTTTTGTTCAGTGTTGCCGTACTTGCATTTTTTGTTGTTGGAAATTTCTTTGATTTTAGTGCTCAAATGCAAAAAGTACTATGCATATACCCAAACTCACACCCACCAAAATCCTATAGTTATCCCAACTAGGGGGGTTGCAGGGAGCATGATGCCCCGTTACATTCCAAGCTCTTAGTACGCCGTCTTATCAATTAAAAAAAATATGTTTTAGGCTCAAAAAATGAAATACAAAAAAAGTCCGAAAAAGAAAATATTTTTTTCTATTACTTAAAGGTGTTTCCTAGCCTTTATATTTAAAATATGTTTTATTGAGACCCCTACCTAACTGTAAAAAAAAACAGAAGGAAATTCGTGCTGCGGTAATGGAAAGTCGCCCCAAAAAAATGTACCATAAGCAATCACTGATATGTATTATTATTTATGTATTATTTGTTTTCGACTACCCTATCTGGCCTTAATCATCAATTAGTCAGCAGTGTGGTGGTGACCTCAAAGTAAAGAATTTATTGTTCAACTATCTGAATACACTCATTTTCTCTTGTTGTAATTTTTGTAAGCGACTGTATCTAAGTGTCATCACTATTTTGCCCAAGGCTCATCTCAGCTGTTTTTTGTGCTTTCTGTTTTGTAACTGAACTGAAATTTAACTCCAAAAACCAAAAACATTTTTGTTTTATTAAATTTTCAACAATCTGAACAAGCTGAAGCTATTTAAGTCAATTGTTCACAAACATTTTACATCCATTGGTAGGACAATGGCTTGGAGATCAAATGGTGTCAGCAATGAAGATTTGATTCGTCAACTGCGAGGTACATAATTTACTTTTATTTACAGAGGAGCAGTCTGTCTCAATCGATATTGTTTTTTATTGTAGAGTTTGGAATTATCGCTTCTGACCCTGTTGCTCTTGCTATGGCAGCTACAGATCGAAAACATTATTGTCCATCAAATCCATATGTAGACAGGCCACAGAGTATCGGAGGTGGAGTTACAATCAGTGCTCCACATATGGTATACTAATCGACTGATAAACGTTTCCAATTATTAAGATATAAATCCTATTTGTTTCAAAGCACGCATTTGCCCTCGAATATCTAAGGGATCAGTTGAAACCAGGTGCTCATGTACTTGATGTGGGTTCTGGTTCTGGATATCTGACTGCGTGTTTTCTTCGATTTATTAATGGAAAGGGTGAACATGCCGACACAAAAGTTGTTGGCATCGAACACCAGTCTCAACTAGTAAACCAGAGCAAGGCAAACCTAAGAGCAGATGATCAAAATCTTTTGAATTCTGGAAAACTAGTTATTGTTGGTAGGTCAAATACTTTTGCTTGTTGAGTTGAATTGTTATTTGCTTAATTTTTTTAGAAGGAGATGGCCGTAAGGGTTGTCCAGAATATGCTCCGTATGATGCGATACATGTCGGAGCAGCCGCCCCGGAAACACCAACAGCTTTGATTCAGCAATTGAAAAAAGGTGGACGATTAATAGTACCCGTCGGGCCAGAAGGTGGAACTCAATATATGGAACAAGTTCGATAAAGACTAATATCTACAATCCAATCAAACTAACTGATGGTATTTTTGTTTCAGTACGATAAAGATGAAGCCGGAAATGTCCACAATACACGGTTAATGGGTGTCATGTATGTTCCTTTAACCGATTTGAATCGCTCCTGATTGCTGTTGGCATTAAAATTCGCTGTGGTTGTCGGTCTCGCATTGGTGCTTGTATGGCGTGTAGCCCATTTGATAAATTGGATTTAAACTAAATTCTTATTTTCAGCCTGTTCGAATAGTGTATATTTTTTGTCGATTGAATTGAATATTGTATTAAAGATAACGTTTATTGAAGTGTCTTATACCTTTAATAAAAATCAGTGATTTGAAAAAATGTGTATTTTCTAATACAAAAATCAATCGATTAATGCCTTTGCTAAAATAATATTGTGCAGTTTTTGTTTTTTTCATTTATTATTTTTAATTATTAGCAGCATACAATTTTATCTTTGAAATATATATACAAGTTATTTAAGACTACATTTTGAGTTTTCTTTTATAATATTGATATTATATCAATAAAGAATTCTTTTTGTTCTAATTATATTAACACTCTTTCCCAAGGTTTTGTTACTGCCATAATACAAGGTTATTGATGAAATCAGGTCGAATCTATACCTATATTACACCAGATTTATTAGATACTGCCTCTTTAAATTTGAACAAAAACATAAATTAGGCTTTTGTCAATTTAGGAACAATTTTTTTTGAATAGTTTTCTAATCATTAATCCCGATCTTCAATATATAGTTAAAATGTTTCATGTATCCAGCATTTTTTGTAAGTAATTAGTCTTCTTGTCTTTAAAGAAAAGCTGAAACATTTATGCTTAGTTTTTAAGTTTTTTTTCAAATAACGATCGAACTAAACAAGGATATGTCATCCCGTTTTTAAAATACGTACACATTTGCAAATATTGACATTTAGTTTCAAAGAAATATTCCGTTTCAGTTTTCCAACTTTTACCCCGCGTATTTACAGACAAATTTGCTTTTAAAGTTCGAGCATGGATTTCCGTTCATAACTTTTTATAAAATGTATCTTATTCAAAGATGGTTATTTCGATGGAAAGGGAATTATTCCTAAATAACAATGCAGGCCTCTAGGTGGTCAAGGCCAAGGAATATTCGAGTTCAAAAACTTACTCTAGAAATGATTTTTATTTTCGAAAAAACCGTGGGACAATTTTTCAAAAGGAGCATGGTTAAAAAGTAAAGTTAAAGAATTTCGAACAAGTCCATCACAAATTATCTTTGATTAGCCCAATATTTCTGAAACGAGAGCTGAAGGGCTGATATTTTGTAACTTTACTTTTTCACTAATATTTCCGAAATGAGAGCTCGCAGGACCTTTTGGTTTGGAGTAGGGGTAGAGCATAAAAATACCTTTCTTTTTATGTGTATTTCGATTCAGTGAAAATACTTTTGAAAATAATTTTTTTTTTCGGCAAGGGGTTAGCCCACGATTTTTCGAAAAACTGAAAAAAAATAATTTTTGAAATTTGTGCATAAATTGAAGTTGGGCCGTTGATCTTATTATAGTGGACACCGCAGCTTGTTTGGTTGAGGAAATAAACCAGAAGAAAGATAATTTGTGAAGGACTAGGTCGAAAATATGTAATTTTACTTTTTGACGAATTTTTCCGAAACCAGAACTCGCACAACCTTTTGGTTGGGGTTAAAGCATTAAAATACCTTTTTTTGACGTGTATGTCGATTGGATGGGAAATAGTTTTGAAAATAAAACTTTTTTTCGGCAAAAAAAACTGAAAAAAATAATTTTGGAATTTGTGCATCAATTGAAAGGTGGGTCAATGCTCTGTATTATAGTGAAAACCGCATCTTTTTTAGGGCCTTGGTTCAGGCAATAAACCAATCGAATGACTAAGTAAGTAAGTAGGTAATTCATTTATTTACAAAATTGTATAAAATTTTTTAAATTTAGATGTTATGACTATGCCGTCAGCCAAAAATTAATAATATTCAAATTTGTGTATGTTTTGAATTTAATAGAATTCTCTTAATAATAAAAATCTATACTTGTAAATATCTTTCAAAAATGTACTTAATGTTTTCCAATCATGCTCGTTAAGGATGTTTATAGTCTCTTGTAGGGTAAGAGTATTTTTCCCAAAAAAGTAGCGTCTTTGAGTTTTGAATATTTGACAGATACCAATGAAATGTACACAATCTTTTTTTGATTTTAAGTTGCACAGCGTACAGAATTGGTTAAAACTACCATTATAAGGACTTCCATTTAAGTTGAGAACTTCATATCTTGCTTTAAAGATTAGATAACTCAGTAAATCCTTAAAATAATTTCTGGCACCAAGATAATAGTTGAGCCGACTTTAGATTATTCTACTGAATGAGTCTTCTATCAGTGAATGCCTCATTATGTCCTCATTTTTCTCTATGATGCTGTACATTTGTTCTTTCACATGGTTTACATGGCTGAAATCATCATCGAATTTCACTCCACATTCATTGCCAACAGATTGCCACCTTGTAAACCACCAGTCCT
Source organism: Eupeodes corollae (assembly GCF_945859685.1). Taxonomy (NCBI): domain Eukaryota; kingdom Metazoa; phylum Arthropoda; class Insecta; order Diptera; family Syrphidae; genus Eupeodes; species Eupeodes corollae. Next base: position 45,464,068 of record NC_079148.1, read on the forward strand.
GGTTTCTCAGCTCATATAAAAGAAGTTTATTCGAAGGTCTTGTGCTCTGGTTGCTGCAGACTTTGATGATGTAGTCAGCTTGAGACTTCAGGGTGCTTGTTAGAAGTTTTGGAAGTCCTGTTTCTAAATATTTTGCATAACTAGGCGTATTCAGAGGTAGGTTGAAAAGTTTCTTTATAAAATTCCTATAACAAGATAGATTTCACTATTGAATTAAATATTTTGTATTTAGTAGATAAATTAATTTGTTAGGGAAGATATTTTTCCATGTTAAATTTATCAAACTTAGTGAGCTTTGGACTTTCTCCGATAAACGAATTTTAAAATTTAATGTTGGATTCAATTCCAAGCCTTGATATCTCTTTTGCTACCTCCAATTGCGTACCATTATATTCCAACTTCTTCCATTATAAGCGCTTTTTGTCATGTTGATAGAAAGTACCCATCTGTAACAATATGCAGTTAACCGATTAATCATCAATTGCAAACCTTCGGGTGATTCTGAAAGTATAACGAGGTCATCGGCGTATAGTAACACATTCACGGTACAGCTAGCTGTTCTTATTCCCCAAGGAAGTTCATCCGCAACATCATTAATAAATAACGAGAACAAAAGAGCGCTAAGTGGGCGTCCTTGTTTGACTCCTGTGCTGGTGCTAAACCATTCTGAAAAGCTCACTCCATCCCAAACAGCAGCCTTCGTCCCCGTGTACATCTCTCTAATTACTTCCAGGAACTTTGTAGATAAACCAATTTGTGTCAACTTATAAATAAGAGTATTCTTATTAATTAAATGCGAAGACTCTTTGATACGTGCTTGAAACGCTTTGACTATAGATGATAGTGTAAAAATGTGATCGATCGTTGAAAAGTTTTTTCTGAAACCAGCCTGTAGATCAATTAATGAAGGGCTGGGTCAAAGATCTGTAATTTTACTTTTTGACGAATTTTTCCGAAACCAGAACTCGCAGAACCTTTTGGTTTGCAGTTGGGGGTTGAATATAACAATACCTTTCATTTGATGTGTATTACAATTGGGTGGGAAATAGTTTTGAAAGTACAACTTTTTTTCGGCAAGGGGTTAGCCTACAATTTTTTCGAAAAACTGAATAAAACCACTTTTGAGATTTGTGCATCAATTGAAAGGTAGGTCGATGTACCTTTTAACATAGTTGAAAAAGAAAACAACTTCGACTTATGAGAAGTAGGTCTGCCTCTACCCTCTTCTTTTCATAGGCTTCGCGCGCATCTCTCGTCCTTATATGCAGCGCAGCTTAGCGTACATCTTGTTTGGCCAATGTATTCTTGTTGGTAGGTATATGAAACACAGCACCTCAAAAGCAACCTATTGCATTCGCGATTACTATTAATATCAACTCAAATGGTGTTAAAATCTTATCACTTCACTTCAGATATTCCAGCGTCTATTTTTACTTACTTTATTTTTTACTAATCATGGCACATCACCTTTAAGAACAAAACTACAATTCTGGTGAGTTGCTGATTTGACCTTTAATTGGTCCTCAAGAGCCTTCCAAACTTCGTTCGAAGCTGAAACATTATCTTTCAATAAAATTCAAACAACTCAACTTCACATAAGGATTTACAAATACATGTACGTTTATTTTTAATTAAACTTTTTTGTTTTATATGTGTACGAAAATTTCACAGATAATGTTTCAATCGGAACGAAAAACTAAATTGAAAAGATAAAAACAGATAACATTCATCCAATTGTGTAAAAAAAATATCTACGTACTGATTAATACTAGAATAGTTTAATATATGTATGTTCGTTAATGTTTCGAATATAAGTTAATACGTTATAAATATGTATGTGAGAATTACCGCCCGAGCATCCGATTCAAAGTCAATTTGGGACATATACCGAAGAGAATGTTTTGAATTGAAAAATAAAAAAGAGAACGGAAAAGAAATAGGAAATAGTAATACCCCTGACTTAAGCTGCTTTCAAATTCGATGCCGTTCTACTTATAAGGAAATAATTTGAATGGAAGTTTATTGGTCCATTGCCTCCTGACTGGTATCATCTACTTCCATGCCAGCTGGTTCGTCCTTGACTGGTTCAGTGGCATCTGTTGCCATTTCGACACTATCACCTCCCATAACAACCTCTTCGACGGTGGCGGCAGCTTCGACAACAATTGCCGGGACAACGGGCTCAGCTTCGGCAATGGATTCGGGATTTTCTTCCATGGGCTGGTCAGCGGTGATAACTGGCTCTCCTGTAATTGCCGGTGCTTCTGCTGCTGCTACTGGTGTTGGTGCTGGTGGTGGTGCGGCCGCTGTCGTTGGTGCAGCAACCTCCGGTTTTGTATCGGAAGATGCGGTGACTGCAGGCGAGTCATCTGTAGGTGGGGTAACAGTTGGTGTGTCGACAGTGAGCGGTGATGCTTTTTCTGGCATGTCAATTGCTGATTTTTCGACAGCTTCCTTTTCAACTGCCTCCTTTTCGGATTCAGCCTTATCCACTTCTGCTTTTTCGACCTCTGGTTTCTCAACTGCCGCTTGCTCAACTAACACCTTTTCAGCTTCAACTTTTTCAACTGCCGCCTTTTCAACTGTCGCTGCCTTTTCGACAACAGAGGGTGTTGCTTCAACTGATGGTTTGTCAACTGCTTTTTCTGCTGTCGGTTCGGCGGCAACAGCTGGAGTTTCGGCTTTCGGTGCCTCCACTGCTGGCGAATCGGCTACTTTAGGCTTATCAGTCTCTTTCTCTGTAACCTCTGTGGATTTAATTGCATCTTCTTTTGCGACGGATTCGTTTTGTGGAGATTCTGTTGTTACAGTTTTAGTAGCCTGTGTAGCAGCATCAACTTCCATCACCGTTGAGCTCTCGACGGCTGATGCCTTGTTTTCTTCAACTGGTATTGATTTTTCTTCGGAAGCAGCCATAGCTTCGTCTGCGAGTTTCACATCTGCAGCTTTCACTTCTTGTGCGGCCGGTGTTGATGCAACTTCCGGCTCAACCTGTTTTTCAGCTGGAGCGATTGTGGCAGGGGCTTCAGCAGTTGCTTCATTCTCAATTTTCAAGATATCTTCAGTTTTCTTATCGCTAGCCGACTCCACGGTTTGGTCTTCCACAACCATTTCGGATTGCTTGTCGTTAGTTGATTCAGTAGTAGTGATGTTAGTTTCAGTCTTAAGTTCGCTTGGCTTTACGTCGCCGTTCTGTACTTCTTCGTTAGTAGTGTTCTCCTTTTCTGCCACATCTTTTGTCTTTTCAGCAATTTGCTCCTTGGGGCATTCTTCTTTCTTCTTATCCACCGATTCCTTGGCAGTCGTTATAATATCTGTGTCAGCACTATCAACGGTTGCGGCTAAAACAGTTGTAGGTTGTTTCGATTCTTCTGGTGCTCCTTGACCAGCTGAAGCAGGGATGGGAGTGGTTTCTTTCTCTTCGGATTTCTTTTCAGATTCCTTTACATCCGTATTGGCTTCATCCTTAGTATCGTCAATAGGAGTTGAAGAGGGTAAGTCTTCCTCCATTTTCTCTGCTTCGGCAACCTTATTGTCTTTCTTAATTGATTCTACCACATTTTCAACTGTGGCTGGTTTATCTTCAGAAGAAGGTTCTTCGTTTTGTTGTTTTTTCTCTTCAGATGAATCGGTTGTCTCTTCTGCCATAGTAACTTCAACTGATGGAATAATTGTTGTGATCTCGGATTTGCTGCTGGTAATACTTTTTGTGGCTGCTTCGGTTTCATTATCGTTATTCTCATCAAGGTCCAACTTTGCTTTTTTAGGATTTGGCAGTATGTCATCGTCAGATTTGTGGATAAGATTGGAAGAGGGTTGAGCAGGTGTTGTTTCAGATGGGGTTGCATTGTTGTGGGCATCGGCAGCGTTGAAAATAGTTTCGTTTTCCATTTCAATGTCCACATTGACATCCAACGAAACATCGCCATTAACTACCGAATCAAGAGAATCACCATTTTCGCTTTCAGTTTGCTTACGGCCGGGTTCAATGGTGCTCACTACTAAACAGGAAAAAAGGAGAAAACAAATGGATCATGGATTTAGTATTGTTTGTAATTTAAAACAAATAAAATAAATTTGTATGTCTACATTACTGAGAAAAACAAACAACAATGAATAAGGGTAGACTTTAGAGGATTTAAGTACTACGAGTAGTTTTTGTGAGGAATAATTGCTACTAAGCTTGGTTATAAGAAAACGATTATAAACCGTTTTAGACCGATAGAAACAACGCATTTCTCTTTGCGTCTGAACTAGTTAAGCTTTACAAAAAAGTGTGATGCTTTAAACCCCGATGAAGACTTTTAAACATAGTAAAAGGTTAACTTCAGAAGTTCAACATTTTTGTAAATCACGCTTTCATCACTCTTAGTTTAACTATTTTAAACTGACTATGAGCACGCATATGGTCTTTTTTTAAATGAAAAAATGGCATGACTTATACCTATATTTTAGGGTTCTGTTTAATCTTAACTTAGGATGCGATTATACCCAAGTGAGAGATCAGGTAAGTGGTAGTCACATTTACTTTCGCATGAGATGCCAAGATACAAATCAAAGCTGTCGACCAACTCAAGTGAGTATACTCCACAATGATGATGATCGTTGACCAAAAAACTATTAACTAGAGAACGACCACATGGTCACAGCAACACAACGAAATTAATTCCCTCAGATATAATCTCGGTAGACACTAACTACTGCACTCCTACTTTGAACCTTAGTAAGGGTTTTAAGGTTATTTTCCCATCGATAGAAGATTGGGAGGATGACATCGTGTCGATGGGTTTCGACACAACCAAAGATGGAGTGCGGAGTTGGTTCTGGTATCTTTTCTGAGTCCCTAAATGTAGCTAAATCCTTTAGGCTTCCTGAATTTGCTAGCGTTTTTCAGGCTGAACTGCTGGCAATAAGGTAGGCATGTAAGATACTTAAACAAAGCCCAAACCAAAACCGAAATGCGGCTATCTTTCAGGCAGCTGTCAAAGCCATTAACTCGGAAACATCCTCATCTAAATTGGTCCAACAATGTCGCGATGAGCTTGCGAGCCTGAATATTAACCTTGGTATCACCCTGATCTGGGTTCCGGGCCATAGTGGTATCGTGGGAAATGAACGGGCTAACGAGCTAGCCAGGCAAGGATCGGCCCTTCATAGCTCACTTGCGGAAATGGTTAACATTCCTGTTGGTGCTATGAAGGGTAAAATCTTTTCTATCTACCAAACTGAATCAAACCGAAGGTGGAGCAATTTACCCAACTGCATTATATCTAGGAAGATATGGCCCACCTATAATAAAACCCGTATAAACGATCTTCTATGCAAGCCAAGGCAAGACATAGCCAGGATTTTTGCGGTTTGTAAAGGACATTGGCCTATAGGAGTTCATGCGGAGAAGTTGGGTATCTCCTACAACACCTTTTGCCGTAGTTGTAATGACCAAAGAGAAAGTGAAATGATAATCCATTTCCTCTGCAAATAACCTGCTTTGGCAAACACTAGAATGAAATGCTTTGGAAAAGCATTTTTTCACGAATTTGATGAGCTATCTGAGACAAAGATTAGAGACCTAATATTTTTTCTCAATGCGACAAAATGGCTCTAACATAATCTCTTTGAAGCTTCTCTATAAATCTTTCCCTTTCTATCACAGGTCAAACGAGTTTTTGGGATCTAAACGGCGTTAATTGGATCTCTGGCTAGGTTGCCTTGAGATCGCCATTTTAACCTACCTTCCTAGAGAACGACCAACTTAAGAACGCATATTCTTCCATTATGATATTTCTTCAACATGGCTTGTTTTTATACGTCATAACAGATGCACAACAAAGATTAGAACAAATTGTATAGGTTAGGATGTGCGCAAACATTTTATTCGTTGATGTTTGGATCGAATGTGGAACGTGAATTGAGTTTGACAATTCGTAACAATTAGATTGCAATTAACGAAGAACGTTTTGTTTTCTTAAATTTCTCTTAATTTGGCAATAAAAAAGCTTATTACGCAACCTTTAGATTTACTTAAGCTGTATTTTTACCTTTTTGTTTACAAATTGCACAGAATTTATGTTTAGAAATTGGTTATCACATTTATTCATTCATTTGTTTGTTGATTGTTGGTTGCTTTCATGTGAATAGTCCTTAAAAGTACGCGATCTATGACATAATTTGCATCGATTGTTTACTATATAAAATTGTTGCTGCGTTTAAGTTCAAAACATAAACAAAAAACCTCCACAAAAATAATTCATATGACCCAAAACTAATTTTTGATAAAACCAATATTTAAGCTGGGTTTTATTATTTAAAAGAAATTATAAGTAGTGTTCGATAGGTGCTCATTTTCTTATTAAATTTGGTTTAATTCAGTTAAAAAAAAAAAACATACATAATATTTACCGTCAGAATTATGAATTGCATGTGCGAGGGGTGACTATAAAATAGAACCTACCTCAACAAAACAAAATAAAAGAAATACGATGAATACTGCCGATTATTGATAAAATGACTACAGCTGAACACTGAACACCTGCTGCCATCAAGAAATAAACAAGACAAACAATGGCTAAAGAAACATGTGTTTGTATGTACAGTGAGTGTCATTAATATTCGGTTTTTATCATGCAATTTATTTTTTCATATTTTCCACTTATAAACATTATTATAAATCTTAGTATTTGTTTATTTTATTTAAGAATGAATATATTCTTTACAATTGATCAAAAATTATCCGCCATTTACCATCTTCCGCTAAGATTATTAGATGTAAACGCTCCATTAATATTCGGTTTTTTCTTTCTCTGCTTGTTTTGACATTTTTTAAGACTAACAATTTGTTTTTTTTTTTTTTAATGTAAAATTTAACCAAACTAGTCTGTATGTTTTCTGCGTACATTTGTAAAGTAATTAGAAGTCAAACATTATAGAATTATTCAATAAATAAAACATGGGTCGTAAAGAACAAAATTCAAGTCTTGAAACAAGAAAACTTGTGATTATTCAACACGAAAAAGGTGAAACTTACAAGAAAATTTCAGAGTTACTAAATATGAAGCTAAACACTGTCGGAGATATAGTCCGGAGATAAAAAAATGAAGGAAGAATGGAGCCAAAGAAGCAGTTGGGCCAACCAAAAAAACTTACGACGAAAGAAGAACGGCTTATAGTACGAAAGATCAAAGCTAATCCTCGTTTAAGGGCCCCAAAAATAGTTGAAGAAGTCAGAATTGAATGCAAAAAGCAAATATCTGCATCAACCATTCGTCGTACCATCAAAGCATATGGCTACAATGGTCGTGTTGCCCGAAAGAAGCCCTTCATTAATATGCGCAACAGGAAAATAAGAGTCAACTTCGCGAAGGAGCATAAAAACAAGGATGCAAGAGTAAGACGACGAGAGTAAGTTTAATCTTTTTGGTTCAGACGGAAGAGTTATGGTTTGGCGGAAACCTAACGAAGAGCTCAAAAATTTAAAACCAACTGTCAAACGTGACGGCGGGCACGTTATGGTTTGGGGTTGCATATCTGCAAAAGGCATGGAGAAACTTGTTTTCATCGACGGCATTATGAATAAAGAACAATATTTGAGAATTTTGAGAGAAAATTTGAGACAAAGTGCTGAGAGAATGGGTGTTTTGCGCAGTTTCAAGTTTTACCAGGACAACGATCCGAAACATAAGGCTCTTGTTGTTAGAGAGTGGCTACTCTATAACTGTGCAAAAGTTATCCAAAAGCCTGCGCAATCCCCAGACTTAAACCCCATTGAAAATTTGTGGGATGAATTCGATCGAAGGGTTCGTGAAAACCCCGTTACTCCAATAAGTGGACTTAAAATTCGACTCCAAGAAGAATGGAACAAGATTAGTGTTGAATATCTTTCCAAAATTATAAAAAACATGCTTCAAAGACTTCAAGGAGTCCTATCAAGATTATCAGACAAAATATTAAATCATTTCTTAAAAAACGAATTTCTTAACGATGAATTTGTGTTTTTAGAAAAAACCGAATATTAATGAACTATGTTTTTTTTAAAGTTTTGTTCCTTTTCTATTTTTTTCTTTGTTTAGCTTTTAGTTAAAGTTGTGTTTTGATTTTGGAGTGAATATCAGTCGGAACCGTTGCAAGAGCTACACACAACAAGACGATGCCACATGCAACACAGCATACGCACCAATGGACTTATTGAGAGCCGAGTTCGGTGAACATTTTATTTTACGTTCGGGACCGGTTAATTGGCACCCTACATCGTGCGATTTAACGCCTTCATAAATAGATAAATTTAGCCCGTTTTGCAACCAAAGAGTGTATTTTTAATTTGTGTTTTTTTAAAAAGAAAATAATAATTTTTGAGGTAATTGAATATTTCTTTAATGATCTATATTAAAAAAATGAAAAAAAAATCAATTATTCAGGGCAAAAGGAAAATGGTGCTCAAAGGAAAAAAGAAGTCTGATCTTGAAAATGAAGTCAAAAGGCCGGACGATAGCAGACATTTCTAAATTGTTAGAATACTCCAGGAAGCTGGTTTATAATGCCCTTTGTCATTTCAAAAAGTTTGTAGTGATTGAAATAAAACTCCCGGGCCAGAAAGACAACTACAAATGAAGATAGAATTTTTCATAGGTTATCGACCAAGGATTTGTTTAAGACCTCCAGTGCCATTCGAAGCGAAGTTTCAACGAACTATGGAGTTAATGCTTCCTCAAGTACCATAAGACGCCGATTAAATGAAAACAATCTACGTGGGTGCGTTGCTCAGAGAAAACCGCTTGTATAAAAAAAATCCGAAATCTAGGTTACAGTTTGCCAAAGCTAACCTAGACAAACCAATTAGTTTTTGGAAAAACGTGTTCTGGAGCGATGGATCCAAATTCTGCCGGTTCGGATCGGATGGGAAAAAATATGTATAGCGTCCAAAAAACAGGGAATATGATCCTAGGTGTACCATTACAAGACGGTGAAACACGGTGGAGGCAACGTTCTGGTCTGGGCTGCTTTTTCATGGCACGGCGTTGGCCCATCGTAAGAATTGACACCAAAATGGACCAGAACGTGTACAGAGATATCCTGCTGGATCATATGATACCCTACGCAAAAGACAATTTACCGTTATTATGGCGCTTCATTAACTACAACGACCCTAAAACACACTTCAAAGTAAGTGAAGTGTGCCTTAGAGGTGAATAAAAGCGATGTTTTGAATTGGTTTGCACAATCACACGATCTTTACCCGATCGAGAATTTGTGGAATGATATTGAATCACATTGAGCAAAAAAAAAACAACAAATGTAACACAATTATGGCAGGAGATTCAAAATGCTTCCAAATTCCAAAGTCACGATGTGAGGCTTTGTTTGAAAGTTTGCCAAGAAGAATTGCTTCTGTACTGCAAAATAAAGGGTTCCCTACCAAATACTAAGAAAAACTTAGAATGGATAATGGTAAGTAAAATGTCATCAATAAACTGTTGAATGTGCTAAATTCGTGTCCAGGTGAAAAATTGATGATTCCACATTCCATACTTTTTTCTTCTTACAGATGTTAAAAATATTTGATGAAGTACTATGAAAACATACTGCTATGTATATGTAATGTAAATAAAATATAACTTATTTTATAATAAGAAAACAAATTGAAAATTAAATGGTTTTTATTTTCTTTAACAAGTGTGCTAAATTCTTGTCCACCACTGTATATATTCTGAATTTTGTGTTTTTTTGGTTTAAAACTTTCCTATGACTTCTAGGAAAATCACCTTTTATTATGGCCAAATGAAACAAAAAAATCAATGAAAAAAAAAAGGTTTAAGATTGTAACAGAACTTGGGGCACGACTAGATATAACTTCTTTAATGGCCCTACAATATTTAACATAAAAACAAAATGTATCATGATAACTTAACAATAAATCATGATAACTTAACAATAAAATAAACCACGTCTGGATTAAAACAACTTCTTACAAAAAATACTAATATTTTCATTTATTTACAATTTTACAAACGCAACGCTAGAGACACTATTTATAATACGATTGACTGGAATATAAAATCGCTTCTATTTACATAGATTTTTGAAATACTCATTTGATTTAGGATCTTCAATGGATTCGGCTTGTATTCTAAATTAAAGGATGGAGCCGCTCATTTTAAAGCATCAATATTTTGCAGAGTTTTAGAGCACAACGTTATGTCCTTCTTTACAAACCGATACTCATAATAAGTTGTATATGAATCTCAGCTATTAAAAATAAAACATTAATATGTAAATGTTTTAAAAAAGGTCACCAGCAGCGACAAAATCAATCAACAATGTAAAAATAAAAGACCACGATTGTGTCGAAGAAAATTGTTAGTTTTCCTTTTCAAAGTTGTTCACTGTTTTTTTTTTGATAACATTAAATTGTAGAACCTATTGAATTTACATTAGAAGACTTCGAAAAAATGTTTTTTTTTCGCAAATGTTTTTCTTAGTCTACCTTTTCTGGTATCTTCATGGTTCATCATAAATTCTACCGATTTTTAAGGCTTAGTTTTAATTTTTAAACTTTCACGTTAATAACTTTTGTAGTTGTATTATATTTTTTAGTTAATGCTATTTATAACCCTTTGGGATTATATTTATAAAATTATTTTCAATTCAAGGCTGTGTTGTAGCCTTTTTCTTTCAATTGCAAAAAAGAAACTTATGGGAAGTCTTTATCCGGCTAAATACATTTAAAATCTCTTCTACATCGTGTTGATTGTATTCCATGCCAAATCTGATCGTAAAAGCAAATATTATATTACATTTGCAAGGGGCCCTACTCTGTAATGCGTTTCGAAACCAAATACTTTCGAAAACGAATATTTTGTACTCTTTCTAATGCGGATAAGAAATCTAGTACTTACGGAATGACAAATCCGCATTTGGATGTTTCGTACCTGGCAATGCGTTTCCGAATGTCAATAGCGTTCGAAAACGAAAATTTTGTTTCTACACCAAGAGAGGTAACGAATTCGAAGGTCGTTTTTAAAGGTTGTGTGAAAAAGATAAAATATAAGTAAGAAAATAAAAATTTTATTCAAAATTTGAGCAAATAAATTCCGTTGAGCACACCAAACAAAAGAAATTTGAAATTATTGTGGAATTCGTATGACTTGAAGTAAAAAAGTATACCTTGGCAAAGGACAAATTTCAACACAAAAAAACGAAAATTCTATGAAAAAAATCAGCTTAAACTTTCTAAACTTGAGTTAAAAAGAGAGATGTGGCAATTACAAAGCAGTGAAGTGTAAAAAAAGTCATTACGATAATTCTCAAGTGATAGTAATTTAATTAAATTTTAATTTTTTATTCGTCTTCTTTGTGATTTGTTTTGATTTTTGTTTGTATTTTTGCTTTGACAGATCTCATTAGAAATACTTCGAGACACGGCAAATCTATTCCATAAATAGAAAATGTACTAGATGATTGTTTTATACTATTCGAATATTTTAGAGAGTACGAATTCATAAAGGAATCGAATATCAGAATCTGATTCAAGATTGGCTTTCGAAACGCATTACAGAGTAGGGCCCAAGGATTACTTAAGTTTCGCACACACACTCAAATTGTATTACTTAAATAAATAATAACTATTTGTGTTCTACTGGGGGGTTATTGTGAAAAACGAAACTCGTTCAAAATAACGCTTATTCGTTAAATTGCGATTAGAAAAAACGATTTGTAGTGGCACTAAATCGTCAAATTGCGATTAAGAAAAACGAGAATCGTAAAAATGACGATACTCGTATTTTTATTTACGAGTGCCTTCAGCTCTCGTTCAGCTTTCGTTTTGGGGGTAGATGTCAAATGTCATTTATTTTTTTGTTTTTGTTTGGTTGGTTTTTGTTTTGTTAAGTGCGCAAAAAAATGTAAGTAAATAATAAATAAAATAGTCAAAAACATACAAATAAGTTATTTCTAACCATCTAGGCCTACAACTAATGCTAAGCAGTCGGATTGTGTTGGATTTGCTGGTAGCTTTTATGGAAACCAATCCAAACATAGCAAAACATTACTTGCCGACGAGCCAAGCCAAAGCCAAATCCAAAATTCTTTGAAAGGCTTTGACTGATAAGCTAAATGCATGCGGTCCTCCAGAGAAACCAATGGATGGTTGGTTTAAAACAAAACTTTGCGTTTATGATTAATTCTGTTCTTCGTTAGGTATGGAAAGATTTTAGGTACAATCTTAAGCGCAAAATGCGTGGAAATTTGCTCCATCGAAGTGGCACAGGGGGTGGCAGCAGCACCAGTGTTAATGTGACTATGGAAGAAGCTGATAAAAAAATAAATAAAAATACGAGTATCGTCATTTTGGAAAAGCATGTAAGACTACAAGATGAAGTGCTCAAAATGCAGGACGAACGTCTTACATCTCTTGAAAAGACTCAAAAGGGAATTTTAAAAGAATTATAAAAATTAAACGAGTGGCATAAAGAAGCTGATAGACGGCGCAGAAAACTTTATGATCTCAAAAAAGAAACTTCCTCGACTTTATTTATATTTTGACATTTGTTAATAGGAGTGAAGTTAGTTGCTCCTTTAAAAAATTATCATTTTTCGTTTTTGCCTGGCAACTTTTTTTGCTTTCTATTTTCGTATCTTATAATCGCTCTTCACCATGACTTTCGTTTCTTCAAGTATCGTTTTTTCTCTTTATTTATTTATTTAGCTTAATACAAGCTATCATAACTTAACTTAACTTAAAACTAGCTTAACATTTTTTTTTTTTTTTTTTTTTTTTTTTTTTTTTGCAATTTTTGTTATCAGTTTTCAACATTAATTCATGTGGGCCCTAAGGCCCACATCAAAGCTCTTTAATGTACAAGAACTAACAATTTTGATTTTACTTAACTTAAAATTACAGGGGACAGGGGATTCGGACTCAAAAAGGGAAAAAGTAAAGGGTATCTTTCAGATGGGATTTGGAAATGTTGAAATCGAAAACTACCATAGCAGCGTTGCAGTGACGAAGAATTCTGGACATTGGTTCAAAGTGCCCGTAATTAGTGCGGTGATGAGGGATATAGAAAAGGGAAACAGATCGCAGATTTCGAGGGTTAGTGTTAAGATGAATATCACTCAGGAGTGCCGGGGAATCTATATTGCCCATTAACAATTGGTGAGCAAACAATATATCAGCGTTTTTGCGTCTAATATATAACGGCTGCAAGCCTATCAGTTTTAGTCGATCAGCATAAGGAGGCAAGTTGGATGTATCATCCCAGGGGAGGCCACGTAAGGCAAATCGAACGAAACGTCTTTGAACATTTTCAATTCTGAGTGAATGGTTTTCATAAAAGGGAGACCATACTTGGCATGCATATTCAAGATGAGGACGGACTAGGGAAATGTAAAGCGATTTAGTAACATAGGGGTTGGAAAATTCTTTTGACCATCTCTTAATAAAACCGAGAGATCTATTAGCTTTATTAATAATTTGGTCAAAATGGGAATGGAAATTCAGGTGTTTGTCACACATAATACCAAGATCTCTAATAGAATCGACTACGTTGACGGCGTCATTAAGGAAGTAGTATACTCTATGAGATGGAATTTGTTTGCGCGAAAAGGTCATTTGTTTACATTTACCTACATTTAACTCTAGGAAATTATGCATGCACCAAACAAAAAAGATATTAAGATCATTTTGTAAAAGTAAGGAATCAGATGGAGTAGAGATAATCTTAAAAATTTTCTTATCATCCGCAAACATTAGGATATCTGAGTTTTTTAATTTAAGACAGACATCGTTAACAGATAAGACGAAGAGAAGGGGGCCAAGGTGACTACCTTGTGGGACTCCAGAAGTTGCATGTATAGGACTGGAGACTGAGTTACGGAAAAGGACTCTATAAGTTCTATTCGCAAGATAGGAGCTTATCCAGTTTATAAATATAGATGGAAAGCCTAGAGCTCTTAGTTTGAGATAAATTATGTTATGGGATATTTTATCAAAGGCTTTGCTGTAATCAGTGTATACGACATCAACTTCTTTGCCATTCTCAAGGGCTGACAAAACTTTGGATATAAATTCAATTAAGTTAGTCGTAGTGGATCTACCTTTAAGAAAACCATGTTGAGCGGGGGAGAATAAAGGCTTGCAATGGAAATAAACGGAATCATAAACTAAGCTTTCAAAAAGTTTTGGAATGCATGAAAGTTTAGCAATAGGTCTATAATTGTTAATTTCAGTTTTATTGCCTTGTTTATGAATGGGAAATATAAATGAATCTTTCCATATATGAGGAAACACACCTTGGGAAAGAGAGAGTTCAAAGAGTGCAGTAAGAGGCTTTGACAGAGAATGCATACATTTTTTTAGAACAACTGATGGGACGCCATCAGGACCAGGGCTAAAGTTTTCTTTGAGGCTTACGATTTTGGCAAGTACCATTTCTTCAGTTATTGTAAACGATGAAAGGGAGGTTTGAGTGCAACCATCTAAATAACTAAAGTAGTGTGGATCAGGATCATGCAGATGTTCAGTATACGATTTGCTAAAGTAATTAGCAAATAGATTTGATATGGTTGTTGGATCAGAGGAGATTATGTTGGAGAAACTCATTGAAGGTGGAAACCCATCAGATTTTCGTTTGACATTTATAAACTTGAAAAATTTCCTTGCATCAGAAAGAAGGTTATTTTCCATTTGGTTAAGATATTGGTTATAAAGGGATTCCCTTAATTCAGAGAAAGAATTATAGGCGAGAAGATAGTTGTTGTGATCAGTATCAGATTTGGACTGTAAAAAGATCTTCCAAAGCTTGTTACGGGTATTTCTTAGGCTACGGAGCTCTCTGTTGTACCAAGGGGGAGCAGAGGTGAAATCTTTTCTACGAGAGAACGGTACTGATTCTTCAATACAGTACGAAAGAATCAAATAAAACCAATTTGTAAGGGACTCAACTGTTAATTGGAGGGATCTTAATTCAAAATCGGCTGAGCTAAGAAGATTGTTAAGTTTGGAGAAATCAGCCCTACGAAAATCATAACAGTAATTTTCCATTTCAAAAAAGTTGTCTTCAAATTCAATGGGGAAGGAGAGATTAAGGGGTGGATGATAGCGATCCAAGGTTGAGAGAAGATGAGGGCTCGGGGAGACAACACAGTTATCGCAATCAGATGAGAATATGAGATCGAGGTGTCTCCCCATAAAGTTTCCTACTCCATTTAGTTGAAAAAGACCACAATCAGACAGACGATCAATGAACAGCGATTCAGATTCAGAAGAGATGTTAGTTGGAAAGAAGGATGTCTGATCATCTGAGGTGGACCAATTGAGATGGGGAAGATTAAAGTCACCTAGAACGATGATTAAATCATTAGGTTGCACTAGTTCAAGCAGATAATCAATGGCATTAACAGCGGCTTGGTATGCTTTAATTTGTTGGGCTGGCCGAATGTAACAACAAAGGACAAAAAGACAAAACTTAGGGAGTGTAACCTTAGCTGATACACCTTCAAATTCGATTGAAGTGGGAATACAGAGTAATGAACTTTCAAAATTATTAGCGATAGCTAAAAGCACACCACGACCGTGTGTATTACTCGCACATTCCACGACATCCATTCGATAGATGGAAAAGTCGTTAGTGAAGAGTTCAGTACTAAGGATATCAGGTGTGAGGTTGGTTTCGGTAAGGGCAAAGATGTCATAAGGAAGGTTTTGGGAGTTGTTAAAGACGGCAGAAGTTTTAGACCTTAACCCTCTTACATTTTGATAGTAAAGGCTAAGACATTTAGGTTTAGTGGTCTTTAGGTTAGGAGCGATAGTATTTCTTCATATCTGCACGGGATTTTTGGATATGAGATAGTCGTTTTGAAGAGATAAAAGACGCAAAAGAGGTAAGGTCTTCTCTCACTTTTTGAGGAGAAATTTCAAGGCCATCATGAAATTTCAAGAAAATTTCCATAAGTGCATCACGTTTGGTAGGGAGGCCTTCTTGGGAGATTAAAACCTTAATGTTTGTATTTGTTTTACCTTCAAAGCAAACAGAATCTGGTTTGTCGTGCAGGAAAGCTAGGTAAAGACGAACATTATTGTAGATTTTGTGGTCTCTAAGACGGGACATAACATACCGATCATTAATATTGGCCTCAGATAAATGTTTAGTTAATTTAACATTTGGAGGGATCATTGGGTTAAGGAATCCTTGAGGTTCTTGGGAAACTGATGAAGAAGAAGTAGGGTTAATGGTGTGAGAATGAATGAAATTTGTATAAGCGGGTATTTTAGCAGGAGCATCAACCATCGGAGAGCAAAAACCAAGACCCGGATGAGAGGTTTTAAAAGAAACTCGTTTGGGTGGAGGCTTTACAGATGTGGGAGAAGTTTTTCGTTTAAGGGACGAAAGTTGGTTGGAGAGAGAAAAGTTTGGAAAGATTTGTGTTTTAAGGGTCCAGTGAGTTTCAATATTTTTTTTGGGATAAGGTTTGATATTAGGTTGGTGATTAGGTTGGGGATTAGGTTTAGGACTAGGTTTAAGATTAGGTTTGGGATTAGGTTTGGGATTAGGTTTGGGAATAGGTTTGGGAATAGGTTTGGAATTAGGTTTGGATTTGTTAGACTTAATTAGATTATTATTGCTACTTATACTGGAAAGCCGCATTTGTCCAATTTGTAAGTATCCTTTTTGGTGATGAAACATCCAGTTATATTTGGAGGGAATCAGGAACTTGAATCTTCTTCCAGACAATTGAAGACATTCGCAGATATTGACACAGTATTCTCTTTTGAAATAGGAGCGAACCCATGTAGCATCAGCATATCCGGGACAATTATTAAGCACGAACCATGTATTATTTGCAGATTCAAGCCTGCTTAGTCTCAAATTCCAGTCCGATAACTTCCAGGAATGGCCACATTTGTTAATTATTTCGTCCTCTGCAATAGTATTCGCTGAGGTGGTTTGTTGCAGAGAGTCAGCAGCCGGGTTTGCCGCAAGAATTTCATCACGAATGGATACGTTCGTGATATCACATGACGGTATGCCGGGTTGTTTAATGATGTCGTAGAGAAGCGATTCAATTTTTTGAGTTTTAACATTAAGGCTTTCAAGCTCGCGGTACACACTCGTATATTTCTGTTCTTGATTGCTTATATCGTAAGCAATAGATATGAGTGCCGTTGAAACCCGAGTAAGCATACAATTAATGTTTTCGAATTCGTTAACGAGTCTGAGGTTTGTCACTTCACTCATTTGATTGGAGGAGGGGGAGAGCCGTGATGACGAACTTTGCAAACAGCAATCAATATCAGATTTTAGTAGGTTTAACTGGTCAGACAAGTTATTTTTTAGATCGTTTGCCGACCAAGTTAGCACCTTTAACTTATCGTCAATGTCTACACGAAGAGAATTCAACCCACCTATGACGTCACAATATTGTTTTTCCAAAGAACGTATCATGGAAAGGCACTGCGTAGACGATTGTTGACATTGGATGTTTGAGTCCTCAACACTGTTACAAACATGATCAAATTTCTTGGAGAGATTAGAAATTTGATCTTGGCAAACCGAATGTTCGTTAGATAGGGATTCTTTTAAACATTGAATTGCAATCATAATATCCGACACAGATATTTTATTGCATTCATCGCAATAAAACGCAAAATTGCGTAGATAGTCTTTTAGGTAAACACTCGCCTTTCTGGCCAAGCCAGCACAAGAGGGGTGTAAGTATTTCCCACAAAGGCCACTGCACTTTAATAGTTCCGCGTTTGAGTCAACGATGACACACATTTTATTGGCGCACGACATAATTAATCAAAAAATAAATAATATGTTTTTTTGTTAAAGTTATTGTTTAGTTGCTTTTAATTTTTTCTATGCTTGTTAGTACACAAGAAGAAAAAAATGCTGGTGTAATGGAAAACGGCGATGGGCAGTAAAGTAGGTCGGGTAAGAATTATCACACGCGCTGCGAGTATATTGATATAAATATTTTTTTTTTTTTGATTTGTAATTGATTAATTGGGGTCGGTAAAAAGGTGGCAAAGGGCAACTGAGGAGCGAAAAGAAAATGCGACTGCACTTGACGAAGGTTAGGTAGCTATCAATGGATGTCATAAAGAACTATGCAAATGGAATTCAAAAAAAAGCTTAGAAAGTGAGAAAATTATAAAGAATTATTTTCCTTTTACACCTACCTTATGAATAAGTTTAGATAATTGAACTTATTTAGTATCAGCTAAAAATTCGTATGAATAAATAAAAAAAGCTAAACGGAATGCCTTATTTCTTTGTTTTCTTAGACCTAGAACACTACCCAGGATGCTGTACCACCCTCTGCTATTATTTGATTGATAATATTTGTGGAGACCATCAAAATAAAATGTGTGAAATAGACATTTAAAGGGTGATTTTTTTGAGGTTAGGATTTTCATGCACTAGTATTTGACAGATCACGCGGGATTTCAGACATGGTGTCAAAGAGAAAGATGCTCAGTATGCTTTGACATTTCATCATGAATAGACTTACTAACGAGCAACGCTTGCAAATCATTGAATTTTATTACCAAAAAGTTGGCAGAAAATCCGCTTTTTTATCGACAAATTTTGTTCAGCGATAAGGCTCATTTCTGGTTGAATGGCTACATAAATAAGCAAAATTGCCGCATTTGGAGTGAAGAGCAACCAGAAGCCGTTCAAGAACTGCCCATGCATCCCGAAAAATGCACTGTTTGGTGTGGTTTGTACGCTGGTGGAATCATTGGACCGTATTTTTTCAAAGATGCTGTTGGACGCAACGTTACGGTGAATGGCGATCACTATCGTTCAATGCTAACAAACTTTTTGTTGGTTTCAACAAGATGGCGCTACATGCCACACAGCTCGCGATTCTATGGCCATTTTGAGGGAAAACTTCGGAGAACAATTCATCTCAAGGAATGGACCGGTAAGTTGGCCACCAAGATCATGCGATTTGCCGCCTTTAGACTATTTTTTGTGGAGCTACGTCAAGTCTAAAGTCTACACAAATAAGCCAGCAACTATTCCAGCTTTGGAAGACAACATTTCCGAAGAAATTCGGGCTATTCCGGCCGAAATGCTCGAAAAAGTTACCCAAAATTGGACTTTCCGAATGGACCACCTAAGACGCAGCCGCGGTCAACATTTAAATGAAATTATCTTCAAAAAGTAAATGTCATGGACCAATCTAACGTTTCAAATAAAGAATCGATAAGATTTTGCAAATTTTATGCGTTTTTTTTTTTTTAAAGTTCTCAAGCTCTTAAAAAATCACCGTTTATAATAGTTGTGCGCTATTCTATTCAAATATTTAAGATTTAATTTCAAAACAAAACACATGTTAACAATGTAGACTTTTATTTAATAAAGATATTATGGAATAAGGAACTGGGTGCTCTGGAACAGAGGGTTGGAAAAATCCAACCCAAATATAGGTAGAATGCTGGGGTTAAATACGTTTAACATGGTAGTACCCTATGTTTTTATTTAGTTTTAACTAAAAAAAAAATAAATTGGCGCAACAGTCCGTTGTGAAACCAGGGCCTAGTGACTTACAACTCTCAACCATTCCTGTGTGCGAATACTGTTGTCAGGAATGGAAGGGACCTACAATTTTAGACCGAATCCGAACGGCTAATTTGAGAAATCACTTTTTCATGACAAGATTTACTCTTGAAGGATTTGTCAATTTTTCGCAAGAGGCATTACCCGCATAAATTAAGGCTGAGTTCAAAAACGCAAATAGTTGCCGAAGCCATGCCGACAAAATTCAGGCAACGTATTTATGTACAGAAAAGCTACTGCAAGAATGCGGCAGATATACAATATCAAAAACCAGTTCATAAATGCCATCAAATTAGGCGCCTCTAAAAAAGTATGACAGAAATAATTAAGTTTTCTGTTTAAGTTACGCGGATTTTGATTTTTTAGTGTCTTAACAAAATTCTTTCGAAAAGTCCAATAAAAATGTTTCATTAGGACTTATTTAAAATGTTTTGAATGGAACAAATTCATTCATTTCTATGAAGTATAAATATTATGTTTCAACTTATTAATAACAAATCATTTTATTTTTTGCCAAAAATTTTATAAATATTCAATTTATTTTATTCTGACATTTTTCTACAGAACTGCAACACAAATAAATCGTCTGCAGGTTTGATCGCATGTCAGCTGTCAGACTGTTCTTTTGAACAGAGGTGCCGACTGCAGTAATGGAGTGTATTTACATTTATGAACGCAAATCTAGCATTACTGCTGCATTATTACATTAATGAACTTACCCTAATTTTTTTTAAATTAAGGTGGCACAGGCAGGGATTGATCCCAAGACCCCTTTCATGACAGTCCAACGCACTAACCATCATGCCACGGGTACTACTATTTAGTTTTAACTAGCCCCGAGAAATATGATATCTCCTAATTATGCAATTTGTTACAAGACTCTGACAATCTATCTTATAGGACATACAAAGTATAACAATATTTGCACATTCAAGCTCTTGGCAGGACGTGGGTGGGTTGTTACATTTAGATTAGGATATTAACTAACACAAAAGTAAAACCCGACAACGTGGGCGAATTGTAACATTTGTCCGGCTAAGGATAATATCTGGCAAAAAAATAAACACATTAACCCTTCAATAAGGAACTTTGAATTGAATCGTTAGGATGAAATATCTAAATTATCCTTCTTTAAAAAAAATTCCCTTAAAACTAGAGAAACGTAATTATGTATTATGGAAAGGGTTTCAAATACAAATACATAAATTAACTCTTTAAAAAAATGGACACTTCCTTTAAAAGACTTTCCACTTTTTTCCAACATTACAACTTCGTTATTCCATTTTGGCTTCAATCCTGCGACTTATTTAAGCCGACTTTTTGTTTGGCCATTTTCGACTGCACTACCTTTAACAATTTATTTTTTATTCCACTACCACTTTCTGTGTTATACACACTTGCATTTGTTGCGAAAACCTAAGATAAGACAAGATCTACATTTCATAGTTAGTTGCTAAAACTGATAACAAAAGAAGTGGAGTGCGTTAAAGGTTTCGTGCGACAGCGACAACCACAACTTGAAGCGATTATATTTAAATAGGTCAAAGAACTTCATATAGAGATCTTCGCCATTTTCATCGTTTCCTTGTCGACTGAGATTCGTCGGCTCCTATATACATACATTAACAGAAAAAAAAAACGAAAAACATTTTCAGTCATAAAGGTGTTACAGAGCCAGAGCACACAGGAGAGACTCCAAATTCAAACTTCATGCACGTTTAGCTTTAACTGTGCGAATTGCGAATGAGAAAAGCAGTCGAAAGGGCACGACATTGGTGAAGATTAGAGATTCACTCAAAAAGAAAAATCAGCAGCAGCCAGGGAAGGCGAATAGGTATAATGAAATCAAATTAAAAAAAAAAAGAGGAATAAACTGAAAACAAAATGGTTTGCTTTTGCATCTGAAGCTGAACACCGAACCGAACACTGACACTGAAGAAATTTCGCTTCAGCTGTTCATCATCACCAGAACCTCACTACACCATTCACATGATTACATTTTGCTGTCCTCTTTTTACTCAGCACAACACTATCAGGTTATATGAGCGAAATATCACCTTAGCTCCTTTCTCATTCATTGGGGCAAGGATATAACTATGTGTACTTGCACTGTGTGCTTTTTTGCAAAATTTAATTATAGGATTTTAGGAGCAGGCAAAGGCAGAGGCAGAGGCAAAGTCAAAGGCAAAATCAGAATGGAAAGTGTACTTACCCAGAATGTTTTTCTCCAGAGCCCGCATAAACTTGTCTATGCGACTATATTGCTTGCGAGGTTCCGTCAGAAGTTCGCATAGCCTTTGAACGGTAAATGGAGCAGCATTGAAAAGCTCCAGGCGTTCCAAAAGCGACGACTTCATGCTTTCATAATTGAAAGGATCCACATTGGGGTACTGTGGAAGGTCTGAAACAAAAAAAATTACATTTTTAAAACTATACCTACAATGAAACAATTTATTAGGAAAGGATGAAAATCTGGAACGGTTTTTGTTCGTTTTTATCTCCATCATGCTTCATGCTTTTCCTCTTTGTCTGGTGGCCGTCGACGTTGTCGCTGTCGCCGTCGCCGTCGGTCGTGCAACCCCTTTTTTCGATTCGATTCGAACCAACTTCGAGTCGAGTAGTAGATATTTCATGATGAAACGAGTTTTATGTACCCACCCGTCGTCACTTCGCCGAAAATGGCCGGCCGGCTGCTGTTAATTTTTATTTAAACATGTCTGCAACGACTTCAGGGAACTGGATGGGGGAGAAATCTAAAAGAAAAAGAAAAAAGGCAAAACGAATAACGAAAAACTTACCATCTACTCGTGGTGATGTGTCGTGGAAATTCTTGATCACATTCAAGAGCTTCTCGCGGAAAAGATACTTTAAGCTGGACCACTTGAATACCGTATCACCGGTTTTTGCTACATAATGCATATAATCGTCCAGTTCTTTTGGGATTTCTTTCTGCTTTAGGCGAGTAAATCTCTCCAGGATTTGCATCACTTCTTCTGCATTTTCCATGTTAAGCATTTGTAAGGGTCTTAAGTAACACGAAACGAACAAGAAAATCCTATTTATTTCAGAGGAATAATTGGGGATTTCTTTTCTGCTTTTTTTCAGGATTCTTCTGGGTGGTAATGAAATAATTTTTTTTCGCAAAATCCCACAATTCAGCCAACTTGCAACAAACTCCAACCAAACGCAACGAAAAACTGCGAAAAAGACCGCTGCAGTCGAGACGAATTTTCTTTCGGCGGCCGGGTGAACTACACAGCTGTTTTGCAAAAAAGAAACTTGTGGCGCTTAAAGCGTTAAAGAGACCATGATTGTACATAAAGGAGTGACTACATTTGAATTACGAATTAAGCTCAGACTACATCAAACTGAATTGTACCTACACTTTATTGGACAAATCACAACTTCGCGTTCAGTCGGTAAGACGTTAATGAGGGTCTGATAGTATTTAGAATTTTGTGCGTCAAAAAGTGAAGAGACGGGTTTGAGTATTTTTCAAACAATACAGAACCACACTTTTGTTGATATAATTATTTATAAAATAACTTCAACTACTTGTTTCATATCTTACTTCTATTTCCAACTAAAGGGTGATTTTTTTTAGGTTAGGATTTTCATGCATTAGTATTTGACAGATCACGCGGGATTTCAGACATGGTGTCAAAGAGAAAGATGCTCAGTATGCTTTGACATTTCATCATGAATAGACTTACTAACGAGCAACGCTTGCAAATCATTGAATTTTATTACCAAAATCAGTGTTCGGTTCGAAATGTGTTTCGCGCTTTACGTCCGATTTATGGTCTACATAATCGACCAAGTGAGCAAACAATTAATGCGATTGTGACCAAGTTTCGCACTCAGTTTACTTTATTGGACATTAAACCAACCACACGAATGCGTACAGTGCGTACAGAAGAGAATATTGCGTCTGTTTCTGAGAGTGTTGCTGAAGACCGTGAAATGTCGATTCGTCGCCGTTCGCAGCAATTGGGTTTGTGTTATTCGACCACATGGAAGATTTTACGCAAAGATCTTGGTGTAAAACCGTATAAAATACAGCTCGTGCAAGAACTGAAGCCGAACGATCTGTCACAACGTCGAATTTTCAGTGAATGGGCCCTAGAAAAGTTGGCAGAAAATCCGCTTTTTTATCGACAAATTTTGTTCAGCGATGAGGCTCATTTCTGGTTGAATGGCTACGTAAATAAGCAAAATTGCCGCATTTGGAGTGAAGAGCAACCAGAAGCCGTTCAAGAACTGCCCATGCATCCCGAAAAATGCACTGTTTGGTGTGGTTTGTACGCTGGTGGAATCATTGGACCGTATTTTTTCAAAGATGCTGTTGGACGCAACGTTACGGTGAATGGCGATCGCTATCGTTCAATGCTAACAAACTTTTTGTTGCCAAAAATGGAAGAACTGAACTTGGTTGACATGTGGTTTCAACAAGATGGTGCTACATGCCACACAGCTTGCGATTCTATGGCCATTTTGAGGGAAAACTTCGGAGAACAATTCATCTCAAGGAATGGACCGGTAAGTTGGCCACTAAGATCATGCGATTTGACGCCTTTAGACTATTTTGTGTGGGGCTACGTCAAGTCTAAAGTCTACACAAATAAGCCAGTAACTATTCCAGCTTTGGAAGACAACATTTCCGAAGCAATTCGGGCTATTCCGGCCGAAATGCTCGAAAAAGTTACCCAAAATTGGACTTTCCGAATGGACCACCTAAGACGCAGCCGCGGTCAACATTTAAATGAAATTATCTTCTAAAAGTAAATGTCATGGACCAATCTAACGTTTCAAATAAAGAATCGATGAGATTTTTCAAATTTTATGGGTTTTTTTTTTTTTAAAAGTTCTCAAGCTCTTAAAAATACACCGTTTATTAAAACTGACAAAATGAAGTTTAAAACACATGACCGAATGAAAATAAAGTCCAATTTTGCTTTAACGATATAACGGTTTAAAGCTGTTGCAACGCATGAAGAAACATTTCAGTTTGACACATAAGAGTTCATTGTACTAGCAGTAGTGATTTATTTTTTTTCAATAATTTCAGTGTTTGGTACAAAATTCACAATAGAGCATTGGCTTTTGCCGTCAGCCGAAAATGAGTGTGTTCTTTAAATAAATATGTAAGTAAAGTTTAAATAATGTTTTTGATCATCTAGTTATATTATTAAGAATATATATAGATGTGCTTATTTAGAATGCTTTATTCATAATTTGTTGCCGGTATTTTAGTACAATTTTTAAGAAGTTATATAAAAGACTCCAGTTTTCTCAGTTGAAGATTTGCAGAATTTCGTCTAACGACAGTGTATTTTTGTCCAAGATTAAGGCCAATTTTTAAAGCGCTGGCTTTCAAATTTACTTTTAAAATTTGTAAATATTTGTTTTTATCCATTGTTGTTTCTATAAAAACTAAATTTCCCATACCATTAGACCCCATAGCTCCTCAGACCATAACATTGCCGCCTCCATGTTTCACCGTTGATTGCAAATTTTTCACATCTAATGCTGTGTTTGGTTTCTTCAACACAAATATGCGACCGTCTGACCTAAAGAAATTAAACTTGCTCTTGTCAAGGAATAACACATTCTTCCAAAAATCATCTGGTTTCGTTCAAGCGTTTTGAAACGTTTGCGACCATTATATCCCTTTGAATGCAAATAGTTCCGAACAGTTTGAGGGTTAAGCGATATTCCATAATTTGCTTGAATGTCAGCACCTATTTTAGGAGCACTTGGTATCAGCCTTTACCATTCTTTCAATTTTTTGTTCCATATGAGCGTCTAGAATTTTTTTCGACCTCTTCCTGGGGCCACTTCAAAGCTTTCATTTTTCTAAATTATTTATTAGTACATATTGAGCTGTAGACCGTGGTTTACCAATATTTGATGATATCTCAGTATAACTTTTTCCGTCGTTTCTTAGTTTAAAAATTAGTTTTCTTACTTCAAGAGTTACTTTTTTATGAGAAGGCTCCATTTTCAAAATAAACTTCGCAAAATTAAAAAAAAAAGAAAAGATCAATACACCACGGCATACAGAGCCTAGATCTCTCAATATCATTACAGTTCACAATTTACATTTCAAAAAGAACCGTTATTTGCATTTTGTTAGAGAAGAGAAAAGTGAACGAACATTTTTTTGATGTACTAGCAATTATTTGACATTCCTGGCAAAATTCTACTAATGGTAAAAAAACCATGAGGCAAAGCTCGAAAATTTTGTTGCATTTCCCATTATACATTATAATTTTATCAAATAAAGTCAATAAGCTCAGATTTGTGGTAGGAAGTTCATAGTGTAAGGGAAACCCATTTATTTTTAATTGCTGTACGTGCAATTTTTTGATGTAGTTTATTAATTTTACAAGAAATAACTAGTAACTTCAACAATTTCAAAAACGTTAATAACATAGAGACCAACGAATTAGTGTAGCATTTACTGAAACGATAGAATGTTTGGTGCATTTTTAAATTACGAGTATGAAATGAGATGCAATAGGTAGATTAATAAGGAAGGGATTTAGGATAGGATAGGAGCGCGGAGGATTCAATGACCAGTCCATAAGGGTAGGCCAGAACTAGGATGGTATAAGGGCTATGAGAGTTGGAATAAAATGTCCACTACGAAGGCGATGGCATGCTCGCGATGCTCGGCTAAGCTCGCCGGATGGGGGGGGGATCTTACTTTCGTTGATGGACCTCACCTCTTTCCAAAACTAAAATTTCATGCCATTACAAAAAAACTTAAACGATCCCAAAAAACATCACATTAACACATAACTCTTGCTTGAAAAATTGTATCTCTGGCCTCATAATATTCTTTTAACCAAACGTGTAATGGTTTTATTTCTCTTTTGTTTCCAGGTTTCTTCTCTAATTCAACATCTTTGTTTTTTCTCTAGCTAAAATTGTAATTCTTGTCTCATCAATATTGGATTTTGAATAGTCATTCTCTAAAGGTTTGTCTGGGGTGTCTGAGTCGAACGCTACTCCCCCGGATTTGTCGTGTTCCGATGGCGGTTTTCGGGATTACACCGAGGACATTTGGGAGTGATAACACCATCAAGCCCACACCTGTTACAAAATATGTTTCTTTCGTTGGAAGGACAGTCCACGAAAGAGTCACCTTGGCTCTGACAGTTCCAACACTCTCCGGCCCTGCCTTCACATTGGCCTACTGAAGTTTTCGGTCGAGCTCCCGAACGCTGAAAAGCATCTACGTGCTCACCTACTGTGAAACCACTTCTGGATCCGCAACAACTTCTAACTCATTTGCTACGAACCGGTGTGGAGCTCTGTTTGGTTTTTGACCTTCTCGGTCCTTTTTCGGAAAAGCGTACTCCGCCTCCTTACAAGCCATCCTCAGTTGGTCCATTGAGAGAATGGTTTGAGGATACACTAACGGCTCCAATTGTTCGTTCAGGTTTCTCTTAATCATTCTTACCATCTGATTTTCGGGGATATGGACTTTTAATTGAGACCGTAAACGAGTTATCGCCGCAAAATAGACGTCGCTTGACTCCCAGTTGCCTTGCTTAGGATCCCCTATTTCACCAGTTATCTCGATGTCCGATTTGGAACTCTCGAACTGACGTATTAAGGCATCACGTAGCATCGGCCAATCTGGCTGTCCATTTGAGCGAAGATACCACCAGTAATATTCACTCGCGGCCCCGAGAGTAAGAGATGAAAGTCTCTTAGAATCTCAGCCTATGATGCACACCTATACTTATCTTGCAGCATCTCGACTCTGAATACAAACTCTTCTACTCTTGGATCAGCGGGCTTCCCGTCAAATTGTCGCTTCCACTTGTCCAACCGGATGGGCGTTTTCATCACCGGTGGTGGATATACCGGAGGAGGGTTGAAGTAGAGAGGCTGAGGGTATTCGGTGTGAACCCATTTGGTTCCTGGTATGTGTTTGGATGGAACATGCCGTTTGCCTCAGACGCACTAACAGGGCCTTGGTTCAGACTCCGATCCCTTTTAGTATACGACGGCCTCGGATACTGATCGGCACTGAAATTATTAAGCTGATCGTTCGACTGACGCGTTTGCCCACCAGAATCTCCTATCAAATTCTGAACTCTTTCCCCCCTCAGTTGGTGGACCAGGTTGAGTTGGGTTTGTTTCTTCCAAAAGATCTAAAAACTGTTTTCTTATTTCATTTCTTAGCGGTTCGGTTAGTTGTCTACTAAGCGTATTGTTGTAAGACGCACACGCGTCACCTACGGCCTGATTAATAGCCGACCTAACTTCTTCAGTGATTCCGGAGTTAATGTCTACTTGAGCTCCCGCGGCATGATTGTTCGATTGACCCCCGCTATCGGATGACCTTGCCATACCATTGACCCAATTTGACGGCTCCGGTGATAATCCTTCAGGTGGAGTTAAATTACTATACGAAGGTGCCGAATCTAAAACTACTAAACCTCCCTGAATTGGGTTTGCACCTTCGGTTAGTAATAAACTCTTTGAGCGACCTTGTATTTCCTAGGGATGATGGTCTTTATTTCTGACGATATTGTCAATAGGTCCTACCCCACTAGGTTTAGCTGAAGGTACTTCTTCAATCGTTATGTTTTCGAGTAGATTTTTTTGTATGTAAAACTTAATTAAACGAATTAAAAACTAAATGTAAATCTCGTTGCGTTTTTCTTTTGTTTACTATTTGTTGTAATTGGAAACACAAGATGAGGTGCTGATTGGAATTTTCAGGGAGGTGCGGTAAGGCAGGGTGAAGGTCTTCAGCGAAGGAAACATGGACTAGTGGACTTAAACTTTAGCTTCACAGTATGAGGGGTGTTTCGGCTGAAAAGCCTTGTTATTATTTTATTTTAACTCTATATAAAATAAACTAAAAGAAATGAAAATTAAAAACACAACACGTTTATTTACTTTAACTTCACACCTTTTATTATTTCTTGAGTGAAAGAATATGACAATTCCGAATGACGTTTCTATTGACATTTTTTGATTGACATTTTATGAAAGTCTTATATGGGCTTATGTACATTTTAGTAGGCGCGTTCGATGACCGATGTTGAGTAGCTCCGTGCGTTCAACAAGGGGAGTTCGAAAGTACAGGCCAGTCGAACTCCAGGTTGGGTGGGTACGGCCATGCTGCAACAACAGCCGCAGCGTCCCCGTGGTGTGTCAGGTCAAGCGTAAATGTCGTGTTGTCTGTTGTTAGTGTGTCGGTTGTAGTGGGTCCATAGTCCTGTGTCTGGTGGTGGTGTGTAGGTTGTCCTGTGCCCAGTAGGAAATATCCAAAAATTCACTAGTGCGTTTGGTGTTCTTTACGTGTAGTGTTAGTTTGGAAGTCGTGTTTTGTTTGTAGTGTGCAAGTCTGTAAAAATTTGTTTGTTCTTTTAGAGTTATGTGTTCATGTGATGTTTTTTGGGATCGTTTAAGTTTTTTTGTAATGGCATGAAATTTTAGTTTTGGAAAGAGGTAAGGTCCATCTACGAAGGTAAGATCCCCCCCTCATCCGGCGAGCTTAGCTGAGCATCGCGAGCATGCCATCGACTTCGTAGTGGACATTCTATCTCAACTCCCATAGCCCTTATCCCATCCTAGTTCTAGCCTACCCTTATGGACTGGTCATTGAATCCTCCGCTCTCCTATCCTATCCCAAATCCCTTCCTTATTAAACCTACCTATTGCCTCTCATTTCAAGTAGTAAAATAACCTCCCAATAAAATATTTAATAACCCCGAGAAAAATTGTAGGGGAAAGGGTAGTACTTTCATATAAAATAACTCTCCATTTTCGGGGATTTAATCATACTTTTTTGGAGACTAAAACCCCAAATTAGAGAGGCCAATTTTTAGAAGTTGGTCTCTTTCATGGTAAAACGGCCAAATTGGTTTTATTTCAATTTCAACAGTTTGGTTTGGTTAGTATACATCATAAGGGCGAATTAAAAGCGAGGGGCAAGCTGTCACCCTTCGATTTATCTCATAAAAGTCAGTTAGAGAAAAGATTGGTTTAAGAAATGACGTCTCTCGAAAAAGCATTTAATTTTTAAAAAATGTTTAATTTTCTTGATCAAATTTGTTGACCTTATTTCTTTAGTGTCCAATACTAAACTTTTTTGAAATTAAATCATTTTAAGGAATAGTTTTTAATTTTTTTTTAACGGTTTTTATTTTTCTTTAATAAATTATAATAATATTAATTAGAATGTAAAAATGTTTATTAATTTAATTTAAAACTAAAAATGATAAGTTCTCCCCTCATCAATTGTATCCGTCCTGTAAACTGGATATGATGGCCGAGGTTGATTCGGAGCATCTGGATGATACTCATTGGTGCGAGTGTTAGACGAATCTAGGTTTTCTGTAAGTTGTCTCCTAAAGCGATAGATCCGTCCTTCATCGATGTTATCAGTTCGATACACAGGATACGATGGTTGGAGTTGATTTAAAGCATCCGGATGGTATTCATTTTCAGATGTTTGTCGTCTCATGCGGAACGTTCTCGGTTGATTGTTATTATTTCGCGGGCGGTAAGTTGGTTGAATGACACGTGGACGGTCACGACCTGGTCGATATTCTAGAGTCCTAGTTCTAGCTGAATCCCTGCCAGGTTTATATTCAAGTGTTCGCTGGGCCATAGTGATGCTAGAAACAGCTATGATAACAATGAAGCAAACAATAAGAAGTTTTGAATTCAAAGCCATATTATGTTAGCTGATGTGCTTAAAGTATGGAATGGCTTAAGTGACTTCGAAGAACTGATAATCTGTTTGGATTTTTCAATCCATTTTTATAATGAAGCTCGAGCATCAATTTGTGTAAAACAAAGTATACGAGAAAAAATACGTACTTCGAAATTTAAGCTGATAACGCGGGGATTCACAGATTTTAGTGTTTTTGTATTTATTTTGTTGGGGGGGATTTTATCAATTTTCATTGATTTGTTCTTCTTGTATGTTTGTAGCAAATAAACTTTAGGTATCATAAAAAAACAAAAAGCATTACAAAAATATTTCAAGATTCGGGAATTTTTTTTCTTATTTATTTAAGATCGGGTAACAATAGGTAAAAAATGTAGAAAGATTGATGTGATTCATTTTTATAAATAGGTAAATCCATTGTTATACTATTTTCTCATATGTATGTACTATGTATGCATATAAAATGATGAATGAATGATGATCAACAAATTAAAACAACACAAAGAGCTTTAGATTGTTCAATGGTACCTATAATATTTTGAGTTCGTATTTTTCGTTGTTGATTGTTCAAATCGGGCTTTGGTTATATAATTTGGGTTTCAGTATTAACTTAAGACGATTTAATCGCTGTGAATCCGTTTTGTTTTAATTTAAATTAATTAAATATCCTTTAAATAAACAACAAACAGCAGGAATGTTTAAGTTCAGGGTAGCAATAATAAGATTTTTACTTAAATTAAGACTTTGATCGAGTATAAGTTGTTCGTTTAAGTTAAGTCTTGAACCCATTTGATAAAAGAGGCTGGGATGCGACCCGCACTGATAACTTCCCATCCCGTCTGTCGATTTGTCTTGCTTAAAAGTTTGTAGTTTTTCGTGTTGGGTTAAGAAAGTTGTCAGTTGAATTATTCTTAAAAAAAATTAAAATTACCAACATTATTTTTCATCTAAAGAAATATTTTAGTTCCAAATCCAGTTTTGATAGATTTTCCTTATTTTTATAAATTGGATGAATGAAATTAATTTGAGAACCGAACATCAATTTTTACCAAATTTGCGTACTATTGTATTTTTATAAAAAAAAACTACTGAATATCGACGACAACATTTTCTGTAAAATAAAAACAAATTGAAGAAAATATTTTTAATTTTTCAAAAGCTATTTGAGTCAAAACTAAATTTTTACTAAGTTTTATTATTTTTACCAAGTTTTAGTATTGATTTTTCTCCAAATTGTTCCGACTGTTAAAAACAATATTTCTTACAAGTTAAAATTAGTTGGAAGGCATAATCTAAAAGTTTTGAAAAAATATTTGAGTGGAAAATCAATTTTTACCAACTTTTGTTAAATTTTCTTTTAATTTTTTTTTTTTGTAAAAAAAGCTGTCAATTCGATTGTTCTCAAAATTTGACTGAATGTTGACAACAATATTTGTTAAACGATAAGAGTAGTTTAAAGCCAATATCTCAAAGTTTTGAAAAGATATTTGAGTCATAAATCCATTTTTACCAACTTTTATTAATTTTTTTGTTTTGTTTATTTCGACTCTAGGGACCTTGAAACGTCAATAAATGTCAAAATTTTCAATTTGTCGAATTACCGTTGTCACGGCAAAATCATGTAGATGCAAAATTAAAAGAAGTGCAGTAAGAGATTCTTTCCACTAGTAAATTCAAGGCAGAAGCTAGGGTAAATGCTAGTAGATCCACTGTTGCTTGGAGTTGGTGTAATGGTATAGGAAACAATCACCTATTACGGGGCGGTGGAGCTGGATTTTCAAAGTTCTAAAATGAAGGAAATCAATTAAAAATCTATTCTGGAACGAGCTTTTGTGCAATGTTCTGAATTATTTGCTGAACAATGATGGACTTTCCAACAAGAGAATGCACCACTTCATACCCGCACGGGCAACAAAAGCCTGGAGACAGTGACCAAATGTGAACCTATTACTTTTTATGACCTCTTTTGAAAAAACCGTCATAAAACTTGTATTTATCAACTTAATTTCAACATTTTTGATTGGAATATGAAAGTATTTATCATTTATTCCAAACTTTGGTGAAAACTTATCATTTTATACTATTTTTAAACTTACCACTTTACATGAATACCTTTATTGACTTACTTTACTGTTATAAATGCGTCTATCTTCTATTATTACTTATTTCTGAAAAATTTAACTAAATATGAAGATTTCATTGACTACAGCATTTTTTCTTGATAACTTTTGTCAACTATAGTTTGAAGAGATATGTAAAAGATATCGATTAAAATACGTTTCTCTTACTACCTTGGTTGTTGAGGCCCTCTCCCACCTGGGTGCGCCACCTGAGTCGCAGTCTTCCTCTACTGCGCCGTCCTTCGGGATTGGATTTGAAGACCTTCCGGGCTGGAGCGTTGATGTCCATCCGCTCTACATGACCTAGCCATCTAAGCCGTTGGACTTTAATTCTGCTAACTAAGTCAGTGTCGCCCGTAAAGTTCGTCGTTATATCTTCTCCTCCATTTTCCATCTATGCGTACGGGACCAAAAATCACTCGAAGAATTTTTATCTCGAAGCAGCCTAAGACGCTCTCATCTTTCTTTGACAGGGTCCAGGCCTCAGCGCCATAGATGAGAACCGGGATGATGAAAGTCTTATTGATGGTGATTTTACATGCTCGAGAGAGGACTTTACTTCTCAATTGCCTTCTAAATCCAAAGAGGCAGCGATTTGCAAGAGTTATTCTTCGTTTGATTTCAGCGCTGGTGTCGTTGTCTGTATTAATAGTGGTGCTTAGGTAGACAAAGTCCTTAACTCCCTCAAAGTTATAGCAGTCCATGGTGGCGTTTTGTCCAAGACGTCGTCGTTCAGTGTCCTTTTTTGATGACAGCATATACTTCGTCTTGCCCTCATTGACCACTAAACCCATCTTCTTCGCTTCCGTCGCAATGCTCAAAAACGCTACACTGACATCACGCTTTGATCTTTCAATTATGTCAATATCATCTGTGTATCCGAGTAATTGGATTTAAGTTTGGAAGATTGTGCCTATAGTGTTGACGGTTGAGTTTTGCACAATTCTTTCCAGAACGATGTTGAAGAAGTCGCATGACAGTGCACCGCCTTGTCTAAAGCCTTTTTTGACATCAAAAGCATTGGTGAGATCTTTTCCGACCTTGATAGAGCAACTTGCATTCTCCATCGTCATTCTGCACAAACGGATAAGTTTGACATTGATGCCAAAACTAGACATTGCTCGGTAGAGCTCTTTCCTATAGATGCTGTCATACGCGGCTTTAAAATCGATAAAGAGGTGGTGGGTATCGATTTGAAGTTATTGGGTTTTTTCGAAGACCTGCCGTAGTGTGAATATTTGGTCTATAGTGCACTTTCCTGGTCTGAAGCCACACTGATAAGGACCAATCAGGTTGTTGACGAATGGCTTTAGACGTTCATTTGCTAATTGAGAAAGCACTTTTTCATGACAAGATTTACTCTTGGAGAATTTGTCAATTCCTCGCAAGAGGCAGTACCCGTGAAAAGACTTTAGATGGCATAGGCAGGGATCGAACCCAAGGCCTCTGGCATGACAGTCCAACGCACTAACTTAAGAGGTTATTATAGAGACTCGATCGGAAAAGGAAACGTCGAATCTTCTCACAGTACTTCCTTGTTTTGGCTTGGCTCGGGATATCTGTAGCCGTACCTTGGCTACAACGAGGTAGTGGCCCGAGTCAATGTTGGCCTCTCGGAATGTTCGGATATGTGGTCAATCTGGTTGCCGGTTGATTGACCAGGAGATTTCCAAGTCCCCTTGTGGAAATTGAGATGTGTGAACTGCGTACTAGCTACCAGAACGTCTCGCCCCGCAGCGAAATTGACCAGCCTGAATCCGTTGTCGGAGGCGATGTCTTCTCTTCCTACCTTGGCATTCAAATCTTCTAAGACAATTTTAATGGCATAGCCAGGGCACTGCTTATATGTCTTGTCCAAGAGCTCAAAGAATATGTCTTTGGTGTCTTCATCTTTCTCCTCTGTTGGGGCATGCGCGCATATTAGGCTTATGTTGGCGAATTTAGCCTTGATGCGGATTGTCGTGATGCGCTCGCTCACACTGTTGAAACTCAAGACTTTTCCAACAACAAATCCACACCCAAATAGACGCTGTCTTTGTTCTCGGTAGCAGTCGCCGTAGTACAATGCGCAGTCTTTTAGTTTGCGTTTGCCCGGTCCATCCCATCGCACTTCTTGGATGGCTGTAATATCTGCCTTGCAGCAGTTTAGGGCTTCCGCTAATTTTTCGGCTGCATATATATATATTCGAAGTTCGTTGTCCTTATTTCATTTGCGTGGGTTGTCAACATGGAATCCGTCCGTATCCGAGGCTTATTGGTGCTTCGAAACTTAAGGTATTTTTTACGTGGCGAGGAAGTCATCCCGACGGCATAATCCCCAACCTGGAGGGCCAGATCCTTACTATAACTCCAAGGAAGGGGAGCCGGATAAACCGCTCCTTACAGGCCTGGGCTCCAAATATGTCGAAGAAGCCCTATAAGGTGTTCACTAAGTAGTTCAACCTTACTGGAACTATAGACGCCACCGTTGATTCCATCTCGAGAATTCGTCCGCTGCAGCCTGGATAAGGAGAGGTGCCTTAGTGGAAACACCTCCCCCCCTATCTCGTTTGCTGCCCCCAACAACTTTCCACTGGGGTTGGAACCCAATCTCCAGTTGAGGTACTAGGCACCCCATGTTCACCGCGGGGAGGTGAGAGTAGGAGTTGATAGACAGAGGTGGGTTTTGAGAAAAACCTGTGGACGCTTGTGTCCTCTTGAATGCACATATCTACCATTTGAACATCATAGTTTCAATTAAGTGTTCAATTTAAATAAATACTTAACCTTTATCCAAAATGTGCTATACTTTCCAAAATCATTTAATAAAACAAAACAGAGAAACATTATGTTTTGAGTGTTTTATAAATAATAAAATTCAAAAATTCGTACAATATTATATACTTATAAGTATATGTCTTTTTCAATTTCAACAATAATAATTTTAACACTTATAACTTGACATAATAAATAACTATAAACTTAAATAATAAGAGGATATCGTCTACTAAAAAACACATAGGTACACCTATTAAAAATTTATTTAATCCTCTCGTTTCTAACCAATCTTAAATTTAATTCTTCTCTAATTTTTTGTCAACACAAAATCTTTACTAAATTTTGTATCTTTTACATTTTAAGAAAGTACCTATATAAATAATTTTGTTATTAAAAAATGTATCAAAAGTATTTTAATTGAATGTTTTGATGTATAAGTGTGAGTAAGTGTTTTTGGATTTTCTTGTTCAATATTTTGTCCCTAATCAACATACATTTGGTGCTGAATTGATTTAAATTTTATCGCTAGATATAAATATTATCATACTTTTTTTTTTGTAATATTTTTGTATAGTTTAAACATTTTCATGTCAACTTTATAACACTTTATATATTTTATATATGGTTTCCATTTCGTTTTTATTATTTTATAATTTTTAAGTTGAAAGAAAAAAATTATAATATATACGTTATATATAACAATTATAATGTTTTGTAAGGCATTTGGAAAGTGCATACATGGTTTCAGACATTGTTGTGTATTGACTTTAAAGATTTTTATTTTACCTATATCTAGCTTAGTTTAATAATATATTTATTTTAAATGTGTAGATAGTGTAGTTATTGTTTTGGGTTCTTAACATTTATAAATTACTAGTATATTATCTACTAGAAGAATTAAATTTCATAAACATTTGTTTTTAGAGTCTTCTGTTCATAGAAATATGAATTATTAAGTAGTTTGCTTTTTATTTAAATATTTTTTATGATAATAAAAAGTTTAAGTGTGTTTTATAGTTCGACTTGATGAATCGTAAAAAATTAAAAATTGCATTGAAGGGTTTTAATATTTTTTTAAAGATTCGTGCAAAATTCTAGTTTCAAAATGTTTCTTTTTTTTACTGTTTCAGTTATAAAACAAATGATTTATAAACTAAATATTTTTTAAACAAAAACCTAAATATAGCCTACAAAAGGACACATCTTATGTATCTACTATATTTTCCCAAAGTTTTTAATCTTTATTTTAATCATTAACACAAAATTTAAGTATCTAATTTCAAGAATTAAAATTATAGCCTTAAAAAATAAGAAAAACTTCACAAAAAGCCAGAAAACAACAATGTTCAAAGTAAATGTGTTTATTTGTAATGTCAATCGAGTTAAATAATAATAATTTAAACCATGTTTGGGCAATTATTTTATTAAAAATCCTCATTTTTAAACTTTGATTTATTTTGGTTTTCTATGGCGTATGCGTACTTTTTTTGGAAAGCGTTGAAACAAGGGTTTAAAATCAATTGTATGGTGAATATTTGATCTGGCGGTGATGGAGTTTAACCCAAATATTATTTTAAAGTAAGATAACAATTGTGTGGATATCCGAAAATTCTGAGAGGCCAACATTGACTAGGACCACTACCTCGTTGTAGCCTAGGTACGGCTACGGATATCCCGATCCAAGCCAAAACAAGGAAGTACTGTGAGAAGATTCGACGTTAGGCGGCTACAATCGCATGTCCTTTTCCGATCGAGTCTCTAATAACCTCTTAAGAAGTCCTATGCTGCCTGCATTAAGCATTGAAAACCAGTGGCAACATTGCCTTGCAGCCATCAGAGATTCCGCCTCTGAAGTGCTAGGTTTCACACGACCACCACAGCGAAACCCCTGGTTTGACGACGAATGCCGGCAAGCACACGCAGCGAAACAAGAGGCATACAAAACGGCGCTGCACAAAAGGACTAGAGCTTCTCGCGAGCTCTACGAGCAGAAGAGGAGAGAGGAACACCGGCTTCTTAGACGGAAAAAAAGAGAGCATGAGAAGCGCGCGATCGAGGAGATAGAGGGATGTCACAACAGGAATGAGGTTCGTAAATTTTACCAAAAGGTAAAAAAAACCTCCCAAGGGTACCAGCCACGAACCGATGCCTGTAAAGACGATCAGGGGAACATCGTAGTAGAACCGCAGTCGATGCTGAGAATATGGAAAGATCACTTCTCTAAATTATATAACGGCGATGACGAACCGAATTCCGCTGTAAGGGAGATAGAACCACTCAACCTCGGCGACGCAGATCAACAATTCCGCCTACCCGACCTTGACGAAGTGAAGATAGCTATATCGAAACTTGAGTCAAACAAAGCTGCTGGAGCTGATGGCATCGCTGCCGAACTATTCAAAGCAGCAGGCGATGACTTGGTAGGGCGCATGCACCAACTCATCTGCAAAATATGGTCGAAAGAAAGCATGCCCGATGAGTGGAATCTCAGCATAGTGTGCCCGATCCATTAGAAAGGAGACCCTCTAAACTGCGCCAACTACAGAGGCATCAGTCTCCTTAACATTGCATATAAGATCCTCTCTGCCGTATTATGTGAACGTCTGAAGCCATTCGTCAACAACCTGATTGGTCCTTATCAGTGTGGCTTCAGACCAGGAAAGTGCACTATAGACCAAATATTCACACTACGGCAGGTCTTCGAAAAAACCCAATAACTTCAAATCGATACCCACCACCTCTTTATCGATTTTAAAGCCGCGTATGACAGCATCTATAGGAAAGAGCTCTACCGAGCAATGTCTAGTTTTGGCATCAATGTCAAACTTATCCGTTTGTGCAGAATGACGATGGAGAATGCACGCTGCTTTATCAAGGTCGGAAAAGATCTTACCGATTCATTTGATGTCAAAAAAGGTTTTAGACAAGGCGATGCACTGTCATACGACTTCTTCAACATCGTTCTGGAAAGAATTGTGTAAAACTCAACCGTCAACACTAGAGGCACAATCTTCCAAAGGATACACAGATGAAATTGACATAATTGGAAGATCAAAGCGTGATGTCAGTGGAGCGTTTTCGAGCATTGCGACGGAAGCGAAGAAGATGGGTTTAGTGGTCAATGGGGGCAAGACCAAGTATATGCTGTCATCAAAAAAGGACACTGAACGACGACGTCTTGGACAAAACGCCACCATGGACTGCTATAACTTTGAGGTAGTTAAGGACTTTGTCTACCTAAGCACCACTATTAATACAGACAACGACACCAGCGCTGAAATCAAACGAAGAATAATTCTTGCAAATCGCTGCCTCTTTGGACTTAGAAGGCAATTGAGAAGTAAAGTCCTCTCTTGAGCATGTAAAATCACCATCAATAAGACTTTCATCATCCCGGTTCTCATCTATGGCGCTGAGGCCTGGACCCTGTCAAAGAAAGATGAGAGCGTCTTAGGATGCTTGTAGAGAAAAATTCTTCGGGTGATTTTTTGTCTCGTACGCATAGATGGAGAATGGAGGAGAAGATATAACGACGAACTGTACGGGCGACACTGACCTAGTTAGCAGAATTAAAGTCCAACGGCTTAGATGGCTAGGTCATGTAGAGCGGATGGTCTTCGAATCCAATCCCGAGAGACGGCGCAGTAGAGGAAGACCGCGACTCAGGTGGCGCACTCAGGTGGGTGAAGAACTCAACCAACTTGGCGTGCGAAACTGGAGACAGCTAGCTAGGGACCGAGCTGGCTGGAGACGCTTGTTGGTTGAGGCCCAGGTCCGCCCCGGACTGTAGCGCCACCTTAAGTAAGTAAGTAAGTAAGATAACAATTTCGACACTTGAAATTAATAAATAATTCGTTTGTTTATTTCTTTATATAAAATCTTTTCTATTACGATTAAGCAAACCGCAAGTATTTAATAGCAGCTATTTGTCCCTATGTTCGATATGAAGTAGTTGCTTTGAAAACCGGTGCTACATTTTGAAACACTTAAATTTCTCATCGGTGATTCTTGTGGCCCTTTTTTTAAATTCATGCTTGACTTTCACATCAATACGATTGTA
This sequence comes from Eupeodes corollae, assembly GCF_945859685.1. Classification (NCBI taxonomy): domain Eukaryota; kingdom Metazoa; phylum Arthropoda; class Insecta; order Diptera; family Syrphidae; genus Eupeodes; species Eupeodes corollae. The sequence goes on from NC_079148.1 coordinate 45,503,272, forward strand.
TCATGATAAAAGTCTTTCGAAAGGTATGTATCGTCCTGTGTCTTTTAGGTTCCTTTTCGCACTCATTAAGGGAATCCCTTTAAATTAATGGCTTACTTTATTTACACAGGTAATATGGCAAAGAGCATTCTGTGTAGAATCCTTTTCGTTGGATTTTTTTTGCCGCACCATTAGGACATAAAAAAAGCTATTCTTGCTGCTAAAAAAGCTATTCTTCCTGAAACGCGTATTTTTTATTTTAAGTTTTATGGTTTTTATGGACATTTTTTATTTGTTGCATATTCGTACGTGTTACGGTGTAGCTGTTTGTTTGTATTTTATACCTTCTCTAATTTTCGGTGGCCTTCGTGAGGCAATTCTGGATGGGAAATATACGTTGTAAAAGTCTCTCTTTAAAAGAAATTTTCAACAGTATTTTTTATATCATTCAACTAAGTGGATTTGTTGAAGATTGTATACAAGGTCCTTATAAGTAAAGATTATCGTAATCACTTTAAGTGATAAGTTCCTAACAAAAGTTTAATGATTTCAAACATAAGGCAGACAAAACACTTTAAAGGTGAGTTTATTTTTTGTATATTAAAGCGTAATGACTAACCTTAAAATGCCAAACAGACTTCCATTGATTTGGAGAGTGGAAAAGGATTTTAAAGAAGATATATGTACGTTGGTTTGGAATATATTAATATAGCAATATGAGTGGTCTGTTTAAGGCGTTTCACATTCGTGCAGTTTGTCTAAAAAAGTAAATTGTTAAGTCGAAACTGGACTTAATTGTAGATTGATCATCATATCCGGAAACGAGGCCTATAATATCAACTGGATGTGAATGGTGATGTTTCTCACTATATTGTTCAACAACTTTGTCAAAATATATCCACAGTATAAGGCATCTGACGAAAATCAACACAAGATGATGCATCAAAATCACTACTTAGCCCAAGCTTGCCTGCTTTGAAGACACACACAAAATTAATACTGCTTTCTACAAGATGCGGAAGAGGATAAGCAACTTCTTACAACTGTCATAAAATATAGATGCTTAGATTAAGCTATAAGAGTTTTTGTAAGGAGTATCCTTCGAATAGCCAAGAGACTAAACTTTGACGGAATCTTATCACTAACAATTCATTTTGTGAGGCCTTCGAAGTTAATTGAGAAATGCATACATTTTATTTCAAAACCTTACCTTACTACCAAAACCTACCTTACTGAGAAAATTGAAAAGGGCTATCCCAAACTCTAAAACTCAAAACTGGCAGAACATGCATACAGTTTTTGCAAACGACGTCGACGTAACCGAATTTCAATTAAAATAAATGAATTAGGTGGCGCAACAGTCCGTTGGACTAGCATACGCTGGAGACGAGACAGGTACCTAACTCTTTCAAAGAAGCTCTAGTATTTCCCATATATAAAAAAGGAGACCCAAATGATCCAACAAATTATAGAGGTATCTCGTTTACAAATGCTATAGCAAAAATATTTACAGGAGTGTTACTTTCTCGTATAACAAATTGGGTAGATGAAAACAGACATCTCAGTGTATATCAATCAGGTTTCCGCTCTGGTTTTTCGACTACTGATAATATCTTTGTGATAAATACAATTATCCAGGATTTCCAACTCCGTCAACGTAAATTATATATTTTCTTTGTAGACTTCAAGGCAGCCTTCGACACTATACATAGAAAAGCGCTATATTTTAAATTAAATCAACTGGGAATGTCGACAAAAATGCTAAGGATAATAAAGGAACTGTACAACGGATCAAAATCAGCAGTATGGGATGGAAGAAAAGCATCGGAATGGTTTGAAACCAAAACTGGTTTAAAACAAGGATGTTTACTAAGTGCCATGCTGTTTGTCCTTTTCATAGACGATGTAACATCCTGTTTACCTGCCGGAATAAACATAGCTGACAAAGTTATAAAATGTCTCCTTTACGCTGATGACCTGATTTTACTAGCTGAATCACCTGAAAGTTTACAGCTGATGATTAATAAGCTAAACGAATATTGTAATTCCTGGAACCTTATCATCAACCTTGATAAATCTAAAATTATGGTAGCAGGCTGTTCGAGAGGACGATGCTCACGAAGAGAGAAATGGTATTGCGGTAGAGAGAATATTGAAGTAGTCAAAACCTACAAGTACCTTGGAATCGATGTAACTCCAACCTTCAATATGAAACAACATCTCTCTTCAAAACTTATCACAACGAAAAATGCCATTAATATTAGTTGGAATCTCCTATTGAGAAAGAAAGAGGTACCGAATTCAGCTAAATACAAGATATATGAAGGGGTTCTACGTTCAATGATGTGCTATGGAGCTCAGGTGTGGGGCTTTCAAGAATTCGAGGAAGTCGAAAAACTACAAAGATTCTTCATCAAAAAAGTATTTCAGCTTCCTAAAAATACTCCAAATTATATGCTTCATCTCGAAACGGGACTAGCCACTCTTTATATATTCACTCTGAAACTACATGTTGACTACATCATAAAAGTTATCTCGACGTATAGTCAAGAAAGGCTGCAACACGTTCTAGGATTGTATGCTATCAGAAGGAATCATCCCTTTATACAAAAATGGAAAGAACTAGCTGAATCAGTCGACTCACCTTTGGATGTAAACATTGAAAGACCATTAGAACTCAGAAATCAAATGTATGCTATAATAAGAGAATTAGATATAAAACACAGAGAAAACTACACGAAAAAAGCACTAGAATCAGAAAACCGACTCATATACCCAACTCTAGTCCATAACCTCAACGAAAATAATTATTTCAAAGACTCGAATAGCTGCAGAAAAATATCGTTGTTGTTTAGAGCAAGAGGGGAACTCCTCAACTTGAATGGAACGTCTTTTAACAATAGCGAAACCAATTACTGCACACTATGTAATCAACATGCTAGAGAAGACACGTTTCATTTCATGGGTATTTGTCCAATATTGAGAAACTGGAGGATGCAGTATTTCCAAAAACCATCTTTAACTCTAGAGGAACTCAAGGAACTACTTAATGGACCGAATTGGGAAGCAATATATAAATACTGCAATGAAGCTCTAAATTATAGAAAACTAATTATTACGGAATTTATTTAGAATATTTAAGTTACATACAAGAACCTAGTAGATACTATAATATAGGTCCCTCCGACAGACGGCAAATTTCGCCATTGTCATTTCATTCATTTAAAAATTGTAACAAAACAAAATGTCAAAACTGTGTTAAATAAATGAATCTTAATCTAATCTAAAAAAATCAGTCCGTTGGAAAGATGTAAAGGTAGTTTTCATTCCCAAGGCGGGCAAATGCTCGCATGTTAACCCTTAAAACCTACGACCTATTAGTCTATCATCTTTCATTCTCAAAACTTTGAAACGATTGATCGATTTCCATATACGTAACAACATTGAGAAGAGACTTTCAATGTCTCAGCATGCTTACTGCAAAGGGAAATCGGTAGAAACAGCCTTGCACCCTCTGGTAAGAACTACCGAATACTCCCTAGAGCAAAAAGAATATACTATGGAGGCCTTTCTGGATATTTAGGGCGCTTTCAACAACGTTGACACATCCGCTATCACATCTGCTATGACGACCTTAAACGTCGAATACTTAATCTGTGAGTTGATTAATCTAATGCTAAAAAGCAGGATCATCAACTCTAGTTTGGGAGATTTTTGCACAAAAAGGTCTGTCAGTAGAGGCACTCCGCAAGGTGGTGTTCTGTCCCCTCTCCTGTGGAACATATCCCTTGAGAGGGAAGGCTACAGAGTGATTGTGTATGCCGATGATGTTGCTATCGCCGTCACAGGGTAACATCCTAATACACTGAGAGACCTCCTCCAAAATGCACTCAATATGCTCACTAGATGGGCTGATCACTGCGGACTTAGTATTAATCCCCAAAAAACAGACCTCGTCCTTTTCACACGGAAATACACGATCCCAGTAATTGTACCACCTTCAATAAAAGGTGTACCGCTAATTTTTACCAATGAAGCCAAATACCTTGGTCTGATATTGGACAACAAATTAAGTTGGAAAATTAATATACAGGAAAGAGTTAAAAAAGCTACAGCAGCTCTTTTCCTTTGCAAGAAAGCCATAGGAAGCAAATGGAGTTTTCAACCTCGCATTACCTACTGGCTATACACATCGGTCATCCGACCAATACTTATGTACGGGGTTGCAGTATGGTGGACTGCACTGGAGAAAGTCACATACTACGACAAAATCAGCAGAGTCCAACGCACTGCATGTCTCTGCATAAGAGGGGCATTGAGAATTACACCCTCAGCAGCGTTAGACACTCTCCTCCATCTGACACCCCTCGGCATCTTCAGTAAATAAGTGGCAGCGAGTACAGCGATAAGACTCGACGCCTCATCTCAATGGACCAACAACAATGTGGGGCACTCCATCATTTTGAACCCCTTTGCTTCTATACCAAAGTACATAGACTACACTATTCCTAAACCCCTATTTGGAAAAAAGCTTCCAGATATCCATTCCATCCAGAGATGAACGGGAAGACAAAAAGCTCCAGGATAACAAAAGTATTCATTTTTATACAGATGGATCCAAGACAAATGAGTGGTGTGTACTCAGAAAAGCTTAATCTAAGCATTTCATTCCGCCTCCCTAATCATTGTAGCGTCTTTCAAGCGGAAATTTTAGCGATCAAAGAGGTTCTCTTCTGGCTAAAAGAAAACGTGATATCAACTTCTGATATCCGCATCTTCTCTGACAGTGAGGCTGCTATCAAATCCCTTAACGGTGTCTCAACCAAATCTTTAACGGCCTTCGATTGCCGATCGTCTCTTATGGAGATGGCGCAGCAATTTATCATTCACCTATTTTGGGTGCCGGGCCACAGAGACATCACGGGAAATTGTAGAGCCGATGAACTCGCTAAAAATGGAACCGTCATGCCTATTTCACCTGAAAGGGAGGAGATAGGTATACCGATAGCTACATGTAAACTTTTGCTAAAAGAAACAGCTTTTGCGATAGCAAATTCTAGGAGGCACAACTTACCAACATGGGCAGCCACAAAACTCATATGGCCTTCACTGGACCTAAAGAGCTCTAAAGACTTGTTTCTCAAAGCAGACTTCATATTAATAATTAAATAATTTGGGTGGCGCGACAGTCCGTTGAGAACCAAGGCCTAGTGACTTACAACTCTCAACCATTCCTGTGTGCGAGTAATGTTGTCAGGAATGGAGGGGACCTACAGTTTATATGCCGACTCCGAACGCCAAATTTTGAGAAAGCACTTTTTCATGACAATAGTTACTCTTGGAGAATTTGTCAATTCCTCGCAAGAGGCATTACCCGTGAAAAGACTTTAGATGGCATAGGCAGGGATCGAACCCAAGACCTCTAGCATGACAGTCCAACGCACTTACCATCATGCCACGGGTACTACCGAATTCTAATTGTTTTCGTAGAAAAAAAACGAAATATCAAATGGGCATGTTCCGACAATATAAGGGACTTTATTTGCAGACAACTTTTTTCTTTGAACGCAAATTTTGATCACGGGAAGTAGTTAGTTTTTCAAGCGTCATGAATTTCAAATTCAGAACTTTACTTCAGAAACCGCTTCTTTGAGTTCATATTAAAAAAAAACTTCCACAAACATGAAGTTGAAGCAATAAAGTTCAGCTTTCAGTTGAATGAACAATTATAATAAGATATCATTTTGACACAAGTAGAAAAGACTTGATATTTCGGGAGATTTTTTTTGACTACTTTTCAAGTCAAAATATAAAGGCTTTCTTTTTGAATTTTTAATTATATTGTTGAAAAATAACTTATTCAGTAGAAAGATATATTTTTAATATCAAATCTCTGTGTGAACTGAGCGGTTTCAAATAATATTTTAAGAAAGAAATAAAATATCTATCTATCTATCCTTTCCAGTCAACTTTCCAATATGGTTGCTTTAATTGGAAGGCAATTTTTTGGTAGCTGGCCAAACAGATACTAGAAACTTGGTTACATTCAGGTCTCTTATGTCGTCTTAACCTGCCAAATGTGTTTTTGCATATAAGGTTAGCAGCTGTCACATTTAACAATTGAATAGAAGGTTAGCAGCTGTCACATTTGACAATTGACAAAAGACGCCATAAATAAAAATCAAACACAACTTTGTGGCGCTTTCTGTCACACACAATCCAAACACTCACAGTTTTCCAAAAATATTTCCGAACCGTGTAATTTCTCGAAGCGGTGCAAATAATTGGCCAAAGATAAGTTCTAGATCGATGCTCTTAAAAATGTATTCAATACCTTCAACATGAAATTCAAGGAGTTATTAAGGAACAGCATAAAAAAGGCCATAATTGATTTCTCTCCTTTTTTTTTTAATATCTATGGCAAACATTTTAGGACCCCCTAATTTTAAGTCTTCCATAAGATTGATGTTGATTATGTTAAAAATATTGGGCCATAACGAATCCAAAAATGTTCTGTAGTAGTATGAAACTAATCCCAAGTTAAAAAGGAAGTAATGTCACATTATTTATGTCTTGAGACCAGATACAAATAAATCAAGATTAATTAGTTTTTTTTTTTTAAATAATTTATAGGCACTCAAGGGGTAATTGGTACCCTTTATATGTTTATATTTAAACGCATTGCGAGCGTTAGGAAAATATGGAGGATTTAAAAGGAGATACCGTGCACATTGGTCTTAAAGTTCTGAACATCAAAATGGGAGGGAAACACAGAGTAGGGTAAAGCGATTTAAGAAAGAATCTCTATACTTGACAGTACGCCCGGAATTAAGCTCAAGTGTAAACTGATGAGCATTCCTAGAAGTTTTTAGGGTGGAATGCAACAGGCTAGTTTAACAGAACATTGTTTGTAAAAATATTGATAAAACAACGAAAGGTATTAACCATTGCGGCGGTGTTCTTACGATGTAAATTTTTCGATTATAGTTCTGTCGCCTATCATTTTTAAAGCCCTTTTTTTAAATTCTATCCAAGATATTTAAACTTGTTTTAGGGGCACCTGCCCAGATATGCGAATTGTATTCAAGCTTTGGACTGATGAAGGCTTTGTAAATTACAGCCAGATCAGAAGGGGTGAAAAATTTCTTGCACCGTCGCGTCGGAGAAATGCTAAGATCAGAATTCAATGAGCTTATCATACGCTGCCGTTGAAATTCCACATCCGAAGGACAAGGATGTGAATCTAGAAACCAGTATGAGAAGCTGAGGGTACTGTCGTCGGCGAAAAAGATCATTTATGAATATAAGAAAGAGCGTCGGAGACAAAACGGAGCTCTGGGGAACACCAGCATTTATTTTATGAATTTCAGACTTGTAACCATCCAATACAACTTGTATTGAACGGTTAGAAAGGTAATTTCTAATCCAACGAAGAAGAGATTCATCAATACCAAAAGCACGCATTTTCGATAAGAGAGCTTGGTGCCAAACTTTATCAAATGCTTTTGAAATATCAAGTGCAATAATCTTACTTTCTCCAAAACGATGTAAAGATTTGCTCCACTGTTCGGTGAGATGAACCATGAGATCACCAGTGGACCTATTGCTATGAAAACCATACTGTCGGTTATTAATAAGCTTCCATTCTTCGAGTTATTTCTTGAGCTGATAATTAATCAGCGTTTCCATGACCGTCGAAAGAACGTGAGTGGTATTGGACGATAGTTAGAGGGAGAGGAGGATTCGCCTTTTTTAGGGACAGGCTGGACAAATGCAGTTTTCCATCCGCTCGGAAAGGGACCTGTAGAGTAGGAAAGATGGAAAAGTTAAACTAGTGGTTTTGCCAGCGATGAAGAGCACCTTTTCAGAACAATTGGGGAGATACTATCCGATATAGCGAGGATTTCGTCCAAAAAGAACAGTAGACCACAAACAAAAAATAAAATTTTCTCATCGTCATCATCATCCCCCCTGATGAAATATGTCCTCAAGAAAACCGTCACTATGGGTCAAAGTGCCGACGCTAAAAATGGTAACCAATTGGCTGTAGATAACTTCGAAAAAACAACAAATCAATAACAACTAACGAACAATCAACCACAACAAATGTCAAAAGTCAACCCCTGTGAGCCAATTATTAATAACGAAGACAATTTTATGATGGACAAACTGAAGAATAAACTTCCAACCCGGGCTGCCACCGTGGAGGATTTCGGCCAACAGATGTGTCTGTACTTAATAACTTTCAATTCGAATCAGATCATCGGAGCTGATCTTTAACAACGATATAACATTATATCAAGGTTAAATGAACCTACTCAAATAGCATATAATAAAATGGAAAAAACTATAAAAGAATCTGCAGACAGGTATATTCTTACTGCTGTATCTCAAAAACCGTAAAAACTATCTAGTGAAACTCTAAATATGATAGCACTTAGTGATAGTATTCGAAAAAAGACCAATCTGAATGCCCAAGAAAAACAGGGTCTGAAAATATACGGAAGAACGTTGTCAAGAAGACATCCAAAAATTCAATGACAACCTCTAATCGAAGAAACGAGATCAATAAAAAAAGGCAAAGAATGCAATCCAAGATTATAAAGAGTGGATAACAGCAATGGCGGATAATGGTAAAAGAATTCGCGAAAGGAAGAATATTTACCAAATAGCTACAAACTTCTACATTGATCCATACAAAACACGCATAGTAGACACTGATGATATATTTCTAGAGCGACAAAACCAGGAGGAAGATTTTCCACCATTTCTTAAAAGTGAAATAGAGCGAGGAAACAATGGGATATTAGCTGAATACCTAAAGTTCGGCAACTTTTCACTGGACAACTGGTTGACTACTATTTTCAATCAGGTTTTGGTCACCGAGGAAGTCCCAGACCAATGGACGAAATCGGAAATAATTCTCATACATAAAAAAGGGAACAGGCACGATATCAACAATTATCGCCCGATAAGCATAATATCATCGATATATTTACAAGGTTTTTGCAAAGTGTTTATTTGAGAGAATGAAAACCACTCTTAATTTAAATCAACCTTTTGAACAAGCCGGTTTTAGTTCAGGTTTTTCGACAATAGATCATCTACAAACCGTTAATAAAATAATAGAAAAATGCAAAGGGTATAACATCACAATATACTTTGCCTTCATCGATTTTGCAAAAGCGTTTGACACAGAAGAGCAGAGATTTATTTGGAAAAAATAGTTCGATTCCTAAAGAAAATGTATGACAGGAGCACATCCCACATAAAAACGGAATGCATCGGACCAGATTTTAAAATATCGCAAATAAGGCAAGGAGATCCAATTTCACCAGCACTCTTTTCTGCAGCCTTAGAAGGAGTATTTAGAAAGCTAGACTGGGAAGACAAAGGATTGAAGATAAATGGCAAATGTCTCTCGATGACGTTATAATTATCGCAAACAGCAGAAAAAAACTTCAAACGATGCTGAACGAACCGTGCTCGGAATGCGGAAATATTGTGTTGTCAACAAATCAGCAGAAAACTAAAATTATGACAAATAGTGCTTCTGATCCAGTTAGTGTTAATAACAATATATTGGAATACGTTGAAGACTACACATACCTTGGTCAGATTATCTCATTCAAAGACAAAGAAAAAAACTATATAGAGCAGCGAATGACGAACGCTTGAAACAGTTCTGGAACGTAAAGCATCTTCTTACATTGAATATTTCGAATAAAACAAGGAAATATGTGTTTGGCTCAACAGTTCTTCCAGTCCTCACCTATGGGTGCCAAACTTAGCAAGTCACAAAAAAACACTGAAATGAAACTTCAATCATGTCAGAGAGCAATGGAGAGTGTTGAATAAAACATTGCCGAACACATCCCATGAAAAACATCAACATGAACGCACCTAGTGTGCATGTTTATTTTTAAAAAACATATCTATATCTATCTCATTCACGCGATTCAAATCTTCGTCTTCAACGAACAAGCCGCTTATATTTTTATTTATTCGCTCAATAAAATTCTTCCTACTTGGTTCTAAAATTTTTATCTTTTATTTCAACACTTTATCAGCACGAATTGTTTTGTAAATCTCTGCTGAAAAGGCTTTACTTAACCACGATGGACAAAAGTATAAATTTGCAAAAATTTAATGGAAGAGATTACTCGCTTTGGAAGTTTCAGGTTTTGGTATATCTACGTGCCCATGATTTAGATTGCGTTCTCGATGAATCCATAAAGCCAACGGAGGAGTTGGCCCTTGCTGCTTGGATTCAGAAAGGCAAAAAGGCACAACTCATAATCACTTCGTCAATGGATTTCAACCAGCTGAAGTTTTTAGTGACAAGTGACTCTGCAGCCAAGATGTGGACCAAACTTTCTTTCATATATGAGCAGAAATCAGGAGTCTCACTCAGCACACTGCAACAAAAGTTCTATGAATATCGAAAGTCGGAAGACGACAACATGGCCAGCCACATATCAGATATAGAACAAATGGCTAAACAGCTTGAGGAATTGGGTGCTCCGATGGCAGAATCGGCAATAATTACAAAAATCATCTGCAGTCTTCCATCACAATTCAAACATTTCATATCAGCATGGGATTCCGTGGCCCAGTCGGAACAAACGTTCCAAAATTTGAGCCAGCGTCTAATGAAAGAGGAGATGCTTCTATTTGAGAAACCATCAGATGATTCTGCTACAGACCATCAGGCATTGATTCATTACAACAAGAAAAAGACATCTATAGCAGATAAGAAGAAGAATTCAACGTGGGCATTGGTGGGAAGAATGTCGCACCCGACTTGCACAACAAAGAGACAACAAACAAGGTACATCATCGGCGTTAATGGCTCACTGCTGATGGTACACTGACTCTGGAGAATCGAGCCATATGTGCTTCCAAAAAGGTGCGTTCAGTAGTTTCCGAGCTGTTGATGAACGCGAATATCCAGTTTGCTTAGGAAATATGGAAAAGGTGTATGCACATGGAATCGGCAATGTGGAAATCAAATCAGATGTTTGTAGTAAGGTGCAATTCCACACGCTAATAAATTTACTCTTTGTTCCCAGCATTGGATTCAATTTATTCAGTGTCAGCTCAGCCGACAGCCAAGGTGCTGCTACGAGTTTTAAGAATGGTCGTGCGGAAGTTAAAAGAAATGGACAGACTCTTCTAGTTGGACAACTTTGTGAATCTACTCAGCTGTATAAGCTTTCTTTGAGCATTGTTCATTCAGATATTGTGAATGTTTCAGTCAGTCCTAGCATTGAAAGATGGCACAAGCGCCTTGGACATCTGAGCGTCGACACAATCAAGCAATCAGCTCTGAACAAACAATTATCTATAGGTGATCCACAAAAATTCTTTTGCAAGGGATGTGCTTTGGGAAAATCTCATCGACAGAGTTTTGTCAAAGATGAAAAATCAAGAAAGAAGGGGCCAGGTGAATTGGTCCATGCTGATCTATGCGGACCAATGCAGATTCCTTCTCTAGGAGGTTCCAAGTATTTTTTGCTAATTAAAGATGATTTTTCAAACTACACTCAAGTCTATTTCTTGCAAGAAAAATCTGATACTGCATTTAAGTTCGACGAGTTTCTGACTAAAGCACGCGCCAACTCAATCATTGTGAAAGCGGTAAGAACAGACAATGGTACTGAGTTTGTGTGCAGAGCGTTTGAAAGCATTTTGGCAAAGCATTGTGTTCATCACGAAACTTCTACACCATATGTACGTCAACAGAACGGTTTTATTGAAAGTCAAAACCGTACAGTGAAAGAGACTGCTCTTTCGATGCTTTATGATTGTGGTGCCCCACAGTTACTTTGGGCTGAAGCTGTCAATACAGCGGTGCAGATACGAAATATTTGTCCCATTCGATCAAACAATTGGAAATCGCCTTTTGAATTATGGAAAAGACTCTTTACACTTTTGGATGCAGTGCGTTCTATCATATTCAAAAAGAACATCGTAAAGGATTGGATGCTAAAAGTAAGCATGCTGCTTTTGTAGGCTACAATCATGAAACCAAAGGTTATAGACTGTACAATGGATCGAAAATTGTAATAACTCGAGACGTCCTATTTGACGAAGACAAATCATTTTTTTGAGTGTACAAATACCAGTTTAAATCAAACATCAAATCTATGTGTATTACCTTACAGCATTTTTGAATGCCAATCTGTGCAAAGCCCTCAACAAAATCAGCCAAACGAAGACCAGTGCGATGATGAAGTTACATTTCCGATGGATGATCCACAAGAAGTTACCCCTAAAGATGTTGACACCATACCACAAGAGAATGATAGCACTACAAATGAACGTTACCCATTGAGGAATAGAATGACAAGGGATATGTGTGCTATAGCTGCAGCCGAAGGAAGTCCAACTTATGATGAGGCTCTATCAGGTAATGAAAAATCTCAATGGCTAAGTGCTATGTCTGAAGAGCTAGAATCACTTCGCGAATCTGAAACATATGAAGTACTTGAAAGACAAACCTGGATGAAGCCAATTCAAAGCAAATGGATTCTCAAACGAAAGACAGATGCTGATGGTATGCCAACTCCACATGCGTCAATTTGACATACAAACTGCTTTTTTGTATGGTGAATTAGAAGACCAAATTTGCGTGACTCCGCCGCCTGATATAGAACATCACAACAAAATCTGGAAGTTGAAAAAGAGTTTGTACGGGCTTAAACAGGCTCCACGAGTGTGGAATGCAAAATTCAAAGAAACTCTCAACAAATTGTATTCTCATCGAGTATAAACATTTTGAATAATCTGATGCAACACCTAAAAATTGATTACAAAGCTTCATATTTTCTGGGACTTCATATCATATCCTCGGAATCAAAACTCATCATCAACCAGAAGCAATACTGTGAATGAGTCCTGAGGCAATTTCAATATGGATTCTTCATCACCAGTGAGTACACCTGCTGACAAAACGAAAATCACATAGACGTCAAACACGTATCTACAAAGGAGCAGAAAGCAGACATTCTCACGAAAGCGCTGCCCGCTCCAACATTTTCTAAACTTCGACTTTCTATTGGAATTAAACAACATTAGATGAGTTCACAATGAGGGAAGGTGTTGAATAAAACATTGCCGAACACATCCCATGAAAAACATCAACATGAACGCACCTAGTGTGCATGTTTATTTTTAAAAAAACATATCTATATCTATCTCATTCACGCGATTCAAATCTTCGTCTTTAACGAACAAGCCGCTTACATTTTTACTTATTCGCTCAATAAAATTCTTCCTACCTACTTGGTTCTAAACTTTTTATCTTTTATTTGAACTGAGAGAGTTATTTTGAACGTTCATATTGCCCAGCAAATTAACCATCAGAATATAAGAAGTCAAACTAATTTTGAAGACGTTAGACACAGGCTTAAGAAACTCAAATGGGAATGGGCAGGACATGTAATACCTACACCTGATAATCGATGGACAAAATTAGTAACCGAATAGATACCCTTAGAAAGCAAAAGAAGCGTAGCTGGACAACATAAACGCTGGAAGTCTATGGGAGATGGAGAAGTCTGGGGGAGGCTTATGCTCAGATAACCTAAAATTATACCTCTCTTTTCAAATAATGTATATATTTAAATTAGTTTTTAAAAATTGATTGAATTATTCGTTTCTTGTAATTTAATTAATTTTACGTACACATACTTTATTAAATGTAATTTAAATATATTCAATCAAATGGTAATTATAAAATTATCGTAAATTTTAAAGTATCAATCAGTGAATAAACCTGTGAATAATAATAATATCCGGGCCAGCGGATCTGTGTATGTCAAGGTCTTTCAGTACTCTTGCAACTGCACGAATGCGAAAGAAGATTCGTCCCATAGAATCATTTACGCTCTCAAGAACAGTATAATTTATGGCACTTTCCGGTAGCGTCAAATAAACAGCAAACTGTGCTGCAAACAAATTGGCTTTATCAATCGAGCTTACATTGTGGACGAGCGTTGAAACCGAGGATGACGTGGTGTTTCGTATGTTTTTTACAAATGACCAGAAATTTTTACTACCGTTGGGACATTGTAGCATTTTTTGCCTTAATTTCTGATCATGCAACAATTTGGTTCGACGAATATGACCATTACATGTCTTTCTAGCTTGTTTGAACTTATTATATTAGTTAATTGAAAAGCAATATGTATTGGTTAATGTATACAATAATTATATTATGTGTGTTTTGTGTATAATGCTAATAGTCTTTTATATGTTTATAAAAAATCAGTCTAGTTGTCAATCTGTATTTAAAAATAATAGCCTAAAGTATAACCACTATCTAATAATAAAAATTAAGGAAATACATTCTAAGCAAACGAAAATTTCTACATAATTTCGAATGGCTACAAAAGCAAAGCCATATACTTAGCAGAAGACTCGATAATTCATCTAAATTACAATTATATACAAAATATATCTTTATCTATAAAATTCTCCATTCTACATTACTTTTTTCTATAAACTAACTTAACTTAAAAAATACATATGCATATTCAAATATTTAAACAAAAAAAAATAAAAAAACCTTGTCAAGAAATATTTAGTTAAAAATAGAATTGACATTTTCCACACATCATACCATCGATTTGAAATAAAAAACTCATATCTTCGAGCAATTTAAAACAAACAAAAAAATCAGTTTTGTGCGGTCCTTGACTCTATACGTTTTTTTAACATTTTAAATGTCTGATGCATGGTACGCATTTGAAAGCGTATTGAAGTGGTTACATCCTTCTGAAGTTGCTGCACTTCTTGAATGTCCTTGCGTAAGTTTTGATATTCATTTTTCACTTCGGTCATTGATTCAAGGAGTTCCATAACACACACATCATCTATGTCTTCGGCACTTGTGTTATCAAGGCTTCGTTCGACTTCGCTAAGTTTTGTTGCAACCGTATAAAGCTGTGTTCCTGCGTTAGCAACCTTATATTTTTCCCATTGTCAAATTAAACAAATAATTAGATAAAAATATATCTTATCACTCTCATATCATTCATCACGTCTCACTCACCGATTTTTCAAGCCGAATCACCTCCTGGGCGCTCATGGCGTTGTACTGCATTTTGTCAATAGCACTCGCACTTTCGATGGACGTTTGTATCTCAAATTTAATTTAATTGAAATGTATACACAGAAATCAACTTCATTATTAAATCTATACAAAGGCGTGATTACGGATTTATTTAACTTCACATTATTGGGAGCTTCTTTTAGGAAACGGAATAAAAACCAAGCACAAATTTGAAACGTGAAATTATATGAAATTTTACACCGAGTAAAGTCTTATTTTTTACGATATCACGGTTTTAATGGTCAGAAAACCACATCCGTCGAGGGTTTAAATAGATTGACTTTCCTCTTATTAGTATTGCGTGCTGGCTGAGATGATCCCAGGGAAGATGAATCGATATCGAATTGTGTACTCCGCTCCGATGCTGTTGTTGGCAGGATACAATATCCTTCTTAGCGGGAGCGAAGAGACCAGTCGCCTTTGCCATTAGTCCTATTCCTATTCCCATTCCCATGTTCAACCCCATCCCCATTGCCATCGGCATTTTTCCTTTGCTCTCTGTATTGTTGTAGGTATACGTGAGTTGTGAGCAAGAACAAAGTTGGAAGGTTTACAAGAAGCAGGGTTAAGGATGCAAAGGGCAATATCAGCTGTTTCGGCGGACACTTTTTCTCAGTTATGGCTGTGCTGTACGGTTAAGAGTGTGGGAGTCAATGAGCTCTGTGGCTGTGCTGCACATCAGCTGGAGCACGTTATACCAGAAGCATACGGATTTCATCCCCATCATCCTTACCCTTGTTAATAATTTTTGCTGTGTTCGAAGTATGATTCTCAAAACCATCCAACAGCTCTCCGACTCCGGCTTTAGCTCAGGAATGCTATTCCTAAGAGTGTCTATAGGTCAGTGTTACTGCGCAGTGACATCATTGGAGTTGTTGTTCCTCTTTTTCCCAACACAGATTCCGGGTTTTTTGTTTTGTCAAAATGAAGAACAAACATCATAGCCATGTGGATGTGGAAAGGGAAGCACAACATTTATAAAGCTTATTCACAAAATAATGCTTAAGGGATGGGAAGTAAGATATTTCTGACATTTCCTTTTATTTTGCGATTGAGGAAGTTGCAGCAAGCAACAAAGTTTTCCTCTCTGGCTTTGGTGTGTGTACGTTTTGTGTGTGTTTTGGGAAATTTGTTTATTTTGTTTGAATATTTGTTTATCGGGGTTTTTCGTTTTGTTTACCTCCATTTTGTCAACACTATAAACCTACATTTGACGGTTAATCACGGGGTTAGCAGTGGGAAACAAGGCATATACGGGTACATAGCCCACGTGCGATATGTTAAGGACTTTCTCTTTTGATGTTGAATGCATATTGCATACAAGTATAGCTACCTGTCTATGCAATGCCAATAAGGAAGTCTTTAGTGAATTCTTTCAGGAAGAGAATTTCATTTCAAAGCACTCCTGGTTTTCAATGATGGTTCTTCAATATATTGGGAATGTATTTTGTGTGTGGTATTTATTTTTTTGAATACACAAATATATTTTACTTTGGGTATAATAAAGAAAAAATAGAAAAAAATCTATTGATTCTTGAGTAACTTCTTTTAAATTCTTAATTATTATTGATTGGTAAATGTTTGTTAAGGATAATCAAATTTTATCATGAAAAGGGATCTAAATAATTCCCAGATGACAGATGATTGATGTCTAAGCCGACAAGCTATAGTTTTCTGATTTAGCCTTTTTGAATTCTTCTTAGCAATTAGAAAAGTTCAATTATGAATGAAAATGAGATTAATTAATTAAAAAACAAGAAAAAAAGAGGCTGGGATGCGACTCACACTGATAACTTCCCATCCCGTCTGTCGATTTATCTTGCTTAAAAGTTTGTCTATATGTACTCGTATCAATTTTTAAAAAATTTGCGTACTATTTTATGTAGATTTAATTTTTTATGAAAAAACGTTGAATTTTTATATAAAAATTACTGAAAATCGAAAACAATATTTTCTGTGAAATGGTATTTTTATATTTGAGTCGAAAATCAATTTTTAGCAACTTTTGTTTAATGTTTTTTAGGTTTTTAATTTTTTGTACAAAAACTGTCAATGTTAACAACAATATTTTTTGAAAGATAAAAGTAATTCTAAGCCAATATCTACAATTTTTGAAAAGATATTTGAATCGAAATTCAATTTTTACTAAATTTTATACATTTTTTTTTAGGATTTTATTTTTTGTAAGAAAACTGTCAATTTTATTTTTCTCAAAATTTGTCCTAATGGTAAAAACAATATTTCTTATAAGTAAAAATTAGTCAGAAGCTATTATATACAATTTTTGAAAAGATATTTGAGTCGAAAATCATTTTTTACCAACTTTTGTTAATTTTACTGAATGTTAACAACAATATTTTTTGAAAGATAAAAGTAGTTTTAAGGGAATATCTACAATTTTTGAAAAGATATTTGAGTCGAAAATCAATTTTTACCAACTTTTGTTATTTTTTTTCCGGGTGGAATTCAGGTGGGAGTCTTTATATGGCTTTATATGTCATTAACAGCTCGCTAACCAACTCCCTGTAGCTGTCACTCTTGTGGTTACCCAACAAATTTGCAACAATATTTTTAAAAGCCTTCCATGCAGATTTTTCTAAATCGCTTAGTTTTTTAGACGATATCCTAATAGTTCTGATTGTTTTTTGGACAAATTTAGATTCCGAACTAAATCATTTAAGTCTCCTTGAGTTATTAAATGTGGCACGTTTGTGATTCCCTTAAACTGAAATTCGTCCTCGTCAATGGTCAATTTCAACAGTCGTCTATGTAGTTGCAACTAGTAATAGTTCTGGCAATTTTTTACAATTAGAGACTGGTCTTATAGCCGAAGATAAGTTAGGGTAAATAACAGTATTTTTGTTTTTGTATTTTATACCGTTTATGTCAGTGAGACAAAATAGCAATCCGAAACTTGATTGTCCATGATATGGACTGAACAGCGAGAGTTCAGTCCATATCATGGGTACTGCAAACAGCATAGGTGCGCCTTTCTTATAGTCAGTTGAATTTTTCACACACGTTATGCAACAGACATAAGGAGCCCAGGATTTGCCTTGATGGGCGACAGAAGAACCAAAACATTGGTGATACCTCTCCAACACAAGATTCGTAAAGTTTCGTCTTTGTTTTTTGAATGTCTCCGCAAACATAACATAAATAGATAGGATCATTGCTACACTTCCTCGACATGTTCACAGGGTTAACCCTGCAGTCGTCGCGCACCAAAATGTTACACCAGTCGTCGCGTGGATTACATATGTTATCCATTTTAATATTAGAATAAAACCAAAATGCTTTAATTTTTTTCAAATTTATTTTGGCTTTAAAATGTAATATTTAGTTGAATTAACTAACTGTCCTAACTATTTAACTGTAAGTACTTAAAGAGATGAAAAATCCCCAGGACTAGTTTCCTAAGAATACTCCATTTTGTATGAGTGGATTACAATAGTAATCCGCGCGACGACTGCAGGGTTAATAACAAAAAAATGCTAAAACAAAAAGGTGTTAAAATGCAACCACAAATATTTTTAAAACGGTTTACCTGGAAGTGCTTCTGTTAATTTGCTGCGTAGTACAAGTTTTGAGTTATACCGTATCAAAGTTCGTGTGACAAAACCAGTGTTGACCAGTGTAATCAGTCTACATCAAATGTGTTTGCGAGCGAAGTTTTTTTTTGACAAAGTGTAAGTAAAATGTTGAATATGAGTTGCATCTCCCACCCAATTACACCGGGAATTCGTAATTTTTGCCAAAAATAGCGTTTGTACTTTCGTTTCTCTCCCACATTCATTTCAAAATTCATCATCAGCGGGCACATGACTCTTTCGATTGAAGTCAAAACTTCGGCAAGTATTTTTGACATGGTTTGTTTTTGGTAACTCTTGTTGCCAACAAAAATTTAATGCTGCTGATTACTTAATGATAATCGGAACAGCATTTTGTCTTTTGCGAGTAGTCATGTCAGATGATAGGGTGTTAAGTAAACATAAATCCGTCTTTAGAAAGACGATAGCTCTTAACAAAACTAAAACAAAAGTATATATTTTTCATTAAGGATGCGTTAAAATATTCTATCGTATGTATATGTACATATGTACAAACCTTTTCTCACTCAACTCCATTATTTTGGAATTATCTCTTATTCTTCTGCGTTCAATTTGCTCGTACTGTTCTTCATTTCCTTGCAAATTGAACCAAATTCCAACGGTGTCCATTTTTGTAATAATTATTCTTGTCCAAAAATTTGATGTTTTAGTATTGTTTTTTTTTTTTTTTTTAAACTGTCAAACAACTCGATACTCGTTCGAAAGTAGAACATTATTTAAAAACAAGTTGGTATAATTGGCATCCGTAGTTTGATTTGAATGTAGAATCGGAAATGAGTTTCGAATAGAATCAAAAGAAGAATCGAGTTATGTACATAGTAGAGCCCCTGTTATATTTTCAAACTCGGTATTTCCTGCTGCCATTCGTTGAATTGGATGTCGAATAAAGTAAGTAAAAAAAAAAACTATTTAATAGAAAATAAAAAAAACAACGTTTAATAATATTTTAGATGAACACCAAAGAAATTATAAAATTCGCAGTCAGACATAGAACTTTGGCGGATCGAGAGGGGGGGTCGTAGGGTTCATGACCCCCCCTTGGGAGATAATTTGTTTGCTTTTTCAATTCAATTCTAAACTTATCGTATTGCGTTAATGGATATGACCTCCATTATAATTTGAATTATTTATTTTTTGTATATGAAAACAGCATTGTATTTTACTTCCTCAAACTTTGTTGCTAAAAGTACTAATTTTAACTGGGGACTATACCAAGAATATATTATAAATCGAAAATTCAGCCTATTCCAAAATCGCAGAACAAATTCATCAACTTTTGGCCAACTGACGATCCAGGGTGGGGTCATATGAGCCATAAAGTTAAGTTGTATAATTAAAAGTGGTTTGTTGTCAAAAACAACTAAAATGTTTGTTTTCACTCAATTTAGAATTTGAAAAAACTTAAGTCATGCTTCATACTATTTTCATAAAAATTTTTTCTAAGAAAAAGAGCAAATATTCAGGTTTTCTTTTAATTCCTTAAACTAGCCTTCAATTTTATTATTAAATTGTTTTGACACACATAAATAGTGAAAATTGAAGTGATTTTTACTTGCGACATATAGGAACTATATGGCAAGTTTTTTATTAGTAAACAATTTCGAAGTAGAGCTCTTAATCAAATATGACATTACGAAGGTAGGGAAGTCGAAAAAAAGTCTGTCTGTCTTTCCTGGCTTCTACAGTCCAAACAATTGTGTTGATTGAAAGTAAGGTTTTCAGCCGTTTTTTCATTTTATTAATACGAAAAATAATGCAATCCCCATACAAATTACTTGGTTAAAACATGTGATTTTTTCTAAAACTTTCTCTTAATTTTGTGTTCTTAATTTCGCTTCTTTCTACAAGAAAAACATATTTTGGTATTGCTCAAGAAGGGTACCCCTCATAAACCTTAATTTTTTTTTAATTTTCTCAAGAACTAATGGACCGATTTCAATAATCTTCTCTTTCTGTGCAAGCTCTTTTTGATGATCAAATGTTCAAATTGATGATGACTTTTTATGATCAAGAATGTTTTTTTTTTTCATTTTAAGAAAAATGATAATTTTGTTTGACGAAATTTAAATGCAAAATGTACATGTATTTATAAGCTCTTTATTTAGTGCTTACTAAAACTATTTTTAAGACAACATTTTAAATTTAAAATGATTTTCGAAAAAAATCTAATCTAATCTAAATTTTTTGAAAAATAAAATGGCATTAAAATTTTTAAGAAAAACTTATTTTGCAGGTACAGTTTTAAACCTTTAAATATAGGAACAAATTTTAAACAGACTTTTTGGAAGAAATTATCAATTTCTAGAGACCCAGGCGACCCATTTTATTTATTTCAAAATTTGTTTTCTGTTGAATACCAAAGATCTTAAAAGATTTTAAGAAATTAAATAAATCTACTTTTGAAGTAAATTTACTTTGGATGCTCTAAAACTAATATTTAAACACGAATTTCAATAAAATTCTCTAAACTATTGTGTTTTAGCTCTTAAATATGGCATATCTAGAAAACTTTTGGAATCTGGGAATGCTTTCATATGTAGGGAGTCATAAACATTAAATAGTTAGACTATACTTTGCTGGACAACAGTGTTCTAAAATAATTTGATAACTAAAGTTATCATTTTAGCAGTTAAAATGTGTATAGGTTAGGTTAATATACTCGTACACATTATGTTATTAAAATTTTGTTAGCCTCCATTACAAAACATTTTTAAGCGGAGAGTAAAAACTCATCTAAGTGTGTGACCCCCCCTGATGAAAAGTCTGGATCCGCCCTTGGTCTGAAGCCACACTGATAAGGACCAATCAGTTTGTTGACGAACGGCTTCAGTTTTTAGTTGAGTGAAAAAACGTAATCAGCTGTCATTTTGACATATGTATATTATGTACTTGACTTGATAGTTAGGGGTATTTTTCTTGACTAACTTTAAGTCCCTTATGTCGTCTGAACCTGACCAATATTAAAAAGAAGTAAAGACTTCGTATTGTTTGCTTAATTCAAATGGTAGTTTTTAGCATCACTATATGGCTCAGCGAAACACGAATAAAGACTTGGCAGAGATTCGGTCAGATGGGGTGCGACAGCTCACGTGTCATTCAACCAACTTACCGTCAACTAAATAATTACAATAAACCAAAATCATTCCGTATGAGACGAAATTCACTTGCAAATCTTGATTACTCAAGCATAATAAAAGAAAAATCTTTATTTCTTAAAATACTATTACAATAATTAATATTAATACAAGGGATAGCACTGCAACTGCACTGCTCCGCTAATGATCACCAACTGTCCACTTGGCTGTCGTACTGTTTGTTCGGAGCATGATAATGCTGATCATCACTTTTGGGTGGCAATATGGTTTGGAGATTAAGAGCAATGAAAATGCTGATGCTGCGATGGGTAT
The DNA here is from genome assembly GCF_945859685.1 of Eupeodes corollae. Lineage (NCBI taxonomy): Eukaryota > Metazoa > Arthropoda > Insecta > Diptera > Syrphidae > Eupeodes > Eupeodes corollae. The sequence continues at coordinate 45,525,387 of NC_079148.1, forward strand.
TGATTTCCTTCTGTCTTAACTTCGATAAAGGACGGAGCTATTGCTTAAAGGTCAACTAACGAAAAACTTAAATTCGTTCAATGCTCGCTCCAGTTTACAGAACGGATAAAATTGATGAAGTTATATTTTAAAATTAGTTCGTATTTTTAGTTTAAAATAAATCGCCAAGGATTTTTATGGGCATTTCCACAGTATTTTTAACTTTCATGTTACCACAGTATATTGAGCCTTAGAAATGAAATTGGCACTTTCTAAGTGGATAAATTTTCGTATCATGACTTATTTCAATTATATAACCTGCTTTTGACTTGATTGGATTAATTTTTTTAATTCAAATTAATAAAAAATAGGCTTAAATATTGCAAATTTCAAGCGTACCGCAGATAAAAATGTATTAAGTTTTATAAAGAAAAAACATTTCAACGACCTTTGAAACAACTTAACATCATTAATTTATAATTATTTATAATACACACCGATAAAAAAAACTCGAAAGAAAGGTGTGCTACCATTTAACAAAATAGTACAAAGCAATTAAATTAGAGTACCTCCGTTTTTACCAATATTAAAATCTGATCTTTTTCTCTATATAACTTTCTCAACGATCGATTCTGGTAGTATTTTATAGGCTTAAATTATTCTCTATCAATCAATAAATTAACTAAAATTTAATTGGATCATGTGCCTCCATTTAAAAATAAATAATGGCATTTTAAAGTTTAAAATTGAAAACGTGATTGGTATAGAATATGTGATTTTTTTAGCGGCACACATATCGATAAGATCTTACAGAAAAATAAATAATTGTGAATGATAATTTTACGAATGATCAATAGTAAAAAAAAAACCGTTGATCGAATTTTTTAAATTTAAAAGTTTGTACGACAGTATAAAATCAAATTTTTTCATGAAATGAGGGTTTTTCATTGAATGCACACATCTCCACTGCACTGCACAAAACAGAAGATATTTATTAACGATGTTTCAAAATGAATCACGCAAGTATTTTCTTATTATTCAGATAATAAACAATCAAAAAAAAGTTTGTTTAAAGATGTGCTTAAAAATAAAAAAAAAAATTTAATTGTTGAAAATGAAAGATTCTGTGGAAATGCCTATATATGTATGCACCCAAACGAAATAATAATTTTACTATACAAAATATGCAAAATCCGAAGCATTATGTTGTAGTTTATTAAAAATGTTGTTTGACAGTTATGTCAAATCAATTCGAACAATGTCAATACCGACTCTTTTGACTTCGCTGCAAGTGGCTATAAACATTTACACTATAGCCCTGAAAGTTATTGTCGTGTATATTTACATGCCAGAACTTCGTAAGACCAGGCCGATACTAGATGAATTCGACAAAAGAATTCTTTACAAAGAAGAGCGAAATGTAGCCGCAAAAATGATAAGGTTCTGCAGAGGCTTAGTAGTAGTTTCTATGGTTTCAAACCTTACATATTCGGTAATAACATTCTTGGCTGCAATTTGGAACAGGCAACCTCCATCTGGAATTTACATTCCGTTGTGTCATTGGGAAGACTCAACAACCAAATTGACAGTTGCCATATTACTGGAGTTCTATCTTATTAACATAGCATGCATACAAAATGTCGGCCTTGATGTCTATCCGCTGACATATATATATATGGCACGAATGCATATGAAAATTCTGTGCATAAGAGTTGAAAAGTTGGGCACTGATTCCAAGACATCAATGGACGATGAAGTTGGAAACCTTGTGGATTGCATTAAGACACAAAAGAAAATTATGGAGTAAGAGGCATACATACATACATACATATATTAATTTTTAGGCTCATCGAAATTGTCCGACCTATCATAGCTAAAACTATATTTATTCAACTAGTGGTTTCAGCTTGTATCATGGTATTTCCACTAATAAACATCATGATGTTTGCTGAGAATCTTCCATCGGTATTTGGATCAATAGTGTTTCTGTAAGCGGTTATTTTGCAAACACTTCCAATGTGCTTCACTATTTATGTTCTAATAGAAGAAATTAACAATCTGCCAACTCCAATATTACGCAGCCAGTGGATGGATCAGTACAAACAATTCCGACATTTTATGGTTGTTTTCATGCAAAATTCTCAAAAATTCAATAACACAATGGCGGGAAATATTTTATCAATTGATGTTGCCACATTTTTTTCGCTGAGTACACATTATCTTATTTAATAAACTTAATGATACCACATTCATTGAAAGAGATTTCCTTAAGACATTGGTTTCTAATTCAAATTGACTCGGGTCAAGAACCTTTTCTTGAAAAACTACGAACCATTTATTATACAGAATTCTAACTTTTCCAAAATATTGTTGGAGTAAGTTTCAAGACACAAAGTTCCATGAAAAAAAATTGTCAATACACATATATGTATTTGAACTAGGAGCGGTTGCTCGTTTTGGCCTGCAAAAACTGTTGCAATATTTACTTACTAACAGAGTCTATTTTAGTCCGTCAAAGCTTTTTAAATTCGGAAAGCTTACCATACCTTCTAAGCTTCTGCTGTAAAGAAAGATAGTTCTGCAATTCTTGGATATGGGTCCGATACTTCGGTGTTTCGCAAGATTCACTCCGACCTCTTTGGCGCGTTCGAGAGAGAGGTCTTGGTTCAGAGACGCTACCTGTAAGCTAATATTTCGACAAAAATTAAACTTGCTAGGATCTGGTGGGGTAGACACCTAACTCGAATGAGTGAAGAGGAATTAGAAAATCCTTTATACTACCTTTACGCCACGGTAAGTGACAGCGCAGTGTCAGACCAATTCTTAAGCTGGAGAGATGAAGTTGACCAAAACTCCCGAAGCCTTGGGGTGCACAACCGGATAACACATGGATCGCGATCGGGATAAATGAAGAGCCGATGATGATGATTAAGTTTAACCCAACTATTTCAAAATTGATCCTCAAACTAGTTTATTCACAGTTGTCTAACTCTATTTTAATGCGGTTGCCATTAGTTCTTGTGAACTGAAGCTTATTAACTAAAGCTGAATAGTTAAATATGTCACGTTCCTCTTCTGAGAGGACGATATATCAAAAACTCATTTTTTGAAGTTATGCATTTATTATACGTAAGTCATTGTTTTTTTGTATTGTGCTTAAGCAAAAACCTCTTAAAGTAGTTTCATTAGTTTCATACCCATTGTTTCTCCTCTTCCTCATTAATTATGTAAAAGCTATAAAGGTTCTTATAAAGTAATGACAAAACAATTCAAATTAACTGTTTAAATATTTATTTATTTTCTGTGAAACTTTGTATGATTTCATTTGTATAATTTACTTTTAAAAACTAATTTTCAATATTAAAATAGTCAAAAACTAACGTTAAAATGTATATTGAGTAAGATTTAAACACTTCATAACTTCATGCCTAATGGTAATAGAAATCGTCAAGATTATAAATCTCTTTTATTATTTATAGACAGTAATTTATCGTAATAGCTTTTTTAAGGTAACCAAAATTCTTTAAATAGTCGAAAAATACTTATATTTAGTTCAGTTTCAACCAGAATCATTAAGCTTTCAGAACTTTGTCGAATTGAGTTTTGTTCCTGCAACACAAAAATTCCTTTAAAATGGTTAAGGATTTTAAGTCTTTCTCGTCACAAGAAGCTACAACATACCTCTATAGAGTATTTAGAGTTCTGGGAATGGACAACCTTAACAGGACTTGGTTGTATAATATCCATTCATTTCAATTGAATTTCGCATCTTGCTTTCTTCAGTTAATTGCATTTTCAACTAGTTACTTCAAGTCCATTCGATCAATGTCTATTCCGACCCTTTTGACGTCTCTACAAGTGGCAATTAATATTTACACGGTTGCTCTTAAGGTTATTGTAGTATTTTTGTATATGCCAAGGCTTCGTAAAACCGCTCCGATTCTGGACGAATTGGACAAAAAGATCCATGACAAAGGAGAGCAAAAAGTCGCTGAAAAAATGATAAGGTTTTGCAGAGGTTTGGTAGTGATATATATGGTTTCATATCTCAGCTATTCGGCCCTCACGTTTTTGGCTGCCATTTGGAACGGACATCCGCCATTTGGAATCTATATTCCATTTTGTCATTGGGAAGATTCGACCTTTAAGATGATTGTAGCTAGTTTACTGGAATTTTATCTTTTAAACATAGCTTGTATACAGGATGTCGGTCTAGATGTTTACCCGGTTACATTTATTTTGATGGCACGAACGCACATGAAAATTCTATGCATAAGAGTTGAAAAATTGGGCACTGATTCCAAAGTTTCAAAGGAAGATAATGTTAGAAGTCTTATTGATTGTATAAAGACACATAAGAAAATATTGGAGTAAGTTTTATTGTATATGGTCTTCAAATAGCAATCTTATTCATATATGAATTTTCAGACTTGTCGAAATTGTTAGACCAATCATAGCAAAAACGATATTTATTCAACTGGTTGTTTCGGCTGCGATTATGGGAATACCAATCATAAACATCATGATGTTTGCTGACAGTTTATCTTCTGCATTTGGATCTGCTGTTTTTCTATTGGCTGTCACTCTGGAAACACTTCCAATGTGCTTCACTATGAATGTTTTAATGGAAGAAATTAACAATCTGCCAACTGCTATATTTCATAGCCAATGGGTGGATCAGAACAAAACGTTTCGCCATTTGATGGTTGTTTTTATGCAGAACGCGCAAAAATTCAATAACATAATGGCGGGAAATATTTTGTCAATTGAAGTTGCTACTTTTATTTCGGTAAATAATGGATTAGTTTAATACACATTTATGACTTTTGAAACTGTGACATATCATATACTGTAAATATAATGATATGTCAAGGTGCTGTGTTATCTACTCTGTACATTTATGTGCTAAGAGTAGTATGTAATGTAATATAATGAAAAGTCAACATAAATGATATTTTCACAAAGTTGACATAAGCGCCACCAGTGTCAGAAAGTAAGACCAAAAGGCTCTTTAAATTTGATATCTTATATTCCAACACCATAAGCACTGGCACATCAAACAGTATTAAAAGTTATTCTATTAGTCATTATTTCTTTTAAATTTTTCGTTACAGATAGCAAAATTGGCATTTTCAATCTATGCAGTTGTGGACAAAATGGCAGAACGTAGATACGCACATGCCATTATAGAGACGCAATAAACGCTCACTCAGTTCGTCTATTACATGTTCAGCACACTAAACGATGTCATTAACTGTATAAGAGCATTTCATACGTCTTCAATTCTTGTCTAGTTCAAAACCTTGTTTAAATTTAGCTCTCACACAAAAAATATGTATTATTTATGAATTACCATTTGTTCAAAATGTCCTATGTTCTGAAATTAAAAAAAAAATATTTCATTTTCTAGATCTTAATAATTTTCACTATAACATTGCTATTAAACAGTTTGAGACGAGACTAGGCGTATTCTCAAATAACTTTTGCAGAAGCTGTATGGACGAGGAAGAGGAAGAAACGGTTCTTCATCTTCTCTTCACATGCAGTGCTCTAGCTCGAAAACGCAAGAATTACCTAGGAGAATTCTTCTTTAACGATCTAAATCATATCGGTATAATCAGCCTCTCATGTTTCGTAAGGGACTCAAGCTGGTTCCATTGAGCTTAGGAGGAAGCCTCAAGATTCATGTGGTATCACAATGGGCTATTAAACTGGCCTAAGTGTGTCCATTTCCATCTTGGACAGCCACTATAACCTAACCTAACCTATGATAGATGTTATAGCAGGCAAGCTTTAGAAAAGAGCACGATCCCGAAAACTCGAAAAAAGTTCAAAGACTTGCATGCGCTGGCATTACGGGAGCAATGAGATCCAATCCAACTACGGGACTGGAAGTTATACTTAATCTAATTCCCCTCCTTGTTGAAGAATCTGCGGCCAAAATTGCCCTGAGACTTAGTCAAACTAAAGTCTGGATAAATAGTTCCATAGGATAAGCCCAGATCCTTCATAAAGTTATGGGTAATAGCACTACAACAGACTATAAAATACCCGACCTTGATTTTCATAAACCATTCCAGGTTGCCATCCCAAGGAGAGAGGAATGGATAGATAATATACCATACTCCAGTGAGTCGTCAATAGCTGTCTATACTGATGGCTCTAAAATGGACACTGGTGTAGGGGCAGGCTTCTATTCTGAATCTCTCAAGTTGACCGCCTCGTTTAGACTTCCAAAACTACAGTATCGTCTTCCTGGCAGTGACAAGGGCTGCTAAACAGGTATCAATGATGGTGATACCACGAACTGATATCACCTTTTACATTGACACCCAAGCGGCAATACAAGCGATTACTGCAACTGCGGTAAAATCAAAGCTTGTTTCATGCTGCCGCGAAGAGCTTAAGGTTCTTGGCGCAGAGCACAATATTAAATGAGAAAGCCGATGAATTAGCACGATTAGGGTCAATGCTTGACGTAAGCCAAGCTCAGCTAGTTAGCACCCCTACCTGTTATTTAAAACAGGATGTGAAAAAAAAAATAACTATCATGGCCGATGAAAGGTGGAACCTTCTTGACACCTGGCCCTGCTTTAACAAACAAAGAACGGAAAGAATTATGCAGCAACACAAGGGATCACTTCGATCTCTAGTAAGCATAATCACCGGACATAATCTTTTAGGTTATCATATGAAAGAGATGAGAATCAGTTCAGATGATCTGTGCAGATCTCCCCCATAAAAGGAGGAACTGCTTGGCAATTATTTCTTCGGGGATTTGGAAGAACTCTCTAGTACGCCAGGTGCTAGCATTCTGAACTTCGTCAAAGCCTCTAAATGGCTTGACTAACTGAACACATAGGTTTTTCTTATTAGCTTGAGTAGCAATACTCACTGGTATATTTATTGATCTAAGTGTGATGGTAAAGACAGCAACTTTTAGCCCCTCAATCTAACCTAACCTATAGCAGGCATCAAAATTGATGTTGGCATGTCGAATACCAAAACAACAATTCATAAAAGATTTTTGACAGCTCATACAGAACACAATATCAGAATAAAAGAAATCATACATTTTTGTAAGCCACATATGTATGGTGTTTTAAAGGATTATAAATATACTTTGAACCTTTTCAAAATGTTTTTTGTTTTTATGACGACAACAATTTGAGTAGATACATACATAAGTGATTTATATTTTCGTATAATGCTCCTGCTCATAAAACTTAACAAAGATAATCCAGCAGGTAGAAATATTGCTATTTTCAATTTATGTTACAAAAATCAAAAGAAAACTTGTTTTTGGACAACATTTAAAGTAGCAAAGCTGTATAAATGTGAGAATGGTTGAATGAAGGACTTATCAGGAAGGACACAGTAGGTAAAAATCAATATACACCTGCTTATAGGCATGTTGAACCTTTATATACAAAACCGTTTCAATCGATATTCGGTATAATAATTTTGCATAATTTTTTGATTTGTAAAATGATATAACTTTCCACAAGACACCCTTATTTATAAACACCTCTCAAAAACATTTACGTGATTGGGTGATTTAAATAAGTTTTAGATGGTGCTTGATTTAATTTATGGTGCACAATGTGAACTCCCTTTATAGAAATGCAGATATGTCATACTTCGATTTTTCACATCTGGCAGTACCATTCCATATAGGCATGTGACATATGTAGTTGTCGCAATTATGAACTGTCACCAGTCAATGTCATTAAAAAAAGAAAAAAGGTAAGAACAAAACAAAAGACGAGAGGATGAAGAAAACTTCTAATAAATTTTCTTGATCAAAGTGGTTTTTCTTACAAATAGATAAGAAAATTAAATAGTGCGCATAGTAAATTCAATTCAAGTAGACTTGGGGGTGTAAGTAATCAATTTAAATAGAATTAAAATTCAAAAAAATTAATCTAAAGTTTCTTTGTGTGTGCTTCCGTAGGAGTGTAAAATAACCCTTCTCCAGCTAACAAATGTCTAAATTTCTTAGTCAAAACAGCGCAATTATCTTAAAGTTTTGTTTGACCACCACCTACAGACGTGCGCTATTAAATAATCATCGTTGTCTATCAAGCATTCTCAAGCAATCGTCAATAAATACAACAACAAAAACCCAGAACAAAAATTCTCATAATCAATTTGAAAAATTTCATTTCAGTTCAAAAAGTTTCCATAAGTAAATAACTTGCATAATTAATTGGATGAGTACAATTTATTCCACAAAATGTGTTTCTTTTTTAGATATCAATGTGAAATGGATGTACCAGAAGGAGTATTTCGAGGAAAAGCCGACAGATTTAATGGAGTAACCGTGGATTCTAGTGAGGAATATGATAAGAGTGTCAATTTTGCCGATAAACTACAAAGCAAGTGCAAAATCTAGACCACAAATAAAGAAAATGTGTTATTGTTTAGATGATATACTAACGAAAAACGTTTTTGAATTAATTATTTAAATTTTATGACCTATAGAATCCATCGACTATTGGGTTGAGAATGGACGACGAGGCATATGGTTCAAAGTACAAACGAAGCATTCACAATTAGTTCCAGAACTCACAAAGGTTAGTGCACATGTATACACAATATGATGATTATTTTTTATTTAAGACAGTGTAAGTAGGTATGTATAATTACTTGTAAAACTAAAGTGACTGAAGTAGAAATAGATACACCTTAAAAGTTTCCTTTATTTCTGATTTTATAATGTTTGTTTTCAAATGTGGAATTGACTGATTGAGTTGGTAGTTAGATTATTAAACCAAAATTGCACTTTTCTAAAAATGAAACCAAAACCACATAGGAGAGAGGCTTGAAAGCAAAAGTAAACCTTTCATAGTTTTCGTTGTTAAATAAAATTAAAAATAGCTTGCTATAAATTTTGATATGTTACAATTAGAAGAAATTCTCCCTTCATGATGTTTATCAGATCTTATAAGTTTAATGCAGTTGCCTAAGTATAAGAGCCAAGAGATTTTTTATTGCTTATACATAACGACCCCCTTTTTTGAGAGTTTTCTGTTAACGTCATACTTAAATTTCCATTCTGAAGTTATTGTAATCGTTGCGATTTGTCGAATTCAAGTTTTTGATATTTCTCGACGTTCCAAGGTCTCTAGAATCTTAATCAAAGGTTTTTGAGAAGATATTGTGTGTGCGAAATAACTTCATTTATTTAATTCAGATTAGAATTACATCACAGCTTCTTTGACCAATTTACAATACACGGTTATTAAAATAAAATGATAACACAAATGAATGTTAATGTTAGTACGTATGCTTCCTTTTGCTCTAGTAATGTATTTAACTGTTTTGAAATGAATTCACCAATTTTGTTGTTGTTTCTGGAGGTATGCTGGCCCATTCTTCAATTAAAGCAGTCTTCAGATAATTTTTGTTGAAAATGTATCGTTTTCCAAAATAGGCTAGAATTTTTCAATAACATTCAATTCAAGAGACTGGGTCGAGAATTTTTAACATAGTGACAATTAACGATAAGTTCTGAACAATTCCCAAAGTATGTGTCATATCATTGCCTTGATAAAACCGAAACGTTATGCCCAAATGTTCGCATTTTGGAGAAAATTTCCTTTGAAAATATTGACAAGAACCATTTTGTTAGTTGTACTCTCAATGAATTCTTGATTGAAATGGAAGTCCAATGCTTTACTTTGTCTCGCCATACATAAGATCGCCTGTCGGAACCGAATATGTCGAATTTTGATTCATCTGCTAATATTTTCTGGTCCGAGAAACAAGAATATTTTGTTTTGTGATCTTTTGAAAGGCATTTCCGATTCAAGTGTATTCGTTATCTTACTAGCCAGTTGACTTTACGATAACTTAGGGCTTATCTTCACTTTACGTAGAATATATTGTTTCCATTTGTTTTTGGCACGGTCCTCAAATACAGAACGGTGGATTATATAAAAGACTAGAGCTGCTCGCGAGCTCTACGAGCAGAAGAGGAGAAAGGAACGCCAAATACGTTGATTTAAAATGAGAACTCAGGTTTTTTCTTAATGAGATTGAAACATAACTTTATTCTTCAATATTTAAATCAAGACTAAAAACTATGACTAAATATAATGCTTAGTATAATAATTCAAAGTACAGTTCTTGCATATCGAGAGAAGTTGTAAAGAAAGATTATTAATCAACTGTTAGTTGCTCTACACTTATTTTGCGTTACAAAATATGAGAGAACATTAAATGTAGTATAATATATGTATTAGATATTGATAATACTATATGATAGGTATACTGTACAGTGATGATATAACTCGCCGGCTTCTTAGACGGAAAAAAAAGAGAGCATGAGGAGATAGAGGGATGTCACAACTGGAATGAGGTTCGTAAATTTTACCAAAAGGTAAAAAAAACCTCCCAAGGGTACCAGCCACGAACCGAAGCCTGTAAAGACGATCAGGGGAACATCGTAGTAGAACCGCAGTCGATGCTGAGAATATGGAAAGATCACTTCTCTAAATTATATAACGCCGATGACGAACCGAATTCCGCTGTAAGGGAGATAGAAATAGATCCACTCAACCTCGGCGACGCAGATCAACAATGCCCGATACATAAGAAAGGAGACCCTCTAAACTGCGAGGCATCAGTCTCCTTAACATTGCGTATAAGATCCTGTCTGCCGTATTATGAAACCATTCGTCAACAACCTGATTGGTCCTTATCAGTGTGGCTTCAGACCAGGAAAGTCCACTATCGACCAAATATTCACACTACGGTAGATCTTGGAAAAAACCCAGGAGCTCCAAGTCGATACCCACCATCTCTTTATCGATTTAAAAGCCGCGTATGACAGCATCTATAGGGAAGAGCTCTGCCGAGCAATGTCTAGTTTTGGCTTCCTTGTCAAACTTTTCCGTTTGTGCAGAATGACGATGGAGAATGCACGCTGCTCTACCAAGGTCGGAAAAGAAAAGGTTTTAGACAAGGCGATGCACTGTCATGCGACTGCTTTAACATCATTCTGGAAAGAATTGTGCAAAACTCAACCGTCAACACTAGAGGCACAATCTTTCAAACTTCCATCCAATTACTCGGATACGCAGATGATATTGACATAATTGGAAGATCAAAGCGTGATGTCAGTGGAGCGTTTTTGAGCATTGCGACGGAAGCGAAGAAGATGGGTTTAGTGGTCAATGAGGGCAAGACCAAGTATATGCTGTCATCAAAAAAGGACACTGAACAACGACGTCTTGGACAAAACGTCACCATGGACAGCTATAACTTTGAGGTAGTTAAGGACTTTGTCTACCTAGGCACCGCTATTAATGCAGACAACGACACCAACGCTGAAATCAAACAAAAAATAACTCTTTCAAATCGCTGCTTCTTTGGACTTAGAAGGCAATTGAGAAGTTAAGTCCTCTCTCGAGCATCTAAAATCACCATCTATAAGACACTCATCATCCCGGTTCTCATTTATGGCGCTGAGGCCTGGACCCTGTCAAAGAAAGATGACAGCGTCTTAGGATGCTTCGGGAGAAAAATTCTTCGGGTGATTTTTAGTCCCGTACGCATAGATGGAGAATGGAGGAGAAGATATAACGACGAACTGTACGGGCTGTACAGCGACACTGACCTAGTTACCAGAATTAAAATCCAACGGCTTAGATGGCTAGGTCATGTAGAGCGGATGGACATCAACGCTGCAGCCCGGAAGGTCTTCGAATCCAATCCCGAAGGACAGCGCAGTAGAGGAAGACTGCGACTGAGGCCCAGGTCCGCTCCGGACTGTAGCGGCACCTTAAGTAAGTAAGTCAGCCTCGTTTAATCTTTTATAGACGTTAGTTAGAAGATTCGATCTGAATTGAAAAAACCAAATCAAACTACTAATATAATGTTTGCAAAAAATATATATATCTCTTATACAGTTTAAAGGTATGTATGAAGTATGGTATGAAGAAATAACCAAACAAAAAGATTTGTTAAAATAGCCGATAGCCGAAATTAGAAATCATACTGAAAATTCTTTTCTATTAAATCTCTGAGCTTTTCGTTTCTTTTTTTTTTTGTAGAAAGATATCCGAAAGAAAGTTTACAAAAATAGCTTTAGGTGTCGAAGAACTTCTTTAATTTTTGTGTGTTAATTATCTTTCAGCAAATCTATATAAGTCCGATATTTTTACTTTTAGTGTGGATTTGATTTTCATCATGCTAAAAATGGTTATGTGATGCTGTTTAGATGGTTACCCACCAATGAGACCGTTAATATTCCAGTTTTTGCGCACACTTTATGTGGAGTTGGTGGATTGGTTGTCAATGATAAAAATGAGATCCTAGCTGTGAGTGACAAATATGCCTTAATACCAAATAGTTGGAAACTTCCAGGCGGTTACGTTGAACCGAGTAAGTATAAAATCATTAATTTCAATATTTTCCTCAGCAAAAGTTTATCTATTTTCCTTGTTTTTTTTTTTTCTTTTAGAGGAAGATTTCATCGATGCAGCAATCCGAGAAGTTCGAGAAGAAACTGGTGTTGAAACCAAATTCGACACCGTTATTGGCGTTCGACAATCACACGGTGGTAGTTTTGGATGTTCTGATTTATATTTTGTGATTGCCCTTAAACCAACAACTACTAAACTTACAGCTTGTCCTCGAGAAATAAGTAAAGTTCAATGGATGCCCGTGTCGGAATATTTGACCCATCCGCACGTACACGAAACCAATAGACAATTTGTTCGAACGTATTTGCATTACAAAGAATTAGGTATTAAATTTAATTGTTCTGAGGCAACACACCAAATTCTAAAACGTAAATATTGTCTTTATTTGGTCGAAAAAGAAGATAAACAAAAAAAATGTTAATTTTGTTTTTAATTTGGAAACAATATAAATTTTATGAAGAAAACGTTAACTAATTTTTATGGGTATTACGTAACAGTAATTATTATTATTTTTTAATGTTAATAAAATAATATATTTTTCTAATTATTTTTGTCAAGATGTGTTTTATCAATAAGGCGTGGTAGTTTAGGACGTTGGCATATTTCTGATGGTCTATTTTCTAGCCTGATTATAAGGAATCTTATCGATTTCACTTCACGGTGAAACCATTTGATATTTAGATAACAAATTTACTTCCTTATTTAAAAAATATATATGCATATAATACTTACTTTATTTCGTTGGGGTTATAGTTCCAAAATGATTGCAAGTGATTTAGTTTTTCGTTCCTCACGCCAAAACAAAACAATTCGTTCCAATCACATATAAAACCTTTTAACAACTTTTAAATTTCATTTTTTGTTGTACACAAATAAAATTGGTTCAGTTTTAATTCATTTAATATTAAATACAAACAAAATTATAGAAAATGAAGGCTTTACTTTTATTTAAAATTTTAAGAATAATTTAAACTTAATTCCACTTCGATTTATTCATGGTACACTTTTTTGTGATAATTGAAATTTGTACGGTGCATCGGCCAAGTATTTGTCCTTGAGTTGTTAGAATATATTAAAAAGGGTAGCTGCGCTCTTGGTCGATTTTGTCTGTACGATAGACTGGATAGGATGGTTGTGGCTGATTTGGTGAGTCCGGATGGTATTCATTTGTTCTCGTATTGGAGGAATCTAAATTATCAGTGGTTTGGCGTCTGAAACGGTAGGTTCGTTCCTGATCAATTTTGTCAGTGCGATATACTGGATAAGATGGCTGTGGTTGTCTTGGCGAGTCAGGATGGTATTCATTTGTCCTTGTATTCGATTTATCCAGATTGTCTGTAGTTTGTCGAGCTACACGAACCGGAATAACTCTTGCTCTATCCCGATCTGGACGGTATTCCAAAGTTCGGATGCGATGTGAATCCCTTCCCGGTCTGTACTCTAATGTTCGAACTTGGGCAAAGGCATATTCCAACGAAAGTGCCAAGAAACAAGCTATCAACAATTTAGATGCCATCGCAATGAATTTGTATTCAGGCTTATGAATTTGACTGATGCTGTTTGAATACAATCGTTGGCTTTTATACTTTTACATAGGTTTTTGGAAAAGATAACAGCTTGCGGGGGAGTACCTAGAATTATTAGTACTTTCCCGGCAAGGTGATTTTTATTTTGGTAGAAAGCTAGTTCCTTTTGTGTTTAAATAAATATTGATTTCAATGATTAATGAGACTTTTTTATTTTGAAATACGAGATAAGCATAAAAAATCTCTATTTATTATGAAAAAAGATCAGTCTATCAAATTTAAGTATTAATAATTTACGCTTTTCTAATAAAAAGAACATAACTGAGTTTTTGATGGGCGATGTACCTACAAGTCTGTAAATTTAAATAAAAAGTATTGCGATAAAAAATGATCGTTATGTATTTGCTTAGCGTGTAGTTGTATACGAAACATTAATTTAGTAATATTTATTGAAGGCTACAAAAACATTTTCAACAAATATGTGACACCTAGTCAAGGCTTTAAAAAAAGAAAACAATCACCTCGCTTCAAAACAAAAATTATAGGTACTCCCGATATAGTTTCAATTCATTAAGAAACTGATTACATTGATTAAGGGCGGACTTATGGATTCCAGCGAGTGCGTTGTCTGTATTGAAATCTTTCTATTAAAACTAAGGTTTTGTTTGTTTTTAAATTGTGATCGTCTTTTCTATGCATATTGAGGAAAAAAGATCATAAACATTCTCGATCAATTTCTGGCCTAAATCTAATAATTTGTATTTACAGATCTTTCATTAGAACAAAAATAAACAATAAACTCTTCTTGTCTTCTTAATTTATTGAAAATAATAAATTAAAATTCAGTAAATTTAAAATCGCCTGGCTGGAATACTACTAGTTGACGTTGATGCAGGTTGAGGTTTATTCGGGTCATCTAAGACACGAACAATCATTGAGCTAGAAAAAATCGTTATAATTAAATACATTTTATACTAAATTATTCAAAACAAGCAAAAATCTTTACCTCTTTGGACCTGTACTCCAAGTTATTCCAACTTCATCAATGACAAACGTTTCTAGTGTAACATTCCATTGGCCACCGATTGAAATAGGCAAAAGAAAACTACCAGATAAGAAATCTCTTTGTGGTTTTACTGTTTGGGTTAACGTAACTGTATCACTCGGAGGCTAAAGAAAACAAAATAAAAGATCACTTAGAAACAAGAAACAATTGTTAAAATTGATCACTTACTTTAATACACTCAGTATTCAAACGTGGTGTCATTAACTGTGATGTTAAACTAAGTTGAACCGAATCCACAGATCTAAATAAACTCGGACTTTTTCCATAGTGCTGAATTACACCTTCGACTTTGATTACCAAATTACTTCCTGACTGAACAATTATATGTTCCCCAGGTGCTCTTGGCTGTGGACTTACTGATAGTTTTATTTGTGTAGCTTGAAGGGTTTGGAAGAAGTATCTTGGCATGCATATGGGAGTTTTTACAATGAGTTCAATTTCACTTGTTATAACATCCATGTGCTGAAAGAGTAATATTATATTTATTTTTTAGTCCAAAAACGTTTTTAAAATTTATTTTTATTTTACCCTATTTGTTATGGTTTTAGCATTTTGAGGCTCTTGGGGTAGATTTTGAGCGAATATTTCCATTTTCCCACATGTATTTATAAGATATCTAAAAAAAGAATTATTCATTAGGGGATAACTTAAAAATATATATAAACATTTAAAAACGTTTTTGATGTTACAATCTCATAGACACACATAAGATCCAAAACATAATTAAAATGAGATGTAAATAAATTGAAATACTTAATTCAGATTTAGCGAAGAGTTAAGGTTGTGTAGATTGCTCAAGCGATTAAGAGCTTCATTGAGAGTTGGTTCTATGGAAGTAAACACCTACATTAATCTTTAAAAGTGAAGACACACCTCAGTTTTAGCTACGAAATACAATAATCAAATACACCTCGTATCGCATGAAAAAGAGAGAGGTTCACCGCAGTGTGCGCCGCGACAAGCGTAACAAGAAGCAGAAGATGCTGCAAACCAGTGCGACAGCAGGACCATTTACACACAGCTCAAAGCAACACCTGGTGAAAGAAGTTGACCGTACTATGATAAGTACGGTGGATGAGCAAGGTAGGAGGAAAACTTTTCCTCGGTTTTAAACCGAGTGATTGCAAACAACGTGCAGCCGATATCTTCTGAAGGGCCTGAAGAAACTAATACCCGAATCTGCACTGCACCTCCCAGTAAAGATGAGATCGTTGCCGCAAGTAAAGCACTTAAGAACAACAAAGCGGTAGGACTTGATGGAATTTTTGCAGAGCTTTAACAAGCAGCGAAAGCTTCTCACTTGAGTGGAAGAAGGGAATTATCGTCAAGCTCCCAAAAAAAGGAGATCTTACAAAGTGCGAAAACTGGAGAGGAATTCGCGTTCTACGAGCCGTTGCCAAAAAAGTAACGAAAGTTATACTGAAGCGCATCAGAGAACACTTTGAGGCCACACTCGATGCCGAACAAGCAGGATTTCGCGCTTGATCCTCCTGTATTAATCATATCGATCACCACTACATCTGCTTTTCATCGACTTCGAGAAGGCCTTTGATAGCGTTAACAGAGAGTATATCTGGTTAACGTTGCGGAGGAGAGGTACCAGAAAAACTAATTGCTATTATTGAAGCAGCATATGATGGATCCAAGTGTTACGTTCTGCACGATGGAAGGTTGTCCGATGATTTTGAAATCCGAAGCGGAGTCAGACAGGGCTGCATTCTGTCGCCCATATTGTTTTTGTTGGTGATAAGCGATGTACTGCGCTCAGCTCAGTCAGGTAGCGGAGGGATCCAATCTTTGACATCCTAATTAAAGCACTTGGATTACGCGGACGATGTTTGCTTACTCTCTCATAGGATCATGAATCAAAAATTTGGAGGAATAACTCTATCAGCTTAAGAGCAGAGCTACTACTGTTTAGCACAAATGTCGAATCTATGTGCTTCTTTATGGGTGCAGCATTCGGAAGGTTACTTCAGCCATTACAAGATAACTGCAAACCTTCGTGAATAGTTGTCTTCGTAATATCCTAAAGATTTTCTTGCCAAACTGTATATTAAATTAGGTCCTTCATAGAAGGACAGGTCAGGAATAGAATCTATAGAATCTATAATACGAAGACGTAAGTGCAGGCCAAGCAATGCAGTGGCATCCGCTCACACAAGAAGGAAGAAGAACTAGACGACCGAGTAGTACTTGTCGCAGGACAGTTGAGGCGGAATAAGCTTCACTAGGCAAGAGTTGAAAGGAGCTAGAACACATTTCCGGAAACCGTATACGATGGCGCGTAGGCGTAATAGAGACCCTATGCCCCTTAAGGGGTTCGCCTTTCGCATTTTACGAGCCAATAAGAGTATAGGATTTGGGTGAGGATATCACTTAAGCGCAAAAATGACATTACGTCTTTAATAAACATGATGAATAGGAAATGGCCAATATGGCTTCCCAGAGGAACAAGAGATTGAGCAATAAAAGGTTCTGAAAAAGGAATTTTTATAATTTTAATTGGTAAGACCTGTTTTAAAGGTAAGATTTGATCCGAGCTAAGAAAAAAGTTGGAAAACTAAGTGCTTTACGTTTGATTAAAATAATTCCGTTTCTTAGTTGGTCAAAAGTTTTAAGAAAGTTAGTGTAAACACAGTCAACTTCTTACCCTAGTCTTAAGCGTTTCAACGTTTGTTTGAAAATGTGAGCAGATTTTTAGCGGTTGATCTTTTTCTATCAAATCTGTGTCGCTTTTCGCAAATTACATTTTTATTAAGGAGATTTAGACTTTTAGATACAAAATGTAGAAAAAGTTAAGGAATGCAAGAAAGTTTTGCAATGGGCCTGTACTGTGCTATTTAAACCTTGTCACCTTTATTGAATATTGATTTTTTCAACGACCGGGAAATTAACCTGTTTTTAGGAAAAGTTTAAGTATTAACGAAAGCAGTTTAATTAAAATATTTCTACATGTAGCATAGGGATAAAAGTGTTTTGCGAAAAGGAGTTTAAGTGGTTAAGATGACAAGTTGTCAACATTTTGTATGATTATCTTTTAAAGTGGTACCCATATCAGTAATATAACTAGATTATAAACCATTTGATGAAAAACACGTCCTTTGTGTTTAAGATATTTAAAGATAATAATCTCAAATCTTTATTTTTCGTTAGAAATTAAAATATAAAAAAATTCAAGTTACATAGCAAACTGTTATAAACGAACACAACAAGTATATTTAATTTTCAATTTCAACATCCTCACTAAAATTCAATATATTAACAAAGTCCCATTAATGAATTGTTTGTTTTAATTTTAATCCAGCGAAAGGTTTTGTAAAAATTTAATTTTTATCTTAAGAAATAGTTTAAGGTTGATTATATTATTAAATGATGACGAACATCTATATGTCTAGTTCGCTGATGACAGTTTTTATTAATTGCCAGCTGAACCGCTCCATGATTATCACAAACAATATCTGTTGCTTCCATTTTTTTATTCAAAATTTCTTGTTCCAATCCTTTGATCCATAAAGCTTCTTGGACAGCTGAGCCTATCGCCATTTATTCTGCTTCGCTTCGCCTTTTTCTTTGAAATCTTCAATTTCATTATTCTTGTAAGTTTATTTTAAGTCTATTGTTCCCTTCAAGTATCTCATAATTCTTTTTGCGCTAACCAGTGTTCATGCCCATGATCGTTATTACATCTGCTCAAATTATTGACTGCATAGCATATACCTGGCCGCGTTAACTGAGCTGCAAGTAATAAATTCCCAATAAGCTCTTGTATCTTTATCTTTCGACGGACACTGTTCTTTTGACAATTTAAAATTTACATCCATTGGATTTGAAACTGGACTACAATTTGTCATTTCAAATTTATCTATCAATATTAAAATATATTGTTTCTGATTTATTGAAATTTTTTTGTCATCATCGTACTGAACATGTAATCCCAAAAATGATTTTGCTTCTTTCATTTTAAAATGTTTCTTAAGATGATTTACCAAAGAATTTCGTTTGTCCAAAAAATTAACAAATCATCTACATAAACCGTTGAAATAAGCATTTCTTTTGGATCCTTATATAAAATGTACAGTCGTGTTCATAAAAATAGCAGTGCTTTCCAAATAAGACAAAAAGGCCTTCAATATCAACGTTATAAAATATTAAACATTAAACTTCTAATAACAAACAAAAATATTTTATTCATAATAACAGAAAATAAGTACTATCGATTTTTTAGCATTAGCTTTGTCACAGTAAAAACGGTCTTTAAATATATGGCTGTTCATAAAAATAGCAGTGTATGACAAAGTACTAGATCTAATACGTCAGAAGTCAGAAAAACTGTAATAAGTTATATAAAAGTATACAAAGAATGTTAGCTCACAATTAATACTTTATTGCATAGCCATTGTTTTTTATGATGCTTCGCATCTACGGCGTATCGAGTCCACTAAAACCTAACAACTCTCGATTGGTATTGCGTTCCACGAATCACGCACTGCTTCCCACGAATTTTTCGAATTCTTCGGTTTTGCTTTATAAACTGCGTTCTTAACATCCCCCCACAAATTTTCGATGAGGTTAAGGTCGGGGGGATTGAGTGGGCCACTCCATAACGGATAACTTCTTTTGCGCAAACCATGATTTTGACTTTTTTGACGTATGCTTTCGGTCATAATCTTGTTGGTATACCCAAACCAACGGCATTTCCTCTTCAGCATAGGGTAACATTCCCTCCTCGAGATCTTTTACATACTCGGTTGCATCCCTTATACCCCGATGGAATTAATAGGGCCGACCTCGTAATATGAAAAGCAAGCCCATATCATACATTTTTCTCCACCATGTTTCATTGTTTTTATAGCGTACCGTGGATCGTATGCTGCATTTTCGGTCTTCTCACATATTCTCCACGACCCTTGGACCCAAAAAGGACGACTTTGCTTTTACCGCTCAACAGAACATTCCTCCACTTCTCTTTTGCCTAATCTCTATGCACTTTAATAAACTCCATTCTCTTTGTCACATACATTTTCGTCGAGAATGGTACCTTGCGTGGACGTCAGGCTGGTAACTTCGCTTATAAAAGACGTCTTCGTATTGTGACATTTCTTATTTTCCTAGAGCCTATGGAAGGGTTCTGTTTTGATAACTGAACAATTTTTCTTTTAGTTCTCTCAGTAGTCATCCTCGCGTTTTCTGTTTATTTTGCCATTTTAAGGCGTTACTGACCATTTTTGCTGAGCAGCCTAGGATCTCTTGAATATTTTGGTAGGTTTTTCCCTCCAAACATAGTTATCGAATTTCTTCGGTGCAGTGTCTTGACATTGTTTATTTTTGAGCTAATATTTATTAATTTTTTATATGCTAGTATGTTACAAATACTTAAAACTTTAAACTTTAGTAAAATATTTACTTACCAAAAAATAAAAATAAAATCAATTTTTAACCTTTTTAATTATCAAATCAAAAGCACTGCTATTTTTATGAACACTCTCTATCCAGAGAGTTTGAAATAATGGGTGTTCACCAGGAAAAGTAGAATATAACTTTAAGTTAAAAGTCTCTAATATGAAAACGAAAGTCGTTAGATGTAAGTAACATGTTATTTTTTTTGTAAGAATTTCTGTTATTTAAATAATAATAAAATATACATTGATTTGTTTTCAATTTAACTATAAATATATATATAGATATATTTCACATTTGTTTTTGAAGAACTTAACGGTTAACCTTTTCTTAGTTAATTCAGTTACTGATAGTAAATGCATGCAAATATCTGGCACAAGTTAAAAGTTTTGAACAACAATTTCTTCTATCGTGATATTCTTTAGAACATGAATTAGCACATCACCACTTACAATTGCTTTTAATTTTGAATTGTTTGCAACAGTTACAAACTCATCTGTTAAAAATGTTTTGAAATTAATAAAATCTTCTTTTCGTCTTGCCATATGTGCAGATGCTCCTGAATCAATTAAACTCGGCAGCAAATGTCAGTGCCATTGTCCTTTTGTTGTTCATAAAACCTGACTTAGGTTTTTCTTCGCAATATTTCGCTATGTGCCCTTCTTTCTGACATTTAAAACATATTATCTTCTTCTTTTAGTTAGCTCCACGGGAATAGTTTCCCTTATACTTCCTTATAATACACTGTTTCCAATTTCGTTTGTATCATTTTTACTGTAGTTATCATAGTCTTGCAGTAATTTAGTTTTAACAAGATCACCAGTAATTTCCTTACCACTGCTCTCTAGTGCCATTATCATAGGTTTGAATTGTTCTTGCAAACCGCTGAGTAGTAAACTTCCAATCCATTGTTCATCGACTTTCATTCCAATTTGGTTTAACTTCTGTGCCTTATCAATAATTGTATCAACATATTCTTAAATATTTGCACAATTATCCAATTGCGTCGTTGTTTATTTTCTAAGCAAACCTAACCTAAATCTGATTTCCAATACCCTTGAAGTTTTAACACATGTTCCACAGAGAATTTCCACAATTTTGTTAATCTCTCAAAAATTAGGCCGCTTTGGATAATCCTTTGCCTTTTCCTACAACAAAGTTATTGCCAAGTGAAAGCAGCTCAAACACGAAGAGCTGTAAGCCAAGTAGAGGAACACCAATTTTCTTCTAAGGAGAATCGCGAGCACATAATGATTTCAAGGACTTATAAGTTTATGAAAACCAAATCGGAGCGGAAGCCATACAATTAGATATCTGGAACTTTTCTTAGGAATTACAATGAAAAATGATTTTCTTAATACAGAATTTTTAGAAGAAGCAATCTCAGAACAAGTAGTACCCGTGGCATGATGGTTAGTGCGTTGGACTGTCATGCAAGGGGTCTTGGGTTCAAACCCTGCCTGTGCCACCTTAATTTAAAAAAAAACTAATTTTCGCGAGTACTACCTCTTGCGAGGAATTGACAAATCCTTCAAGAGTAATTCTTGTCATAAGAAAGTGCTTTCTCAAACTAGCCATTCGGAATCGGCTTAAAACTGTAGGTCCCTTCCATCCTTGATAACAGTACTCGCACACAGGAATAGTTGAGAGTTGTAAGTCACTAGGCCCTGGTTCACAACGGACTGTTGCGCCACCCCTTTGATTTTTGAATCTCAGAACAATATCCGGTCTTTTCTCTGGCAATTGTAAGCTAAGAAGTTTTCGTAACTCTTGTTCGATTCACCAATTTTATTGTTCTATATTCTACATTGTGACCAAAAAAGCCAAATGATAAGAATTATCTCATCCTGTTAGGACCCTCACAAGCTATCGAAACGATTCATACTTCGTATGCCCAAGGAATCATTTTCAATTTAAAGTTTTTCTGCAAACTTAAGACGCACAATAGAATTGTACATTTTTTGACTTACCTTGTTTCTGGATATTGTCCGTTCATCACCGATAGAGGTGGCTCTGAAGGTGTAGCATAACACACTCCCTCAATTATGTTCCCAAACAATGCGCATTGATATTCAGTTCTGAAAATAAAATAATACAAATTAAACAAAAACTTTTTTATAAAAATGATTACACTTACAATTCTAGAAATTCTAGAGTTGAAGGATCAGCATCGAATGCAGATTTATAAAGCTTCAAATATGAGTCTTCACAACCCTTTATAGACTTTACAACTTTTCTCAACTGATTGGTGACATGACCAAATTTTTGCAAATAATCTCGTGAGTTTTGTGCTAAACTCGCTGCAATAGCCGGAGGTGGAATGATTGTTTGGGCATTTTTAGCCGTGACCACACTAAATAATGTTTGCAAGAACTGAGCTCGAAGTTGAATAAATTCCAGTTGGAATGTGAGAGGACTTGTGGCAGATGAACTTGCCCGCAAGCTAGCCAACGCTTCCCAATACAAGCTTATTGCCATGTCTAGGCGTTCTATTAGAGGAATCAATTTCAGTTGATTGTTAGTGTATTTTGGATCACACAGATTGTAGTGTTCACACATTGTGTCATATTCTAGTCCGTAATTCAGAATGCATTCAGCTTTGGCCATTTGAGATACACCGATCAGGAAGAAATGGAATTTATCCATTGATGCATACTTTGCAATTCGTAAAAAGAATCGTGCAGCTAGGAAATGTTGTCCATACCTTTTTTGGAATCATAAAAAATCTGTATTTTTGGTTATTGTTGAAAGTTTCATAAAATCATTACCTAGAAGCTGATCTTCCGATGCGATATAAAGTCCAACAATTGCTTACCGAGGCAATTCGATCGAACGTATCAAGAACCCCACTTGGTACGAAACAACCAATTAGGGATTGAAGCATCACTGCTGAGAGAATTTCAATAATTCTTGACTCATCTTTGACATCGCCATCAAGGATTGAATTTAATTTTTTCAAAATCTGTGGAAGACGTTCTGCGACTGGATTCACCACCTCACTGGGCTGATGTTCTTCATCAGTGTCCATTGCGTCTGTTTTGGGAGGCGTGAACTTACGAAGTTGGAATTTCGAAGATAAGGCAGCTAATGTTTCGCATAAGAGTTCCGAATGCTTTTTCGGATATGCTGTAAAAATTAGAGTGTGTTAAACAAAATTAGGTGTCACAAGAAAAAAGTGTAAAAACATAAACATTAAAAAATCTACAAAATTCTGGTACTCAGCCTCAAGAAGCTTCTAACTAAATCTTGAGTGGACACTTTTCTTTCCATTTGTTATACACTGAAGTCATAGAAACAATTAATATGATATGGAACCATAAAAAAACATATCCAGGCTTATTGCAACATGTTCCGGTAAATGGCTTTCTTCGTTGTATATTGACAAGAGGATTAAAATAAGTTCCAGCGCAGAGATGGGAGTTAAACTCAAGTTTTGGGCTCATATTGGTTTTAAAGATTGAAGTCAGAACAGTAGGCGAGACGAATTTCTTGTATCGTCTGAGAAACCCAAAATATATTTGTGGCATTTTGGTAACATCACGAATGTGTTCGTTTCACAAGATCAAGGGTGGTGGTGCACATACCGAGAATATCAATATGTTCAGTTTCATTGATGCAAATAATACCCATGAAAAACTGGGGAGTATCTTGCCATAACGATACAAGACAGCATTGGGTTTTTGGAAGCATTAAATTCTACTTGATTTCTACTAGATCTACGGAATTTAATGAAGCTAATTTTCGATAAGAGAACCTGATTTCAAGCTTTATCAAATGCTTTTGAAATGTCATGTGCAACAATCTCTCAAGAGCGATGTAAAGATTTGCTCGACTTTTCGGTGAGATGATCCATGAGATCACCAGTGACACAATTGCTGCGAAAGCCATATTGTCGGTCATTAAGAAGCTAACGATCTTCGATATATTTGTTGAGCTGATAATTAATAAGTGTTTCCATTACCTTGGAAAAAGAGATATAGACATGTCCAAAAAGTCTCCGCATAGCTGGAATGTTTTGAAGTTTTTCTTAAAATATCGAATTTAAGCTATCAAAACTTTTTGTAAACTATCAGAAATAAAAGAAATTATATCAACAAATATTTTTTTTAAACTTAAAATAACAGAAATTCACAGAACAAAAAGAAAAAATCAGGAACAAATAAATTTCCGTAGTCGTTTTTGATTACTTTTTGTTGAAAAAAAAAACTTAATAAAAATCACTTTACTTAAGGAAAAAAATAGCTTAATTTTTAGCAGGGCTTTCTTGATAACATCCTCCAATCTGTTTCTCATCAAAAGGACAAGCTTGGGGTCGTATCTGGAAAAATGTTGTTTCATTCGTCAAGTAGGATCGTTTTGAGGTCATTCTTGTTGGCGATTGTATGCTGACGAATCTTTTTTTCTAGATGATCCACAGGTGCTCAATAGGATTGAGATCTGGAAACTAAGCGGAGTGTTTCACTTGCGTACTAACATTGGACATCAAGCGTTCCTTTACCACCTTGGCCGTATGTTTAGGATCATTGTCCTGTTGAAAAGTAAAGTTGCTGCTAAGACCAAATTTTTGGGCACTTGAATGCAAATATAAGCTGATCCCAAAACGTATTTTCTTTCTCTAGGTGTGGGACTTCATACTCCAGCCTAGCTTTTTCATTAGCCTTTCGAATGAATGGCTTTTTCCAGCACACTCTACCATTAAAACCATTTCTGATTAAAAGGTTTCTAATTGTTTGGGGTGTGGGGTGGGTGGGTTATTTCCAATGCCATCTAAAGTTCTTTTTCACGGGTACTGCCTCTTGCGAGGAATTGGCAAATTCTCCAAGAGTAATTCTTGTCATGAAAAGTGCTTTCTCAAATTAGCCGTTCGTATTCGGCTTTTAACTGTAGGTCCCGTCCATCTCCATCCCTGACAACAGTACGCGCACACAGGAATGGTTGAGAATTGTAAGTAACTAGGCCCTAGTTTTCAACGGACTTTTGCGCCACCCAATTTATTTATTTTGGGGTGAGACATCATTTTCATTACTAGTTTTTAACTTTCCTGCGAAAGTTAGGGAACTTTGCTTGGGATCCTCTGCTATACTCCTCAATAATCTTCTCTCCATAGGAGGATCAATCTTTTTTGGACGGCCTGATCTTGGTTGGTTTACGATTGTTTTCGTTTTTTATAATTGTCCAATACATTGGATTGAAGACCGTAGTCTTTTGATTTTTTTTGTTGGAAATTTCATCCAACGGCATTTGTTTATATTTAGTTGCCATTTTCAATTCTTTGAGTGAAAAGGAAGTTTTTTAACTGAAATATTATTATTATTATTTAAAAACTTACCAAAAAAAAACAAAAAAAAAGTGATCAAGAACCTTTTAACGCCAATTATAACATGATAATAAGATCTGTAAGGAAACCTTTTTGTTGTTGTTTTGCATTATAAAATTTATAACGGTATCCTTTATTCATATGAATTCTTTTAATTTTGTTTAGAGGGGTATACGATGGACGATGGTAAAGTACCCGTGGCATGATGGTTAGTGCGTTAGACTTCCCAGAGGTAACCATCTTTTTAATTTGATGAATCTTTACAGCGTTGAATATGGTGTCGACCTGCTGGCTACTGAAAAGCCATCGTATCCAAGAAGTGGCTCCTTTCTGGATCTTTTGCTGTACGACACCAGACTGACAGTTACAGACAAAGTGGGTAATCACCCTCGAAACTGCTTACAGACAGTCGAGTACGACAGTGATCACTGCGGACTGGCTGCTGTAATGCAGATTCCGAACGAACACGTGGAATTGGAAGAATACGTTGCAACGCACTCTTACAATTACAGTAAGATGCGTTGGCCTCGTTTCACCAACGCCTTAGCGAGAGAACTTCGTTCGAGTGACATAGCCCCACCAAACAACAGAAACTTGACAAATACAGAAATTGACCAACACTTACAACAGATGGACGAAATAATAAAACGAACGATGGAACGGACAATACCAAAGTACAAAGAACGGGACCAAATGGACGCATACAGAAACGCGACTATTGACGCACTGCGAAGGCACAAGAGTGGCTTACTGACAAGACTCAAAAACTTTTAAAGACGACTTACAGACCCACACGACTTGGAGGTTAGGACACTGAAGTCGTCAATAAAAAATGTCAATCTGTTGATTAAGGAGAACTACAGGTTATCAATTAAAAAGTACTGGGACCGCAAGATTCGGTCAGTTAATTCAAGTGACCCTAGTATGTTCCCTAAAATCAACAAAATATTCAGGAAAAAGAACGACAATGACCTTCCCACTCAGCGCAAATAGATCCAGAAGAAGCCATCTTTGAATATGACTTTTACATAATTGAAGATCCGAAGGAAAAAGTGGAGGCGGTTGGAGCTGCTTTCCAGCAAGTGTACAAGGTGAATGTTAGCATTCGCCCCAACCACGACGTGGAAAACAGAGCCCTACTTAATCACTTTTACCTCCGTAATGATATCACACATTGGCGATCTGAGAACCGCGGTTTCATGCGGTTCAATGACGATTCCTTGGCAAATGCCATAATCGCCGAGCAAACGGGACCAAGTCCCTTGTTAGTGACGAAGGTTGAGCTTCAGCTCATCTTCAATTCAATAAAAAACAAAAAGTCAGCAGGTGTCGATGGTATATCCAACGTTGTACTAAGACATTTACCGATTGAAGCAATTGACATTTACACCACGCTCTTCAATAATGCACTGAATAATGCATATTATCCAAGGCATTGGAAGACCGCTGTGGTTCATCCTCTCCCGAAAAAGGGAAAGGACAACTCCAACCCGTCAAATCTTCGGTCGATAAGTCTTCTTCCGAGCATCAGCAAAGTTTTCGAAAAAAATCATTAATAGGGCTCTGACTAAGTGGGCTGCGGACAACAAAATAATTCCGGATAATCAGTTCGGGTTCAAGGCGGGTCATGACACAATTCATGCTGCGTCTAAACTCGTTTCTGATATCCAATGGAATAAATCAAAACAACAATGCACAGGTGCTGTCCTGGTTGATTTGGAAAAGGCCTTTGACACCGTATGGTTAAAGGGTCTTTACCTAAAACTGAGCAGGCTTGGCATTAGCAAGCCATTGTTGTATATACTTTATGATATGCTTAACGGTAGAAAGTTTGTTGTCAAAAGTGGCAATGTAACTTCTAATACAACATTCTCAATTAAAAATGGTCTTCAACAGGGAGCGGTGAATTCGCCGATTCTCTTCAGCATTTACACCAGCGATCTGATAGGTAGTCTTACAAAGGCAATTGCTTACGCCGACGATCTAATTGCGTTCAGAACGGCCCGAAAGGTTGAAGTTATTAGAATTCTCTTGCAGCGTGATTTCGACAAGATTCAGCGATATTGCGTCGACTGGAAACTGAAAATAAATGTACAGAAGTCGGAGACAATTCTGTTCCGGACTCCGTTGGCTGGGGCCACGAGGGATACGTGCAAGAATTGGCGCAAGATGGTCGTCGTTGATCTTCACGGGCAGCCATTAGCGAGCAAAAGTGTAGTGAAGTACCTCGGTATCTGGTTAGATCAGTATTTATATTTCGACAGACATATAAATGCTGCTCTGACCAGGGCCAGAGGAGCCTTCGCTCTGACGAAACGGCTGTTTTTTAGCAGTCGGCTTGACCCCAGAGTGAAGGTAATTTGCTACATGGCCCTCATACGGCCAATGATCGTTTATGGTTGTCCTGTGTGGTTCAGCGTTGCCCCTTCCCAGATGGAGAAGTTTCGGGTGTTCGAGCGGCAGTGTTTACGACGCTGTACCGGCTTATATCGAACAGCCGAATCTTCTTATGTGCATTACTATTCCAACGAGGTCCTATACAACGGGGCTCGAATCAACAGAATTGACAATTTCGTGATAAAACTCGTTCGAAGTCACATTGCAAGAGCTATGTCTTCGACCAACAATTTAATTTTCGGGGCGTTCTATCCGAACGACGAGTATTTAGAGAGTGCACGCTTGAGCGGCTTCATTCCACCAGAGGCATTCCTCTATTTAGACAAATGTGGTCTGATACAGGATAGATTGGCAGTTCCGTTAATCTACCACGTCAGACGAAGAACCGTGGATAGGCGACTCCTGTACAATCGGGACGTCATGGCACAAGGCGGAGCAGAGCTCCTTCGGTTCAGTAGGGCTGTGTCTGAACGGGACCGAACTGATAGGGTGAAGCAGGAGAACCAGTTTTGGTGGCTTCAATCGTCACTTGATAATGGGTAGTCGGGATGGGGTTTTAAGCCTTGGCCGGCTTACATACTTATTTATAGTTTTATGGTTTACTTTTAAGTAGAATAGGCATGGTGGCACACAAAAAAAAACACAAAAAAAATTAAAATTAAAAAAAAAAAAACAAACAAAACAAAAAAAAAACAAAAAAAACGTGGAATATAAAAAAATTAAAAAAAAAATAAAAATTGAAAAAAAAAACATAAAAAAAAGACAATAAACTATAAAAACAAAAAACGTTAGATTTGCTGCTGTGGTTGTTCTAGTTTTAAGTAGTTTGTAGGTAGAATAGGTAGTTTAAGTTAGCTTTAAGTTTTATATTAAGGACCTTATTTTAAGTAGTTTTTAAGGAAAAATAAAAAAGGACCTTGATATTAGTTTTTTCTCATAATTTTCTAATAAATACAAAATAAATAAAATTTAAATTGAAGTAAAATAGATCTCAGGCCCGAAAGGCATTAGTAGTTAGTGTTATAGTTTAACTTAGAGTGTCCGTATGGGACCATTAAGTTAGTTGTAAGTTATGGATAATTAGGCTAGTGTGTATGGGCTTGTATGCGAACCGCTCGATGTTGGCGAAAATTTTCGATTTTTGTCATGTTCGTCGTATATTTCTCATATGAATGTTGTCGAGTGAACATCGCGGAAGATGGCAACGGTAAGTCACATTTGTATAGAGAAGTTTTTAGAATTGCTGCAGAATGAGGTTGCTATCTAGAATACGAAAAGCGAAAAATATAAAAATAAAATTAAGAAAAACAAAGCTTGGGAAAACCTGCTACAAAAATATAAGGATGTTGACGAAATTGCCACTTTGGACACTGTAAAAAAAATATAACGCTCTTAGATCCTCGCACAGAAGGCAGCTAAGCAAAATAAAGAAAAGTGAAAAATCGGGAGCAAGTCCCTAAGAAGTATACGTGCCAAATTTATGGTACTTCAATAACATGGATTTTTTTCAAGAAACTCAACTTCATGGTATCAACACTTACGATGAGACAGAAAAGGTAGCAGTGGCGAGGAAATAAAGTTGCAGATAACCTTTCATCAGGCGTTATGGCATCTCTCATAACAGTATCTTTTTTAATTATTAAAGGTGAAACTTTGTAAAGAAGCTCTCTATACGTTTTGGCTTTCATTCACAAAAAAATGTTTAAATCTTCGTGTGATTTTACCTCCAGTTCTCTCAATAAATTAACATGAGAACGAATACAACGTTTTTGAAGCCAGTCTTTCATCCACAACCTTTTATTGTTTTTTGTTTTATTTTTATTTTTTTTTCACATAAATAAATTGCCATAAGGGCAACTACTTGCGCTTCTTTTTGAGACATCCTTCTCTCTTGAACAATCGTCCCGAAATGAATATAAATGTTCGTCCTTGTGTTCGTCGTGTTTAAAAACAAATGTTCGATTCGATTCACCTCTTTCAGTGGGATCGGATCGAGTAATCCTATTTCGATGCGATCCAGGTCTATACGGCGCTAAATCCTGATTCAATTCGGATTCAATTCTCCTTGTAAACGCGGTATATGCCTAGCTTAACGAGAGAACCAACTTCGACGGTTGCTCTCTTTTTGCCTACAAGCTGCGATTTGCACATAAACGTATAACTCCATATACAAAATGTGGGAGAACGAATACTTATGCAATTCTTATGATTAGTTTTTTCTCTCTGGTTGTATTGCTACCTTTGAAGAACACAACGAAGCAACGAATATAAGCTTTCTCTATAGAGCTAAAAAATGGAGTGTCATTGCATTGGCAAAGAGCGAAGGAAGAACAATTCCTCATGTTTTTTTTACAAATGACAAAAATTGTTACTGCCTTTGGTGTCCTCTAACTCTAATAACATCTTTGTAGCTTGAATTAAATCGTGCGTTTTCTTTTGCTTTGATACTTTAAATCCCGTTCGGGATAAAGTTCTCAATCCTAAAAGAATCTAACTTGTGAACATATCAGCACATAATTCTGTACTTGTTAGGGTCTGGAGTAAGGCACAAGTCAAGTAAAGTTTACCGCTCGATCATTGAATTGGTATTGATATATGATATTCAATACTCGTCAGTACTAGTGTTATGCCTTAACAGTAAATTTGTTTCCAATATTCTACAGATGAACGACTTAACAATGTTAAGAAGCTCTTGTATATACATTTTGACTGCCTCTAAACCAGATCATAAGGATGCGGACTATAGAATGGTTATGGCAAAGAGATCACAAAATTACTTTGTTGAACACCAGAACCTGATGTTTTTTGAAGACCTGCATCCAATCATATTACTGGACAAGTCTCTTTTTTACACACCATCAAAATTTGTAGTTTGTGATATTATGGTCCAACTCCACATAAAGTTGTTCGAGTCAGATTGTGGCGATGAATTTATGACCTCAATTTCTATCTACTTATGTCTATTTGCCTACTGCACTAATATTCTATCTTTTATTCTTTTTCAATAGAAAGATGCTTGAAACTTACTTATTTCGTCACTCAATAAGTCACCGATCATTTCAATAAAGTCCTCTCCAAATTCGTTGTTTGCCTCTGATATTTTTACTCCACAAATAAGGTACTTCTTAAGCTCCTTGGTATGATTTTCATTGCCAACTGAAGAAAATATGAGACTTTCCAGATGTATGTTAATAAGTTCCATAATCACATCTGGGGGTGGTGTTGAATTTGCATGACTACAAAAGCAGTATTCTTTTAATTCAACTCTACAAATTTTTTAAACAAAGGTACTGTCACTTACCAATAGATTACCAATCCTTTGAGGATAGCCAGTGCCTGACTTGCTGCTGTATGATTTTCCAAATTCAAGCACGACGAACACAATTCAATTATCAAACTTTGCTCCTCGTTGAGCAGCGCATGACACGTCAATGGGCATTCGGTGAGAGTAAGAACTACAGTAAGAACCAATGCCTGTTCGGTGCCCTCAACACAAGTTTTAGCTTTGGTTATGAGATTTTTAAGTGATCCCTTGGGCCAAGAGTGTGCGCTTTTTTGAGTTGCCAAAGTTGTCAAGGACTTCAATACTTGACATCGTACTTTTTTGCGAGGATCTTGCAGATAGGTGAGGAGTAAATCTACTTGATCGGGAATTCCAATTAGAGTCTGACTCGAGAGCTTGGTTAGGGAGTCCAGAATAGCAATGACAAAACTCTCAGCAGGATATTTGGGAAGAAGATTCAAGCATAAGTCCTTTACCATGGCTGCAGTGTTGGCATCGTGATGCATGTGCCGAAGAACAGGAATCAATTGAAGTTTCATGCTGACTGGGGTTTGGAGAGATTCAATCATTGTTGCGATCTTCGAGCACATACTTATAGCAAAGGATCTAGTAATAAATTCACAATAAATTAGGTTCTTTTGTTTGCCATGAATGAAATTCGAAATGTGTGTATTTACTTCGATTGCGCAGCAAACTGTCCGCTTGCATAGATTGCAGCTTCTACTTCAACAGTATCATGGCTATCCAAAGCCCTACGAATAGAGTGATGGACCTGCTGCTTTTCGGGTATTACTCTCGATACAGCGCCCAAGGTCCTAAGGTAATAGACAGATGATAAGCGTAAAAATTAACTTTATAAAAATGGAAAGAGTGTGTATTCCTTACCGAAGCGTTAGTGCTCTTGCAACTGGATCATTTGAATGTGTAACCATGAAAATTCTCTTTACAAATCCATCAATGTTTAAGATTTTATCTAAATGATTCTCACTTTGCTGACAAACTTTTAGGACCCAAAAACGAAGAAGGTTGGATCTAAGCGAAAACACATTAAAATAGCAAAATATATATCGAGAGTGCATACATTTTAAGACTTCTTCAATCTACTTACCCACTCCAAAAGAATTCAGCCAACTTCAAGAATGATGAATTAATCAAAATGGGAAATGGATATTTTTCAAACAGTCGAGGGAATCTTACAATAGCCTCACACTGAACACCTATTTTTGTTGATCGTAAGCCTTGGAGGAAGTTGTTAAAATTAAAAAACAGAGTTTTAGTGGAAATTTGATTATTTACCTTTATCAAGTTCTGTAAGAACTGAGTTTGCATCTTGCTCGCTTTCATTGAGGAAATTTTCATTGAACATATGAACACGAATACCCGATAATGAAGACATCTTATAGTTCTTATATTTAAACTGAGTTATAAATTAATTTGAATTTGTTTATTGAAAAATAGGGAATAAAAACAAATGCAAATAATTCAAAACAAATTGCTGCTGGCGCTGGGGCCGGCTATGACAGCTACATATGTCAAACATCGAAAATTTTGAAAGGGTACGTTCAAAGAATATGTACAAATTAAATTGAATAACTTAACAGGGTGATAAATAGCATTCATTTATAGTAAAATTTACTTAGAATTTTGTGTCTCTAAAACGTTTATAACATAAGCCATATAAATGAAGAATAAAAATGTAAAAGAAATAAACATTGTGCAAAATTAATAACTCCTGTTTGGAAACTTAAGATTTACATCAAATTCCCCAGAGATCGTTTTTTTCGTTGGGTTTTGACAGCAAATTATGATAATTTGTAGACACACGTACGAATTATCTTGTTTAAATGCTTCTGTCAAAATTATTATTATTTTTAAATTGTTTGTATTGTGTCTCATTTAGGTCATCTTCAACAACTGCAACAAGTTTCGTCATATTTTCCATGGAAATCCTATATTTATTTCTGAAATCTTCGCTTAGCACTTGCACTGGATCATATTTATTTTTTTATATTTTTCTTTTTCTGTTAGTTGATGGCTGATTGTCTAATAATTTGAAGTGGTTTAAGAACTCGAAAAATCTAGCACACATTATTATAACTAAATAAATCAAATAAGCAATCTTCACTAATTTTTGTTTTATATCAGAATGAATATGACACATTTGGATCTTATTACTTCGCTAAACCACCTTCTTCCGTGGTTTAAATTAGTAAATGTCACTTAGTACGAATTTTCTTTTATTCATAACATTTTGACCTTAGTCTATGGAATAAGACCTAACCCATTGCTATTCCACGTTTATTAATTTGGCTGTAAGAGATCAAGGAACACCAACCTCAAAAAATATACTAGAAAGCAATTTATTTAAAAGAACTTATAATTTGATACATTATGGCATTATGGCAAATTTAAAGACTCCGAAAGTTCGACAGTGGATTTATACTATTCTGTACTTTCAAATAAGCACACTTATGAAGATTGAAAATATGGAAATCACATAGTTGTATAGAGATATTTAAAAAATTCAGAGATATTCATAAATAAAGATAATATATAATGTAATAATGAAGATCTAAAGACAAAAACGATCATCATTCTTTTACACATTCGGTTTTTGGCATAATCTATCCTACTCTATTTTTTCATAATTGCTGATGATAATACATGTAAATCTTCTATTGCTCCAAAGACAAACATCTTTGGGTTTTCTACATGCACTTTGGCACATCCTATAATTTGAATTTATGAAGATTTCTGAATTGCTGATCTGTCGTTATGTTATTTCAATTTTTTGCATAACTTTTTTGTGAAAAAAATGTCCACCAAAAAGGAAAATGTAAATATGAGCCTAGAGTAATGCTACGATCAAAAATCGATGATCAATGAAAATAAATGAAAGGTGGTTTAATTTTAACAAAATTTTGATTTTGAATAAAACACAATTTACTAAGGAAATTATTGTAATTTATTTTTATTATGGCAATATTGGTATGCTCCAATTATTTATGGAATAAAATGTAAGCCAAATGGCCACCGTGACCTCGCCGATGGTCAATATGGTTCTATGCCGTTAAAGGGCCGAATTATCTCAACCTTCAGCTCTTGGATTGTCATCGTATACCTTTTCTTAAAAAAAAAAAACAAAGATAAAAGTCTAACTTTGTCAAATTACATGATCACGCCACCACGTTAGATAACATGGCCATTGAATTTGTAGCGCAAAAGAACGCTTGTTTCTTCAGTTTTGTGGCAAGTGGTACCGTTCTGTAGAAACCACATATTGTCTACATCCATATCTTCCAATTTGGGCCATAAAAAGACTATTACCGTCTTACAATAGCAAACACCATTTAAAGTAACTGCTTGACCGGCCTTATTTTGGAAAAAAAATACGGCCTGATGATGCCAAATTGGTATTTTGACAATCATTCTTGGATTTATTCATTTAAAAACCCAAATTCCGCAATTCTGCTTATTGAAGAATTCATTGAAGTGAAAATGTGGCTCATTTGAAGAGGATTATCTTCGAAAATTGATAATCCACTGTTACCACAATTCTGACAGTTAATGCGCTTGCAATGTTAAAGGGGCTTAAGTTCTTAAGTGAATTGCACTCTGTTATCGAGTAAATGAAAGTTTGTATGAATAATATTATCAACAACGAGCGTGAGAGGTGGAATTGTATGGCAGGACGATGAGTTGAGGTGGACGAATCTTCAGCCACACTATCACCAACAGCAGTAATATTTTCTACAGTACGAGCTGTATGTAGTATGAGCATGCACTGGTGTTTTCACATCTTATACAGACTTGATTTGCTCAAATTTGTGCACGATTTTTCCTAATATTCGCACATTCGGATAAATTCAGAAAATTAATTTTAGAATTTAAAGTGACGTTTTATAGCAAAAATAAAATCAAACCCAATACAAAAATATTATAGCAAAAGAATTTATAATTTTCTGATGTTTCCGTAATTATTTCTTGGGGGTACTTATAAAAACCTTTGGAGAAAGATTCTAGTTTTATACTAAATGGAAATGTATTGTTTTAATACCCTTTATGAGAAATACATACGCTCAATGCAATTGAAAAACTTTTTTAAACGAAAAGATTGTACTCTGTATTCTTTTATTTTCTCATTTTTATACTTTTTACAAAAAAAATTAATTTTTTATTGAAACTTGAAAGGTAATCAAGAATTTGTTTCCCAATGAGCTTTAATTTTAAATAGTTTAGTATTTGGACAGCTATCAATTTTACATTGCAAATTTAAAATGGTAATATAAACGGCAAGTGCTTCAATAACTCATTAAAATTGTTTAAAACAATTGAAATCTTGCACGAAAAGTTTGCTGACATTGTCATTTCTCAGAAAAGTGATAAAAATAGATTAAAAACTCAATTAGTCTAACTGAATGATCGTACTTTATGAACATACATTTCTTGACGCACGTGTATAGAGATGACATTTCATCTGTCACTCATCCATATGTCACTTTTTTCTTCTTCGCCCTTCGAGTTTATTTTCAATTGAAAAATGTTTATAATTCAACACGTTTTTATAATTTTATCAATTGTTTAATATTTAATATTTTTAACATAATGCAAAATAAAAAATCAGCTAAACCTTTTCAAAAAGGTAAAAACTTCAAAAAGTATCAAAACAAATCACAAAGTGCCGCCAAACCGAAAGACGATGAAGAGATCGAACGTATTCAAGCACAAATAGATTCCATAGATCCGAGTAAAGTTAAGCATTTTAGTGATTTCCCACTCTCGTGGAAGACCCAGAAAGGTATTCGAGAATCAAACTACAAAGTACCCACAGAAATTCAACGTCAAAGCATTGGCTATGCCCTGCAAGGTAGAGATATTCTGGGTGCTGCTCAAACAGGTAGTGGCAAGACCCTGGCATTCCTGATACCGGTATGTAAGAGGAAACAAGTCTCATATGCAAAGAACTAATTAAATCTTCTAGGTAATTGAGAACTTATTTATGAAGAAATGGACTCGCTTAGATGGCATCGGAGCTATAATCATTTCCCCAACTCGAGAGTTGGCATACCAAATCTTTGAGACGCTAAAGAAGATCGGAGCGCATCATGATTTCTCCGCAGGTTTGATAATTGGTGGCAAAAATTTAAAGTTCGAAAAGAAACGAATGGACCAGTGTAACATCATCATTTGCACTCCTGGACGCTTGTTGCAGCATATGGACGAAAATCCACTCTTCGACGCTTCCACAATGCAAGTTTTAGTTCTCGATGAAGCCGATCGTTGCTTGGATATGGGATTTGAGCAGACAATGAACGGTATCATCGAAAATCTTCCCCCAGAACGACAGACACTTCTCTTTTCCGCAACACAAACTAAATCGGTCAAGGATTTGGCCAGGCTAAGTCTAGACAATGCCGTCTATGTTGCTCCAACCGAACAACAAACTGTCACCCCGGACAATCTGAAACAAAGCTATGTAGTGGTGAATCTTGAAGACAAAATCACAATGCTTTGGTCATTTATCAAGAGTCACTTAAAGCAGAAATGCATTGTGTTCCTTTCCAGCTGCAAACAGGTCAAATACATTTACGAAATGTTCTGCAAACTTCGACCGGGTACAAGTCTCCTTGCTCTGTACGGTACTCTTCATCAGGACCGCAGAGTGGCGATCTATCAAGAATTCTGCCGCAAGAGTAATGTGGTATTGTTTGCCACCGATATCGCCTCTCGGGGTCTGGACTTTCCCACCGTCAATTGGGTAATTCAATTGGATTGCCCCGAAGATGTGACCCAGTACATCCATAGGGCTGGTAGGACAGCACGTCACAAGGCGCGTGGTGAAAGTCTACTCGTGCTGCTCCCTAGCGAAGAAGAAGGAATGGTTGCTGAATTGAAAGACTCAAAAATTAACATCGACCAAATCCACATTGATCCGCGGAAGCTTTTCTCTCCCAAGGGCAAGATGGAAGGATTCCTGGCTCAAAATAAAGAACTGAAAGAGACAGCTCAGCGCGCCTTCGTATCGTACATAAAGTCCGTTTTCCTGATGAAGAATAAGAAAATCTTCAACGTCAGTAAGTTGAATACCGACGACTATGCCAAATCTCTGGGACTTGTGGTTGTTCCGAGGGTTCGATTCCTGGAGCGATTTAAGAAACGACAAGCAGCAGCCCAAAAGACAAACAAAGATGATGGCAGTAGTGAAGAGTCTTCCAGCGACGAAGATGAAGACGACCACGAAGGAACTTCCAAAGTCTCGAAAAAGGATGACGATGTCAATTTCAATCTACCCCACTCCGACGACAGTGACAATTCTGAAGCCGAAGAGGAACTGTTCAAGATCAAACGAAGGGATCATGAAATTGAAGTTGATGGTGATTCTAAAATCGATGATGCGGCGGCCAAAGCTGAACTCACTGCTGCTAGAAAGGCGAAAGTTCTAACAAAAGCAGCTCAAGCCAAACGAGTGCTCAAAAAACGAATTCAAGCCAATACAAAGGTCGAGTTCAACGAGGATGGCACCGAGGTTCTCGACACAAGAAAACAACTGCAATCCGACCTCGCTCGGGACTACATCAACCAAGACGAGGGAGGAATTGACATTGAAACAGCAAAGAAGGTTCTGCGGGAAGAGGACAAATTTGATAAGCAACGTTTCAAGGAGATCGTCAAAGCCAAACACAAAGTTCAAAAGAAGAAATCAAAATCGAAGAAAACCGACGACGTTGATGAAGATGACGAAGCCGACGACTTTGGTAGTGATGCAGATGCCGACGATCAACAAAGTATCGATTTGTCTTGGTTGCCAGATCCAAAGAAGGTCTACAATGTGGTTAATAGTGACTCTGACAGCAGTGACGATAATGAAGACCAAAACGCAGACGTTAGCGAAAGTGAGAGTTTGGTCCATCGACCACCAAAGAGATTATACGAAAAGAAGAAGAAATCTAGAAATTCAACAGAGTCAGACAATATCGCGTCTGCGTCAGATGACAATGACGATGATGGAGAAGAGGAACAACCACGAAAAAAGAAGGCGAAACAAATTGCAGATAAATTATCATTAAATGAAGCTGAAATTATTGCAATGCAATTGTTGGGCAAATAAAAGAAGTTCTATTTTTGTTTTACAAACGAAAGCCATAATTGTGCGTTTCTTTGTGTCTTTTTTCTTCTTCTCATAACTTTAACGTAGATAAATATTTACAATATATTTAAAAAACTGAAAATTAAAAAATAGGTTAAAACTGTTTGTTTCGTAACTTAAGGCAAAAAATTGTTATTGGTTTTTTTTTTAAAGTGTGATGATTACGCTGCTTGTTGGATTTTTTGTTCGAGTTTTATCCAATCACGGGGATTTTTTAGAACTTCAACGAGTTGACCTTCAGGAGATGAAGGTGATGGGTTGTGCATGTATTCCCAACGCTAAAAAAGAATGGAAAACAAATTGAATTTGAATATTATCTTTAAAATTGATATTAATAAAACTTACCGCTGTTAATGGCAGCGACATAAGTATACTCTCGTATCGAGCTCCAGGAGTGTACAGGCCGAATTTGGTACCACGATCATAGATCAAGTTGAATTCCACATACCGTCCACGACGCAACAATTGCCATTCACGTTCCCTATCTCCGTATGCATCGTTTTTATGTTTTCGTACTAAAAAAAGAACAAAAATAGTTAAGCAAGGATTGAGACTAAGATGGCTTTAAGAATAATACCAAGTGGAAGATAAGATGGAATAACAGAATGAGCACATGATGAAATAAATTTAAAAGCCTCCTCTTGACTGGGAGTGTCGATGTCATCGAAGAATATTCCACCGATTCCTCGGCATTCGTTGCGATGCGTCACTCGGAAGTAATCATCGCACCATTTTTTGAACTTGGGATAATATTCGATATTGTGTTGATCACATGAATCTTTAAGAGTCTGATGGAAGTGAACTGCATCATCTTGATCCAAGTAATATGGTGTCAAATCAGTTCCTAGGAAGAAGAATTTAGTCGAATAAATTAGTACATTAGTAAACTATTAGATCGTTCATTCATGCTTTACCTCCACCAAACCACCACTGTTTCTCTCCATCGTTGTTTTCCACTTCAAAATATCTATAGTTGAAGTGAATTGTAGGGATCATAGGATTACGTGGATGTATGACAGCACTAACACCGGCGGCAAAGAATGGCAAGTGTCCCTCGCCAAGATTCTTTCCTCGGGATCGCATTTGTTGAACAGCACCAGGTGGCAGTTGTCCAGTTACCACGGAAATATTAACTCCAGCCTTTTCGAAGATATCACCATCTTGCAGAACACAAGTTATACCACCACCACCTTCTTTACGCTGCCACCGATCGACTTTGAATTTCTGACCAAAGTTTTCTTCGTTTTCCAAAGCCTTACAGAAATCAGCTTGAATTTTTAATATTAGCAATTCTACTTTGATTCTCATGTCGTTTTCTTTTTTGAGAAGTTCATCTTTGTCTGTAATTGGATCGGCCATAAATTGAGAGGTGCTTAGTTTTCGTTTAGCTTCGGTTTGGGCAGAAGTTAAGGACATGAAAGTTGCTACCCCAGATCCAACGATAAAGGCATGAACGTGTCTTGAAAGAGAAAAAGGTACACATTTTGTTTTCATTTTATGATAATACGAATATTTTTTTGTAAAATGTTGCCCTTGGAAAATCCAGCCACGTTAACCCTAAAGACCTAAGACCTATCAGCTTATCATCATTCCTTCTCAAAACTTTTGAACGTTTGATCGATATCCACTTAAGGACAAGTATTGATAAGTCCCTCCTTTTAAAGGCTCAACACGCCTACAAAAAAGGGAAATCAGTTGAAACGGCTCTACACACCTTAGTTGCCTTCTTAGATATACAAGGTGCATTTAACAATGTCGACACATCTGCAATTGCACGTTTATTGACATCTCTGAAGGTAGATAAGTCGATCAGCGAATTGATTAATCAGATGCTGACAAGCAGGATTATCAATTCAAAACTGGGCGATTTTACTGCACAAAGGGGTGTCAGCAGAGGTACGCGACAAGGTGGTGTCCTATACCCTATCCTATGGAACTTATTAATAAATGAATTACTAATTACTCTAGAAAGAGAGGGATACAGATTGTTTGCTTATGCGGACGATGTTGATATTGCAGTAAGGGGCAAACATACCAATATACTAAAAGAACTCTTACAAAACGCTTTAAATAAGCTCATCAGATGGTCAAATCGGAGTGGATTAGGCGTTAACCCACAATAGCCCGACCTTGTCCTCTTCACAAGGAAATACAAAATCCCACTCATTGACTCTCCCCTCATAAACGGTGTACCACTAAAATTCTCTGAGCAAGCAAAATACTTGGGTCTCATTTTGGATAAGAAATTAAGTTGAAAACCTAATATTCAAGAGAGAATAAACAAGGCCACAGTAGCCATGTTCTCCTGTAAAAAGGCCATTGGTAAGAAATGGGGCCTACCGCCCGAATTACACACTGGCTATATATCTCGGTCATAAGGCCGATCCTTACCTCTAGAGTAGCGGTATGGTGGAAGGCGCTAAATATAGCGACAAATCGCGATAAACTCAGCAAAGTCCAACGAACAGCCTGCCTGTGTATGGGAAGAGCACTTAGCTCTACCCCCTCCGCCTCACTTCATGTCCTGTTCCATCTAATACGGATGGACATTTTAAGCAAGCAAACGGCTGCCATACGCCTCCTCTCTGTGGATCAATAATGGAATTGGCCACACTACTATTTTGAACTCGTTCAGAACTATAAACAGTAATATTGACTACACCATACCCCATCCTCAGTTTAATAACAATAGCTTCAAAGTGACTATACCTCCCAGGTCTTCTTGGGAGAAAACATCATTTTTGAACGATGATCCTATAAACTTTTATACAGCCGGATCAAATACGGAAGATGGGGTTGGTGGAGGCGTATACTCAGATAGACTAAACTTAAGTCTCTCCTTTCGTCTACCCGATCATTGTAGCGTGTTCCAAGCTGAAATCTTAGCTATAAAAGAAGTCCTATCATGGATTAGAGAAAACGTTATTTCAACTAATGATATACGCATCTTTTCGGATAGCCAAGCTGCATTAAAGTCCCTAGAATATGTCTCCACTAACTAACTAACAGCCCTAAATTGTCGATCATCTCTTACGGAGATGGCTACACAGTTCAACATTCACCTTCTCTGGGTGCCGGGCCATAGAGACATTCCAGGAAATTGCAAAGCTGACGAACTTGCAAAAAGCGAAACAACTTTACCTCTGCTGGCTCACAATGCTAGCATAGGTATCACCTTAGAGAAA
This sequence comes from Eupeodes corollae, assembly GCF_945859685.1. Classification (NCBI taxonomy): domain Eukaryota; kingdom Metazoa; phylum Arthropoda; class Insecta; order Diptera; family Syrphidae; genus Eupeodes; species Eupeodes corollae. The sequence continues at coordinate 45,567,118 of NC_079148.1, forward strand.
ACAAACTTCAGGTGGAATAACACCACAACCTGTTTAGCGACTAAACTAATTTGGCCTATCTTATCGCCAGGCACTCAAAACAATTAATCTCTCTGAGTAGATTGCACATTAGCTACGTTATTGGTGTCCTGACTGGGAACTGCTTGATATTAAGGCATGCTATTCGACTTGGAGCCCCTGCAAATGATTTTTGTAGGAATTACATGGACGAGGAGGAGGTGGAGACAATCTCTCATCTTCTGTGCACATGTCCTGCCTTATCACAAAGACGTAGAATCCACCTTGGAGACTACTACTTCAACGATACCAACGATCTAAAAAATTCTGACATTATTTGTCTCCTACGCTTCATCCGGAGCTCCAATTGGTTCGACGAGTTAAGCTGATCAACTGATCCATGTGGTATCACAACGGACCATACTTTGGTCTAAGTGTGTTGGACTTCCCAACCAACAGTCACTTTAACCTAACCTTACCTAACCTTGTGTATACTTTAAGTTGAATTATTTTCAATCAATCAATATTTTAAGTCATCAATATCTGATGTCAAGAGCGAGTTGGAGACCATTGCGAAAGCAAATGTTAGAATCAAGACATTGAACCCAAAACCGATGCTGTCGATAAGGACAGCTCTAGTAAGTAATTTAGTAATAAGCCTTTTTAAAGCGCAAAAACAGCCTTTTTTTTTTAAAAAAAGGAGAACTCCAGTTTCAAAAACGGATTAAAGACAGTTTTAAGCCGTTGATGAAGTATATTTTTTATTAATAGAAAGCTTCAACTTAATAGAAATAGTTTTTGGACAGTTTACTTAACAATTGTTAGGCTTCCAGAAATCTATGGCCTGATATTTCCAAAGAAAAAACAAGATACCCCTGAAAGGAAAACTGTCAATGGGTAGCCGCATGCATAGAAAAGGTATAAAGTTATCAGATTTATGTAGATGGTGTGAAGGCGAGGAGCCAAAAGATGATACTTTTAACTTCTTCTGCAAAAACCCAATACTTTTTACACAATCTATACGACTTGCCCTTTCCACTGAAAGTCATCCTGAAGTTCTCTTAAAAATCAGGATGGTACATCAAGTAGGGGACTTTAACATAAACCCTCTCCAATCCTATCCATATCTTCCACTCTAATCGAAATTTTATCATGGGGAGCACAGTGGATCAATTGAGATCCGAATGAGACTTTTTTCGGAATTAGCTGATGCCTGGAGAGAGCAAAAGATTGTTACATAAATTGATTAAAAATTTAATTCATTTTTAAGACGAGTAGAGACATAATTTTGAATTTTATTGAAATAACTGTTCCAGCTCTTTTAAAGTTTATTAACAAATCGGTAGGAACGGGAACATTTCCTTCAGTATTAAAAGAATCTGTGGTTATTCGAGTTGAAAAAATAAAAGTAAGTTCAAATGTTCTATGAGAAGGTGAAACGAGATTCACAAGTGCATAAACCTCCAACTGAAAGTTACAAAGACGAAAGTAAAAACATTAAAGTAGAACCACAAGCAATTCTGAGGATATGAAAGGACTGTATAAAGGGACGACGAGCCAAATTCCGATGTCAGGCAGGATAATCTATTGAATGTATTCGACGAAAGCCTACAATCACGACTTAGACAAAGTAGAGATTGCCAAATCTAAGCAGAAGTCTAACAAAGCTACTGGAGCAGATCCCTTAAAATCAAACCTTTTCAAAGCAGCTGGAGATAATTTTGTAAGGAGCATGCACCAACTTATCTGTAAAATATGGTCGGAAGAAAGCATGAATAAATGGAGCCTCTGCACTGTTTGCCGATTAGAGTTGGGGGTCAAACTGACTTTCATGTAGACATAGGAAAGCTATATGCTTGTCTATAGTCTGGAAGGAAGAAGCGCTTACTGGCACCTTCCCGTGGTGTCTCCTAGGAACAAGTTAGATAAATCAGTGCAGCTCGATGATGATTGATACTGTTGCAATTCATAGTTATTGAAAAAGGCACGGCTTAGAACTGCACTGAGGAAATTCTTAACTTGTTAGCGAACGCAAGAAGCACATCCTGCCTCAGGGGTTCGAGGCTGGCTTACTGATATAAATTATAAAAATATCCCCAGAAATCAGTAAATATACAAAGCGGCAATTAAGTCGGTATTCATATATGATAAAAAATCTGGAGTGGAAGTAAAAATCATTTTATAAGAATATGATGTAATTGTAGATAAAATCGGGTGACCACTTCTAGGGTTATCTTCCCTAGATGGCTCCACATCAAAGACATAAATTAACACACCATTGAAGATATGGTACAAGGGGATATGTTACAGCCCCATTGTTAATTCCATGAGCATATATGGGATGGCCTCCTTGTGAGAGTATCGTGGTGGTTGTGGTGTATTCTATATGCATAGGGTATTGGTTTTTCATTGTTTACCCTAGGAAAATCAATACTTAGGTTGACAAAACCAGTTCCAAAGGTTAACAAATTGGCAGAGTTTGTTTAGTCTTGATAGCTTAGGAAGAGGTACTCACTCGAAGAATTTTGACAAAGAAGAGAGGGTAAATCTTATGAAATACTTTTAGCGAATTTCAAAAACTAAGCGCTAAAACAATGCCAGGGGCAGCAAGTTTAAAAGCTTGCCATCAAATAGGGCTCACCGCCAGGAGTTGATGTTGTGAGCAATTATCTTAAACTGTTTGCCCGATAGAGAAAAAAAAGGAAACCGTTTAAACTGCTTCAACTATAGATGCCGTAATAAATGAATGTCTTAAGCCCATCCCCAACAACTTGATAGGTCCTTATCATTGTGGATTTACACCAAAAATGTCTACAGTATTTTTAATATTCACATTGACACCCATCATGTTTTTATCGATTTCAAGACAGCATCTATAGGGACGAACTCTATAGAGGCATCTCAAGCTGTCGTTTCAAACTCAAAATGTTGATATCTATCTCTCGACGAAAGCTCTATGTCAGAAAGTTCTAGTTTTGATATGCAAAAAGATGAGCAAACGCTCGATTGCATGAGATCGATTTCACAAATTGTTGAGGATTGGGTTTTTCTTACTCAGTTGATAAACAACTATCAAAATGGATGAGTTTCTGAAGAATGTTGATACAAATTGAACAAAAAAAGAAGATGTCCAATTGGTGAAGGTTTTTGAAAATTGTATAGATTTAGTGAAACAGGTGTGCAGTTATTGACAGATGAGTTTTTGGGCCCAACCCTTGAAACACGAGATGGTGCTTTGACTCATCAAGAAAAAATGAGGATCTTTCTGCGTTACGTAGGAGACCTTGGATTTCAAAGCGCCGTTTGTGAAGACATTAGTGTCAATCTATCAACGACATCTAGGGTGGTACAGCAAGTCGCAACAACAATCGCAAGCCGTGCAACTGATTGGATCGTGTTCCCACACATTTCTGAAGAAATAGAAGAGCACTAAGGTTATGGAGCAATAAGTATCAGTTTTCTTACACCATTGGTGCTCTGGATTGTACACATGTGCGTATAAGGAAACCACTCTATCGCCACGAGGAGTACATCAACCGCAAAGGATACTACTCAAAAAATTTACAGGCTACGTGCAACGCGGATGAAAAATGTACAAGCATCAAAATAAACAATTCAATTTCCCAGTCCTTAAGAATTATTTTTTTATTTCCATTTTTTTTATCTATTTTGCTTTTTAAGCGGGACTTCATATTTTACACTTTTTTAGTAATTTTTTTTTACTTATGTCCACGCAAAATTTGTTTTTAAATACTTCTACTTCTCCAGTAAAACTTTATTTAGTTTCACTTTCTACAAACTCACTAAGATGGTCAGCATTATTGTTTATAATTCCACTTTCATTTTCGATTTCAGAATACATTTTTTCTTCTTGACTTCACCGCACAGAAAGTACTGTTTTACCTAGTGCAGGTGCATACAAAGAGCTTTGAGATCGTTCTCATATCACTGAGTCAAAACCTAAAGAGTGAACTCGTTTTATTGCATATGAAACTGAGACCGAGTCCGAGTCTGCTCGATCGATCTCACATGCGAGTTCAAGCTCGCCAGCTCTGACTCTGAGAACTTTTTCATCTTTTAGCATATGACCCATTATCTTTTAAAAGTCTGTGCAATTACTCGCACATGCCGTTTGAGATTGACATGATTAGAAGAACTTAGCGTGATGTCAATGGGGCTGAGTATGAAGAACGAGTAGGCAAATATGGGCTTAGCAATTAATTAATGCAAAACAAAGAACATGCCGTCATCAAGAAAGGACCTTTAAAACCGAGCACACGGTCAAAACGTTACCATCAACAGACGTATTTTTGAAGTAGTTAAGGATTTTGTTTACCTAGTCACCTACAAAAAGCAACACCAGCGTTGGGATCAAACGAAGAATTCTTCTTACTAACTGCTGCTTCTTTGGAGAATTTTGTTGGAATTAGGGCCTCTAGTGCACATAGGATTGTAGCACATTAAGAAAGTAAATCAATGTTCTTTAAGTAATATAGGTACAAACACATGGTTTAGTTAATAATGTAATATTATGTAGATTGGTAGGATCCCATGATTTTAAAGTATTTGACCAACTTTCTTATAACTTATACTGCCGCTCAACTGAATAGGTTCACAAATATTTTCACCACACTTATGGCCTCCTTTCATATGTAATGCAATGACACATCTTTTTTTCGATTCGGAATGGAACTATTTTTTAATGGCTGCGATTAATGACTTTTTGTCTTTTAACTGCCTCCCTGACTCTTATACTTTACCTAAGAGAAGTCCCCACACATTCTCTATTATGTTAAGGTTAGTGGAGTATGGGGACTACACCAGCATCTCCACATTTTGGCTCTCTATCCACTGCCTTACTGTCCTCGCTGTTTGGGTAGGAGCATTATCATGTTGAAATGTCCACGATATTGGTCCAAAGAGATCAGAAATCTGTTGGAAGGCCTTTTCTAACACACCTTTATAAGAGTTTCCATTCATTCTCGATGTAACAAATTGGAGCTTTAAGGCTCCGTAGAAGAAAATAGCTCCCCACATCATAACACTGCCTTCCCAGCTATGCAGCCGACTTAAATAATGCTTTTCGAAGGTCATAAAAGTAATAATTATAGCCGTCAGGCCTTCTAAATATAACTTTTTCTCATCTGAAAAAATCACTTTTTCCACTCTGAATTGGTGACGATTTTCTTTCCTAGAATCGTTAAGTGGTGTTTTTTTTTCTTTTTTTCAAATGAGAAGCACTTTTAATAACGCGTTTTATCGTAGCTAAAGTGCAATTGACACCGGTTTTTATTTTTATTTTTAACTCGGAATCATAAGAATTAGAAGCTGTTCTGATGATAGCACGTCTATCAGCCGTTAATAAGACTGTATAAGTTCCTCCTTTCATGTTTTTTCCATTATGTTGCATATATCGCAAGTAACTGCCTACCAAATTTTGACTTCTTTTGACTTTCTTCGCTATAAGTCGTTGGCTTAGGCCTGATTCCCAAAATGGTTTTATTTTGCAAAATAGTTGAACCTATTCAGATGAGCCAAAAAAATGCTTGTTTTATGAATACATTTAGTCTAACTACCGTGGGCGATTAACCGTAAGCTTTAAGACAAATTTTTTCTCCCAAAACAAGCACATAATGATGCTCTTTCATTACATATATAAAAAAGATGTGTCATTGCAACGCATAATGAAGAGAGCCCAACAGTGAAGTGAAAATATTTGTGAACCTATTCAGATGAGCGATAGTGTATCTATTCTTGAAAATTGGAAGCCTTCTATTTGTTCTCCCAAATATTATAACCTTTTTATTATCTCTCATGTTTTAGAGATACACTTTAAACTTACGAAAATAGCTTAATTTTAACTAAACTTGCATTTTATTTATAAACTATGTACTATCTCTTTAGTTTCTCACATCTTTAATAGGAATGTTTACGATCTTGAATAGATTCATGTTCTTATATTATGTATGTTTATTTCACGTCATTGATTCATGTTTCAAAAACAAAAAAGGCGGTAGTTTAGTATCATCATAAGAGAACTATTAGCAGTCAGTCTTAAAAACACTTGTGGGGCTATCTACAGAGCTTCCTAACTTATCTACCCTTGTATTAATCGAACACGTTAGTTTGTTTGTTTTCTTTACTGAAATACGTTTACGTGTTCATTTTGTAATTGTTTGTCCAATGCTATGACTTCTAAGAACTGTAACGAATTTAAAACGCTTATCTCGAAAATACTAAAAAACAACAAACAATCAAATAAAAACAAAATCAATTATAATAATTTACCATCGTAAGCAAATCGAGTTCGAATGAAGAAAAACAATTCTACCGAAAAACAACAACAGTGATACTCTTTTCTTATCGAGCCATCCATCATCATCATCATCAGCGACTCCAAATGACGTGCAAGCTGATCCAAAACAAAAACATTGCCATTTATCGTCATCGTCATAAATGCAAGACAAAAATGTGGGCATGTTCCTACCGGACGACATAATCTTGTCTTATTTATTTATTACTTGGTAAATTTCAAGATGCCTGCTTTTTTCAAATACGGCTGATAAAAGTTATTCCTAAGATAACAAAAATATGTTGCTCAAAAGCATAGGTATCCTGAATTCTTTACTAAAAACTTACCATAATCTCAAAACAGGTTACCTATGCTTTTGGTTATAAAAAATGAGTACGCTGCAAATGGCACGCACTCCACGACCTAAGATAAGTAACTTAGTGACTTAGCAGAAAGTGAAAAGCAATTTATTAAAGTTAAGAGAAAATAAGTCAAGACTTACTGCAGTTTGGAACGTTTTCCATATTGAAAGCTACTTAAAGAAGCCAAAGTCTTTAAGCTGTATTTGATACTATTCAATATAGTCATTTTCGATTATAAGGTTATTTTATAAATAAATAAAAAGGTTTTGGTTAAGCGATGTAAACTTTTCTTTTTAATTAATTCAAATTGAAACACTCGCACTGATTAAAAGATTTTTTACAACTGCCGGTCAAATGAATGGTCAATTGGATTTTGTAGAGAAGGAAAAACAAAATTTTGTGGTTTGCCTGATGTCATTTTGACATGAATGAAATCAGCTGTGTATTCTACGTCAAACGGAACGTAATGGTTGTCAATTTATGAATACTGGTTGTGTGGAACTAGGGCATCAAGAGGCACTGCCAGGTTAATATTTTTTATTTATAAAAAAGATATAGAATATTTACAGTTTTGACCATCATCATCATTGTATATTACTTTATTATACAGGGTATGCCATAAATTAGTTAACATTTCAAAAAATCGTACAAAAAACCATTTAACAAACGATTTCTAAATATTTACGAGAAAGCTAATTAGTTGTAATTTATTTTTTTCAAAATTATATCGTCTAAATGACCAACGTTTCGGTTTTTGCACTCATCTAAGCGAGTCCTGAAGTTTTCGAAAACTCTTCTACAAAGAGACCGCGAGATCACCGACATCTCTTCGATGATTTTTTCTTTAATTTGACGGAGTGTATTCGGTTTATCAATGTAGACACGACTCTTTAAATAGCCCCATAAAAAGAAGTCTGCTGGGGATAGATCTGGACTCCTGGATGGCCATGGGATGTCACCTCGTCTGGAAATCAGCTTTTTCGGAAACATTTCTTTGACCACCGGCAAGGACTCGTTCGATGTGTGACATGTGGCTCCATCTTGTTGAAACCATGTGTTAAGATTACAGCCAACAAATTCCAGTAGCATCGGTGCTAAGAACTCCCGTAACATTTTCACATACTCGGTAGAATTAACAGTAACTGAACGGTAAGTAAGGTCCGATGATTCCTTTTGCTGAAATTGCAGCCCATACAGTTACCTTAGGAGAGTGAAGTGGCCTCTCATGTTTAGCTTTAGGATTTTCGCTGCTCCAATACCTGCAATTCTGTTTGTTTACATGTCCATTTAGGTGGAAATGGGCTTCGTCAGAGAATAAGATGTTGTCAAAATTACTGAATCGAGTTAACATTGTTTCGGCTTATGACTTACGCAAATTTAAATCATTAGGGTTTAGTTCTTGCACTACCTGGATCTTATATGGATGTAATTTCAAATCTAATTTCAAAATACTGCGTAATGATGTGCGGGATAATCCTAAGCCGAACGTTTACGTGTCGATAAAACTGGATCACGTCGAACAGAAGCAGAAACTTGCTGCACGTTCTCTTCGCTCCGAGAAGTCCGCGGGCCGCTCGGTTTGTTTCACATTTAGTGTAGATCCCGTCTCTTCGAACTTCTTCACCCATTTCTTTATTAAAGGAGCTGACTTAAGTTGTGTAAACCATATTCAACGAAATAAGCGTCTCACAGTAATGAGCGAAAAGTTTTTTAAATAAAACTGTTTCACACAGTAAGCGCGTTGCGGGACCGCGAAGCGCTCCATTGCAACTAAATTTCCAAGGAGCGAGCTAGTGCCCCCGCCCACGCCCGCACCCCGCGCGGCAATAGTTTGCGTGGTAAGTTACATTTAAATGTTAACGAATTCTTGGCCCAACCTGTATTTTAACATGCTATGAAAAAATATGCAATTACATGTATTAATTATGAAAACTTTAGTAAGATTTGAACTTTAAAAAGTAGAGAGTAGAAGTCGTTAGTTAAAAATAGACAGGAAAGTAAATCATGATGAAATGTTAAAATGTGTTTTCTGCCAAAATTGTGGTATTTTTTTAAAACCTTGATTTGTGACATTAAATTATCTTGAAGCCGATGTCGTTATATAACAGCTGTGTTCCACACATTTCTATTTTCTCGCACTAAAAGTTGGTCAAATATCACATTTGAAAAGTGGGGATGAAATGCTCTCAGAGAGAAAGCAAATTGTCAAAATGTCTGACACGGATTTCGCACCAATTTGCACGAGTTTGGACTACTTTTTTGACGTCAAACAAAAAATACACTCGAGTAGAGTTACCGAAGATCATTGATACATTTAAATCAGCTTAAGCATGAATGAGAATCTTATAAAATAAATATCAACATACATATGTAAACTTATATTTATTTCAAATAAAAATAAAATTATTCAATTTATTTTTTCAAAAAATCACGACAATTTTAAAGAAATATTGACAATTATATATAATTTGTGTGTAGTACCCATGGTAGTAGACAGAGAGGTCTTTGGTTCGAGCGCTGCCTCTCCCATCTAAAGTTTTATTCACGGGTACTGCCTCTTGCGAGGAATTGACAAATTCTCCAAAAGTAATTCTTGTCATGAAAAAGTGCTTTCTCAAACTAGCCGTTCGGATCCGACATATAAACCGTAGGTCCCCTCCATCCCTGCAATTACTCGCACACAGGAATGGTTGAGAATTGTAAGCCACTAGGCCCTGGTTCTCAACGGACTGCTGCGCCACCTAATTTATTTATTTTATTTTTTATTTTATTTTGTATATAATTTTTGTACGACAAATTTTTTCTTCAGTACTTTCATAAAAAGATTTTATGAAAATTATTTATTAATTAAAGGAAATAAATAATATTCACATTTACCAAAACTAAAATGAAAATAAAAGAATTACTTGGGCAACCCTTTGCCGTAAACGTCAAATCGAATTTGACAGCGAGAAGATATTTCTCGGGCTAAATCTAGCAAAAAAGGGGAAATGTTTTACTCTCTCCTCCTGCCACTTTTTTGTAAGAAATACCACAACTTTTGATTTTTGAAGTGTGGAACAACTTCAGAATAAAATGACTAAACCCTTCAATTTGAAACTTAGTATTGAACATACTAAATATAAGACATTTTAAGGTAATATTTAGAATTAAACTTGTTCTTAGGCCGAAAGGCAGAAGTTATAAGATAATGGATTAACTTAGAGCACCCGCATAGGGCCAGTAAGATATTTTTGAAGTTTTTGAAATGTACGCTAGTTTTTTAAGAATTTTTGTCTATCTTTAAGATAGTTTTAAGATTTTTAAAATAAAAAAAAACATTTTAAGGTAAATTATCGTCTTTCTAAAACGAAAAATTCAAATTGGAACTTAGAAATATGATGGTTATATTTTGAATTTTCAGTAAAAATCAATCACTTATTAAAGCCGTAATTCTTGGATTGCAAAGCTTACAGTTTTATGAAATAACTTTTAATGAATGGATGGATTAAGGTTTCAGGATACGAGTTTAAAAGGGAACAACCGTAAACTTTCGCTACTTATTTTTTGAAGGTTAAAAAGCATGGTCCAAACAGTAAATGGGCATGAATTACGAAATGTACTGGCTTTGTTAGATTTGTTTTTCAGCACATTTGTAATTATATTTAAAAATGTTAAACGAAAAATCACTCCCAAGAAACTAAATGAAAGACGCAGCAAACCCCTTAATTCTGTGTCATTGAATATGTGGCCCATTTTAAATTTGATTAATGGTATGGTTAGCTGTCTTTACAAAAATTTTGAATTTGTTTCTTCACAAGCACTTTTACTCGCAAAAACCTTTCAACGCAAAATTATCTATTTTTAGTGAGTTTTATTAGTTTTCAAATAATGTATTAAAATGCAAGTATCACTAAGACCATATTATTTCCTCCTTTACTTTGAAGATATAAGAGTCAAAAGTAATGTTTGGTTAATTTTGAACAGTTTTTTCAACTATGAAGTTGAGATTTTCAGAATCTTGAACCGCGAAGATGTGTCAAAATTTTCAATCCCGATAATATATCTTAAAATTAAAATAACTTAACTAAGTGTTAAATCAGAAAGTTTCGAGAACTTATCATGTTCTCGACATCGCCTAGTAAGTTTTTCTAAAAGTTCTTCTTCAACCTTAAACACGTTAATAAAGTGTTTTTTCTCACAAAAGAAGCTGTGAAAATAACTTTATTTAGTTGAACTCATCTACAAACACGCTTCGAAATTCTGACAGGCATTTTTAAGATGTTACCATTATTTAGTACTTCAAGTCCGACTGAGTACTAAAAACCAATCTAACTAAAATAATTGAGGTATTCCGATTCGACAAGATGTTGAACTTGTCAAATTTGCATTCAACCAAAAAAAGAAAAAAAAACAACTAAGGTGCTACTTAAAATAAGTTCAAAAAAGTTTTAATAGGTATTTAAATTTATTTTAATTTTTAAAATACTATTTGAATAAACATAAAGTTCGAATATTACAATATACATAACTAAGTTATCTTCCATCTCTTTCAAATAAAATTAGCAAGAAAATTTGTGTTTTTTTATTATTCGGTCCAAAGGGTTTTTTGTACCTTTAATATGCCAAAGACACAATGTGAGCATTAGGAAAAGAGGGAATTGTTGGATAGGAGGTGTGGGTGCACTTTGGTTTTAAATTTCTGAACATTGCAATGACAGGGAAAGATAGAGCGTGGCAAGGCGTTCCACATTCGCATAGTACGGCTAAAAACAGAATCTCTGTACTTCATAGTACGGCCGAAGCTGGGCTCAAGGGTAAACTGATGGGAATTCCTAGAAACGCAGATATTACGGTTAAATTGTTAAACGGGAGGAATGCAACTGAAAAATGTATTGCAACATCTCAAAAAACCTAGACATCTTGGGGCATTTTGCGCAACATCCCGTATGTGATCGCTCCACAAAATGTGGTTGCTGATGCACATTCCGAGGATGTCAAGATTTTCCGTTTCGTTGATACAAGTGCTACTCATATATAGTGGCAAAGAGGGTTTATCTCGCTTTAACGATGCAAGACAGCATTGCGTTTTCGAAGCATTAAATTCCACACGATTTTTTATTCCCCATTATACAATGCTGTGTATTTCGGAATTTAATGAGCTAATCATATTTTGCCGTTGAAGTTCCACATCCGAAGAGGAGGGTTGTGAGTCTGGAAACGAATATAAAAAGCTGAGAGTGCTATCGTTAGCGAAACAATGTATTGGATTAGAAGTAGCAGACTGGAAATCATTTATAAAAATGAGGAAGAGGGTCGGAGACAAAACGGAGCCCTGTGGCACACCAGCGTTTAATTTAAGAGTTTCAGACTTGAATCCGTCCAAAACAACCAAAACAAAAGCTTACGCAGTGGTTTTGCTAGCGTGGAAGAACACCTCTTCAGAATAATAGCGGGGATACCATCTGGGCCAGCCGATTTAAGAATGTTGAGATCTTTAAGAACTCTCGCCACAGTTAGAGTACAAAAAAGATTGGTCCCATAGAATCATTTACGCGTTCAGGAACTGGGGGAGTCATGACACTATCTGGTAAGGAGGAATTTTCGGCGAACTGCCTTGCAAATAAGTTGGCTTTATCAATAGAGCTAACTAAAGGAGTGAGACCGTCCCAGTTGGCTTTCTCGTACTGCCAAACGGATCTCTTTGGAGCTCTTTCTTTAACTGGATTTGTTTGACACGAGAAATTAGCCGATATGGCACTGTGGTCCGATGTGCCTAGAGGGGTCAATACACTGATTGTGAACTTATCAGGATCAGAAGTGAGAAAGAAGTCAAGGGTTAACGTCTGATATACGAGTAGGCTTATTGACAAGCTGCGTAAGATGGTTAAACTCAACACAAAAATCTCAGCAAACATTGTCTGGCCCGAATGGCGAAGCCACGAAGAATTGTGAATATGCTGAAAGTTGAAACTCTGTCCGGGTTTGGGCTCCGATAAAGAAAACAATAGTGAATGATGTGCTTATTCATGGAAAGTTTGACCGTATTGTGGTAAAAGTTGATATGCAACATCATTCCTAATATATACGGCGAAACCATCTTGTGAGAAGAATAATGGCACTAAGCAATACCCATGAATAAAAAATTCAGTAGAATCGAAATCTTCACCTACTTGGGTTTCACTCAATGCCAAAACAGCTGATCTGTTAGAATTAATGTGGATGTATACAGACAGAAAATTCGATCTCAGCCCATGAACATTACTATAATCTACTCTAAAATTACCAGTCATTGCAATATAAAAAAAATCTTAAAGTCAAAACAAACGAACTTCTAAGATTAAAATGAAGGCTCAGCCTTAGACAGAAAAATGTGATTTTTTAAGTCGCTAGCAAATCTCATCGAAGAGCTGGACGATGGAGAGTTTTAATCTATTTATATAGTTCGCTTCTTGGTTGAAAACCTAAACATTCAAACCCAATTACAAAACGTCAATAACAATAACAATAATAACATTTTATATTTGATTTTCAAATGTCTGAGTTATCTGATGTTTTCAATTTACAGATCCGTTTACGTTTATTTGATTAAGTATCTTTACGAACTGTCACTATTTAGACATGTTCGAATATCGGTTTTTTTTTTAAGAGAGTTAAGAAGTTACTATTTAGCATAAGGAAAAAAAACAGTTTAAAGTTTTTGATTCGCAAGTGAATTGCTGCTTTTTAAATGTTTATCCCTTAACAATAGGTTCTTTAAAATTTTGCTGCAATAATAAAATAAGTTTTATTTAAAACTTTACAACGCTATATAAATTATGCACTTCTTATAACAACTTAAAAAAAAAGTCAAGCCAAAAAGCTAACAATAAGTATGGATATATGATTATTAACTTCCCATAGGAAGTTATTGTTGTTATAAACAATAATAACAATTTGTTAATAAAAGTGAAGTGTTATAAAATGGCTTCTTTCCTTTTTTTCCTTTCTCTTATCTCTATGGCTGAGATCAGCTTGAAAAAGCTTAAAGTGAATCTCTTCTTCATCAGTAAGTCAAGCCGATCACACGCCTCTAAATAAGTATCTCATTAAACCTTCTAATTATACTTATATACATACCCATTCCTAAGCTAACTATTATATGAATAAACGAAAAAATAATTCGAAGTTTAAGTTTAATTTCATAAAAAAGTAGAACTTAACAATTGTAATGGGTTCGATTTGTCAAATTGAAAATTTTGACATTTCTTGACGTTTCAAGCTCCCTAGAGTCGAAATAAAAGATTTTTAGAAAGATGTCTGTACGTGCGTGTTTTTTTCGTCCTCCAAAAACGCTAGAGACTTGAATTAAATTTTATATAATAAACTGTAATGTGATACCAAACAAGTATATTTTTTGGAAAAATTCCATTTAACGGTTTTTTTTTTATAAATCGAAAAAACTGGAAAAAAAATGCCACCTCCAAAATTTTAAGACTAAAATATGATTTCATCTCCAAAACAATTTTGTGCAACGATGAATAATGTTTTTGACATCTGATAAAATTTTGAGAAAAATCGAATTGACAGTTTTTTTTATAAAAAATAAAAATAAAAAAAAACATTACTCAAAATTGGTAAAAATTGAATATCGATTCAAATATCTTTTTAAAAACTTGAAATTTATTTATTTATTTTATCTTATAAGAAATATTGTTTTCAACATTCTGAAAAATGTTGAGAAAAATCGAATGGACAATTTTTTTACAAAAAATAAAAACCTAAAAAAAATGAATAAAAGCTGGTAAAAATTGATTTTCGACTTAAATATCTTTTCAAAACTTTGAGATATTGGCTTTAATTTACTTTTATCTTTGAAAAAAATATTGTTGTAAACATTCAGTAACATTTTGAAAAAAATCGAATTGACAGTTTTTTTAGAAAAAATTAAAAACCGAAAAAAATTAACAAAACTTGGTAAAAAATGATTTTCGACTCAAATATCTTTTTCTTCTTCTTATTAATTTTTAATTATAAGAAATATTGTTTTCAACATTAGGACAAAGTTTGAAAAAAATCGAATTGAAAATTTTTTTTACGAGAAATAAAACTCTAAAAAAAAACAATACTAAAACTTGTTAAAAATTTACTTTTGACTCAAATAGCTTTTCAAAAATTAGAAATATTGACTTCGAACTCATTTTATTTCACAGAAAATATTTTTTTCGATATTCAGTAATTTTTATATAAAAATCCAACAGTCCGTTTTTCATAAAAAATTTAATCTACAAAAAATAATACGCAAATTTGGTAAAAATTGATACGAGTACATATAAAAACTTTTAGGCAAGACAAATCGACAGACGGGATGGGAAGTTATCAGTGTGGGTCGCATCCCTCTTTTTATTTTCTATATCATTCCATACAGCGTGTCCTATAGTAGAAGGTTATAAAACAAAGAAGAACACCACCCCCAAAACCACAGCCCACGCTCTGCAACAGATACTTCCTTTTAATGTTCACTCTTCTTGTTCACCAAATCGATCGTAATCATCAAACAGGAACCACCGTCAATTACAAGCGCTAGCCCCTGTTCCGCGGGCTTCTCACGAATTCATATGATACCAGTAATATCGCATTAAAACGTCAAACGTCTGTTGATTTCTCTTCTCTTCGGCGAAATGTCAGTTCGTTGTCAAATTCACAAAGAAAGCTGAACCGTGAAGTACATGCGCAAAAACCACCTACACACACAGGCTCTCTGATGGCGCGGTACAAAAACGAAGACGAGCGACGACGGCGACGACGTTAGCAAGGCCTAGGAGCGCGGTGTGTGGCATACGGCGGGGCGTGCAAATAGCTCTACGGATGAAGGTTTTGCACTGCGAAACCGAAAAAGCTTTCGCACATTTTCCGTGTGCGTCAAGTTTGTGGCAGTTGTGTCCGTTTGTTTTTATCTCTAAAAGAAAAATAGTTTTCCCAATATTTTTTGTGAGTGATTATAAATGCTGTTGCATCCAATGGATAACATGTCAACACTTCAAAGTAAGCCGATTTTAAGTTAGATATTATATCTTTTGTAAATTTAAATAAAGTTTCTCAATGTGTCACAACAATTATTTTTGTATTCGATTTCGATTCCTTGGAGCATAAAATCCAAATCCAATTTCGGGCGATTTTTTTTTTTCTTCTCAATGGGCTGCAACTGCAAAGTCAATGGTAAAATCGAACGTTGTATCTGGTTCAAGGATAAAATATCTTCTCGAACTCGAAGGCAAAAATATCTACAAAAACTTTAAGGTTCTCGAAATTATACTTAGTAAATTTTATGTTTCGGGGCAGTGGCGCATTGAATATTATAACATTTAAAAAAAATTGTTCGATATTGGGATTGGTGATGAATTCCCTTGATGATGATGATGATGTGGTAGGTTTTAGGTAAACGGTTTTAAGGAAAAGGATATTCGCGTGCATTTTGCTAAAATTACATCATTGTTTTTCTTTCCATATTGGTGTGTGGTGTGATGGCTCTCGTGAGTCGTGAGTCGTGAGTGTAGATACTTGCTATATTTGTGCACCTACACATGCGGATAAATTAGTTATTCCTTTTAGGAGCGAATGTCGGCGGGAGTTCTTAACTAGTAAAGGTCTTCTTTCCACATAGTTTTTCGTTCTTGTTGTTGTTGTTGTTTTTGTTGGCGGTGGTAGGTATAGCTTGAGGTTAGGTTATTCAAAATACTCTTTTGTTCAAAAAAGAGCTTTGCTCCGTGCCGTCCGTCGCTCGTCGGAGTCGTCGTCATTTTTGTTGCCGTTGCCGTTGCCGTTGCCTTTGATTTTGCCTTTCCCGTCTTCGTCGTAGTCGTAGTCGACGTCAACGTCGTCGTTAAGTTGTGTGATTTTGTTTCGAAAAAGAGAGAAAAACAAATCTTGTAAAGTTGCGACATTGATGGAATTTTGCCTCCTTTCAAGTTTATTTTACGGCAACTGCATACACCTGCTAACTACAAGTGTGTCTTATGTTTTGATGTGACATGTGAGTGTACAATAATTTTATGAAGTAATTATTGCCAAAGAAGACACGTCAAAAAAATAAAAACATAAAAGAAAAACGTGCTTTTTAAAGGGGGTTTGTGTGTGGTTGAGATATTCGAAAAGGGGGTGGTAGGTGATAGCTGGTAGCTTGAAGCTAGGTTTTTACCTACATAGTACATACTTCCGTCCTTGCATATGTTCAAACAATAATAATAGTCAAGGTGTTTTGCAGGGAAATTGTTATAGTTTTTCTTTTACTTTTGTTAGTTCCTTGGAAAAGAAAAGATAGCTACGACGCGATGACGGTACATGTTCTATATGTCAGGGTTTTCGTATTTAATCGTTATCTTGAAGGATATTTTACATTAATGGTGCGTTTAATTTATGGTAAAAAAAAATCAATTCCTCAATCAATATTTAAAGACTTTTTTTTTTGAGTTTTTAAAGTTTATTTTTAATCTAGCCGTATTTAAATTTCATTCAAGAGGGAAGGTAGTTAGGTATACTGGGTATGGCGACTGAAAAAAAAAGGATGGTGAAGTGAAAAGGAATATGTTTTTTTTTTTTAATGAATGAATGACATTTGTTTCAATATTAAAAAGAGGCTGGGATGCGACCCACACTGATAACTTCCCATCCCGTCTGTCGATTTGTCTTGCTTAAAAGTTTGTCTATATGTATCAATTTTTACCAAATTTTTTTACCAAATTCATTTCATTGAATATCAAAAATAATATTTTCTGCGAAATAAAATAAGTTTGAAGCCAATATTTTTAATTTTTGAAAAGCTATTTGAGTCGAAAGTTAATTTTTACCAAGTTTTTTTTTTGGGTGGTGCAACAGCCCGTTGTGAACCAGGCAATAGTGACTTACAACTCTCAACCATTCCTGTGTGCGAGTACTGTTGTCAGGAACGGAAGGGACCCACTATTTTAGGCCGAATCCGAACGGCTAATTTGAGAAAGCTCTTTTTCATGACAAGAATTACTCTTGAAGGATTTGTCAATTCCTCGCAAGAGGCAGTACCCGCGAAAATTAATTTTTTTAAATTAAGGTGGCACAGGCAGGGATTAAACCCAAGACCCCTTGCATGACACTCCAACGCACTTTTTTTTTATTTTTTTTTTTTAAATTCATTTTTATTAGTTCATTTTTAAACCTATCTTAAAGCTAGACAAAAATTCATAAAATTAGCCCAATTATCCATAACTTCATAACTTACAACTAACTTAATGGTCCCATACGGACACTCTAAGTTAAACTATGACACTAACTACTTATGCCTTTTGGCCCTAAGATCTATTTTACTTCAATTTAAATTTTATTTATTTTGTATTTATTAGAAAATTATGAGAAAAAACTAATATCAAGGTCCTTTTTTATTTTTGCCTAAAAACTACTTAAATAAGGTCGCTAATAACCTATTCTACTTATAAACTACTTAAAACTAGAACAACCACAGCAGCAAATTTAACTATCTAACATTTTTGTTTTTCATATTTTGTTGTCTTTTTTTTAAATTTATTTTTTTAATGTTTTTTTAATGTTTTTTTTTAAATTTTTTTTTATTTTTTTGTTTTTTTTTCGTATTTTTTTTTCGTGCCACCATGATGCCTATTCTACTTAAAACTAAACCCTAAAACTATAAAACAAGTATGTAAGCCAGCCAAGGCTTAAAACCCCATCCCGACTACTCACTATCAAGTGCCGATTGAAGCCACCAAAACTGGTTCTCCTGCTTCATCCTATCGGCTCGGTCCCGTTCGGACACCGCCCTACTGAACCGAAGGAGCTCTGCTCCGCCTTGTGCCATGACGTCCCGATTGTACAGGAGTCGCCTATCCACGGTTCTTTGTCTGACGTGGTAGATTAACGGAACTGCCAATCTATCCTGTATCAGACCGCATTTGTCTAAAAAGAGGAATAAAGCCGCTCAAGCGTGCACTTTCAAAATACTCGTCGTTCGGATAGAACGCCCCGAAAATTAAATTGTTGGTCGAAGACATACATAGCTCTTGCAATGTGACCTCGAACGAGTTTTATCATGAAATTGTCAATTCTGTTGATTCGTGCCCCGTTGTATAGTACCTCGTTGGAAAAGTAATGCACATAAGAAGATTCGGCTGTTCGATATAAGCCGGTACAGCGTCGTAAACACTGCCGCTCGAACACCCGCAACTTCTCCATCTGGGAAGGGGCAACGTTGAACCACACAGGACAACCATAAACGATCATTGGCCGTATGAGGGCCATGTAGCAAATTACCTTTACTCTGGGGTCAAGCTGAATGCTAAAAAACATCCGTTTCGTCAGAGCGAAAGCTGCTCTGGCCCTGGTCAGAGCAGCATTTATATGTCTGTCGAAATATAAATACTGATCTAACCAGATACCGAGGTACTTCACTACACTTTTGCTCGCTAATGGCTGCCCGTGAAGATATGACCATCTTGCGCCAATTCTTGCACGTATCCCTCGTGGCCCTAGTCAACGGAGTCCGGAACAGAATTGTCTCCGACTTCTGGATATTGCTGAATCTTGTCGAAATCAAGTTGCAAGAAAATTCTAATAACCTCAACCTTTTGAGAGGTTCTGTACGCAATTAGATCGTCGGCGTAACAGTCCAACGGACTAACCATCATGCCACGGGTACCAAGTTTTAGTATTGTTTTTTTTTTAGCTATTTATTATTTTTTGTAAAAAAAAACTGTCAATTCGATTTTTCTTAAAATTTTATCGAATTTTAAAAACAATATTTCTTATAAGATAAAATTAGTTTGAAGCCAGTTTTAAAAAGATATTTACGTCGAAAAATAATTTTCGCCAATTTTTGGTTAGGTTTTTAATTTTTTGTAAGAAAACTGTCAATTTGATTTTTTCAAAATTTTACTGAACGTTGAAAGCAATTTTGAAAGGTAAAAGTAGTTTAAAGCAAATTTCTCAAAGTTTTGAAAACATATTTGTGTCGAAAGTCAATTTTTACCAACTTTGAGTAATGTTTTTTTAGGTTTTTTTTTTTATAAAAAAACACTGTCACTTAGATTTTTTTAAGTCAATATCTTTTCTGGTTCTTGAGCTATGGACAACGAAAAAAACGTCGCGAACTTACGGACTTTGTAAAAATCTTTTATTTCGACTCTAGGGACCTTGAAACGTCGAGAAATGTCAAAATTTTCAATTTGACAAATCGGAACCATTACAATAACTTCCTATTGGAAGTTAAAAATATATGTATTACAAAATAATTAAACGAAATGAATTTTAAATTGTTACATCGTGATGAAGACTTCCAATTTAAGCTGTCATTCTGTGGGATTTCTATATTGGCTGCTATTTCGCAGGCTCCATTCACTCTTTGTATGAGCTTGACCTACTATGAATAAGTTTGCAGACCTGTTTTTAGGTTCTAAGATCATCGGGTATTTGAAGAACATTGCATATGCAATCGACTTGCAACTTAAGGGCTTTAATACAAAGTGGTTAAATACCAGTTTTCAACATCACTATCTAATTGGGCGCATTTGGTGGTAGTCTAAAGATCCTTTTGATAAAGTATCGTAAAAGTTTCCATTGTCTCGTTGTTATATGTAAAATGTTTTTGTCTATTAACTCTTCCAATCTCCCTTACGGAAAACCATTAGTTTTGAATTTGGTACATTTACAACTAGATTTCCCGTAGAGTGATCGTTAGTGTGTAAGGACTGTCAAGTCATATAGGTCTTGGGTTTATCCCTTCTTTTGCCATTTACATTTTTTTTCACGGGTATTGCCTCTTGCTAGAAATTGTCAAGTTCTCCAAGAGTAATTCCAGTAATTCATGAAAAGTGCTTTCCCAAATATAACTGTAGGTCTCCCTGATCTCAAGATTGCAACATTACTCGCACACATGAATGGTTAAAAGTTTAAGACCATTTATCATAAATTGCAGTGGTTCTTTGACTATGCAATCAAAAACTATGTCATCCACAAAAAGAAGAGCTAAGTGCAAGCATTAGGGAAATAGGGAAGGATTTAAGAGGAGATACCGGTGCACATTGGTCTTAAAGTTCTGAACATCAAAATGGGAGGGAAAAACAGAGTTGGCAAAAGCATTCCACATTCTCGATGTGCGGTTTAAGAAAGAATCTCTATACTTGACAGTACGCCCGAAATTGAACTCAAGGGTAAACTGATGAGCATTTCTTGAAGTGCGAGTATTACGGTAGAATCGGTTAAGGGGTGGAATGCAACTGGCTACTTCGACAGAACATTGTTTGTAAAAATATCGATAAAACAACGAAAGCATGAACCATTGCGGCGATGTAAATGTTTCGATTATAGTTCTATCGCCTATCATTTTTAAAGCCCTTTTAAGTATTATATCCACGAGATTTAAACTTGTTTTAGGGGCACATGCCCAGATATGCGAATTATATTCAAGCTTTGGACGGATTAAGGCTTTGTAAATTACAGCCAGATCAGAAGAGATGAACAATTTCTCGCACCGTCGGAGAAATCCTAAGCTCCTGGCAGCATTTTTGGCAATATGCTCGTTCCATAAAAGGTGATCTGTGATACACATACCAAGTACTGACAGTTGATTACTTTCTTGGATGAAAGTGCCACTCATAGATAGTGACATCGGGGGTGTGTTACGCTTTAACGACAGGAGACAGCATTTAGTTTTCGAAGCATTAAATTCTACACGGTTTCTGGCTCTCCATTGGACAATGCTGTCAAGATCAGAATTTAATGAGCTTATCATACGCTGCCGTTGAAATTCCACATCCGAAAGCCAAGGATGTGAATATAGAAACGAGTATGAGAAGCTAAAGGGTACTGTCGTCGGCGAAACAGGTTAATGGATTAGAAGTGGCAGACAAAAGATCGTTTATGAATATAAGAAAGAGAGTCGGAGACAAAACGGAGCCCTGGGGGACACCAGCATTTATTTTATGGATTTCAGACTTGAAACCATCCAATACAACTTGTATTGAACGGTTAGAAAGGCAATTTCTAATCCGTTCTTCGAGATATTTCTTGAGCTGATAATTAATCAGCGTTTCCATGACATTGGAAAGAAGGGACGTAAGTACTATCGGACGATAGTTAGAGGGAGAGGGGGATTCGCCTTTTTTAGGTGAATTTCTGGAGAAAAGCAAGTTTTCCATCCGCTCGGAAAGAGACCTGTAGAGTAGGAAAGATGGAAAAGTTTACGTACACCTCTTCAGAACAATTGGGGAGATACTATCCGGGCCAGCGGATTTGTGTATGTCAAGGTCTTTCAGTACTCTTGCAAATGCAAGAGTGCGAAAGAAGATTCGTCACATAAACGTGGATGTGCTGCACTGTACCGTTCCTGGCGAGTTCATCTGCCTTACAGTTACCTGAAATGTCTCTATGGCCTGTTACTTAGCAACGGTGAATAATAAACTGTTGTGCCATCTCCAGTAGAGATGATCGACAGTTATGGACTGTTGATATCACGTTTTCTTTAAGCCAGGAGAAAACTTCTTTTATCACCAATAGTTCTGCCTGGAACACGCTACAATGATTGGAAAGGCGAACTGAGAGATTTAATTTCAGTCGTTCAGAGTACACACCTCCACCTACCCCCTACATTACAAATTCTCATCGACTTCTACAGAAGTTATAGAGATTGAAGAAATTCTTGAGTTCTAAAAATTTTTCAAACCTAGTTACAAAGATTAACCGAGAATTCTAAATATAATGTATAATTGCTTTTAGAACTTTGTCAAGGCTTGAAACGTTTTGTTCATCAAAACAGAGTCTTCTGAAATTTGTTAAGGCTTTTAAATTAAGTTCTATGTTAGTTAATATTACATAATGTTATTGTTTTTTATTTTAATTTAAGAAAAAAAATATAAAATTTTTTTAAACTCGATACCTATCTTGAAATTGAAAATGTAAAACGTTTACTTATAAGCACTAAATAATTCCACACTAAAAATATTTGTTCACTAAAATTGAAAAATTATATAAACGAAATTAATTTAAAAAACGACAAGAGTATGATATAAACAGCTTTTTAGAACAGTTAAAAACAAGCATTTATTACTATGGGAAAGGGGAATATCTCCCACCGTTTAGGCTTTAGGGGTATTTTTAACAAATTATTACTTAAAATGGAAAAAATAGGTTTTTTAAAACCAACTTTTATTAGCCAGTTTTTAAATCAAGTCAAAACTGTGCAGTCTTTTTAAAATTTAATTTTTAACTAAAAAAAAATTAAAAAAAGTTAAAAAAAAAATATTTTCAATTTCAATATTTCAAAACAATAAGTTTATAAATAATTGTTTTTTATAATTTGTTGCTCTTATTGATTTTGCATACACCCACCACTCAAGCAAAAATAAATAATTAAATTAAAATAGCAGTTTTGGTTATTTTCAATTTTCTCAAGAAGACATAAAGTCATCTAGTTTTCAGTTTTTGATCAAAACAAATAAGAGCAATGAATTGTAATAAAAAACAGCAGTAGATAAGTTTTGAAAAATTACACTTGAAACTTGTTTTTTGCCTAAATTTTGAGTTCAATTTTTTTTTTCTTCAAAAATTATACATGGTTTTGATTTGATTTAAAAACAAGCTAGTAGACAAAAGTGTTGGCGTTCAATAAAATATATAAAGGCCCAACTATAATAGGCATAAGCTAGCATATGCGCGCATAAGTAAACGTGCGAATACAAAGAATCTCAATACGAGTGAACATAATGGAGTCTAGCTCCGTTTAGTTCAATTTTTCTCAGTTTCGTTAACTTAAGCAAACTTAAGCAAGAGCGATCCCAGTCGCTCGCCGCATAAGTAAAATCTGACATATAGATACGTGAGCAATTTTGCATTATGGCTATCCGCGTACTTTCACAAACTTAAGTGAATTTTCGTTGGGTTTTTGACATAAGTTATGTTTGCTTATGCCCATTATAGTTGGGCCTTAAAACTTAGTTGTAAGTATGTAAAGAACTCACTTGGGTGTAACCCTCTCCCTTATTTACTACCATTACAACCTCGGGCTACAGGCTCCCGCCGCTGATCCTGACAGCAGAAAGGAGAGGGTGTCCAGGTCAATGTAGCTTGGCATGCTTGCATACGCATGAACTAACTCGTTGGGGGGGGGGGGGGGGTTCTTGCTACCGCAGCACTGGACGGGGTTACGACTTCATGCTATTGTCCGATCGTTGGGAGGGTCGTTGATGGGGTTGACCCACTAAGGATTTACCCTTCTTGTATCCGACGGATACCACCTTGGTTACTGCAAGTATTAACATTATTTTTTAATTATTTTGTTTTCATTTAACGTACTTATTTTTTTAAATTGCCCCTATTACCTAAACGGGGGGAGATAGACCACCCACTCCTTTAGTAGTACACTCCCCAAAAAACCCTTGTAACGATTTTTAAATAAAGATTTTCAAAAACTAAGGTTTTGTGAGAAATCAATTAATGGCGCTTGTATTTTTGAAAACAAACTTTTTTGCAGGTACAATTTTTTAAACAGACTCTTTGGATACATGAGCTAATTTGCACGACCTAGTCGTGCATTTTATTAATTCCAGCAGCAGAATTTGAAAATATTAATAAAATTATACTTAAAATTAAAATAAGTAACTTTTTATAGATTTTTTAAACATAAACATGAACAACTACGTAAATCAACATATCCTAACTATTAACCGGATTTGGCATTTGATATTTTCCACCGTGTAAATAACAAATTCATAATTTACACTTTGTTTTTTAAATTGAAAACAGAATCAAATCACCCACAAACAGATTGAAAGC
This sequence comes from Eupeodes corollae, assembly GCF_945859685.1. Lineage (NCBI taxonomy): Eukaryota > Metazoa > Arthropoda > Insecta > Diptera > Syrphidae > Eupeodes > Eupeodes corollae. Next base: position 45,591,538 of record NC_079148.1, read on the forward strand.
ATTTTAAAAATCAGCGCGTGACAGATTTAATTTAATTTCCATAAAACAAAAAAATGTTAGAACGTCCGTCGCTCGCTCATTGTGACCACCTAACCATTTTTAAAAATCATTAAACTTAATCCTCAATGATTAGAAAGAGATCTATTGTGAATAAAAATATCATTGCCAACATAACGAGATTATGTCTGCATGACCAATAACCATAAATACTATGCCTAGATTAATATAGATAGTGTTGCCGTAGTCTTTTCTAAGGCTGTGTACGCACAAAAAAAGCTCAAAATAATTTTCAGATGAAATAGAAAGCAAAAATGGTTTCGTGTAAATCCATAATAACGATGATATATAAAAAAAAGTCTTTGTTTTTATTTGGTTCTTGATTTGTAAATGCGCCACCTTCCGAAAATTGTACATACAAAATATTGACGGATTCCACGTATTAAGAAAAATTAATTATGATTTTAAAAAATATATGTCGAAATATGTTTACTGAATTTCGTACTCATATTTTTCTTGTTTTTTAATAAGGGCGGGAAGATGTTGAAATGATATAAAACAAACTGTGTGTGAGGTATTAACAAAATTATTTTTAACTTCCCATAGCAAGTTATTGTAATGCGTCCGACTTGTCAAATTGAAAATTTTGACATTTCTCGACGTTTCAAGGTTCCTAGAGTCGAAATAAAAGATTTTTACAAAGATGTCTGTGCGTGCGTGTGTACGTACGTCCGTACGTTCGCGACTTTTTTTTCGTCGTCCATAGCTGAAGAACCAGAAGAGATATCGATTTCAAATAAAAGTTGTTATACAGATAATAAGGCAGAAAGTGCTCTCAAGAAAATTGTGGGTGGTTTTTTTACCATAGCAATTTGAAAAGAAGGTGAACATTTTGGTTAACCCTAAATATCATACGAACCAAAAACGCTAGAGACTTGAATTAAATTTTATATAATATATTGTAACGTGATACCAAAGAAGTGTATTTTTTGAAAAAAATCCATTTAACGTTTTTTTATAAATCAAAAAAACTGAAAAAAAAATGTGTCACCTCCAAAATTTTACGACTAAAATATGACTTCATCTCCAAAACAATTTTGGGCAACGAAGAATAATGTTTTTGACATCTGATAAAGTTTTGAGAAAAATCGAATTGACAGTTTTTTTTATAAAAAATAAAAATTTAAAAGAAACATTGCTCAAAGTTGGTAAAAATTGAATATCGATTCAAATATCTTTTCAAAAACTTGAAATTTAGGTTTCAAACTTATTTTATCTTATAAGAAATATTGTGTTCACCATTCTGAACGATGTTGACAAAAATCGAAAATTAATAAGAGTTTGTAAAAATTGATTTTCGACTCAAATATCTTTTCAAAACTTTGAGATATTGGCTTTAATTTACTTTTATATTTCAAAAAATATTGTTGTCAACATTCAGTAACATATTGAAAAAAATCGAATTGACAGTTTTTTTTACAAAAAATAAAACTCTAAAAAAAAAACAATACTAAAACTTGGTAAGAATTTACTTTCGACTCAAATAGCTTTTAAAAAATATTTAACAATATTTCATCAGTGTGGGCCGCGTCCCAGCCTCTTTCTTTATTCGAAAGGCGCATGTATGCCATCAAGTGTGGAATATGACGTCACTCAAATGCCTTTCTCAGCTTCTTACGGTGGCATCAAATCCAGTGGTCCAATGTTCAATGACTCTTCCGAATAGATCCTGCTGAATTTGAGCGATGGCCTGTGTTTTGTTCACCTTTAGGGCAACGGTCGATTTTGGTTTGTTTGGATGGACCTTAAACTTCAATAAACCCCACAGGAAAAAGTCTAAAGGGGTCAAATTGCATGACCGTGGTGCCAATTCATATCACCTCTGCGAGAGATAACCTCACCCTCAAATCTTTCGTGTAAAATGTCAATCGTGGCGTTTGCTGTGTGGCACGTAGTGCCAACCGGGTGAAACCACATGTCGTCTAGGTCCACATGGTTTAATTTAGGCCATAAGAAATTAGTTATCATCATAATGTAGTGCTAGCTGTTGACAGTAACCTCCTCAATAACGTGGTTTTCAAAAATGTACGGACTAATTACTGCACCACCGTCCAAAAATCCACACCAAATGGTAACTTTTTGAGGATGCATTATCACCTGTTGAACCTAGCGTACGTTGGTGTCGTCCCGTCGATTTTAAATGAATGCTTGTTAACACAGCAATTCATTTAAAATCGTTCCTCATCAATAAAAAAGATTTTCGGCCAAAATTGGGGTCCTCTTCCAAACGATTTGAAGCCCAGTCAGCGAACAAACGGCTGGCGTTGTCTATGGCCATGAACTTTGAGCTCCTAGGTCAGTTGGATCTTGTACAGGTGTAGGCCAAGTACTGATTCCGACGCAAAATTCGCCAAGTTGAAGGCTATGATAGGGCGAGTTCTTGTACACGGCGACGAATAGACTGCTTCGGGTTCTGCTGTACACTTTCACGGACCGCGGAGCGGTACTCGGCCGATCTTGCGTTCCTTTAACGTACGGGTGTTTACCGATTGTTTACTGAACCGGTCGTCTCAAGTTGTGAAGGGCCTCCTCTACCATAAAATGGACGCAATGCGCGCAACGTTTTATCATTTGAAGGTATGTTCAATCGTGTTACTTGCCCTGATGATTTGGCATAAGCAACTTAATAATAAACAAAAGGTTTGACAGATGTCATCAAAACAATATGTCCACCATGGGGCACCAAAGTGTACCCGCTTCAATTAAAATACCCTTAACATGCATCGTAGTCAGTAAAATATAAAAATTACAGATGTCAAGGATGAAGTTACTTTGTACAAAATTAAACTTTCAAGTCTAATAATGTCGTAAAATTTGTTGTTCTTTTTTTTGTAAACGCATAATTTGCTGATAAATAACTTTGCCTGGAATGACGCTTTTTGTAAAAACGTTGCAATATAGTCACATTCACAGCACAGTGGGAAAATATCTAAGATTTCTTAAATTTAAAAAATTCGTTTGGTTCACTGTTTTAATTTTTTAGATGTAAATTTGGGATTTCATTGAAACAAGATCATGAGAATAAAATAAATAAAAAAAAGGCCAAAAGTGAATATTGACACAGTTCCTCCTTGAAAATGGGTCTTGAAAATTTTATTTTGTGTTTGTTTTTCTTTTATTACTTCTCAGATAAAAAGCATCGTTTTGCTGATGAAATATTATGGCAACACTTTTTGTATGGAACCAACTTTTAGTTATCTTACTTTCCGATGGAAAACACAAAATTCACGCACCAGTTCCAGTTCCAACGCCTCTGCACATGAGAAAAATATGTACTTACATACTTTAAAGTTGCATGCTATAAATCTTTTTTGTTTTGTTTTATTTAACATTTTATTTATTTTGATTTTAGTCGTTGTTTTTTTGTTTTTAATTTCACTATCTCTAGCATATTCGATGAAACACTCTTCTTTACACTCTTTAATTATTGTATAGCTATTTGTTTTTGTATCTATCTGCTGCAGCACGAAAGCTTTTCCATTCTCTTTAATATACAAACAAATTAAAAAGCAACACGCTCAAGAGCCATGATTGCCAATGCAAATGAATTTGTATGAAATTATTGGGAATACCAGTCTTCTTGTTTAATATTGGGCCATCATAGTTCTACCATTGTATATTTTATATAAAATATATATGTAGTTCCCTCAAGGCGTGATGGTTAAAGTGTAAGGGTGGGTTCAATACCTGTCTGCGCCACTGCCTTTACGCCTGTAGTTGATTTGTGCAGTATTTTCTTTCATCAGGAAGAAATTGAATGAAAATAATGCAATACGATCCAGCGCCAAAAGTTCACAAATCAAATATTGACCTCATTTTTGAGTTCGGTGTATCTTAATTTATAAAAGTACCCTTCGTTTTATAGTAAAAGTTTTAGATTTTAAGTGGAATCTATTTAAACAGCTGTCATCTCAAAAAAAATTAAATAAATTTGGCATTAATGAAAGTTTAACATTGATATTGTAAAAAATCACAACAAAAATGTTGAATATTTAAAAGAAACATTTCGCATTTTTGCTATATTTTGAAGACGTTATCCCAATGGGTAACCTACAGTTCTTGTGTTAATCCCTTTAGACTTATTTTTTTGGACCACATTAGAAATAAGTTCTATGTCAATAATCCACAAGACCTTAAGGATGCAATTTATGACATTATCAATGATATATACTGTAGTTGACATTGCAGTTTGGTTTGTAGTAAGGTTAACACTGTCTAATTTGTTTACATTACAAAAAGTAATCAATCATGGGCATCTAAAAAAGTCTGTAATAATCTCGGCATCGAAGGAACTAAATTTTTGAACTCAGCAAAAGCAATGTTCTGCCGTTTCGCTTCAAGTCCCTTTAAGGCAGTGTGTAGATTTAGCGCCAGGCGTGACATTGGATCTACTTTTAGTATGTTTAATAACTAATGCAGTTGATACACAGACTACGTCATTATGGTCTCGCCATATACATTAGGAATGATGTTGCTTATCAGTTTTTGACACAATATGGTCTCTGCACCAATTCTTTTTTCAATTTTATGTGGTTCAAATTTTCCGTGAATAAGCAAATCATTCACTATTACTTCCTTTATCGATTTCAATGTAGACAATTCTTCATGACTTCAACATTCGGGCCAGAAAACACTATCAGGAGTGTGTGCTGAGATTTTCGCTGAGTTAAACCACCTAACTCAGCTGGTCAGCTAGCCCACTCGAATATCGGGCGTTGTAGGTCGAGCAGAAAACACTCTTGACTTGTTTCTTATCTCTGACCCTGGTAAGTACACTATTAGTGTTCTATCTCCTCTAGGCACATCTGGCTATTGTGTCATATCAGCAAATTTCTCGTGTAAAAACTCTTTAGTTAAAGAAAGAGCTCCTAAGAGAACAGTTTGGCAATACGAGAGAGCCAACTGTGACGATCTCAATAATTAGATTAGTATCTTTAACTGGTCACTATGCTTCCTCGATAGTGACGTTGACGCCAGCGCTGATATGAGCCCAATTTTGATTCTCCTGGGAATGAGAACTTTTATCCCGAATAGGGTTAAAACCATCAGACCTAAGGAAAACGCATGGTTTGATGCGTGCTGTAAAGAGGTTATTAGGGTTAAGAAGGTAAGTTTCCGTTATTTTAGAGCCAATCCAACTGAGGAAAACCAGAATAAGTTCAAGCAAGCTAGAAAGGCCTGCAACGTTCATATTCGACGGAACAAATTTTTACATGACCAAAAATTACGGCAAAAAATACTGCAATGTCCCAAATGCAGTAAAATATTTTGGTCATTTGTAAAAAATATGAGCATTCTTCCTCTTCCTCGGTTCCTTCGCTCGTTGTGAATGACACTCCATTTGTTAGTTCTTTAGAGAAAGCAAATCTCTTTGCTAGGCAGTTCGCCGCCAATTCAACGCTGCCAGTGAGTGTTATGACTCCGCCGGCAAATCTTTGTTCGCACTCGTACTGTAATACTACCGTAACACTCGCACTTCTAGGAATGCTCATCAATATACCCTCGAGCCCATCTTCGGTCGTACTGTCAAGTACAGAGATTCGTTCTCTAGCCGTACTATGCGAATGTGGAATGCATTGCCACACTGTCTTTCCCAGCTATTGCAATATTCAGGAATTCAAAACCAATGTGCACCGACATCTCCTTTCAACCCCTCTCTCCCTTTCCTAGTGCTCACACTGTGTCTACATAATAAGATTAATATATGCCTTTAAAAAAAAAACTCTTCGTATGTAGATGAAACGGTATGAATTGGTAATGGAACGATATGATTCTACTCAAATAACCAGTTCCAAGAACATTTCTTCTTATGTCTTTAAGAATTGGACATTTACCGAAGAAGTGAAATACATCTTCTCTCACTTGTAAATTACATAAGGTGCATAATATTCGTAAATGCTATCTATATGGAATCCTCATTAAAGAGATGCGAGTTCACCAGCTCTACCATTATCGAAATCTCCTCTACGCTGTATTCAGCCCGAAAATAGTTCTTCGCCTTCAAATTGTGATTGATTTTGTTGTCCACTTTTGTAATTAAGTGGTACAGTGACTCTTTGCAGTGATTGAAATCAAAGTTATCTATGGTTAGATCCATCTCACACTCTTTAGTAAGTTTCATCCAATCTGCATACTATCCTGACTTCCCTCAAATACTTTAAAGTGCCACTACCTTCGGTAGCCGGTAATTATCTATATTCATGATTTTGAGCAAATAATCAATCTGCATTCGAAAAATGTACGTACAAAAAAAGCTGCAGTTCCGTTTCCAACATAACTATATAGTTGGGCGTATTTAGTGGCAGTCAAAAGACTCTTTTAACATAGAAGCGTAACAATTTATCCACACCTTCATATTACTTCGCTCTACTTCATACTTAAGCTGCATACAACAAGATTGAGTCTGGTATTGAATTAAAAACAGTGTACTTAATGCTGTGCGATACTTTTGTTTGAGAAACACCTTCTCTAAGATGCGCTGCAAAATTAAAATGTTTTGTCAAGTTCACTAGAAGGTATTTGAACCCTTTGACTATCTCTATATTTTAACCATTGTAGATCCATTTTTCATTAAGGCAGTTTCTATTTCTACCTCCTCCATTCCATTTTTTAGAGTACTCAGCAATCTGGTTAATCATAAGCTGTAGTAATCTTGGAGATGACACGAGAACCATAATTTCACTCGCGAACAACAGTGTTTTAATTAATTCTCCAGAATGTTCGATACCAGCAGGTAAGAAATCGACTAAGTCTTCGATAAAGAGAGCCAATAGGCTTAGGCTCATCGTACAACGTTGTCTGACACCTGATTCCATTCTGAACCGTTCCGACCTTTCTGTACCATTCAAAACTGCTGCATTGCAGAACTCTTCAAAATTAATATTAAACAACTAAAATTGCTTTTTACGCTAATTAAAGGTATCAAAATATTCAATTAAAACAAAAATAATATTAAAAGATGCAAAAAATAAGCAACAAAAAGATAAATCGCTTATTTTAGAATTATTCGAAAAAAGAGGCTGGGATGCGACCCACACTTATAACTTCCCATATGTCTATATGTTATGTACTCGTATCAATTTTTACCAAATTTGCGTACTATTGTTTATGAATAAACGGACTGTTGGATTTTTATAGAAAAATTACTGAATATCCAAAACAATATTTTCTGTGAAATAAAATAAGTTTGAAGCCAATATTTTAACTTTTTGAAAAGCTATTTGAGTCGAAAGTAAATTTTTACCAAGTTTTAGTATTGTTTTTTTTTAGAGTTTTATTTTTTGTAAAAAAACTGTCAATTTGATTTTTTTCAGAATTTTATCGAATGTTGAAAACAATATTTCTTATGAGATCAAATTAAATTGAAGCCAATATTTAAAATTTTTGAAGAGATATTTGAGTCGAACATCAATTTTTACCAACTTTTATACATTTTTTTCGATTTTTATTTTTTATAAAAAAAACTGTCAATTCGATTTTTTACCAAATTTTACCAGATGTCAAAAACATTATTCTTCGTTGCACAAAATTGTTTTAAAGATGAAATCATATTTCAGTTGTAAAATTTTGGAGGTGACAAATTTTTTTTTTCAGTTTTATTGATTTATAAAAAAAACCGTTATATTGACATTTTTTCAAAAAATATACCTGTTTGGTATCACGTTACAATTTATTTTATAAAATTTAATTCAAGTCTCTAGCGTTTTTGGTTCGAAAGATATTTAGGGTTAACCAAAATGTTCACCTTTTTTTCAAATTTCTATGGTAAAAAAAACCACCCACGCAATTTTCTTGAGAGCCCTTTCTGCATCTTTCTGCCTTATTATCTGTATAACAAAATTTATTTGAAATCGATATCTCTTCTGGTTCTTGAGCTATGGAGGACGAAAAAAACGTCGCGAACGTACGGATATGCGGACGTACGAACGTTCGTACACACGCACGCACAGACATCTTTCTAAAAATCTTTTATTTCGACTCTAGGGACCTTGAAACGTCGAGATATGTCAAAATTTTCAATTTGACAAATCGGACCCATTACAATAACTTCCTATGGGAAGTTAAAAATCCAAGGTTTGTGTATTGTTTTTTTCAACAAGAGCAAAATTCATGGAATTAAAACACAATGCCGCTTGATTAATTTTAACTATAAAATTTTAAAATTATTATCTACCAAAATCCTAGATGAATTTTTTTCAAATTGCGTAAATTACAAAAATGTACAGTTTATTTACCAAATGGTAAAGTTATCCAGTATTTTACATCATTCCGTGAATATATTTAACTATTTTACTGAAATTTAAAACAAATTTTTGAAAAATTTAAAATTCGAAATAAATGTAAAACTAATTTTTAAGAAACTCAAAAATATTGGAGTAAGTATTTGCAAAGGTTTGTTTCAATTTCAACGTTTATCAACTACTCGTAATACTTTATGAAAATATTAATTCAAAAACATTAAGTATTAATATAGTATTTCTACCAAAGTGGTAACCATGGCCCTCAAGCCACCAAACGGTGTGGTGTAGTACACTAGTAGTAGTGATTGTATTGATCTGTCAAACGAAGCCCGCAATGCTGAGTGTTGAGTATAGTATAGGTATGTTTGAATTTTTATCTATTTTCCCCGCAAAATAACACAGTTATACATGGTGTTTTGTTCCGCGCGAGTCTGTCGTTCCTCGTATCCAAAAAAGTTATTCATTAAAAGTGCACAATTAAATAAATAAATTCAATTAAATTTAAAAACAAAATTGCCAAGAGAACGTCATCGGGTGTTTTGTGTGTCACTATTTTCTTTAAAAAAGAATTACACCAAAGAAAAGTGAAAAAATATGCTGACATACGAGTAAAAGTCCAACAAAACAAAATCAGTGAAGTAATTGATAAACGAAAGCTTTTTTTTGCTTTACATATTCGTACTACCTACAATCCTCCTATATCGACGGACGACAGACTGCAAGGCTGTCTTGAAAGTTTGGCTGGCCTAGCGTACCCCCCTTTGGCTAAACAACACACATTCCGTATCCGAATCGAAGTGGGTTTTGTTTTTTTGTCTTCATTTTCTTGTTCTTGTCTATTGTTTACGATTGTTGTAACGGTAGCAGAAGCAGAAACAGAAAAAGACCTGTCAACGCGTTGTGTGTGTCATGCAACATAGAATCGTATTTTTGTGCAAATCTCTTTTTCTCTTACAGGCGACAAGTGCTTGCAGTTTCATCGAACAAGCTGCACGGTTAACATTTTTTCTGCTCACGTAGGACGTCCGTCTCCGTCGTCGTTCGTCGTTCGTCGTCATCGTCATTGTCGTTTACATTGTTGTCTCTTGGCTCGGTCTTCTCCCTCTTCTCCGTCGTTGTTGATTGCTGTATTTATCGAAATCCGCAATCGTCGAGTTGTTTTATTTACATCGCGAAAAGGTATTTATTGCACAGTGTTTTGGATTGATGTGGAACGGTAGATTTAACAGTAAAGTAAAAAACTACAATTGCCGTTTTTTGTGTTTGGTTCGGGTGCGTTTAATAAATTGAGTTTTGTTTATTTTTCTGTGAAAGCTAATCAGCAGTAAAAAACTGGAAAGTTTAGTTGTGTGTGTTAAATCGCGAAACGTGGGCATACTATTTGACAGCGTTGCCAGATAACGAAGTTTTGCTGTTCGCTAAAAAAACCTGGTCAGTAATTTTGAGTGAGTAAGTAAATTCGATTGTTTTATAATTTTTGTATTCCATTGTAACCGGAAACTTTTGCGTATCCGTCAAAATAATATTATTTAGACTTTGCATTACCTTCTGATTTTTTTTTACCATTTGGGCAGGGGTCTAATAGAACATTTTTTAAATATCAAGGCCAGGAAACACCTTAAAGTCATAGAAACAAAATGTTTTCCTTTTCGGACTTAACCCTACTTTTTTTGTATTTCATTTTTTGAGCCTAAAACAAGTTTTTTTTTTTAATTGATAGTACCTCGGTAACCAATTTTAAGTTTCAAATTGGTGTTGCTTTGAATGACAAAGGTTTTCCAAGGTGTAAGTAGTCCTTTAAATTTGAGAAATTTTGAAAAAAGAGGTTGGAATGCGATTCACACTGATAATTTCCCATCCTGTCTGTCGATTCGTCTTGCTCTAATAATTTTTTAATAAAATATTCATAACAATATCTTTCCTTGTCCTCCTAATACTTGAGTCGAAAACTATTTCCTATCAGATTTTAGTTCTTTTTGTAGGTTTCTGTGTTTTGTTAAAAAAGCTGTCAGTTAAAATGTTCTAAAAAATTAAAAACAATATTCAGCAATCGGTGGAATAGTTTGATTTCAAAATCCAAATTTGTTAACGATTTTTGGTCGAAAACCTATTTTTACCAACTTTTAGCAATCGTGTTGTTTCAGGTTTTTATTTTTGGCAACAAAACTGTCAATTCGATTTTTCTTAAAATTTTACCAGATATCAAAAACGTTGTTCTTCGTTGCATAACATTGTTTTTGGGATAAAATAATGTTTTGTTCGTAAAATATTCGAGGTGATAATTGAAATCTTTTTTTTGAGAGTCCTTTCTGCTTTTTCTGCATTATTTTCTGTATAGTAAAATTTATTTGAATTCGATTAATCTACGAGTTCTTGAGATATTGACGACAAAAAAAAAGTAGATTTTAGGGAAGCTAGGGAAGTTAAGAAATGTGAACATTTTTAAATTGACAAATTAGACCGATTTCAATAACTTCCTTTGGGAAGTTAATAAGTCAAAATTTCAACATTTCAACATGGATTTCTTATATACATATATATGTCTAACTGTTCTATGTTTTTTTTTCAAAATATTTAAAATGTATGTCAAGGAATATGCCATAAACAGCTTAACCTTGACCAACTGCCAACGATCAGATGATATTGTGCCATCATAATCGCTTCTGTCAATGACCGCAACCACGACTTTGCCCTTCGCGACGTCACTGTAAACTAGATTGTTTCATGATGGGATTGAAGGGAGTGCTGGTGTTGTGCAACCGAGGCCGGTTTAGTGTCGGTACGGCCCCCTGCGGTTTGCTGCGGTGTCTTTTCAGCCCCCGATGATGCACCAGAGGCCTTTAAGATTTTTGCCGCTTGCCGCCTTTGTCCATTTCTGGAAGTACTCTCATTAAGTAGTGGTTGGTCCATTTTTCACAACCCTGCCACTACTGAAATTAGGTATCGCTACCTTTATATTCTCGTTGCTACCAACAGCAGAGTAGGGTCCATGATTAGCCACTACTCCCTTCTCTGTGTTGGCCGCAGGAGATACTTCAGCAGGTTTTGACGTCAAGCTGCCGCCCGGTCCTGAAGAGATACCTGTCTCATTGTTTTTTTCATTTTTGTTTTGTACATCTTGGTCCCACGAGATGCGAAGAAAAGAGGTCCATCTGCACAGAGATTCGCATGTACAGATAAGGCTCGTTAATCCGGAGGTCGCCAGGTATCCGGATACTCCGTTAGAGACTGGGCTATTTTTGAATCGGGCCCCCAGCCAGGCTGATCATCGGCACGGGTCGTTTAACACCTTAGATCCAGCCCAATAAAGATGAGCGGTGCTTGGGGAGGAAGAGAAAGGGTGAGGAGTCAGTTGATGTTAAAACATCATTGTGATATGTAAGGAAAAGATTGGGATTCGATAACAGCAATTCAGCTAGGTCACCTAGAGTGAGAAGGAGTATAGGAGATTGGACCGTTGCTAGCTTTTTCGCCATTACAACGTGGGAGGTGAGATGGGACGTAGAAATGTGGATATAGATGATGATTCTGGGAAGGTAGAGGGATAAGAACGTCCTTTAGTTTCAGGACTCATCTGGAGAAAGTTCTCGAGAATCATTGACCTTACTCAGCTTCTACAACACGACAAGTTCGACATTCACGTTCCTAAAAACGAAGCATTTTTATAACTTGTTTTTGACAGAACAACTATGTTTAATAAACAAAATGTAAAAAAAACGCCTTGGGTTAAAATTAAAATTATATTATTTTGTATCTGTATATCATTAAGCTGCGTCTTGTGGTTACAGATTTTAAAAATATAATGGCTGAAACACAAACACGCTTCAGCTTCGGCTGAACATTTGCTTTGTCTGAAAGCTCAACAGCTTTGAAAAAAGTCAACAAACAAAATACATTTGCTTTTGCTTCATAAAAAATCAAAGCAAACTTTTGAGAAAAAATAACAGCTGCTAATGACAAAAGTGCCATTTTAGAAATGTCATAACGCGACACAGCCATAAAGTATTCAACTAACTATTTTTGAAAAAAATATATTCGCACTGATCCGACATCGAACGCGGTTTAAAAATTACTTCCACAGAATCAAGTCTAACAAAAAACAACAAGATTTTTAAAAAGATAATGTTCCAAAAGTTTTGATTTCTTAACAAATAATATTCTCAAAAGAGTTCGTCCAGTACCAGCGGAGTATAATCTGTTCGGTAAATATGGAGAGCACGCTGCCTTCTTCAACCTCCCTTCCATGAAATTTGGGATATATGTACATATATTATATTATTACAGTTACATAAATGTTATGGTTTCTTTATTAAGCATTAAACGTTTTTTAATAAGTTTAATTTTTTATGATTGTTTGTTTGAAATTTTGAAAAGTTTGACCTCTGTAATAAATTGAATTATACACAAATTAATCAAGCCATGAATAACTTATTCCCAGCTGTTTATGCATATTTAGTTTTCTTATACGCTTTGACATTTCATTCACACGGTTCGCACCCGCTAATTTCTTATTAAAACGTTTATTGTGAACATAAATTAGTAAGTTTGCAGAGTGAATGCGAACTAAAATTGTGATTTGATATTTTGCCAGATTGAAATTATATTGTTCTTGTTGAAGGCACTTACAGAATTTAGCTTTAGTGAATTGGGGCATGTTAAGTAAGCGAGATATAAATTAAAGTAAGGGTTTAATGTTTAAGATAATAGTTAAATCAAATTGATATTCACATTTGTAGAAAATTGAAATAAATAAAACATTAATTTAACTATCATAAATTTTCGTTCTTATTCGTGAAATAGTTTCTTTTTAAATTTGCTTAACTTCTTTTCAAATTGTCATCAATTCATCTTCATGGTTAGCCAAGAAAAATTTAAAAAGAATGAAATGACTCTTGCTTCACCTAAAGTCATTTTTTCAGAAAATTTTCGCTTTTGACTAATTTTCCGAAGAATGACAAATTAAACTTATTATAAATACCCGTGGTTTTTTGGAAAACCTATTAATAGTATAGTAGGATTTTACACGAATAACAAAAACATCATCCGCAGTATGAATACTACCGATAAAAGCTAAAGTAGAATCTTACTACGGATAGGTTTTTGACATTTATACGAGTCTCGAATGGATCTTATGTGATTTCATTCTCAAATGTTGGTACGACTGATGTGTACTTTGAACAAGAATTTTTTATTGAAAAAAATTAAGAAAAAAAGAGAACAATTGAATGAGTTAAACCGCAAAGTTTGAAGGTTAATTTAAGTATAAGTTTATTACAAAGGTTAAAATAGAATATTCAATTATAACATATATCTTTGCGTTAACTTTAATTTGACATTGAATTCTTTTAATTTTTCGATAAGTTTAATTTTACATACAAAGGTTGGCAATACTGTTTTTAAAGTTGAATTTACTCGTACATTGCTTTTATTTAAATTTGATTGATTCTATTACTATTATTAATTTTATTATTTTCTTAAATATTTCATGTATAATCGCACAGTTGATATTGCATTCGTATCTCAATGGCTGTGTTCGTTGAGTGGTTATGCATTTGGAAACATGTGTTTTCCATTGGAGAAAAAATCAATCTGTTACTGTTGATATTATTAAGTTTTGTTAATGAAAATTGACTAGCTGGGTTTATTTTGCAAAAGAAAACTATAGAAAAGATAATTAGGTTTTGCTATGTTTCCACCAAAAGTTTATCTCAGTTTAGATTAAATAAATCTTGTTGGTGCTTCCACCGCAGAAGAAGATTTAAAAATGATTAAGTTTTACAGCACTTTCTAAGATTCAAATGGTGTTTCGATGTTTTTTTATGAAGTGGAAGTGAGATAGTTTGATTCGTGTTAAACATGAACAGTTTAGCACTATATAAAAATATGCTGCCCCCTCCATGTACAATTTTTTTTATTTAAAAAAAACTATTTTTTGTGCACAACAACATTCAAATACAGACCATAACACATTATCTGTAAAACCAACTCCTCCACACAGGTTTTTCTTCACAATTTTTGACTCGACTCCGATCCCCAAACGGAATCGAGACGAATTAAGTTCATTTCAACTCGATTCAGGTATATAAATAATTGAGGCGAGCTTGAAGCTCGCTTCAACACCACATGCTAATGTAGTAGTTTATGAACAAACCTTCTTGTTGAAGTTTTCATTTTATGTCGAAGCTGCAATTGTTAGATGAACTTTCTATATTTGTTCTATATTCTATAAAGAATATCAATTTTCAGATGTTTTCTTAAGATTTCTCCTTGAAAATTGTCCATTTTATTAGTTTTAGTTAGTTTTTTAGGCTGGAGTTAATTTTAACTTTTAATTTTCACAAAACTTGTTTATTATTATTCTGACAGGTCTTCTTTCAGTTGAACCAATTTTTAAATACAAAATGTGGCTACAGGCGATGGGTAATCTTGGGAATTTTCTATTATACTATTTATAGAATGCCAAAAAAAAAATAATAAAATCTTTGAGATTAGACGATTTAACAAATGTAAATAAATTAAGTATTTAGATACTTCGTAGTATCCGTGCAGTTATTTTTATAGCGTAAGACTATAAAACATGCCAGACGGCTTTGAGACCTACACCTATTTCACAAGTCCTACCTCTTGCAAGGAATTTACAAATTCTCCAAGAGCAATTGAAGCAATTTCTTACAAAACAATAAAGAAAACTGTAGGTCTCCTTTATTCCTTATAAACGGTGATTTCTTAAGAGCTTGAAAACTTTAAAAAAAAAAACCCATAAAATTTGCAAAATCTCATCGATTCTTTATTTGAAACGTTAGATTGGTCCATGACATTTACTTTTTGAAGATAATTTCATTTAAATGTTGACCGCGGCTGCGTCTTAGGTGGTCCATTCGGAAAGTCCAATTTTGGGTAACTTTTTTGAACATTTCGGCCGGAATAGCCCGAATTTCTTCGGAAATGTTGTCTTCCAAAGCTGGAATAGTTAAACTGGCTTATTTGTGTAGACTTTAGACTTGACGTAGCCCCACAAAAAATAGTCTAAAGGCGTCAAATCGCATGATCTTGGTGGCCAACTTACCGGTCCATTCCTTGAGATGAATTGTTCTCCGAAGTTTTCCCTCAAAATGGCCATAGAATCGCGAGCTGTGTGGCATGTAGCGCCATCTTGTTGAAACCACATGTCAACCAAGTTCAGTTCTTCCATTTTTGGCAACAAAAAGTTTGTTAGCATTGAACGATAGTGATCGCCATTCACCGTAACGTTGCGTCCAAGAGCATCTTTGAAAAAATACGGTCCAATGATTCCACCAGCGTACAAACCACACCAAAAAGTGCATTTTTCGGGATGCATGGGCAGTTCTTGAACGGCTTCTGGTTGCTCTTCACTCCAAATGCGGCAATTTTGCTTATTTACGTAGCCATTCAACCAGAAATGAGCCTCATCGCTGAACAAAATTTGTCGATAAAAAAGCGGATTTTCTGCCAACTTTTCTAGGGCCCATTCACTGAAAATTCGACGTTGTGGCAGATCGTTCGGCTTCAGTTCTTGCACGAGCTGTATTTTATACGGTTTTACACCAAGATCTTTGCGTAAAATCTTCCATGTGGTCGAATAACACAAACCCAATTGCTGCGAACGGCGACGAATCGACATTTCACGGTCTTCAGCAACACTCTCAGAAACAGACGCAATATTCTCTTCTGTACGCACTGTACGCATTCGTGTGGTTGGTTTAATGTCCAATAAAGTAAACTGAGTGCGAAACTTGGTCACAATCGCATTAATTGTTTGCCCACTTGGTCGATTATGTAGACCAGTGTTTTTCAAACTGTGGGTCGCGACCCCCTGGGGGGTCGCGAAGAGATTCTTGGGAGGTCGCGGTCGCAAGCCGGTAAGATAAATAAACAAAAGTCCTATGCTAAAAAAAAATTAAATAAAACAAAAAAAAAATTTAGTGCGACATGTGTGCCTGTTTATTTTTTAATAAACGTTGAAATCTTGGATTCATTTTGACACATTTAAGATTAAATCATTTTCCAAATTTAGTCTGTTTCTTTTTTTAGTTTTCATGTCAAACATTGAAGAGAATGTGACTTCACACAGGTATGAAGTGGTGAATGGCAGCAATAACTTCAAAGCCTCGTTTGCAAGCTCAGGATACTCTCCTCTTCTCATTATCCAGAAATTGTCAATCGTTTTCAAATTGAATTCCATTTTCAGCATTTCATCAATAAGATTTTCTTTCATCTTTACCGATGGTAGATCCGCGAGTTTGACTGACATATTCAAAAAAGGATTTAATACCCATCTTTGTCCATCTCCACTTTCAGAATCCAGTTCCGGAAAGTAACTTAATAGTTTCTTCTCTAAATTATGTAAACTCTCTTCCATGAGATGAATATGAGAGTCTAATGATATCGATTCATCTGATGAAATTTCTTCGAGCGTCTTTTGAAAGCAGGGAAAATAATCAAAACTATTTGTTTGTAAAGACTCTGACCACAAACGAAGTTTTGCGAGGAATCCTCTGATTTTATCTATTGCAGTTATAATGCTTTCTAATTCAATATGTTTAAGTGGTTGAAAAGATCAGCAAGAAATGATAATTTTAAGAGCCAGGTGGGATCAGAAAAATGATCCGAATTTCCAGATTTTGAAACTTGTAAGAACATCAATAATTCGGCTTTCAATTCCAAAACTCGTGTCAATACCTTTCCTTTTGATAGCCATCTGACCTCTGTGTGAAAAAGGAGATTTTGATGGAGTGAACCCATTTCATCACATATGATCCTAAACAGCCGACTTTGCAAGGTCTTGCCTTTAATAGAGTTCACAACTCAAATCACATCTTTGAGCACATCATTTAATCCAGAAGGTAACACCTTGGATGCCAAAACTTGTCGATGAAGAAAGCAGTGTGTCCATGAAACGTTTGGCATTATCAATTTTAATTTTGCAATGAGCCCACTTTTGTTGCCCGTCAAAGCTTTAGCACCATATCGCTACAAACAGCAAAACATTTTGTCCAATCTCTCATAGTCGCGAGAGCTTTCTAAAAACATATCGTACAAACACTGGCCAGTAGAATTAGCAGGAAGAGCTTTGAAAAATAAAATTTCTTCTTCAATGTTTTCCTCTGCTTCAAAGCGAACAAATACCACAAACTGTGCACAGTCTGAAACATCAGTAGATTCATCCAGTTGCAAGGCAAAATGTGGACTCTTCTTTAATTTTTCAATTAATTGTTCTTGAATGTCAACGGCCATGGGAGAAAATTTCATCGCGAATAAGTAAAATCTTGTGTAATAAGGCCGGGCTTGGAAGGGGTTCAGTGTATGTAACTTTTAAAATAACTGACACATTATAATGGGGGGTCGCCAAAATTTTGTTACTAGCAAAGGGGTCGCCTATTCAAAAAGTTTGAAAAACACTGATGTAGACCATAAATCGGACGTAAAGCGCGAAACACACTTCGAACCGAACACTGATTTTGGTAATAAAATTCAATGATTTGCAAGCGTTGCTCGTTAGTAAGTCTATTCATGATGAAATGTCAAAGCATACTGAGCATCTTTCTCTTTGACACTATGTCTGAAATCCCGCGCGATCTGTCAAATACTAATGCATGAAAATCCTAACCTCAAAAAAATCACCCTTTATTTCTCGCACACAGATATGGTTAGAAGTTGAAAGCCAATACGCCCTATGAGCTACGGCGTTATCCAATTTATTTATTTATTTTTTTTTAAATACTTAAATAAAATACCGGCAAATATTTTATTTTTGAAATAAAAATTGAAGTTGACAACACTGTTGCCTTTTTTACTTTCATTTACGAGTTTAAGTGTGTGTAGTAGAACTGTTTATGGGCCTAAGAGTAGGCGTATGCGCAATAGCCCGTTATTAGGATAGCTTCGAAAGCTTGAAATATTTTTGCAAATTTCTAAGTTCATTTGTTCAACGTACCTATACATTCATGTGTAGTTGTGTGTAAGTATAGGTGAGTTCTTGTCTGACACATAAACAGCACCACTTACACACAATCAGGTCTAGGTGACAACATTAAACTCTTATGCTGTTCTTGTTCTTATCGTATCTAGAAAAAGCGGAAAAGCTTGGGCATACTCAAATCTTAAATCTCAAATCCAAGTCATCTGTCTCTCTCGGTTTCTCTTAAGCAATTATCTCGAACTTAACATTGAATGTCATGTGAAGCCAAGAACCACCGCGACCGCGCAGAGCACCAGTTTGTCGACCAAGTCCAAGTGGAAGTGGTACTGGTGATGGTGATGGTGCTGGTTGGCAGTTGTAGGTTGCGGCAATCTTTTGTGGCAGCCAACATGAAGATGATGATGACATCCATACACGATACCACACCGTCATTCACCCACCATACGTCTACTTTGAATACCTTTCAGTTTTGCACTTTGCTTATGTTGGTACTTTCTTGGGGCACTAGGTACGAGTTCGAGTGGTGTCTTGATGTTGACATATATTTTCAAATTTAAGATTCTTGATTCGACTCTTGTAGAAGAAGGACGTGTTTTGAGCAGCTCTTTTAAAAGTGAACAACAAACAAGGAAAAAAAAAATAATAAAAAGTGAAATTGAAAAATCTGACCATGGAGGCGGGCAAACCTCCATATAGTGTTCCCCCTGACAAAACTTTATCAAAGTGTTTAAAAAACAAAAAAATTACGAGTTTACCCTCATCATTATTAAATAGTGAAGATAAAAAACAGATTCTAACAAATTTAGAATGGTGGTCGATGCCAATTGCTGGCGCTTCCCCATCAAGCGCATTTCCAACCTCTGAAAATGAAATGGAGACAGACGCAAGCGCGTCAGTTATTGGTGCAAGTGAGAGAGCCAGTCATTTCGATGACAAGGTTCTACTTCCTGAGAACAGCGTAGTAATCGGTAGTGCCGTTACTACAAATACTAATGCAGCGGACGGATCGTCGGCAGCAACAGATGTAGATACCGCATCTACTCTAAGAAGCATTCTTGTGAATAGTAAAGATACATTCACTAATATTTTGGCCCGAAAAAGACGCCAATACTCTTCAGAGAACAACGCAAAAAAAGTTGCCAATGAAAAAAATAATAGCAACCGCTTTATATTGCTGGATCCGGAGTATTATGAAGACGCTAACGATAACCCTTCAGCCGTACAGCAGACAGCAGACTCGTTAATCATCAATCAACCAAAAAACATCAAAGCTTCAGTACCTGTGGAGGAAAAGAACTGGTGCCCCCCAATTTTTGCTAAAGGAGTATCATCGAAGGATCTTCTCCAGTTTATAAGTAAGTCTAATTTTAATTCTGAAAATGTTAAATTTGATACTAGAGGTTTTGGCAAACTTAAAATTTTTGTAAAAGATGTAAATCTCCATAGTTATTTATTGAATGAATTTCGAAAAACTGAAATAGAAGCTTTCTCTTTCACTCCTAAGGAGCAAAAAAAATACAATTTAATTTTAAAAGGCATCTCAAGTGAGTTCTCTCCGTCAGAGATTCAGTCGGAGATTGTAAAGTTGATGCCCTCACTGAGGGTGACGGTTAAAAACTTCGAGACCAAATGGTCTAAAGAAAATGGAATCCCATTGGACATGTTTGTCTGCTCTCTAGAGGATAGGGACAGTCTCCTTCAAATAAAAACTCTCAAGTCTCTACTGAGACACAAAGTAAGGTGGGATACAATAAGAAGCTCTGGAATGAAGCAGTGCTACAGATGCCAGAGGTTTGGTCATCTCTCGGAATACTGTGCGTTTGTAACTAGATGTGTCAAATGCCTTCTCAGTCATGAAGTTGGCAAGTGTAGTCTGGGACCAAAAAATGAAACATCAGTTGCATCTTGTGTCAATTGTGGAACGGCAGGGCATCCAGCCAACTACAAAGGTTGCCCAAAAAGATCATTATACCTAAAAAAAAGAGAGGAAGTGACTTCACGTCCTGACAAAAAGAACAAGTTAGTTTTAAATAACTTAGTTAGCACCAGTGATAACAATAGGTTACCGCAAACGGGCTTTTCCTTCGCGGATATAGTCAAAAATAGTGATAAAGGGCAGAATAAACCCCTCCCTTGTTCCAGTGATGGCAATGATGTTTCAGATTTCATTAATGAGTCTCAAAAATTGTTTGGTTTGCCGATTGGGCAGCTAATTTCAAAAATAAGGTCATTCTGGCCTTCATATAAAAAAATGGATGAAAATGAGAAGCCTGGTGCTTATTTGCTTTTTGTCGCATCCCTTTCACCATGAATCTAAACTTAATTACAGCTAACGTCAATTCCCTTTTATCCTCAGAAAAACAAATTGAAATCGATGAGCTACTAAAAGATACCCTTCCAACTGCTCTCCTTTTGCAAGAAACTTGCTTTAAAAAAAATTGCTCTAAAAGTAGCTATAACAGTGACTATGATATTATTAAAAACAATTCGGTTCGAGGCACTGGAATCCTCGTTAAAAATTCCATCAATTTTTCACAGATACATTTCTCTAATCAAATCATTTCAGCAACTATTGCCTCAATCCCAATTAAGGTCGGCCAGTCAACCAAATCTCTAGCATTGGTCTCTATTTATGTCCCTTGCAGCATTGGACCTTCTTTACCCACTGCTCTGAATGACCTTCTTTCATGTTTATCCAACTATGAGTTCGTAATCATAGGGGGAGATTTCAACTCTCGCCACCCTCTCTGGGGTGATACAAAAAAAAATGTAAACGGCGAACACTTGTACAAGTGGTACTTGGATAACCGTTTTTTAGATTTTGACATAGTTGCGGCTGCAGGTCCCACCCGTCCTATCTCTGGATCTCACATTGATTTTTTTATAATTTCGGCTAATTTACGCTCACATAACCCCCCTGGGGACAATATTGCTTGCTTAACACTCGATCCTATTTCAGACCATTTTTCGGTCTTCTTGAGTATTCAACTTCGCTCTACTTCCTTATTCCCTGCTTCTCCCAGAACCTTCTCATGCTTTAAAAACACTGACTGGTCGATTCTAAACAGTTCTCTGAACTCAATTCTAAGCAACTGCAACCTGCCAACTGACAGAAATCTATCAAACGACGAAATTGACTTTCAAATTGACTGTTTTACTAACTCTGTATTAAACTGCGTAAAATCCCATAGCAAAGAAAAAGTACTTCACTCGAACCATCATAAAATTACAGATGCTACTCTTGGGTTATTTAAAATTAGAAAGATATGGAAAAAAAACCTAAAAAGAATTTTTCATCGATTGGGAGATCGTATGAATCAGGAATATAAGGATCTCTCCTCTCGCATTAGCTGTTTGAGCAAAATAATAAAGGACAGAGTTAGAATAGAAACTAATTCTCAATTTCGTTCCAAACTCAATAGTATGAAACCATCCGCAAATGTTTTTAAAGTGATTGACCAAATAACAGGTCGTAAAAGCAAACCTTCAGGCTTTGATCAGGTTCTCACGTTTGGTGATAGAGCTTTTTCATCTTCGGCGGAAAAAATTGCCGCGTTTGAATCTTACTATTCTGACCTTTTCTCTTTAAACGTTCCACAAAGCAATCTTGATAATTTATTAACAGTAGATACTACCAACAGTGCCTTTGAAGTTTGGAATGCGGACTTTAAAATAAATGATTTTGATCCATTGAACAGGTCAAATACAACTTTGAACGAGTCTTTTGCCTCGGAAAGCCTTGTCGAATCGATAATTTTCTCTCTGAATAACAAAAAATCGTGTGGACCGGACAACATATCAAACTTTATCCTCCGCAAAGCAAAACAAACTATTGCAAAGCACCTAACTCCTATAATTAACAATTGTTTAAACAATTGTTACTTTCCTAAGTCATGGAAAATAGCAAAACTGATCCCGATAAAAAAAAATAGCGATTCTAACAGCCTAGAAAATTTCCGCCCCATCTCGATGCTCTCCAACATAGGTAAAATACTTGAAAAGGTCATACTATTAAAAATTCAAAACGCTTTTGAGGACACTGAGCTTACTCAGTATCAGCAATTCGGCTTTAAACAAAAACACTCGACTGAACACGCACTTCTGTCACTTCAAGATCACATTCTTAAAAACCTGAGATTAAAAAAATGTACAGTTGCTTGCGCACTCGACTTAAATAAAGCGTTTGATTCAGTTTGGCACGAAGGCCTCATCTACAAGCTCAATCAACTCAATTTTCCAACAAAATTCATTAAAATCATCCGGTCATTCTTATCTAACCGCAGCACACAGATCTATTTTGAAAATACAAAGTCAGGTTTTATCCCAGTCCTTGCTGGAGTCCCCCAAGGTTCTATTTTAGGCCCATTCCTTTTCAATATATATTTATATGACTTTCCCATCCAAATTAATCCTTCTGAAGCAATTCTGTATGCAGATGACACATTGCTATTCAGTTCCCATGAAAGGCCCCATGAAGCTCTGAGTCATGTAAAAACCCACCTAAACGAAGTTCTTCCGTACTATAAGAAATGGGGAATTAAACCTAATTTCAAGAAGTGTGACCTTATTTGTTTTCGTAATGCTTCTGGTAGGGGGCATCATCTGGCCGTACGTGAAAGTCGATACCTAAAGTTGACTATAGAAGGAAATAACATTCCCCTCAGACAATCAATAAAATACCTAGGAGTCCGCCTCCACGAACGTCTTAAAGTAAACCCACATGCTAGAGTAGCCCTGCGCAACAGCAAAGCTGCAGCTGCAAAACTTAAATGTCTCATCAATTCAAGAGAGGTTGAAAAAAAAACTAAATTATTAATGTACAAAACACTAATTCGTCCTCTTATTTCTTATGGTTTCCTGCTGTGGTTTTATATAACCCCAAATGTCGCAATGGAATTACAAAGGTTTGAGAGAAAAGTAATAAGAAATTGTATCTCAAAAAGACGAAGGCCGTCAGGGAAGTGGCATAGCAATAAAACGTTATACGAGGAATCAGGAATTGATCCCCTCATGAATTACTTATATCTCCTTTCTAAAAGAAGAATTGCTGCACTACAGCATCATGACAACCCCATCCTCCAGAATATCTTCGCAGATAATATTAACTATTCATACTATGACAGATACTATATTTCGCCATTTAGCATTCTCAGTGAGGGTTCCAACCCGGGTTTTCAGTTCTCTGACGATGACAACTTGTTTCTTGCCCCTTTTTATAAAAAAAGATCACCAAACAATTTTAGAGGCTAGGAGATTTCATCTTGAATGTCTTTATTGCCGGTAAAAACAAAAACAAGAAAAATTTGTAATGAAAAAAAAAAAAAAATTATATTAAATAATCACAGAATATTTCAGAATTAAAGTTAGACTATAGCACTTATCTTATCATATCTTATCTTATCTTATCTTATCTTATCTTATCTTATCTTATCTTATCTTATGTTATCTTATGTTATCTTATCTTATCTTAACTTATTATTATTATTTGATACCTTTCAAAATGTGAATCATTTGCAACTTAAGTTCCTAATAATGACTTGAAATAATAATTTATAAAAAAAAATATATTTCTACATACATATATTCAAAAATGTATAAACAAATAATATATAAATCAAAAAAAAAAATACCTAAATGTACAAAACCATTAACTTAGTATACATAGCTATAAGTCTAGAACATATATACCAATTTGACTTATGAAAATGTCTAACATTAATAAGTGCCTTAACTGGGGCTGTGAACTATTATCTTAAGTTAGCTTAAACATAATATATTACTAAAATGAATTACAAACTACAAAAAGACTGACAGTACCTTATACTAGATGTAAAATTAACTTATTAAAGTATCTTTATTCATAAAACCTAAGTAACATAAACACAAACTACAAATGGATGAAAATATGATAGTATGAGTGGTGAAACAACTCACAAAAATTCTTATACCAATTAAACTTAACTTTGTATTTCAAAAATAAAAATACAGGCACTTGTACACACATACATGTTTGTGTTAGAGTAGACTCGACTTCATCGAATCTATCTCGCCTGTTCTAATTTATATTGTTATCTCCTTTTCCTCCTCCCCTACATACTTCAAAATAAGCGTGGTTCTCATTGAGTGAACACACATAAATTTTTCCCAGCAGAAGCCATTTCTTTAAATACTTAAATTAAATTGTCAAATATATTAAAAAAAAAAACAATATAAATAAAAACCTGTGTAGCCTGGCCAATTCTAAGTCGGCAATATTATAGCTAAGTGAAATAATGTAAAATTTATAAGAAAAACAAATGTGTAAAAAACAAGAAACTCAATAAAAAATTACTACTACTACTACTATTTTCAAATTTAACCTGGCTTTGGGTCTGATGACGTTTACGGTTGTGTATAGATGTGCCTACTCGTAACTCGCATAGATAAATCAGCCAAGAGCTTTTATAATTTGTTTTGAAGTTTGTGTTTTTTTGTTTGTTCGTCTTTCTTTTTCGCCTTCTTCTTCGTCTGTGAGACATTCTTCGTGTCATATCGCTAGGAAGGTGTTAATACGGTATTTTTATAAGTGTCATTTTGTGGGACTACACAATGTTATTGGATAATTGTCAAAGGTGACGTTAGTGTCAGTAATTGCCGGCTGCCTTGGCTTGGCTAGTGCTGGATGTAATGCGACCATAAAAAACATATCACGATAAGGGTTATCATTTATCATTGATATTTGTATCTTTAGTTAACAAATAAGAAATATCTAAATATGTAAGTAGATAAATCTATTTGTTTCACATTAAATTATTATTATATGTTTTGTGAAGCTTGAAGGGAATTATAAAAAATTGACAGCCAAGAATAAAGAGGCGTAGAAAAATGTCAAATCAATTTCATTGAATAGGAAAATAATATTCATGATAAGATGAGTCAGATCAAGTGATGCGCAGTATTGTTTATTATAATATTACTTCATGCCGTAGATATTTTCATTTTCATGTGAATTTATTTTGTTTCTCGAATACTCTAAAAATATACACATACATAAATAAATACCTAAGTAATTTGCATATCGCTGATGTCACTATTTTGTGCATGTTCTAGCACAAATGACAACACCATCGGGGTGTGTCATTGAACTAAGGTATACCGATAGACTTATGTAGATATGTAGGTACAATGTAATGTAAGTACGGTACGTGTAATAGTTGCATTTTCTAAAAATGTTTTTCGTTTTTTTCTCTCCATTGAAGGTTTAATAGTTATTTTTTAGTGCGGTTGATAACGTTTAAAAACAATGATATTGAGTTTCATTCAAATTTTAAAATAGTTTTAGACTTTGGAAAACTGTGGGTGGAATTGGCTAAGTTTTTAATTGACTATCACATTTTTCATAGTCAAATTGTGTTTCTAACGGTTTTCGTGGTAATCGTTTTCCCACAATGTTCGTAAATATCTGGCTCTAATTTAGAGAACGTGTCTTTCGAATTTTTTTTATAGATTTAACGACAGACCTTTCCTCTTTCATTGTTGACTTCAACCCCTCTTTTGTTATTTTCTAAGCTGTTTGCATCTTTAAACCGGTTTACAATGCTACGAACCTTTTTTTGACAATACCCCGGATCTCAAAAAATTTGTCGCGTGCAGATCTTAAATCATTTATCTTTCACTATTGGTAGTTTTCTAACCCTTTGTTGGTATTTTTTCAACAGGTTTATAAAAAAAAGCACTTAAACTTATCGATTTTTATTTTTTGCAAGAATAAGAAACTTTACTTGACAACGACTTTTATTGTTGGTTGTCTGCAGTTTCGATTTTTATTGGTGTTCAGATTTCAAGTTAACAGAACTATCAAACATTCCTTTTTGTTTAGCGCGGGTAGATTTTGGAGCCTCGTGGCGGCCATTTTGTTTTAGTGACATCTGTCAAATCTTTTTCTAATTAGTCAGTTGTTTATGACAAATCATCATGATAAATTACGCGATTGAATAACACGTTCAAATGATAAACCTCCTTTGTTATCAGAATGAGTGTTCGTTAAGGCAAACGTCCATTTTACAGCAGACGTGGTGGCCCTTCACAGTCGACTCGTCAACGTTTGGTGCCCAAATTTAAAATGACAGGTTCATCAAACAATTAGCTAACATTCGTACGTTGAAGGATTGCTGCGGTCGTGGAAGTGTACAGCAGAACCCGAGGCAGTCTATTCCTCGGAGTGCACAAGAACTAGGCATTTCACGGACTTCAACTTGACGAATGAATTATTTCCATGCTCAGTGGTAGGAAGATTCGAGCCACTCTAGGCAATACAATCGGAACACCCCAGGGTGGTGTCCTTTCGCCTCTTCTATGGCTTCTGGTAATGGATACAATTCTCGTGGTAGCCTATGCGGATGATTTGGTGCTATTGGTGCCAGGAAAGTACAACTCTGTGATTAGTGAAGCTTTGAAGAAGGTTAGCAGATGGGCCTGAACTTAACTGAGTAACTGAACTGTTACTCTTTACCATCAAAACTAAAGTACCGCCCTTCAAACTACTTCGACTCAACGGTCAAATCCTATCATTGTCTTCCAGTGCAAAATATTTTGGAGTTATACTCGACCATAAACTAAACTGGAAACTAAATAAGAAGGCTTGTGTTTCCTTCTAAGCCTGCAGCAAAACTTTCGTCAAAAAGTGGGAACTTCAGTTGAAGATGGTTTTACGGACGTACACAACCGTAGTACGTCCAATCTTAACATATGGGTCGATTGTGTGGT
Organism: Eupeodes corollae; assembly: GCF_945859685.1. Lineage (NCBI taxonomy): Eukaryota > Metazoa > Arthropoda > Insecta > Diptera > Syrphidae > Eupeodes > Eupeodes corollae. Next base: position 45,618,520 of record NC_079148.1, read on the forward strand.
GGTCTGCTCTTAGCAAAGCCTATAATATTGATAAGCTAAAGAAGGTTCAGAGAATAGCTTGCGTGGGCACCACAGGGGCCAACGGACGCCTTAAACGTTATTTTGGATCTTCTACCAACCGACCTTTTTATTAAATACATAGTTTTTTCCTGCAGCGCTTTAGGTTGAAGGAATCAAACAGCTGGTTGTCAAAACCTTATGGTCACAGCAACACAACGAAATTAATTCCTTCAGATATTATCTCGGTAGACACTGACTACTGCACTCCTACTTTGAGCCTTAGTAAGGGTTTTTAGGTTATTTTCCCATCCAGAGAAGATTGGCAGGATGACATCGTGTCGATAGGTTTCGACACAACCATCTTTATACTGACGGACGGCTCAAAGATGGAGTGAGGAGTTGGTTCTGGGATCTTTTCTGAGTCCCTAAATGTAGCCAAATCCTTTAGACTTCCTGACTTTCCAGCGTTTTTCAGGCTGAACTGCTGGCAATAAGGGAGGCATGTAAGATATTGAAACAAAACCCAAACCAAAACCGAAATGCGGCTATCTTCACAGAAAGTCAGGCAACTGTCAAAGCCATTAACTCACTCCACATCCTCATCTAAATTGGTCCAGCAATGTCGCGATGAGTTTGCGAGCCTGAATATTAACCTCGGTGTCACCCTGATCTGGGTTCCGGGCCATAGTGGTATCGTGGGAAATGACCGGGCTGACGAGCTATATGGCCTATAGGAGTTCATGCGGAGAAGTTGGGTATCTCTTACAACACCTTTTTCCGTAGTTGTAGTGACCAAAGAGAAAGTGAAACGATAATCCATTTCCTCTGCAAATGTCCTGCTTTGGCAAACACTACAATGAAATACTTTGGAAAATCATTCTTTCACGAACTTGATGAGCTATCTGAGACAAAGATTAGAGACCTAATCTTTTTTCTCCATGCCACAAAATGGCTCTAACATAATCAGTTTAAAGCTTCTCTATAAATTTTTCCCTTTCTATCACAGGTCAAACGAGTTTTTGGTATCAAAACGGCGCACTTCAGCGCTAATTGGATCTCAGGCTAGGTTGTCTTGAGATCGCCATTTCTACCTACCTACCTTAGGCTTACACCCGTCCAAGATCCAACTGACCCAGGGACTTAAAGTTCATGACCATAGACAACGTCGTTTGTTCGCTGACTGGGCTTCGAATCATTTGGAAGAGGACCCCAATTTGTCCGAAAAATTATCCTTAGTGACAAGGCCCATTTTTGGATGAATGGATGTGTAAACATGCAAATTGCCCTATAATGGGAGGACACAAACCCACGCTAGGTTCACCAGGTGATAATACTTACTTACTTACTAAAGGTGGAGCCACAGTCCTGTGTGAACTAGGGCCTCACCCAACAAACTTTCCATCTAGCTCGGTCCCTAGCTAGATGTCTCCAGTTTCGCGCTCCAAGTTGGGTGAGGTCACCTTCCACTTGTGCGCGCCACCTGATCCGCGGTCTTCCTCTACTGCGCTGTCCTGTGGGTGCGGATTCGAAGACTTTCCGGGCCGGAGCATTGGTTTCCATGCGCTCTACGTGACCCAGCCATCTTAGTCGTTGGACTTTTACTCTTCTTGCTAAGTCTACGTCGCTGTACAGCCCGTACAGTTCGTCGTTCCATCTTCTCCTCCACTCCCCTTCGATGCATACGGGACCGTAGATCACACGAAGAACTTTTCTCTCGAAGCGACCCAAGGTGCTTTCATCCGCTTTTGTCATGGTCCATGCTTCTGCACCGTATAGCAGGACGGGGATGATAAGGGTCTTATATAACAACACTTTGGTCCCTCGAGAGAGGACATTACTACTCAATTGCTTTCTTAGTCCAAAGAAACAGCGGTTAGCAAGAGTTATTCTGCGTTTGATCTCAGCGCTGGTGTTGTTTTCAGCGTTTACAGCGGAGCCTAGGTAGACGAAGTCCTTGACTACCTCAAAGGTACGTCTGTCGATTGTGACGTTTTGACCAAAACGTCGGTGTTGTATGTCCTTTCTAGACGACAGCATGTACTTTGTTTTGCCCTCACTAACCGTTAAACCCATTTTTGCCGCTTCTGCCTCAATACTCACAAAAGCCCCATTGACATCACGCTGAGTTCTTCCGATTATGTCAATGTCATCAGCATATGCCAGTAATTGGACAGACTTTTGAAAGATAGTGCCTCTAGTGTTGACGTGTGAGCTCTGCACTATTCTTTCAAGCACGATGTTAAAAAAGTCGCATGACAGCGCATCACATTGTCTAAAACCTTTTTTGACATCAAAAGGTTCTGTTAAGTTGTTTCCAACCTTTATGGAGCAGCATGAATTCTCCATGGTCATCCTGCACAAACGGACGAGTTTGGCAGGGATGCCAAAACTAGACATGGCTCTATACAGCTCGTCCCTGAAGATGCTGTCATATGCGGCCTTGGAATCGATGAAAAGATGGTGGGTGTCGATTTGGTGTTCTTGAGTTTTTTCCAGGATCTGCCGTAATGTGAATATTTGATCAACTGTGGACTTTCTTGGTCTAAAACCACATTGATAAGGACCTATCAGGTTGTTGACGATGGGCTTTAGAAGTTCACATATTACGACAGAGAAGATTTTATAGGCGATGTTAAGTAGACTGATTCCTCTATAGTTGGTGCAGTTTAGAGGGTCTCCTTTTTTCAGGATCGGTCAAACAATACTCAGGTTCCATTCATTGGGCATGCTTTCTTCTTACAGATAAGTTGTTGCATGCTCCTAACTAATTTATCTCCAGCTGCTTTAAAGAAATCGGCATTAAAGCCATCCGCTCCAGTGGCTTTATTAGACTTCAGCTTAGATATGGCAATCTTTACTTCGTCTAAGTCGGGAGGACGGGATTGTTGGCTTTCGTCGTCTATCCTGCCTGACAGCGGAATTCAGTTCTTCGTCGCCGTTATACAGTCTGCAGAAGTGGTCCTTCCATATCCTCAGCATTGACTGCGGTTCCACTATGATGTTTCTACTTTCGTCTTTGCAGCCTTCGGTTCTAGCTTTATGTACCTGTGAATTTCGTTCCACCTGTTCATAAAACTTTCGATCTTCATTCCTGCTTTTAAACCTCTCAACATTTTCGACCGCACGGTTCTCATGCCCTCTCTTTTTCCTTCTGAGAAGTCGGCGTTCCTCTCGCCTCTTCTGTTCTCCTTTTATGCAGCGCCGCTTTGTGTGCCTGTTGTTTGGCTGCTGTTGCAGTGCCGCTTGGAGTGCCTGTTGTTTGGCTGCATTTGCCTGCCGACATTCCTAATCAAACCAGGGGTTCCTTGTTGGTGGCTGCTTGAAACCCAGCACATCAGAGGCAGCTTCTCTGATTGCATCTTGGCAATGTTGCCACAAGTTTTCGATACATTGTGTTGGCACTTGGCGGCAGAAAACTTCGAGAGAGGTTACTTGTAACTCGGTCGGAAAAGGATTTGGAGATCTCTGGCGATTATAGCAGCACCTCCTTGTTTTGCCTTGGGTCTTTAAATCCGAAGTGCTACCTTGGCTACAACGAGGTAGTGGTCCAAGTCGATGTTAGTTCCTCGGAAAGTACGTACATCCATAATGCTGGAAGCGTGTCTGGCGTCGATCGCAAAATAGTCAATCTGGTTGACGGTAGATTGATCTCGAGAAGTCCAAGTTCCTTTGTGGATGTTGAGGTGTGGAAAACGCGTACTGGCTACCATGACGCTTCGCCCCGCAGCAAAATCTATGAGCCTGAATCAATTGTCGGAAGTGTTGTCGTGCAGGCTGTTCTTCCCGATTATTTCCCCAAAGATGTCTTCCCTTCCTAGCTTGGCATTAAAATCGCCCAGGGAAGTTTTAATATCGTAGCTAGGACACTGCTCATATGTTTTGTCTAAGAGCTCGAAGAACATGTATTTGGTGTTGCCGTCTTTCTGTTCTGTGGGGGCGTGCGCGCATATCAGGCTAATGTTGCCGAATTTAGCCTTAATGCGCTCATTGATGCACCTATAGCTCAAGACTTTTTGCCTAAGTCTGGCTCCAATGACGAAGCCGCATCCAAATAAGCGCTGTTGGTTTTCGTTCTAGGGCCTCCGCTAATTCTTCGGCCGCACGTGGTCTGTTTAGGAACCTAATATTCCACGTGCTTATCCGAAGTTCGTTGTCCTTGATTCGTTTGCGTTGGTCGTCAACAGTTAATCCGTCCGTATCCGAGGTTTGTTGATGCTTCGCAACTTTGAAAGCTTTTACGTGGCCAGGAAGTCACCCCGACAATCATAAATATGAAAAACAGCCGCTAAGAGTATGTTAAAGCTCTATTTTCGAAAACAGTTACTGACATTTTCAATTTTCAGAAGTTCTTATTCTAGAGTCTAGACCAACTTAAATGAAAACTTAAATTTTCGGAAGCTAAACGACTTTCAATCTTTTTCAGACCTACCCAAGCTCTATGACTGAGAAAGAGAAAAAAACATTATGAAATTCTCTGTTATCTTAATGTGATAAGGATATTTACTAACAACTTTTTCTCGCACATAAAATTAATAGTTATCCCAAGACAGGAAGTATTTAAAAATGTGTTTACATAGTTAGAGCTTGTTGTATGAAAAAAAATAAATATATTTTCGTAAAACCAACCTTTTTTGGTGATTAAAGGATAACACTTTGCCTCAACACAATACCCACTTGTAAGCTGCTTCTGCTTCTGCAAAAAAATGAAAACACCAAAACGATAATTAGAATTGTTATAGAACCGTAATTATCGTCATTACTTTAAAAACAGATAGTATAGGTTAGATTAGGTAAGGAAGCTTCTGCATTACATTGAGTTAATTTTTCGATATCAATGATGAGAAAAAAGGATTTTTGAACATTCTATATCATTGTGTATGTAGGTAAAATTTCATGGCATGTTATCTTCTTCGTCAGGAGTGTTCTCATCTTGTTCATTTGGTTTCAAGTAATTCCAGTGTTAATAAAGATAATTTTAATGGAATCAGCTTGCTTTTAGATTTAATTATGTTTTCAAAATGAAGAAGTTAAATATGTTCCTATTTTTCCTATGTTTTCTTTTTTAACAGTTAATTTTATAAGAGACATTCATAAACTGAATTTGAATATTTTCCCAAGCTTGAATATTAAATTTTTTTACTTGCGACACATAGGAACTAAGTAGTATATGGCAAGTTTTGCATTCGTGCAAAATTTCAACCTCGAGATTTTAATCAAACATGATATTACGATGGTAGAGAAGCCGAAAAAAGTGGGTCCCGCGATTCCGTCCGTCTGTCCTGTCCTGTCTGTCTGTCAACGCTCCTACAACCAAAACCATTGGGTCGATTGAGTTCAAACTTGGAAGTTAAGGTTTTCAGCAGTTTCGCGTCAAGCTCTTTTTTTTAATTTTTGAACTTGGCTTCTTTAAGTAAGACTAACATTTTGTTATTGCTCCGGAAAAGTACCACTCATAGGACCGTTCTTTTGTATTTTAATTTTCTTAGCAACTAATTAACCGATTTCAATAATTGTTTTTGAACGAGCTCTTATACTGCCTTAACAATATTTGATTATCAAAAGTTAATTTTTAGTTTGTTTGGATTTTTAAAAAAATATTGAGTTTTTTTTTCAAAATGCTAAATCTCAAAAACGGTTCAACATTTTTTACTAAATGCAAATGCAGAGCGTATATTTGCAATCACTAAACAACTGCATACCAAAAATATTTTTAGAACAAAATTGTTAAATTTTATCTATACAAAATTAATTTAAAAAAAACGCTCTAACGTTTTTCGAAAAAAAAAAATGAAAATCAAGTTTTTTTTGATTTGGAAAATGGCATCTTAAAATAGTTTTTTTTGTTGTTTTATACATATTTTACTTACTTACTTAAGGTGGCTGAAATAAGAGAAATCACTCATAGATCTTATAATTCTCATGCTCAAAAGCAGGACAATGATTTCTAACATGAGAAGTTTTACTACCACCAAAGCGGTGAATCAAGGCACCCCCCAAGGTGGGGTCCTTTCGCTTCATTTATGGAACATGGTAGTAAAGGACCTACTAACATCATTGGAAGCAGAGGGTTTCAGGGTGATTGCCTATGTTGACGACGTTGCAATATCTGTATCTGGGAAACACCCCCAAGTTCTCTCGGAACTCCTACAAAATGCCTTAAATAGGCTAACAAAATGGGCTAAGCAGTGTGGCTTGAACGTCAATCCACATAAAACAGAACTAATACTCTTTTCGAGAAGGTACAAAATTCCTCAGATTAGCCCACCCAAGATTAAAGGAATACCATTAAGCTTTTCGGACCAAGCTAAATATTTAGGCCTCATTTTAGACAAAAAACTAAATTGGAAGGCAAATATTGATTAAAGAGTAAAAAAGGCTACTTGTAAAAAGGCCATAGGATCAAAATTGGACTTCTCCCCAAAAATAACCCACTGGCTATACACTTCGGTATTCAGTCCGATACTCATTTATGGAGTTGTCGTATGGTGGACCGCACTGGACAAGTTGGTAAATCCAAATAAGCTCATCAAAGTCCAGCGGTCAGCAGGTATGTGCATTACAGGAGCACTTCGCTCAACACCAACTGCAGCACTGGAAGTGCTTTTAAACCTAACACCTCTTGACATCTTCTCCAAAATGGTGGCAGCCAACTCATGTGTGAGGCTTAGAGCCACCCCTCAATGGAACACTAACAATACTGGACATACTACTATTCTAGACAGTTTCAGATCTATCCCAGATCGCTTAGACTATACCATTCCAAAAATGGTATTCGGTAAATGCTTTCATGTGTCCATCCCTTCAAGATCCTCCTGGGAAGAAGAGAGACCCCTGGAAGACGATGCCGTACACTTCTATACAGACGGTTCAAAGACCGATTACGGAGTTGGAAATGCTATCTATTCAGAACAACTTAATTTCAGTCTATCATACAGACCCAATCCTGGCTCAAAGAAAACGTTATATCATGCAAAGATATACGAATCTTCTCGGACAGCCAAGCCGCTCTTAAATCTCTCGCGTCTGTCTCCACAAACTCTCAAATAGTCCACGATTGCCGATGATGAGATGGAACAATTTGATATTCACCTCCCTAGCTAGCTGTTTCCAGTTTCTCATGCCAAGTTGGTTGAGGTTCTCTCTCACCTGGGTGCGCCACCTGAGTCGCGATCTTCCCCTACTGCGCCGTCCCTCGTGATTGGATTCAATGACCTTCCGGGCTGGAGCGTTGATGTCCATTCGCTCTACATCACCTAGCTATCTAAGCCGTTGGACTTGTTAGTGTGTACAGCCCGTACAATTCGTCGTTATATCTTCTCCTCCATTCTCCATCTATGCGTGAGGGACCAAAAATCACCCGAAGAATTTTTCTCTTGAAGCATCCGAAGACGCTCTCATCTTTCTTTGACAGATCCAGGCCTTAGGGCCATAAATGAGAACCGGGATGAAGTCCAAAGAAGTAGCAATTTGCAAAAGTTATTCTTTGTTTGATTATAGCGCTGGTGTCGTTGTCTGTGTTAATAGCGGTGCCTAGGTAGACAAGGTCCTTAACTACCTCAAAGTTATAGCTGTCCATGGTGACGTTTTGTCCAAGACGTCGTTGTTCAGTGTCCTTTTTTGATGACAGCATATACTTGGTCTTGCCCTCATTGACCACTAAACCCATCTTCTTCGCTTCCGTCGCAATGCTCAAAAAAGCTCCACTGACATTACGCTTTGATCTTCCAATTATGTCAATATCATCTGCGTATCCGAGTAATTGGATGGACCTTTGGAAGATTGTGCCTCTAGTGTTGACGGTTGAGTTTTGCACAATTCTTTCCAGAACGATGTTGAAGAAGTCGCATGACAGTGCATCGCCTTGTCTAATACCTTTTTTGACATCAAATGCATCGGTAAGATCTTTTCCGACCTTGATAGAGCAGCGTGCATTCTTCATCGTCATTCTGAAGAAACGGATAAGTTTGACAGGGATGCCAAAACTTGACATTGCTCGGTAGAGCTCTTTCCTATAGATGCTGTCATACGCGGCTTTAAAATCGATAAAGAGATGGTGGTTATCGATTTGAAGCTCCTGGGTTTTTTCCAAGATCTGCCGTATTGTAAATATTTGGTCGATAGTGGACTTTCCTGGTCTGAAGCCACACTGATAAGGACCAATCAGGTTGTTGACGAATAGCTTCAGACGTTCACATAATACGGCAGAGAGGATCTTACATGCAATGTTAAGGAGACTGATGCCTCTGTAGTCGGCGCAGTTTAGAGGGTCTCATTTCTTATGTATCGGGCACACTATGCTGAGATTCCACTCATCGGGCATGCTTTCTTCCCACCATATTTTGCAGATGAGTTGGTGCATGCTCCGTACCAAGTCATCGCCTGCTGCTTTGAATAGTTCGGCAGGGATGTCGTCAGCTCCAGCAGCTTTATTTGACTTAAGTTTAGATATAGCTATCTTCACTTCGTCAAGGTCGGGTAGGATGTTCCCCTGTCTTTCCTAGCTATCGCAATATTCAGGAATTCAAAACCAATGTGCACCAACACCTGCTTTCAGCCTCTCTCTCCTTTTCCCAGTACTCACACTGTGTCTACATAATAAGGGTAGCGTATCCCTTTGAGTGTGCGCTTATTATAAAACAAAAAAAATAAGGCAGGGATTAAAACTAAGACCCAGTCCTACACTCTATAAGCTTCGCGGGTTCTACTGTATCGATTAAAATCAAATTTATTTTCTAATGAACTTTAACGAAATTTCAGACTCAAATCATACAGAAATAATTGTTAAGGTCAGGAAGCGAATAGAGTTCATTTAATAGCTTGACTTGAATTTAGATACAGATTTCTTGGATTAATTTCTACTTATTCAGTTGATTGGTGTCCAAACTCTCCATCGAGCTTTCTTTTATGTGAAATTACTTTTACCACTTCATTTCTATATTTCGCTACAAGTCAATAATAAATCAATAAAATTGTCTTGAGAAGCAAATAGATCCCAAGTGGGTTGTTTTTTTTTTTGTCCATATACCATCAAAGTCTTAAGAGCCCTTTTTCTTTCAATGGCCCTAGATTGATTCACAAGCAAAAAAAAAAGGAAAATATCTTGTCCAAGTTCATACGCATTCATAATTTATTTGCCCTTGTGCGTATAAATGTCAGATGTAAAAATATACAAATTTCTCGAATATCTCTGTTGTTTGTTATGCACACTTATTTGCTTGAAAGTAATAAATACAAAAAAATAAATAACACTCCAAACGGATTGTTATTGCTCTGTGAAAATATGTATATGAGTCATAAGTCGTGATGACACACATTCTACGTAAGGTATACAATCATCAAGTTGGAGCTCATATTTAATATGAATTTTAATATAAATTTTATTTGTGATGAAAAATAATACAACCAAAAAATCCAACCAGTTGTATCTCTCCATTACTCGTACATATCAATTTCGAATTTCATGAAGATACATATATTCATTTGGTCATCATCAGTCTCAGTGAAGGTTTCAATATCTCTTAGTAAGCAAACAAAAAAGGGCTTGTTTTTGAATGTTAACGATATTTTTTAGTCAGTGATTTTGTTTGAGATTCGCTTAAATTAAAATTGACTTTATAAACACGTCATGTGTTAACTCTTATCTTATTTTGGTAAATATTTATAAAAACAAGAAATTGTTAAAATTGATATAAAATTATTGTTACCATAATGTGACCCCTGTTTTATTGGAAAATCTATCAATAGTAAAGTAGGATTTTACACGAATAACAAAAACAATATCCGCAGTAGGAATACTACCGATAAAAGTCAAAGTAGAATCTTACTACGGATGGGTTTTTGACATTTATACGAGTCTTGAATGTATCTTATGTGATTTCGTTCTCAAATGTTGGTACGATTGATATTGAATTCATATCTCGATGGCTGTGTTCGTTGGTAGGTAGAACCTAGCCTGAGATCCAAATAGCGCTGTAGTGCGCCGTTTTGATACCAAAAACTCGTTTGACCTGTGATAGAAAGGGAAAAGATTTATAGAGAAGCTTCATAGCGATTATGTTAGAGCCATTTTGTGGCATGGAGAAAAAAGATTAGGTCTCTAGTCTTTGTCTCAGATAGCTCATCAAGTTCGTGAAAGAATGCTTTTCCAAAGTATTTCATTCTAGTGTTTGCCAAAGCAGGACATTTGCAGAGGAAATGGATTATCGTTTCACTTTCTCTTTGGTCACTACAACTACGGAAAAAGGTGTTGTAGGAGATGCCCAACTTCTCTGCATGAACTCATATAGGCCAATGTCCGGTAGAAACCGCAACAATCATGGCTATGTCTTGCCTTGGCCTGCATAGAAGATCGTTTGTACGGGTTTTGTTATAGGTGGGCCATATTTTCCTAGATATAATGCAGTTGGGTAAATTGCCCCGACTTCGGTTTGATGCAGTTTGGTAGATAGAAAAGATTTTACCCTTCATAGCACCAAGAGGAATTTTAACCATTTCCTCAAGTGAGCTATGAAGGGCCGATCCTTGCCTGGCTAGCTCGTCAGCCCGTTCATTTCCCACGATACCACTATGGCCCGGAACCCAGATCAGGGTGACCCGAGGTTAATATTGAGGCTCGCAAGCTCATCGCGACATTGCTGGACCAATTAAGATGAGGATGTGGCCGAGTTAATGGCTTTGACAGCTGCCTGACTGCCTGTAAAGATGGCCGCATTTCGGTTTTGGTTCGGGTTATGTTTAATTAACTTACATGCCTCCCTTATTGCCAGCAGTTCAGCCTGAAAAACGCTAGCAAAGTCAGGAAGCCTAAAGGATTAAGCTACATTTAGGGACTGAGAAAAGATTCCAGAAATAACTCCGCACTCCATCTTTGAGCCGTCAGGAAAGATGGTTGTGTCGAAACCTATCGACACGATGTCATCCTCCCAATCTTCTCTGGATGGGAAAATAACCTTAAAACCCTCACTAAGGCACAAAGTAGGAATGCAGTGTAGTCAGTGTCTACCGAGATAATATCTGAGGGAATCAATTTCGTAGTGTTGCTGTGACCGTAAGGTTTTGACAACCAGTTGTTTGATTCCTTTAGCCTAATAGCGCTGTAGGAAACTATATATTTAATAAAAAGGTCGATTGGTAGAAGATCCAAAGTAACGTTTAAGTCGTCCGTTGGGCAAGTACGCATGGCCCCTGTGGTGCCCACGCTAGCTGTTCTCTGAACCTTCTTTAGCTTATCAATATTATAGGCTTTGCTAAGAGCAGGCCACAACACAAACGAACCATATGTTAAGATTGGATCATCTTCGACTGAAGTCCCCACTTTTTGCCGAAAGTGTTGCTGCAGGCGTAGAAGGCAACACAGGCCTTCTTAACCCGTACTGCAATATTTAGTTTCCAGTTTAGTTTAGGGTCGAGTATAACTCCCGAATACTTTGCACTGGAGGACAATAATAGGATATGACCGTTGAGTCGAGATAGCGTGAAGGGCGGTACTTTAGTTTTGGTGGTAAAGAGCAACAGTTCAGTTCTACTTTGATTAACTCCTAGTCCACAACTCGTGGCCCAGCTGCTAACTTTCTTCAAAGCTGACTTCGTGATTTCACTAATCACAGAGGTGTACTTTCCTGACACCAATAGCACCAAATAATCCGCATAGGCTACCGCCTTCACTCTACATCTCTCTTATTTAACGAGAATTGTATCCATGACCAGAAGCCATAGAAGAGGCGAAAGGGCACCACCCTGGGGTGTTCCCCTACTCACATGTTTTGTTGCGATTGTATTGCCTAGAGTGGCTGGAATCTTCCTACCACTGAGCATGGAAATAATCCATTCTCGAATGAAGTCTTCTACACCAAACTTAATGAGCGATTCTTTTATGGATTCGGTAAGGGCGTTGTTAAAAGCACCTTCTATGTCTAAGAAGGTGGCAAGAGTAAATTCTTTATAATGGATTGTTTTTCCTCATGGAGGGCAGTCTCCGTAGATTTGCCCTTAAGATAAGCATGCTGAGAGCTTTCGAGAAGTCGTCCAACTAGGATTTTTCTAATATGGTAATCAAGAACGCGCTCCAAGGTCTTAAGAACAAAAGACGTGACCTCGCCTATACACTTTCGGGATAAAAACTACTTTGACCTGTCTCCACGACATGGGCACATGTTTGAGAAGGAGGCATCCTTTGAAAATTTGTTCCAGCCATGGAGCTGCCACATCATGCAACTTTGAAGCATAACTGGCAGTATGCGAAATAATATGTCGAAAAAGTATTGATGGCCCACAAAATATTTTCTCTAGTTATAACGGAATTGACTTGCTCCACATGAGCTAAGTTTAGCTCTGTGGTTTCAAGCGGTCGGTGTTCGTTGAGTAGTTGTGCATTTCGAATCAAATATTTTCCATTGGAGGAAAAAATCAATCTGTTTCTCTTGATATTATTTAGTTTGATGTTTCTTTTGAAGTTCAAGTGAGATAGTTTGATTTGTGTTAAATAATGAAGAACTGAATAGTTCAGCAACATATAATAATTTGAATTTGATTAAAACAAAACTATATTTTTTGTTCAGCGGAGTTATTCTTGACCGACTTTTGAACTGGAAAACAAACTACTCAGCGAGTTCCAAGCAGGTTTCGTTAAATAATACTCTACTGTTGATCATATTTTCACCCTAACCTGCATTGCTAGATCTTATCTAGGCAAGAGAAAGAAGCTGCACGCATTTTTCGTTGATTTTAAAGCGCTTTTGATTCAATCGATAGAGACGCCTTTTTTTACAAGCTTAGCTGCCTTGGAATCTCCCATAAAATGTTGACAGTACTAGGACGGCTCTATGAAAACAATATGACAGCAATATGGAACGTTAACGAAGGATCCAATTGGTTTAAAACATCGACTGGAGTCAAGCAAGGATGCCTCCGAAGCCCACTCCTGTTTTCCCTTTTTTTATATGACATCACATCGGCTCGTCCCGGAGGAATAATGTTTGGTGATATCAACATCAAAGCGCTTATGTATGCGGACGATATTGCAATTTTAGCTGCAAATGATGATACATAAGCTTATAAAATAAATATATTGAAACCTCACAGTCAATACCGACAAATCAAAAATTTTGATATTTCGAAATGGATCTGGTAGATACGCCAGAGAAGAGAGATAGACCTGAAATAATATCGCACTGTATTTGGTTAAGGAGTCTAAGTACCTTGGAGTTATAATTACCCCAAATCTTTCATTCAAGAAGCACCTGCAGGCAAAACTAGTAGAATCGAAACAAGCCATCAACTGCAACTGGAAGGGAGTGCTGGGGAAAAAATATGTAGCACCAAGTGCAAAATATAAACTTTTCGAAGCGGTGATGAGGTCGATCTTATGCTATGCTGGTCAAGTGTGGGGATTTCTAAAGTACGAGGAGCTTGAAAAGCTTTTAAAATATTTCCTCAAAAAGGTATTCTGGCTCCCTGAGCTTACACCTACGTATATGCTGCACCTAGAGACCGGAGTCCCGCAACTATATATTTTCACGCTGAAGATGCATCTAAACTATATTACAAAAAGTTTTGGCGCTTCCAAATCCATCGACTACCTAATGTCATTGTGAGACAGCTGCTCCGAAGGAAGTCGCAGTTTTTCGTAGAATGGTCTCGTTTGGAAAGCGATTGGAGAAACTGGGACCTGACCTTCCAAATATTGTTGGAAAGAATTGATGCCAAAATTTTCGAGAACTTTACGGAAAGAGCTGAAGGCAGTGAATCTCGTAATTTGCATAAGGCCTTGCAGCACAACCTTGGTAAAAACAACTATCTCTATGACAAGTATCCGCTAAAGACTATTTTAACCATATTTAAAACCAGAGGAGCCACGGTTTAACTACCGACCGTATGGTCCTGAAGAAAACACGGAGTGTACTCTTTGCAACCATAGAACAGTGAAAGACGTACTCCACTTCATAGGGATTTGCCCTGTTTTGTCACCAATCCGTTATGAGCATTGGGGAAAGAGCGTTCTTAACCAAAATGAAACTCTCGAAGTGATTAATGGATCAGTTTTTTTTGCTGAAGTTGATTTAAACTTTTAATTTTCACAAAACTTTCTTCTATTTGTGTGTTTTTTATATTATAATTCTGACAGATCTTCTTTTAGCTGTAACAATTTTTAAATACAAAATCTGGCTACTGTCGATGGGTTTTTTTGGGAATGTTCTATTACACTATTTATAGAATGCCAAAAAAACGCGGGTATTGACTTTGAACTACAATATCAAACACATTATTATTGTTATTCTTATGATTATAATAAATTAATATGTTTATTGTTATTTATAAATAAAGTGTTGAAAACCTTGTATTCAAGAGTAGTTCTAGAAACATTAACCTGCAAAGTTTCCATTCGCTTTTGTACAGGTACCAAATCAGGGCCGGCCGTAGCCAGCTTGGCGCCGCAGGCTAGTCAAATAATCAATCATCTTTTGCTGTGGTGCTTCGAGGCCTTCCTCCTCTATGATGGCATAATACCTTTCCACTTTTGATGGTTGTACAAATTGTTGAATTTTGAATGGAATATTTCTTTGAAATTTCTTTTTGTGATGCTCCTTTTTTGAAAGCTCTTAAAATTCTGCATTTTATTTTTTATAATATTAATTTCCCGCCAGTCCCGGCTAAAACTAACTTAACAATTCAAGCTACACGTACAAACTTACCAACCTCAAAATAAATCATATTAACTGTTATCAAAATAAGACGAAAAAAAAATGGGCACTATAAAGTAGGTAAAGCAGTCTTTTCTATTAAATCCAAATCGACTGGACTTGACAACATACACCCAGACTTTTTAAAAATTCTTCTTCCTTTCATTCTTCCTCACATAAAACACATTTTCAACACCATCTTAATGACCTCCATCTATCGGACCTCCTGAAAAAAATCTAAAGAGATACCCATCCTTAAACGAGGAAAGAAAATGGAATACAGACCAATAGCTATCCTTCCTTTTTTAGCTTTTTAAACTATTGTATTGAAGATACACGTCTTCTTAACCCTCTCCAGACCGGATACCGCTGCATCTCAGGCCTTTTAAAAGTTTTTGAAGATATAAGACAAGATTTAGACTATAATTATACAACTGTGATAACCCTACTTGACTTTTCCGAAGCATTCGATTGCGTTAACTCTAGCCTTCTCTGTGATAAACTGACGACTTATTTCAATTTTTCTGAAACAACCAAAAATCTTATTTATTCTAACTTGGCTAATCGCATGCAAGCCGTATCTTGTAACGGTAAAATGTCTTCGTTTCTTCCTGTCAATATAGGTGTTCCCCAAGGATCTATCCTTGGTCCTTTACTGTCAAAACTTTGCTTTTTTTTAGCGAACTCTCGGACTAGACTGGAGAAATCAATATTTTCTGCAATTTCATTTTCAATCGACAGTGAAGCCAAGCTTGTCAGCCTTGTTTGAGACATAAGTTCTTGACCGCTAATAAGTTTTAATAAGTTTTAGTTTTGAGAAACTCCTTTCTTCACTTGCAACAGTCACTGGTATGGTTAAAATAATGCGCAGAGTAATCCAATTGCTTGCATATATTTCCTGAAAGTTGTGTTCCTTAATAAAATTCAATACTTCGATTGGTCATTGGTGTTGTTTTAGTAGCTTCGATATGATGTTGAATACTTGAAATCTCACTGCACAACAAATCTGCATCTACATATGTATATCGGTTATTGAGTTAACTTTAATTTTTTTTAAAGTAAGGCAAAATGTTGAATTATTTCATTATTATCTTAATTTATTTTGATTCCATTTTTTCCTTCGTTGATACAAAAATAGTAGCAAGAAGAACATTAAAAAATTCGACTTCAAACTTTTTTTTATTGGATCTGTAATCTGTTCATCAACAGCATCTTCTTCTGGTCTTGGTTGTGGTTTAAAAAATGGTTGCGTTTCAACTGCCGATGCTAATTCTATAGCTATAATAAGAGCTTGAACAAAGCCTGTCTGCCTATATTTTTCGAAATAAGAACAACTATTACTTAGCATTTTGGTGAACTGGAGAAAGCTTATTTTTGGTGACTGGCTTGCTTTGCTCACAATATTTAACTAAAAAAAAGTCATACCAAACTAATAAGGAATCAATAAAAGTGAAGTCTTGTATTTCTTCTGCCAAAGTGGTTGCTTCGTGTGGAGTCCCAGCATAGTTTTTGCAATACTCTGCTAACGAAACCAAAGCATCGTGTATTTGTGAGTGTTTTTTTTTTTTGTTTTTTCATCTATGTAAGTGTTTGTTATTTTATGTTTGCTTACTAACAACTAAAACTGCACTAAGTAATAAGCCGTTGCGCGTTTGAACAGAGTCTACAATGTTGGCAAACAATTGGTCGTAAGACTGTGCTTGCTATAAGCCACTTTTTGACCAATTCTTAAAGTGTAAAAAAAAGACAGCCCCAGCCGACAGCCTGAGTCACCATACCCTTAAGCCGGCACTGTGCCAAATGATCGATACGCTTGGGAAACGAAGCTTTTGGTTTGCGACATAATAAACTAAATATTCAAGGTTTATTTCTTCAATAGAAGGTTATATTTCAATCTAACATGTTAATACGAGGTTTTCCAAACTAAAATCATTTCAATATTAAAAGCTGATAACTTCTTATCTGTGCCCGTCGTCTGCTAATTTTTCTAAAACTTTAACAAAATGTTAATAACACAATTTTTTGTTGTTGTTTTTGTTGTTTTAGTTTTTTTTTTCTTTAAAAAAGTTGTCAATTAAAACTGAATATTTTAGTATGATAAAATAAGTTTGATTTCAATATCTGTTTGAGATTTTTAGTCAAAAATCAACTTTTTCCAATTTTAAGAGCATTTTCTTAAAGTTTTATTTCCTATAAATGGTGATTTTTAAGCTATTATCTTTTTGGAAACATTGGTTTAAACAGCTGACGCATGTTTCGTTATTTGTTTCACTGTCTAAGAATTTGGTTATAATTATAATTCAACCATGAACCGTCTTACAAACGAAGAACGCTTGAAAATTATTGAATTTTATTATCAAAATGCGTGCTCTGTTAAGAAAGTTATCTCGCGCTTTAGCGTGTTCAGCGACGAAGCTCATTTTTGTCTCAATGGGTACGTAAATAAGCAGAATTGTCAATTTTGGAGTGAATATTAGCAATAAACATTGCAACAGTCACCACGGCATGCAGAAAAAGTCACAGTTGGTGCGGTTTATGGGCTGGTGGCATCAAAGATGATGGGAATCGTAATGCAACTGTGAATGGTGAGCTCTACCGTGAGATGATATCCATCTTGTTTTGCCCAAAATGCAAGAACTTGACTTGCATGACATGTGGTTTCACCAAGACGATGCCACATGCCACACAGCATGCGCAACAATAGACTTATTGAGAGGCGAGTTCGGTGAACATTTTATTTCATGTTCGGGACTGATCAATTAGCCACCTAGTTCATTTAGTTCATTTCATTGTAAAAAGGAAGGTGACAATAATAATGGAAAACGATACAAGTTGTTGTTAAATCGTGTACTATTCCAATTTTAGAAATGGCAAAGTTTTTACTTTGCAAGTGTCAAAAAATGACAGCAAACCCTTTATTAAATTCCTATAGGAAGTTATTGTAATCGGTCCGATTTGTCGAGTTGAAAATGTTGACATTTATCGACGTTTCAAGGGTCCCTAGAGTCGAAATAAAAGATTTTTACAGAGATGTATGTGCGTGCGTGTATTCATACGTTTGCGAGGTTTTCTTCGTGGTCCATAGCTCAAGAACCAGTAGAGATATCGACTTCAAGTAACGTAGAAAAATGCAGAAAGGTGTTTTAAAAACATTGAGTGGGTGCTTTTTTTACCATAGCAGTTTAAAAAAAGGGGAACATTTTGTTATATTATATATTGTAACTTAATACCAAATAAATATATTTTTGGAAAAAATCCAATTGACGTTTTTTTTTTTATAAATCAAAAGAAACTGAAGAAAAATTTGTCACCTTGGACATTTTACGAAAACAAATGATTTCATCTCTTAAACAATTTTGTGCCTGTTACCTCTGACCCTGATAAAAACACTAATAGTGTTCTATCTCCTCTAGGCACATCTGATCATTGTGTTATGTCAGCAAATTTCTCGTGACAAAACTGTTCAGTTAAAGAAAGAGCTCCTAAAAGAACCGTTTGGCAATACGAGAAAGCCAACTGGGACGGTCTCAATAATTACTTCAGGATCTTTAACTGGTCACTATGCTTCCTCGATAGTGACGTAGACGCCAACGCTGATATGATCACAAGTTTAATTCTCTTGCGAATGAGAACTTTTATACCAAACAGGGTTAAAAGTATCAGACCCAAGGAACACGCTTGGTTTGATGTGAGCTGTAAAGAGGTTATTAGGGCGAAAGAGGTAAGCTTCCGTTGCTATAAAGCCAACCGTACTGAGGAAAGCCGGAAAAAGTTCAAACAAGCCGGGAAGGCCTGCAACGCCCATATTCGACGGACCAAATTTTTACATGACCAAAATTTACGGCAAAAAATACTGCAATGTCCCAAATGCAGTAAAAATTTTTAGTCATTTGTAAAAAAACATGAGGAATTCTTCCTCTTCTTTGGTTTCTACGCTCGTTGTCAATGACACTCCTTTTGTTAGCTCTTTAGAGAAAGCTAATCTCTTTGCTAGGCAGTTCGCCGCCAATTCTACGCTGCCAGTGTGTGTTATGACTCTGCCTGTACTTGAGCGAGTTAGTGATTCTATGGGACCAATCTTTTTTCGCACTCGTACTGTGGCAAGAGTCCTAAGAGGTCTTAACACACATAAATCCGCTGGTCCGGATGGTATCCTCGCTATTGTTCTGAAGAGGTGTTCTTCAACGCTGGGAAAACCAAGCGTAAGCTTTTTCATCTGTCCTACTCCTCAGGTCTCGTTCCGAGCGGATGGAAAACGGCATTTGTCCAGCCTATTCCTCACCCTCTAACTACCTACCGATTGCACTTACGTCCCTTCTTTCCAAGGTCATGGAAACGCTGATTAATTATCAGCTCAAGAAATATCTTGAAGATCGAAAGCTTCTTAATGACCGGCAATACGGCTTTCGTAGCAATAGGTCCACTGGTGATCTCATATTTCATCTCACCGAACAGTGGAACAAATCTTTACATCGTTTTGGAGAAAGAAAGATTATTGCACTTGATATTTCGAAAGCATTTGATATGTTTTGGCATCAGGCTCTCTTATCGAAAATGCGTGCTTTCGGTTTTCATGAATCCCTGCTTCATTGGATTAGTAATTACCTTTCGAACCGTTCAATACAAGTAGTATTGGATGGATTCAAGTCTGAAAACCATAAAATAAATGCTGGTGTGCCCCAGGGCTCTGTTTTATCTCCAACACTCTTTCTCATTTTTATTAATGATCTTCTGTCTGAAACATCTAATCCAATACATTGTTTCGCTGACGATAGTACTCTTAGCTTTTCATATTCGTTTTCAGACTCACATCCCTCTTCTTCGGATGTGGAACTGCAACGACAAAATATGATAAGCTCATTAAATTCCGACCTAAACAGCATTGTTCAATGGGGACTAAAAATTCGCGTGGAATTTAAAGCTTCGAAAACCCAATGCTGTCTTGTATCGTTAAAGCGAGATATACCCCCATTGCCATTATCCATGGATGGCACTTGCATCAATGAGACTGAACACCTCGATATTCTCGGTATGTGTGTCACCAACCACCTCTAGTGGAATGATCACATACGCGATGTCGCCAAAAATGCCGCAAGGTGTTTGGGTTTCCTTAGGCGATGCAAGAAATATTTCACCCCTTCTGATCTGGGTGTTATCTACAAGACTTACATACGTCCAAAGCTTGAGTATAACTCCCATCTCTGGGCTGGTGCTCCTGCAACTTACTTAAGCCTCTTGGATAGTATTGAACGTAGAGCATTTAAATTGATAGAGGATAATATCATCATAAGTTTATTTACTTCGCTTGAACATCGTCGTAAGGTCTCTTGTCTAACCCTTTTTTACCGTTATTTTAACGGCTTATGCTCTAGTGGAATAGCCAGTTGCATTCCTCCCCTTAAACAGTTCAACCTGAATACTCGCGCTTCTAGGAATGCTCATCAGTATACCCTCGAGCCCAACTTCGATCGTACTGTCAAGTACAGAGATTCGTTCTTTAGCCGTACTACGCGAATGTGGAATGCCTTACCACACTCTGTCTTTCCTAGTCATTGCAATATTCAGGAATTCAAAACCAATGTGCACCGACATCTCCTTTTAAACACTCTCTCCTCTTCCTAGTGCTCACACTTTGCCTCTGAATAATGAGGGTAGTAATATCCCCTTGAGTGTGTGTTTATCATAAAAAAAAAGAAAAATAACGTTTTCGCAACTGGTACAATTTTGAGAAAAATCGAATTGACAGTTTTTTTTACAAAAAATTAAAAACCTAAAAAAAAAAATACTAAATCAGATAAAAATTTACAGTCGACTCAAATAGCTTTTTTAAACTTAAAAATATTGGCTTAAAACTTATTTTATTTCACATTTTGTGTTTGATATTAAGTAATTTATTTATTTATATTCAGTAATCTCTCAAATTAATTTCATTCATCCAATTTGTAAAATATAAGAAATGCTACTAAAATTGGTAATAATTTGTTTTCGACTAAAAATCTGTTTAACAAAACCAGAAACTAAACTATTTCTTGATATGAAAAATATTGTTGATAGTTTTAAAATTTTTAAGAATAATTTAACTGACAAATTTTGTTTACCGAACACAAAAACCTACAAACTTTTAAGCAAGACAAATCGACAGACGGGTTTTGAAGTTATCAGTGTGGGACGCATCCCATCTAATATTTTTTTGGGAAATTGCGAAACAAATGTTCGCCCTACTTCATAAGTGGAAGAATTTGTTGTACATACGACTTTTTTCTTTTAAATAATTTATATATTTTACCTTAAGGTAGTATAAATAAACATATAAACAAATTTTACGGGGCTGACTGTTTTTATTTGGAAAACACTTAAATGAAAAAATAAACTGAGTTAAAAATAAAATAAAAAAAAACTTCCTGAATAAATAAACTATCGTCGCGAATTTGCATCTGCATATTCTTTCAGGAGTAACAAAAAAATTACTTTATAAATTCAGTTATCCAGGATATTATACAACATTAAAATATTCAAGGTCACATACATTCGGATATTTTATTTCAAAAAGTTGACTTTTTTCTTTTTTCGATTTTTCGTGTGTTTATATGAATTTGAAATGTTTGAAGTTTCTAACTAAACTTTAGCCTTATCCATGCATTTCTGTGAAGATGGTTACTTTTAAAGCGCCATAAACAATTCGAAAGTTAAGCATAAGTATTCACAATTCAACTTGAGAATGTTAACATTTTCTAACAAAAATGATAGATCAAAAAATCATAATTCATAATTACGAAATCAGTTGAACAAATGGAAGAATTCAGAAGCTTTTGTTTTTGTTTATAAATAATGCATGAAATTGCTTATCGGAATGAGTCTTTTACTCTTGTCCAACTTTTTTACTAAAAAGTTCTAATGTAAAGGGAAAAACTGGGAGAAATAAGGCCCAGAACCAACAATAAAACAAAACTCAAAACGTTTCCGTAAGGAAAAATTGCTGATTGAAAACTCATAAATTCAGGAAGAATTCGGGCACGAATAACACGTTAATTTATTCGATGGTTATAGTGTATTCATATTTTTTAGTAGTAAAAATTGTACAGTTAAATAATTGGATGAACTTGGGAAACGAAACATTTGTTTTCGATGTTTATTTCTTTTTTAGTTTTTAAGCTTTTTATGGAATATGGAATAGAAGCCAACTGTTATAAGGAACAAAGAATATTATGACTTTTTCCTTCTAAGGTTGTAATCGAATTTTAATGAGAGAGAAGTTCAATTAAAATTGTTGGTTTTAATCGGAATTTTGGGCATGTGAATATCGAGATATATATCATTTGGAATTTTATAGGTTTACTTTGCATAATTTAATGAAACTATTTAGTTTTAAAAATTTTAAACTTAAACTGAAAATATGATGTACTTATTTTTAGAGGATTTCCCAAAAGGATCGGAGCAAGAAATAAGTAATCCTTCCAGCTTACTCCATCTTTAGCTTGGCGTGTTCAGTTTCGAAAACCAAGCCAGCGTGCGTCGGTCGGCCTTAACAAAATCTCCACCGAAGCTGAGTCTTCTGGTTCCCTTGGACTTAGTGTTTAATACCCTACGGGCTGGAGCTTCAATGTTCACTTGCTCTTCCTGTCCTACCCATTTAATCTATTAAAACGTTGTTTTTTGACCAGTGGTAGGTGTCAGGTAAAGAATTTCACATTCGTGTAGTGCGGCTAAAGAAAGAATCTCTGTACTTAACAGTCCGTCCGAGATTGGGATCAAGGATAAACTGATAGCAGTAGAGGTATTACGTTTGAATTGTTTAAGGGGAGGAATGCAACTGGCTATTTCGGTAAAGCATTGTTTATAAAAATAACGTTAAAACAATGACAGACATGAGACCTTGCGGTGGTGTTCAAGAGAAGCAAATGTCTCGGAGGGAGAACGATCTCCTATCATTTTTGAAGCTCTTTTTTCAATTCCATGCTAAAGTCTCAGGTACGTTATTGGCGTTCCAGCCGAAATATGAGAGTCATACACGAGTTTAGGATGAATAAAAGCTTTTTAAATTATAGCCAAATCAGAAGGGATAAAAAACTTCTGGCATCGTTGGGGAAACCTAAACACCTAGCAGAATTCTTGGAGATGTCAAGTACATCACTCCACAACAAGTGGCTTGTGATGCACATACCTAAGACAGAAAGTTGTTCAATCTCCTCGATGCAAGTACCACCCATGGATAATGGCATTGGGGGAGGGTCACGCTTTTGTGATAGTAGACTGCATTTAGTTTTAGAAGTATTAAATTCTACACGGTTTTTGAATCCCCATTGAACAATGCTGTCATGATCGGAATTAAATGAGCTTATCATACGTTTCCGTTGGTAGTCCACTTCCGAAGAACAAGGATGAGAATCTAATAATGAATATGAAAAGCAGAGAGTACTGTCATCAGCGAACAATATAGTGGGTTAGAAGTTTCAGACAAAAGATCATTTATGAATATGAGGAATAGATTGGGAGAACAAACGGAGCCCTGTGGCACACCATCGTATATATTGTTTTTATATTTGATTTGAACCCGTCAAATACTACTTGAATTGAACGGTCCGAAAGGTAATTTCTCACCCAACAAAGAAGAGATTCTTCAATACCAAAAGCACGCATTTTCGATAAGAGAGCTTGATGTCAAACTTTATCAAATGCCTTTGAAATATCAAGCGCAATAATCTTACTTTCTTCAAGAAGATGTAAAAATTTGTTCCTCTGTTCGGTGAGATAAACTATGAGATCACCAGTGGACTTATTGCAACGATAGCCATACTGCCGGTCGTTAAGAAGCTTCCGTTCTTCAAGATATTTCTTAAGCTGAAAATTGTTCAGTGTTTCCATGACCTTGGAGGAAGGGCCTTAAGTGCATTTAGACGATGGTTAGAGGAGGAGCAGGATTCGCCTTTTTTAGGGACATGCTGGACAAATGCAGTTTTCCATCCACTCGGAAAGAGACTAGTAGAATAGTACAAGTGGAAAAGCTTACGGAGTGGTTTTCCCAGCGTTAAAGAACACCTCTTCAGAACAATAGCTGGGATACTCTCCGGGCCAGCGGATTTGTGAATGTAAAGATCTTTTAGTACTCTAGCAACTGTACGAGTGCGAAAGAAGATTCGTCCCATGGAATAGTTTAGGCTTTCAAGTACAGGAGGAGTCATGTCACTCCTGTCATTGGCAGCATCGAATTAACAGCAAATTGCTAGCTTACAAAAGGAGTGTTAATGGAAACGTGCGTAGCTACTGACGATGACGTAGTGTTGAGCACATTTTTTTTTACAAATGTCTAGACATTTATGCTACCTTTGGGACATTGCAGTACTTTTTGCCGTAATTTCTGGCCATATGTCCGTTTCAAGTCTTTCTAGCTTGTTTGAACTTATTCCCGTTTTCCTCAGTAGGGTTGGAACCTATTCGGGATAAAATTTGCCATTCCTAAAAGAAAAAGAAGTTTGTAACCATATCCGCGCTGAACTCCACGTCACTATCACTATAGTTCGGGATTGTAACTTCTCCGCCAGCTAATATCTTGTCTGTCGACACAAACTGGTCCATATATCGTACGTAGAACCTTCCTCTCGAAGATACCAAGGGATCCTGCATTCACCTGGTAAAAAGTCCATGCATCTCCATAAGAGACGATCGACAATCGACAATCGACAATCGAAAGGGTCGATAAAGACCCTTTGGTCGTGATCCTAATGTCATCTGGACAATAGGGATCTTACGGGATAGATGCGCGAGCTCTCGGCCTGCAAAGAATATCTTCCTTTGCAACGACCTCGAGATTGGCGCCTGGCCAGACTTCTCCCAGCATGCCGACAGCAAGCGTATAGAGATCGCGCGACCTCTGATCGTTACAAGCGAAGAGTTTGACATGACCTTGATGCCAAACCCAAACGTTTGTTACTGGTGGTGAACCCGGGTGCTCTCTCATGACTTTGAGAAAGCCAGCCGAGAGCCCCAGGTTCACCATCTGCCAATGGTCAGAGGTAATCGTGCCATCAATATTGCTCCTATCAATGACCGCGACTAGGCTCTTTAAGTACATCACTAAAAGGTTTAGTGAGAGGTACTCTAGCCATGTTGGGAGTGCTGGTGTTCTGCACTTTGGGCTTTTTAGGGACGGGAGTGGGCTCCTCCAAAGACCTTTGTCGTTTTGACGTGGAGTAGTACCGACTAGTTTTATCTAGAATGGATTTAGCCCACTCCTGCCTCTTGCTAAGGATGGGATTACTTCCATCTCCCAATGTTGAACCAGGCGCCGTTGTTTATAGGAGCTCCTAGGAGCATTCTAGAGAGGTTTACTTTCTTTGGTAGTGGAAAGATCATTATTCACGAACTTTCCACTACCGACCTGAGAAAGCGTTTTCGTCAGTGATACATCCTTTACCGTACCAGAAGATGGGCAGTGACTTGCAGTAACGACAGCCGACGTTGCCGCCGAACTGCCGCCCGGTGTAGCTGAAGTACCGGTACCGGTTTGACATTTTTGCTTCGGGTTTTGGTTTTGGTTTTGTTTTTGTTTAAACATTTGGATTCCCACGAGTAGGCGAAGTAAAGGGGGGGGAGTCTATCTGTTTAGAGATTCGTTTACACAGATAAGGCTAGCTAATCCGGAGGTCGCCTGATATCCGGATACTCCGTTAACGACTGAGCTATTTTTAGAAATTGGGCCCTCAACCTGGCTTATCATTGGCACAGGTCGTATAACACTTTAGATCCAGCCCAATTGGGAAGTTGAAGGGAGGGATATGTTTTGGAAAAGGAGAGACGAACAGCAACTAAGCCATAAGCGTCCCAGGAAGGAAACAGTGTATTGACAGACAGTGATACACTATACAGTCAGGGAATAAGGAGCCATCAGCCAGCATAATAGCACAAAGCCGACGTAGGAGGCGGTAAGGATTGGGAAGGTGAGGGGCGAGCGACCTTTAGTTTCAGGACTCTTCTGAAGAAATAATTCCCGAGAATCATTGACTTTACTCAGCTTCTACAAATCGACAAGTTCGACGCTCAGGTAGAAGACTGGGATGGTTAAGGTTTTGTACAGAGTCTCCTTGGTACTTCGGGATAGGGCCTTATTTGCTTACTAAGGCGAAAGAAATAGGTATTGAAAAGAGTAATTCTACGTTTGATTTCTGCGATGATGTCATTTGCAGAGCGGTACGCAGATGGAGAAATTAATTCACCACCTCAAAGTTACACCTATCAATGGCCACGTTATAACCGAGTCTATGATGGAAATCGACTGTCTCGATGACTGTAAATACTTCGTTTTGTGCTCGTTAATCACAAGAACCATTTTATTCGCTTCAGACTCGATACATAAAAAGGCGCCCGTAGTTGCTCCTTTGGTTCTTCCCATAATGTCGATCATCTGCATACTCTAGATGTTGTGTGAATTTTTGAAAGATAATCCCATTGGTATTGATATTGGTGTTTCGCACCACTTTCTCAAGAACAATATTGAAGCAGCATGGCAGCACACTGCCTTGTCGAAATCTTGTGGTGGTTTCGAAGGTTTCAGTTGATTCTCTACCAATTTTGACGCAGCAATGAGAATTCTCCAATGTCATCCTGATAAGTCGTATCAGTTAAGCAGGGAAACCAAAACTTGACATAGCACGGTGTAGTTCGTTAGGCACTGTCAAAGGTTGCTTTGAAATCGATGAAGCGAAGATGCGTAAGTCAGTGGTAGATTCTCCAGGCCTGAATCCACTCTGATAAGGGCCAGTCAGTTCTTTTGTGAATGCCTTCAGGCTGGTGGGAGATCCGTGTCCTTCTTTCCTCCCATAGTCTGTATTCCGTGCGCCGTTTTAGCTTTGTTTGCCTGAGCACATTCGGAGTCAAATCATAGCTTCTTTGGAGGCGACTGTGAGAACCCTAGCACTTCTTCCTCAGTTTTCCTGATTGGCTGTTGGAAAAGATGATCTAGGACATATCTCATCCGTTTTCGGGTTCCTTGCAAGCTCTAGGGATATTTTGTTGGCAAAGAAATTGGCGGTGTCTTCCTTCTGCAGTCTTCCAATGTTAAATCTTCTCCTGGTGTTTGATCTGAATTCCTTCTACAGATATTCTCATTCGCAGGTTTGCACCAACTAGATAGTTTTCGGATTCTATGTTGGCTGATCTGTGCATGCGAACGAAAAGTATGCCAGAGGAGTGTCTTTTTCGTCAACATTATCAGTCCATTCATACGAGGCTATTGCTTATTTTTTAATCACAATCGGGTTTTCTTTTTATGGCCGACTTGTGAAGCCTGCTCATGACTTATAGATCGTTGGAGCTCCTACTTCCTGAGAAGGTGACTTAGGTGTTACAGCTCTGGATCCAATTGATCAAAGTTTCGTCGTTATTTCACTTTTTCGGCTATTCAGCAGGCACCACCAGAAGGTGCAGCACTTACAATTTGAGCATTAAAACAAAATTCCAAAAAGTTTAGGTTTTCATCTAGTAAATCGTCCTTAACTAAATGTGGCCTTGTGATAGTAATGTTTTATCTAAATCGTTTGGATTTTACTGAAAACAATTAAGAATTTCAGTCCCAAAACCCTGATCGTCCTCAATCTATAGTGTCATAATTTTTTTTAACGTCAATGATACGAGTATCTCTATAACATTTACTAAGTCACCCGGATTCCTCATTTCATACACATGAACAAAGATTCCAAGTAGTTTCCGCTTTTTTTTTATTTAGTTGGAGAGTTGAAAATTGATTTTCTAATGACATAATTTTATACAAACTCTGGAATGAAAAAAAAAAAAAAAATGAAGACACAAAGATATTTTAATATATAATTTCAATTAACAATCTCTGACCAGAGGCTATTAAATTCTCTCTCTCAGTGTTATTTACAATTTTATAAACCACCCAATTCCCAAAGACGCCACTCTGTCGCGTTCTTTGCTCTTAAAAGCTCTTTGATGACTTCAATAACGAACGTCTTTATCGTATGTCCATAATTAATTACTCAAGAAGAGAACATCTGCAGTAAAATAGGGATTCTATCTTTTTCTATATGTATGTACATATATACGAGAATGTATGTTGTATATATGTATGTATTCAATGAGGGTATAAAAATCGCTTATCGTTATCACCTTCCCTTCTTTTTATTTTCGTTTCTAATTAAATTTATAGAATATACGTTTACTTCCTGAACTGTCAATTGCATTTCGTAAATCGAAATGTCTACCTTTTTGCCTATTGGAAGTTTTAAGGATTTATTGCTTTGTTAATTCTTATTCGAATAAAAAATCTATATTTGTATCTTTGCTTACTAAGTCCTCAAAAAGAAATCCTTACAAAAATGAAATTTTCATTATTTTTTTCATACAGAGATGTGCAGAAATACAAAATGTTTATTTCTTCACAAGCTTCAAAGTGGCAAAAATCTGTTTTAATATCGATGGTGAAGTAAATAAGAGGATTTTTATATGTTACTTAACTCCTTAAAGTTTAAAAAAATTAGAAAATATAATCAAACTTATAAAAATCTATAAAGTAAAATGAAAAACTGCAAAGGTACACTTAGGCGTATACGTTCTTTTTTTTTTAAGTTTAACTTTGAGCATGAGAATCAGGTGGAAAAGCTTTTTGCCTCGGTTTTTTACTTAACAGATTTATACATATATTGAAATAGTTTAATAAAAAAAAATAACGGGCTATACATTTCACGGTTTCAAAAGTATAGGCCTGCTATTCGACATCTGTCAAAGTAAGTTGTTAAACCAATTTGAATTGTTTTTGTTGATAGTCTGAAATGTATTTCTTAGCTATCGCACAATGCATACAAATTGTTAAAATCTAATTCAAAGAATTGGTAATTCGGCCACAGCCACATATCGTGCTCTAAGAAGAGATTATGGTTTATATAATCGTCCAACTTTGCATGCAATTGCCAAAATTGTGAATAAATTTGGTTACGAACGAAACCATGATGAAGAAGCTTTAAAATTGAGAATATCGTTGTTATAAGTGAAAGTGGGGCCGAAGACCCGAATATGTCGATTCCTCTTTGTGTGTGGTCTTTGATCCGGAGGTATGATTGGACCTTACTTCTTCGATAACGACGATGGAATAACTGTCACCGTCAATTCGGAGCGTTAAAGTCGCATGATAACCGACTTTTTTTACCTTCTATAGCAAAATACGACCTGGAGAATATGTGGTTTCAACAAGACGGTGCCACATGCCACTCAACTCAACTGGCTACCAAGATCATGCGATTTGATACCGTTGGACTTTATTTTTGTAGGGCTAGGCAAAACATCGTATTTATACAAATAAGTTTTTAACTCTGGGATACCGAAAAACCAACATTCGTCAAGTTATGCCTGAGATACCGCCAAATATGTGTCAAAAGTGGTGGAGAATTACCTCCAAAGAATCGATGCTTGCAACAATTCGCGTGGTGGTTATTTAAGTGATGTAGTGTTTCACTCATAATGTCAACATTCAAACTTTGTTACAAAAAAGAAATATCATGAAAGAAAATAGATTATTTACGTTATTGTTGAAACTGCAAAATGGAAAACCCTGTAAATTATTAACCAGTTGGTGGAATATATGATGCTTAGTTAAATAATTTATTTTGGTTTAAGGTTGTTTTTAGTTTTGTTTAACCATAAATTGAAAGATGAAGGAAATAGTCTCAGTTTATCTCACCTAACAGAGGAACAAATCTTTACATCGTCTTGGAGAAAGTAAGATTATTGCTCTTGATATTTCAAAGGCATTTGATAGAGTTTGGCAACAAGCTCTCTTATCGAAAATGCGTGCATTTGGTTTTGATGAATCCCTTCTTCATTGGGTTAAAAATTACCTTTCGGACCGTTTAATTCAAGTAGCATTGTACGGGTCCAAATATTATATCCACAATATAAACGCTGGTGTCCCACAGGGCTCCGTTTTGTCTCCGACACTCTTTCTTATTTTTATAAATGACCTTTTGTCTTCTATTCCACTAAAGTGTTTCGCTAATGACAATACCCTCAGCTTTTCTTATTAGTTTTTAGATTCCCATCCTTGTTCTTCGGATGTGGACTGCCAACGGCAGCATATGGTATTGTTCAATGGGGAATGAATTTTATGCTTCGAAAACTCATTGTTGTCTACTGTCGCAAAAGCGTAACCCTCCCCTAATGCCACTATTTATAAGTGGTACTTGCTTCGAGGAGACTGAACAGCTATCAGTCCTAGGTATGTGCATTGCAAAAATGTGTTTAGGTTTTCTCTGACGATGCAAGAAGTTTTGTTCCCCTTCTGATCCGTCCAAAACTTGAGTAAAATGTCCATAATTGGGCAGGTGCTCCTATAACCCACTTGAGTGTCTTTGATAAAATTCAAAAGCAGCTATAGAAATGATAGGTGATCGTTGTCTAACTGAAACTTTTGCATCTTTCGAGCACCGTCGCTCGTCCTAAGTTTCTATGTCTCTCCTTTTTTTATCATTACTTTTATAAACAATGCTCTAATGAAATAGCAAGTCGTATTCCTTCCCTCAACAATTCAATCGTAATACTCGTTCTTTTAGGAATTGCTATCAGTTAACCCTTGAGCCCAATTTCGGTCGTACTGTAAAGTACAGAGATTCTTTTTTTAGTCGCACTTCACGAATGTGGAATGCTTTGCCATCGATGTGCATCGGTATCTCCTTTTAAATCCTATCCTCCCTTCCTAATTACTCGCACTGTGTATAATCATTATAAGGGTATTTATACCCCTTGAGTGCGCGTACAATATAAAAAAAGGGGACGTTGTGTTGGTTTGTAAATGGTCTTTTTCATGAGCCATGACATTGGACAACCAAACTGTCGTAATCTTTAACAAATTAATCTCATTACTTAAACAACATTTGATGCATGTGTCTTTTAAAAAAATTATAAAATGTGTCAATTACGGAAGATCTAAATCAAAAATCAAATGCATATGGTTTATAAAATTTGAAAATTTTGACTAGACTTGGCATGTAATGGTAATGGCGCTATCTTAAGCTGATATCATCATGTTCATTGACAGCCAAGCAGCATTTAAATCGATTGCTGCCATAATGAACCATGAACTTACAGTACTTAGCTCACAGCATAACATTAGTCTCTACTAGGTACCAGATCACAGCACTGTATCTGGACATGAGAAAACTGATGAGTTGGGAAGGATTGGTACAACACCGAACCAATCTAGTATAGACTTAACCTTATGACACAATCTCCTGTGAATTAAATCACAGTATTGGTACTCCAAGAAACCAATAAAAAATGAAAAAGCCTTGAAACCTCTGTCATAACTCACAAGGAAACTATGCCCCAATTTTGACAAAACATAACTACGCACTTAGAAAAAAAAGTCCCTAAGACTGCTTGTGAGTATAATGACAGGTCACAACCTGATGAGTAACCATGTACAAAGAAAATCAGCTCGACGAAAAATAAGGAGACATAGTCCACTTCAAGCACTTTTCCATACTAATCTTGAAGAACTTGAAGATATTCCAAGTAGATTCCTATTAGGATTAACCGAAGCCTCTAAATAGCTCGAACAAGACAACCCATAATACCATAGGTTTAATCACTCTTTCAAGGAAGTTCAACACTTCAGGCTATCACAATGGATCTTCAATGATCTTAGTGTGGCGAATGTCATCTATCGCCAGCCCGTCAACCTAACTTAACATAATGGTCACTTAGGCGTGTACGTATTCATTTTGTCTTAAATTGTCTATTTTTTTAATAATTCTGAGACTTTTAGTGCAGATTATAACTGGAGGTATATGAACGAAAGACTAATAATTAAAAGTAATGTTGTTGTTAGTCCACTGCGATGAAGCTTTGAGGCGAACAGCAGAGCTTGCAGCTATTTGTTTGCTAAATATGTTAAGGAGTGTTAGGTAGAGCGGGGACTTTCGAAGCGATCCGCTTATACATATGCATCTCATCTCTCGGTTTATAGCTTTCTTCCGCAGTCCACCATAACGCCACACCATACATTATCATCGGTCTGATTACCGGTATAGCCAATGCGTGATTCTGGGTCGAAAGCCCCATTTATTACCAATAGTTTTTTTTTTCATTTTTTCTGTATGTTGCGTTTCCAATTTAGTTTTTTGTCTAAGACAAGACCCAGGTACTTAGCCTCGTCTGAGAATTTGAATTGGATTCCTTTAATATAGGGAGGGATGACAAATGGAATTTTGTATCTTCTCCAACATAAGACTAAACCGGTTTTGTGTGGGTTAACACCCAGTCCACACCGATCAGCCCAAATTATTAGTCTGTCTAAGGCATTTTGTAAGAGTTCTTTTGAAGTGTTAAGATGCTTTCCTGAAACTGCTATAACAACGTCGTCCGCATTGGCTATCACTCTAAAACAATTTGTTCGAGAGGAGAGGTGGTAGAACACCACCTTGCGGCGTCCCTCTACTAACGAGTCGTCTGCCAGAAAAGTTGCCCAGTTTTGAATTAATTAGTCAGCTAGTCGGCATACTCTCGAAGCGAACTCTCTACATTTAGAGATGTTAGTGCAGATGCGATTGCGGATGTGTCCACGTTGTTAAAGGCACCTTCGATGTCAAGGAAAGCAACCATAGTGAACTCTTTATGATGGAGGGAATATTCACTAAGATGTGTAACGCTGTTTCCACCGATTTACCTTAACAATAGGCATGTTGAGACGAAGATAGAAATCTTGTATCAATACTTGCCCTTAAATTGATATCAATCAATTTTTCCAAGGTCTTAAGAAGGAATGATGCTAGACTTATAGGTCCTAGATCTTCAGGATTGACTTGCGAGCATTTTTCTGCTTTGGGTATATAAACAACTTTAACTTCTCTCCATGCCGAGGGAACATGGACCAGGTAAAGACAGTTGGTAAAAATTGCCTCAAGGATTGGTGCAATTATTTCAGAAGTCTTTTGTAGCTCGGCTGGTATTATTCCATTTGGTCCTGCAGATTTAAATGGTCTGAAGCTGTTGAGAGCCTATTGAAGCTTGTCTCATGTGATCAGACCTTGTGGATATGTTGTATTGGGACTTGACCGTTCCAAGTTTCGGTAAGAGAACTACCAGGAAAATGAGTATCCAATAATACGTTCAGCGATTCATTACTTGAATTTGTCCAGGAGCCGTCTGTATTTTTCAAGCAGCTTGGCATCGCTGGATTAGTTGAAAGAATTTTCTGTTACCTAGAGGCTTCAGAAGTGTCTTCTATCGTGCCACAGAAGGATTGCCAAGAAGATCGCTTAGATTTCCTTTGTTCCTTCTTGTAAATCCTTAGGGATCCTTTGAAAGTATCCCAGTAAGAGACTAGTCTTGGGGCTTTAGCTCTTTTGAAAAGTTTCCTGCATTCTTTCCTGACCGAGTCAATCTGACAAGCAATTTCTAGTGATCTGTTCATAGCTAAGGTAAGGTCATTGACTTTGCTGTCAAGTTCATTAGCGTTAGAGGAAGGACTAGATAGTCCAGGTTCTAGTAAACTCTGTAATGAGTTCCTGTATAAAGCCCAGTCAGCTTTCCGATAGTTTCGAAAAGTCAATGGACTCGGGTTATCATCCACATTTATATTGAACTGGACATATCTATGATCAGAGAACGAGTGTTCTTTGGATACTTTCCAGTCCAAGATCATATGTATAGTATAGTATATGATAGGTGTATAGTATCTGAGACAAGAGTTATGTCTCAAGACTTCTTGTCGAGTTTTAGTTATAAAGGTTGGTTCCTTTCCAACATTACTTATTTCCCACATTAAAAGTGACTCGCCTCTGTCGTTGATATTCGTACTTCCCCATACAGTGTGATGAGCGTTAACATCGCTCCCAAAAATTAGGCGGATCCTTTGCCTTTCCGCTTCAGCGACGATTATCTCAAGGGTTTTTCCAGGAAGAGGTCCAAGGTGGTCATTGCCAAGATACGCCGACACTAGCTTGAAACTTCTTTTGGTTGTTTCCAACTTAGCTACGTGACATCCAATGCTTTAAAACCTTTTGTTTTGTCAATATAAACTGACAACGTGAACTAGGAAGAAAGTAAACAGGACGACTTTCAAAAATAAAGTTGTCAACAAATTAATATTGGCAGTAAATTGATGGTTAAGCGCTCTGTGTGATAGCTTGCGATGTTTAACTGATCACTATTGAAAACCAAAGAAATTAGTCAGAATCGCTAGTGACGGAGATTACTCCTCAATTCAAAAGAAATATGGATCCACGATGATTCTAACATGTAAACCGCTCCAAAAAAAGAAACAACTAAGGTCGATGTTATTATGATGTCAAAGTCATTTAACCAAAAACGAGCTACATCATTAAAAACTTTTGTTTAGTAAAATTGTGCCATGTGCTAGGTGCACTGATTTTTTCACAATTGGAAGCATTTTTCTGACGCAAAATGATTCATGATGAATTACCAATCCTTTCCAAAGAAAAACGTTGACAAAGTTTGACATTCTTAGCTGTTAAACTGTAGACAAAAACAACCGAAACTTCATTTCATACTTGAAATTGATTTACAGTGACGCTGACGCCTGTGCTGGTATGATCACAAGTTTAATACTCCTGGGAATGAGAACTTTTATACCGAACAGGGTTAAAAGTATCAGACCCAAGGAAAACGCATGATTCGATGCGAGCTGTAAAGAGGTTATTAGGACCAAAGAGCTAAGTTTCCGTTGCTATAAAGCCTACCGTTGGAAAAAGGTCAAACAAGCCAGGAAGGCCTGCAACGCCCATATTCGACGGACCAAATTTTTTCATGACCAAAAGTTACGGCAAAAAATACTGCAATGTCCCAAAAGCAGTACAAAGTTTTGGTCATTTGTAAAAACCATGAGGAATTCTTCCTCTTCTTTGGTTCCTACGATCGTTGTCAATGACACTTCTTTTGTTAGCCCTTTAGAGAAAGCTAATCTCTTTGCTAGGCAATTCGCCGCCAATTCTTCGCTGCCAGTGAGTGTCATGACTCCGCCTGTACTTGAGCGAGTAAGTGATTCTATGGGACCAATCTTTTTTCCCAATCGTGTTGTGGCAAGAGTCCTAAGAGATCTAAACACACATATGGTCCGGATGGTATCCCCGCTATTGTTCTGAAGAGGTGTTCTTCAACGATGGAAAAACCACTGTGTAAGCTTTTTCATCTGTCCTACTCCTCAGGCCTTGTTCCGAGCGGATGGAAAACGGCATTTGTCCAGCCTATTCCTCACCCTCTAACTACTGACCGATTGCACTTCCTTTCCCTTCTTTCCAAGGTCATGGAAACGCTGATTAATTATCAGCTCAAGTAATATCTTGAAGATCGAAAGCTTCTTAATGACCGGCAATACGACTTTCGTAGCAAAAGGTCCACTGGTGATCTCATGGTTCATCTCACCGAACGGAGGAACAAATCTTTACATCGTTTTGGAGAAAGTAAGATTATTGCACTTGATATTTCAAAAGCATTTGATAGGGTTTCGCATCAGGCTCTCTTATCGAAAATGCGTGCTTTCGGTTTTTATGAATCCCTGCTTCATTGGATTAGTAATTACCTTTCGGATCGTTCAATACAAGTGGTATTGGATGGATTCAAGTGTGAAAACCATAAAATAAATGCTGGTGAGCCCCAGGGCTCTGTTTTATCTCCAACACTCTTTCTCATTTTTATTAATGATCTTCTGTCTGCAACATCTAATCCAATACATTGTTTCGTTGACGATAGTACTCTTTTCATATTCGTGTTCAGACTCACATCCCTCTTCTTCGGATGTGGAACTGCAACGACAAAATATGATAAGCTCATTAAATTCCGACCTAAACAGCATTGTTCAATGGGGACTAAAAAACCGCGTGGAATTTAATGCTTCGAAAACCCAATGCTGTCTTGTAACGAAGGTTGTTAAAAATTCAGTTAGAGACTGCAGATACCCTTGACTAATAACCAGTGCGTAGGACTTTCATACTAGAGACCTTGGATTCAATCCTTGTCTGTACCATCTATAGTTTTTTTTCGCGGGTAATGCCTTTTTCTAGGAATTGACAAATCCTCTAAAAATGATTTTTGTCATAAAAAATGGTTTCTGAAATAAGTCGTTAAGATTCGGCTTAAAACTGTAGGTCCCATCCATCCCTGACAACGTTACTCGCACACAGGAATGGTTGAGATCACTAGGTCCTAGTCCTCAAAAGACTATTTCAATACCTAATTTATAGATACTGCTTGAGTCCGAGTTTCAAAAAGTTGACCGTTTTTTCTGAATTAATTTTTCTTCAACTTTATAAAAAAATCACCTTCTTTTCTTCTTAATTTTTGAATATCATTTATATCTTAGCCCACCACTGTAAAAGAGTTAAAGTAATAAAATCGACGAGGACGCCGCCTTAAGTCAAAAGAAAACCTAAATTTGATTTTCCTTTTTTTTATTGTCTCTTTTGTATCATTGTCAACCCAAAAATAACCTAGTTAAACAAAAAATCAATGCAAAAACTCTTCACGGACGTAATTATAAAACTTCCTCAAGTCCCCTTCATCATCAGTAACTTATTTTATGGAGGTAATCAACAAAATTATTTTCCACCCTATCAACATAAATTGCTTTATTGACTTCAACATAAACTTTAACCCCAACAAAGAAGCAAACTTAATTCCAAAGCCTTCAACTTCGAGTTTCGTTTCGGCTCTCAGTAAGGCCGACACCACTAAATAATAATGCTGTTTTGTTGTTGTTGCCTGTGAGATATATTGAGAAATTAAAAATGCACATTACCCAAGGGGGGATCCAAAAAAAAAAAAATACAAAAAAAAATACAAAAACGACGCGAGGTGACGGTTTAGTCTATTTTGGACAGGTCATGGATTTTTTTAAGACATGGATTTTAGTATATCCAAGGGACTTTTCTTGACAAAATGGTGAAGAATGTAGGGTTTAAGTAGCCGTCAAACCATAAAAATCCATGAGGCCCATTATATCCTACTGCATTGAACTTGAGGTTATTTTCGATTTCATTTTCTTTTTACTATAATTTTCTTAATCACATCTAAGTGTGTTAGAAAGGACATATTTTTCTATAGTTGATACTTATCGCCTTGAAGTATCATAATGTTGAAATGATCTACAAAGGTCTTGGTCCTTGTCATCATAAATGTGCAAAGTAGTTACCTTTTACGGCAATCCCACTACTTCTTGTCTTGCTTTTTTTTTTAAATTCTTAGTGCAATATCCTTAAGAATTCTTTTAGTATCTTTGGTTATATTTTTATTATAGGAAAGGTAAGACCTTCTCCTGCTGATTCTCTTGCGAAAGTCTTCAAAACAACTTTCATATTTCTGCATGATGTTGCAAATATTTCTCGAAAGAACTTTTTGTCTGTAAGCGTTAGTTTTATGAACTTTTCTTTCTAACACCTACTCATTCTTTTTTCCTTTAACTAACCTTTGACCTTCAAAACAGAACCTTTAACTTAATCTAGATATAACCACATTTAATTTTGATGTGTGTCATAGAGTTCTGAACTTTGATTAAATAATAATACAAGGCCAAGTTGGTTTCATTAAAACCTTATTTATTATTATAATGTAAATACATGTCGTCGGCGGCGGCGGCGGTGGCGACGACAATTTCGAAAAATGACACAATTGAGCATTAAAGACTGAATATATGAAATTTTCAAGGTTATAAGGCAAACAAAATAAAAATACCATGAAATAAAGGAAAAACTGTAAAACTAATGGTTGTAGGTGGAATAACTAAATACCCTTCCACTAAACTTAATCTGTATTTTGAATTGAAGTTCTTATTCGATTAAGGAAGGTTGATTGTCATATAACTTTTAATACAAAACAGCTGAGTATTTGAAAAACGGCGTTTTATCATCCGTTTATTGGGATTATTTACACAAGAACCGTTTTTTTACGAAAAGGCGCAGAATTCAGTAGAAATGTTTACACAAAGAGGAACTTTGGTTAACCCTAAATATCTTCTGAACCAAAAACGCTTAAGACTTGAATTAACTTTGATATAATATATTGCAACGTGATATCAAAGAAGTATATTTTTTGAAAAAAATCCATTTAACGGTAACGAACTTGACCACAAAGTCAATGACCTTACCTCAGCTATTAACAGATCGCTAGAAATTGCTTGTCCACTTATACACTTAATGGTGGGCCTCAGACTGACTCGCTCAGGAAAGAATGGAGGAAACTTTTCAAATAAGCCAAAGCCGCAAGACTAGCCTTTCACTGGGATACTTTCAAAGGATCCCTAGGGATTTACAAGAAGAAACTAAGGAAATCCAAGCGATCTTCTTGGCGATCTTTCTGTGGCACGATAGAAGACACTTATAAAGCCTCTAGGTTACAGAAAATTCTTTCAACTAATCCAGCGATGCGAAGCTGCTTGAAAAATGCAGACGGCTCCTGGACAAATGCAAGTAATGAATCGCTGAACTTACTACTGGATAGTCATTTTCCTGATAGTTCTTTTACCGAAACTTGGAACGGTTATATACGTTCAAGCTCAAATACAACATATCCACAAGGTCTGATCACATGGAACAAGCTTTAATAGGCTCTCAACAGCTTCAAACCATTTAAATCTTCAGGACCAGATGAAATAATACCAGCCGAGCTACAAAAGACTTCTGACATAATTGTACCAATCCTTGAGGCAATTTTTATCAGCTGTCTTTACCCGGTCCATGTTCCCTCGGAATAGAGAGAAGTTAAAGTCGTTTTTATACCCAAAGCAGGTAAATGCTCGCAAGTCAATCCTAAAGATCTAGGACCTATAAGTCTATCATCATTCCTTCTTAAAACCCTGGAAAGATTGATTGATATCCATTTAAGGGCAAGTATTGATACAAGATTTCTGTTTCGTCTCAAAATGCCTATTGTAAAGGTAAATCGGTGGAAACAGCGTTACACATCTTAGTGAATATTCTCTCCATCATAAA
The DNA here is from genome assembly GCF_945859685.1 of Eupeodes corollae. Classification (NCBI taxonomy): domain Eukaryota; kingdom Metazoa; phylum Arthropoda; class Insecta; order Diptera; family Syrphidae; genus Eupeodes; species Eupeodes corollae. The sequence continues at coordinate 45,657,146 of NC_079148.1, forward strand.
GAGTTCACTATGGTTACTTTCCTTGACATCGAAGGCGCCTTTAACAACGTTGACACATCTGCAATCACATCTGCACTGACATCTCTAAATGTAGAGAGTTCGCTTCATTTATTTAATTCATTTATTGCTTACTAGCAGACTAATTAATTCAAAACTAGGCAACTCTTCAGGCAGACGATTCGATAGTAGAGGGACACCGCAAGGTGGTGTTCTATCCCCTCTCCTCTGGAACCTAGTGGTAAATGAAATCCTAACTAGTCTGGATGCAAAGGGTTTCAGAGTGATAGCCAATGCGGACGACGTTACTATAGCAGTTTCAGGAAAGCATCTTAATATCCTAAAAGAACTCTTACAAAATGCCTTAGACAGACTAATAATTTGTGCTGATCGGTGTGGACTGGGTGCAAAAAAGCTATTGGTAATAAATGGGGCTTACAACCCAGAATCACGCATTGGCTATACACATCGGTAATCAGACTGAATTTAACGTACGGTGTGGCAGTATGGTGGACTGCTTTAGAGAAAGTTATAAACAGGGATAAGTTAAATAAAGTCCAACGTTCAGCCTGCCTATGTATAAGCGGATCGCTTCGCACGACCCCGTCTGCGGCACTGGACACCTTGCTCTACCTTACTCCTCTTGACATAATTAGCAAACAAATAGCTGCAAGCTCTGCTATTCGCCTCAAAGCTTCGTCGTAGTCGACTAACAACAACATTGGCCACTCCGTAATTGTAAGGTATTTATAATCAATTCCAAAGCACACAGACTACACCATCCCCCAACTGCAATTCGACAGAAACTTCCAGATTTCTATACATACCACATTTTTTTGGGAGGATAGGACATTCTTGGAGGATGAGTCAATCCTTTTTACACAGATGGGTCAAAAACCAAAGAAGGGGTTGGTGGAGGTGTGTACTCTGAACGACTTAAATCAAGTCTCTCATTCCGCCTTCCCAGTCATTGTAGCGTGAAAACGTGATATCAACATCTGATATCCGTATTTTTTCTGATAGCCAGGCCGCTATCAAATCTCTGGTCTCTGTCTCTACAAACTCTATAACAGTCCATAACTCTCGATCATCTTTAATGGAGATGGCGCAACAGTTTAATATTCACCTTTGCTGGGTGCCGGGCCATAGAGACATTCCAGGTAACTGTAAGGCAGATGAACTCGCCAGGAACGGTACAGTACAACCCATCCTACCACGTTTGGCAAGTACTGGTATACCAATCGCTACTTGTAAACTGCTGCTAATGCAAGACGCTGTGAGGAGGGCAGGCACCAGGTGGACCAACATCACCACTTGTCAAGCCACAAAAAACATTTGGCCAAACTGGATTTAAAACGTTCAAGGTACTGGCTCTCTCTAAGCAGATCGCATATAAGCTCGATAATAGGTGTCATAACCGGACACTGTCTAATAGCAAAGCACGCCACAAGACTAGGCGTATTCTCAAATGACTTTTGCAGAAGCTGTATGGACGATTAAGACGAAGAAACGGTTCTTCATCTTCTCTGCACATGCCCTGCTCTAGCTCGAAAACGCAAAAATTACCTAGGAGAATTCTTCTTTAACGATCTAAACGATCTAAATCATATCGGTATAATCAGCCTCTTACTTTCGTAAGGGACTCAAGCTGGTTCCATTGAGCTTAGGAGGAAGCCTCAAGATTCATGTGGTATCACAATGGGCCATTAAACTGGCCTAAGTGTGTCCGTTTCCATCTTGGACAGCTACTATAACCTAACCTAACCTAACCATTTAACGGTTTTTTTCTATAAATCAAAAAACTGAAAAAAAAAATTTGTCACCTCCAAAATTTTACGACTAAAATATGATTTCATCTCCATAACAATTTTGTGCAACGAAGAGTAATGTTTTGGACATTTGATAAAATTTTGAGAAAAATCGAATTGACAGTGTTTTTTTATAAAAAATAAAAATCTAAAAAAAAAACATTACTCAAAGTTCGTAAAAATTGAATATCGATTCAAATATCTTTTCAAAAACTTGAAATTTAGACTTCAAGCTTATTTTATCTTATAAGAAATATTGTTTTCAACATTTTGAAAAATGTTGAGAAAAATCGAATTGACGGTTTTCTTACAAAAAATAAAACTCTATAAAAAAACAATACTAAAACTTGGTAAAAATTTACTTTCGACTCAAATAGCTTTTCAAAAATTAAAAATATTGGCTTCAAACTTATTTTATTCACAGAAAATATTGTTTTCTATATTCACTAATTTTTATAAAAAAATCCAACTGTCCGTTTTTTCATAAAAAATAAAATCTACAAAAAATAGTACGCAAATTTGGTAAAAATTGATACGAGTACATATAGACAAACTTTTAAGCAAGACAAATCGACGGGATGGGAAGTTAACAGTGTGGGTCGCATCCCAGACCATTTTTTTATAAACATTTAAGGCGTTTAAATCGAGTAATAGGAGTTTAAATGTTGGCCTTCGCTCTTAACCAAGGGAAAAGCACTTATAAACGGTGATTTTTTAAGAGCTTGAGAACTTTTTTTTAAAAAAGAAACGCATAAAATTTGCAAAATCTCATCGATTCTTTATTTGAAACGTTAGATTGGTCCATGACATTTACTTTTTGAAGATAATTTCTTTTAAATGTTGACCGCGGCTGCGTCTTAGGTGGTCCATTCGGAAAGTCCAATTTTGGGTAACTTTTTCGAGCATTTCGGCCGGAATAGCCCGAATTTCTTCGGAAATGTTGTCTTCCAAAGCTGGAATAGTTGCTGGCTTATTTGTGTAGACTTAAGACTTGACGTAGCCCCACAAAAAATAGTCTAAAGGCGTCAAATCGCATGATCTTGGTGGCCAACTTACCGGTCCATTCCTTGAGATGAATTGTTCTCCGAAGTTTTCCCTCAAAATGGCCATAGAATCGCGAGCTGTGTGGCATGTAGCGCCATCTTGTTGAAACCACATGTCAACCAAGTTCAGTTCTTCCATTTTTGGCAACAAAAAGTTTGTTAGCGTTGAACGATAGCGATCGCCATTCACCGTAACGTTGCGTCCAACAGCATCTTTGAAAAAATACGGTCCAATGATTCCACCAGCGTACAAACCAAACCAAACTGTGCATTTTTCGGGATGCATGGGCAGCTCTTGAACGGCTTCTGGTTGCTCTTCACTCCAAATGCGGCAATTTTGCTTATTTACGTAGCCATTCAACCAGAAATGAGCCTCATCGCTGAACAAAATTTGTCGATAAAAAAGCGGATTTTCTGCCAACTTTTCTAGGGCCTATTCACTGAAAATTCGACGTTGTGGCAGATCGTTCGGCTTCAGTTCTTGCACGAGCTGTATTTTATACGTTTTTACACCAAGATCTTTGCGTAAAATCTTCCATGTGGTCGAATAACACAAACCCAATTGCTGCGAACGGCGACGAATCGACATTTCACGGTCTTCAGCAACACTCTCAGAAACAGACGCAATATTCTCTTCTGTACGCATTCGTGTGGTTGGTTTAATGTCCAATAAAGTAAACTGAGTGCGAAACTTGGTCACAATCGCATTAATTGTTTGCCCACTTGGTCGATTATGTAGACCATAAATCGGACGTAAAGCGCGAAACACATTACGAACCGAACACTGATTTTGGTAATAAAATTCAATGGTTGGCAAGCGTTGCTCGTTAGTAAGTCTATTCATGATGAAATGTCAAAGCATACTGAGCATCTTTCTCTTTGACACCATGTCTGAAATCCCGCGTGATCTGTCAAATACTAATGCATGAAAATCCTAACTTCAAAAAAATCACCCTCTATTTACTTTTGTAAAAGTTCACAAATTAACCAAAAGATTTATACCTAAAAATTTCTAAATCTCATACCAAATCGACCATAATATCTATACCGCCTAACCAGTTTTATCTCTTGTAAATATTTACTCAAAAATGTTCGCTTTGATCTGATTCAAGTTCATAAATGTGCCTCTTTTTTCTTCCTAAATTTTCTTCTTTATTCATTATTTGTTCTTTATGTATGTAGGTATGCCCCTTCCTAAATACAAGAAGGTTTGGGTTGTCTTTCATAAATTTTGTAGTAAACAAGTCCAATTTTGTGCCAACATCAAAAAGTCCTTACAATCCCGCGCACCGCTGCGCCCGCCGCTACCACCATCACCCATGATAGCCATTGCTTTTCCTAACGCCTTTTCAAATAAGATTTTGTTTACCCAATAAATTTTGTGAAAACTCCCAACCACGCCAACAAACTTATTGCTGCTCCTGGTTGACGATGATATGAAAGAATTAAGAAACAAAAAAACTTTCAAAGTTTACCTACCGTCGCGTAGAAAAACATCGAACAAAAATTCTTTTCAAGCTTTTATGGGTTTTTAAGGAATTTCAAAAAACCAAAATCTGTCAATCTAACTATAAAAATAATGTGTTAAAAACATAACACGGTTTACCTAAGCCATATAGATGAAGTATACCCCTACCTACATAGCTGCACATATACCTAGGTGGATAATATGCCTACCAATAACTGTATATAGCTATTTACATTTATGTTAACAACATACATGTGGTATAAATTCACTTGTTGGTTTTTATCCCTATCCACTCCCATGCGTGCTCAAAGTAAACAATAACCATCACCGCACCATATCGTACCGTAGAGGTATTTGCATTATTAGATCCTTGATGCTTTTTGCCTCATGTGCTGAATACATATACTCGTACTTTCTCCATACTCCAACCCACAACCTCGAACTCAAAAACTCCGAACCATCATCATATAGTAGAAGATAGTAAAGCCTTACCTATATTCAGCAAAAAGCTGACAACGATGATTTCATGCATAAGATACAATTTTTACTGCGCATACTCAAAAATACACAAAACTGAAAAAGGTGAAAATAAATCTAAATCTTCTTTTGAAAGATTTTTGAAAATTTCAAAAAAAAGGATTAAGCTTTCTGGTTATACCTTTAGTATGAATATTTCTCTATGTTGAGGTAAGCGTCCTTAAAATTTAATTAAAAATTATAAACTGCTAAAAATATTTGTGTCTGGGTCCTTTCTACATACGATAAAATGTGAAATGCTTTATTCGAATGCGCTTTTCATAAGAGAGCACTTTACACTACGATACACTACTAACCTACCTAGAGTTGGAGTAGGTACCTACACTAGGTCGGTCTTGAGATTTCGCATGCGCTAAGCTTTAGAAAAATCCTGCAAATTAATTTTAAAACATCCAAATTGTGTGACAGAAAAGGAGAAACGGCAGTAACAAAAAAAATAGGAACAAATAAACATCCGTTATCGATATCCTTATCAAGGATCTCCTATTATGTGAAACAGACAAAAAAAAAACCCGAATGCGATTTCAAAACAAAACCACCCTCAGGATGTTTCTCAGGATACCTATGCTAATAAAAGATGAATTGTGGCGCCAAATATGAACATTAAACGTGGGTGGAATAAAAATTCATATACATATACGTATCGTTATAGAATAAAGGATATTTTCTGATTTATTGGTATAGGTGTGTATTTTTTGTACTTCACCTATTCTATATACAAGCAAGAGAAAGAGAGCAAAAAGAAAGCTTATATTCTATCAAGTTTGTTTTGTCTTTTTGTGCCAAAAGGACATTAGTACCAACCTACCTATATTATTGTTTAGTACCACCTAGATTTGTTTTGTGTTCCACATATGGGCAGAAAGGGTATATGCAAAATGAGAGTGGGACAAGCACCTGCTTCCTGAATTTATATAGAATCAAAAATATTTTATCCTTGATTCGTTACTCTCTCTCTCTCTCAAGACACGAAACAAACCACTTTTCGGTGCGGTGTTTGAGGCAGTATTGAATTCATAAAGGACTTTAGTGTATTTGTGTGAGTGTAATATTAGAGTAGTATTACTTATTGAACCTTCAACAACACAAAAAAGGACAACAGCTCTAAGCTTTCGATGATTATGATGATAGTGATGATGTTGACGATGATGATGATTATTATTATTTTGTGGGGAAATGTGTCTCTTTTTTTCTCCGATACAGCTTTTTATACCCAACACAACACAAATAAAGCATTCACACACATACACACACACACAAATTCTCACAAAACATCCTTACTCTAGGATGTGTTAGTAGGTATTTCATTTGGTGATGTTGCTTCAAAGAGGACATTCTAGTTAACGCCGCGAAGGACAACGTATTCTATATATTTTATTTTATTTGAATTCTTGTTAAATATGCTCTTTTAAAAAGCATACATCTTGTTTTTTTATTTCAATTTAATTAAATATTTTTGGTGTTGAAACTATACAAAAAAAAAAAAAAAAAAAATTTACTCAATTTAAATAAACTTTGGTTGTCTTCTTTTATCCTGCAACGGTGTGTCCCTAATAATACAAAAAAAAACTTAAACATATTCTTTTAACTTTCCATCTGTGTTGTGTGCTTGTTTGTTTGTTCTTTTCCTTTAGTCCTGCGTGAAATGACCTAAAATAAAAAATAATAATTCTTGTACAAAAAATATAGATGGTGCCCCAAAGACTGTTTTTAAACTTTGTCTTTCTCAAAACTAAATTAAAAACAAAACACTTTTACTTGTTTTTTGTTTTTTTAGAAAACATATCTACATAAATATTGTTTTCATTCAGAAATGTGTGTGATTTCAAAATATTAATTTATTTTTTTTTCTCTCAATTTGTTTTCCAGCTGTTTGTTAATAAGATCACAAATAAAGCCTGTACCAAACTATCCGGATAATTGCACCAATCCTTCGAAATCTCAAGCCATTTAGAACTAAATTTTTCGGCTCAACTTTTCAAATAAAAATTAAACAAAATTTTAAGAAATATAAAACAAAAAAAAAAGTAACTACTAACGATAAAAAAATATAAAATAAAAGAAAAGTTTCTAACCACACTAATATTTTATGTAAGTAATAAGTGTTATCAAGTGTTTGCATAAATACATAATTATAATTAATTAAGTTAAATTATGTAAATAAAATAAAAAATAACACAAAAAATATATGCAATTAACACACACTTCAAGTAATGTGTTTGTGTTAATTATTATTGATGTGAATGTAGACGAAATTCTTCGATATATTATATATGTATGTAGTAGTATTAAATGTTTTATTTCTATATACATAAACCATTAAAAAATAATTGATTAAACAAATAACTTTACTAAAAAAAAGAAACGTAAATGATTGTAAACTCTTGTCGAACTTTCAAAAAGAAAACAAAATTTATTGTGTGTGTTGTTGTTGTTGTTAAACTAAAATAACAAAACAAAACAAAAAGAAAAAAACAACTTTTAATTATAAAAATAATAATGTTGGTGTTTTAATTGTCTATATATAAAATATAAACAAAAATATATATATTTAAAAAAAGAAAAGTGTTAGTAATACAAAAAAAAAGAAAGAAAATTAGTGAAAAATTTACCTGCATAAAATATATCAAGAAAAAAAAAATTGTTTTAAAATTAAGAAAATTAAAAAAGAAATCAATAATTAAATACATAAATATAATATATTATTACCTAAAATAACCTACGTGACAAAAAAAAAAGTGAAAATATTTTGTACGAACAATGAAGAAATTTACATTCAAAGGAGTTTTGGATGGATTCCGATCAACGGTTCAAGCACCATCTAATAAACCGGAACAGGAAATACAAGAACAGCTCAGACCTGATTATTTTACAGCAAAAAAGGTGAGTTATGTTTTAATACGTTTTTTTATTTGTATTGTGTTTTTACATTTATCCCGTAAATATCCGTGAAATTATTTATTCCTCCTTTTTTTCCGACCTAAAACAAAAAGGTGTTGGCTACCGTTTAACTTGAGTCCGGAATATTTGTAGTCCGTTGTGCAGTTTTCCTAAACACTGGATCTGAAATAATTAATTTAAACTATATTTTCCTTATGAATACGGGAATTAATAAACATAGATCGAAATTAATTAAACTTTAACAAACAAAGTGAAATAACCGAATTCTACCGTAATTAGAAAATTTTACGACTACCGAAAAAAATCACAAAATTCGTTCGCAATGGAAGGTTAGGTTAGGTTATAGTGGCTGTCCAGGATGGAAACGGACACACTTAGGCCAGTTTAATGGCCCATTGTGATACGACATGAATCTTGAGGCTTCCTCCTAAGCTCAATGGAACCAGCTTGAGTCCCTTACGAAACGTGAGAGGCTGATTATACCGATACGATTTAGGTCGTTAAAGAAGATTTTTTTCTCTCTGCTGTGCTATGGTTGGTTGTTGTTTGTTTTGCTCCTTTCAAAGAATCTTGTTTTCTTCTTGAAACAATTGTGAATTAACTTTAGATTACTTTAAAAGTGTGACAGTAAATGATCCTGAGCCTTGAGTCTGGATTTGACTTTGTGTATTTCTTTAAATTGTTATAAATCTTGAAAAACAAACATTTTGTAACATTTGGTAATTTGGCTTTTCTGTGACATTTTACTTTTTTCTACAACAAGTTTATTTCTCAGAGAAAATAATAATAATAAAATATCGTAAATATTATCACTCAAAGTTTTAAAATAATACACTACAATATATTTTACGTGTTATATTAACTATCGTTGCATACTTTGATGAGTAAAATTCAAATTCATTATCCAAACCGACAGAAAATACACGAACCATTCGCAATCCTCCAGCAACGTCATTGCTGAGCTTAGAAGCTCAATTTTCCCACTATTTTGGAAAAGTGCATTTATAACTCCGATTCATAAAAAAGGGTCTATGAATGAAATAATGAATTACCGGCCGATTGCCAAACTTTCCGTTATTCCCAAACTATTTGAGTCCATTATCTGTAAGATGTTATCCTTCAATTGGAATTCAATTGTATGTGAAAATCAACATGGTTTCGTCCAGAATAAACCAACAATTACAAACCTACTTCACTTCACTTTTTTCTGCCTTGACTCCTTCGAAGATCGTAAGCAAGTAGATTGCGTATTCACAGATTTCAGTAAAGCCTTTGACAAATTGTGTCACAAAACTTTAGTCCATAAACTTAGGGCCTTAGGGTTTAACGACAAATTCTTGACGTGGATCTCGTCTTATCTCAAGAACAGAAGTTATAGCGTTATATTCAGAAATGAATTCTCCGACCAATTTTACATCAACTCTGGTGTTCCACAGGGTAGCCATTTAGGTCCTTTATTATTTATCTTATATATAAATGACATAACGTCCGTTATAAAAAACTCCTCCGTTTTAATATACGCTGATGACATTGCTCACAGCTTCAAGAAGATCTTCATAGTTTTAGGGAATGGTACAAAACAAACCGATTTTATTGAATATTGACAAATGTAAAACTATGTGTTTTAAACGCAAAAAAAAACAATTATAGATTATAACTATTTATTAGATTCTTCCTTCCTTTGTAAGCTTTCCGTTTTCTCTGATTTAGGTGTTATTCTTGACAGTAAATTAACGTTCTGTGACCATTATAACTTTATAGTTAAAAAAGCTAACAAGATTCTAGGTTTAATTAAACTTTTTTCTCGTGACTTTCGTGACCCCTAAAGTTTATAAATTTGTTGTGGAAATAGAAACTGGTGAGGTATCATTCGACAGCTTCTTTTAGAACAAATGTTTCTGTTGATTCAAAACTTTACAATTTTTGTATATCTCAGGGCTCACGGTATTCTATATTTATAGTTTGATAGTAAAATCTAAGTACTAGATTTTTAAATACGAATTTCAATAGATTTTTTTCCAAATTACAATGGTTGAGTCAGGAACATTGTTTGATGGTTCACTTTGCTGAACCATTTTTGTTTCGTTATTCGTAAATCGTATATTTGTGTTGTTTTCTGAATAGAGTGATAAATTAACTGTTTTCAAGTAAAATTATATTAAGATTTTTTGTTTTTCAAAATAAGGAGGGACGAATTATTCCAATTATAAATCTCCACAATTGTCAATTTTTATAAGATGCACATTTAGCCAGTTTATATTTTTAACAGTGGGAAATAAGAGAGAGAGAGAGAGAGTGAGAGTGTTTTTTATTTATTTAATTAATAAAAAGTTAATATTAATTATTAAACTATATCTAGGGTTGTTTTTAAGTATAGTACCTGTTAGAACTGCTATTCCAAGAAGTCCAATTTATAAATAAGAAGTAATTTAATTCAACATAAATTAAACAAGATATTTATTGTTCAAGAAAATATGATCGAAAAATAAAAAAAAACTGAAAAATATCGAACTTCAATATTGTTCGAAATTAAAACTATAAAAATTAATATCACAAGTGTTTTTATAAAAAATATATATATAAAAATAGTGAACTATTTATAGACTAACACCCCTTCTAAATAAACACTTCTTAAGTAAAGTCTTCATCGTTCTCAGTTAGACCAGCCGGGAGTCTGAATTTTGAATGTTTTAAATTCTGTAATGGTTTCGTAAGAATTTCTGCAACCAATTCTACAATTGGACAGTAAATGAATTTAACTTCTTTAGTTTCTTTAATGTCACGAAGAAAATAGCACTTCACATCTATATGTTTAGTTCGAGGATTTATCTTCTCTGAATCCAGAAGTTTTAAACAACTTTGATTGTCTTCGAATATTGTAACATCTTCTAAATCAACTTGTAGGTCTTGAAATAATGTTCTCAGCCAAATAAGTTCTAGAGTTCTTCTTCTTCTGCTAAAGCGACAAGCTCTGCTTCAGTTGATGAAAGTGCAATCAATCTTTGCTTTTTACTTGCATAACTGATTGTAGCGTCTCCAAATTTAAATAAATATCCGCTTGTGGATTTTCGTCCTTTAACGGCTGAAGCCCAATCTACATCGGCATATCCGACAAGTTTTGAATTTTGATTGCATCCAACACAAAGCTGTAGCTGTTGAGTTCCTTTCAAGTACCTTAAAATGCGTTTAACTTTATTCCAATCACGCTGAGTATGACAGGATACTTTTCTGCTAAGAATTGAAACAGCTGCTGCTATGTCCGGCTTTGTATTTCCTGATAAGTAAAGAAGTCAGCCAATAACTTTACGATAAATTTCATTGTCGTCTAAAAGCTCACCATCCGTTGTTTGGTTTTTGAAATGGCCAGTATCCAAAGGTTTTTTGGATGTCTTCGCATCTGACATATTGAAAGTACCAAGTATTTTCTTTATGTATTTTTCTTAGTGCATATAATACTTTCCATTTCTCTTTTCAATTTGAATTCCAAGATACAACTTCAAATTTCCCATGGTTACCATTCTAGGTTATCATTCAAGAATGCAGTTTTAACATCTACATATGTGTTGTATTGTTATGTCATTCATTGATGCAATCGCTAAAAGTGTTCGAAAAGCCGTCTGCCTCACCACTGGGGCAAACACCTAATCGTAGTCCTGACCATTTTTCTGAAAGAAACCTTTCGCCACAAGTCTTGCCTTATACCTTTTTGATTCATCAGCTAATATTTTGAATATCCATTTACAGTTTATAGTTTTTCTATCTTTCGGTAACTCCACTAACTCCCAAGCATTGTTTCCGTGCATAGCCTGCAGTTCTTCCTCCATGGCACATATCCATTGCGCACTGTCAGAACTTTCCAAAACTTCCTTATAAGTTGTGGGTTCATCCGGGTAAGCAGTTTTATAGCCATATCTTTTAGGAGGTACGCCTTTTGTTGGTTGATTTTCTAACATTATCTTCAGAATCAATGCCATCTTCTTCAGAATAGTAAGTACTTCCATCTTCTGATAATTGTTCTTCAAAATCAATATTGTTTTCATCTTCAACAATTTCTTCATTTTCAATCGTATTTGTTAAGTTGTCGTTTCTTTGGTTCTTGCTGGTAAAAAGATCAATTTCAATCAATAGAAATAGAATCATCTTAATATTTTGTCAAATCAGGTAATTTTTTGAAGCCAGCATTCGTTTCTTCATTAAACTTGACATCTCTGGATTTGATTTTCTTGGCTGTTTCTGTATCCAACAGCCTGTATGCCTTTGATTCATCACAGAATCCTAAAAGTACATATTTATAAGATACATCTTCCAGCTTACATATGTCGAAGTTTCTTAATGACATGATGATATGCCACGCATCCAAATGTTCTTATATGAGTCATAACTGGTTGTCTTTGAAAATACATTTCATAAGGAGTATTCAGAGTAGCTTTCGATGGTAATCTATTTCGTAAATAATTAACATTATTTAAAGCCCAAAATTTTCTGTTCAGTCCAGATTGTGTGAGCATGCACCGTGTCATTTCATTAGACTCCGGTTCTTTCGCTCAGCTACACCATTCTGCCGTGGACTATAAGGGGCTGTTAACTGCTGCTTAATACCTTTACTTAAAAGATAATCTTTCAACTTGTGAATTCTCCACCTCTGAAAGTTCTTAGTATTTTTATTGGTCTTTCAAAATAGTTTTCAGTTTGATGTATAAACTCTACTATTTTCTCAAAAGCTTGACTCTTTTCTTTCAAAAAATAAACAGTACAGTACCTACTGTAGTCGTCAATTATTGTTAGAAAATATTTGTTCCCACTTGGGGTTATTTCTCTCATAGGTCCAAATAGATCTGCGTGAACAAGATCCAAGAACTTATCAGATCTGTTTGTGGCTTGCTTTGGAAACTCTGGTCTTATCATTTTACCTCTCAAACAGGAATCACAATGATCAATACAAGAACATTTAATAAACCTCGATGACCAAATCGGTGATGAAAAGAATGAACACATTCCTTTTCAATGTATGTTACCCTCTTTGCATACTAATCTTTATTAAGCCTATAAAGATTTTTATATAAACTAGCCGTTGCATATATTTTGTCTTGATGTGATAGTTCTCAAATCTCATCTTTAAATAGAACTTGCCAACCACTTTCGACAAGTTTTCTAACTGAAAGCAAATTTCCATCTAGCTCAGGAACATAAAGAACATTCTTGACAGGCATTGCCTTATTCTGACAATACAATATACCACTGCCAGAACCATTTGTTTAGCATTTAAACTTGAAGTTTTGAGTCTTCAATGCAGTATCTTTTAATGGTCCTTTCGATGGTTTGTCACTTTTATTCTTATATTCTTGAATCAGCTTTTCTTTAACTAATTTGAGTGTTAACTCTTCGTCTCTTCTGACTTCAAGATCAGTCACCAAAGAATTGTAGTCGTCTGGCAAACTTCCTAGGAGAAATGCAACCACAAGATGATCTGCTAATTGCTCGCCTAAGCCAATTAGACGATCCACAATGTCCAGCGTATCATAAATGTGATCTTCCATTGTTTGTCCGTTCTGAAGTTGCATGCGACACAATTTCTTTAATAGCATTACCTTATTCCAGAGTGTTGACTTCTCTTGTGCTTTCTTCAGAGCATCCCAGCATTCTTTAGCAGTTTTCAATTTCCGAATATGCATCAGTTCAGAATCTTCCACTGCGAGTCCGATTGTGGCACTAGCTTTCCCATCTGTCAAGGACTAGTTACTGCACCAGAAATAACTTCCCAAAGATCTTATTTGATTAATAACAGCTTCATCCTGTATTTCCATGTTTGATAGTTGTTGTTGTTCAGCTTCTTAAAAATCTATTTTCCTTCTTTCATCTTGACATTTTTTTTTGTATCTATTATAATTTCCTGAATTAATTCCTTAAATTATAATTGTTGGGGTTCTGGGCCCATAACTTATTCCAGGAAATCCAATTTATAATTAAGAGGTAATTTAATTCAACATAAATTAAACAAGATATTTATTGTTCAAGAAAATATGATCGAAAAATAAAAAAACTGAAAAATATCGAACTTCAATATTGTTCGATATTAAAACTATAAAAATTATATCACAAGTGTTTTTATAAAAAAATATATGTACAAATAGTGAACTATATATATACTAACATCTTGCGGCTATGCTGAGTAACAAAAAAATGTGATTGGCCGTGGCATAATCAGTATGAAATCCACCTTGAAACTCTTTCAGAAGCTTGTTTTCGTTGATCCAAAGTTGTGGCCGGTTTTGGAGAATACTTGTTAAAATTTTAGCTGATGAATTCAATAGTGAAATTTCCCTATAGATGGCTGGATCTTTGGAGTCTCCTTTTTTAAAAACCGGGTAAATTATTGCTTGCTTGAAACCAATCGGTACGATTCCAGTTTCGAATATATTATTAAATGTTTTAGTTAGTGTGTTCTTGAATTCTGTTGACCTTTATTTATAAAATTCCATGGGTATTCGGTATAATCCTGGAGCTTTTAGATAATTCGCCCTAACTAATGCTTCCTCAACTTCTGAGTTTGAGATTGGCTTATCAAAGGTTTCATTAAAATGGTTCGGTCTACTGTAGAGAAATTACGAATCCTTCATAGGTGGGCTTAAAAGGTTTTGGAAGTGACATTTAAGAGTTTCGACTGTTAACTCAATGTTTACCTTTGGTTTAATTCCTTTTATTTTATTTGCTGCTTTCCAAAAATCCGAAGGATTGTTGCAGTTTGCAAGTTTTTTAGCTTCCGATTCAAAATGTTCCTATTTTTTTTTGCTCGACATAACTTCATGTAGTGACTGTTGGCTGTATTGTAGAGTTCCTGGAAAGTTGCGGTGTTGAATTTTCTAAACGACCTAAGGTAAGCAAATGTCTTCTGTCTTGCTTTTAAACACTCATTGTCACACCATTGATTTCTGAAGTTTGTTTTTTGACTTTTATTTCCTGAAAAAGTTTGGTTTGGAATAGAGAGTTTAATTGCTTCTTTTAAGTTTGACATATTACTTGTATATCGCTCTGATAACAGGTTGTTAATATTAAGCTTATAGGTTTCAGCCATCGAATTGGCCTACACATATTTTGGCAGTAGCTTAAGCACACGCATGTTATCCAATTCGACACCTCAAATCAAATGGGGTGGCTCAACAGTCCGTTGTGAACCAGGGCCTAGTGACTTACAACTCTCAACCATTCCTGTGTGCGAGTACTGTTGTCAGGAATGGAAGGGACCTACAGTTTAATGCCGAATCCGAACTGCTAGTTTGAGAAAGCACTTTTTCATGACAAGAATTACTCTTGAAGGATTTGTCAATTCCTCGCAAGAGGCAGTACCCGCGAAAATTATTTTTTTTTTTTTTTTTTTTTAATTAAGGTGGCGCAGGCAGGGATTGAACCCAAGACCCCTTGCATGACAGTCCAACGCACTAACCATCATGCCACGGGTACTACGACACCTTCGAGTTCTATTTTTGCAATAATCAGGAGATGGTCGGAGTATGGGAAAGAACCGACTTTAAAATCTGCAATAAAGGAAGACCAGTTTCCTCCTATACAGCAATAGTCAATTCGAGTTCGATGTTTGCCTTTGACGTAGGTAAATTCTCATTTTTGGTCTGACCTTGAAGTTCCATTCACAATTCTCAAGTCCAAGGAGGCCAAGAAATTGAAATATAATCATGATTAACCATTAATTCTCACTTAGTAATTAAATTGGCTTTAAATTTCTTTTCATCTTCTTTTTTTAGTTGTGCGATAGATAATTTTTGATAATTCATTTCATTTTTGCTATCAGCTTTCTGAAAGCATAGTAAGACATTTTTGTGAGAAATTTTGTTTATATTTCCGAGAATACGGCAACCTATGAGATGTTAGAAATATAAACTGGCTACATTTCTGTTTTCAGATTTCTGACAGTGAAACATATGAGGAATATTGTTTAAAGTTCTGAGAATACGGGAATCTTTTAGATTTTAGAAAAATGCCAATTGTTTATATTTCTGAAAGCACAGAAATCTCGGAAATAGAAACTGGTTAATTATTTAACTAAGCAACTTTGAATTCCTACAACAACTCGCACACAGGAATGGTTAAGAGTTGTAAGTCATTAGGCCCTGGTTGTCTACGGACTGTTGCGTCACCTAATTTATTTCATAACTTTGAATTGAAATGTTCAATTATAAAAACTTATCAATTTGCTTGTAAATATTAATCTTTGATATTCACCAACTATCAATTTGTTGTCACTCAAAATAAAGGTGTTAAACTTAGACTTTTCAAAGCAATAGTATGACAAAAAGTTGTTAATTAACAATTGATTCTCAACCATTTAACTATTGTAGCCAACAAATACTTGCAACTGATTCGACGATATGATTAACCATCGCCATTCGTTTTGACGATTATCAACTCACATATGTGCATAGAAAAATAAGTGAACGAATTATTGTTAATTAATTTACAGAATGGCTCCACAGCAATCAGCAAATAAGGAACTTACATTATTTATAGAATAGTTTTATATTTGATAGCAAAATGAAGAAGTCCTTTAAATCAATAATGGTATTGTAGATTCACATAAAATATTCCTAAAGTTTATTTTTTCTGTAGCACAAACAAAACAATCCTTTTTTAAAAAATGAATTTCACCTCTAAATTTGTCTATCGCAACAGGTTATAAAAATATGCAATTTTGAGAATGGTAAAAACAGCAAAAAACGCAGTTTGAAGTCAAAGTCTTCACTTTCGGAGTCAAAATTCGTCTTCTTTTACTTATGTGGGCCACCTGAGCCATGATAGCTTCATAGATTTTCCTAAACTAGAGCATTTCAAACTCTTCCTTTTAACTTTTTCGACTATGTTGGCATTTTTGAAAAATTCTCTTTTACAGTTTCATCCACCTCCATTTATGTACTTAATATTCTAGATGAGCATGGGACCTATAAATCACTTGAAGAAAGTATTTTCCTGTCAAAACAACCCAAAAGTATATTCTCATCCATTCTTGGAATAGGCCGTCCATATGCCTCTCCACACTATAATAATATAATTTATTGGTTTGTTTCAATACGGGTAACAGTATTGAAGCAAACCAATAAATTATTTTTGTCGGTTTACTTGTCAATTAGATTAATTCTTGAATGAATTGTTTTTCTTATAGTTGTGGGCTAACAAATTGAAAAAAAAAATAATTGTTCATATTGCAATGGAAATAAAACCGGAAAAGAAACGATGCTAAAATCTTATATCAAGGAAATCGCTGAACTGCAAAAAAAATATTGATATTATTATTTGCATCAAATTACGGTGACTTCGACGGTAAATTTGTGTGATAGTACAATCTTAAATCAATTTTTAAATCCTAAACAAAAAAAAAAATAGTTTCCTTGCAATAAAGATCTTATGAGTCTCATGCTCAAAAGCGGGAAAATAACTTCTAGCATGAGAAGTTTTACTACCACCAGATCGGTGAATCGAGGCCGCCCCCAAGGTGGGGTTCTTTCGCCTCTTTTATGGAACATGGTAGTAAACGACCTACTGACATCATTGGAAGCAGAGGGTTTCAGGGTGATTGCCTATGCTGACGATGTTGCAATATCTGCATCTGGGAAACACCCCCAAGTTCTCTCGGAACTCCTACAAAATGCCTTAAATAGGATAACAAAATGGGCTAAGCAATGTGGCTTGGACGTCAATCCACATAAAACAGAACTAATACTCTTTTCGAGAAGGTACAAAATTCCTCAGATTAGCCCACCCAAAATTAAAGGAATACCATTAAGCTTTTCCGACGAAGCTAAATATTTAGGCCTCATTTTAGACAAAAAAACTAAATTGGAAGGCAAATATTGACGAAAGAGTAAAAAAGGCTACTGTAGCGCTTTTTACTTCTCAAAAGGCCATAGGATAAAAATGTGGCTTCTCCCCAAAAATAACCCACTGGATATACACTTCGGTAATCAGACCGATACTCATTTATGGAGCTGACGTATGGTGGACCGCACTGGACAAGATGGTAAATCTAAATAAGCTCATCAAAATCCAGCGGTCAGCAGGTATGTGCATCACAAGAGCCCTTTGCTCAACACCAACCGCAGCACTGGAAGTGCTTTTAAACCTAACACCTCTTGACATCTTCTCCAAAATGGTGCCAGCCAACTCATGTGTGAGGCTTAGAGCCACCTCTCAATGGAACAGTAACAATACTGGACATACTACTATTCTAGACAATTTCAGATATATCCCAGATCGCTTAGACTATACCACCCCAAAAATGGTATTCTGTAAAAGCTTCCATGTGTCCATCCCTTCAAGATCCTCCTGGGAAGAAGAGAGACCCCTGGAAGACGATACGTTACACTTCTATACAGACGGTTTAAAGACCGATTACGGAGTTGGAAATGGTATCTATTCGGAACAACTTAATTTCAGTCTATCATACAGACTTCCCAATCCTGGCTTAAAGAAAACGTTATATCGTGCAAGGATATACGAATCTTCTCGGACAGCCAAGCTGCTCTTCAATCTCTCGCGTCTGTCTCCACAAACTCTTAAATAGTCCACGATTGTCGATCATCTCTGAATGAGATGATAGAACAGTTTGATATTCGCCTCATTTGGGTGCCGGGCCACAGAGACATTCCGGGAAATTGCAAAGCCGATGAGCTCGCCAAAAATGGGACACTAGACAAAAACATAACATATTAACACCACTTGCTACATGCAAATATCTTCTCAAACAATATGCTCTTGAATCAACAAATTCTAGATGGTCACAGTGTACCTAGCAACCAAGCAAATATGGCTAAGCAAAGACTTAAAACGGTCAAAAGGCTTGATATCCCTGAGCAGACAAAGTATAAGCTCTACAATTGGAGTAACAACAGGACACTGCCTCATAGAAAGACATGCTCTGAGGCTAGGGGTCTATACAAATGACTTCTGTGAAGCTCTATGGACGAGGAGGAAGAGGAAACAGTCCAACACCTTCTATGTACATGTCCAGAACTCTCCATTAGAAGGAATAACTTTCTCTGTAATCCATTCTTCAAAAATACCAGTGAACTGGCAACGATTGACACAAAATATCTCTCTAACTTCATTTAAAATACAAAATGATTTGTTTAAGTTCATAACTCTCCCATGAGTAACTTCATTAGTGGTATCATAATGGACCCTTGAGGTCTAGGTGAGTCAATGACATCTGGACAGCCACTCCAACCTAACCTAACCTAACAAAATTAATCAGAAAAATAAATTAAGCAAAAAATGTCTGAAACATCCGATGAATTTAGGTCTGAAAACCAGGTATAAGAGGCTGTGTAAAAAAGTAAACGAAGAAATAAGAACAACGAAATATTCTTTTTATCAATCTAAGATCCATCCGGAAAGGTCAACATCAAAAAAGAATGGGAAGTCATTAATAGTATTTTAGGTAGGAACATATCGAATAGCAGCAATCCAATTGTACTAAAAAATGGTTTAGTTGTTTTATCGAATCCAAAAGATGTAGCGGATGAATTTAGTTCCTTTGTTGGGTCTGTTGGGCATAGTTCTTTTTCTGTAAGTGTACATACTTTATTTGACTGTTGCTATGAGATTGTTCCTCAAGAAACCAGTTCGAACAGTTTCTTTTTTGAGCCAATTACAGGACTTGAAATACTTAAAACAATAAACTCGTTAAATATTTCAACTTCTCATGGCAAAGATGAAGTCCATTCCAATTTGGATTCAGGGCTGGGCTTTCTACTGAGGAGGCTCTTCTAGAATTTTGCTGCATTTTACAAGAAGGTTTAGATGCTAAGAAAAAGTGTGCTGGACTATTCGTGGATATTACTAAAGCCTTTGACATGGTGAACCATAACATACTCTTGGATAAACTGTACAAAATTGGTTTTCGTGGATTCATCTGGAAATGGCTGGAGTCTTATCTAAAAATTAGATCACACAATGTAAAAGTTGCAGCATAAGTTCCTCTAAAAATAGTCTTGTGGGAGTCCCACAGGGATCCGTGCTGGGACCAATTTTATTTTTGGTTTATATTAATTCAGTTTTTTCACTTCGATGACCTTGGAATTGCATACTGTAGCAATAGTCCTTTGAATCTAATTTCAGATATTAACTATGATGTTCACTTGCTAAGTTTTTGGTTTTGGTAATTGTGAGCAGCAAAACAAAGTTAATGTTTTTCAGCCTAAGAGGTAGTACCTCTCCCGACATACCAATAATTTTTCATTCTCACGATTGCCTCAGTCATAAGTTACTTTATGGTGAGTGTAATGGTCATCATACTCAATCATACCATCCCAACGTTAAATGCAGTGGTTGCTGTTTTGGAATTGAAATAGTTGAAGACTTTAAGTACCTCGGCATCTATATTGATCAAAACCTTAACTGAGGCAAGCACATTTCTATTTTAAAAAACTATCTTCTCTCATCCACCCGTTGTTTTTACCACCCGAAAAAACATTGCTCTTCAAATTTGTTGAAGATGGTTTATTTAGCATTTTTCATTCCAAGTTGCAATATGGAATACCCTGTTGGGGCGGTGCATTTGTCAACAAACTACAACAACTCACCGTTATTCAAAAATCAGCTATACGTAACGTTTGTAAAACCCATCGTTTAACACCATCAATGGAACTTTTTAGGTCTTTAAAAATTCTTCCCGTTAGACATTTATATTTTTTTAAAGTTTTAAAAGTTTTTTTTTAAAAGAGCTGGATATTTGGAAGTCCGATTTCCGACACACGAAGTCTTAGAAGTAATTCCTCCTATATAGTAAATATCCCATATTTTCGTACAACAAGCTACAGGAACTCCTATTCCATTGCTTCCTGCAATCTTTTTAACAACACGCTTCCTATAGAAGTTCGTAAAATAAGAAATATTGGCGCGTTTTTAAAAGAAAAAAGAGGCTGGGATGCGACCCCCACACTGATAACTTCCCATCCCGTCTGTCGATTTGTCTTGCTTAAAAGTTTGTCTATATGTACTAGTATCAATTTTACCAAATTTGCGTACTATTTTTTGTAGATTTTATTTTTTATAAAAAAACGGACTGTTGGATTTTTATATAAAAATCATTGAATATTGAAAACAATATTTTTGTAAAATAAATAAGTTTGAAGCCAATATCTAAAATTTTTGAAAAGATATTTGAGTCGAAAATCAATTTTTACCAACTTTTATACACTTTTTTAGGTTTTTATTTTTTGTAAAAAAACTGTCAATTCGATTTATTTCAAAATTTTACCGAATGTTGAAAACAATATTTCTTATAAGATAAAATTAGTTTGAAGCCAATATTTCAAAGTTTTGAAAAGATATTTGAGTCGAAAATCAATTTTTGCCAACTTTTATTCATTTTTTTTTCGGTTTTTAATTTTTTGTAAAAAACTGTCAATTCGATTTTATTCAAAATTTTACTGAATGTTGACAACAATATTTTTTGAAAGATAAAAGTAAATTAAAGCCAATATCTCAAAGGTTTGAAATGATATTTGAGTCGATATTCAATTTTTACCAACTTTTGTTATTTTTTTTCGGTTCTTAATTTTTTGTAAAAAAACTGTCAATTCGATTTTTTTCAAAATTTCATCGAATGTTGAAAACAATATTTGTTATAAGATAAAATAAGTTTTAAGCGTAAATTTAAAGTTTTTGAAAAGATATTTGAATCGATATTCAATTTTTACCAACTTTTAGTAATGTTTTTTTAGATTTTTATTTTCTTTAAAAAAAACTGTCTATTCGATTTTTCTCAAAATTTTATCAGATTTTAAGAACATTGTTCTCCGTTGCTTAAAATTGTTTTGGAGATGAAATTATGTTTTAGTCGTTAAATTTTGGAGGTGATAAATTTTTTTTTCAGATTTTTTGATTTATAAAAAAAAACCGTTAGATAGATTTTTTTCAAAAAATATATTTCTTTGAGATCACGTTACAGTTTATTATATAAAATTTAATTCAAGTCTCTAACGTTTTTGGTTCGTAAGATATTTAGGGTTAACCAAAATTTTTACCTTTTTTTTAAACTCCTATGGTAAAAAAACCAACCACGCAATTTTCTTGAGAGCCCTTTCTGCATCTTTCTGCCTTATTATCTGTATAACAAAATTTATTTGGAGTCGATATCTCTTCTGGTTTTTGAGCTATGGACAATGAAAAAAACGTCGCGAACGTACGGACGTACGGACACACGCACGCACGTACACACGCACGCACAGACATCTTTCTAAAAATCTTTTATTTCGACTCTATTGACCTTGAAACGTCAAGAAATGTCAAAATTTTCAATTTGACAAATCGGACCCATTACAATAACTTCCTATGGGAAGTTAATAAAGTTATGGCTTCCTGCCGTTGACCACGAAGAAATAGAAATTTAGCTACGTTACACTGTCTAAAATTAAGCTTATGTAAATAACCAAATACGATTTGTTTGCTGAAACTTAACTTTTAAAAAAGATTTTTTTTAGTTTTCCAAGAGCTTTAGTACAATTTATTTATTTATTAAACTAAACGATTGCATAAAATACTTCTTAAAACCTTTCCCAATACCGAAGTATACACACAATATAAACAATTTAAGAATTATGTGAGTATATTATAAAATTAAAACCAAGAAGGTTTATGGGTTTTTGTTTGTTTTTTTTTCCAACTCGCCCTATTCTAACATCACTACATTTTTGAGAATTTAAAACAAAAGCATACTACTCACAAAGTATCTATTGCCCAATAAAATTAAACCAGATGCTTCCTAAGAAACAAAAGATACTACATGTATACGAACTTCTTAAGACAGAAACAAAAAATACAAAACAATATTAAAATTTTGAAGGAGTTTAAGCTTCTTCTCAGTAGGTAGATAGATATAAACTTGTTAAATAACATGTGTGTGTCAAAAAACCACATGATACCAGTACACTTACCTATAAAGCCAAAATGAAACCTTTGTCACTCATTTCCTATCTTTCAGATAAATTACGAGCTGATGGTACCTACCTATCTGCTCGCACCTAACGTTATTTTGAAAATAACTTCCTGTGGGAGAAATGTATTTAAACCCCCTTAAAAAAAAAAAAAAAAAACAAAACAAAACAAACTACACGAAATACAAAAAAAAGGTCCTTCTGCAGAGATAACAAGAAACCTATAAATCTTTTGTATTAAGCCTAAAACATTGTGGGCTTAGTTAAGCGAAGATACAGGAAACTTTGCACATAATGAAGGCATTTTTCCACGCTTCAGCAAACTTCAGGGTTTTTGTCAGCGCTGTGTGTGTGTGTGTTTTATTATTTTCTATTTTTCTTCTTTTTTCTTTATTTTGCTTCTTGTTGTTTTGAACTAATCGACAAAGTTAACTTTTAACGGATGTAACTTATTTTTTGTTTAATTAAAAATGTTTACCTTACCCAGTTACCCTCATAAGAGAGTGTATTATATTTGGGAATAAGTTAGTATGTCTATGTGTATTGATTATTATTATTATTATAATTTGTTTGTTAATATTTTATATAGTTTTTTTTTTTTTTGAAAGATGAAATGGTAATCTTTTTTTCATGTTCTTTACCTACTTCTACTTTAAATAAGAGGATTAAAGCTTAGAGTATATAGTTTTAATTTGGTTTTAATGGTTTTGTGCACTTAGCACTACATTTTATACACTCCCATGAAAGTTGGTCAAGTCTTACAATCTATGTTGTGTTTAAAAACTCTAAAATGTAAAGTTAAATTATTTATATTTTTTTAAAAGCTTGTTAAAATATTAGAGACAAAAACATTACTAGATGTTTGATCTTAAATGTGTCTCGTTCAGGGTTTAAAAAAAGGGAAGGGGAGTCAGTATCGCATCCTTGCAAAAAGGATACAATTTTGGAGGTGAATTTTAAAGGAAAATGTATACTGTTTTTAATATTCAAACTTAGTTTTATAGGTTAATGAATGAAATGAGGTCTTCAAGTATTGTGATGATTTTTTTGTTCTTCAAAAGCTTCAAGCTCAAAGCGTTTGAAAATCACCTTTTATTCATTGAAAACATCAATTAGTGACTTTTGAATGATTTTAAAGAGTTTTTGAATTGAATTCCAAAAAAAAAACCAATGATCAGGAATAAACTTTAATCTTTTAAAAGGTTCAAAACAAATTTGTTCCAAGTTGTGAAAGATACCTTTAACTTTAAGCAAGGTATTTTGATTTGTTTTTTAAAGGGTTGGCTCGTGGAATTATTCGTAGACAGAAAAAAAATCTCAACTGTAAATAGACGTTTGTGTATTCCCAATAATTGATACATACAAAAATGCAAGTTAGGGTAAGGGCAGGCTATTAAGAATTCCTGTTTTTCCATAAATTGTTATTATAATAGCTCGAATTTGTCATATTGAAACCTCTAAGATTTGTCAAAGTTTTAAATTCTCTAAAAATTAAATCCATAATTTTGAGTGAGTTGAAAGCTTTTTTGTTGACGACAAACCAACTTTAAATATAATTTGAGTATTAAGATAATATCAAGGTTTAGAGAAATTGGTGTCAAAATAATCCAATTAGTAATGTTAATGTAAAGTTTGGCTGACTTTAGATATCTCAAGAACTAATAATGCTATCGGGTTAATCAAATTGTTAATCAAATTGTTGTAAACTTTTAAAAATCAATTAACAGTTTGTTTAATAAAAATCTTAAATACCTATAAATAAATAAAATTAATTAAGTGGCGTAACAGTCCGTGGAGAACCTGGGCCTAGTAACTTACAACTCTCAACTATTACTGTGTGCGATAATTTCAGGGATGAAGGGGACCTACAGTTTATACGCCGAATCCAACTTGAGAAAGCACATTTTCATGACAAGAAATATTCTTGGAGAATTTGTCAATTCTTTGCAAAAGGCAGTACCCGTGAATAAAACTTTAGGTGGCACAGGCAGGGATTGAACCCAAGACCTCTCGCATGACAGTCCCACACACTACTCATCACGCTACGGGTACTACTTTTTTAAGAACAAACAAAAGCGTAACTCTCCCCCAATGCCACTATCCATTTGTGGTTCTTGTATCAAGGAGTTTGAACAACTTTCAGTCTAAGGTATGTGCATCACAAACCACTTGTTAAGGAGTGATCACATACTCGACATCCCCAAGAATGCTGCTAAGTGTTTAGGTTTTAGGATGCCAGAAGTTGCTTACCCCTTCTGATTTGTCTATAATTTACAAAGCTTTTATTCATCCTAAACTCGAGTATAACTCACATAATTGGGCTGGAGCCCCAATAACGTACCTGAGTCTTCTGGATAGAATTGAAAAAAAGAACTCTAAAAATTATGGGAGGTAATTCTCTCTCTGAGACATTTGCTTCTCTTGTACACCGCCGCAGGGTCTCATGTCTGTCATTGTTTTATCATTATTTTTATAAACAATGCTCTAGCGAAATAGCCAGTTGCATTCCTCCCCTTAAAAAAATCAACCGTAATACCCGTACTGCTAGGAATGTCCATCAGTTTACCCTTGAGCCCAATTTCGGACGTATTGTTAGGTACAGAGATTCTTTCTTTCGCCGCACTACGCGAATGTGGAATACTTTACCTGACTTGATATTTCCAGCTGATAACAATGTGCAGAAATTTAAAACCAATGTGCATCGGTTTCTCCTTTCTAATCCTATCCTTCTTTCCTAATTCCTCGTACTGTGTTTAATCATTATAAGGGTATTCATAACCCCTTTAATGAGCGCACAATATTAAAACAAAAAATCATATACATATAGATACATATATAGCTCCCAAAATAATTTTATGCAACGAAAAATATCGCGTTTTGACTTCTGGTGTACTCTTGGAAAAATTTAACTGACAATTTTACTACCAAAAATTTGTAAAATTTACCGAAAGGTTTAAAGTCCCAAATATCTAAGCAATAACCTCTAATAGCTTAAACTTGATTGAATACTTTTAAAAGTATAGTTATTTTATAGGGCACCAACCCACGGGGAGCTATTAGTACGGGTTCCATCCCAGATTCTTTTTTGATAATGAAAAAACAGAATTGTTAGTCTCCGGGCTTTACAAAAAATATATTACTTTAAAAGTTCTTTTGTGGGGTTCATATATCATTGATTTAAAAATGTGTAAAGTAAATAATTATTTCCAAAGAGCTCTTTTCTCGGAATTTAGCATAGTCCAGTGGCTTGTTTCACTAAACAGTTTTCACTTAGCAACTTTGCAAAAAAATAATATCCTGTAAAATAAATTGTAATTGTAGTTGGGGGATGGTGTAGTCTGTGTGCTTTGGAATTGATTCTAAGTACCTTAGAATTACGGAGTGGCCAATGTTGTTGTTAGTCCACTGCGACGAAGCATTGAGGCTAATAGCAGACGGGGTCGTGCGAAGCGATCCGCTTATACATAGGCAGGCTGAACGTTGGACTTTATTTAACTTATCCCTGTTTATACCTTTCTCTAAAGCAGTCCACCATACTGCTACACCGTACGTTAAAATCGGTCTGATTACCGATGTGTATAGCCAATGCGTGATTCTGGGTTGTAAACCCCATTTATTACCAATAGCTTTTTTGCAAGAAAAGAGAGCTACAGTACCTTTTTTGACTCTTTCCTGTACGTTACGTTTCCAATTTAGTTTTTATCTAAGACAAGACCCAGCTATTAAGCCTCGTCTGAGAATTTTAATCCGATTCCTTTAATATAAGGAGGGTTGACAAATGGAATTTTGTATCTCCTCGAAAATAAGATTAAATCAGTTTTATGTGGGTTAACACCCAGTCCTCTCCGATCAGCCCATATTATTAGCCTGTGTAAGGCATTTTGTAAAAGTTCTTTTAAAGTGTTAAGATGCTTTCCTGAAACTGCTATAGCAACGTCGGTCGTAAATATTGGCTATCACTATAAAACCCTTTGCATTCAGGCTAATTAGGATTTCATTCACCACTAGGTTCCAGATAAGAGGGGATAGAACACCACCTTGCGGTGTCCCTCTACTAACGAACCGTCTACTAGAAGAGTTGCCCAGTTTTGAGTTAGTTATTCCGCTAGTCAGCATACTCTCGAAGTGAACTCTCTACATTAAGAGATGTTAATGCAGATGTGTCCACGTTGTTAAGGGCACCTTCGATGTCAAGAAAAGCAACCATAGTGAACTCTTTATGATAGAGGGAATATTCGACGGGTCGTTAAAAGGTGTGTAACGCTGTTTCCACCGATTTACCTTTACAGTAGGCATATCGAGACGAAGATAGAAATCTTGTATCAATACTTGCCCTTAAATGGATATCATTCAATCTTTCCAAGGTCTTAAGTAGAATGATAATAGACTTATAGGTGCTAGATCTTTAGGTTGGACTTGCGAGCGTTTACCTGCTTTAGGTATAAAAACAACTTTAACTTCTCTCCATACCGAGGGAACATGGACCAGGTAAAGACAGTTGGTTAAAATTGCCTCAAGGATTGGTGCAATTTTATCAGAAGTCGTAGTTCGGCTGGTATTATTCCTACTGCAGCTTTAAATGGTTTGAAGCTGTTTAGAGCCCATTGTAGCTTATCCTTTGTGATCAGACCTTGTGGATATGTTGTATTGTGACTTGAACGTTGAAGTTTCGGTAAAAGAACTACCAGGAAAGTGAGTGTCCAATAGTAAGTTCAGCGATTCATTACTCGCATTTGTCCAGAAGCCGTCTGTATTTTTCAAGCAGCTTGGCATAGCTGGATTAGTTGAAAGAATTTTCCATAACCTAGATTATTCAGAAGTTTCTTCTATCATGCCACCGAAGGTTCGCCAAGAAGATCGCTTGAATTTCCTTAGTGCCTTCTTGTAGATTCTTAGGGATTTTTTGTAGGAGTCTCAATGAGAGGCTAGTCTTGCAGCTTTGGTCCGGTTGAAAAGTTTCCTGCATTCCTGAAAATGATAAGTAATAAGTAAAACAGGACACAGCTTGTAAATGTTTTTGACCATTTTCCTTTTACAGAATCGTCTGCGATTTTTAAGTTAGAATGTCAATAGGTGGGTTGAAATTAATAAGTCGAAATAAAATGGGCGAAAGTCTATTCCATTATGCAAATGACACTTGGCACGTTACATTAAAAACATCGATGTTCCCCTGAATTCTAAATCATAATTATTTAATTTATCTCTTAATTAATTTATTCTTTCAAAACCAGGCAATATCCTCATTCTTAGTTTGTACCTAAACTCTTCCCTCGGTTCTTAAATCTAAATTTAGAAAAAAAATCGGATTCTAAGAACGTAGAAGAAATTCGTTATCAAAGTAAAAACTGTATTGCAGTATTATTCCACGTGGTGCCTACCCGCAAAGCGTACCCTATCGTTTTTTCGAATGGTTCACTGTGGCGTATACGCACTTTTTTTCTTCTCTATATAACTTATATTTTCTCTTAAAAGATTAATGGGCACTAATGTTGAGTTATTACATTTATTTGATTTCTAAACCAAAACCATTTTAAATGTTGAGTTAAAAGATAGTATTTATGAGCAAGCATCTTAACAACAATTTTTAACCCATATCCAAAAGGATAGGAAATTAAATTTGGGCGCACGCTTTTCATTTCATCTGTGTACTTTCTTCAAAATATTCATGATTATACCCAATTTATAAAAAAAAGAATACCATAACCTTATAATACCCAATGTCAGTCTAATCTGATTATCCGAGGTTTTTTTTCTACTTTCAAAATCCTTGAACCGAATTTGACAGAACTTATAACAGACAGTTTGAGTACTTTGAAGTTTGAATAGAAGATTGAAGTTAGATCTACATTAAATCCCAAAAAGTATAATGGATTATTCCTTTGAATTTAAAAGAAAAAAAAAAAAAACAGTTTTCTAAAGAACTGAACAGAAACTTGTTGTTGGTTTATATTTTTAATTTCACGCAGATGATGCCGTAGGGTAGAGTACTTATACATACATAAAAATGATACAACTTTGAAACATCCAAACTTTACTGTGAACTGAATCCTAACAAAAATATATTTTAGCCACTTTGATGTTCTGTTGAAAACTTGTTTTCCAAACATACACTACACATGACCATTGAAACATAACACCCCCTCCCCTCCCCTTAAAACTTAATATTGTTTCATAGAAATAAATTAACCAACTCGACATGGAAAGTAAATTTATTCGATTTTGTATCTCGATTTTTCGTAGAATAAACCACCACAATAAGCCATTAAAACGAAGAAGGACTACTTAAATATTTTGTGACAGAAAAACATTTAAAATCAAACAAAATTTCTTCCGAAAAGTTTTTATACAATGTACATATGTACATCTATATGAAATATACCTTAGCTATAAAAATAAACAAACATATAAACTCCTTTGGAAGCATTATTTTGTCAAATTATGTAGATATTTTATTTTGTAGATACTTTCAACATATATAATTATCACTCATCCAAAACAACACCCACTCATTATCATTATTCATTACCATTACATGTTATAATGTATGCATTAGGGACTTTCATAAAGGCACAAGAAGCTATACATTTTATGAGTATGATGGGAATGTTTTTATGTATGTATACGAGTAGTATATATAGAATTGTATAGATACAAACATACATCTAGGTACTCGCATGACATCCTTAAAATTTGGTGAAGTCCTGAGATGAGTGTCATGCTGCTGCTCATGAAAAGAGCTTAAATTGAAAATCTTAATCTTCAACATTTACTTAAGTGCTTACACAAGTACCTACATAAACAATATCATACACTTATACATATCTCTTCATTGTAATTTGTCTGTCAAGTCAAAACATATAAAACAGACATATTTTCCTTATTTTTTTAAATTGAATCAATATCCTATTTCTTACCAAAATTGTGGTTAAAGAAAAAACAAAGCGGATCACTGAAGCATAATATTTAGGGAAATTTCAAATTTTCTTTTCTATAATCAGCTTTATTCCTATTCATCATGCGCCAATCGAATCATTCGATTCACTTAGTCCATTTGTTTGATTCGCTGTTAAATCCAACAAAGATGGTTTTAGAGTAAATCGAATGAATCAATTCGCCTATGAACTTAACAATTCCGTTCGCACGAATAAAAAACCCGAGGCTGTTTTTCTCTTATCCTTTCATTAAACATTACAGTGGAAGAGAAAAAGAGGTCCTTTAACCACACCAAAGTATATTTCATCATTAGACTGTGGTCTTGTAAAATAAATAAGGAATATTTTTCCTCTTTGTATCTAATATCTATAGGGTGTATCAGTATAGGAGTTAAGAAATTGAAGGGTTTAACTTTTTGATGGTCATTTTTGTCCCATTTTTACCATACCTATAGTCCTGTATATACAAACATAGTAAAGTCCTTTGTTTTCGTAATAAAAACAAATGAATTTCTAGTTATGGCTAGATGTATATAAGTATCTATCTGAAGTAGATGATGTCGTAAAAAAATTTTCTAAATGCACGTAATCTCTTGTGATCTATACCAATAATTTATGAACCGTAAGGACTCTCGACCAGAAAGTGGGGTTGTTGAGGTTCTCCTTGAGGGTATATGAAATGAAGATAGTAATGTGCCTAATAAAAATTTGTTTTTGTTTTTTTTTTTTGGCTAAATGAATGGAAAGAGACTTGTACCCAAAAAAAAGTGTCTGTTCTTTAACCAATTGCGGTTTGTTCATGTTCATGTTCAGTTTGTTAGGCTCATTTGTTATCTAGGGTAGTTATAAGGTATTTGAGGTATTTTTTTTGTTGGGAAAGATCCCTTTTGGAAGAACCTGTAATGAAAAGATATTAAATTGCAATTTCAAAGTTATCATAGTTGGATTATCTGAAATATTGTCGGTATTACAAGGGGAAACAAATTTCAACCAATATAAATTGTTGAGAAATCAGAGTACCCGTAGCATGATGGTTAGTGCGTTGGACTGTCATTCAAGAGGTCTTGGGTTCAATCCCTGCCTGTGCCACCTTAATATAAAAAAAAAAAAAATAATTTTCGCGGGTACTGCCTCTTGCGAGGAATTGACAAATCCTTCAAGAGTACTTCTTGTCATGAAAAAGTGCTTTCTCAAACTAGCCGTTCGGATTCAGCCTTAAATTGTAGGTCCCTTCCATTCCTGACAACAGTACTCGCACACAGGAATGGTTGCGAGTTGTAAGTCACTAGGCCCTGGTTCACAACGGACTGTTGCGCCACCCCATTTGATTTGATTTGAGAAATCAGAGTGGCTTTTATAGTATATGAAGAATTTTAAAAGCGGCTATTTATTGTATCTTCTATTAATCTTGAAATAATGGCGTGGAGTTGTTTGTATTAAGCAATTTACGATGTTAATTTTTAACATCGTCCTTATTTTGTTTAACATTTTACGAATGTTAAAATAGAAATTATGATTGCTTTTTCCAATATTTTACCATTATTGTCCCTTTTAGAATCCAACTCTTCCCTTGTCATCTTGACAAACACTTTCCTCCAATCATGGTCAGAAAGTAGTTAACACTATATGATACCTTAGATCGAACCTTGGTGTAATATTTTTTTTCCTTAAATCTTAAATCATCCAAGTTTTACGAATTCAATATATTTAAAAAAAACAACACAAACGAAATAATTCGTACTTTACTTACTTACTTACTTACGGTGGCGCTACAGTCCGGGGCGGACCTGGGACTCAACCAACAAGCGTCTCCAGCCAGATCGGTCCCTAGCTTGCTGTCTCTAGTTTCGCACGCCAAGTTGGTTGAGGTCCTCTCCCACCTGGGTGCGCCACCTGAGTCGCGGTCTTCCTCTACTGCTCCGTCCCTCGGGATTGGATTCGAAGACCTTCCGCACTACATGGCCTAGCCATCTAAGCCGTTGAACTTTAATTCTGCTAACTAGGTCAGTGTCGCTGTACAGCCCGTACAGTTCGTCGTTATATCTACTCCTCCATTCTCCATCTATGCGTACGGGACCAAAAATCACCCGAAGAATTTTTCTCTCGAAGCATCCTAAGACGCTCTTATTTTTCTTTAACAGGGTCCAGGATTAAGCGCCATAAATGAGAACCGGGATGATGAGTGTCTTATAGATGGTTATTTTAGATGCTCGAGAGAGGACTTTATTTTTTATTTATTTATTTATTTATTTATGAGTTGCTTACACAGTAAGATATAATATCTTATTTTTAGTGAAGCATTATAAATCATACCAAAGCTACAAAAATGTTTACAAAATGGGAAGTTTACAAATTATTTTGAAAGATACCAAATATTAAATATTAACTATTTTCTATATATTCTTAAAATGAAGTTTAAGTTTTTGTTTAAATAGTACTGTACTATCTATACTTCTAATTTCCCGTGGTAGTGTATTCCAAAGACGTGTTGCGTTGACAAAAAACTGGCGTTCAGAAGTAAGACAACTGAAACGAGGGTTCACTAAGAGGCTTGATCTAGTTGAACTGAAAAAAGTTATTTCTCTGAAGAGATCGGCAGGTTGTTGTGTTAGAAGAATATCCGATAACAAAATTAAGGTCCGAAAATTGAGCAGATTTTCAAATGACATCCCAAGAAAGTTGTGTGCGTGTTGTGAAATTCTGTCAAATCGTCGTAGTCCGTGAACATATCGTATTGCACTATTAAAAGCAACAGTGAGCTTTCGTTTACTTTCATAGTCAAGTTTGCAGAATATTTCACAACCGTAAGTGACCAAGGGTATTATAAGTGTTTTTACAAGTAATGCAAGGATTTTTAGAGGAGTGTAATACTGTGTAGACCAAAGGGTGCGGAGGACACCGTATGTTTTACCAAGAATATATGAAACGTGGTTTTTCCAAGTCAGCGTTTGGTTGAATACAACTCCTAAATTTTTCGCTGAATCCACATATTTGATAGGTGAGCCATTTAACAAAATTAATGGGAAGTAAGATACGTCTTTATTATTCCTTGACAACACTAAGCATTTAGATTTTTTAGGATTGAGCACTAAGCTATTTTGGTGTGACCAACGTTGAATTTCTAACAAATCTTCATTTATACAGGTAGCAAAGTGCTCAATTAATCCCAACGGACAACTAAGATATAACTGAGCATCATCAGCGTATAGCCGAATGGAGCAATGCTTAATAGTTAATGGAAGCTCATTAATGTAGAGGGAGAACAACAGAGGTCCAAGTATGGACCCTTGGGGGACACCGCTTTTGTTTAATAGAAAATTCGAGAGGACTTTTTTTAAATTCAACAGCTTGTGTTCTTCCAGTTAAATAAGAAAAAATCAACTCGATTGCATCAGAAGAGAAGTTATAAAATAGGGAGAGCTTTTGGCAAAGTGTTGAATGATTCACCATGTCGAATGCTTTCGAAAAGTCTAAAAGTATCAAAAAAGTAACATAATCCTTATCGATAGATTTTCTTATGTCCTCTGAAACACTTATTAAGGCAGTGATGCAGCTATTTTTCTTACGGAATCCGGATTGTTTTGATGTTAATATATTTTCGTGATCAAGAAACGTACTAATTTGTTTTTGAATAATTCTTTCGAACACCTTCGAGAGAAAAGGTAGTATTGCGATTGGTCTAAACTCGTCTCCTCTTGAGGTTTTTGGAACAGGTATTATTTTCGCCTTTTTCCATTGCGTAGGAAATTCATTTGTTGATATGATTGAATTGAATAAGTGGGTAATATACGGCAAAAGAACTGGCAAAAGAAGTTTCAAGAACGATGGATGCATTTCAGCCAACCCAATAGCGTTTGATTTAATAGACAGGACACCTTCAACCACATCCTCAGGAGATATAATGGAAAA
The DNA here is from genome assembly GCF_945859685.1 of Eupeodes corollae. Classification (NCBI taxonomy): domain Eukaryota; kingdom Metazoa; phylum Arthropoda; class Insecta; order Diptera; family Syrphidae; genus Eupeodes; species Eupeodes corollae. The sequence goes on from NC_079148.1 coordinate 45,690,683, forward strand.
GGAAAATGAATTATAAGTTGGGGAAATACTATTGAAAACATTGGATACAACGGGACCTGGAGTTATATTATTGGTAACAAAATTACTCGAAGATACGAAATTTTGATTCAGATCATTGACGTTAATATCTACAGTAGAGCCACTGCGAGATTTGGTTACACCTATCCTCTTAAGATTTTGCCATGTTTGTTTACAATTTAGTGTATCATTAAAACGACTGGAATATAAGGCAACCTTTGCATTGCGAATAGCTAATACAGTTCTATTTCGAAGAGCACAAAATTGTTGATGAAAACTGTCAAGGCGAAAAGTTTTCCAGCGTTTATAGGCGATATCGCGTTGTCGCATTAATGATAGAATCTCATTGGTGAACCAGGGTTTGTTTTTTGGAATACAACATTTAGTTTTTAATGGCACATATATTTCAAAGAGCCTAGATACAAAAATATTCAAGACGTTCAAGGAGTATGTAAACAACTTTTAGGTAAGTCTTTTATAATTCTTGATCTATAAATACACTCGAGAATTTAAACAAGATTGCCGGACTCAAATGTGCGTCTACTCTGTAGCTGTCATTCGACTTTACTTCTCCATTGCCTTCTAAGTCCAAAGAAGCAGCGATTTCCAATATCATATGTGTATCCGAGGTATTGGATGGAGCTTTAAGATTGTGCCTCTAGTGTTGACGGTGGAGTTTTGCACAATTCTTTCCAGAACGATGTTGAAGAAATCGCATGACAGTGCATCGCATTGTCTAAAACCTTTATTGACATCAAATGCATCGGTAAGATCTTTTCCGACCTTGATAGAGCAGCGTGCATTCTCCATCGTCATTCTGCACAAACGGATAAGTTTGACAGGGATGCCAAAACTAGACATTGCTCGGTAGAGCTCTTCCCTATAGATGCTGTCATACGCGGCTTTAAAATCGATAAAGAGATGGTGGGTATCGATTTGAAGCTCCTGGGTTTTTTCCAAGATCTGCCGTAGTGTGAATATTTGGTCGATAGTGGGCTTTCGCACTTTGGAGCAATAAATTATTGTTAAGGCTATATAAGAGCTTGGGAAAAAAATATTATTGAAATCGGTTCATTAATTCCTGAGAAATTATAAAAACAAAAAAAAACGGTTCTATAAGATGTACCCTTTTGGAGGTCCGTCAAGTTGGGAACACCACAATTGAATTTCGATGTTCTGGTGATGCAGGAATGTTGGACTCTTTTTGTGCTAATTTAGTGCTCTGATCCCGCCCGGTTTGGTTTAAAAATTTGTTAGCCTTAAAATTTGTGATGATACCAACTTGGCGTCAAGTTGAAAACACCATACCTAAAGATTCAAAATTAAAAAAAAATCATTACTCTTTTTGGATTACTAAGTTTGTGGATCTCCAGATTGGTTTCACAAGCCCTTACCCCTTAAATCAAGTTATATGGCTGACATTTTTGGAGACTTTATAAACTAAACTAAGTTTAAAAAAAAAAACAATGGTGGTGTAACTTAGGGCCATTTTTGCACTGCTTAGTTTGTGGAACTCTAGAATGGTATCTCAAGCCAATACCCCCAAACTTAAGTCGAAAAGCTGTAACTTTTGGAGATTTTCTAAACCAAACATAATTTAAAAAATTTAATGTTGGGGATTTTTAAGGTTATTTTTGGTCTTATATAATACCTGATTGGGTAAAACATACTTTTCACCTCAAAAGTAGTTTCAAAACCTCAAACATTTTTGAATGTCAATAACCTGACAGCATTTCAAACAAAATATCGAAAAAGGATTTTTGTGCTCTGATAGTGCTCTAAGTTAAGCCAATTTTAACTTTTGCTATTTATGATTTCAGCTCAATATACAACGAAATAATGATAATGGTAGTGGGAGTTAAATCTCCCTAAATCTCCGCTAGAATTGGCAGATATCAAAGCTCTAATGTTAATTTTTTACATCCGCGAACGGCTTTTAATGAGCATAGAAACTCTAAAGACGAAATTTTGAATCGTAGTGGACGGAATTTAGCAGAAATGTTTGAGTTATTTGGACTTTTCGTACTAAACGGGTCTTCTAAAAGTGATGCTTGTGGTGAATTTAGGTTTATAAGTAGACAAGGTCAATCTGTTCTTGATTTCACGGCTATTTCTGAAAACTGGTTTAATGTTATAGAGGATTTTGAAGTTGCTCTGGCCAAATTTTCGGCACATTTCCCAATAGTCGTTAAATTATATTTTCCTGATGTAATTCAACTTTCGAATCCTACTAGCTTTGATAAACTGAAATGGTCTGATCACAATGCACTTCTCTATTAAAGGCTTTTGAACCTTAATTTGCACTCGCTTCTTCAGCATCCACTCTCTATTGAAGAGACATGCGGTAGGATATCTGAAGTCATTAAACTTTCGGCCTCTTTTGCGCTCATACGTTTGTATATGCTAAAAAAAATTGGCCAATGAACTAGAACACTGCACGAACTCCAAATCCTTCTGGTAAATTGTAAACGAGTTGGGTGGGCGTAATCAGGCTATGAAGTACTCTCTAGATGCTGAGACGCTAGCAGCTCATTTTAAAATTTTGCTCTCAGCTGACGAAGACATTCATACCTTCGATTACGCGCTACATACCTCTGAAGTAAATGAGCTATATTCTGAGATCTCGCTAGTGGAATTGGAAGCTACGCTCTATACCAGTGGAATTCTGCAAAAACAGCACTTTTGAATTTAAAAATTTCCTTGTTACCTCTTTAATAGATTGTACAACGACGCTATCGCTCCAACTAGTTTCAAGAAATCCGTTATTTTTGGTATTTCGTTATTAAATACAATTCGAAAAATTCTTTCAGCCATTCTGAATGCAAGACTTATTAAATGGATTGAAAAAAGTTATCGTTTGAGTGTTTTTCAAGCTGGTTTCGGGCCAGGTTATACTACGATGGACCATGTTTTCGCTATCTCCAGTATCGCTAGACAGTTTATTGAACGTAAGAAGAAACTAACAGGCTTTAATTTATAAAATGTCCTGCATAGGTGTATCTCGCAAGTTTTTATTAATGTACGAAAATCTAATTTTCGCATCAAATGCAAGGGTATGGGATGGTTATGATTTCTCGAATAGTTTCGAAACAACAGCCGGTGTGCCGCAAGGTTGTATGTTGAGCCCTTTACTGTTTTCTATTTTCATTGATGATATTTTTGATCATCTTCCTGGTGGAGTTTATATGCCTACGATTTGTTTATGTTTGCCGATAGTACAAGTCAGCAAATTAACTGACTTTGCTTATTTTGTGAAACTTGGGGTCTGCAAATAAGGGTATAAAAAACAAAAATTATGATTAAGAAGACGCTCTGGTGAAAAGTGGTCGCTCAATAACATCGTTATCGAATTAGTCCAGGAATGCATCTCCGTTTAAAGAATGGAACCAACTCGCAATAGCAACAGAATCTTCCCTCAACCTTTTGGAAACCAATGTTGACGACTGGCAATCGCATTTCGCAGGTGTTATTGCTAAGTTTGACCAAAAGTTGTATGCAGAAAATTTTTTAATACAACTTCCTCAGCATCTAGACACGTTTATAGAAACTTAAATCATCAATTGAATTCACACATGAACTACTTCGGAAATGATTACTCAGTTGCTCAGATAAGTGTTATTTTTAAAGCCAGAGTCGAAATCTTAAACTTAAACTTTATACCACACCGAAGTGATTTGCCGCAGCTATGTGATTTGTGGAACAGAAGAGAAATCTACCACTTTCGGAAAAGTATTTTAACAATGCAAGAATTTTACGAAATTCTAAATGGAGCACTAGGTTGGCTCCATTTAGAATTTCCATTCAAATTTTGTCGACAAGCTCTTAACTACCGGAACAGTTTCACTTATTTAATTAATTTTTAGCCTATCTCATTTTATGTTGCAAATCATACAAAATTGTCTTTTTTGTGTTTCAAATCACGTAAAAATTGTCAAAAACTTTACTTTGAGTAAAGCCTACTATTCAAATTGTATTATTTTTATAAATTTTAATTTTGTGTTTGAAATCACGTAAAAATTGTTCGAATTATTCTAATATTGTTATGTCTAAGTTTTTTGTTATAAAAAATTAGTAAAGAGAAAAACAAAGATCTATCGATCTACAACGAAATAAGGAGCCTAAAAATAACCCTAAATTACATCATCATAAGTTTTTCTTTTTTAATTTAGGCGTAAGGGTTTGTGTAACCAATCCGGAGTTCCACGAACTTAAAAACCCAGAAAAAGGCCTAAATATCCTCGTCATAAGTTTTTTTTTTAACCTTTAGGTGTGGTTGGGATCACCACAAGTTACAGGGGGAAGGGATTTTTGAACCGGGATAAGAGTGCAAAATTAGCATACAAATCCCTTAATTCAGCATCATAAAAACTTCGAAATTCGATGTGGTGTTTTTAATTTTTCGGACCTATTTCAGCAAGACATTCGATAAACTTTCATGTACAATTTTGCTACGGAAAATTAGAAAGATTAGTTTTATCCTAAGCTTTATTGCGTGGCTCAAACCACATTTACTTGACATAGCCTATTCTGTAAATTTTAATGGCTACCATGCAAAAAGATTTGGTGTTAATTATGGAGTTCCACAGGGCAGCCTTTTGGGTCCAGTTCTTTTTGTATTACTTATAAAAATGATCTTCCATCAGTTTTAAAGTATTCAAACTGCCTTATCTATGCTGATGATATTAATATTTTTTAAAACCATTTCTAATGGTCTTGACTGTGGAAAGCTTCAAAGTGATTTGAATGCTTTCTACAATTGGCGTGGCACGAAATTATTTGTTAGTAAATATTAACAAGTGTAAGATTATAAATTTTACCCGAAAGTAATCTGTTTTTTTTTTTTTTCTTTTGAGAGTTTTAAAGGCGTAAATCAGCTAAATGTAAGTGAAATATTTATTCTTCTAAAAAAGCTAAATCAATATTAAGCTGGATTAAAAAAAGAATCCTTAAGTTATCGAAAAAATTGATTAACTTATTCGCCAGACAATTATTGAATAAGGTGTACTTACAGCTTCCGCAAAATAAAGATTGGACAACTTAAAAAAAAGGTTCTTAAAATGTGCCCTAAAAGAGAGATGGGCATAACCTATAAAATCTCTCATCGTATAGTTAACGTCTAATACTTATAGACCTTCATAGCTCTGGAACTAGAGTACTTACCTATGTTTTACTTTTATCGTTAATCTAATTAATGGAAATATCAATGTCTTAAACCTGACTGACTGACCCAATTTTTATTTCCTATTATCGTACCAACTACGAAAAGAATTCACCTTTAAATAAAATGTTTAATTTATGTAAGGTTAATAATAATTTATTGTTTAACTTTTCTAATGTAACAAATACTTGTCTTACACAAAAGTTTTATGATTTATAAATAAGATGAAACTATTGTCCGCTAAATATTTAGCTTAATTAAAAATAAAATAAACAAATAAATGATATTTCTACGGCGTCAAAACTTTGCGAAGAAATAAGTAAAAAATTAATTACATTTCTTAAAAGCATGATTCATACGTAAGAAGTTGGGCGTTTCTTAGATCTTTTCAAGAGTCTAAAATAATTGTTAAATAAGATGTTACATATTTTTAAAGAAAAGAAACTGAAATTTTAATTCAATTCAAATGAAATTATTTTTAATAGATTTAATTTATTTAAACAAATTTGACATCTATTAACCTTTCAAGGTCCTGACCTTACTTATCAAATTTTATTAGTCTATTTAAAAACTGAGTCTTTGTTTTTACTTGCGACGCAAATAAATTATATGGAAAGCTTTGTATTCATACAAAATTTTGATCTTGAAAGTAGAGGATTAAAAAAAGTGGGTCCCGATTCTGTTCGTCTATCTGTCTGTCCTCGTCCCTACAGCCAAAACCATTTTGTCAATTGAGTTAAAACTGGGACGTAAAGGTTCTAAGCAGATTCGCGTTAGGTGTTTTTGTTAGGACTAACAATAACAATGTTCCCCATACAAATATGTATTTAATATCTTCTTTACGGAATTCGATATCTCGAAAATGAATGCGCAAAGCTTATTACCGAAAATTGATGAGTTCCGTGATCTCATTGTTAATTCAGATGTTGATGTCGTTTGAGTCACCGAAACATGGTTGAGAAATGAAGTAAGTGACGAATTGTGCAGATTAGAGGGCTATCGTACTTTTCGGTTAAATAGACTTGATCGTGGTGTGGCAATATTTGTTAAATCTGTTATTAAATGCAAACTTAAGTTTACGTCCGACGCAGGTAGCAATCTTGAATATATATTCATTGATCTTCTGGGCAGTGACAGTAGTCTACTTTTAGGAATTATTTATAGGCCAAATAGGAACATAGACTTTTCACCTCTTTTGACAGTTATAGAAGAAGACTTCAATTGCAACTTATTGAATACCAATACTTTGACTGATAGCACGAATACCACGAATCCAACTCATTTTTTTGATAGTGGGGTAACTCTGCTTGACTTGTTTTTTGTAAGCGACATACACGATGTAGCCTTGTATGATCAACTTTCCGTACCTGCCTTTTCAAAACATGACCTAATTTTTTTAACAATCAAATTTAATCTCGAATATTCTGACAAAAAAATATCATACCGTGACTTCAAAAACATTAACTTTCAGTATCTTGAAGAGCATTCTAGACTCATCAATTGGAGAGTATATTTTCTATGCCCTCCACTAACGAACAATGGAAATTCTTAACTAAAAATATCCAAACCCTTTTCGATACGCATGTTACTTTGAAAACAAAAACTCTAAATTCTAATGATAAACCATGGTTCACGCAAAATATTAGACTGTTGATGCAACAACGAGATAATTCATATAACAACTGGAAGCGATATCGGTTGACCGAATTGCGACGCTTGTTTTGTTCACTAGGAAACAAAGTCACATCACAAAATCAACTGAGTTCTTCATTAAACGGACGTAAATTGTGGAGGAACTTGCGAAACGTTGGTATTGGTAAGGCAAGAAATATGCCTACTAACGATGTTGATGTAAACTCACTTAATAAAACTTTCATCTCAGTTCCATCAACCGGGCGACTTTCTCTGCTAATATTTCATTTAGGGAACATTTGCTGAAGATGTTGTTGAAAGTCTGCTTTCAGTGAAGTCAAGTGCTGTCGGTCTGGACAATTTTAACCCCAAATTTTTAAAAATAATCTTGCCAATTTTGTTGCCTTACTTTACATACGCATTTAATACTATTTTGATGTCTTGAGTTTTTTCGGACATTTGGAAGTCAGCAAAAGTCATACCACTTTCTAAAAATGCTAAGGGATCTAAATATAGACCTATCTCAATTCTACCCTAATTGTCTAAAGTCTTTGAAAGAATTTTACAGTGACAAATCAACGCTTACCTTACAGCAAACTCTTTGCTCACTCCAAAACAATCTGGGTTTCGGAAGCAGCACAGCTGTACAACAGCACTACTTTGCGTGACTGAAGAAATAAGACAAGCGCTGGACAAGGGTGATGTAACTTTCTTAGTCTTGCTCGACTTTTCTAAAAAACTTATGCAGTAGTTCAATTTTTCGGAAAGCTCTGCTAAGCTCGTTTATTCTTACTTGTCTGAAAGAAAACAAGCAGTTCAAATTGGTGTATGTTTGTCTATTTTTTTACCTATTTTGTACCGGTGTTCCTCAAGGGTGGATTTTGGGTCCTCTACTATTTTGTTTCTATGTAAATGAACTTCCAGGTCTAATCAAAAGCTGTTCCTGTCATCTGTACGCCGACGACTTTCAACTTTATTTCAGTTGTCCCCTAGGACTTATTGAGCATGACGCCACTGATGTCAATGAGGATCTTGATACTATTTCAAACTGGTCTCACTTAAATGGTCTTTTTTTAAACGCTGAGAAATCTAAATGCATAGTTATCTCCAAAAAAATTCTTGATCTCTCTTACTTTCCTTCGATTTTGTTAAGGAATGCCCCCATTGAATATGTTGAAACTGCCAAATATCTTGGTGTTAACTTTAATCGCTCTTTAACTTGGGAGAACCATATAAATGGAATTATAGGCAAAGTTTATGGTGCCCTACGTACTTTATGGGTAACCCAGTATTTTACACCAGTAAACACACGCATGCTGCTTGCCAAGACTTTGTTATTAATGTCACTTTTAACAATATTGTTCTCAGGATACCCAGTCATGCATAGGATAGGATTTGAACTAACTGCTTATAAATCTTATCTGAGCTTTATAGTCACAGGTAAAATTAAGAAAAAAAGTAAGAAATTTCTACGAGCAAATTAGAAATCAAACAAATTTGGTTATTTCGATAAACTAAAAATTGAACTGTTCAACGTTACCCCAAATGATTTGTACATTTTAATCTTTGGATTTAAAACTAATTATATTAAATTAAGTTGACAATAAAACGAAATAAATATACCGCAGTAATTTTGTACAAGGTTGATTGCCAAAGAAGCTCAAGAGAAAATGAACCCCGATTTTGGTTAAGTTTACAAAAGTTTTCCTCTGATTTATATAAAATTGAATTATTTCTCAGATGCTACCAAAAAATATCAATTAAAACTCAGAAAGAAAGAAAAGACTAATTAAATGACATTTTAAGTTCAAAAATTATAAAGCCACCTGATGTTCTTCATAAAGAATCTTTTGAAAAATATTCTGTCCCAGTTTCCATAAGTCGGATTAAGTGAACAGCAGCAATCACACTATCATAGCCAAAAATTATTTAAAAAAGAAAATAATTAAATACCAACCTTTTTATCACTTAAGCTTCACAGAATTGACATCTTCCATAACTTTAAAGAAAAAAATGATTAAATTGAAGAAAGGTAAGGAAAAGATAGATGGATAAAGAGTTTTTTTTCCTGCGCAGCGCTCGTCAAAAAAAATGTGTAATAAAAGTTAAATTGAAATCTTCTTTTGACACTCACCGTGGAAAAATGATTTCTTAGAAAATACAGTTATCTTTAATGAAACTTAACGCTTCAAGACTTCTTGTAAGTATTATATACAGTATTTCCACTTAAAAGTTCACTGCGATGGTGCGACTGTGACGGTTTCATGAATTTCATTCTAAAAAGTCAAGATCTTAAGTTATGTCTTTTATTTTTTTTTAAATAAAAAATGGAATCTCAATTTGATGTGTCCTTGAGCCATTTTTTGTATGTATGTATGTCCGTATTTCAATATGTGCGAATAAAATATCAAATGGTAAAAAGATTTTATAAATTTCAATTCGTTTGGTCGAAACCTTTTCATTCTAAGAATTAAGATTTCTTAACCTGAGGGTTAACATAGGATTTTGTACCTTTTCTTGAGTTGAATTGATTGATTTGTTATTGATTTTATATTCTTTTGAAATGAGATTACTTAAGATGAATGACGGGACTCTTAGTTCATAAACAAAAAAAAAGCAAACAAATACAGGTTACAAAAAGTTGTAAGGCAACCTTGGTTTATATAAATGAATTTATTATAAAACGTATCGTTTACTTGAAAGCTTTTCTTTCTATTTTTGTTTTATTCTGAACAAAATCGATTAAACATCACACATCTCGTGCTTAATCTTCATTAAATTAAAATAATAGCTTTACAAAACCATCTTCATTCACCATGAAAAAAGGAAATAATCCATGGTAGAGTCCAACCCTCTCAGAGGTGTTTTAGTAGTAATTAATGTTGAAGTCATAGCGATTAGTTTATTTTTCTGCTTATTTTTAATGTTTGTATTTTTCCACAAAGTAGAGTTGTAGGTTTTGTTCATAAAAGGTCAATATAACCATCAGAAAAAATAAAATTTTCTTTTAAATTAAAAATACAAACAAAAAGAGAGAAAAACAATTTAATGCCTGATCGCTCTTCAATGGAAATTTATTCAAATCCCAGACAAATAAAAGTTTAGGTATATAAATAATACCACAGCCGCCTTTTGAAGTAAAAGGGAGTTCTAGAAAAATCTATTATATTCTTATACAGGTTGTATTTTATCAAAAAATGTATTTTAAAGATGGAAATTATCTTTGAATTTTGCAGCTTCTTATATCCTTTAACATACTGGTGGGTTTTCAGTATAACGACACTAAAAATACATCTTTTTGTTGGTATAGACATACCCTAATTATTTATTACCACACTATAGAAAAAACTCGTACCCGTGGCATGATGGTTAGTGCGTTGGACTAAAAACCTAAAAACCTTAAACCTAAAACCTAAAGTCTTTTCACGGGTACTGCCACTTGCGAGGAATTGACAATCTCTCCAAGAGTAACTCTTGTCATGAAAAAGTGCTTTCTCAAATTAGCCGTTCGGATTCGGCATATAAACTGTAGGTCCCCTCCATTTTTGACAACATTACTCGCACACAGAAATGGTTGAGGGTTGTAAGTCACTAGGACCAAGTTCCCAACGGACTGTTACGCCACCAAATTTGTTTGATTTTTTTTATATTACTTTTAAAGATAGAAATGGTCCAATACCACTAACCATTAGAATAAAAACTACACTTTTTTTGACCCTTAACTATTTCATAAATTACTTGCTTACTTAAGTTGGAGCTACAGTCTTGTGTGAACTAAGGCCTCACCCAACAATTTTTTTTTCATCTAGCTCGGTCCCTAGGTAGATGCTTCCAATTTCGCACTTCAAATTGGATTCGGCCCTTTTTAGTTGTTCGCGCCACCTTATCCGCGATCTTCCCCTACTACACTGTTGCGGCAAATTTTACCACAACAAGTTTCACCGCCCTTGTTGCTAACCACCCTTAACGAATTCTTACTGCGGCCCCAAAATTCTGAGAGTTTAGTAGAAACCTGGAACATTAGCCAGTGACCTACTCTCCTAGCATTTTGGGAAAGAAAATTTAACAGGTCTCATCAAACTGTGCGAAAAGATTCAACACCAACGAACTGTGCGACAGTAGGCCCACGTATTGGTTGAATAAGATCATCAAGGCATGAAGACGATACCCATGCCCAACAATGTGTGCAGGAAAGTCACACCATCTGTAACTAAGTATGGCCGAGAGCCCATCATAAAGTATTAACGATGGAAAATCACCCCAAGAATATTTTAATAACTTTCACTTTAATTATAGGCTTGGCTACCGACCTTCTTCAACACGACATAAGTAGTTTTTTCTCAACCAAAATCTAGCGCGTGTAGGTACTCGGTAATGCGAGGAGTTCCACACGATTGTCCCGAAAGTCTTGGTTGGAATGGGTTCGAAAGTGAAGAGCTGAACTCACTTACAGAGCTACGCGGTGATCGCATCACCTCTTTAAAGAGTTCGCGTTAATAAACTAGATACCTGGCTTCTCGGTCGCACACCCCAATCTTATGGATGGAGAAAGTTGCGGGAACGAGACAGATTGATCACCACGCAAAACAGATTTGAGAGGATTGCCTGAGGGCAAGTAGCCGGAAGGGTCAAGCTCGCCATTATGATGGCCACTTTTTGGATTTCGTCCAAAAGCGAAGCTTAACCAAAATTGTGTGATGGAATTTTTTTTTGTACGATAGTTTTTTAAGTTTTAGTAAATTGAAGATTTTGTTCTGCTGTGGGAAAATTTTTTGAGGAAAGACTACGGTAGCTGTTGGAAAAAGTCAAAAAGAAGCTGAGGATAGTGTTTTCCTTTGTTTCTTAGAATATTGCTTTTCTTCTGGTGTCCTTCTGACCTTCGCGTCAGTCTGTTTTCTCGGTACTAAGGGAAGTTTTTGATGTTTTTTTCTGCCTTTTGTCGAACATTTTTCTTGGTTGTGTTTCTTTTTTTCGAATTTGTTTGCCTAACAATTAATAATATTCATTGATATTCTTCACACCTTTTTTTTTACCGAGATCTGACCTTCTGTCAATCTCAAATTCTCTTTTTGTAATTTCGTTGTTATAAAAGATCCTGGTTTTTAATCCCGGCGTCGGCTAAGGTTTTTCAGGCAATAAAAGATAATTTTAATCTCCCATCTGGAAAATAAAACTACTCTTATTTCATAACTCTGTTTCAAGACTAATTTTTCAGCTCCTGGTTTTGGTAAACTTCCAGTAAAAAGTTTCCTAGCGCCTACTCTAATCAATACGACTTGGAGAAATTCACCTCTTCGTATTTCGATATCATTTTGATATCAATATCATTTCAATTTTATTGATCACCTTAATTAATAAAATATTCAACTTATCGAAACCCCCTTAAGCTGAGCTACCGTGCTGGCAATACTTTTATTGCTACCTGTGGTGAATTCTTTCACCTGCTTGACATACCGACTGACGTTTCTCATAAATTGTCGGTGGAAAAATTTGACACAGCACTGTCCTGTCGATGTAGGCTCGAAGACTTTCTGGGCCAGATCATTGGTTTCCATGCGCTCTACGTGACTCAGCTATCTAAGTCGTTGGACTTTTACACTTTTGGCTAAGTCTACATCTCTGTACAGCCCGTAAAGCTCGTCGTTAGATCATCTCCTCCACTCGCCTTCTATGCTTACGGGACCGTAGATCGCACAAAAAACTTTTCTCTCGAAACGACCTAAGGTGCTTTCATCAGCTTTTGTCATGGTCCATGCTTCTGCTACGTGTAGCAATATGCTTAAAAACTAGTTTATTTATAAACTAGTCTTAAAGTTAGAATAATACCTCCGCAGACAAAAACTAGCCGATAAACGCTTGAACAAAAATATCTTCTTTTGCGGGAAAAGAAGTCGTAAGACTGGCATTTTGTGCGCACTTCACTCATTGTCCCTGTCTTAGAAAAGTAAGATAGACTCAATTCACAAACTAGCCTAAGGATCTTCATTCGGCGTGGAAGCAGTTTAAATTGGATTATTTTTTTCTGATGAATACGTACAAAAAGAATTGTCAAATTTGGGGCCAAACGAAACTATATTGACTCACTTTATTGACAAGCACCTAAAGCCAATTACATCCAAACAATCCTTGAGATTAAATTTTGCTTGAATTTATACCAGTTTAGAATCACGTCACAATGTATAATTTACATTTTTACAGAAGTCGCAAGCGACACATTTTTCACTTTTTTAAAATTGCTTTAAGAAAACCATTAACTCAACTTTCTTGGAAGTTCTTTCTGCATCTTTGGATGAGTAGTAACATAAAATTTATTTGAAATCGATATCTTTTCTTGTTCTTGAGATATGAACGATGAAATAAGATTTTCCGAAACGATTGGAAGAACGTACACACTCTTCAAGCGTTGTATTTAAATTTAATGGACTTTGAAACGAAACGACAAAATATCAAAGTTTTCAATCTAATAAAAGGGTCCCCTTTTATAGATCTACAGTTTTGGGTTAGTTAATTGTAAGCATTTTTTAAATAGCAGTCTTCTTCTAAAACTGTAGATCTATAAAAGGGGACCCTTCTGAAGAAATACAAACATTTTATTTTTTATATTGAAAAGAGCCAAGTTAAGAAAATAGTTTTGAAAGAAAATTTCATAAAAATCTGTTGAACCGTTTTTGAGAAAATGCTAAATATTTTGTACGGAGACTACTGTCAATTTTTTGTCTAAAAAAGTTATATTGTGGATGTGGTACAAACCATAACTACTAAGATTGAACTCAATCGACATAATTAAAATCGGCTTTAGGTCTTTTCGTCCAAAACCATAACGCTCAAATCCTAAAATTCCATTAAGCCCAAAATTTGCCAAAAAGCCCAAAAAGTTAACAAAAAATTTCCAAAAATCCAAAGAATAAAAAATTTATTTTTGTTTTATGACATTTATTTGGGTACGATTTTGATTACCATCGTTTCTTAAGTCATATCAACCAACGACTCGTATATTTCAAATAATAAAATGGCATAAAGCCCAAAATATCGCTTCGAAAACATCACAAAGCCCACGTCGACTAATCTCTTCTTCGTTGGATTAGAAATTTTCTTTCGAACCGTTCAATTCAAGTTGGTTTGGACTGAAACTCATAAAATAAATGCTGGTGTGCCCCAGGGCTCCGTTTTGTCTCCGACCTTCTTCCTCATTTTTATAAATTGTATCCTGTCTGCTACTTCTAATCCAATACATTGTTTCGCTGACGATAGCGCTCTTAGCTTTTCATATTCGTTTTCAGATTAACACACCTCTTCTTCGGATGTGGAACTGCAAGGGCAAAATATGATAAGCTTATTAAATTCCGACCTACACAGCATTGTACAATGGGGGCTAAAAAATCGTGTGGAATTTAATGCTTCGAAAACGCAATGCTCTCTTTTATCGTTAAAGCGAGATAACCCCTTTTCACCACTATCTATGAGTGGCACTTGCATCAACTAACGGAAAATCTCGACATTCCCGGAATGTGCAACCACCTTTTGTCTAGCGATCACATATGCGATGTTACCAAAAAAGCCGCAAGATGTCTAGGTTTTTTGAGACGTTGCAAGAAATTTTTCTCTCCGTCTGGTCTGGCTACAATCTACAAAACCTTTATACGTCCGAAACTTGAATATAACTCTCATCTCTGAGCTGATGCTCCAGTAACTTATTTAAGCCTCTTAGACAGTATTCAAAGAAGAGCTTTTAAAATGATTTGGTGACATTACCATCATTAACTCGTTTAAGTCACTCGAACATCGATGCAAGGTTTCTTGTCTCACCCATTTTTGATCCTTATTTTAACGGAGTATGCTCTAGTGAAATAGCCAGTTGCATTCCTCCCCTTACAAAATTTGACCGTAATACCTGCGCTTCTTGAAATGCCCATCAGTTTACCCTTGAGCCCAACTTCGGCCATACTCTGAAGTACAGAAATTCATTTTTTAACCGTACTACGTGAATGTGGAACGCCTTTCCAGGCTATCTTTAACTGTCGCCTTGCCACGCTATTTTTAACTGTCATTGCAATGTCCAGAAATTTAAAATCAATTAACACCTCCTCTTTTCTTAATTCTCATCACACTGTCTTTTTTGGCATATTAATGGTATACAAAACTAATTGCTAATTATGAAGAAAAAAAAATCATACCACCCAAATTCAAATTTAGAAAATTTCATAACGCTCAAAAGATTTTGGGTGGTTGGGCTTTGCGACTCCAGCTTCGGCTCACTATAGGATTTTGGGTAGCTGAGACGTTAGATGCATGAAAAGTTTCCTTGTGTTTAAAGAATCTAGACTTAAAGAAACATATTCTATATAGTGACCCCAAGATGGGGGTTTAAAGGAGCTGCATGCCCCACATACATTTTACTCTGTTAATTCGCCATAAGGGTGGGTGCTATCACTGCAAGCAAGCAAACTATTTCACTTTATTTCGTTTTATGAAAGTGCCAAAATAGTGTCAAAAATATTCGTTTCTTGACGATCCGAGTTTTTGGGTGATCTGAAATTTTTTTCGTTTAATGTTTGTCTTCGGCCGATAAAATTTCAAGCTCCAAACGCGCGCCGTAGTGCTTAATTTAAACAAAACTTTTGCCCGAACGCCCAAATGTTGAAATCTTTTGGGTGATATGTCAAAATGGTTATTTATGCGTTATGATACTTGAAAAATGATTTGGTAAATATGACATTGGTTTTGAGCTTTTTGGTATTTTCTTCTAAAAAAAATGTTTGGGCGAAAGAATTATTTTTTGGGCAAAACGATAATTTTAATACCTTTGCGGTTTTCTATTGGGCAAAAAGAATGACGAATCTTCCTTTTGTTTACAATTTCATAAAACCAAACAAAATTATAACGTCCGTATATTTGGTAATATTCTAAGATAAACAACAAAATGTTAATAAAATGGTTTGGACGTTGTGAAATTTTTAATTTGGGCGATATGGGTTTGGGCGTAAAGACCGAAGGCCATACAATTCTAGCAACTACAATGCTTCTTATTTTTGTCATTTTGAATTTTTGATATTAAACTTAAATACTTATGTATGTATTTTCTAAGGAAGAATTCAATCAATAAAAACTAAAGCCCTTTTGATTTTTGGGTTCAGTCGACAAATCCTACTGTGTCAGAAAATTTGAACCCTCTATGGGAATAGTTTCTTGTTGCTTATTTTGTTTTGTTTCTGTCATCTCGACCCTAATCTTATTGAAGTATTGCTACAACTGTTTAAAGCCCCTAATCGCAAAAAACTTGTTTTTGAAATCGCGTCCGTGAATTTAATCTTGCACAGAAATCATTTTGGTGCTGGGTCGCATCCGTCGCCATACCCCTTAGCATTTCGCCAACGCATTTGTATCTAAGTATTTAAGAAGTTGTTTGATCAAAATTCCTAAGATTATGAACATCAGTGGCGAAAAATCTTGTGTACTTTATTTCAAAAACCTACGCACCCTCAATTATTAACCACAAAATAACGACTTTTTGCAAATTTAATGTTAAATTTTTTAAAAACATTTCATTAGAAAATCCTATCATTAGACTTGCCTTGTTAATCATCTTTTTGTTTATACTTAACTTTTATAACATCAAAGTACTTATATTATCTTGTAGCCTTTCAAAGTGATAACAAATCCTTTGAATCCAATAAACGCTGTATGGGTTTTATGTATGTTCATAGGTCTGAGGAAAAGTCCACAAAAAGACTACTAACATCTTATAATGATCATAACTTTAATAAGATTAAGGCTTAAATATTATATATACTATAACGACGGTGACGGACGACATCAACGCACATAAATATTCATTAGAACAACATTACATCATCATAGAGAAATTTAAATCAAAGATAATACTAAAGCAAACACATATACCTTCCTAAACATTTATAGCCTAAAGGACTGTCTTTGATATAGAAATAACATTGAAGAAGGTATTAGGAAGGTGGGTAGTAATTATCTATCGCTTTTAAGTACCAAGTTGTAGCTGATTAATTTTCATAACCAAGAGCGTCTTTAAGCAGCCTTACCACCGGTGGCGGTACCGAACCGACACGACTGACCGTCGTCGTCGTCGTCCGTATCCTACCGACTACAGTGGACTTAATACAACAAACCCCGTTTGTATACCTAAGTTTATAAATGTAACCTAAAGTGTATTTAATGCCTTTTTTGGTATTTCGGTTGCAGAGGCCAAATACCAAAGGCGTCTCTTGTGGTCATTTTTGATATAGACTCTATTTTCTTTTATACAATTGTTGTTGTTTGTATAAAATAATAAATCAAAATAAGTGTCAACTCAACATAAAAATGTAATATAATTGCCATGATCACGTGTTCCAGGACCCTAAGTCTACGGTTTGATTTTTTTCCCCGTCCTTATTCTACTAAAAATGAAAGCCTTTTCGTCTTGATACAAATTCTCATAATAATTTCATATTAATTTGGTATTTTATTTTTTCCACATGGAATATTGCATGAATTGAATGATTTAAGCAAAGCAGAAAAGCAACGCAATAAGTTGAAGAAATAAACGTAGGTATTTTTGTAAAAATACGTGTGTTAACCTTTAAGACGGTCGTTTTGGGTCACTTCTACAGAGTTCTTATAAGTTCGGTGGTAGGTATAAGTAGTGTGTGGACGTGAGGTTGTCCTGCTCTAGTTTTTCAAATCGTATAGTATAAGTTTGTGGTTGTGCTTGATTTTGTTTATTACTATTACTTAATACCTCCTGCTCCTCGTATTTTTATTAAGGGGGTTTTGCCTTGAACTCTCTAATGGAGGTTAATATGAAAAAGTAAAAATATGTGCGGGGAGATTTAGTCTGTTTTTCCTTTTTTAGTGTTGTTGTTGTTGTTGATTTTTTGAGATATTTTGTTAAGTTCCATAAGATTCCAACTGTGTAAGGTCTGTTACTGACAGACAAGCAAATTGATGCTATTATACAGTGTAGCAAATGTGAATTGCAGAAAGAACACAATTTACATTGTATATATGTATCTTTGAAGCTCTGTACAAAAGTGTATATATTTTCATAGATACTTTCACACTGATTTATAGCTGAGTTTCTTTTCTTTGAGCAGAGGAAGAGAAAAATAAATAAGAAGAACCTTGTTTTTGTGATACAAAGAGTTGCTAACATCAGTGGTGAATGGCACTTTGTTGTTAGGCATCATCCTGGTTATCTAAGATACAAAACACATTTTATAATATTTAATTGGATATGTTCAAAAGATGTCGTAGACACGTGTTGTTATATAATTTCCTTCTAAAAATTAGAGAATCATTAATAAATGAATCACTTTTAGGCTGTGTTACTATGGTTTTGGGTTTTTTTTTGTTTCTCTTGGTGAAGTGTGGTGTAGAGCTTGTTTTGTATCTTTGTACAAAATAAGGTTTGGGGAGATAGAAGATAAATGTCTTAGAAAAGAAATTAGAGTGTTAATTGTTTTGGAAGATCAGCAAGAAATTAATAGTCGTTAACAGGTGTACTTAACGATTAAATTAAGTTTCTGGCAATCAACCATCAAAAGACTATCAAACCACTATTTTCGAAAAGAGAACAATCTGTGGGATAGAGCAAACACATTTTATAAATGAAATATTATAAAGGATTTGAATTTTGTTTAATAGTTCTTCTTGACGGTATTTTGAGCACATTGATATTCAGATTGATCTAGAATCTTATTCTCAGAAAACGTTTCTTAGTTTATAGGTTGTTTTAAAACTGAAAGAATGTCTTTATTATAACTCCGCAAAACGAAGCGAGGATTGGAAAATATTAGACAAATATATTTTAAAATTAAGTGCTGTATTTTTTAAGGACGTGTTTGGAAAAGCAGAAATCAAGCACCCACTGAGTCTGCTATACGCAAGTATTTGGAAAAAGTTCGTTTTACAACTTCGTCATCGATCTTCCCAACATTTTACTCATTCCTCTTAAGGAAAATTCTGCATAAAGATCTTAGATTATTTGCTTTCAAAGTCAAATGAACTCAGAAATTGAAGACAGTTTATTATTGCGAAATTTGGATCACCTTGAATTGGTCAAAAATGTTGAACCTAAAATATTTTGTTCTTAAAGTGGTGGCATCATTTATTTATGGGAATAAGGCCGGCAACAACGTTTCGGTCAATATTAATCATTACAGAGGCATGTTAACCGATGTTTTCAAAATAAAATTTGAGACAAAGATTTGGACCACGTCTAATTAAAGAAGTATGGCAAATATCACAATAAATAATTTGTGCACAATATTTCTCGGAGTTGCGGTTTTAATGCCTTTTGAGTTTTATTTATGGGGAACCATGTCAATCAAACACATTATGACGAAATTATTCAAGCAACTTGTGTGCCACAGTCTGAAACCAAGATTGTCTTATTCATTTTCCGTGAATAAGCAAATAACTCACTATTGCTTCCTTTATCGAAGCCCCAATCTAGAGAGAGTGTCAACTTCTGAGGAATTTGATGCTTTGTCTTATTCCATCCAAAGAATTGTTTCGTTCTATCCTCACACTGAAATCGTTGTTACGGGCGCTTTCAATGTACACATTCGGGCCAGACAACACCAGAAGGAGTGTGTGATGAGATCTTCGCTGAGTTAAACTATCCCACTCGAATATAGGACATAGGACGTGGTAGGTCAGCAGAAAACACTCTTGACTTGTTTCTTACCTCTGACCCTGGTAAGTACACTATTAGTGTTCTATCTCCTCAAGGCACATCTGACCATTGTGTCATACCAGCAAATTTCTGGTGTAAAAACTTTTCAGTTAAAGAAAGAGCTCCTAAGAGAACCGTTTGGCAATACGAGAGAGCCAACTGGGACGGTCTCAATAACTATTTTAGGATCTTTAACTGGTCAATATGCTTCCTCGATAGTGACGTTGACGCCAGCACTGATATGATCACAAGTTTGATTCTCCTGGGAATGAGAACTTTTATCCCGAATAGGGTTAAAAGCATCAGACCTAAGGAAAACGCATGCTTCGATGCGAGCTGTAAAGAGGTTATTAGGGTAAAGAAGGTAAGTTTCCGTTGTTTTAAAGCCAATCCAACTAAGGGAAACCGGAATAAGTTCAAACAAGCCAGGGAGGCCTGCAACGCCCATATTCCAAGGACCAAATTTCTACATGACCAAAAATTACGTCGAAAAATACTGCAATGTCCCAAAGGCAGCACATTTTTTTTTAATTTGTAAAAAATATGAGGAATTCTTCCTCTTCCTCGGTTCCTGCGCTCGTTGTGAATGACACTCCATTTGTTAGCTGTTTAGAGAAAGCAAATCTCTTTGCAAGGCAGTTCGCCGCAAATTTAACGCCAATATAGTTAATGATTCTATGGGGCAAATCTTTTTTCGCACTCGTACTGTAGCGAGAGACCTAAAAGATCTTAACATACATAAATCTGCTGGTCCGGATGGTATCCCCGCTATTTTTCTGAAGAGGTGTTTTTCAACGCTGGCAAAACCACTTTGTAAGCTTTTTCATCTGTCCTACTTCTCAGGTCTCGTTCCGAGCGGAGGGAAAACCGCATCTGTCCAGCCTATTTCCAAAAAAGGCGAATCTTCCTCACCATCTAATTACCGACCGATAGCACTAACGTCCCTTCTTTCCAAGGTCATGAAAACGCTGATTAATTATCAGCTCAAGAAATATCACGAATTTCGAAAGCTTCTTTATGACCGACAATACGGCTTTCATAGCAATAGGTCCACTGGTGATCTCATGGTTCATCTCACCGAACAGTGGAACAAATCTTAACATCGTTTTGGAGAAAGTAAGATTATTGCACTTGATATTTCAAATGCATTTGATGGGGTTTGGCATCAGGCTCTCTTATCGAAAATGCGTGCTTTCGGTTTTCACGAATTTCTGCTTCATTGGATTAGTAATTACCTCTTGAATCGTTCAATACAAGTTGTATATGATAGATTCAAGTCTGAAAACCATAAATACGTATTGTGTATGTATTTATGGTTTTCAGACTTGAATCTATCCAATACAACTTGTATTGAACGATTCGAGAATTTCTGGAAATTTCTGGTTTCACTCCTAAATATAAAATTCAACCAACTACTCACTATCGCAATTTAAGTCGCGAATTTGTACGTTATCAATTAATATGTAGAGGTAATGTCTTAAACTGTTTGTCAATATAAATGGTTTATCTTATGAAAATAACATTTGAACTTTCAGAAGTTGACGTTTAGCGAAAACAAACTCACGAAATGTAATATTACTGTATACATTTTCTCAGAAACACGGCCACTAAGTAGTGGTCGACAAACATTCCTCTTATAATGTTTACAAGGACTACCTTCAACCTAAATATCAACTGGTTTTCTTTCACGCCAAAGATTAGTCCTCAGTTATGGGTCTAAAACGTTTATTTCGATTCTCGACGAGAGAACAATTGAAAAAAAAGTTCAAAATTATTTCATACCAATAATGTAATATCTCTCAGTGATTGTTTTGTTCCTTGTGTTTCACGTGACGCCGCAGCCCGTCTTACTAAAAATGAATGTGGTCTCATATCCACATAAATATCTTCCAGCACGTTAAAACCTACTCGTCACAAAAAGTTGTGACAGAAAAGCTCACCTTTACATTAAATGTTATTCAAAAATGCTTTTCATTCTTTAATTAAATCCAAGCCTACATGTTTTTGGAATATTCAAACATCAATGAATTGTTCTTTCTTTTTAACTTCGAACGGATTTTATCCATCTCTAAGGGAAAATTGATAGGAAAATTCTTCTGATAAACAAAATGAAGAGTAATAGTTTAGAGGTGTTGATTCACAGGATCAAGTTATATCCAAACGTAAAATAAACTGTTCACAGAAATTGCTTCTCAATTGGCCCATTGTCTATCGTGAGTGTCGGAAGTGGGACCGTTTTGTTGAAACCACATATCATGCAAGTCAAGTTCCATTTCATCGCAACGTAGCTCTGACCATTGACAATAATATTTCGATTAGAATCAACTTTGAAGAAATAAGGCCCAATGATTCCGCCAGCCCATAATTCCCACCAAACAATCACTTTTTCTGGATGGATTGGTAGCTTTTGCAATGTTTTTGGCTGTTGTTCACTTCAAATATGACAGTTTTGTTGCTCACGTATCTATTCAACCAGAAATGAACTTCGTCGCTGAAATTCGGCCATCTTTTCTGGAACCCATTTACCAAAAATACTGCGTTGTGGTAGGTCGCTCGTTTCCATTCTTGCACCAGCTGTATTTTGAAAGGTTCTACACCTAAATCCATCCCAATCGCCTCAAACGGCAACAGCATCGATAATTAACGGTCGTCACTAACTTTGGCCGAAACAGCTTCAGTATTTTCCTCACTTCGCACTCTACTTCTACATAAGCGTGTTGGTGGTTTAATCAACAATGTAAGTTTGAAGCGAAGTTTAGGCACAATAGCCCGAATAGCCGCTTAGTAAAGTCGACGAAACGACTATAAAATGGAAGAAGCGCGTGATAAACCTTCTTAGCAGAGCTCTCCTCTTGGTATTAAATTTCAATAAACGTGATAAACTTTCTTAGCAGAGCACTCTTCTTGATATTAAATTTCAATAATTTGTAACCGTTGTTCGTTTGTAAAACGATTCATGGTTAAATTATTGATTAAACTGATGATATTTGATAATGGCACAAAATACTAAACGCAAGTGAGCTGTCAAAAAAAGTGTTCAAAAAGAGGCTTGGCCCACACTGAGTAACTTCCCAACCCGTCTGTCGATTTATCTTACTTAAAAGTTTGTAGGTTTTCGTGATTTGTTGAAAAAGTATATAATGAAATAGTTTGATTTCGAAATATCTTTTTGTTAATGAAATATTATTTTAGTAGTTTTAATTTATTATAAAAGCAAATACAAATTGGATGAATGAAATTAACTTGAAGTCAATATCTTCTATTTTTCACGAGATATCGAAAACCAAACATCAATTTTCACCAAAGTTGCGTACTATTTTTGGTAGATTTTATTTTTTTTATATAAAAAACGGAAAGTTGGTTGTGAGTTGAAATTAGTTTGAAGCCAATATTTTTCGTTTTTGAAAAGATATTTAAGTCGAAAATGAATTTTTACCAACTGTTATTATTTTTTTAGGTTTTTATTTTTTGTAAACAAAACTCCAATTCGATTTTTCCCAAAATTTTACTGAATGTTGAAAACAATATTTTTTAAAAGATGAAATGAGATTAAAGCCAATATTTTAAAATCATTGAAAAGATATTTGAGTCGAAAATCAATTTTTACCAACTTAGCGTTATTGGTTCTGGAGATATTTAGGGTTAAACAAAATTTTCACTTTTTTAAATTGCTATGGTAAAAGAAACCATCACACAATTTTTGTGGGAGTTCCTTCTGCATCTTTCTTCATTGTAATATGTATAACAAAATTTATCTGAAGTCGATATCTCTACTGGTTCTTGAGCTCGACCGACGAAAAAAACGTCGCACGCACAGGCATATCTCTAAAAATCTTTTATTTCGACTCTAGGAACCTTCAAACGTCTAGAAGTATCAACATTTTCAATTCGACAAATCCAACCGATTACAATAATTTTTTCTTGGTAGTTAAAAAGAAGTGAAAAATCTTTGTGATATCTAAAATGTTACTTCTGTATCAGTTTTTTCAGTATTGACTTAAAAACGATTTTATTTTGTGCTAAATTTTCTTAGAAAAGTGGAAACTGTATTTGTTTATATAAGAAATAAAAACTTTCAAGAAATGCTAAATTACTGGTTTTCGACTAAAAATCTCGTTAGCAAATACAGATTTTGAAATCAAACTATCTTAAATCTTTTAGAAAAATTCAAATGCCAACTTTTTTTTACAAAAACAACAGAAGACTGATAAAAATTGGTTTTCGACTCAAGTGTTTTTAAAACAAAAGACAGATATCCACTTGAAATTTGTTATTTCACAAAAAATATGGTATGAAGACTTTTTTAAAGTCTTAAGCAAGACATGGCAGACAGGCTGGAAAATTATCAGTGTGGG
Organism: Eupeodes corollae; assembly: GCF_945859685.1. Lineage (NCBI taxonomy): Eukaryota > Metazoa > Arthropoda > Insecta > Diptera > Syrphidae > Eupeodes > Eupeodes corollae. The sequence continues at coordinate 45,714,537 of NC_079148.1, forward strand.
TCGCATCCCAGCCCCTTTTATTCTTTTATAGCAGCACACAAAGAAAAAGAAATTCCAAAATAAGGTCTCGTGAAATAAAAATTGATTTCATATTAAATTCTCTTGCTCGTCTGATTCTGACCTCATCCAATCAAAATTGGATTAGCGCCAAAGCAACAATATCTCCAAAATCCTCAAAAAATACCAAAAAGGTATCAATTTCTCTTACCTTTGCGAAAATGTTATAACGTACATACGCATCTAACTTACATAACGTAATGGATCCAAAATTACATTCCATTTACCCTGAGGAACGGAGGTTAATGGAAATCATATAAGAACAAAAATACCAAAGAAACAAACTAATATCGTATCTTTATTACTTTTTACCAAAGTTAATATGAAAAAACAACAAAAACAACAACAACATCAAGTGAAATGGTACAATTTTCGCAATCACTGAATCGAGGTGGGTTTAATTTTGGATATAAGACAACAACAACAAAAAAAAAGATATAAAAAGGGAAGAATATTGAAATGTATGGTAGACTGAATAGATTAATATTGAATGAATCTGGCTCAGTGACCAAAAATGTAATCAACATCATTCCTGGGAAAATATGTTTGACAACTTGTTTGGCTGGATATTTTCTTGTCAGTTGTTATGTCGTATGAGTGATTCTTGGACTTGCAAAAAGTTAATTATTTATTTGTTCATACATTTTAATATTTATTTGGAATGTTTACTTTCTTACTATTGACAAAAATATACAAGAAATGGAGATTCTGTACAAAGTTTATTCATTAAAACTTTCTTCAAAAACTTTAAATACCAACATAAATGTTGTATGATCAATAAAACTAAATCGATGTTTATCATGTGAGAACTTTAAAACCAACTTTATAGGGAATCATTAGACGAGCTGACTATAAAGTCGGTGTCATGAAATAAGTTCTAATCGATAAACAAAAAAAAACATCCCAAAAAAATGAAATAAATTTCAAAATGAAATTGGATTTTGTTTCACACTCAAAAGAGCAATTAAATAAAAAGCTATAACGTTCAAAAAACAATGACAGCATTATTTAGGAATAAGGATTGATATAGAGGAATGACCATTGAGCAATAACCATCAGGAGCATCATCAGCGTTATGATGATAAGTACCTATAGTAGATAAAGTGGACGTGACAAGATTAGATACACTCAATTGTATCATCGCGTGTCGTTTTCGTTTGTCGTCTTCGGTCATGTGACAAAGGTTTGATTGTAAAGTTTTTGGCTTAAAAAGTAATTCCACTAAATAATTCCTGAGGAAAATTAATGACCTTTTGATGCTTTGAGATTAAGCTTTGCTGTCTGGTTTGCAAAATGAGGACACAAAATTAACTCACATGATTTATCTCACACGTTTTAAAACAAGAAAATAAACAAACACGAATTTTCAACTCATGGAAATATAAAACTTCTGAAAGTTTTTTAAATAAAATTATTTATTTTCTTTGATAAATATTTCCTTAAGGGAAAGAATAGTTTTAATTAAAATTTTGTTAAAAATAAATAAATTAGGAAAACGAGGGAAGGTTTTAAAGAAGGGGTTGGTTTTGAATTCCTAAATATTGCAATTACTGGGAATAACAGAGTGTGATAAAATATTCTACATTCGTGAAGTACGGCTCAAGAACGAATCTCTGTACGTGGATTATCGTTAAATTGTTTGAGTAAAGGAATGCAAATGGCTATTTATCTAGAGCTTAATCCAATAAAATATGAGCATAAAAGTATGACACAAGAAACCTTACGATGGTTTTAAGCGATGTATATGATTTAACGATGATATCATAAATCAATTTAAATGTCCTGATATCAAAACTGTAAACATGACTTAAGTAAGTAGCAATTTTAAGACGATTAGGTTGAATCGGTTTTGGAACCTTTGCTTCTACAAGAGATGATTGGAGATACTCAAACCGATAATTTCGAGGTTTTCAGACTTCTTGATTCAAGTTCCACTTATGAATAGTAGCAATGGGGGTTCATTTTGTTTTACCGACAGTAGGAAACATTCTTCTCGATTTTTGATTCCCCATACATGCATTGCCGTTGAAGATCCACATCGGAAAAGCAGGGTTGCGAATCTAAAAACGAATGTTAAGAGTTCTAGTTATTATCGTTAGCGAAGCAGATGAGTATATTAAAAGTTTTAGACAGAAGACCATAAATCAAAATCAGAAAAAATATCGGAGACATATTAGAGCCCTGGGGCACACTAGCATTTTTTTTGAGGTTATCAGACTTGAATACATCAAATAATCGTATTCGTGTATTTTACAGTCAAAAAGTCAGTTCCTAATCCAAAAAAGAAATGATTCTTCAAAACTTTGGTGGCAAACTCTTTCAAATGCTTTGAAATATCAAGTGCAATAATCTTATTTCCTCCAAAATTGATGTAATAAATTGTTCTACTGTTCAGTGGAACAAACCATCAGATTACTGGTGGAACTATTGCTACGAAATCATACTGCTGGCCATTAAGAGATAATGGTTTTGAGATATTTCTTGAGCTGATAGTTCATCAGCATTTCCATAACCTTCGATAGAAAGTAAGTAAGTAAGTCTGTCGATAATTCGATCGGAAGAAGGATTAAAATCTATTTGGTACATGCTGGACGCATAGCGTTTTCCATCCACTCGGAATGAGGTCTAAAGAGAAGGATAGATGAAAAAGCTTAGGTGTTTTTTCAGGCAATTTTGACAACAAACGCAGAGACCTAGGAATAGGAAGAATTCCTCATTAACCACCTTATTTTTGAAAATTTAAACTTGCAAAGTATTTTTATTAGTTTTGGTAGCTTTTTTGAGCCAACTCCTATTTTTAAGGACAAAATACATTTTTACACTATTTATTAACTAATCATTTTCAAATGACTCATTTCTGGACACTAGATTTATCAGGTCCCATACAGTTTCGCTTGTTGTTCCTTAAAGATAGTTTAAGTGTCACGGAAATAATATCCATAGATTTGAAGAAATACCAAATTGAAAACAAGCATAAGCGAAATATGTTTAAGGCAAGAAAGGCTTAAAACCAACCTGTAAAATTTCTACTTAAAGAATTCGTACATAACACCGATACATAAAAAACATGAAATACAAAATTAACGTCCCATTACAAAACTGTCCGTCATCCCTAAGTTATTTGAGTACATTATTTGTAAAGTCATATCGTTTAATTGTAAGTTTATAATTTGGGACAGTCAACATGGTTTTGTTCAAAATAAGTCAACAGTTACTAAGGTCTTTCATTTGAGTTCTTTTTTTTTAGATTCGTTTCGTGCCTTCACAGACTTCAGTAAGGCCTTTGATAAATTGTGCCGCAAAGCATTAACTTCCAAACTTAAATTCTAAGGCTTTAACGATAAATTTGTTAGTTGGGTTTCGTCGTACTTATATAATAGATTATACAGCGAAGTTTTTGGGAATGAGCGGTCATCATATTTTTATATAAACTCTGGCGTACCACAAGGTAGCCACATAGGACCTTTACTGTTTATTTTGTACGTTAACTACTAACCTTCTTTTATAAAACACTCATGTGTTTAAATTCACGCTGATGACATTAAAATTTTCAAACGTATTGACTCACTTGACTACAGTTTACTACTCCAAGATGATCTAAATAGTTTTCCCGAATTGTGTTTAATAAATATGCTTTTACTAAACATAGACAAATGTTAATCAATCTGTTTTACAAGCAAACAAAATGTTTTGACTTTTAATTATCTATCAATTAAACTCTTCTTATATGACTGAACTCTCTACTTTTTTTTGACCTAGGTATTATACAAACAAATAAGACACTCGGATTTATAAAACGGGTTTCACATGATTTTCGCAACCCTTATGTTCTTAAACTTCTTTATATTTTATCATTTTTTAGACCAATATTGGAATATGGCTGCATAATATGGGCTCCCTTTTATTCAGTCCATATAAACAGAATAGAAGGAGTAGAAAGAAGATTCTTCCTCCGTCTTCCCATGGTCCAATAGGCTCGAACTTACACCGTACAATCATAGGCTGACGCTGATTAATCTTCCAACGCTTTCTAAACACAGAGAGTACATTAAGCTGTGCTTTATTATAAAATTAATCAATGGGTCAGTCATATCACCATCAATTTTGGAACAATTAAACTTTATTTATAGCCGTTCAAGTATTAAGAGACAAGTTCGTTTACGTCCTATATCATGCAGGTCGAACTAAGGTTAAAACAGTCAACCAATTGGTTTCAGTTTACAACAAGTATTACTTTTTGGTATATTCCGTAAGTGATGATTTTAAAAGTAAAACGTTTAAAGTAAATTTTTTCAATACTTCCGTTTAGCTTCTTTTTTTAAAGCAAGTTTTAAAAGCTTTAAGCATTGTAAATCTATAAATCTAACAATAAATGTAATATTAGTCTTAAGCTCTAAAGTTAGTTTGTTTAATGAATTCAATATATAAACAAATATCCTGAATTACTGGGAGTAGAAAAAAAAGAAAAAGAATTTGGTCATTTATCATTTGAATTATGTCAATATCATCTGCGTATCCGAGTAATTGGATAAACCTTTGGAAGATTGTGCCTATAGTGTTGACGGTTGAGTTTTGCACAATTCTTTCCATAACGATGTTGAAGAAGTCGCATGACAGTGCATCGCCTTATCTAAAACCTTTTTTGACATCAAATGGACCGGTAAGATCTTTTCCGACCTTGATAGAGCAGCGTGCATTCTCCATCGTCATTCTGCACAAACGGATAAGTTTGACAGGGATGCTAAAACTTGGCATTGCTCGGTAGAGTTCTTCCCTATAGATGCTGTCATACGCGGCTTTAAAATCGATAAAGAGATGGTGGGTATCGATTTGAAGCTCCTGGGTTTTCCCAAGATCAGCCGTAGTGTGAATATTTGGTCGATCGTGGACTTTCCTGGTCTGAAGCCACACGGATATCAGGTTGTTGACGATCGGCTTCAGACGTTCACATAATACGGCAGAGAGGATCTTATACGCAATGTTAAGTAGACTGATGCCTCTGTAGTTGGGACAATTTAGAGTATCTCCTTTCTTATGTATCAGGCGTACTATGCTGAGATTCCACTCATCGGGCATGCTTTCTTCCGACCATATTTTGCAGTCGAGTTGGTGCATGCTCCGTACCAAGTCATCGCCTGCTGCTTGGAATAGTTCGGCAGCGATGCCGTCAGCTCCAGCAGCTTTGTTTGACATAAGTTTAGATACAGCTATCTTCACTTCGTCAAATTGTTGATCTGCGTCGCCTAGGTTGACTGGTTCTATCTCCCTTACAGCGGAATTCGGTTCGTCATCGCCGTTATATAATTTGTAGAAGTTGTCTTTCCATATTCTCAGCATCGACTGTGGTTCTACTACGATGTTCCCCTGATCGTCTTTACAGGCTTCGGTTCGTAGCTGGTACCCTTGGGAGGTTTTTTTTACCTTTTGGTAAAATTTACGAACCTCATTCCTGTTAAGACATCCCTCTATCTCCTCGATCGTGCGCTTCCCATGCTCTTTTTTTTCCATCTAAGAAGCCGGTGTTCCTCTCTCCTCTTCTGCTCGTAGAGCTCGCGAGCAGTTTTTTATGCCTCTTGTTTTGCTGCGTGCGCTTGCCGGCATTCGTCGTCAAACCAGGGGTTTCGCTGTGGTGGCCGTGTGGAACCTAGCAATTCAGAGGCATCATCTCTGATGGCTGCAAGGCAATGTTGCCACTGGTTTTTAATGTTTGATGCAGGCAGCATAGGACTCCTTAAGATGTTATTAGAGACTCGATCGGAAAAGGACATGGCAGTCTCTTGCGATTGTAGCCGTCTAACGTCGAATCTTCTTACAGTACAGTTTTGGCTTGGATATCCGTAGCCGTACCTTTTCTGCAACAACGTAGTGGTCCGAGTCAATGTTGGACTCTCGGAATGTTCGGATATCCTGTATACTGGAGAAGTGTCGTGCGTCGATCGCAATGAAGTCAATCTGGTTGACGGTTGATCGATCAGGAGATTTCCATGTCCCCTTGTTTATATTGAGATGTGTGAACTGCGTACTAGCTATCAGAACGTCTTTCCACGCAGTGAAATCGACCAGCCTGAATCCGTTGTCGGAGGTAGTGTCGTGCAGGCTGTATCTCCCGATTATGCCACCAAACATGTCTTTTCTTCCTAAAATCTCCTAAGACAATTTTAATGCCATAGCCAGGGCACTGCTCATATGTCTTGTCCAAGAGCTCGAAGAATATATCTTTGGTGTCTTCATCTTTCTCCTCTGTTGGGGCATGCGCGCATATTAGGCTTATGTTGGCAAATTTAGCCTTGATGCGGATTGTCGTGATGCTTACACTGTTGAAACTCAAGACTTTTTGCCTGAGTCTAGTTCGAACAACAAATCCACACCCAAATAGACGCTGTCTTTGTTCTCGGTAGCAGTCGCCGTAGTAGATATCGCAGTCTTTTAGTTTGCGTTTACCCGGTCCATCCCATCGCACTTCTTGGATGGCTGTAATATCTACCTTGCAGCAGCTTAGGGCTTCCGCTAATTGGTCGGCTGCACGTGGTCTGTTAAGGGACCTAACATACCACGTACAAATCCGAAGAACGTTGTTCTTTTTTCGTTTGCGTGGGTTGTCAACAGTGAATCCGTCCGTATCCGAGGCTTGTTGGTGCTTCGAAACTTTAGGTATTTTTACGTGGCCAGGAAGTCACCCCGACGGCACAACCCCCAACCTGGAGGGCCAGATCCTTAGTATAACTCCAAGGAAGGGGAGTGATAAACCGTTCCTTACAGGCATGGGCTCTGAATATGTCGAAGAAAGCCCTATAAGGTGTTCACTAAGTAGTTCAACTTTTCTGAAACTGTAGACGCCACCGTTGATTCCATCTCGAGAATTCGTCCACTGCCGCCTGGATAAGGAGAGGTGCCTTAGTTGAAACACCTCTTCCAACCTCTCTCGTTTGCTGCCCCCAACAGCTTTACACTGGGGTTAGAACCCAATCTCCAGTTGAGGTACTAGGCACCCGATATTCACCGCGGGGAGGTGAGAGAAGGAATTCATAGACAGAGGTGGGTTTTAAGAAAAACCTGTGGACGCTTGTTTCCTCTTGAATGCACTAAATTATGTTCCTGTATGTTGTCAAAAATGCTGTCCAACATAAACTTTCCTTTGTGGATTCAACTTAAACCGCTTAGAAGAGCATTGAACAAATTAAAAATCTTCCTAAAGTCATATTTGTATGTATATTGAAGGATAACTAAAACCATTTAACCACTTTAAAGCTCCACCATGCTAATTGACAAACCAAATAATATGATTCTAAAAAATTTATTGCGTAATTTGTGTGATTAAAAAACTAAAAATAAATCGGTTGTTATGCTATGCCTTTCCTACCACTACCAACCTTGACCTAATTATCCTGTGTCTTTAGATATTTTCTCTTAGATTTGTCAAAAAAAGAAGAAGGATAAACAAAAATAAAGTGACATGCTTAATGAATGGCTATTTGGAACTTGATGCAATACACGCCTGGTCGAATGTCTAAATGAAAATGTCTCTAATTTGTTGTTTCCAACATACCTACATTTATACCAAGTACATGATGTAGGTATATTTATTTCAATTTAGCTCCTAGCGCCTCAAATATTGAAATTCATATATCCATTCCTTGAATATACGTCTGTAGGCCCAGGCATATACATCTGTAAATATATCTTATTGTGTGATGTGATGTATATTTTATAGAAGAAGCCCATCTGTAAATTTGTTCTCTTATTTTTAATTACGATTTCAAGGAAAAGTATAAAGGCTTTTTTTCAGAGCGAGAGCAAGAACCCACACTATAAACAAAACGGTCATTTATTTTGGCCAAAAAAGAAAATGGACTCATATCTGAAAATATATATATAAACAAAAACAACAATGCGAAACAAAAATAATAATAAACAAACAAAACTCATCCAATCAGACTTTAGTATAGTATAGGAGAGTATAAGAACGGATTAAGGAACTGTTCAACCGGCCTTTTTTGTGTTTATTTGTGTAATAACCAAGAGGTCCTGGGGCGGTGAACTGTTAGTGTTTGTTGTATATTTTTTGGTTGGTTGTTGTAAGGATTTTTTTTTTTTTGTGCTGCTGGTGTGTAATGGTTTGTGTATGGTGGTTAATGCTTTTGCGGTGTATGACCACCATTCACATGGAGAGAATAACACAGAAAGTATCTTTCTTTAACGTTTTGTTAATATGTCCCTTGGGGGTATGTAGTGTCAGGAGCAATGGTCCCTACTCAACAACGATGTTGTGTGTTTTTTGTTTCTGTTTCTATTTTCCAAAAACAAGATAGATGTATTGTAGAGTTACCAGTTTTCTGTGTGTTTATTATTGTTTTTTTTTTTTTTTCAAATGAGAAATTTTGGATAAAAATCTTCGACTTCAAAGAAATCCTTTACCCTTTTTTTTTTAAGGCTGATTTAACTTAGATATCATAGAAGGTATAGTGTGAATGTTGTGTTATAAGATGAAAGATTCAATTCGAATTGGAGGTCGTGGATTATAACACTCAATTTAAATAATATCTAGGAGAGGTTCAAAAAGGTGCGAAAGAAAACTATTCTTAACTAGGGGTATATATTTTTCTACTTAGGATAAGAGGAGGTGCGCATTCTGCAGGATGTTTATTTAATCAGGTCAGAGTTCTGCTGGCGGCTAGTAAGTATCGGTTTTATCAAAAAGGATTGTGACTTTTGTGATTGTGAATTTAAGGCATTAGTAGGTATTGGTTTGTTAATTTAAAACATAAGTTATCATCGTACTATATCGCGTTACTTTGTCTTAGACTTCATCTTAAAAATCTTGTATTTTTTAAGTTAATTTTTTCCTTAAATGCAGTGGATTCAATATGCTTTCTGAATAAAAGTTCAAATGAAATCATTCATATTTTCAGTTCGTTTTGCTTCTCTTAAGAGTGATAAGAGTGATCAATCAAAAGTTGCAGAATTCCGGTTGATATAAGAACAAGACGTTTTCAAAACATGAAATAAATAGCTAAGGGTCTTTGTAAAAAAATAAAAATTATTAAAGTAATTTTATGGAACCTTCCAGTAACAACGTGATTGTCTTACCACAACTGGATCCTTATAAATGATCCATTATTAGTTTGAATTTGCTTAGATCGTCATGAATCGAAACTCGACTAAGCTAGTTCAACGATACAACGCACATTGAAGTGCAGTAGGCCACAAAGTTTAGTTATTACAATACCTTTAAAAACCAGCAAAATAAAAAAAATAAGTAACCTCACTTAAAAAGCTCTTGAAAAATATATGAAAAAATAAATTTATGAATACAAATTGAAAATAAAACTAAAATAAGTATTTTCTTATTGGTCATTCATTTTAGCGAAACTCGTGAACTAAAAAGTCCTTGGTTTTAAGACCTATTTTCACACAGATATTTAAGTTTAACATATTGCATATTGCACGTTGTTTGAGGTATTGTTCAATGCTTCAAAGATTCTATAATTACTAACCAAAAATCATTAAAAATGTATATTGATCAATAATTACAAATTGCTTTTTAAAGATGTTTCAAAGAATTTAAATATTCATACAAAAATTATAAACTGACAGTTTCGAAAGTAGAAATTAATTACGGTGAAGAATACCAAAATCAATATTTCTCTTTATTTATTTTATTTCATTAAATACTAACGGGAACAATACTTATACTCTACAATTATTATTCCAAGCTGTTAAAGAACATAGTTTTAAATTCAATGCATTTTCGATTATCATTTATAGACTTTAAACAAAATTGAAATTTATTATAAACGGTGATTTTTTAAGAGCTTGAGAACTTTTTAAAAAAAAAAAACGCGTAAAATTTGCAAAATCTCATCAATTCTTTATTTGAAACGTTAGATTGGTCCATGACATTTACTTTTTGAAGATAATTTCATTTAAATGTTTACCGCGGCTGCGTCTTAGGTGGTCCATTCGGAAAGTCCAATTTTGGGTAACTTTTTCGAGCATTTCGGGCGGAATAGCCCGAATTTCTTCGAAAATGTTGTCTTCCAAAGCTGGAATAGTTGCAGGCTTATTTGTGTAGACTTTAGACTTGACGTAGCCCCACAAAAAATAATCTAAAGGCGTCAAATCGCATGATCTTGGTGGCCAACTTACCGGTCCATTCCTTGAGATGAATTGTTCTCCGAAGTTTTCCCTCAAAATGGCCATAGAATGTTTGGCTGTGTGGCATGTAGCGCCATCTTGTTAAAACCACATGTCAACCAAGTTCAGTTCTTCCATTTTTGGCAACAAAAAGTTTGTTAGCATTGAACGATAGCGATCGCCATTCACCGTAACGTTGCGTCCAACAGCATCTTTGAAAAAATACGGTCAAATGATTCCACCAGCGTACAAACCACACCAAACAGTGCATTTTTCGGGATGCATGGTCAGTTCTTGAACGGCTTCTGGTTGCTCTTCACTCCAAATGCGGCAATTTTGCTTATTTACGTAGCCATTCAACCAGAAATGAGCCTCATCGCTGAACAAAATTTGTCGATAAAAAAGCGGATTTTCTGCCATTGTGGCAGATCGTTCGGCTTCAGTTCTTGCACAAGCTGTATTTTATACGGTTTTACACCAAGATCTTTGCGTAAAATCTTCCATGTGGTCGAATAACACAAACCCAATTGCTGCGAACGGCGACGAATCGACATTTCACGGTCTTCGGAAACACTCTCAGAAACAGACGCAATATTCTCTTCTGTACGCACTGTACGCATTCGTGTGGTTGGTTTAATGTCCAATAAAGTGAACTGAGTGCTAAACTTGGTCACAATCGCAATTATTGTTTGCTCACTTGGTCGATTATGTAGACCATAAATCGGACGTAAAGCGCGAAACACATTTCGAACCGAACACTGATTTTGGTAATAAAATTCAATGATTTGCAAGCGTTGCTCGTTAGTAAGTCTATTCATGATGAAATGTCAAAGCATACTGAGCATCTTTCTCTTTGACACCATGTCTGAAATCCCGCGTGATCTGTCAAATACTAATGCATGAAAATCCTAACCTCAAAAAAATCACCCTTTATATTGAAATCAATTGACGGAAGAGGCTTTTTGCACCATAGTTTATTTCGCTAAATTTATGGCACAATTTTTGCCGTAGCCTTAAACTTGTACGACTAAAACTAAAATTTAACTGAATTAGAACTTACTTACTTAAGGTGGCGCTATCTTATGACTTAGAACTGATGGAGATAATATTGATGACTTTAAAACAATTGCAAATACTTTCTATGACTGGTTATCAGGTAGATACTATCTACACAGACTTTATAAAAGCATTTGATTCTATTTGTCATGAAATTATTTAAGTTAAACTTCGAGCTTTTGGCATTCACGGATTGCTTCTGAAATGGATTTCCAGCTACCTTTATAAAAGAACACAATGTGTGAAATTGGGGAAATTCTTCTCTAATATCATACAAGCTTCATCAGGAGTTCCTCAAGGTAGCCATCTGGGACCACTTCTTTTCAATATATTTGTTAATGATATCCCCTCTCTTCTTAAAAATGCATCTTGTTTGATGTATGCTGATGACATGAACATTTTTCTTTGTATCAAAAATAGAATTGATCAGCAAAATCTTCAAAATGATTTAAATGTTTTATCTGATTGGTGTGATAGGAATATCCTTCCATTAAATATCAAAACGTGTAATGTGTTTACGGCACATCGTATTTTAGTTCCCATGATTCACAACTACCATATGTTCAACCAGATTCTTGATCGCAAATCTGAGATTCGTGATCTTGGAGTCATTTTTGATCCGAAGTTGTCTTTTTCGTTACAAATAGATTATGTAATTGCAAAGGCTAATTCAATGCTTGGTTTCGTCAAGCGAAACTGCAACGAGTTTTCTAACCCTTATGCTCTAAAATCAGTGTACATGTCATTAGTTCGTCCGATCCTTGAGTATTGTTCAATTGTTTGGTGTCCTTCTACTTCCTTTGGCATACCGTATCAAATGCCCACAAATCATTTATTATTTTGAAATCTATATTCCGGAAAGAAGATTGCGTCTTCGTCATTTCTTTAACAATCCTAAACATAGATGTAATTATGGTAAATAAGGAGGGAGGATGTTTTCTGATCGAAAACAATTCATTTATAAATAAAATTAATAGAATTGGACCAAAATGGCTTCCCTGAGGGACTCCATTATGAATATGATGATAGCTGCAAGGGAGGGACTGTTTCTACTTTTTAGTTGTAGACCTCGAAAACTTTCAATGATATTGGTAAACTTTAAACACCATATTCACCAGATCAAAAAAATGTTCCGAAACATTTCAATGACTTATTGTGTTAAAAATTATGGACCTCTACAAAAATAGCGCTCGATGTTGATGTTGCACGAAAATGTGCTAGTCTAGTCAATGTAATCGTTCTCAAAGAAGTGTACAGTTATGGTGAATTAAAAAACATCATCACTAGAGTGATTTTGTTAAGCTTAAAATAATTTAATCATTTGTACATGTTAGTCAACGCTATAACTCTCCATGAACTTTTGGCCACTACTAAGACTAAAAAAATTCAATTGGAAAACTTTTAGAACCAGCAGCTCCTACAGTCTTGTTTTGCATTAGAATCATGTTTAAAGTTTAAATTCGTCTTTAATTCATTAAATTCGACCAACTTAACAATTACCCCCCCCCCCCAATGTCTTCCGTTGAATTAATTCTTTGTAAGTTAAATGTTTTTTTGTTACCCTTATTCAGGCTTAAGTTTCATTTTGAAGCTCATGTGTCAATGTCCGTTGTGTTTAGTCAACTTTAGCAACGTTTTGAATTTCACACTTTGTTTCCTGTTTGTGTTTTGTTTTGTGCAAAGAACCTTATCGCACGTAAATCATAAATAAGTTTTTTTACCATTGTTTAAAACACTTTTATTCCATATCAAATCGGTAGTACTTTAAGGCCATTAGTAACTTCATAACAAAAAAAGGTCACTTAGGCGTATACTTACTTTTTTTGGTTCATTTTGTAGGTGTTTTTGTTAAAATTTATTTTGTACAAAAAATTGCATCTGACATAAGTTTTTTAAAAGTTATACTATAACATAAATTAAACTAGTTAAATTTCTTAAAATATCTGGATGAAATATAAGCAAAAGTCATATAACACTTAACTTTTCGCTGTATGCCAACAGATAACTTACCAGCAGTCAAGACAAACGATAATAAAAAAGAAAAACCTCTACTGATGGTAACCCTTGCGTGCAAAAGCCTAAATCCTTCTTTCTAGTTCCTTGAATTGGTTAGGTTAAGTAAAAACTCGTCCATATAGCGCGAATGCCAATGGCCAAGCTAAGAATTTGAAATATGGAAGAAATACGGCCACGGAAATGTGCACAAAGTAATCGCAATAACAATAATAATCTATTTTTTTGCATACGCTATACAATCACGCTTGCCTTAAAAATACATACATACATATGTACATAAATCCATCTATACCTAAAGAACATGTGTATGTATGTATTAGTGAAAAGTATTTTTTCCTGGCTATTGTATTTGTGTGCGTGTAAGAAAAATAAAAGGAAGAGAGACCTAGAATCTAGGTCAAAGTTATTGATATACTTTTTGGGGAGGGACGCGGGGTAGGACGACGAACGATATTCGTATATTGTGTTGAGTGTTGTGTATGCGGTGCTTGGTTGGTTGGTTGGTTGTTATTTTCATGTTTCCTTTGAGAGATAGAGAGCAAGGACCAAGGACGTAGGTGGTAAGAATGTTTTGTGGTGAGTGGGTCGTGGGTGTGCTGTGGTAGAGTGATTACAACTCAGCGGTGTTTTCTCGAGAGTGATGAGCACATGGTCTATAAGTACATACATACATATATGTATATGTATAGGTACATCCTTTAGTTTGCAACATCATAAAGTAGAAAAGCAAGGAAAGAAAGTCCAATAGCCAAAAGGATACCTACAAGTACTGTTATGTCCTCTCTCTTTTGCATCCTCCTCCTGTGTGGTAAGGATGTGGTTTCCAATGGTCGATAGTGATTTGAATTGGAATCAAGTTTAAGAATTCTATGATATGCCATGTCCTTGTTAGAAATTTCGATTTTGAAATATCAAAATACTTCTGAGAATTGAGTTAGAGTGCGAACCTTGTGGATCGATTCAAGAACCCAGGGTATAAAATAGATATACATAGGTACTCCTACTATATGCGTGCTAGGAATCCTTATGTGATGTGTTTTTCATATGAGCTTGATAGTCTCTAAGTTGAGTAGGATGCATCGATGCAGAACGACATTGTACACTTTACAGATGGCTTTTGTATGCTGACAATGATCGACAGTAAAAGTTAGATTTTAGGGTGAAGTTGATTTGGAAGAGAGGTCGGTCTTAGATGAAGTATGCACATATGTATCTACTCAATACGCAACAAACAACGTACATAATAAATTAGGATCAAGTACTATAAAGTATGTTCAATTGCTCACATGGTTTATTCTTCAAAAGCCTCTTTGTTGAATAGAACTCTCTCAAGGTGGTTTGTTCAAAGTGATGAATGTATATAGTAAGACTTTTATGATACAATTGGAGTTCTTAATGATGTTTCATGTAAAATTTACAAATTGAAGGATTTTTTTAAATTCTCAAAAAGGTGTAATAAAGCAATTGAAGATTTCAGGGGCTAAGAATCCTTATTCACGCATATTCAGACAGTTTGGTTTAAAAACCAAAACGACCAAAATACAAAACTTAACTCATTTCATGTTATTTTAAAAGGTTTTAAGTATCAAAATCTGCTCTTAGGTCCAAGCTGATTTTTTAAGACACATTTTAAAAGGACGAAGTCCTTATTCACTACAAATGCAATAGTAAGAATCAATCAATTGACCGAATTGGTTTGTTGCTATTTTTTTTTTGTCAAACATGAATCCGGCCTTTCCAAGAATTTTGGCAATAGACCTTTTGGAACTTAATTAACTTTGGCAAAATGTGAAGAAAAAATCCTGTTCAATTGCTTGAATTTTTTTCTTAGCAAATTCGTTCAATTGCTTGCGTTTCTTTTTTAGAAAATTCGTTGCTCATATCAGAGTGAAGTTCGTCATAATTAAAGGGTGATTTTTTCGAAAGTACGGTCAATATAATTTAATGTTTGAAAAATATTTCATGCAAATGTTGACCTTGACTGTGCCTCAAATGGTCCATCCGCTTAGTCCAATTTTGGCATACTCTTTCCAACATTTCGGGCGGTATCTGACGAATAAATGCTTCAATGTTGTCTTCCAATGCGTCAATTGAAGCGGGCTTGTCTGTATAGACATAATTTAACATAGCTCCACAAAAAACAGTCTAAAGGCGTTAAATCGCACGATCTAGGCGACCAATTGACCGGTCCAGAACGTGAAACAAAATGTTCAACGAACATGCCTCTCAATAAGTCCATTGTTGCTCGAGCTGGGTGGCATGTGGCACCGTCTTGTTCAAACCACATGTCATGCAAGTCACGTTCTTGCATTTTGAGTAAAAAAAAGTTGGATATCATCTCACGGTAACGCTCACCATTCTCAGTTACGTTAGCATTCGCATCATCTTTGAAGAACTACGGTTCAATGATGCCACCAGCCCATAAACCGCACCAAGCTGTGACTTTTTCGATGCATTCGAAGCTTTTGCAATGCTTCTGTCTGATATTCACTCCAAAATCGATAATTCTGCTTATTTACGTACCCATTAAGACAAAAATGAGCTTCGTTGCTGAACACAATTTGCACGCGATCAACTTTTTTTTACAGAAAACGTTTGTAAGACGATTCATGGTTAAATTATAGACCTGAAGATGTTTGACAGTGAAACAAAACAAGAAACTTGTGGTGGATGATTAAACCAGTGTTGCCAACAAGATAATAGCTGAAAAATCACCCTTTATTTTAATTTTTTTATAACTACATCGATTTTAATAAAAAACTGAGTTTTGATTTCATATTTTGGAACGAAATTGTTCCATTCTTACTTCCGAACTACATTGCAAGTTTCGCAATTGTAAAAACTCCAAACTTAGGATTTCAATCAAACATGACATTACGATGGTAGAGATGTCGATAATAATGGGTCCTCTGATTCCGTCCTGTAAAATTAAGGTTTTTATCAGTTTCGCGTTAGGCGCTTTTAATTTGTTTTAATATTCAAAATAACGGTAATCTGTGTTTCAGCAAATTATTTGTATTGAATTGAATTTAATTTTTTTTTCATTACAGGGTCGAATCGGTTGTCGTCACTGCTAAGGCATAACACTAGCAGTGAAGGGTATTGATAATTATTCTGTGTTTCAATTCAGTGAATTTTATTTTTCATCTCTATCTGTATTGGTTTTAGACATTTTTTTTTTCAATGACTGGACAATTCAGAGTAGATTATTGTAATATTCGTGGGCTAACGGCAATTTTTTTGTTGGCATACTGCCATATTGTTTCATACAGGCCAGCTGTTTTGGCACTAAGTGAAACCCAAGTAGGTGAGAATTCCGATCCTGCTGAATTTTGTATTCATGGGTATAGCTTGGTGCCTTTATTCTTTTCCCACCATGGCCTCGCAATATACATTAGGAATGATGTTGCTTATCAGCTCTTACCACAATATGGTCTTTGCACCAATTCCTTTTTTAATTATATGTGGTTAAAATTCTCCGTGAATAAGCAAACCATTCCCTACTGCTTCTTTTATCGAGTATCAACTTCTCGTGAATTTGATGCTTTGTCTGATTCCATCCAAAGAATTGTATCAATCAATGTACACAATTCTTCATGGCTTCAACATTCAGGCCAGACAACACCCGATGGAGTGTGTGCAGAAATCTTCGCTGAGTTGAACCACCTAACTCAGCTTGTCAACGAGCCCACCCGAATATCGGACGTTGAAGGTCGAGCAGAAAACACTCTTGACTTGTTTCTTACCTCTGACCCTGATAAGTACACTGGTAGTGTTCTATCTCCTCTAGACACATCTGACCATTGTGTTATATCAGCAAATTTCTCGTGTCAAAACTGTTCAGTTAAAGAATGAGCTCCTCAGAGAACCGTTTGGCAATACGAGAAAGCCAACTGAGACGGCATCAATAATTACTTCAGGATCTTTAACTGGTCACTATGCTTCCTTGATAGTGACGTTGACGCCAGCGCTGATATGATCACAAGTTTAATTCTCCTGGGAATGAGAACTTTTATACCAAACAGGGTTAAAAGTATCAGATCCAAGGAAAACGCTTGGTTTGATGCGAGCTGTAAAGAGGTAATTAGGGCCAAAAAAGTTAGTTTCCGTTGCTATAAAGCCAACCGTACGGAGGAAAGCCGGAAAAAGTTCAAACAAGCCAGGAAGGCCTGCAACGCCCATATTCGACGGACCAAATTTTTACATGACCAAAATGTACGGCAAAAAAATACTGCAATGTCGCCGCCAATTCTACGCTGCCAGTGAGTGTTATGACTACGCCTATACTTGAGTGAGTTAGTGATTCTATGGAACCACTCTTTTTTCGCAGTCGTACTGTAGCGAGAGTCCTAAAAAATCTTAACGTACATAAATCTGCTGGTCTGGATGGTATCCCCGCTATTGTTCTGAAGAGGTGTTTTTCAACGCTGGCAAAACCACTGTGTAAGCTTTTTCATCTGTCCTACTCCTCAGGTCTCGTTCCAAGCGGATGGAAAACCGCATCTGTCCAGCCTATTCCCAAAAAAGGCGAATCTTCCTCACCCTATAATTACCGACCGATTGCACTTACGTCCCTTCTTTCCAAGGTCATGGAAACGCTGATTAATTATCAGCTCAAGAAATGTCTTGAAGATCGAAAGCTTCTTAATGACCGGCAATATGGCTTTCGTAGCAAAAGGTCCACTGGTGATCTCATGGTTCATCTCACCGAACAGAGGAACAAATCTTTACATCGTTTTGGAGAAAGTAAGATTATTGCACTTGATATTTCAAAAGCATTTTGCATCAGGCTCTCTTATCGAAAATGCGTGCTTTTAGTTTTCATGAATCCCTGCTTCATTGGATTAGTAATTACTTCTCGAATTGTTCAATACAAGTTGTATTGGATAGATTCAAGTCTGAAAACCACAAAATAAATGCTGGTGTGCCCCAGGGCTCTGTTTTATCTCCAACACTCTTTCTCATTTTTATTAATGATCTTCTGTCTGCAACATCTAATCCAATACATCCGGTAAAAATTGAATATCGATTGAAATACCTTTTCACAAACTTGAAATTTAGGCTTCGTACTTATTTTATCTTATAAGAAATATTGTTTTCAACATTCCGAAAAATGTTGAGAAAAATCGAATTAACTGTTTTTTAACAAAAAATAAAAACCTAAAAAAAAATGTATAAAAGTTGGAAAAAATGATTTTCGACTCAAATTTCTTTTTAAAATTTGAGATAATAGCTTCTTACTAATTTTTACTTATAAGAAAAATTGTTTTCAACATTGGATAAAATTTTGAGAAAAATCGAATCGACAGTTTTTTTTACAAAAAATAAAACTCTAAAAAAAACACAATTCTTAAACTTGGTAAAAATTTACTTTCAATTTGAATAGCTTTTCAAAAATTAAAAATATTGTCTTCAAACTAATTTTATTTCATAGAAAATATTGTTTTCGATATTCAGTCATTTTTATATAAAAATCAAACAGTCCGTTTAAGATACGAGTACATATAGACAAACTTTTAAGCAAGAAAAATCGACAGACGGGATGGGAAGTTATCAGTGTGGGTCGCATCCCAACCTCTTCTTTTATTTTGTTATTTTTCTGAGTAAGTTAGCTTCAAAGAGTCTTCTACAAACAGTTCTGGAAGTTATTAGAAGCTGTAGTTTGTTTTTTATTTCTCTTGAAGACTTCTAACGATCTTCTTTTTGAGGTGCAAATTATCTTTCAGTCTTCTCTTGGCGTTGTTTTGCTTTGTTTTCCCCTCTGTTTTTTAGCTCTTAGCGTTCAAATTGCTTTAGCAATCAATTTGAGAGTCTGATTATTCTGGCTATTTCCCTCAAAGATTTTCCCTCACTTCGCAAAAACAAATTGACAGCTTTCTCTTCTTGGGAATAATGCCATATTTTCCTTAGAATTGATTGTAATATTATTAAAATAATTTGAATTTGCTTCTTATGAACTTATTATTTTATAAAAATAAAAAAAAAATTATATTTTTGATACTAGTTAAATATTAAGGTCTGTGTTCCAATGTGTTTCTATTTTAATGTCCACCGAAAACACAGTCTTAGCTAAAGATCGGTTCATCTCTAATTAAAACTACTTCTAATGCATATTGTTGTTTTACTCTTAGCAACTGTGTCTATTTAAATGTCTATGTCTGTAAATCCGATTACTATTTGATCGCCAATAAACAATTTCACTTTAGTTTACTCAATTCGAATTCAAGAGAGACTTCTATCTATGGATATCATTGTCAGTCCAACCATATTCTTTCGATGAATCTATATTAAAAGCATAATCTTCCAAGAAAAAAGAGGACCTCAACAATTTATTTAAATTTAAATCCAAAAACAATAAAGTTTCCTCAACTTTACCTCAAGTAGTTTAATTTCTCTAAATTGACTTTATTACTATACACACTCAATCCGTTTGCATTTTGATTATGAACACAAAATCAGAGGACGAAAAGTATTGTTTAAATATACTTCATCTCATTTCTCGTTCATATATTTATCACAGTAAATTCAAGGAATCCTGACGAATCTACAAAACATAAATTCAAAATATTAGATAAGGATTATTTCCAATTAAAATATTGACCTCAGCCTGTTTGTCGGTAATATCATCATCTGCATCTGATTCATTTATATTTGCAGTCAGTCCTACCACCAGCAGCAGCAGATGCTACAGCAAATGCCGAAGCTGCATCATTTTGATTTCTGACGAATTACTCAACTGAATTGTGAAATAATTCACAAAACATCATTTCAAATAGAGAAAATATGTATGTTTCTGCTAAACAATTTATATACTCGTCTCGTACCTATACAAGATTAACAATTGAAAAACCCAGAATCAGAAATCCCCATCATTCTTGGTCTGTTATTATGTTCAGTGTACGACCCACCGACCGACCGACAGACTGACGGACTAATGACAACGAGCGATGAACGTCAAGCATTATCCTTGAACAAAATACAGTACGTAAATCTCTTTTCCAACCCTTCACAGAGTAGGAGTAGAAGTATTTCGGTAGAGGTAGGTGCCGGGTATTGTACGTGTGCATCAGATAGTTGTGTTGAAGAATGCCAATAAAGCAACTAAATTTTCAGAATTTCCACGAAATATGTACAGTACATAGGAGTACCGTACCGTTAACATCACCATCACCATTACCGAAAACTCAACTGCCCGACTGTCTCTGTTCGCATCGAAGCTAATTTGCTTGAGAACTGATGCCAGAAAATTAACATGAATATTGTTCCTGAACCGCCCACTTGTCTGTGTGTTGTAAGACCAACGCAACGCAACGTAGTTCTTATTGTATTATCTGTAAATTCAATTACACGTTATGGCTTTAGGAAGGTCCTTGTTGTTCTGAAATTTGTTACGTGCATAAACGCCAATGTCAAGCTTAAACCTGATAATGATGACGAAGACGATATATAGGGGAGACAATGGCATAATATATATTTGTTAAGAAGCAAGCTTTGTCGCAGTATAAAAGACAAACGACATATACTTGGTTAAAGTCTTTTATGGAGACGGGTTTGCTTTAGCTGGTTGTATATAATTTATAAAATACCAACGCGCCGCACCGACTTCATCCATCGGTGATGAGTTAACGCTCTCAAAATAATTTATACATGAAGACGCTAAGATAAAATGAAGAATTTAGTGATGTTATGTTTTGTGTGCGTGTTTACGCCAACAGGGCCATCACAATTGGTACTTTTTCAAGGATCTAAGATTTCAGGGGGCGATGATTTTAGCTTTGCTGTGTTGGTTACATTCTGTCTTATGACAGTTTATTTTAATACTGAAAGTTGAATTGATTTTAATTTTAAACAGTGTCTTTTGAAAAACTTATCAACTTCAATACTTGAAAAGAATACCAGAAAAAAATCCAGGCGAAATATCAGCCTTGTAAACTTTTCGACGATGATAAAATCAGTTGATTAGTGCTCTTTCCTAGCACTCGTAGCGTGACGGCTAGTGCGTTGGACTGTCATGCAAGGGGTCTTGGGTTCAATTCCTGTCTGTGCCACCTTAATTTAAACAAAATTTTGGCGGATACTGCCTCTTGCGAGGAATTGACAAATCCTTGTCATGTAATTCTTGTCATGAAAAGTGCTTTCGCAAATTACCCGTTCGGATTCGGCATATAAACTGTAGGTCCCTTCCATCTCCGACAACATTACTCGCACACAGTCACTAAGCCCTGGTTCTTCATGGAGTATTGTTCCACCTAATTTATTTATTTTTAGTGCTCTGTGGACATTTCAGAACCTTTTTGGATACTGTTTTCTTTTTTAATTCCACTTAAATTGTGGCGTCAGGTTCGAAAATTCAGTATTTTCCACAATAATGAGAACAAATGTCAATTTTAAATTTAAAATGAGCTGAAATATATCAAATTTTTAGACGAAGAATTTTGGCTGGTCAAACATTTATCTTTGATAAACGATTTAACAGTTCTGGACCTTTGTTGGATTGACAATAGAGAAATTGAAGGCACAAGTCTTATATGTTATTCAGTAATAAACCAAGAGAATTATTGCATATTCTAGATCTTAAAAATGAATGGAAAGTTGTACTGTGCTGGGATGTTGTAATTTTGTATTGCCAAGAACGTGTAAATTTGACACCACAAGGAAATTTACATTTTATGAATAAGGGTGGTTAAATTTTAAGGGCCGATGTTGTTTTTGAATAAAATAAAAATTATTTAGAAATTGTTTTTATGTCCTTTTATAATGATAATAGTGGTAATGTTCAATTTTGTATAGAACAAAATATCGCCTTTATAACCGGCCAACCCTTGACGGCACACCTCCATGCGATGGACCAGACCGATGACGCTGATGAAAAATGTATGTCCTATGCCGGTAATGTGCCGAATCATCTCATCTTTTAGCTCTGAAATTATTGCTGGCTTATCGGCGGATACCTCTTCTTTCAAATAACACCAAGGATAGAAGTCCAACAGTGTCCAATCACATGATCTTGGTGGCTAATTGACATTGCCACCCACGTGAGATAATACAGCTGTTGACTTTATCGTGCAAAAGTCATTGTTTCGTTAGCTGTATGGCATGGAAAGTCACACCCTCCTGTCAAAACTACATCTATATCTTCCAATTCAGGCCATACAAAGTTCGATATCATCTCACGACAACGAACACCATTCACTTTAATTGCCCGGCCTCATTTTGGAAAAAACTCGGCCCGATGATGCTGCCAGCCCATAAACCGTACCAAACAGTCCCTTTTTGTGGGTGCATTCGTTTTTGGACAATCACTCTTAAATTATCATTCTTTAAAATGCAGCAATTCTGGTTATTGACGAATCCATTGATGAGAAAATATGCCTCATCACTGAATATGAATTTCTTCAAAAATTGATCATCCAGTTTTTGCCACCATTCTGACCATTGACGACGCTTCAAATGGTCAAGAGGCTTTCGTTCTTCAGTCAATTGCACTTTTTTAGCGTGGAATTACAAGCCCATATGCATAATGTTCATCAAGGACGAGCCTAAGAGATGGAAGTGTAGGACACGACGACAATTTGAAGTAAACGGCTCTAGCAGCAGTATTTTCTGCTCGTATAGCTCCTGAGCATGCACTGTTTTTTTCGCATCCACTACAGTCCTAGTTTGCTCAAATTTGTTCACTATTTTTTGGATTATACGCACACGATTAAATTCAAAAAAAAAATAACGAAGTGAACAACCATTTTCATAATAAGTCTGAATTTAACGCGTTTCTCAATTGTGTATTTTTTTATTGGTTGAAATTGAATAAGTCTAAAATTAAAATCTGCCAAATAAAACGCAGACAAAAACTTGACGCTAAGGTGGAGTTCATATTCAATATCAGCCCTTAAAACTTAACCACCTTTTTAATATTGTTATACTTTCAATATACTAAAACTTCTTTTGAATCAAAAAATTATTAATGAAAAGTTCACAAAAACAAAACGACTGGAGATGGATACAATCCCCAAATTTTGCAATAAAAACAGCTTACTTACTTACTTAAGGTGGCGCTACAGTCCTGTGTGAACTAGGGCCTCACCCAACAAACTTCTCCATCTAGCTCGGTCCCTAGCTAGATGTCTCCAGTTTCCCTCGTGAAAGGACTTACCACTCAATTGCTTTCTTAGTCCAAAGAAACAGCGGTTAGCAAGAGTTATTCTGTTGGATCTCAGCGCTGGTGTTGTTTTCTGCGTTTACAGCGGAGCCTAGGTAGACGAAGTCCTTGACTACCTCAAAGGTACGTCTGTCGATTGTGACGTTTTGTCCAAAACGTCGGTGTTGTATGTCCTTTCTAGACGACAGCATGTACTTTGTTTTGCCCTCATTAACCGTTAAAACCTATTTTTGCCGCCTCTGCCTCAATACTCACAAAAGCCCCATTGACATCACGCTGAGTTCTTCCGATTATGTCAATGTCATCTCAGCATATGCTAGTAATTGGACAGACTTTTGAAAGATAGTGCCTCTAGTGTTGACGTGTGAGCTCTGCACTATTCTTTCAAGCACGATGTTAAAAAAATCACATGACAGCGCATCACCTTGTATAAAGCCTTTTTTGACATTGAAAGATTCTGTTAAGTTGTTTCCAACCTTTAAGGAGCAGCGTGAATTGTCTATGGTCATCCTTCACAAACGGACGAGTTTGGCAGGGATGCCAAAACTAGACATGGCTCTATACAGCTCGTCCCTGTAGATGCTGTCATATGCGGCCTTGAAGTCGATGAAAAGATGGTGAATGTCGATTTGGTGTTCTTGAGTTTTTTCCAGGATCTGCCGTAATGTGAATATTTGATTAAGTGTGGACTTTCCTGGTCTAAAACCACACTGATAAGGACGTATCAGTTTGTTGACGTTGGGCGTTCACATATTACGGAAAACAAGATTTTATAGGCGATGTTAAGTAGACTTATTCCTCTATAGTTGTTGCAGTTTAGAGGGTCTCCTTTTTTCAGGATCGGGCAAACAATACTGAGGTTCCATTCATCGGGCATGCTTTCTTCCGACCATATCTTACAGATAAGTTGGTGCATGCTCCTAACCAACTTATCTCCAGCTGCTTTTAAGAGCTCAGCGGCTTTATTAAACTTCAACTTAGATATGGCAATCTTTACTTCGTCTAAGTCGGGAGGACGGGATTGTTGGCTTTCGTCGTCTATGTTGAATGGATCATCCTGCCTGACAGCGGAATTCAGTTCGTCGTCGCCGTTATACAGTCTGCAGAAGTGGTCCTTCCATATCCTCAGCATTGACTGCAGTTCCACTATGATGTTTCCACTTTCGTCTTTGCAGCCTTCGGTTCTAGGTTTATGTACCTGTGATTTTCGTTTAACCTGTTCATAATACTTTCGAACTTCATTCCTGCTTTTATACTTCTCAACATCTTCGACCGCACGCTTCTCATTCCCTCTCTTTTTTCTTCTGAGGAGTCGGCGTTCCTCTCGCCTCTTCTGCTCATAGAGCTCACGAGCAGCTCTCGTCCTTTTATGCAGCGCCGCTTAAAAACAGCTAAGGCCCTGAAAAAATGAAATTTTCCAAAGTTCCGTGTCCACTGTATTATAATAATTTGATGTTTTCACTTTTATAAAAAGATCGTCTAGTAATTTTGTAATATTAACTCAAAAAATCCTTGCATATATATGTATATGTTTTCCTCCTTCCTTTGGGTTTTCGATATTTCATATTTTCCTGATTTTCGTTTTTGGAATGTTGACCGAAAACCTTAAAATACACTACGAAATTATGTGTTTATCTTGTTTATTATATTTAAAAAGGGCAATGAAAGTTTGACAGGCAGAATTCAACATTTTTTGAAATTTATCAATATCTTATAACGATGTTTTGGTTTATGATTCTTAAGTGTTTAATTTTTGAAATCAAAAACCAAGACAGATTTCATAGATTTTTTTTTCTTTTTAATTATTTCTTTACATCCTTTACTGTCAAACCCTGATGCTACGTATTATAGCGACAGACGCCCCTGAATTTATGTTTATGACTCCAGTTTTCGAGTTGAGGATAAACAAAAAACCACTTAACTGCGTGCGTTATGCACTTCATTGCTTTCAAAATTTAGTTTGTACAATGTGTACGAGTATGTAGGTGTTTTGGCGTTAAGAAAATATTCTGTTTCTATAATACGATGAAGAAAATATGAGCGGGGGCAGGGGACTGAGCCTTATGAAAAATTTACGAATTTCTATTCAAAACTACTTCACTTATATTCTCTACATTTTACGTTCCGGTTCTAAACTCTTCACCGTATCCGCCTACTGCTGCTGTTTCTGTACTGCTTCTTCTTTTGCTACCACTACTGTTTCTGGTGTCAGTGCTGGAGCTGGAACTAAAGCTGGAACTGGAGCTGCCAACCACAGCCCTACCATACGATACGTACATAAAGTCAAGTGGGTTATTTTGCAATTTTGCGAGGCAAGCAAAACAATTTATTTATTGTTATT
Source organism: Eupeodes corollae (assembly GCF_945859685.1). NCBI lineage: Eukaryota > Metazoa > Arthropoda > Insecta > Diptera > Syrphidae > Eupeodes > Eupeodes corollae. The sequence continues at coordinate 45,740,297 of NC_079148.1, forward strand.
AGAAGTTAGCGTGTGGAAAGCAAAGCACACACCGCGCCGCCGCCGCGCCGCTGTTACAAAACCCAAGCTATATTATGAGCTATAACTTTTGAAGAATTGGCATGAGTTGTTAAATATACTACGAGCACACAGACACACATATTCTTCCATACCTATCTAAGTATAAGCCAACAATGATATTAGCCAAACAAAATGAACATCAAAACAGCCTAATAAAGCAGTCCATTACTCGCTTGAATGCCTACGAACATTGTTGGAGTTAAGTTTGGTATAGTCTATCTAGTACGAGTAGGTTAGATAGGTATCTATCTATATTTCAAGACATTTGCGAATTTGTGACTCTGTGAATTTGTGAAAGGGGTGAAATCACAAACTATAAAGACACAACAATAGCACAAAAAGAGTTGGTGTGGTTTTTGCGCAATATTTTCCAAGACGATGCGACAATGAAGACTACGGAGACTACGACGACAACAACTCCACCGACGACGACGACGACAGGATAAGCAGTTTGATGAAAAGCAAAAGAAAATATTGACACGATTAGCAACAACTATAAAGTTTAACTTTGCTAAAATTATTCGGTATACATTAATTTTAAGGTAATACAAACGGGTAGGATTTTCAAAATTGTTCATTTCTACACATATTGGGTGGTTGTTGTTATTTTCTACCGCATTTGAAGAATTGCCGAGTTTAATTATTTGTTTTCAAAGCACGTACGTAGGTATTTATTTAAGAACTTTAAACTCAAATTGAGTTTTTCAAGGACTGTACACACATACCAACATATAATATAAATTTAAAGAATAGAGTTAACAATTTGCTTTTAAATATCACACAAATGATGTGCTAAAAATCCTTTAAGGTTCTTCCACTTGAAAATTAGTGAAACTAATTGATCTCTAACAAATATTAATTGGCTCAAATTAAAGCACGGGGAACACTTCCTTATGATATTGAAATACTTTCATTGATGAAATTCCATTTTTTTAAAATAAAGTTATGGTATCTCGGTAGAGTTGCCACAACAGGTTAGATTCGGTAAATAACCAGATTCATATTTCTGGTAATTCAGCTAATTGTTTGCTTAGCTTTTGTTTTTTAAGATATTTATCCAAAAAGGCAGGACACGACAAAAATGGTTCATATATACACATAGTCCAAAAAGTATCCGTACAGCACCTTTTTTTTGTTGATTCTCGGATAAAATATTTATTATTAATTTTTAAACAAGTATTTTGAAAATCACAATTTTTTTTTAAATTTGGTAAAACGGTAAAGAAGGGAATTAATGTTTTTTTTTTCAATGTTAACACTTTGGTTGTTACATTAATTCCTAGCACTTTTTTTTCAAAAAAAATTAGGCTGCTGTACGGAGACTTTTTGGACTAAGTCAAATCAAAAAAAAATCAAATGAGGTGGCGCAACAGTAAGTTGGCCTAGTGACTTACAACTCTCAACCATTCCTGTGTGCGAGTACTGTTATCAGGAATGGAAGGGACCTACAATTTTAGGCCGAATCCGAACGGCTAGTTTTGAGAAAGCTCTTTTTCATGACAAAAATTACTCTTGAAGGATTTGTCAATTCCTCGCAAGAGGCAGTACCCGCGAAAATTATTTTTTTTTTTCAAATTAAGGTGGCACAGACAGGGATTGAACCCAAGACCCCTTGCATGACAGACCAACGCACTAACCATTATGCGCTACGGGTACTACTTTTGGACTAAGTATGTATCCAAATAAGATTTGTTCCTCTTTATTTTGTTTAAAGCTCCTCGACTACGGAAGTTTTATAATTTTCTGCAAAAAGTCGATGTAAAAACTATATTGTTTTGTCCATGTTCTGAGTTTTGTGGTATATATGAGATATGTAGTTTTAGTGAGTTTTTTAGCAAAGAACAACTTGGTTTTCGTGAAGGTAGGGGTACTGACGATGCCATATTAAAGTTTTGCAGTGAGGTGAGTGAAAGTTTTAACAACAATAAGAGTGTTCTAAAGTTGTTAATTGAACTGACTAAAGCTTTTGATTTGGTCAATTAACAGATCGTTTTAGGAAAAATTTATAAAGCTGGATTTAGAGGTCCGGATTTCAATTGATTTGTTTCCTATTCATCCGCAAGACATCAAAAAGTTAGAATCTATGGAATATTTTGCGATGATCAGGAGCTTATTACCGGTGTTCCACAAGGATCTGCGCTAGGTCCCATATTGTTTTTGATATAAATAAATTCTGTCTTCAAACAATCATCAATTAGCAAAATAACATCGTTCGCTGGTTATAATTGATCGCTAAGTTACAAATAGATTTAAATGTACTAAGACAATGATTTTCTAGGCAAGATAAGCTTCATCAAAAGGTGTTGTAAGAGATAATCAACTTCTCTGCATGAACTCCTATAGGCCAATGTCCGGTACAAACCGCAACAATCCTGGCTTTGTCTTGCCTTGGCCTGCATAGAAGATCGTTTGTACGGGTTTTGTTATAGGAGGGCCATATCTTCCTAGATATAATGCAGTTGGGTAAATTGCTCCACCTTTGGTTTAATTCAGTTTGGTAGATAGAAAAGATTTTACTCTTCATAGCACCAAGAGGAATGTTAACCATTTCCGCAAGTGAGCTATGAAGGGCCGATCCTTGCCTGGCTAGCTCGTCAGCCCGTTCATTTCCCACGATACCACTATGGCCCGGAACCCAGATCAGGGTGACACCGAGGTTAATATTCAGGTTCGCAAGCTCATCGCGACATTGCTGGACCAATTTAGATGAAGATGTAGCCGAGTTAATGGATTTGACAGCTAAATGACTGTCTGTGAAGATAGCCACATTTCGCATTTGGTTTGGGCTTCGTTTGAGTATCTTACATGCCTCCCTTATTGCCAGCAGTTCAGCCTAAAAAGCGTTATCAAAGTCAGGAAGCCTAAAGGATTTAGCTACATTTAGGGACTTAGAAAAGGATCCCAGAACCAACTTCGCAGTCCATGTTTGAGCCGTCAGTAAAGATGGTTGTGTCGAAACCCATCGACACGATGTCATCCTCCCAATCTTCTGTGGATGGGAAAATAACCATAAAACCCTTACTAAGGTTTAAAGTAGGAGTGCGGTAGTCAGTGTCTACCGAGATAATATCTGAGCTAATTAATTTCGTAGTGTTGCTGTGACCGTAAGGTTTTGACAACCAGCACTGCAGGAAACTATGTATTTAATAAAAAGGTCGATTGGTAGAAAATCCAAAATAACGTTTAAGGCGTCCGTTGGGCAAGTACGCATGGCCCCTGTGGTGCCCACGCAAGCTGTTCTCTGAACCTTCTTTAGCTTATTAATGTTATAGGCTTTGCTAAGAGCAGACCACCACACAAGCGAACCATATGTTAAGATAGGGCGTACTACGGCCATCTTCGACTGAAGTCCCCACTTTTTGCCGAAAGTTTTGCTGCGGGCGTAGAAGGCAACACAGGCCTTCTTAACCCGTACTTCAATATTTAGTTTCCAGTTTAGTTTAGGGTCGAGTATAACTCCCAAATATTTTGTACTGGAAGATAATGATAGGAATTGACCGTTGAGTCGAAGTAGCGTGAAGGGCGGTACTTTAGTTTTGGTGGTAAAGAGCAACAGTTCAGTTTTACTTTAGTTAACACCTAGTCCACAACTCGTGGCCCTGCTGCTAACTTTCTTCAAAGCTGACTCCGTGATTTCACTAATCACAGAGGTGTACTTTCTTGACACCAATAGCACCAAATCATCCGCATAGGCTATCGCCTTCAATCCACATCTTTTTAGTTTAACGAGAATTGTACCCATGACCAGAAGCCATGGAAGAGGCGAAAGAACACCACCCTTGGGTGTTCCCCTACTCACGTGTTTTGTTGCGATTGTATTGCCTAGAGTAGCTTGAATCTTCCTACCACTGAGCATGGAAATAATCCATTCTCGAATGAAGTCTTCTACACCGAACTTAACATGCGATTCTTCTATGGATTCTGTAAGGACGTTGTTAAAAGCACCTTCTATGTCTATAGGAAGGTGGCAAGAGTAAATTCTTTATAATGGATTGTTTTTTCTACAGTACGCACTACTTCATGGAGGGCAGTCTCCATAGATTTGCCCTTAGAATAAGCATGCTAAGAGCTTTCGAGTGGTCGTCCAACTAGGATTTTTCTAATATGGTAATCAAGAATGCGCTCCAAGGTCTTAAGCACAAAAGATGTTAAGCTTATTGGTCTGAAATCCTTCGCGAATTCGTGACCTCGCCTACCCACTTTTGGGATAAAAACTATTTTGACCTTTCTCCACGACATGGTCACATGTTTGAGAAGGAGACATCCTTTGAAAATTTGTTCCAGCCATGGAGCTGCCACATCATGCAACTTTTGAAGCATAACTGGCAGTATGCCATCCATGCCTGGTGATTTATATGAAGAGAAAGTATTGATGGCCCACCAAATATTTTCTCTGGTTATAATGGAATTGACTTGTTCCATATGAGCTACGTTTAGCTCTGTGGTTTCAAGCGATTCGGGGTTATCACTCTCGCAACCCGAAAAGTGCGTCTTCATCAGTAGCTCAAGAGATTCGGCTGGAGGGGCTGTCCAGGTTCCATCAGGCTGCGTACTGCAGATACTTTTTTTGTTATTCATTTAAAATCGTGCTGTTCTATTGAAAGATTTTCTGACAAAACAAGGGTAATGTGTTTGCAACGCTACTGGCTTTGTGAAATATAAATACCAAATACTATGCATCGAATTTCGATAATGACATTTTTTGATCATCAAATTTTACTGAGAAAGTGAAAGAATCCAAGTTAAAAATGAAAATGTTGGTGAAAATTTAAAAAAAATCTATCGGTTTGTTTTTGAGACGATTCGAATTTCCTTTTTTTGACCAAACAATTTGTATGGGACAACTGTTATCTGTAGTCTTGAACGAAAAAAAGTCGTAACTCTAATCGTCTCAAAACCTTAATTTCCAAATTTGAAGTCAATCGACCGAGTAGTTTGGAGAAACCATTCACGTTGCAAAGCAGCATCCATAAAGAAAGCATCACTCAGCATGTTGTTTATACGATATAAGTATCAGCTTTCAATTAAATTATCTTCTACAATATTGAATCGTCTGGGTCGCCTTGCCAATAATATTGTGCAAAATTTTGGAAATTAATATTGAGGGTCTGGGACAGCTTTACACGTTAATTCTTATCGAAATGAGAAGTTTTATGTACGTTGATCTCAAACATTCAACAAATGATGTGGGTCCTCCATAAGATTAATAACACTTTTCGCAAACTTACGTTTTTTTTCAGCTGCACAAACAAAACAATACTTTTTTAAAGGATAAAGATGTCTTGAAAAGGTCTGAGTCAGAAACTGGTCAAATAGTCTCAACGAACTAAAGATGTTTATAAAAAATAAATAAATAAGATTGCACACAATAGTCCGTTAAGAACTAGAGCCTAGTAACTTATAACTCTCAACCATTCCTGTGTGCGAGTAATGTTGTCAGGGATGAAGGAGACCTATAGTTTAAAGCTGAATCCGAACAGTTTAAATGAGAAACTACTTTTTATGACAAGAATTTCTCTTAAAAGACTTGTCAATTCCTCGCTAGGAACAAATATTAATTTTTTTTATTGTGGGCGCACTAAAGGGGTTATGAATACCCTTATATTGAAACAGTGCGAGGAATTAGGAAAAAGGGATAGGATTAGAATGGAAAAACCGATGCATATTGGTTTTGAATGTCTGCACATTGTAATGAGTGGGAATGTTGAGTCAGTTAAAGCATTCCACATTCCTGTAGTGCGATTAAAGAAACAGTCTCTGAACTTAACAGTGAATTGTTTAAGGGGAGGAATGCAACTAGCTATTTCGGTAAAGCCTTGTTTATAAAAATAACGATAAAACAATGACAGACATGAGAACTTGTGGCGGTGTTTGTTTGTCTAAAGACTAAATTAATACGATATCTAGCAGTTGTTTTGGAATCAAGTTGTTAGTATTAAACGAAGTACATAAAAAAGGCCGCTACACTAAAATAAATCAGCGTTTTTCAAAGATTAGTAATAAACATTTGAAATCTACCAACACATGGAGATTTTTGTAACGTTCTATGAAATACTAACAATATTTCAACTGAATATTGAAGAAAAGGCTTCTAAATTTGGAAAATAATCACGCATCAAACCGAAAAAAGCTACATATTGAATTAAGATAGTCTCTAAAAGCCTTGCATATGTTTTTTTTTTGTTTGTTAAGGTAATATTTCAAAAACCATACGTAACTTGAATTAATGCTATCAAAAACGATTGAAAAAGTGCAATTTAATTTCGATAATAGAGAATTTCTTTAAAAAATGTTAGTGTTAAATGTTTTTATAGCCATCAGAAATAACATAATTCTCACTGGCTTCAAACAAGCTGTATTTTTTCGATTTAGTATTTGCTTCTGACGCTATTAGCACTCTTGTTCTTGAATCTAGATAAGGAATTACTAATATTGATAAATATCACCCCTCCTTGGACATTATTCTTGACTTAAGTAATCACTTTACTGAACACAGTAATTCCTTTGGTTGCTTATATAATTTTGACTTCAGAAGAGCTAATTTCCAGTTTTTGGCTGAAGATTCAACCATTTCTGGAATTGCATTTGCAAGTTTTTATAAGATCCTTAATAATTGTTTAGAAAAAAATGTACCTTTAAGAAAATACAAACTTTAGTCACCCTTGGTACACAAAAGAATTGCGTTTACTCCTTAACAAAAGAAATAAGGCATAGAAAACTTATCTCAAAGCTATGTCTCCAATGAACTTTTCTTTTTATGTTGAACTTTTGAACGAATTGAAGTCAATTTCTAATTTTGCATATGCTATTTTTGTTACTGATATGGGCACCTCTTTGAAAAAGAATCCAAACAAAATTTAGAAACTTTTAAACTTAAAGAAAAAATCAGATGGCTTTCCAGTTAACTTCACATAAAATAACCTTTCATTTGGTAGAACTGTTGATATCTGTAAGGCTTTCGCAACAAATTTCCGTGAAAGATTTGTGAATAGCCCTGAAGAAGTTGATGAAGTATATTTTCATAATCTTCACTCCTTTTCGCAAACTAGCTGCAGTCAGATCGCTGTGCTATAGAATACGGTCCTTGATCTTTTATCCGCGTTGAAGGATGACTTCTCAGCCGCTCTCGATGGTATTCCCCCGATACTTTTAAAAAAGTGTAGCGATGCTTTAGTTGAACCCCTTACGTTCTTATTCAAACTTTCTTTAAAAACAGGCACATTTCCTAGTACTCGTAAATGGAAGAAGTCATTTCTAACACCAATTTTCAAGAAAGGTAACAAGTCGGATATAAGCAACTGCAGGCCCATTGTAAAGCTTTCTTGTATTCCTAATTATTTGAACAAGTAGTTTGTGAAAGTGTAGCACTTTTAAGTAAAAATCTTACTTGTGAACAGCTGCGTGGTTTTGTGAAAAAAAGATCAACCATTACTAATCTCCTCACATTCTCAAATATATGTTCAAACGCTTTAGAACAAGGTTATGAAGTTGACTGTGTATACACTGACTTTTCTAAAGCTTTTGACCAACTTAGCCACGGAATTATTTTATTTAAATATAAGGCTCTTGGGTTTCCACCATTTTTCTTAGTTTGGATTAAATCATACCTTGAAAACAGATCCTACGAGGTAAAATTTAGAAATTGTCTTTCTGAACCTTTTGTTGCTCAATCTGGTGTTCCACAGGGAAGCCATCTTGGCCCTTTTCTATTCATCCTCCCTATTAACGATGTATGTCATGTCCACGCTTAAGTGAAGTTCTTATTTTTGCTGATGACATGAACGCTGATCGTAGTTTGACGCTTGCTATAAGCCAACTATGTACTTTATGAAAATTCTGAAGTGTAAAAAAAGGCTATAAAATGAATATTTAAATCATTGTCTAAGTTCTTATGTGATAAAAATTTATTCTAAACCAAATATTTTTCTTATTTTTCAGGTAAGCTTCAGTTTGAAATCCACAAAATATATTCACTCACGGTTGATATACAAAATTCGGTAAGTGTAACAAAAAAAATCATTTATTTCAATACGTATGAATTTTTTTGGAAAGTAATTTAAAGTTGTCAACAAACAGTTCACAAGGAAATTGTATGTCTTTCGCAATATTTTTTTTTTGCAATCCATAAAAGTTTCAAGTTGTGTAAAGTCTTAAACAAAACATGGGTGTTAACGTAACGAGTTTTTAGAGGGGTGAGAAATTGTTTGTTTTATATACATACGTTTTTACAATGTAAACAATTAGCTGTCAATATTTTATGTGACTGAAAAAACAAATGTTTTTTTAAACCACTTTTTCCAAGAAAAAAAAATTGGTTCTTATGCGTGTACATATAGAAGGTATGTATATGTGTGCTAATGCAAAAGAATGATTACGTAAATGAGTAAACTATACATTTTTAAAAGCCTGGCGTAATTGTTAGGTATTTCCAAAGGGTAAACTTCATATATAAAAATCAACCAGGCCAAGTCAATTATGTTAATTTTTAATTGGAAAAGTAAATTATATCCCACAACTTGCATCGAGGAACCTATATCCAAGTTGTTTGGCCAAAGCATCACGCTAATAAATCGACTAACTATTTACGTGATTCAATCCAATGGAACGGCATTGAAAAATCATTACTAGGCCAAAACACAACGAACTATAATATCAGACCCACTTTCATCAAAATAGTAGTCATTAAACTAAAAAGCATATTGTTGCTATTTTGTGTTTGCAGTATCAAATAAATTATGAAACGTCTGAAGAACAATATTCTAATGTTTTTACTCTACACATGTAAAATATTACACATTTATGTTTTTCCAACTTGTTGATCGTGAATAAAAAGAAAATGTATATTTACAGTATGTATGCCATTTTTTCTTAATTTGCACTTGAGTAGAAAAGGACGACAAACATTTCGAAGCAACCTCTTGAGATTTGTTCCTTTTTCTGTTCTGTTCTCAAAAAAACCATCACAACATCAGGACACATGAATCGATTGATATGGTTGATTTGTTTTATTTTTAGACTCATGGGAAATTATGTTACCGGAAACATTTTTCCCCACAATAAATAAATATATGAAAGGTAAATAGCACATCTATGTATATTTGGAAATGTACATTCTATGTAAACTTGAATTTCAAGTCAAGACAAAATCTTTGTTGGCTTGCAGCAGCAAACAAAATTATCTTTTCGAGTAATTACATATAAAAGCTGCTTTGATTTCATTTGACTGAATTAAACTGACTGCGCAAATTTTCAAATCAAAGGTAGAAGCCCGATAACAAGTTTACGGGTTTTTCAAATTATCTGTAGGACTAAGTCCTTAATTCAGAATTACTATTATAAAAATGAAACTAATTATGATCCATAAAAAAAAAAACAAAAAATATGCAGTGGGCACTGTGGCGTATGAGTTATTTTTTTAATGTTACATAATCAAAGTTATGGCTTCTATGTGTTTTTCCGAAAAGTAGTAATTTTTTTTTCGAAAACTATTTGATTTGGGGGAATTACAAGTTTGTATATTCATTACTTCTAAAGTTTCCTTGAATTTAATTCCAACCTTATAAGCCGTGTTAGGATTTTGTTGACCTGAAAAATTAAAAAAAGGCAAAACAAAACACTTAAAAAGGCAAAGAAAAGGCATTTATTAAAAAATACTAGGAAAATAAACTACTACCAAGCGTTTTTTAAAGTTCTCAGGTAGAAATCTTCTTCGGTTGTAATTTAGAAGGGCTGTAAAGGAGCTAAATGATCTCTCAACTTCAGCTGAAACGAGTTTAGCCTATTTAATACTTTTAACTTCAATGTTACCTGGAAGTTCGGAATCCACGTCGTCTTTTATTGCAGAACCAGGGCCTAGTGACTTACAACTCTCAACCATTCCTGTGTGCGAGTACTGTTGTCAGGAATGGAAGGGACCTACAATTTAAGGCCCAATCCGAACGGCTAATTTAAGAAAGCACTTTTTCATGACAAGAATTACTCTTAAAGGATTTTTGTCAATTCCTCGCAAGAGGCAGTACCCGCGAGAATTATTTTTTTTTTGAAATTAAGGTGGCACAGGCAGGGATTGAACCCAAGACCCCTTGCATGACAGTCAAACGCACTTTTTTTAAATTCATTTTTATTAATTCATTCTTAAACCTCTCTTAAAGCTAGAAGAAAATTCATAAAACTAGCCTAATTATCCATAACTTACAACTAACTTAATGGTCCCATACGGACACTCTAAGTTAAAATATGACACTAACTACTAATGCCTTTCGGCCCTAAGATCTATTTAACTTCAATTTAAATTTTATTTATTTTGTATTTATTAGAAAATTATGAGAAAAAACTAATATCAAGGTCCTTTTTTATTTTTACTTAAAAACTACTTTAAATAAGGTCCCTAATATAAAACTTAAAACTAACTTAAACTACCTATTCTACCTATAAACTACTTAAAACTAGAACAACCACAGCAGCAAATCTAACGTTTTTTGTTTTTATATTTTATTGTCTTTTTTATGTTTTTTTTATTTTTTTTATATTTTTTTTATATTCCATGTTTTTTTTTGTTTTCTTTTTTTGTTTTTTTTAAATTTTAATTTTCTTTTTTGTTTTTTTTTTTTGTGCCACCATACCTATTCTACTTAAAACTAAACCCTAGAACTATTAAACAAGTATGTAAGCCGGCCAAGGCTTAAAACCCCATCCCGACTACCCACTATCAAGTGCCGATTGAAGCCACCAAAACTGGTTCTCCTGCTTCACCCTATTAGTTCGGTCCCGTTCGGACACAGCCCTACTGAACCGAAGGAGCTCTGCTCCGCCTTGTGCCATGACGTCCCGATTGTACAGGAGTCGCCAATCCACGGTTCTTCGTCTGACGTGGTAGATTAACGGAACTGCCAATCTATCCTGTATCAGACCGCATTTGTCTAAAAAGAGGAATGCCTCTGGTGGAATGAACCCGCTCAAGCGTGCACTTTCAAAATACTCGTCGTTCGGATAGAACGCCCCGAAAATTAAATTGTTGGTCGAAGACATAGCTCTTGCAATGTGACCTCGAACGAGTTTTATCACGAAATTGTCAATTCTGTTGATTCGAGCCCCGTTGTATAGGACCTCGTTGGAATAGTAATGCACATAAGAAGATTCGGCTGTTCGATATAAGCCGGTACAGCGTCTTAAACACTGCCGCTCGAACACCCGAAACTTCTCCATCTGGGAAGGGGCAACGTTGAACCACACAGGACAACCATAAACAATCATTGGCCGTATGCCATGTAGCAAATTACCTTCACTCTGGGGTCAAGCCGACTGCTAAAAAACAGTCGTTTCGTCAGAGCGAAGGCTTCTCTGGCCGTGGTCAGAGCAGCATTTATATGTCTGTCCAAATATAAATACTGACCTAACCAGATACTGAGGTACACAGTCAAACGCACGTACTACGAGAATTTATCTGCTCAATCTTTTTGCTCCATGTCCCTCCATTTAAAACGTCAATAAACTTCTTCAAGACTTCTACTGCAGTAGTCCCTTTTGCTTTTTTTTTTTTAATTTTCTACAATGTCTTACAAATCAGGCAGCTCTTGGCCAGATGATGTTCTTTGATGAGAATATTGTAAGCTTAAATTTTAAGTAAATACAGACTCTCAAATATACCAGTTCTTTGTAGGTCTTTAAAAACATTTTTTTTTTTCGGATCGACTAAAATCCCAAAATTTACTTGAATGTACGCCAGCTGCGTTTGAAATTCTTTACATTCAATCATTTTTTTTCAAATGCAACACAGCTCGCGTCATCTTTGAGACCGTTGACGATTTTATTGATCCGAGCAAAATAGACTGCATAAAGTGCTGTTGCCTCTAACCAAGAACTCAACAGAGTTAAAACCTATGTAGTTTAAATGTAAATTTAAAAATACGACTTCAAATTCAGTTTCAAACAAACTTACAGGTTGAGGTGGCAGTGGCAATTCAGGGTTCCATATCCTTAAAAATAGCACTCCGAGATCGACTCTTCCGAAATCCTTTTTTAAAATTCAAAACGAAGGAGTCAACTTTTGAGTAGTGACTGCGTATGCTTTCACAAACTCTGTTTACACCGTGAGTGACTCAAGTTACGTGAACCATTTTTACGTACAACCGTTGCAGAGTTTTTTTTTCACTCTTCTTCATTTATACGGTGCAGCGTCTGCTACGAGCAACAAAACAATTTCTCTCTTAAGCTCATCGGGCCACAACAACCGGATAGAATCGTCAAAAAGCTGGGTTTTTAACTAAAAGTTCTCAACGGTATGCGAAAATGTTTGCATTTCTTTTAATGCTAAACCAATTATTAGATATGTCTTAACAAAATTTTATACAAAAACAATAAAGGCAGAAAAAGGGAACAATGCCGAAGAAAGGAAAAAAAGTAAATTATGGTTTAAAAAGGCGAAAAAGGGCAACATAAAATGCATATCTTCATATATTTGCAGTCACCAAGGCTTGAAATATGTTTGTCGAAAATCGATTTCATCTTCCGTTTGACCAAAAAAAGGGCAAAGCTAGTAAAATCCTATCCCTGCTTTTAAGAAAAATAACCTCTATGTGTTTAAAATTTGCAGGGATATCGATTTCAGAATACATTCCACATTTAGTTGATATTAATTATGTTTCTGGCATAAAATGTATTGTATTCGAATCGAAATAATACTTTTACCAAATACTGCTTTAGATTGAAAAATTAGCAACACATTTAGTGGCTAAACGTTTCTCTCATAAAATTAAGGATTGTAAAGTTTTAAAGTTTCACCTGACCAAATATTTTTAGAGCTAAATAACGGTAGTACCCGAGGCATGATGGTTAGTGCGTTGGACTGTCATGCAAGGGGTCTTGGGTTCAATCCCTGCCTGTGCCACCTTAATTTTAAAAAAAATTTATTTTCGCGGGTACTGCCTCTTGTGAGGAATTGACAAATCCTTCAAGAGTAATTCTTGTCATGAAAAAGTGCTTTCTCAAATAAGCCGTTCGGATTTGGCCTAAAATTGTAGGTCCCTTCCATTCCTGACAACAGTTCTCGCACACAGGAATGGTTGAGAGTTGTAAGTCACTAGGCCCTGGTTCTTCATGGACTGTTGCGCCAGCCAATTTATTTATTTATTAAATAAACTATAAGGATGCCGAATGATGTTAACATCTTTAAATTTGTCAAGCATAAAATTTGCTAGAACGGTTATCTCAATAACTTTTTTAATGTGATCAACCATTTTAAAATGAGAAAGCGTTAGGCGTTGGAGGTAATACAGAGGACCAATTCATGAAAACGGAAAGCAATCATTTTCAAAAAAAATCTTGATGCCAAACTTTATCAATAGCAGTAATCTTACTTTCTCCAAATTTAAAGATTTTCTTCACTGTTCGGTGAACTCGCCAGAAACGGTAGCCCATGCTACCACGTTTGGCAAGTACTGGCATACCAATCGCTACTTGTAAACTGCTGCTGCAAGACGCTGTGAGGAGGGCAGGCACCAGGTGGACCAACATCACCACGTGTCAAGCAACAAAAAACATCTGGCCAACACTGGATTTAAAACGTTCAAGGTGCTTGCTATCTCTAAGCAGATCGCATATAAGCTCGATAATAGGTGTCATAACCGGACACTTTCTAATAGGAAAGCACGCCACGAGACTAGGCGTATTCTCAAATGAATTTTGCAGGAGCTGTATCGACGAGGAAGAGGAAGAAACGGTTCGTCATCTTCTCTGCACATGCCCTGCTCTAGCTCGAAAACGCAAGAATTACCTAGGAGAATCCTTCTTTAACGATCTAAACCATATCAGTGTAATCAGCCTCTCACGTTTCGTAAGGGACTCTAACCGGTTCCATTGAGCTTAGGAGGAAGCCTCAAGATTCATGTGGTATCACAATGGCCCATTAAACTGACCTAAGTGTGTCCGTTTCCATCTTGGACAGCCACTATAACCTAACCTAACCAAACCTCGGTGAAAGCCATACTGTCGGTCATTAAGAAGCTTTCGATCTTCAAGTCATTAGAACAAAAACGAGGGAATATCAGCAACACTTGAATAACGCGTTGTTCGGTTGCTAAACTATCTATAGTGGTTTTCAATATGTATGCTTTGTGGCACGTATAAAACCCTCCCGCTGAAACCATATGTCGTCTAGGTCCAATAATGTAAAATTAAAATTTTGGCCATAAGAAATTAGTTATGATCGTTATGTACTGCTCGCTGTTAACGGTGCCCGTCTCACTAACTTCGTTTTCAAAACAAAAGTACGCACCAATTACACCGCTCCCTCAGATATTATTCCGGTAGACACTGACTACTGCACTCCTACTTTGAGCCTTAGTATGGGTTTTAAGGTTATTTTCCCATCGAGAGAAGATTGGGAGGATGACATCGTGCCGATAGGTTTCAACACAACCATCTTTACTGACGGCTCAAAGATAAAGTGCGTAGTTGGTTCTGGGATCTTTTCTGAGTCTCTAAATGCAGCTAAATCCTTTAGGCTTCCTGATTTTGCTAGTTTTTCAGGCTAAATTGTTGGCAATAAGAGAGGCATGTAAGATACTTAAACAAAGCCCAAACCAAAACCGAAATGCGGCTATCTTCACAGACAGTCAGGCCGCTGTCAAAGCCATTAACTCGGCCACATCCTCCTCTAAATTGGTCCAGCAATGTTGCGATGAGCTTGCGAGCCTGAATGAATGAATGAATGAAATACTTTGGAAAAACATTCTTTCACGAACTTGAAAGCCTATCTGAGACAAAGATGAGAGACCTAATCTTTTTTCTCAATGCGACAAAATGGCTCTAACATAATCGCTTTGAAACTTCTCTATCAATCTATCCCTTTCAATCAAAGGTCAAACAAGTTTTTGGTATCAAAACGTCGCACTACAGCGCTAATTGAATCTCAGGCTAGGTTGCCTTGAGATCGCCATTTCTACCTACCTACCTGGTGTTCTCCCGTATACGGAAGTTTTGCTTGTTAACACAGCCATTCATCCAAAATTGGGCCTCGTCACCTAAGACGATTTGTGTCCTCTTCTAAACAATTCGAAACCCAGTGAGCAAACAAACGGCGTTGTCTATGGTCATGAAATTTGAGCTTCAGGGTTAGTTAGATCTTGTACAGATGTAGGCCCAAGTTCCGAAGAAAAATTCTCCAAGCTGAAGTTTGCCAAAGGCCGAGTTCTTGTGCTCGGTGGCAAATAGACTGCCTTGGGTTCTGCTGTGTATTTTCTTGAACCGCGGCGATGTTCTCGGCCGATCTTGAGTTCCTTCAACGTACGAGTGTTGGCTGATTGTTTACTAAACCGGTCGTTTTAAATTTGGCCATCATACTTTGATAAGTCGACTGTGAAGGTTCACCACGTCTACCATAAAAGAGCCTCTACATATGTATCTATAGATATATAAATATATATGCATCTATGTATCTCCAATAAACTCTACACTACCTCAAAATATCCAATACTTCAGTTCACATTATTTGACGTCACGTTATTTTCTACGTACCGAAATACAATTTTTGTTTGCTCATAAGTTTATTATTTCTAAATCTATGCTCAGAAATAAAATTCAAGTTAAATTTAGCTGCTAAATCAACCATAAGAATTTTTGACTTTATAACGAAGAACTCAAACTAGCCAAATTGTTAGAAAATTTGTTAGAAACCCATACTCTATCTACCCATACGTGTAAACTTCTACGTATAAAGCTTCTGGAATCTCGAATGACGTCCTTAAGATTGTATCCATATAATAAAACCATCTCAAATAAGCTTCATGTGGAATATATGTACAAACGTAGGGTAGGTATTTGTTACCGTACCAACCCGAAAAATTCAAACCAGATCAAAACCATATTCTTTATACGATGGCTCCTCTACCATCTCCTCTTATAGATTTCAAAAATAGATTTCCAATTGAATCTATAGAAAACGAATACGTTTTTTTTTTTTTGCTGCTCCAAAGGATATATCTTGAGTACCTACATTTTGTACACTTACGACGAGCATACATTACCTTATACTCGAATCCAACGAAAGCAAAAAGTGTATTACGGACGTGTAATGAATAACCAATATATGCACTGTACACATTCGAATCCAACTTCCTACCCCATCCAAATATAAAAATAAACTCAAGTCTTCAATTTACTTTCATGATCCAACTGCTTTGAACCAATTGAATTACAACTAGAACGAGGAACCTAACCTAACCTACAAATCCTTCCATATATTCTAGATTTTCAACAAAAGCCAAAAACAAGAAGCATAAATAAAAAGAAAACAAAAATAAAAAGAAAAATAAATAAATAAAGAAAAACATACGAAAAAAAAACCGAAAAGAAGCTAAGCTCGTTTCTCTATTAGCATTTTCGCAAGCGTGTGGTTGGTTTGGTTCATGCCAAAAGCGTTGTGGTGCTGATGATGGTGGTGAAGAAAAAGAAGAAAGAAAATTCCATAACTTTGCATAAAGAGCACACTTCGTCGACAAGTGCCTACTTTCAAACTGCTCAAGACAGTTTTGAAGACTCGAAATATATCCATCCATCCATGCAAAAAGGACAAACCCACACATACACACCGAAAAGTGGTTCTCTATATGTGCTATGTTCTATCGGATCCACGACGACGCCATATCGATTTTCTAATGTGACACCAGCGCCAGCACCGTCACCATCATCGTCACAAAGTGTTTAGCCAACTTTGACAAGAGCGTTGACATATCTCTCGCATTTTGCCACCGGAAATTTAATCCTTTTGGGGGCTATCTCTGTCAGTAGAGTTGATTTTCTTTTCGAGTCTATGTGTGTATGAGTATTTATTGAGGTAAATGTATTGTTGTTTTTCTGCTTCTGCTTCTCCTGGTCCTGGCTGTTAGCTTTATAATGCCTGATGCCTAGTGCTGGTTGAGGCTGAGGGTTGACTATTGCCCGGGAAATGAGCAAGAATCGCAGCTTCAACTTTATACGAATGCGTGCAGCGTATATTATTCTTCAACAATAAAAGGGATGTCAACTGTTCTACCAGAATACTCATAGATATATGTGTAGATAGTTGTCGTTGTCAGTGGAAACTGTCATTTTAGGAAATGTCATTCAGATCAAACACAGATATACCTACCGACAGCGACAATGACAACGACAACGACAACGAGAACGACGACATCGATGACACTTTCAACTGCTGCATAAGTGTGGGGATCAAATAATTTCATCGCCAACTCGAAGCACCATTTCAAGGTGACTTGGGTGTGATTCGGATGGTGGTGTGTTTTGTGGTGGTGCGGGTTTTCGATTCGATATTCGATGCCCTCAATTCAACACCATTTTTTCATAGAAACTCCAACCCCCCTAACATTCTCATATCAATAACTATCTGATGACTTTTTAGCCAACAACACAATACTCTCTGTCTGATGCACACTTTTCGAATACGACGTAGCTGTGATTGAATAAAAATCCATTAATGAACAACAATGTCATTATGATCTGGGGCACAAAGTATCTAAAAATATAAAAACTTGTATAAAGACGCAGATAGATAGAGGTTCAGTCAGTACACGAAGGTACACCTACTATAACTTATACCTGATAGCTATCGCATCTTTACAGAAGCTTTTGCAGGTTGCTATCCGCTGCGCCGCCACCCCCTGTTGTTGTATTGTATGATATTACGTCACTATCACGTCGTCGTTGCCGCAGCCACTGAGACTGAGACTGGCGCTCGATGGTGACAAAGCACTCTCCTCTATGGCACATTGGGAAATTTAAATTAAAAATAAAATGAATTAAAAAATAACACACACACTCACAAATGTTGAAAACATAGGCACCTAGAACGTGGTGTGCAAAGAAAACGTTTTAATTCAATTTAAGACCAAGGTTAATTAAAGCATTCAACAAAGAAGCAATATTGGCTTGTGTAAAGCCCCATCATCCCCATCATCAAGCACTTGCCGCTGCTCTTAGGCCATTCAAACTTATTTCTATACCTACCATGTGTATAGATGTATATGTATAGGTCCCTAACATAGATTTGTAATCAGAGTCGGATTTAATATTATTCAAAGGCCAAATAATATGCAAAGTAAGGAAGTTGTATTGGACCACCACGAGCAGTGGGAGTAAGAATATACAAATGTATATATATTTGTATTTAATTAATACATCCTGATGATTTTTATTATCACTTTTGTGAATCTGGTTTAAGATATAAGACTTACTGTTTCGAGGCATTCGAAATGAAAACAAAGACATACATAGACGTTATAGCTTAGCTGTACTGCTCAACCGTTACGGTGTACGTTTTAAAGAAGGAATTATAAGACCATATATTTGTATGCCGAATCTAAAAATCTAAATAGCTTATTTTTAAAGATACATACAGTGATGGCCAAAACAAAATCAACTTTAACTGACTCAATCATTAAATAATTAGAACACAACTTTAGGATTTAATGGGTTTTGTAATAGTTTATTAAATATAGCACAATTAGTACAATTAGTTTAATACTAGGCTGATCAAACCAAGACAACTTTAAAAAAATACTTACTAAAGTATTGCTTATGTGTATAGGAAAAATTAGGTATATATTCATTGGTCAACACATTATCTTTTAATTTAAAGTATTGCTAGCATTTTGTAACGAACCCCTTGCTTTTAACCACTTTAGCACATCTTTGAGGCATGGACTCAATTAAATTGCTTATAATGCTATATGGGATACTTTCCCAAGCCAATTTAATTTGATCAAACAGATAATTTTTAAACGTCTAATAGGAAGGTATTGTAATCGATCCGATTTGTCGAATTGAAAATTTTGAAATTTCTCAAAGCCCTTAGAGTCGAAATACTTTCTATAAGATACTACTCAGCACATAAATGTACAAAGTAAATAGATAACACAGCACCTTGAGCGACTAGACTATGTAAGGTGATAACAACACAAGACATTAATACAAGACAGAAGGACAGAAGAGAACGAACAACAGACAGAAAGAAGACATGACAACAGCACGCGGTAGGTTTCGAGACGGTCCTTCATCTGTCTAGTAACCACGCTCACTGATGCTTGATTTTGGTGATCGCTGGGAACCGAAGCTTTATCAGTGACTATGCCGTTGCCTGAGTCGAAATAAAACGTCCGTTGAACGTACGTTCGGGAAGTCGTCAATGAATCAAGATAATATCGACTTCGAAAAAATACAGAAAGGACTCAAAAAAATTTAGTGTGTAGTTTTTTCCCCATTAAGATTTAAAAAAAGGTGAACATTTTGGTTAACCCTAAATATCTTACGAAACAATAACGCTAGAGACTTTAATTAAATTTTGTAATATACTCGTATATTGTAACGTGATACCAAGCAAAAATATTTTTTTGAAAACGAATCCGATTAAATAATTTTTTTTTAGAAATTAAAAAAAAACTGAAAAAAAATATTTGTCACCTCGAAAATTTTACGAACAAAAAATTATTTTGTTTCAAAAATAATTTTGTGCAACGAAAATAACATTTTTGACATTTGGTAAAAGTATGAGAAAAATTGAATTGACAGTTTTTTTTATAAAAATAAATTGATTTTCGACTCAAATCGTTTCCAAAAATTGAGATATTGGCTTCAAACCAATTTTAACTTATAAAAAAGTGTTGTTTTCAACATTCAGTAAAATTTTGAAAAAGATTAAACTGACAGTTTTTTTTTACAAAAAATAAGAATTTGAACAAAACATTACTATAAGTTAGTAAACAAATTTAAAAACTAAATTTTGGCACAAATATCTCTCAAAAATTTAAGATTATGGCTTCAAACTAATTTTGTTTTATAAGAAATGTTAATTTCAACAAATTTTTAAATTTTAAGAAAAAATAAACTAAAAAAAATAATACTAAAACTTGGTAAAAATTTACTTTTGACCCAAATATCTTTTCAAATTTTAAAATCATTGGCGTCAAACTATTTTTCTCTCACAGAAAATATTATTCTCGACATTCAGTAATTTTTTTTATAAAAATCCAACAGTCAGTTTAAAAAAAATTAATCTTACAAAAAATAGTACGCAAAATTTCGTATACAATTATAAGAATAATTCACCTGACCACCAAAAAAACACGAAAACCTACAAACCCTTTAAGCTAGACCAATCGACACACGGGATGGAAAGTTATCAGTGTGGGAGGTATTCCAGCCTCTTTTTAACCTCCCATAGGAAGTTATTGTAATGGGTTTGATTTGTCAAATTGAAAATTTTGACATTTCTCGACGTTTCTAGGTCCATAGAGTCGAAATAAAATATTTTTAGAAAGATGCCTGTACGTACGTGTATACCTACGTTCGTACGTCCGTACGTTCGCGACATTTTTTTCGTCGTCCATAGTTCAAGAACCAGAAGAGATATCGATTTCAAATAAATTTTGTTATACAGATAATAAGGGAGAAAAATGCAGAAAGGGCTCTCAAGAAAATTGCGTTTGTGGTTTTTTTACCATAGCAGTATGAAAAAAGGTAAAACTTTTTGTTAACCCTAAATATCTTACTAACCAAAAACGCTAGAGACTTGAATTAAATTTTATATAACGTAACGTGATATCAAAGAGGTATATTTTTTGAAAAAAATCCATTTAACGGTTTTTTTATAAATCAAAAAAACTAAAAAAAAAATGTGTCACCTACAAAATTTTACGACTTAAATATGATTTCATCTCCAAAACAATTTTGTGCATGGAAAAATAATGTTTTTGACATCTGATAAAATTTTGCTCAAAATCGAATTAACAGTTTTTTATAAAAAAATAAAAATCTTAAAAAAAAACATTACTCAAAGTTGGTAAAAATTGAATATCGATTCAAATATCTTTTCAAAAACTTTAGGCTTCAAACTTATTTTATCTTATAAAAAATATTGTTTTCAACATTCGATAAAATTGTGAAAAAAATCTAATTAACAGCTTTTGTACAAAATATTAAAAACCGAAAAAAAAAATTAACAAAAGTTAGTAAAAAATGATTTTCGACTCAAATATCTTTTCGAAAATTTGAGATAATAGCTTCTAACTAATTTTCACTAATAAAAAATATTGTTTTTAACATTCTAAAAAATGTTGAGAAAAATCGATTTGACAGTTTTTTTTTACAAATAAATAAAAACCTAAAAACAAATTAATAAAAGTTTGTAAAAATCGATTTTTGGTTCAAATATCTTGTCAAAACCTTAAGATATTGGATTTAATTTACTTTTATCTTTCAAAAAATATTTTTGTCAACTTCAGCACAATTTTGAAAAAAATTGAGTTGACAGTTTTTTTTTTTACAAAATATTAAAAACCGAAACAAAATTTACAAAAGTTGGTAAAAAATGATTTTCGACTCAAATATCTTTTCAAAAATTAAAAATATTAGCTTCAAACTTATAGAAAATATTGTTTTCGATATTCAGTAATTTTAATATAAAAATCTAACAGTCCGTTTTTTCATAAAAAATAAAATCAACAAAAAATAGTACTCAAATTTGGTAAAAATTGATACGAGTACATATAGACAAACTTTTAAGCAAGACAAATTGACGAACGAGATGGGAGGTTATCAGTGTGGGTCGCATCCCAGCCTCTTCTTATTTTTGCAATAAGTACTTACGATTCGTCGATCTACAATTTAACATACATTTTCTATGTGGTTGAGATCTGGGGACTTTGCTGGCCATTACAAGACCTCAATCCGGTTTTCTGGAAATGTCGTCTTAACAATATTCGAAGTTGCTTAAATATCCATTTTAGAAGCAACTGATCCTCAGCGTGTGGCAACATTACATTTTGCAAAATTTTACGGTACTTAAAACGAACCATTGTACTATCTATTTGATGAATCGATCCCAATTCATGCCCTGAAAAACATCCGCATATCAATACGTTACCTTCTCCGTGTTTATAGTAGCTTTGGTGTAACGTGGATTTAGTGCCTCTTTGGCTGGTCTGCGAACACGACGGAAGCCATTGCAAACCCTTGAAATTGATTTGGACTCGTCCGAGAAGAATACGTTCCTCCATTTTCTAACGGTCGAGTTGATGTGGCCATGAGTAGATTTTAATTGCATCAGCTTGTGTGTGGTTGTAAGCCCACCATCAATAGCTCGTCTCAAAATTGGCCTTACATTGCGCTTACGTTTAGGACGAATTGGGTTCTTATTTCTCTCGATGATATAAAAGGTTTTTTTTTTTAACTGCCATTATGATGAACCGCTAGGAATAACTTTTTGGATTTGTAAAACTGTTTTATTAAGCAAACCATTGAAATTGGAATGGAATAGTTTTCCGATATTTAAATTTAACTCATTCCACTTTTATATTTTTTTCTTTAATTTCGTTAAAGTAATTGTTTGCGGCATTTTAGAGGCCATTTAAGCTGAGAACACTGATTAACTTACCCTGAATAACACCTAATAAATAGATTCAACTGTACTCGTTTTTCAACACCGTCGATACGGCCAATGCAATTTGTATGTAGTTAATAGACTAAATTTCGTCTATTAATAAGAAAAAGAGAGATACCAGTAAAACGTTGTTTTTTTTTGGAGGACTTGTCATGTTCTAGAAACAAAAATTACAACAAGGAAAAATTGTTGTAATGCTGTGATTAAACTAAGAACTCTGTTGTCAGTGGGTTTTAAGCTAAGTATACACGATTGGAAGATCTTCAAATATTGGCCGATTTGTCAAAAGTCTTCTAAAAATATCTAATTAGCTGACAATTACCAATTTTTCTATCAAGTGAAGATTGTCCGTTCATAGGGTTGGTTTATTTTATTCAAATATCAGAAACTTTTGTATTAGAAAATTGGTTGACAATTCCCGAGTCAAAATTTTGGCCCTATTTTAGTCCCCAAAATTCAGGTTCACTGAGGTTCAAAGAGGATCACTTTCTCTTAAAATTTTGCTCCTCATTTGAACCTAATAGTGGCAGTTATCGGACAAAATACAATGTTTAGGATCAAATGAGGACGATAGCAAAAAGCCTCAAATGAACCCCTTTCATCTTGACCCTAGCTTTTTTCTTTGTTCATTTACTCTCTCTCTTTTTTTCTCTTTCTCTAAGACTATTTTATTAGACGATCTCTTGCTTTTTTATTTCTTTAACAAAGAAGTTTTTATTAGCATCATTGATTAAATTAAAAGTAATAATTCTTCGTCGATATCGTCTTCTTCGTCGTCGTTGTCATCCAAAATTTCGAGTTGTCGACAGTTCTTCTTAGATCTTTAGATCTTCTTTAGCTTGATGGATAGTGCATTGGACTGTCATGTCAGAGATCTTGGGTTCAATCTCTGCCTGTGTTTTTTTTCACGGGTACTGCCTCTTGCTAGAAATTGGCAAATCGTCCAAGAGTAATTCTTGTCATGAAAAGTGCTTTCTCAAATTAGCCGTTCTGAATCGGCTTAAAATTGTAGGTCCCGTCCATCTCTGATAACAGTACTCGAACACAGGAATTGTTGAGAGTTGTAAGTCTTAATGCCCTGGATTTCAACCTACTGTTGCGCCACATAATTTAATTTATTTAAGTATTTTTTTTTCATTAATTTGCCAAACGGTGTCTCATTATTTCTTTCGGTTTTAGTAGTTTTCAAATTTGTTCGAAATCGTGTAAACTTTTTTTGTTGTTTCCTCCTCAAAAACTTTCACCAATTCAAAATTGGATGATGTTCTTTGGTTCGTGAGGTATATTGGGTCAACCGATTATTTTAATTTTTAAAATTCTTCCAGTATCGTTTGTATTATTGACTGGGAAACAAAATTGATTTGAAGTCGATGTCTCTTCTCGTTCTTGAGATATTTCTCGTCAAAAAATTCAAGTTTAGATAGTTGTGTTTTGGATTTATAATGACAAAAAAATTTGGTTTGGGAAAAGAAGCAAAAAGTAGATTACTTACTTAAGGTGGCGCTACAGTCCTGTGTGAACTAGGGCCTCACCCAACAAACTTCTCCATCTAGCTCGGTCCCTAGCTAGATGTCTCCAGTTTCGCGCTCCAAGTTGGGTGAGGTCACCTTCCACTTGTGCGCGCCACCTGATCCGCGGTCTTCCTCTACTGCGCTGTCCTGTGGGTGCAGATTCGAAGACTTTCCGGGCCGGAGCATTGGTTTCCATGCGCTCTACGTTACCCAGCCATCTTAGTCGTTTTACTTTTACTCTTCTGGCTAAGTCTACGTCGCTGTACAGCCCGTACAGTTCGTCGTTCCATCTTCTCCTCCACTCCCCTTCGATGCATACGGGACCGTAGATCACACGAAGAACTTTTCTCTCGAAGCGACCCAAGGTGCTTTCATCCGCTTTTGTCATGGTCCATGCTTCTGCACCGTATAGCAGGACGGGGATGATAAGGGTCTTATATAGCAGCACTTTGGTCCCTCGAGAGAGGACTTTACCACTCAATTGCTTTCTTAGTCCAAAGAAACAGCGGTTAGCAAGAGTTATTCTGCGTTTGATCTCAGCGCTGGTGTTGTTTTCTGCGTTTACAGCGGAGCCTAGGTAGACGAAGTCCTTGACTACCTCAAAGTTACGTCTGTCGATTGTGACGTTTTGAAAAAACGTCGGTGTTGTATGTCCTTTCTAGACGACAGCATGTACTTAGTTTTGCCCTCATTAACTTAAACGCATTTTTGCCGCTTCTGCCTCAATACTCACAAAAGCCCCATTGACATCACGCTGAGTTCTTCCGA
The DNA here is from genome assembly GCF_945859685.1 of Eupeodes corollae. Taxonomy (NCBI): domain Eukaryota; kingdom Metazoa; phylum Arthropoda; class Insecta; order Diptera; family Syrphidae; genus Eupeodes; species Eupeodes corollae. Next base: position 45,765,065 of record NC_079148.1, read on the forward strand.
TTATGTCAATGTCATCAGCATATGCCAGTAATTGGACAGACTTTTGAAAGATAGTGCCTCTAGTGTTGACGTGTGAGCTCTGCACTATTCTTTCAAGCACGATGTTAAAAAAATCACATAACAGCGCATCACCTTGTCTAAATCCTTTTTTGAAATCGGAAAGTTCTGTTAAGTTCTTTCCAACCTTTATGGAACAGGGTGAATTGTCTATGGTCATCCTGCACAAACGGACGAGTTTGGCAGGGATGCCAAAACTCGACATGGCTCTATACAGCTCGTCCCTGTAGATTCTGCAATATGCGGCCTTAAAATCGATGAAAAGATGGTGGGTGTCGATTCGGTGTTCTTGAGTTTTTTCCAGGATCTACCGTAATGTGAATATTTGATCAACTGTGGACTTTCCTGGTCTAAAACCACACTGATAAGGACCTATCAGGTTGTTGACGATGGGCTTTAGACGTTCACATATTACGGCAGAAAAGATTTTATAGGCGATGTTAAGTAGACTTATTCTTCTATAGTTGTTGCAGTTTAAAGGGTCTCCTTTTTTTAGGATCGGGCAAACAATACTGAGGTTCCATTCATCGGGCATGTTTTCTTCCGACCAAAAAAAGTAGATTAGGTAAACCAAAAACCTTGACCATCCAGAAGTTTGGTAAACCGTCCTAAAAGTATTTTTTTTTAAATTACGTTTCGAGGAGGTGTCTTACTTTATCGTTTTTATTACTTTAAATTATTGTATAAGGTTTTGAGATTCGTTTTTATGGCGAAAGGTTACATTTTTATTTAACATATAAAAACTAATAACATAGACAAATTTAACATTAAAAAATGTATGAAACTTTATTTCTGAATTATTCAAAATAAATGTAAAATAATTGTTATCGCTATGCAAAGCTGTCTTTGTCTAAAGCAAAAATGATTTGCAAAAAGGCCATTATAGAAAACTGTGGACAGTGTCTCCACACATGATTTTCTTAGATTTATAAAATCTCTATTTTATGAGTTGGTCAATTTTTTAAAAGTTGGTCTTAATTCACTTGCCTTTATTTCGTGGCATCCGAAATATATCGTCGGTTTAGGCCGCTATTGTAATAATCCCTCCCTGTCTCCAGATTGGGCGTGTCGAGAGGTCGTGAAGGCAAACACAATTAAAGTCGTTGCTTACCCTAACTTGGTGTACTTATTGTTTTGAATACACCCCTGTTTAATTGTGGTCTTAGAGCACTATTAGCAGCAGAGTAGGATAGTTTAGGGTGGGTATAAGGATGAACGAGGCAGCAAGTTATGTTTCATTTGTGTAAAGCTGTTGATTCTCTTCTTCTCATTCACCCTCCCCCCTTGGTTTGTTTCATAATTCAAAGAGGGAGTAGTATAAGGTGGTCGTAATTGTGGACTAGCATATAGTTACTATTTCTTAACGATGTATCTAGAACGCATTGATTTCTGTTTTAAGGCTCATTAGTACGCTATTCGAATGCTAAGTGATTCTGAGAGGTAAAGAGGCGAGACGGCCGCCCAATCCTAGTTGTTGTTGCTGTAACTATGAATTCCCCTCTCTATGTATATCTATCTGAATGTGTCGGTGTTTTTTTGGAGGGGTTGGGGGGTGTATGATTCAATGCTTTTTGGCACGGTATCAAATAACAAATTGGAAAATGTCATTAATTGCTTCTCGGTAGGGTTTCTTTTCGTTGTTTGCACAAAAAGGTGTAAACTGCCACACAGCCTGCCAAACCGACTTTTTGCCCAAATATTGTGTTTGTGAATGTACTTAATGTCCCTATAACTTTATTATGGGTAACTCCCCTTCTACGGAAAAGGGAATGATTTTCTGTTGCTGTTGTTCTTATTGTTTGCCAAAGTCTAGGCACAAGCACAGGATTTCTTCTTCAATTTGATGGCTTTAATGATCCAGAAATCAATTACTTTAGTTTTTTTTGCTGTAGTATATATACATATAGATTTACTTACTTATAGTTGTTGGCTTTTTAGGAGTTGTTGTTGTTTTTGTTCTATTTTTGTTTGTCTCTCTTTCAGCTCCAAATGCGTTCCATTAAGTGTAAAATTGTGTTTGTTTTGATAGCATTGAAAGACATGAGGGGATAACTTAAAGTAGATGCTAGATGCTAGGGTAAGCAAATGCTTATAGTAAAAGTCTTCTAATGGGTGTTGAAGAATATTTTTGTACACTATTCTTCTGTGTTGAATATTTCGCTTTAGCACATAAAAATGAACCAAATCGAATTCAACAGTCAGTATATACTGAAGTATACTGATCTTGGATTATCGTCGTAGTCGTCATATACATTTGAGAGCCATTTCAAACTTAAAATTTAAGTTTAAGCAATTGACAAAGATCAAAATCACATAAAATACCAAATCCTTTTTATTTTAGTTCCCTAATGTGGGTAATACTCTTATATTCTTAAGAAAATCGCTAAAGTTTTGTTTTCTTGCAATTACTGCGCTCTAGTCGTTTTGGCCCTTTTAATAAGGATGCATACGAAGAAATAGGTACTTTGAGTTTCAAAAACGTCAGCTTACTAAAAGTACATTTACAAAATTCAATATTTTGCGACCGTTATGGTTTTAAGTTGTTTGTATGATATGACTTCTGTATTATTTAGATTTACTGCCCCTTCTTGGAAAAGTGTTTGAAAGACTTGTCTTTAATAATTTATTATTTAAAACATTAGTTGTTTTTGCATCGGCGATTATCAAAATGATGGAAGAATCACACAAAAATCAGCTAAAGGTTCTCTTTTGAATAGCTTGCTATTAGGCAATTTTCAAATTAAACTGCTAGTGCTCTTAAATGTATTATTTGTAATATATTTTAATATGTTACTGATAAAAATAAATAAATAAATAAATAAATAACATTTTTGGAAGTGAAAACTAGGTAATTTTTTATCTTTAAACTTTTTCTTTATAGTCTACAAATTGAAAATCCTCCACAATTGTCAAGTTATCGAGGACCTAAACAAAACTGTACAGAAAAGATAGTTTACTGTTTTCCATTTTAAATAGCATATCTGTTTAAGATCAAATAAACATCTATTGAGTTCTCTTGAAGATCCTTATTTATTTTAAAATATCAAAATAAAACTTCCTAAAATATTATGTAGTAGTGTGTTTCAGTATTGTAATAAGCAATTTAAAAAGTATTCACTTCTTTAGTTTTCATAAAAATCATAGTAATAAAAGGTATTAAAAAGTCTGAGAAAAAGACATTTTGTATTCAAAGCCAGAAATTTTAGATTATCACCAACAATTTGAACAGTATCCTTTTGGTGCCGTGAAATAAATCCAAGTGAAATAATACACAATTTCAAAAATTGACATTATTGCACTGTTCAAAAGTGAAATAAGGCCAATTTTCAGCAGTTCCTCGCATTGAACTTTCACTTAATGAAATAAGGCCCAAATTGTTATGAGACATAAGGCCAACCTATTTTTACGGAGAGTATTAACTTTGAGTTATTTAAGGGGGTATGCTGCTACCCTCTACTTGGACACACTATAGAATTTGAAGTAGGTGCGAGGTTAAATGTATGCAAAGACAATTTGGCTTTATTTCGCATTGTTTAAGTGAAATAAGTCCATTTTTAACGTATGGGAATTTAAAATTTCAATCTGGGTACAAATAAAGGATTAATCACATCCTTTTTTAAATTTGTATTATTATAAAGAACATACAAAATTAAAGTTTTAAAAATTGTTTATTGCATAGTAAAAATAAAATAAGAAAATTTTTACAAATTATAGGGCTTTTTTTGATCAAAATAAGAAACAAAACGTATTAACTTGAACAAAACTTCTTTATTACTGATGAAAAATATTATTTTGATTACATGGAAACAGTGTAAAATAAATAAGCTTTAATTTGATTATTCTGATCAAAGTAATTATTAAGTACAGTGATATTTCATATCGTAATAGATGAAGCCTCTTACAAAATAGACTTTATATAGAAAGTATCGCATTCGTATATATTTTGAACCAATTCCATCCGTCTGCCTTTCTGTCCGTTTGTCCTCGCTCATTACATCCCGAACCATTGAGTTCAAAGTTGGAAATAAAGGTTTTAAGCAGATTCCATTAGGCGTTTTTTTCAGTAACAGAAGTTCCCATACAAATTTGTTAGTAAGAAACCGAAAATTCGAATTTTCTAAAAAACGAACCCATAGGTTTTTATAAAATGTTCTCGTTGTATCGTTCCGTAATTTTGTTTCTAAGTTTTCTAAGAAAAAAATCAAATCAATAATTTTTTTCTGCTCTGGCTTTAATACAGGGTCAGGCGAAAAAACCTCCCGTGTTTTTTTAGACGTTTATATTTAAAGCTATTTATAGATAACTGAACACCAAGTTAATGCGGATCGCTACTGTCACATGATTGAGACCTTACGCCAACCAAACTTAAATCAGTTAACTAGGAACCATATAGAAGTCTGGTTCCAAATTAAAAAAGAGGTTGGGATGCGACCCACACTGATAACTTCCCATCCCGTCTGTCGATTTGTCTTGCTTAAAAGTTTGGCTATATGTACTCGTATCAATTTTTACCAAATTTGCGTACTATTTTTTGTAGATTTTTTTAATGAAAAAACGGACTGTTGGATTTTTATATACAAATTACTGAAAATCGAAAACGATATTTTCTGTGAAATAAAATAAGTTTGAAGCCAATATTTTTAATTTTTGAAAAGATATTTGAGTCGAAAATTAATTTTAACCAACTTTTGTTAAATATTTTTTGTACAAAAACTGTGAATTCGATTTTTTCATATTTTACTGAATGTTAACAATAATAGTTTTTAAAAGATAAAAGTAGTTTTTGGCCAATATCTACAATTTTTGAAAAGATATTTGAGTCGAAAATCATTTTTTTAGGTTTTTATTTTTTGTAAAAAAACTGTCAATTCGATTTTTCTCAAAATTTGTCCTAATGTTGAAAACTCTATTTCTTATATGTAAAAATTAGTAAGAAGCTATTATCTCAAATATTTGATATTTGAGTCGAAAATCATGTTTTACTAACTTTTGTTAATTTTTTTCGGTTTTTAATTTTTTGTAAGAAAACTGTCAATTCGATTTTTTTCAAAATTTTGCTGAATGTTGAAAAAAATATTTCATACAAGATAAAATAAGTTTAAAGCCTAAATTTGAAGGTTTTGAAAAGATATTTGAATCGATATTCAATTTTTACAAACTTTGAGTAATGTTTTTTTAGATTTTTATTTTTTATAAAAAAAAAACTGTCAATTCGATTTTTCTCAAAATTTTATTAGACTTCAAAAACATTATTCTTCGTTGTACAAAATTGTTTTGAAGATGAAATCATATTTTCATCGTAAAATTTTGGAGGTGACAATTTTTTTTTCAGTTTTTTTGATTTATAAAAAAACGATTTTTTTTCAAAAAATATACTTCTTTGATATCACGTTACAATATATTATTTAATATTTAATTCAAGTCTCTAGCGTTTTTGGCTCGTAAGATAAAAAAAAAATTGTAAAAAAACCATCCACTCATTTTTTTGAGAGCCCTTTCTGAATCTTTCTGCCTTATTATCTGTATAACAAAATTTATTTGAAATCGATATCTTTTCTGGTTCTTGAGCTATTGCCTTTTAAAATATGGGATATCTTTTTCCCGGAAACTGTATTATCTAATTATTATTTCAGTAGTACCCATGGCATGATGGTTAGGTGGCTGCGGAGGTGAAATAGGCACGACGGTACCATTTTTAGCGAATTCATCGGCTCTACAATTTCCTGTGATGTCTCTGTGGCCCGGCACCCAACAGAGGTGAATGTTAAATTGCTGCGCCATCTCCATAAGAGACGATCGACAATCGAGGGCCGTTAGAGATTTGGTTGAGACCTCGTCAATGGATTTGATAGCAGTCTGACTGTCAGAGAAAATGCGGATATCAGAAGTTGATATCACGTTTTCTCTTAGCCAGGAGAGAACCTCTTCGATCGCTAAAATTTCCGCTTGAAAGACGCTACAATGATTAGGGAGGTGGAATGAGATGCTTAGATTAAGATTTTCTGAGTAAACACCACTACCAACTCCCTCATTTGTCTTGGATCCATCTGTATAAAAATGAATACTTTTGTTATCCAGGAGTTTTTTGTCTTCCCATTCATCTCTGGATCTAATGAATACCTGGAAGTTTTTTCCAAATAGGGGCTTATGAATAGTGTAGTCTATGTACTTTGGTATAAAACCAAAGAGGTTCAAAAAGATGGAGTGCCCCAAATTGTTGTTGGTCCATTGAGATGAGCCGTCGAGTCTTATAGCTGTACTCGCTGCCACTTGTTTACTGAAGATGTTAAAGGGTGTCAGATGGAGGAGAGTGTCCAACGCTGCTGAAGGTGTAGTTCTCAATGCCCCGCTTATGCAGAGACATGCAGTGCGTTGGACTCTGCTGAGTTTGTCGTAGTATGTGACTTTCTCCAGTGCAGTCCACCATACTGCAACCCCGTACATAAGTATTGGTCGGATGACCGATGTGTATAGCCAGTAGGTTATGCGAGGTTGAAAACCCCATTTGCTTCCTATAGCTTTCTTGCAGGAAAAGAGCTGCTGTGGCTTTTTAAATTCTTTCCTATATATTAGATTTCCAACTTAATTGTTTGTCCAATATCAGACCAAGATATTTGGCTTCATTTTTAAAAATTAGTGGTACACCTTTTATTGAAGGAGGTACAATTACTGGGATCGTGTATTTCCGTGTAAAAATTACGAGGTCTGTTTTTTGAGGATTAATACTAAGTCCGCAGTTATCAGCCCATCTATAGTAAGCGTATTAGGTGCATTTTGGAGGAAGTCTCTCAGTGTATTAGGATGTTCCCCTGTGACGGCGATAGCAACATCATCGGCATACACAATCACTCTGTAGCCTTCCCTCTCAAGGGATATTAGTAGTTCGTTAACCACTATGTTCCACAGGAGAGGGGACAGAACACCACCTTGCGGAGTGTCTCTACTGACAGACCTTTTTGTGCAAAAATCTCCCAAACTAGAGTTGATGATCCTGCTTTTTAGCATTAGATTTATCAACTCACAGATTGAGTATTCGACGTTTAAGGTCGTCATAGCAGACGTGATAGCGGATGTGTCAACGTTGTTGAAAGCGCCCTCAATATCCAGAAAGGCCACCATAGTATATTCCTTTTGCTCTAGGGAGTATTCGATAGTTCTTACCAGAGTGTGTAAGGCTGTGTCTACTGATTTCCCTTTGCAGTAAACATGCTGAGACATTGATAGTCTCTTCTCGGATATCGATCAATCGTTCGAGAGTTTTGAGAATGAAAGATGACAGGCTTAGGTCCTTAGAGTTGACATGCGAGCATTTGGCCGCCTTGGGAATGAAAACTACCTTTACATCTCTCCATCGCTGAGGTATATAGACCAGATTTATACAACTTTTGAAGATCATGATGGTTAGTGTGTTGGATTTTAGTGCCAGAGGTCTTGGGTTCGATCCCTGCCTGTGCCATCTTAAGCTTTTTTCACTTGTACTGCCTCTTGTGAGGAATTGACAAATTCTCCATGGGTAATTGCTGTCATGAAAATGCTTTCTCAAATTTGCCGTTGCAATGCATTGTAAAAAGCATTTCTAAAGTAAACTTGAAAACTTTTACAAATACAAAACTAATTAAAAAAAATGCTTGAATGATTAAACAAATAATAAATCTGGTTTTTTTTTGTTGATTATTCAAGTGGCAGTTGTTGAAGATAAACTTATTTTATTGATAAATTTTAAAATAATATATAAATGCAAAAAGATGAGTTCAAGCTCATTACTCACTTTTCTTAGAACTTTTTTAGAGTGGTATGCAAACAAAAATAACGGGGACCGAGATCGATCTCAAGCTGTGAGTTCGAACTCAAGATGCTAAGATCTATCTCTCGACGAAAGTTGTATGTGAAAAAGTTCTACACTTTTGATATGCACAAAGATGGGCAAATGCTGGATCGCATGAAATCAATCTCACAAATTGTTGAGGATGGTTTTTCTCTTACTCAGTTGATAAACTATCAACTATCGACTGACCGCCCCAGAAACTACTGTTTTAACAAGTTCAAGTGAATACAAGGAGCTTTGAGGTTCTTCTTATTTCACTGAGTCAGAACTGTAGAGAGTGAACTCGTTTTTTTTGCATATGAAACTGAGTCCGAGTCCGAGTCTGCTCGATAGATCTCACATGAGAGTTCAAGTTCGTCAGCTCTGACTCTGAGAACTTTCTCATCTTTAAGCGTCATTGATTGCGTATTTTACTCGCATTTAAACAAGTTTCACGACTTCGTGTCGTGGTCAACTTTATGTTTAACTTGAAAAGGTTTATTTCTTGTCAAATACAAGCTTAATATGCATAAGTTAATATGAACTTTGAACGAAGAACGTGTACGCCATCCTTTGTCATACTTTACTAAAATGAGATTAAAACTATATTATTTCAATTTGAATATGTGTACATCTAGTAGCACCTCCCCTTAATTTTAAAAGCTACCTTCAGACCATTTTGTTAAGTCAATTTTCCTGTACCTACATACATACAAAGATATGTTAATAAATCCTTTAAACGCCCCTTTATTCAAATCCTAAGACTTGAAAACCACATCGCACAAAAATGTTTTTACGAGCCAAATAATGCCCTCCATCATCAAATATAATATGCCGCACAAAATTTGTATTCATTAGGTGTTGTATATGTTACTTAAGATTTCATCATCGCCAATAATTTCTGTAAGCCCGCCTACACCGCGCCCTACCATCATTGAAAATTTACATAAATTTTCACCAAACATCAAAAATCCTGATCCGCATAAAGTAGGTCACGGCCAGGCTATACAGAACTGAAGAGAACAGGGTTTTAGTATAGTAGGTATAGAAGTTTGACTTTTTTAAAACTTTTTTGATAACACTCTTACACACCTATAAAAATGAGAAAAAATGTTAAAGTGCCGATGGCAGTACAAAATTGTTCTCAGCCAAAAATACAAACAAATACCATTTTCTCGTATCATATCGATGACGGAATGACACTTCCCCGGATCGAGTTTTCAGTTTTCACCCTTTTCAAAAAGGATTTTCATTCTCGCTCGTTGTACATAGCGCTTGCGATTGGAATATCATTTTATTTTTTGCTTACGACAAGAAGGACGACGACAACGATGACGATACCCAATAATAACCGAAAATTTAATCTCATGGCTTTCCTTCGATATCGGAAAATCGAAAAAGAAAACTAAAAAAAAGGGTTTTCGACAGTACGATTAGAGAATAGAATTTCACTTGAGAAAATTGAAATCACAACAGCACATTAGTTCTCATTAATGTAATACGCAATATGTTTGTATGTATGTATGTGCATTTATGTTGTTTGTAAGTAAGTATGTCAACGAAGAAAAGGATGATGATGACGATGATGATATGATTTCGTCCTGATGGCAAAATGGAATTGTAATCCCCAGAAAGATAACATAATATTCCATTCAGTCAATCTGATCTTCTTTCAAGTTTATTTTTTCGTCGAAAAATATTTATAAGTAATCATTTTATTTTCCATTCCAAAAAAAGGTAACATTTTGAAAAATGGAAACACGAGTTGAGTATCGGAAATAATCTTAGATAACAACATTTGAATTATTGAAAAATCACAAAAAAGTACAAACACACGCCACTTACACGTTTTCTGTAGACAGACTTAACTCAGGCTTCTAAGTTGCTTACATCCTTTTTAATATGTCCTTAAAGAAGATTGTGCACAAAAAAATATCATTTTAAAATGATAATAAGAAATATGACGAATAAAATGAAATTGTTGGGATGAGGGGGAAGGGGATAGACTGTAACAGATACATTTTCAATAAAATTTCATTGTCAGGACACTCTACACACGTGCTGAAAATTATCGAACAACCCATGTTGTTTATATACATACTCCTAGAACCTCTATAGAACCTCTTAACTTTTTACTATATTGCTGTTAAAAGTTGGTAGCAATGCTAAAGAAAAGAAAAGCTAATTTCTATTAGAAATATTGATGGTAATTGATATTGAGGGTATTAATATAATACTAGATAAGTTTACCATTTAGTGAATCAATTGTAAAATTTTGTATGGAAAAGTAATGGTTTTCAGAAAGTGGATACATTTAAGAACTTAGCTGCGGAAAATTATCAATTTAATTCGTTTATATAGTTTTTTTAAATGTCATTGTGATTTTTGGTACAGGTTATTTTCAAAAATGTTTGTACATTAATAAGATAGAATTAAAACTTGAAGTGGCGCCTATGAACGTTTGGGTTTACCCCATTTTTATTTATCGTTCTTCATTCAAAATTGATTCGAGTTCTAAAGGGTCCAATCTGTCAAATAATCTTTTTTAAATATGAAAGTCCAGAAATTTCGAAAAACGTCAATCTGGTAAAAGCGGGTCTCGTACTGTACTGGTCTCGGCTTCCTGTTTTTTTAATTGTAGTTTCGACTGGTGTAACCTTGCTCTTTGGTTTGGTTCCTTAAGGTTTTGAATTATAATTGAAATTTACTGATAACATTTAAAAATCAAGAGATTTTTTTTATAATAAACACACACTCAAGGGGATATTACTACCCTTATTATGCAGAGGCACAGTGTGAGCACTAGAAAGAGGAGAGAGGGTTTAAAAAGAGATGTCGGTGCACATTGGTTTTGAATTCCTGAATATTGCAATGCCTAAGAAAGACAGAGTGCGGTAAGGCATTCCACATTCGCGTAGTACGGCTAAAGAACGAATCTCAGTATTTGACAGTACGGCCGAAAATGGGCTCGAGGGTATGAGCATTCGTAGAAGCGCGAGTATTACGGTTAAACTGTTTAAGGGGAGGAATGCAACTGGCTATTTCACTAGAGCATAAGTCGTTAAAATAACTGTAAAAAAGGGTCAGACAAGAGACCTTACGACAATGTTCAAGCGAAGTAAATGAACTTATGATGATATTATCATCTATCAATTTAAATGCTCTACGTTCAATACTACCCAAGAGGCTTAAGTAGGTTGCAGGAGCACCAGCCCATAGATGAGAGTTATACTCAAGCTTTGGACGTATGTAAGTCCTGTAGATAACAGCCAGATCACAAGGGGTGAAATATTTCTTGCATCGCCTAAGGAAACCCAAAAACCTTGGGGCATTTTTGGCGAAATCGCCTATGTGATCATTCCACAAGAATTGGTTTGGTCACACATACCGAGAATATCGAGGTGGTAAATCTCATTGATGCAAGTGCCATCCATGGATAATGGCAATGGGGGTATATCTCGCTTTAACGATACAAGACAGCATTGGGTTTTCGAATCATTAAATTCCACGCGGTTTTTTAGTCCCCATTGAACAATGCTGTTTAGGTCGGAATTTAATGAACTTATCATATTTTGTCGTTGCAGTTCCACATCCGAAGAAGAGGGATGTGAGTCTGAAAACGAATATGAAAAGCTTAGAGTACTATCGTCAGCGAAACAATGTATTGGATTAGATGTTGCAGACAGGAGATCATTAATAAAAATGAGAAAGAGTGTTGGAGATAAAACAGAGCTCTGGGGCACACCACCATTTATTTTATGGTTTTCAGTCTTGAATCCATCCAATACTACTTGTATTGAACGATCCGAAAGGTAATTACTAATCCAGGGATTCATGAAAACCGAAAGCACGCATTTTCGATAAGAGAGCCTGATGCCAAACCCTATCAAATGCTTTTCAAATATCAGGTGCAATAATCTTAATTTTTCCAAGACGATGTAAAGATTTGCTCCACTGTTAAGTGAGATGTACCATGAGATCACCAGTGGACCTATTGCTACGAAAGCCGTATTGTCGGTCATTAAGAAGCTTTCGATCTTCGAGATATTTCTTGAGCTGATAATTAATCAGCGTTTCCATGGCCTTGGAAAGAAAGGACGTAAATGCAATCGGTCGGTAATTAGACGGTGAGGAAGATTCGCCTTTCTTGGAATCTAGTTTTTCATCCGCTCGGAACGAGACCTGAGGAGTAGGACAGATGAAAAAGCTTACGCAGTGGTTTTGCCAGCGTTGAAGAACACTTCTTTAGAACAATATCGGGAATACCATCCGGACCAGCGGATTTATGTGTGTTTAGATCTCTTAGGACTCATGCCACACTACGAGTGCGATAAAAGATTGGTCCCATAGAATCACTAACTCGCTCATGTACAGGCGGAGTCATAACAGCGTAGAATTGGTGGCGAACTGCCTAGCAAAAAGATTTGCTTTCTTTTAAGAGCTAACAAATTTAGTGTCATTCGCAACGAGCGTAGGAACCGAAGAAGAGGAAGAATTCCTCATGTTTTTACAAATGACCAAACATTTTTACTGCCTTTGGGACATTGCAGTATTTTTTGCCGTAACTTTTGGTCATGTAAAAATTTGGTCCATCGAATATGGGCGTTGCAGGCCTTCCTGGCTTGTTTGAACTTTTTTCGGCTTTCCTCTGTACGGTTGCCTTTATAGCGACGGAAACTAACCTCTTTGGCCCTAAAACCCTCTTTACAGCTCGCATCAAACCAAGCGTTTTCCTTGGGTCTGATACTTTTAACCCTGTTTGGTATAAAAATTTCTCATTCCCAGGAGAAATAAACTTGTGATCATATCAGTGCTGGCGTCAACGTCACTATCGAGGAAGCATATTGACCAGTTAAAGATCCTAATCTTATTATTGAGACCGTCCCAGTTGGCTTTCTCATATTGCCAAACGGTTCTCTTAGTATCTCTTTCTTTAACTGGAGAGATTTTAGAGGAGAAATTTGCTGATATAACACAATGGTCAGATGTGCCTAGAGGAGATAGAACACTAAAAGTGTACTTATCAGGGTCGGAGGTAAGAGTGTTTTCTGCTCGACCTTCAACGTCCGATATTCGGATGGGCTTGTTGACAAGCTGAGTTAGGTGGTTCAACTCAGCGAAAATTTCTGCACACACTCCATCGGGTGTTGTCTGGCCTGAATGTTCAACCACCAACACGCTTACGTAGAGTGCGAACTGAAGAAAATATCGCAGCTATATCGGCCAGTGTTAATGATGACCTTCAATTATCGATTTGTCGCCGTTCGCAATAATTGGGCCTCTGTTACTCAACAACGTGGACAATTTTGCAGAAAGATTTAGGTGCGATCCCTTTCAAAATACACCTGCTGAAAGATTTTAAGCCGAACGACCTCCTGCAACGTACAATTTTTGGTGAATGGGGTCTTGGAAAGTTAGCCAAAGGTCCACCTTATTAAAGAAAAATTGTGTTCATCGACGAAGCTCAGTTTTTGGGTACTAGTACCCGTGGCATGATGGTTAGTGCGTTGAACTGTCATGCGAGTGGTCTTAGGTTAAATCCCTGCCTGTGCCACTTACAGTTTTATTTTCAGGTACTGCCACTTGCGAGGAATTGTCAAACCCTCCAAGAGTAATTCTTGTCATGAAAACGTACTTTCTTAAATAAGCCGTTCGGATTCAGCTTGTACGAGTAAACTGTAGGTCCCCTCCATACCTGCAATTACTCGCACACGGGAATGGTTGAGAGTTGTAAGTAATTAGGCCCTGGTTCTCTACGGACTGTCGCTCCACCTAATTTTTAAATAAGCTGAAGTGTCGATTTTGGAGTGAATATCAGCCAGAAGCAATGCAAGAGCTACCAATACATCCAGAAAAAGTCACAGTTTGGTGCGGTTTATGGGCTGGTGGCATCATTGGACCGTAGTTCTTCAAAGATGATGCGAATCGTAACGTAACTGTGAATGGTGAGCGCTTCGTGAAAATGCAAGAGCTTGACTTGCATGACATGTGGTTTCAACAAGACTGTACTACATGCTACACAGTACGCGCAACAATGGACTTACTGAGAAGCGAGTTAGATGAGCATTTTATTTATCGTGCGCTTCAACGCCTTTAGATTATTTTTTGTGGGGCTATTCAAAAGCTCATGTCTATACAGACAAGTCCGCTTTAATTGGCGCATTGGAAGACAACATTGAAGCATATAAAGGGTGATTTTTTTGAGGTTAGGATTTTCATGCATTAGTATTTGACAGATCACGCGGGATTTCAGACATGGTGTCAAAGAGAAAGATGCTCAGTATGCTTTGACATTTTATCATGAATAGACTTACTAACGAGCAACGCTTGCAAATCATTGAATTTTATTACCAAAATCAGTGTTCGGTTCGAAATGTGTTTCGCGCTTTACGTCCGATTTATGGTCTACATAATCGACCAAGTGAGCAAACAATTAATGCGATTGTGACCAAGTTTCGCACTCAGTTTACTTTATTGGACATTAAACCAACCACACGAATGCGTACAGTGCGTACAGAAGAGAATATTGCGTCTGTTTCTGAGAGTGTTGCTGAAGACCGTGAAATGTCGATTCGTCGCCGTTCGCAGCAATTGGGTTTGTGTTATTCGACCACATTGAAGATTTTACGCAAAGATCTTAGTGTAAAACCGTATAAAATACAGCTAGTGCAAGAACTGAAGCCGAACGATCTGCCACAACGTCGAATTTTCAGTGAATGGGCCCTAGAAAAGTTGGCAGAAAATCCGCTTTTTTCTCGACAAATTTTGTTCAGCGATGAGGCTCATTTCTGGTTGAATGGCTACGTAAATAAGCAAAATTGCCGCATTTGGAGTGAAGAGCAACCAGAAGCCGTTCAAGAACTGCCCATGCATCCCGAAAAATGAACTGTTTGGTGTGGTTTGTACGCTGGTGGAATCATTGGACCGTATTTTTTCAAAGATGCTGTTGGACGCAACGTTACGGTGAATGGCGATCGCTATCGTTCAATGCTAACAAACTTTTTGTTGCCAAAAATGGAAGAACTGAACTTGGTTGACATGTGGTTTCAACAAGATGGCGCTACATGCCACACAGCTCGCGATTCTATGGCCATTTTGAGGGAAAACTTCGGAGAACAATTCATCTCAAGGAATGGACCGGTAAGTTGGTCACCAAGATCATGCGATTTGACGCCTTTAGACTATTTTTTGTGGGGCTACGTCAAGTCTAAAGTCTACACAAATAAGCCAGCAACTATTCCAGCTTTGGAAGACAACATTTCCGAAGAAATTCGGGCTATTCCGGCCGAAATGCTCGAAAAAGTTACCCAAAATTGGACTTTCCGAATGGACGACCTAAGACGCAGCCGCGGTCAACATTTAAATGAAATTATCTTCAAAAAGTAAATGTCATGGACCAATCTAACGTTTCAAATAAAGAATCGATGAGATTTTGCAAATTTTATGCGTTTTTTTTTTTTAAAGTTCTCAAGCTCTTAAAAAATCACCGTTTATATGTATTTGTGAGATACCAGACGAAATTTAGGAAAAAGTATGTCAAAATGGGACTAAGCGGATGGACCATTGAGGCGCGGTCAAGGTCAACGTTAAAATAATCGATTCGAATAGAGATTTTATTCATTTTTTTTTGAATATATGTGTTTTTTTTTGTTGAAAAACTTTCCTATAGCTTTAAAAAAATCACCCTTTACATACACATCTACAAATGTGTTATTTTTGTGAAGTAATCGAAAATTAGAACATTACACAATTATCCATGTGAAATGATGAAAACCTCAGTTATCCATTGGTCTAACATACCTACAATCTACATACATGTATACATGATTTGTGGTGGGCTTTTTATTTTTAAAAGGGTTGTCAGATGTTTCAAAAGCATTTCAAGCTCTATGACTTTGAATACTAATTGGGCAGCATTAAACTGCTATAGTTATTATGCGATTTAGTCCTTTTTGGCAAACCAAATTATGCACACAAGATAACGCTTTCTGTTTCTGCCTTTAGATATCTCTAATACCCATCGCATAATGATGGTCATTTCAATATTCTTTTGCTAATGACAGCCAATTAGCCACAAAACCCACAAAAGCCAATTCTATAATAAATCTATTATAATAGCCATGTTCACATTTGAACCACACACATACGCACCAAAATACACACAAGCTTATATATCATACTATTCATCGGTCAACTTAATAATCTTAAATTAAGGCTTAACATTAAAAGGTACTTGTGTTCAGACATCCAAAAAACACATTAATACTCTGCCACTAATTTTTCTATAGTAGATGGAAAAGCCTGGCTATCAAAAACATATGAAATTAGCTGACGTTTGAAAGGCCAGTCGATTAGAAAATCGAGTTGAGAATTAAACCAATAACACATCATTTTATATACTAGACTCGTACCTAAACAACAAATGGCCTACACACAGAATTTATTATTAAGCGTCTTTTTAGGAAGGACGAACACGAACACGCAATACAAACCATAAGCCAGGGAGGCCGGCAGCGGCGGTAGTAACGGCGACAAGGATAACAGCTCGATACAACATTCATAAAAGAATTTTCCTTCAAGCTCGACACAGCTTTATAACATATATTCTTACTTGAACTTTTAACCTTTTAGTGATTTAAGTTTAATTTTATTTATACAAATTCCGATATACACCCTGAGTCGCCAGATTGATACTCGCTTTAATTTGACGATTTTTCTGTCAGTTTCTTTTTTTTCTTATTTTATTTTTATATTGTTTCAAGGCTTTAAGGAAGATTAAAGCATTTTCTTTGTATGTTTAAGGCTTATTTAAGTGACACATAGAGTAAATGGAATTTAATATGGAAGCAACAGAAGGAAGAAAAAGAAAAGCCGGAACATGAATAATTTATGCTTGTCACGAATTTCTTCTATAAGATTCAATTAAATTCGCCTTAGGTAAAGTCATAACGTGCGTTTCCCATCAAATGTCCCCATCAGCATCAGCATCGGCATTGACTTCGGCATCAGAGCCTCGCAAAACTGTAAATCCATATATATATATAGTATAAAATCGTAACAGGTCGTTTGATTTGATTTAATTCCATCAGGTGAGGACAGAGATAGGGATTGGGATAAGGATATAGATCGGATAGGGATATAGGGACGTATACCTTCATATGTATATATGTAAGAAATTGATCAACTCCCACATCAGAGCCTGTAGGTACAGTGATGTTAGCAAGGTACATTGGTGCTTTTACCTAAAGGCCTGCCAGAGCCTTTGCCATCCATATAAATTTGCTTGCTATAAAAGCCCACAAGTCAAACACGTGGCTTATTTGTTTGTTTTTCTTTTCAATATTCAAAGGGTACATGGATTGGATACAGTTATCTATAGTAGAATAAGCTCCCTCGAGGCATTTTGTATGGGTTGTAGTGGTGAAGTCGGGTGTGGCTTGGCAGGTACATCAGGTGAGTTTGTCTTGGGTTGGTAAAAGGCTTTTGGATAGTTGTAGATATTTACATGTGAAAGTACATTGATAGCAGGTGTAAATTTGTCAGTCAAGCACAAATCCCTTCATGTTTCAATGTAATGGGAGGAGTATACTTTACCTTATAAACAACATATCGAGGCAGACGACGACGACGACAAGGAACACGACCGACGACGATAAGGACGCTGAGGACTTGGAAGACGAGCGACGCCCTTCCCTAAAGGCAAACACGAATAGGTATATGGTTGACATGTTGCTGCAATTGATTTATGCCAAAGGCTTTGGAGTAAGGATATGGCTACTTTTATTTTTTTAAGTTTTGAGTAAGCTCGAAGCTATGTTTGGTAAAAGAGTTTTTTTTTGTAACCAGTGTTTAATATGAAAATGTGTATCACATAAAATATATTTAGGGCCAATAAAAAGCTACTTTTATTTTCTATAGATCCATTTTGTGATTAAATAAATGACATTTCGTGAAGATAAATTTAAATTAAAATTGTTATATGTTATTTGTATTGATCCATAGAGAAGAGCTTTGCAAGATTTGTTTAAAATAGGAAAATACTTGAACATAAAGATTAAGGTTTCAATATAAAATTTTAAACTTTGTTCCACTAAAATCGATTGCATTCTAAGCGAATACTGAGAAGAAGTCACTTTCTAGAAATATTTAAGTAATTACAAAATGAATAAAGATTAAGTGCTTGCACTTAATTTTATTTAATTAATT
Organism: Eupeodes corollae; assembly: GCF_945859685.1. Classification (NCBI taxonomy): domain Eukaryota; kingdom Metazoa; phylum Arthropoda; class Insecta; order Diptera; family Syrphidae; genus Eupeodes; species Eupeodes corollae. The sequence goes on from NC_079148.1 coordinate 45,783,132, forward strand.
AAAGTAGTACCAGTGGCGGAATGATTAGTGCACAGGACTGTCATGCCTGAGATCTTAGATTGAATCCTTGAAAGTGATGCTTAAAGTTTATTTAACGAGTACTGACAAATTGGAAAATGCTCCAAGAGTGATTCTTGTCATAAAAAGTTTTTTCTCAAATTAGCCTTTCGGATTCCTCATACAAACTGTAGGTCCCTGACACAGGAATGGTTGAAAATTGTTAGTCACTAGGCTCTGGCCGTTGTGTAACTTATTTTTTTTAATTAATTTATTTATGAACTAAATTTAAAATAAAAATGACGCAAATTTTGTGCAAGATCACAAATGTATTAACTGCAGAAGTTTTGTTCAAACTCAGGCATGTTGCAAGTAAACTAAACTTGAGTTGATTTTGTGTCGCTTTCCAGTTGTCAGTTTACAACTTTTTGTAAAATTACAAAAAAAAATCATTTTTATTATTTATTTGGTAGGTCTCCCTTCTCCTACTTTCACGCTGAATTAAATTAAATAAAGGAATTAAGACTATGCAAATGTAATTTTTTTTTATTTTATCAAAATCTTAAAATTATCTTAAAGCTGCAAATTAAAAAAAAAATAGCGTACTTTTCACAGTTAATCCATTATCTTATAACTACTGCCTTTCACCCTAAGACTAGTTTTAATACTAAATAACGAAAATTTAATCTAAAACTAATACCAAACGCCCTAGACAACTTTAAATGACATTCTCAATTTAAAGACACCAAAACTGGTTCTCCTGCCTAACCCAATCTTTTTGGTCTCTATCGAAACAGTCGTACTGAACCGAAGGCGCTTGGCTCCAGTGCGAGGACGTCTCGATTGTAAAGGAGTCGCCTATCTACAGTTTTACGGCTGACGTGGTAGATTAGCGGAACCGCCTCCCTATCTCAATTGTCTAAATATGGAAAACTTAAACTTAAACGTGCACTTTCGTAGCACTCATTGTTGTGGTAGTAAGCCCCAATAATTAAGCTCTTAGTCGACGACTTCACTCTCACAATGTGACCCCTACCAAGCTTCATCAATTTTATTCTTTTTATGTTGGCTCTGTTGTATAGAATCTGGTTGAAATAGTAATGTTTGTACTCCGACTCTGGTGTTCTGTGTAGTGCAGGGCAACGTCGCGTCGTCGCAGACAATGTCTCTCAAACACCCGAATCTTTACCATTTGAGATAGGGCAGAGTTTAACCATACTGGGCAATCATCGGCCACCTTCACCCTGCTGTCAAGACGGCTGATAAAAATAATCCATTTTGTCAGGGCAAAGTTTCCCCTAGCTTTGGCCAGAGCAGCACTCATATTTCTGCCGAAATACAAGTATTGATCCAACCAGATGCCAAAGTACTTAACTACACTTTCATTCGCCAGTGGCTGTCGATTTGGTCCAACGATCACTAGATTTTTCCAGTTCTTTCTCATATCCTTTGAGGCTCCATACAGCGGAGTTCCGAACAGAATTGTTTCGCATTTCTAAAAGTTGATTTTCAACGTCCAGTCATCGCAATATTGCTGAGTCTTATCGAAGTGACCCTGCAAAAGTTTTTTGATAACCTCAATTTTTGGTGCCGTTCTGTACGCAATTGGGTCTTCGGCGTACGATATTGCCAGAGTCAGACATGCTATCAGATCACTGGTGTAAATGCTGAATAAGATCGGCGGGTTAACCGTTCCCTGTTGAAGATCATTTTTAATATCAAAGATTTTTGATAGATGTTACATTGCCAATTTTGACAATAAACCGTCTTCCATTTAGCGTGTTATAAATCATATACAGCACTGGTTTACTTATACCAAAAGTCTGTTTAACTTTAGATACAGACCCTGTAACCATATGGTGTCGAAAACCTTCTCCAAGTCAATTCGACAAGCACCCGTACATTGCCTTTAAGATTTATTCCACTGGATATCAGAAACAAGCTTAGATGCAGCATGAAAAGTGTCATGTCCCGCCTCAAAGCGGAACTGATTATCCGAAATTATTTTGTTGTTCTCAGCGCACTTGGACAGAGCTCTATTTATAACCTTCTCGAATACCTTACTGATACTGGGGAGAACACATATCGATCGGAGATTAGCCGAACTGGAGTTGTCCTTTCCCTTTTTCGGGAGAGGATGTACCACAACTGTTTTCCAACGGACCGCATAATATGTATCATTCAGAACGTTGTGAAACAGAGTGGTATAAATGTCCACAGCTTCTGAGGTAAATGTCATAGTACTATGTTGGGTATACCATCGACACCCGCTGATTTCTTTTTCTTTAATGAATCGAAGATATGCTGGAGCTCTATCTTCGTGACTAAAAGGGTGTTAGTCCCGTTTTGCTCGGCAATAATGGGAATTGCCAAGTTTTCGTCGAATCGCCACTGCGTTATGCCGTTACGCAGGTAGAAGTGGTGCTGTAGGATTCTATTCTCCAGGTAGTGATTGGAGCGAATACTAGGATTTACCTTGTGCACTTGCTGGAAAGCAGCCCCCACGACCTCTGCTTATTCCTGCGAATCTTCAAAAGCAAAGAAGTCATCGTCCCAGACGGCGGCCGCGTCTCCTGGATCTATTTCTCCAGTCAGAAGTATGTTTATATTCTCTATCGTCCTCTGAAGCTTAAGACAAGGAAGGTGGTTCTGATAGTTTCTCCTAAAGATCTTGTTAACTTGAGGGAACATACTTGGGTCACTAGAATTAACTGCCCGAATTTTCTTGTCCCAGTACAAACTAATGTTAAATCGATAGTTTTCATTGATCAATTTGTTTACGTTTTTTATCGACGACTTTAATGTCCTAATCTTCAGATTTATTGGGTCAATAAACCTCCGGTACAAGCGTGTAAAACTTGTGAGAAGTCTACTTTTGTGTCTGTGCAATGCATCTGTAGTCGTGTTACGGTACAAGTTGGTAGTGTCACGTTCCTTGTATATCGGTATAATTATTTCCATGTTTCGTTGGATTGTCTCGTCCATTTGTTGTAAATATCAGTCAATCGCGGTATTTGTCAAGTTCCTGTCGATAGGTGGAGATATGTTTCTAGACCGGTTTTAGAATAGGTTTTTATACCATGAATCACGCGTCCTTGTCTAAGTAGATTTTTTTCAGTGGAATCTACGAAATTTTAACTAATTGGGTTACCTACAAATTTGTAGCTCACATAGTTTTTGAAAAAAAATCTTAAAAAAACGACAAAAGTTAGTTATGGTTGGCGTCCAAATTTCAAGCTTCTTAAGCCTTCCTTTTAGAACCTACAAAAGTTACTTTGTTATTAAAATATACAAAAATAATTTCGGTAACGCATAAAAACCAATTTTGTGGTTGCTTCATTGAGATATAGACTAAGCGAGTGGAAATAATTTTAAAAACGAGCTTTTAAAATGTTTAACTCTGAAAAGCAAAATTAACTGTGCAAACCCTAAATTCTTAGCTCCAACGGTTATTGGAATATTTAATATTCTCAAAAGTGGGCTTTCATAATTCAAGAAATCAAAAATGACAAAATAAGTCATAAGTCAGCAACGGCCAATATTTCCAATTTTAAAACAAATTTTCATTTCAAATTTTGTTGGTAAAAGTGTGAATTGAAAAGTGAGCTTAAAGAGCGAAAAGTCCTCGTAGCTATTGCTGTATTTAGAAACAATTGAAAATGTTATTACTTTTAGATTTGAATGAGGTTATAAAATAAAAGAACTTTCATAAAATTTGATTTATTCATGTAATACATTCAAAAACAGTGAGATTTTTACAATTCAGATGGTGGTAACCCTTAAAAATTTAACTTTGCAAAACCAAACGACGATATGGGCATTTCGAAATATCATGCCCATAGAAAAAAAAACTATTTTTATTCTCCTTTATAAAGTCATAAGAATTAATTTGTCTTTATCTAAACCCCTCCTATTATGTAAAATTTTACAAAATAGCTATAAGACTTGGTTAAAAGCTATTTGACCTTTAAAGTTTCTGAAAAAAAAAAAATCAGTACCCGTGTATGATTAAAATGGTTCAAAATATATAATATATCAATTTACATAAATATTTTATACTGAAAACGATATGTTTGTATATATTGAATAGTTATTTGACAGGGATGAATTCGGTTAACTTTCATTTCGATTTTTTTTATAAAGCACTTCGTTGTAGTGAGGATTTCACAAAATTTTTCAAGACCAATTAAGTTAAAAAAATGATAACCAAAAAATGTAAAATTTAAGTCGGAACCAAGCATCCCATAAATACATCGAAAGCTTGACCGAATTAACATATTTTTTATAAATCACGAAAGCAAAAATATTTTTTAACATACAAACTTTAAAAAAAAGAACAAAAAATACGTAGTTCTGAATTATTTAACATTAAGAAAATACACTTTTTTTTAAATAGTAAAAATAAAAGAAAAGCTTAAATCACAGTTTAAAAAAAGAGGAAAAGAAAGCCGACTCGAATATCTTAAGAAAGCTATGATAATATTTTATAAACAATTGCGGAAGAAATTCATAATAAAGTTTTTAGGCATTTACAATTTTTTTTTCTTAAAAATAAAAGATATCCAAATTTCTTTTATGTCTCGAATATCGCGAAAGAAAACAGCTTAAACTTTAGTTATGGAATGAAACCAAGACGAAAATATCACATACAAGTTCTTAGAAGTGCTGTTTTGAAGTCATCAGTGTATAAGCCACGTCGGTCGTAGTCTAATTTTATGTCCAGAATTCAACTCCCTTAAAAAGTTGTTATAGTCGGAACAAAAATTAATATTCTAAGTAGAAAAAAACTGTGTTGCTTATAATTTAAAGTTTATATTATATTTATAAAATACGCCCCTGGTAAATAACAGTTTATAACTTGTTAATAAACAAGAAATTCCTTATTCAAAATCGATTCAACCCCTAGACTTCGACCGCCTACAACACTAAAAAATTAATGGAAGGGGAAAATTGTTAAAAAGGAATTTATTTCAATTTCTGTCAAGTACAGGTACAGATAGATATAAAATACCTATAGACACATTCTTTAAAGAGGGTTCGACTTTTGAGAGATAGTAAATTTTAGCTTTAGATACTCGTACATATATTTTTTCTTTTTCATTTTCTCTTGGTTACCTTGAAAGTTTCGTTATATTAATATAAATTCCAACTGAATTCAATCTGATACCGCCTAAACCATCTGAAAAGTATTTTTGTTTTTTAAATTCTTTTTTTTTGTTGGAAATAAAAAATATATAAAAACTTTTAGTATACGATATATTTTGCCATTGGCTAAAATATATTTTTTGAAAAACCCTTCTCTATGTAGAGATTATAACCATATCGATGAAGAACTCTTCTTTATTTTTGTACATGTTTTTATATGAGTGTTTGTGTAAACCAGAGTATGTGTAGGGTTTATCTGCTAACCGAACCGATTTTGGATTAAGGAAAACTTTTTCGAGATGAGTCTCAGAGTTTTGTGCTCATGGCCCATTATATAGGACCAACAAATTAATCGACTGTCTCCATTACTGGTTTGACTTGACTTCTTAGAAGCGATCCATCGTTTTGTCAAAGACTACTAACTATAATGTCTCTGGCTGTAATGAGTCCATCCGGTTATCTAAAGCTTCATTTATGGTCGCGCAAATCCGACCCAAATTGAGCGTAACTTCTATTCCTGATTGTACTGTATGTACGAGATACCCAAAACAACCAACACAACTTCACTAACGGCTAAACGGCACCAGTATTAAAAGGACAATGACAATTTAATCATTAATTCGATTTGTCACTATACTCGTTTATTTGAACAACTTACTTAGGATCTTGATACGGGCGGATGGATATTTTGTATATCTTTGTCGGTACTTTTGCCAATGCCTGGCTTGTTGTCTGCGTCATCTTCGTCCTTGGACCGAAATACCATTGACGGCCTTAACAAGATGGTGTATTTATGCTTTTTTCGAGCTGAGATTTTCACATTTTTATTAGCAGCCAATTCAATAGGAAAGGTTAATAAATATGTGCCAAATGTATAAATCAACGAAAATGGTATACTCTATATCCTGTAACGGTTAGAAACGTTGGGCGCAGAGTGTAGGTATGACATTAGTCAATATGTCACCCTTAATATACAATCGAAAGTTGAACGAAATGGATCTCCATTTATCATTATTTATAGTTTCGATATGGCACGAAAAATAAATACTCGTATATTGAACTATTGAACTTGTTGATAAGCCATCAGCCCATTAGGACCACCGAAAATCGGAGGTCTTTTTATAGAAGTATGTTATAGAAAAGTCCAATTTAGTAAATTCGTATCCTTTTCTAAGTGAATATTTGCTTATTTGCATTGAAATTTAATCCTTTGCTGCAATGCATTTCGATTGAAATAGTCCTCGAGTAGATGCATTGATTCGATTGAATTCGATTGGGATGAGGTGGGATCGAATAGGATAAAGTGCTTACTGCTTCTATATTCCAATAGATAGATATTATATTCGTTTTTGTCGTTGAAGATGTATCTTCAAAAACATCACATCACACAAGAATCTTTACACAAAAGTTTCATATGCACCAGAATAGATATGGATATGGAATAACAATGGGTTTTTGATCTGGGATTGTACAACGAATTGATACTATGAGACATGTAAGGAATACCGACCTACATATGTGCATACATTGTTGTCTATACAAGGATTTAAGGTCAATGAAAACGTTTTTGAAGACATTGATTTTTCGTTCTAGCTGACTTTGTTCGAGATTTGATTATTATTTGTTTTGAGAGCTGCCAGATGCTTTGTTGATGTGGATGGTTTGAGATACGAGACGTTACAAAAGTTTAATTTAAAATCAAAGTTACAGTGAATGGAATTACAATAAGGACGCATGTTATGGAAGCATTTCACAAAATAAGGAATTGATCTGAAGATTTAAATCAAATATGACATTCAATTCATGTATGTACTTTTTTATATATTTTATAAGGAACAATTTGGTTTGAAAATATGTTTGTTCCCTTTGTTGAGAGTTGTAATTATTGTTTTTCTAATTTTTGTACATCAATTTTTGACTTAATTTGAAAAATTTTCAATTTCATTAACTTCACAATAAAGAAAACAAAATATTTTCCAAGCTTTGATTTTTTATATCTTGATTTTAAACAACAATTTTTGTTTTTATTACAATTGCCAAGAAATTGAAACAAGGACTTAAAAAAAAAACATTTGTGTTCTTATTTTCGGATGGTTTTACATGTATTTTTCGTTTTTGAAACTTTTTTTTCGAACTTTGTCATTATTTTTAAAAAGTTCTTTCTACCTTAAATTTTACACTTGAAGGGATTTGAAGTTGATTTAGAGTAGCTTTTTAGGCTATATAGGTTTTGAACTAACTTTTCTTTACAGTCTTCACATATAAATTTAGAGACCTTAGGGACACATGTATCCAATAAAAATTGCCCCAAACGTATTGCACGATGTTAGTTCGTCACAACTCAAAACAACCCAAGTGGCTTTCATTCGTTTTTGTCATAGTAGCAGGGCAGATATGATGGGGGTATTATAGACTTTGATTGTCCGAGAGAGGGTTTTACTTCTCAATTGCTTTCATATCCCAAAGAAACAGCGGTTAGCAAGAGTAATTATTCTTTGATGATGTTTTCAGTGTTCACAGAGAACCTCCGGTAGACAAAGTCCTTAACTACCTCAAAGTTACCCTGTGACGTTTTGGCCAAGGTCAATTATAAAAACCCTAAACTAAACTGGAAACTAAATATTGAAGTAGGGGTTAAGAAGGCCTGTGTTGCCTTCTACGCCAGCAGCAAAACTTTCGGCAAAAAATGGGGACTTCAGTCGAAGATGATTTTATGGACGTACCTACACAGCCGTAGTACGTTCAATCTTAACATATGGGTTGATTGTGTGGTGGACTGCTCTTAGCAAAGCCTGTAATATTGATAAGCTAAAGAAGGTTCAGAGAATAGCTTGCGTGGGCACCACAGGAGCCATATGTACTTGCCCAACGGACGCCTTAAACGTCATTTTGGATCTTCTACCAATCGACCTTTTTATTAAATACATAGTTTCCTGCAGCGCTATTAGGCTGAAGGAATCAAACAGCTGGTTGTCAAAACCTTATGGTCACAGCAACACAACGAAATTGATTCCCTCAGATGTTATCTCGGTAGACACTCACTACTTCACTCCTACTTTGAACCTTAGTAAGGGTTTTAAGGTTATTTTCCCATCGAGAGAAGATTGGGAGGATGACATCGTGTCGATAGGTTTCGACACAACCATCTTTACTGACGGCTCAAAGATGGAGTGCGGAGTTGGTTCTGGGATCTTTTCTGAGTCCCTAAATGTAGGCAAATCCTTTAGGCTTCCTGACTTTGCTAGCGTTTTTCAGGCTGAACTGCTTGCAATAAGGAAGGCATGTAAGATACTTAAACAAAGCTCAAACCAAAACCAAAGCCATTAACTCGGCCACATCCTCATCTAAATTGGTCCAGCAATGTCGCGATGAGCTTGCGAGCCTGAATATTAACCTCGGTGTCACCCTGATCTGGGTTCCGGGTCATAGTGGTATCGTGGGAAATGAACGGGCTGACGATCTAGCCAGGCAAGTATCGGCCCTTCATAGCTCACTTGTAGAAATGGTTAACATTCGTCTTGGTGCTATGAAGGGTAAAACTTTTCTATCTACCAAACTGAATCAAACCGAAGGTGGAGCAATTTACCCAACTGCATTATATCTAGGAAGATATGGCCCACCTATAATAAAACCCGTACAAACGATCTTCTATGCAGGCCAAGGCAAGACATAGCCATGATTATTGCGGTTTGTACCGGACATTGGCCTATGGGAGTTCATGCGGAGAAGTTGGGTATCTCCTACAACATCTTTTGTCGTATAGTTGTAGTGACCAAAGAGAAACTGAAACGATAATCCATTTCCTCTGCAAATGTCCTGCTTTGGCAAACACTATAGAAGGAAATACTTTGGAAAAGCATTCTTTCACGAACTTGATGAGCTATCTGAGACACCCTGCTACAAAATGGCTCTAAAATAATCGCAATGAAGCTCCTCTATAAATCTTTCCATTTCTATTACAGGTCAAACGAGTTTTTGGTATCAAAACGGCGCACTACAGCGCTAATTGGTTTTCAGGCTAGGTTGCCTTGAGATCGCCATTTCTACCTACCAAAAGGTCAATTCTCGATGATAGCATGTAACTTGTTTTGCTTTTAACCCATTTTTTCTCCCAGCTTGACAAAAATGATGTTAAAGAAATCTCATAACAGCGCATAACCTGTTCTAAGGCCATTTTTTGACATCAAAAGAGTTGTGGTTAAGTAGTTTTCAACTTGTATAGAGCAGCGCGAATTCTACAATGTCATATGCATGTATGGCCTTGAATTCGATGAAAGGGTTGTGGGTGTAGTTGGGATTTTCTAGGACCTGCAGTAGTGTGAATATTTGATCGTCTGTGGACTTTCTCGATCGATGACGATGGGCTTTAGAAGTTCACATATTACTGCAGAGAACGTTTTGTAGGTTTAAGGTTTAATGTTTTCCTTTCAGCTCTTGAATTATTTTTATATCTCTGACGTACACTTTGCCTTCAATATATTCCCAAAGGAACAGTTCCAGTCCTTTCAAATTAAACTTTTTTGGCAACCAATTTATATCATTATGACGCAGAATAAAAAAATCATTAAATTTCTCGAGCAAAAGTGACATTGTTTCGTTGTTTATGTGTGGCAAGTGGAACAGTTCGTTAAAACCACGCGTATCATACAACTCCATTTCCTCAATTCCTGTCCACAAAAAGTCCGTAAACATTTCACAATACAAAACACCGTCCACGCTAAATGCTTGGTTCAAAATTACGCTGTGTACATCTTGAACTCTTCAAAAAGTGAAACAATAAAATTACAAATAAATTTAGGCAAAGAAACTTGACTTTAAGGATTGACTCAAAATTGGCATTGTGTGTTATGGTTTGAAAACCTTCAAATAATGCAGAAATAGTAAATTTCATACTTAAATTATCCCGAATAGGGTTAAGGAAACGAGGAAACGATGCAGTCAACTGTTTTATGCATCAATCCTTAAATAAAAGTGCGTATACGCCATGGAGTACATATTTATAATATGTCGTATTTAAGCAATGAGCATGAAAGCATGAAATATTTCGTAGCATTTACGAAAGTCTTTAAATTCAGAAATTTCAGTAAACAACGTTATTTTACATCAATTTACAAATAGATTGATGATAATTTCGTTTAATCAATTAATTTTCTTCGTAAAATACATTCGTTACATTACGACATTTTTCATTCAAACATGAATATTTTATTCATGAATTTTTTCATAAATACGCGAAAAAACATTCATTAGCTAATGAAATTCGTTGTTATTGCTTGCATTTTTTCATAAATCGAAGAAAAAATATTCGTTAATTAATGAAATTTTTCATTAATTCATGAATTATTTTCATAAATCAACGAAAGAACATTCGTTAATTAGTGAAATATTCTGTTAATTTATAAATTATTTTCATAAATAAACGAAAAATCATTCTTAAGCTAATGAAATTTTTCATTAATTCATGAATCATTTTCATAAATGAACGAAAGAACATTCGCTAGCTAATGAAATTTTTCGTTAATGCATGAATTTTTGTCATAAATCAACGAAATGATATTCGTAAGCTTATGAGATTTTTCGTTAAATCATGAATTTTGTATTAACAAATTAACGTTAAATTAGTCATTAGTTAACGAAAATTTTCTTTCAATCATTAGTTTTTTAAAAGATCAAAGTGGCCTTAAACCATCCACAAAGTAGAAACACAAGTACAAAATATGAGAAGAATATAAGACTCGGCTTATTTTCATCATCAATTAATCATCAATTTATGTAAAATTTAAATTTCGCATTCATAAAGCAATAATTTGTTTTCATAACTTGATGAATATTTTCGTTATTTTTATTTCATAAAAAAAAAACAAGGTAGTAAATGAAAAATTTCTTCAAGCTACGAAATTTCTTCATAATATAATGAAGTTGTTTAATCAATTAATGAAAAATGTGAATTAACCAACAAATTATTTTCATTATCTTATGTAATTTTACTTAAATTTATGTAAGATTTCAATCAATAGATGAATAATTTTCATAACTTGATGAAGTTTCATTAAAGAATGAAAAATATCATGAAGTGTGTAGAATCTTAATCACTTTATGGTAAGTTTTCGTAAAATCAATTTATTTACATGATTTGAAGAAAGTTTTCGTAGATTTCACAATGGAAATTTTTCATAGAATGATGAAAACGTTAATACAATTTCTAAAACTATCTTTTAGATAGGGACATTTTTTGATGAAGCGTTTTCGTTAGATGATGAAATTTTCATATTACGAAATTATGAAATTTTTCGTTTTACCAATTGAAACTTTCGTTAAACCAACGAAAATGCATTTAACGTTCGAAATTTCATATTTCTACGAAAAATATTATTTTCAGTGTACGACGGACAGTTTTACCGTAAAATGAAAAACATGCGCACTTTCGTTTTTATTCAAACGCATTGCAAAGGATTTAAAAATACAAAAACAGTTTTAGTGGTTTTCTGATGAATTTAATAATTGTCTCTCCTGATTTTAAACATAATTAATTTCAAAAAAAACCGAACTGATTGCAAAAACTTAATTTCCATGTTATGGGATAAATTAATGAGAAAATTATAAATGTAAAGTTGCGGTTAGAAACACTTTTAATTTTCTTCCATTTATTGGTACCTTGTTCCATCATTACAAAAAAAAATTAATTAAAAATGTTTTAGCAGTTCTTGAATTAAGTTAACTTTTTCATAGTGATTCTGATAGAGGCGCCGGTTTTTCAAAGCTAAATATTCAATTTCCCGTCTTTAAATTTGCTAATATTCTAAACTAAGAAAGAATAAGGAATGTTGTTGGTGGCAGTTCGATTAATTAAAGTATCGAGTTCGATTTTTTTGCGATTCTCATATCAGCCACAACGAACCCTTACTCCAAACAGTTTTCTCTTATTATATCCTTACAATTTTGAACTCGTAAAATCCTCCCCTTATTTCTAATATCTCTTATTCCTCCATAATAAGAAGAAACACACCTGCGTTATTGTTAAAAGATAAAGAAAGAAAAAATAAATTACATAACAAATAAATAAAGAAAATTAAAATTTATAGCGATTCAAAAAGAAAAATAAGATTTTCCACCATTGTTAGGCCTTTTTAATAGGAATTTTGTTTGTACCTATGCCTCTTCAACATCAATAGAATTTATTTAATATTGGAATTAGAACTTTGGTATCTTTATTCTATTTCGAAAGACAGTGACATAGTGAAACCTGGTAACTGTCCACTTTACTTCTTCTTTTCATGTTTTTATTGTATTTTTAAGTGAGTCAAATTTATTCCGAACCGATGATAACGCAGATCTAGATTTTCACACAATCGAATCGGTCTTGCAAATTGCGGTTCCGATTCCGATTCCAATTCATTCAAATTCAATGATATATTATTGCTTTTGAAGGAGAGAAGTTGAATTCGATAGGTTACAACCTTATCTTCGTTTTATTTCAGCATAAAAAAAAAACCTGAAGCTGAGAATTTTAGCAACGAAGAAGCTCTCAACAATCCAAAAGTTAACGGCTATAGGTATAGATATTAGTTTTGCCATGATGTCTAAAATAGAAAGCCCTCGTGGCAACTTGAATATATTTTCGATTCTTCCGTTTGGTCTTCTTTTTTTGGTCTACATCAGGACTCCATCTTTAGGGAATATCTTACCTTCATTTTTTGTTTTCGTTTACGAGTGGGAATGGAAGTGTTTTAATTTAAGATGTTACAACGATTCCTTGGAAAATAATGCCCATGGGTTCAATCAGTTGAGTATATGTATATAAATACGTTTGTATTTATTTTTTGTATAACCTAGATAGGTACATGTCTACATTTCAACATTTTTATATTTTATTATTTTAAGTGTATATTTCTTGTAGAGAGAAAACGGTTTAATTAAATAAATTTCACAGCTTAGTGGTTCTTGGGCTATAGCTTTATTCTAAATACATTTTATGGGATTATTAAAATCCTTAACAAAAAATGATATCCGCTATGTAAGTGTGTATAAGTTGTACGTTTTGGCGATGTTCTTTTGGCTCTCTTTGACTGTAAAGGCAGCCTTCCCAAAAATAGCTACAAATAAGTGTAATAAATGGCCGAATATTTTATATAGAAACATGACACTAAGCTGTATCATAAATTATTTTATAACATAGATCTTAGACACGCTATACTATTATCATTCATAGCCAGGCAATTGGTCATGAAATGTCCACTCTATATATGTATGTATGAATGGGCCGTGTGTAATATATAGGCATGTATTTTTATGAGCTGAAATTTTTGTAGGTAGGTATTTATTTATATAAATTATATTATAATGTTAAGTGTTATTTTTTCTTTTAGGAAAGGTATAAATTATACAACAAAATTTTTATCAGGTATAAGAAAAGTAATAGTAACATGGTTCTTTTTATGTTTTTTTATAGTTTGTAATCAGATTACCAATAGAAGAAAAACATGAGATTTGACATGCTATTAAAAGAAAAATAGTAAACATAAAATTATTTTGTTGAATTCAAGGTCAAAGTAGTCATATAAAACAATATTGCGGAAGGTAAAGCTTGGAACGGAACTCTTTTTGATATTTATCAAATTGGCTATCAAATCCTAGAATGTTTGTACTCAACTCGGAACTCAGTGGACTTATGTACATATCATTCAGAAATATAAAAATTAGATTAAACTTAAATTGTACACCAAAGGAATTGAATTGTTACAAAATAAATTAAAAAAATGAGGTTGGTAAGCGACCCACACTGATAACTTCCCATCCCGTCTGCCGATTTGTCCTGCTTAAAAAAGGTGTCAGCTGAATTATTTAAAACAAAATTAAAAATTAACAACAATATTTTACTTATGATGAAATAGTTTGATCACAATATCTTTTTTTGGCAACGAGATTTTTAATCGAAAACCAATTTTAGAATTTTCAAAAAATATTTGACTCGAAAGTAAATTTTTACAAAATTTAAGTATTGTTTTTGTAGGTTTTTATTCTTTTTTGTAAACAAAAAGGTCTATTCAATTTTTCTTAAAATTTTACCGAATGTTGAAAACAATATTTCTTATAAAATAAAATTAGTTTGAAGCCATAATCTCTAACTTTTGAAAAGATATTTGAGTCGAAAATTACTGAAGCATCAATTTTTACCAAGTTTTAGCAGTGTTTTGTTTAGGTTCTTATTTTTTTTTTGAGAAAAGCTATGAATTAGATTTTTCTCAAAATTAAACTGAATTTTGAAAACAATATTTTTTATAGGATACAATTAGTTGAAAGCCATAATCTCTTACTTTTTGAAAGTCAATTTTTACCAATCTTTAGTAATGTTTTTTTGTTTAGGTTTTCAATTTTTTGTAAAAAAAACTTTGAATTAGATCTTCTAAAAATTTTAACCGGTGTCAAAAACGTCATGCTTCATTGCACAACATTATTTTATAGATATAAATAATTTTTTCAGTAAATAACCGTTAGTTGGATTTTTGCCAAAAATATGCTGGTTTAGTATGACGTCACAATATGGAATATAAAATTTAATTCAAGTGGCCAGCGTTATTGGTTCGTGATGTACATATTTTGGGTTAGGCAAATTGTTCATATTTGTAACTTCCCATAGGAAGTTATTGTAATGGTCCGATTTGTCAAATTGAAAATTTTGACATCTCTCGACGTTTCAAGGTCCCTAAAGATGTCTGTGCGTGCGTGTGTACGTACGTCTGTACGTCCGTACGTTCGCGACGTTTTTTCGTCGCCCATAGCTCAAGAACCAGATTTTAAATAAAATTTGTTATACAGATAATAAGGCAGAAATATGCAGAAAGATGCAGAAAGGGCTCTCAAGAAAATTGCGTGGGTGGTTTTTTAACCATGGCAGTTTGAAAAAAGGTGAAAATTTTGGTTAACCCTAAATATCTCATGAACCAATAACGCTAGAAACTTTTATATAGTATATTGTAACGTGGTATCAAAGAAGTATATTTTTGAAAAAAATCCATTCAACGGTTTTTTTATAAATCAAAAAAACTGAAAAAAAATTTGTCACCTCCAAAATTTTACGACTAAAAGATGATTTCATCTCCAAAACAATTTTGTGCAACGAAGAATAAAGTTTTTGACATTTGATAAAATTTTGAGAAAAATCGAATTGACAGTTTTTTTTACAAAAAATAAAAACCTAAACAAAAATGTATAAAAGTTGGTTAAAATTGATTTTCGACACAAATATCTTTTCAAAAATTTGAAATATTGTTTTCAACATTTGATAAAATTAAAAAATAAAGCGAATTGACAATTTTTTTTTACAAAAAATAAAACTCTAAAAAAAAAAACAATACTAAAACGTGGTAAAAATTTACTTTCGACTTAAATAGCTTTTCAAGAATTAAAAATATTGGCTTTAAACTTATTTTATTTTACAGAAAATATTGTTATCAATATTCAGTAATTTTTATATAAAAATCCAATAGTCCGTTTTTTCATAAAAAATAAAATCTAAAAAAAATAGTTATTTGGTAAATAACAAATACGAGTACATATAGACAAAATTTTAAGCAAGACAAATCGACAGACGGGATGGGAAGTTAACAGTGTGGGTCGCATCCCAGTCTCTTTTTTTTTGTAATTTGTATAGTAAAAATCCACCCACTCAATTATTTTGAGAGTCGTTTCTGTATCTTTCTTCATTATCATGCGTTTGAAAAAATTTACATGAAGTGAAATCTCTACTGGTTCTTCAGATATGCGAAAAAACTTCCCGAACGTACCTTGACACGCACGCCCGGACATCTCTTTAAAAATCTTTTATTTCGACTCCAGGGACCTTGACACTTCAAGAAGTATCAAAATTCGATAAACCGAAAAAATGAAACCGATTAAAATAACCTCCTATGCAAGGTTAAACAAATTTAGATTACTTTTGAAGCGATCTGGTTTCTAGAAAACTATTGTGCATCCTAAAAATCTATTCTATTTTTATAAATTTAATTTTAATATTCAACTATTTTTTTTATTTTACACCAAATTAGTGTTTTAGATCAATATTTTCATTTAACATTTAGATTACATTAGGTTAGGTTAGGTTAACGTGACTGCGGATTAAAAATGCACACACTTAGGCCAAGAGAAAGGCCCGTTGTGATACCACATGAATCTAGAGAATTACTTCTTACTAGTCGAACCATATTGAGCTTTTTATAAAGCGGAAAAGGTATTTGATATACTTTTTAGCTAGTTCACTGGGATTATCAAAAGAGTGGTCCCCCAGATAAAGTTTGGGTCTGAGTGAAAGAGCAGGGCAAGTGCATAGGAGATGAGAGATTGTTTCCTCTTCTTCTTCGTCCATACAGCTCCTACAGAAGTCATTTCAGGCTACGCCAAGTCGTATTGCGTGTCTGCCTGTAAGACAGTGTCCCGTAAGGACACCTATTAGGGAGCTTATATGAAGTCTGCTTTGAGATTACAGGTCTTTAGAGCGCTTTAGATCCAGTGAAGGCCATTTGAGTTTTGTGGCTGCGCATGTTGGTAAGTTGTGCCACCTAGAATTTGCTATCGCAAAAGCTGTTTCTTTTAGCATAAGTTTACATGTAGCTATCGGTATACATATGTATCTTCTCCCTTTCAGGTGAAATAGGTATGACGGCTCCATTTTTAGCGAGTTCATTGGCTCTACAATTACCTGTGATGTCTCTGTGGCCCGGCACGCAACAGAGGGGAATGTTAAATTGCTGCGCCATCTCCATAAGAGACGATCGACAATCGAGGGCCGTTAAAGATTTGGTTGAGATATCGTCAAGGGATTTGATATTTTTAAAAAGGTTTTGTGAGGTTCAATGTGGTTTTACTTCGGTATTTTTAAATTGTAGCAAATGTTAAAAAATATCAACTTACTTAATCTCTAAGACCATTGAAGCATTCAAAGTTTGTCAAAACTTTAAATAGATTCAAATGAAGGTGATGCTTCATTTTTTTGCAAAATCATCACACAAATTCTGTTGCTAAGAATTGTGTTGTGTTTTATCCTAGCCTTAACTCGTATTAGAATAACCTAACCTAATAGAAAATTTATACAAGGTGAGATTCAAGACCACATAATTCTTCAAGACAATATTGTTTGGTTTCTGTAGTAGAAGAAAAACATAATTTTGTTGTCCAATGTTATAAACTGTTGGAACGGGAAAGCGAAAACTGAGATTTTTAAACTAAAAGAGAATTTAATTTTACAGTCATTATCTAGGCATAACCACTGCTAGGCCACTTGCGGTAAGACATTGCAATTCTAAAAAAAATATATTGATGGTTCTTTCTTAGTTGAAGAGGGTGACTATTTCTTCCGGTAACTTCATGTTGCTGCCATGCAAATTTCTGCGTAATTCTTATAGAATTGTTAACTAGAAAGGCTGCAGACACATCCTCCCGATGTAGTGTTGTATTAAGCCTTATCAGTTCTCATTACCGGTGTTTTTGTGGCATTCTATAAAAAGTATAGTAGAAAATCCATCGGCAGTGGCCAGATTTTTGTATTTTAAAATTGGTACAACTGAAAGAAAACTTGTCAGAATAATAACAAATAAACACAAGTAGAAGAAAGTTTTGTGAAAATCAAAAGTTAAATTTAACTTCAGTAAAAGAAAGTAATTAAAACTGATTAAATGGACAATTTTCAAGAAGAAATGGTAAGAAAACATATGGATATTGAGATGCTATAAAAAAAAGTTGTAACCAAACAATTTGACATAAAATAAAAACTTCAAGAAACATCAAAACACCAATTTCATTTTAGATTTAATCATTTTTAAATCTTCTTGCTCGGTGGAACTACCAAACAAGATTTATTTACTCTAAGCTGAGATCTTTTCTATTGTTTTCTCTTGCAAAATAAGCTCAGTTAGTCCATTTTCATTAATAAAACTAAATAATATCAACAGAAAAAAATTGATTTTGTCTCCAATGGAAAACACATGTTTTCAAATGCACAACTACTCAACGAACACAGCCATCGAGATCCATTCGTGTAAATGTCAAAAACCCATCCGTAGTAAGATTCTACTTTAACTTTTATCGGTAGTATTCATACTGCGGATATTGATTTTTCTATTCATGTTAAATCCTACCATACTATTGATAGATTTTCCAAAAAAAAAAACACATTTCCGAAATAAGCTCTTGTTTATTCTCAGTTCGAAAGTAGTTCCGCTCACATAAATTGTGATTCATATGGTTGTACGTTCATCTGTGTACCGATTATGGACTCGACTCTAATCTAAATTTGAAATACGATTTCGGAGGTCATCATTGCACTATTTACCATTTCGATCCAATATTCAAAAGTACGTTCAGCAGTTGTAGGAATCCAATTCTTCTATCTAACTTCTAACGCCATATATTTTTTCTTCGCAATAGTTTTCAATGCTAACATTTCTGGGAGTCTCTTCTCTGACATAATATTAAAAACTTTTTTGGTTAATCAACATGAAAAAAAAACATGATGAAGAGTGGTGACAGTCCTGTCTGAATTGAGATCATGAAGTTTGGGTTAGTTTTTGGTAAACGGAAGCATCTATTGATGAAAAATCTATGAAGTTGTTTGAACCGTTTCAAACTTTTCCCATCTCTATACCTGTGTTGCATGCATTATAATCGATTCCGCCACTGCAACAAAGGCGTAATACTTAGCACGATGTGACATAGATCTAACCAGCTTTTCCTTAAGGCGTGTTTCCGTATTAAGATTAGTAGTTAAATCATTGATATTCTATAGACTTAAACAATTTCGATTGGTTCTCTGTCATAGTGTCATTTCGTTTTCCTTTTTGTTCAACTAGAATCATTCCGGAATATCATCAGCTTGGATTTTCTCAAATTCACCTTCAGATTCCATAACCGGCAGTTCACATCTAGTCGGTTAATCATCAACTGTAGTGTTTCAGGCGAGTAAGCAAACAGTATGACGGAATCTGCCAAAAGCAAGGCTTTGATGATTATTCTCGATATTTCCATTCCACCATGAAGTTAGTCAATTAGTTCCTCTATAAAGAAAACAAAGAGATTTCGACTTAGAGTGCATCCTTGTATGAGTCTTATCCATTCCATACAAGTGCCTTATTTTAATCAAAGATGCTTTCTAGCACTTGTCCAAATTTTGTCCATAATTACAAAGTTTGAAGAATGGTGACCTGCCGGCTGCTTTGAAATCGACAAAATATACAAAGAGCGTCTTTTTCTGTTCAATAGAGGATACCGCTAAAACTGGGGGGCTGGAAGATACTTTTGACATTATGATCCCTGTGTTTCTAGCATTCATAGAGATAATTCTGACTAATTTGGTGTAAGTGTCTGTAGAAATTGCATAAACTATGCTATTTTTCTTTAATTATAAATAATTCCTAAAACTACAAATTTTGTTCTAAGAGTTTTAAAGGCTGTACTCTTTTCGGATTGCTACTCTCATCTTTTGTTTTGTAACCCACATAATTATTCACCCTTAAAGTAAAACAAAAATAAAAAACCCAGCGAGGAATAAGATGGGCCCACAGGATCTTACGATTTATTGTTCTAATGAAATAGCAAGTCCAAAGCTTGTCTTTAATTTCTTCCCAATACATTTAATTTAAGTTTAAATTAGTCAAACGAAATAAAATTTAAGCAAAAAGTATTCAAATAATTGAAGTTTTGAAAAGTTTTTGTGTTTTTTTGCAATCTTAATTTACTTCCCCAAGAAATAAACTGCCCGTTTCTATATAATTAAATATTTTATCAAATTCCATCCAAGATGGAAACAACATTCTTCTAAGCTATTTCAGTCTTGATATTGCTTACTTATGATGTAAGAATAAAAGTTCCTGGAACAGTAGATAATATATGCATCGCTATTAACACCATTCTTCCGACTCTATAAGTTCAAATGTTAATTATTTTATTTTTGTTTTGTTTTGTTTATTTCTCCTGCTTTAGTTTTTGGTGTCCATTTCACGATCGATCGAATTAATGACTTTATTATTTCTTTGTCTTTTGGTCATAGATGCCTATACTTATACGTATACTAGACCTTTTCCGGATTTATTTTGTCAATTAATTATATCGTTTTCCTGTGCTAAGAATTCATTAAGGCTCAACAAACAGGACATTATTTGGAGAGTAAATAGATAGGTACAAGGGATGGAGTAGTATATATAAGACAAATTAATAGAGATTATACAAAAAATTGAACCCAACCTTTGTATCTTCAATAACGCAAATGTATAGTATTAAGGTTTAGAAATACATAGGTATAACAGGAAGGAAGGAAGTTTTTGAATTAAATTAAAGGGATGTCGCCTTTAAATCAGACCTTTTCTTCGAATTGATTATTTTGCATTAATTTGATAGTCTTGTTTTCCTTCCTCTCAAGTGCAAGAACAAAAAAAAAGGATTTTAAATCACAAAAGCAACAACAAAACAATCTGTGAAGTATATTTGGATTTTTTATTTATGTTAAACAAGAATTAGAATATGCAAAGATACTCGAAACCTCTTCAAGGAAAAAACTAATTAAGAAGGATAGATTTAAAAAAAAAATAGAATTCTGATTTACTGTATTTCCTGTACAATGATCTCAAATCATTTTATGTTAATAAACGAAAAACCGAGTGAACAAATATTTTCAATATAACTGAACAACTATTTACGAATGTGTACTGTTTTTGCTTTCAGTAAAGAAAGTTTAAGTTATACTTATGAATAATAAATAATGTCGAATTCGATGTTTTAGAGATGCAAATATGTACCAAAACGAAAAAAGATAGCCCTGAAATTCTGCCTATTTTTCTATCTAGTTGTATTGGCGATATTCTTGATAATCACTACTTAAAGATTTTTCGGTGATGAAATTTAGACTTTTTAACTCCAAAATTGTATTATAAAATTTCACAGCAAATGATACAAATTTGCTTTGAAAGGTAGTTTACCAAATAAGTTAAAACAGTTGACAATTATTTATAAGGCCTTATATTTCATGAAAACTTTTGTACATTATTTAATTTTAAGTATGTATAAAGGACAAGGTGTAAGTCCTTGATTAAAATTTGATTTGGATATTTCCAGATATTTTGAGCTCAGAGCTATTGTAAGGCAATAAAACGGAAATTAACAATTATAGACCTATTGCTAAACTTTCATGCATCCCAAAACTTTTTGGCCCCCTTCTTTTCGTCTTATCTGTTAACGATGTCTGCGTTAAATTAAATAACTCTGATAATCTAAAGTTTGGGAACGATAAGGACATTTTAAAGATTATCACAACTCCATCTGATTCATTTCTTTTGCAAATTATCTTAATATCTTTTTTGTTTGGTGAATGCATAATTTCCTAGAGTTAAATGTAGGTAAATGGAAACAATGACTTCTTTTCCCACCTCATAGAGTATATATTAGTTCCTTAATGACGCCGTCAACGTGGATAATTCTATTAGAGATATTGGTATTATGTGTAACAAACACTTGAATTTCCATTTCCGTTTTGGCCAAATCATTAATAAAGGTAAAAGATCTCTCGGCTTTATTAAGAGATGGTCAAAAGAATTTTCCAACTCCTATGTTACTAAAGCGCTTTACGTTTCCCTAGTCCGTCTTCATCTTGAATATGCATAAAAAGTATTGTCTCTCTTTTATGAAAACCATTCGCTCAGAATTGAAAATGTTCAAAGACGTTTGGTTTGATTTGCCTTACGCGGCCTTCTCTGGGATGATACATCCAACTTGGCTCTTTATGCCGATCTATTAAAACTAATAGGTTTGCAACCCTTGTATATTAGACGCAAAAAACCCTGATATATTATTTGCTCACCAATTGTTAATGGGCATTAATTGGGCAATATAGATTTCCCGGCACGTCTGAGTGATATTCATCTTAACACAAACAATCGAAATCAGCGATCTGACTTCCTTTTCTATATCCCCCATCAGCGCACTAATTACGGGTACTTTGAATGTCTAAAATTCTCCGTCACTGCAACGTTGCTATGCTAGTCTTCGACTTTAAAATATCCAAATCCCATCTGAAAGATACCCTTTACTTTTTCCCTATTTGAGTCCGAATTCCTCGTCCCTTTTAATTTTAAGTCTAATAAAATAAAAAATTGTTAGTTCTTGTACATCAAAGAGAGAGTGGGGGACTTGCGCCCACATGAATTAATGTTGAAACCTGAAAAAAAGAGGCTGGGATGCGACCCACATTGATAACTTCCCATCCCGTCTGTCGATTTGTCTTGCTTATAAGCTTGTAGGTTTTTGTGTTGGGTCAAAAAAGTTGTCAATTGAATTATTCTTAAAAATTTTAAAAATACCAACAATATTTTGTATAAAAAGAAATAGTTTAGTTTGAAAATTTAGTTTTGTTAAATAGATTTTTAGTCGACAACGAATTTTTACCAATTTTAATAGAATTTCTTAAATTTTTATGAATTGGATAATGGAAATTTATTTCAGAGATATCTAGATCCGAACATCAATTTTTAACAAATTTGCGTAATATTTTCGGTGAAATAAAAACAAGTGTGTAGAAAGTTTTTTTATATTTTTGAAAAGTAAATTTTTAACAAGTTTTAGATTTTTCTCAAAATTTTACTGAATGTTGAAAACAATAGTTTTTAAAAGATAAAAGTAGTTTAAAGCCAATATCTCAAAGTTTTGAAAAGATATTTGAGTCCAAAATCAAGTTTAACAAACTTTTGTTAAATTTTCTCTTCAGTTTTTATTTTATGTAAGAAAAATGTCAATTCGATTTTTCTCAAAATTTTACCAAATATTGAAAACAATATTTCTTATAAGATAAAATAAGTTTGAAGCCATAATCTCAACTTTTTGAAAAGATATTTGAGTCAAAACTGAATTTTTACTAACTTTGAGTAATTTTTTTTTAGGTTTTTATTTTTTATAAAAAAAATGTTAGGTTTTCTAAAAATTTGATCAGATGTTAAAAACGTTATTTTTCGTTACACAAAATTGTTTTGGAGATGAAATCTTTTGTTTTTCGTAAAATTTTCGAGGTGACACTTTTTTTCAGTTTTTTGATTAATAAAAAACCGTCAATTGAGTTTTTTTCCGAAAATATACTGATTGGTTGGTTGAAATTGAATTCATGTCTCTAGCGTTATTGGTTCGTGAGGTATTTAGGGTAACCAAAATCTTCTTGAGAGCCCTTTCTGGATCTTTCTGCATTATTGTCCGTACAACATCATTTTTTGAAGTCAATATCTCTTCTGGTTTTTTAACTATCGATGACGAAAAAAACGTCGGGAACGTACGGAAGTACGAACGTACGTACACGCACAGACATCTTCCTAAGAATCTTTTAGTTCATCTCTACTGACCTTGAAACGTCGAGAAATGTCAAAATTTTCAATTTGACAAATCGGACCCATTACAATAACTTCCTATGGGAAGTTAAAATTTGGTAAGTTAAGATAACTTAACTTATGTTAAGTTATAATTTGTATTAAGCTGAACATATAAATACATTGTAATGAACCTTGTTTCCCTAGCCAAAATGCCTTCAATGTTGCATCTTTTTGAACCTTTTCTCTTCTGCCCTTACCGTTAAAAACTACTCACTATACGTTCTTTGACTAATAGCGTCCTTACCATAATTATTTTAGCCCCATTCGAAGTTTTCTTCATATTAAAAAAAAAACTAGTCTCAAATGACAAACAAACTGATATTTTCAAGCTTCCTTGCATTTGAGATCTGTTTCTTTCGACTGCTAACTCCTGTTGTAGCTCCTTATCGGAAAACGGTGGGATCAAAATTGTACACCTTATAAAAATAATGGTATTAGTTTGTAAATAACGATAAAATACAATTGTAAACCTGAATCTGAACCTTTACATAAATCAAAAATAACTCATTATTCAACTATTTTTCATAAAAATCACCAAGAAAAATAATGGTTACCTAACTTATATCAATAAACAAACTCTTTTAATAAATGCGAACTTTAAGTCCTTCCTTCGGCAATCTTTTGGAATTTTCTTCTATATTGTCTCCAGTTGTCTTCTGAACCACAATGTTTTCATCAACCTTAACCTTCTCGTCTTATTACCCTTCTTCAACATATAAAAAAAGTGTCCAAATTCAAAGTCAGAACTTCCTTTAAAGTCTTCATTAACCTCGATCTTATCGCTTGGAACCACTTTCCTTATGCTTCTTACATTTAAAGGAAGGGTTCGCTGGATTATTCGTTCATGTCGAAAATTAATTCTACAGTTTTTATCAGTTCACTTTGTTTTCTACGTGTTTAATTGATATTCCACAAAACTTCTTCAATTAAAGCTCATCGTGTTCCTGCACCATTCTTGAAAGCATCTCAGTATTACGAAAAATATGCAGCCAGAAATTGGTGATAACTTTGTCGTCACCCTTAAGTGACTGCGTACTTTGTTTTCATTTAAATATTCTAGACTATTTCGGTAGTTTCTAGATTCTTCGATTCTTTCCATTTGATTAATGTTTACGATCCACGCTTCCTCTTTTCTCATAGTAAAATTGAGCCGCAAATGAAAATTTTGTTATAAGATCTTTTTAAGAGCAGTTACATTGTATTGTTTTGTACTTTTTCAGCAAAGACCTTACCATTTCGTGAAAGACTTGATAATATATATAAAATGCAGCCAATTGCATATTTGCAATAAGGCTCACATCCATACCGCTTTTGTAACCATTTCTTTCTGTTGCAGAAATGCGTTGAAGATTTTATATAAATTCAAAAAATTAACTGAATAAAAAACGTGCTGACTATTAAAAAAACATTTTAAATCTCTCTTATTAAATTGATAGTTAAAAGCTTCCATCAACGTCAAAATTAAAACGCTTTAAACCTATACAACTATACGGTCAACAATATTATTTCATTGCTCATCATTTAAATAAAATAACATTTAACCAACAATTTAATTTCCACCACTTTCATTTAAGGTTTGCATAATTTGTTCAATGTCATTCTTTTAAATTTAATGTTCGTGTTATGATTTAGCCAAATTATACACTTTTCTGACACAATTCAAACTCCATACGAAAAGGTATACCAAAATAATGAATATAAAATATTACTAACTCGCTCATTATGGAAAGGAAAAAATGACCTCACGTTCTAACTTATTTATATTCCCACGAAATGCAATTTCCGTCTAAAAAAGGATTAATACGCGTGAGCCAAAATGGCAATGACAACTACAACGACAACGACATGACCACAACCAACTCCAACACAAAAATATATACAAAGTACAAATCGCAAACACACACACAAAAAAAAAAGAACTTGACAGAATTTGCTGACGAGAGCAAAGCAAAAGCAAGCCAGAACCATGAACCATATAATTAGAGCCTTAAAAGCCTTTTTGCAAATGTTTTTTAATGGAAGTTCTCGTTCAACAACTCGAAAAAGGATCTACATGACAGCCTTTAAATAAAAAAGCAGGCCATCAAATTTACACACACACACACATACCCAACCCCCCACGACTATGTCATGTTCAGTATAAACTAACAGGCTTAGAGAATGTCTATGTAACGACACCGGCTCGGTTAGGCTCATAACAAAACGGCTTAAGCCTTAACTATGAAATTAAATCCTTACATAAGCCTAGGTTAGATGCTTCAAACAATTAAATGTTTCTCGCATAGTGTTTTGAATTTAACGATGAAAATCATTAGAATGCCAAAGAAAGAAAGACCGAGTGAACGAGGACCGATAAAAATAATTCCCATCTTCATGATCTCCATGGGATAGAAATAGGAAGAGCCAATAAGGTTATTTCTTGTTCTATCTACAAAAAAAAAAGGAAAGTCGTTAGAGAAAGAATTTCCATCTCCGGAAATTGAATTTCCGACCCAGGCTACAAAAATGAAAAACAAAAACTTTACAAAAGAATTTTATTAAGAAGTTTAACCATCCAGTCATCCATCAGCTATACATAGTCGTATATTTTGGGAAGCGAAGGTATCCCTACGTAACGTATAGAGCTACTCCTTTTTGCGTATCTTGTTTTCTTTCGGCGAGGCGACGACGACGTGGATCGGCATGCGGGCGGACGTTTTCAACATCGCATCGTCTCGTCCTTTGTTAATGATAATTATATTGACGAATTTGCTATGGAACGTGCTAAATTTGTATATAATTTTAGCTTTTCTTATGGAAAATTTGTTTAAGTAATTTGTATTTTGTGTGATGCTAAAGTTTGATGTTTTTGTTTTTGTTCTTTTTTAGGGTGCAAATTTGTATAGATGTTTTCTTTCAGCTTTTTGTTCTTAATGTTGTGTTCTTTTATCGGTTTCACTCCCGAAAAGCATTATCTTTTTTTACGAGTTCTTGTGGTGTGTGTCTGGCTTGAAAACTCATGACTTGATTTAATATCATTGGCAGGTTGTGTTTGTTTTTCGTCATTTGAATAGGCCTTTCTCCATATAGTACAGACATTCAGCTATTCGAGAGATAATGGCTAACGGAAATAACCAAGTTTTATGAGTGAATCACTTAAAATTAAGAGCGTTTTTTAGGACTAATTTTGATTTTAAGTACCTATTTTTTCTTCCTTTGAATAAACGATATACTTTTGGGACACATCACATTTACACAAATATAATCTGCCTTAAAAAATATTTGTTTGCATTTTATGCATACACTGAGCTCCTTTTATTAAGGCCAGACCAAAGCGATATCTAGCTACGCATATGATAGGATAATAAAATCAGTTATTACAATTTTTATGTTTGCGCTGGATCACGTATGGATTTTAATTTTTTGTAGATGGTATTTATGAAAGTTTTAAGTTGAAATATTTCAGTTTTTATGAATATAGCTGTTGCTAAGAGCATAATAATATTCTATGAATATATGATCTTATTGGGGACAGCATACACCACGTAAATAATTTGCGTGTCAATAAAATCAAAACAGTGATCTTATTGAAATTTTACTTAAATTTTTGAACTAAAAACGGTTTCACAAAAATTGGTTTTAAAAATCTGTTTCAACAGTTCTAGAACTATATTTGTTGCAACAATATTTCAATTCAACACGTTTTTCGTATCGGTCCATTTCCTGTTGTAAGATTAGTTTTCTACAAAACTGAAACATTTTCAAGAAGTCAAGTCTCTTATTATTTTTTTTCATTGATTTTAAATATTATATTATATAGCAGTTATAATCTTTTAAAGCAAAGATTTGAGGAACTATATTGAGCTACCTTAAGTGCTTTATCATGGTATAGCTTTATCCAGTTAAAAAGTCTGAAATTTAATTCTGGTCCATAAATGTTAAATAGAAATCTGCTTTTGTTTTACTCCAAAATAAACAAAAGACTAATGGAAAAGAAATTGTATTCAAACAATGACTTTCACTAAAAGTTTAAGGGGTTTAAACAACAGAAGTTGAGGTAGTAAAGGTTTGTGTACTTTCAAAAGTGTTGTTGTTGGTAAATAAAGAACAAAATTAAAACCTTTTTCATTACCATTCTTACGACAATTTATAATTTAATAATTCTTTTCTTTTTTCTAATTTCAGGTAAGCTTGATGAAATTACATTTTTGAGGATAATATTTAATTAATTGAGTAAGTACAAGAAACTTGCAGTTTTTTTTTACAAAACACTGATGTGGGAAATTTATTTCAAATACGATTTTTTAATTCAATTAAAATTCTTATATTATTTATTCATCTTCATATACATGGCAGATGTGGTAAAAGTTGGTTTTGATTTTGTTTAAGTCCGAATTTAATATGAAAATTTGACATAAAGGGTTTTTCAATAAGGGCGGGTAGATGTTAAAATTAACCAGAGGTCTTATGTTTGACCCCTGCCAATTCCATCTAAAGTTTCTTTCACGGGTACTACCTCTTGCGAGAAATTGACGAATTGTCCAAGAGTAATTTTTGTCATGAAAAGTGTGTTTGCAAATTATCATTATTTATTTATCATTAATTATTATTAAGATTGTAGTTCCCTTCCATCCCTGAAAACAGTACTCACACACAAAAATGGTTGAGAGTTGTAAGTCACAAGGCCTTAGTTCTCAACGGACTGTTCCACCACCTAATTTATTTTATTTGTATATGTTATTTGAAAGGCGCATGTATGCAATTAAGTGTGGAATATGACATCATTCAAATGCCTTCCTCAGCTTCTTACGGTGGCACACCGAGTGGTCCAATTTTCTTCCGCATGGTTTCTTTCTGGGCCTTAACCAACAAGCGTCTCCAGCCAGCTCGGTCACTAGCTAGCTGTCTCCAGTTTCGCACGCCAAGTTGGTTGAGGTCCTCTCCCACCTGCGTGCGCCACCTGAGTCGCGGTCTTCCTCTACTGCGCCGTCCCTCGGGATTGGATTCGAAGACCTTCCGGGCTGGAGCGTTGATGTCCATTCGAATTTTTCTCTCGAAGCATCCTAAGACGCTCTTATCTTTCTTTGACAGGGTCCAGGCCTTAGTGCCATAAATGTGAACCGGGATGATGAGTGTCTTATAGATGGTGGTTTTACATGCTCGAGAGAGGACTTTAATTCTCAATTGCCTTCTAAGTACAAAGAAGCAGCGATTTGCAAGAGTTATTCTTCATTTGATTTCAGCGCTGGTATCGTTGTCTGCATTAATAGCGGTGCCTAGGTAGACAAAGTCTTTAACTACCTCAAAGTTATAGCTGTCCATGGTGACGCTTTGTCCAAGACGTCGTCGTTCAGTGTCCTTTTTTGATGACAGCATATGCTTGGTCTTGCCCTCATTGACCACTAAACCCATCTTCTTCGCTTCCGTCGCAATGCTCAAAAACGCTCCACTGACATCACGCTTTGATCTTCCAATTATGTCAATATCATCTGCGTATCCGAGTAATTGGATGGACCTTTGGAAGATTGTGCGTCTAGTGTTGACGGTTGAGTTTTGCACAATTCTTTCCAGAACGATGTTGAAGAAGTCGCATGACAGTGCATCGCCTTGTCTAAAACCTTTTTTGACATCAAATGCACCGGTAAGATCTTTTCCGACCTTGATAGAGCAGCGTGCATTCTCCATCGTCATTCTGCACAAACGGATAAGTTTGACAGGGATGCCAAAACTAGACATTGCTCGGTAGAGCTCTTCCCTATAGATGCTGTCATACGCGGCTTTGAAATCGATAAAGAGATGGTGGGTATCGATTTGAAGCTCCTGGGTTTTTTCCAAGATCTGCTGTAGTGTGAGTATTTGGTCGATAGTGGACTTTCCTGGTCTGAAGCAACACTGATAAGGACCAATCAGGTTGTTGACGAATGGCTTCAGACGTTCACATAATACGGTAGAGAAGATCTAATACGCAATGTTAAGGAGACTGATGCGTCTGTAGTTGGCGCAGTTTAGAGGGTCTCCTTTCTTATGTATCGGGCACACTATGCTGAGATTCTACTCATCGGGCATGCTTTCTTCCAACCATATTTTGCAGATGAGTTGGTGCATGCTCCGTACCAAGTCATCGCCTGCTGCTTTGAATAGTTCGGCAGCGATGCCGTCAGCTCCAGCAGCTTTGTTTGACTTAAGGTTAGATATAGCTATCTTGCCTTCGTCAAGGTCGGGTAGGCGGAATTGTTGATCTGCGTCGCCGAGGTTGAGTGGTTCTATCTCCCTTACAGCGGAATTCGGTTCGTCATCGCCGTTATATAATTTGGAGAAGTGATCTTTCCATATTCTCAGCATCGACTGCGGTTCCGCATAGATCCGGATGAATTTGAGCTATGGCTTGTTTTATGTTCACCTTTAGAGCATCGGTTGATTGTGGTTTATTTGCATAGATCTGCGACTTTAAAAAACATCACAGGAAAAAGTCAAGTGGATTCAAATCGCATGACCTTGGTTGCCAATTCACAACAATCCTGTGAGAGTTAACCTTACCCTCAAAACGTTCATGAAAAATGTCAATTATGGCGTTTGCTGTGTGGCACTTATCGTTGTCCTGTTGGAACCAAATGTCATCTAGGTCCATATGATTCAATTTGGGCCATGAGAAATTAGTTATCATCGTTATGTAGCGCTCGTTGTTGACGGTGACCGCCTCACTTACGTCGTTTTCTAAAAAGTACGGACGGATTACGCCGCCGCACAGCCGGCCGGCCCAAAATCCACACCTTTGAGGACGCATTTACACCTGGTGAACCAGCGTGGGTTGGTGTTGTCCCATATACGTCAATTTTGATTGTTAACACATCCATTCATCCAAAATTACAGTTCGTCACTAAAGATAATTTTTTCGGCCAAAATTGGAGTTCTTTTCCAAACGATTCAAAGCCCAGTCAGCGAAAAAACATCGTTTTCTATGGTTATGAGCTTCGAGCTGCTGGATAAGTTTGATATTGTACGGATGTACCCCCAAGTCCCGACGCAAATTTCGCCAAGTTGAACTTTGCGAAAGGCTGACTTCTTGAATAGAATAATAGAAATAGAAAGGAATGGACTGCCTCGCGTTAGCTGTACACTTTCCGCGGCAATGTTCTCGCCCTATCTTGCGTTCTTTGAACGTACGGGTGTTGGCTAATTGTGAACCGGTCATTTCAAATTTGGCCACCAAAAGTTGAAGAGTCGACTGTAAAGGGTCAGCGCGTCTACCGTAAAATGGGCGTATTGTGCGCAACTTTTAATAATTTGAACGTGCTGTTCAATCGTGCAACTTGCCATGATGATTTGGTCTAAACAACTGAATAATAAACAAAAGATTTGACAGATGTCACCAAAACCGCCACAGAGCGCCAAAATATACCTGCGCCAATTCGAAAGCCCTTTATATACGCTGTTTATTTCTATGTGTATTACCTATTTAGGTCCTCGGACCTATTACATTCGTAGAGCTCCCCTTCTGGTTCCTGATCTTCTCTAGCATGAAGCTCTGCATTGAAGATACAGTTGATACAGAAAATCCTCAAGATGTTGCAAAGAAATCTAATAACGAAAGTTTGGAGCTTGTCTGTGACAGTTGATAATTGAAGTTAAGCTGAAAAAACTATTTTCTCCAGCCTTTACCTTTCTGATATGGCTATTTACGTCAAATTTACTTTCAATATCCGTACAAACTCTACCAACAAGATATTGGAAATCTTTTAACTACTTTATCGGTTGTCCAAAAATATTTACTTGGATTGTTAAAGAAGTTCTAAGAACCATCTTTGTAATGTTTGCTAAGTTAATCCTAAGACCAACGATTTCTGCTTCTTTCTCTAACCTTGTTGACATTTAATGGAGACGATCCTAGGTGAAAGTACGCTTTAGGCAAAATTGCAGATTTTATTGAATTACTTCTATTCCATTCGACAAAGTGAGAGTAAAGATAAGATCCAGTTCGGAATCGAGTGAGTTTTCGAAGCAGTTTCTTATTCGGATTTCTTCGACACGTCGAAATTAAAATTTCTTAAATAGTAACGCCCATATGTCGTTTAAATCAAATTTCTGAAAATCCCAGAATTTCAACCATTTCAAAATTTGTTTTGCTTCTAATTTATTTTTCAAAAACCTTAATAATGTGTTCGTGAGACTTAAGAAATACCTACGTATATCAAACCCGTTTTCAAAACAATTTCTGTGTAAAATACTGAAATTGCTATTGTATCTTTTCTTCCAAATAATTAAACAAAACTTTTTCGAGGCTAATAAGGAATACAGTAATCCAAAACCCACGAATCTCAATCATAATATTACCTGAAACCATTTCCATAAGTATTTCAAATCAGACCTGGATATTAATGAGTTCCAACAGATGCTCTTCGCCCCTCCGACAACTTTCACAAATAATTAAATCGCCAAATTGACAGAAAACCTTTTAACTGTGCCCAAAGTTATATAAACTCTTATACTTTTTTCAAATTTAATACAAGTTAATTGACAGTGAACAAAGCTATCATGATTCATCATCAAGACTAAGTGTCTTTTTGGGAAAGTTCTATTTAAGCTTTTTACACGCCCTAACCACCTTCATTACCAACATAAATATGGATACCCTAGGTAGGTTAGGTAGGTAGGTTCTCATCACCTGCCTAGTGCCGTTTTTGACTCTCTAAAAGATTAACATCACAATTCACAAAAACACAGAGGATATACCAATACATACCTGCTCGTAGTTAGTAGGAGACCATTAGGTATTCCCTCTTCAGGAGCAAATATCTCATAAAAATTTATACCATAAAGCTTTGTCCTGTCATGCCGCAAATCAATCCACTCCAAAAAAGGCCTAAATTTTCATGAATTACGTGATATTTAATCCAAGTGAGCTCATCCTCCGTGGGTCCTCACATCAGCTAGGACTAAGGGAAACGGAGAAAGATAGAGAAGAAGCCAGTGAAAGCGGATAACGAATAACGAATAGCTAAAAACAGAGAACACACAAACCCATCAAATACACACCACACAAGATTTATAAGTAAAAACAGTTGAGTAACTTTTCAAGACAATCAAAAATACGTGACCAAATCAAATTTAAAAGTTTTTGCCTTCCACGGCCCACACTAGACCCTCCTTTGAGCTTCAGGAACCTCTGTGTCAGGTAAATATGGTCGGACATATATATTCACATAGTTGTTATGGTCTATCTAGATCTGTGTACGTAGCGGATGTGTACAAAGTCGAATAAAGTATAACTGTGTTTGCCGCATAATTACGTTTATAATAGCTCTAGCGACGACAACGAACGGTCGAGCTTGGTGTTCGGTATTCGGTTTGATGGAAAACCCATTTTGATAGTCCTGCGGCAGGAAGTGCAAATGAGAATATGGCCTTTGTTCATCAACCTTTAACGACGACGACTGTTCGGCTTGAATATACCTTTGCTAGTAAAATGGTGCGGTGTGCCTGATGGTTTCTGTTGTGGGTGGTAGATATGGGTTTTAAGTTTTAGAATTTAGCATGTGGTGTTGTAACTCACGGAGATTGATAGCGTTTTGTAATCCACCTATGCACGTTATTTCTAGTTGATCAGCGGTTAAGGTTAAGAGACCTACACACATAGTTGCATATTTATTTGTAAATGTATATTCATACACATAGTTGAAAGGTAATTCACACATCCGGTGTCCATTGCTGATGATGTGATCAATTATCAACCACACTCTGACCGAATCGGTTTTTGGTTCTTGCAACTTTTGAAAGCAATTATGGATAAAAGGGTATTGGCGATATGGGATATATACAAAGTCCTTAATTGATATTGGTGGTTAAATGGTTTGGAATGGAGAAAAGAAAATGTTACTGTAAATTAAAAATTTAGAAAAACTGAAAACTGAAAATTAGTTAAATTTTTTTTCGATCAAAAAATTAGCGATCAAAATGTATCTAAAGTAATCTCAATAAATTTGAAATAGGAATTGGTGAGGAATTGGTAAATCACGTTTTGATTGATTTGTAGTATGTAGTACCCGTGGGATGATGGTTACTGCGTTGGACTGTTATGCCAGAGGTCTTGGGTTCAATCCCTACCTGTGCCACCTAAAGTTTGTTCACGGGTACTGACTCTTGCGAGGAATTGACGAATCCTCCAAGAGTGACTCTTGTCATGAAAAGTGCTTTCTCAAATTAGCCGTTGATATTCGGCATATAAACTGTGGGTCCCCTCCATCCCTGACAACAGTACTCGCACACAGGAATGGTTGAGAGTTGTAAGTTGGTAGGCTCTAGTTCTCCACGGACTGTTGCGCCAAACAATTTATTTATTTTTGATTTGCTTAAATCTAAGCTTGAATAAAAGATGCGTAAACCAGTTCTCTGTCAAACACTGTAGGCCTTATTTGATGACCTCTAGTACAACATAGTCAAACATTTACATTTAACATTTTTGATTTACCTACTAGTTTGTCAAATTCTTTAGAAAAGCAGTTTTCTCGAAAACTGTACACTTAAAAGTTATTTTTAAAATGTAACTCAACAATAAGTTTAGTTTAAAAAAATTTACTAAATTTTGTTAAAAAATGTGGACCTATTTTTAAGATACTAACCGGTTTATTAGTTCCTCAGATAATTTAAGAACAAAATAACGGTTTTATGATGCGTTTTGGAATAGTACAAAAATATAATTGTGATATTTAAAGAACCCAAGTTAAGGAACAAAATTAAAATACAATTACATACAAAACTATCATGGCATTTTTGAGCACTTTAAATTTTCCATTTTTGACCAACAAATTTGTGGGGGCTATTGTTTTTAATAATAAAAAAAAACTTTCAACATCAATCTGCTTAAAACATTTATTTCTAAGTTTGATCTCAATCGACCCAATAGCTTAAGCTGTAGGGGCGAAGACAGAGAGACAAATTAGTTAAATTCTCGAGTTCGAAATGTTTTCTTTACGTCACAAGAAAAGCAGCTTAAGGGAGGTTTGAAACATTTTTCCATCCATTAGTATTGTTCTACCAATAACCTGTAATACAACACAAGATATTGTTATTGATATGTGATCAAATTCAAAGAAAACATACTCCTAACAATTTTCTTATTACACAAAACTATTTAAAAATTTAAAAAACAATTTATGACTAAAATATTTTAAGGAGAAATGTAGATATTTCAATAACTACGAAAGACAGAGTTTGGTAAAGCATTCCACATTCGCTTAGTACGGCTAATGTACGGTTCTCTCTATTTAACAGTATGACCGAAATTCTGGGTATTGGATGATCATTAATGGAAGCGCGATTGTTACGGCTAACAACTGTCTATTTCGCTATAATTTCCAATTATGTCCAGAAAATTACAAGCTTGTGTTGCTTAACATTAGCCTCATCATGAATCCAATAATTTTAATATTTTGTTTTGCACTCTTTGAAGCCATACGTACGTTTCAGCGTTTAGGCTGGAAAACAGTTTTGAATATTAAAATTTTATTATGTACACCAAGATTTGACTCGCCGCTTATGAACGGGTATAAAATTCGTATTAAGAGATTAGTTTTGTCTATCGTTTTGGCGATATGTTTGTCGAAAGTCAGATTCTTGTCAAATGTTACACCTAGGTACTTGCAGTTTTCAGACTAAGTGATGTCAATTGAGTTTAGCTGTAGCGAGGTTTGTGGCAAAAAATCTGATTTCACTTATAAAAATAGTTTTGTAGGGTTGTAAGGGATACTCACTACTACTGACTAGACTACTGAGGGTACATTGAGGCAATAGCCTACACGAAAAAAGAGCTGTGTTGTCAGCAAACATAGCAAATTTATTGTTTGCGTCCAAAGATAGCAGTCCGAACACATAAACGTTGAAAAGTATAGGTTCCAGCACAGATTCCTGTGGAATTCCACTAACTGTATCATGAAGAATAGAGTTTACACTACCTGCGTATACAGCAAATTTTTTGTTTTGTAAAAAAACTTTTTATTAATTGAATTAGATATGTCGGAAAAGCGAACATCATAAGTTTGTAAATCAATTCGTAGTGCCAAAAAGTGTCAAAGCCTTTTTTAATGTCCAAAGAAACTAGACCAGTCAATTATTTTGAATTAAGGTTACATATGACGTGATTTTTAACTTCCCATAGGAAGTTATTGTGATGGGTCCGATTTGTCAAATTGAAAATTTTGACATTTCTCGAGGTCGAGGTTGTTTTGGAAACAAAATTTGTCACCTCCAAAATTTTACTACTAAAATATGATTTCATCTCCAAAACAATTTTGTGCAACGAAGACTAATGTTTTTGACATCTGATAAAATTTTGAAAAAAATCGAATTGACAGTTTTTTTTACAAAAAATAAAGCTCTAAAAAAACAATACTAAAACTTGGCAAAAATTTACTTTCGACTGAAATAGCTTTTTAAAAATTAAAAATATTGGCTTCAAACTTATTTTATTTCACAGAAAATATTGTTTTCGATATTCAGTAATTTTTATATAAAAATCCAACAGTCTGTTTTTTCATAAAAAAATAAAATCTACAAAAAATAGTACGCATATTTGGTAAAAATTGATACGAGTACATATAGACAAACTTTTAAGCAAGACAAATCGAGAGACGGGATGGGAAGTTATCAGTGTGGGTCGCATGCCAGCCTCTTTTTCATTCTTAAAATTTTATGGCTTGTGAAATGACTAGCTTCTAAGCCAAACTTCTCATTAGGTTATATGTTTGCATCCTTAATATGGTTATTAATCGTCGATTAGTTAGCTTTTCAAACAGTTTAATAACCCTACTTAATAAGCTTATAGGACTATAAATGTTAAGAATATTCGTCACTTTACTAAGTTTGAAGATAGCTATAACTCTTGCTTTCTTTCAATTATTCAGGAAATTCGATAGAATCGTACAGCAATTGAAAATCATTGTAAGATACTTCGTAGCTGTTAATGTTAAAGCTTTAAGTAATCTGTTGGCTTATACCATCAAGACCAGATGATTTTTTGGGTTTTAATTGTTTAATCAACTCCTTTACAGAACCTTTTTCGGTAAGAAATTGAGCTCAATAAGCTTATCTTGAATAATATATTCAGTCACAATGTCACTGAGATGATAGTAAATGATCTTGGCAAAAACAATCAGCCAACTCGGTTACCCTCTCAGATTCATTGGTCACAGCCATTGACTCGAAGTAGCGGTTTGACTGATTTTTTTATAAGGTTTGGATTCCTTTCCAAAACTGGATAAGGGGTTATTCAATTTTTTATTTTTGAAAATGTCGTTTCTCGTTCTTAATTTTTGTGTCAAAATTTTAACAATATTCTTAAAAATATCGATTCTAAAAAGAATCCATTTTGTTTTACCAAGTTACGCATGCGAATCAATCGTAAGATATATTCGGGTAAAACAATTTGATTTGAATGAAAAGATTGGGTATTACGAATAGATAATTTAGCCGCTCTGTTTACAACTTTCATAAAAGGCTCTATGATACTATCAACCTGTTCAAGAGAAGTAATGGTAATAATAATAGATATACTTTGGTTTTAAGTATAGTGTCGCACATTATACTTTGAAGTTTTTTAAAACGGCTATTTTCTGTACAGGCTTTTAAGCATTAGTAACGCTTCTATTTTCCAAGTATTTTCAAAATATTACAGCTTACTTGTGTAGACAATCAATGTTCGCTACCATAATCATTGCCTAATGCTCGCAAAGTGGCTACGTTTGAATCGCCTCTTTTGTAGGAAGTTTTACTATTTTTAAACTGTTTAGTTGTTATCGTAAATGGCTTGCCAGTAATCAAATGTCAGTGCTACCATCTTGAAACCACGAAATTAATGAACCTCTAACATTAATTCAACTTTAGGAAGCGAAAGTTCAATAATTGCCAGCAAGCTTTTCAATCCAAAGCAGCAACAATAAATCTTAGCCTCATATATTCAAATTGGTCGCAGAATATTTTTAAAACAAAAAAGCATTTTGATTTTGGTCTGATGTATAATTTTATGTCATACTCATAAACCAGTTGAGTACTTTTGGATTCAAGTTAAAAAATTGTGAAATCCAATTTATTTAAGCTTTGGTCACCCTTTGGAATCACCCTCGTTTCTAAAACGCCTATTTTCGTATACATGTTAATCTTGACGTTTTGTTATAAATGATAGAATGTCATTCAAATACAAAGTCAAATGTTGATGCTACTTCCTGTTAAAAGACATCTTTATTCAAATGGTACAAAACAATGACCAAAAATAGAATAGCATAACATAACCTCAAGGAGATCCGAAAAATGTCAACTCCTGTCACTAAATAAATAGAACCTTTGATAGTTTTTTTGTTTTGAAACACAAAAAGTGTCAGTGTGACAGAATAACCCAAGTTTCAATGCTTCCCAAAGGACATAAACATTATATACTAACTTTGAACGTTTATGCAACAAGTTTTTAAGTCTCTCTGCGAAAAAAAAAAAATTAAAACCATAATAATAATTCGAATAAGGTTTTCTGTCATATCTCTAGACCTATTGTTTGATGGATAAAGTGTCTTTTTCATAATATTAACTTTTTTTCCTTATCTCAGAACACTAAATTGATATCTAACTTTACTTTGAAGGAAAATTTTATGAAAAGATGCTATGGATTCCAAATAATACTTTTTCTCTGTTTTTTTGTTTGCTTCATGAGTGCGATGGTAAACGAGATAACCCATTAAAATGGGATAAGTCCTTATACATTGAGATTGAGAATAAAAAGAAGGAGGCAAAACATCAATCAACAAAAGCGATTTAACTCTTATAATTGTTGGAAAAAGTTTCATGTCGATGAGGGCCAAAAGTTTATCCTTTATTGAGTTAGGTGATTTGCTCTGAACACTGAATATAACACACAGCAAACACCTACACATACGTACATAATTTAGTATATTTATAAAAATCATAGGATCGAATTTATCAACAGAGTTAACTTTATTTATATTTACAAAAATAGTCCCTTTTATCACCTCCTGTACAAAAGAAGAAGAAAAAACAAACTTGAAAATAGGTTTATTTATTTATTGCTTTCATAAAATTAACGTGTTTTCAAAAAACATGCACAAAAAAATAGAGATTTCCGATAAATTATGTTCGAGTTAATTGCTAACAATATTTCTGTATCGGAAATCATAAATAAAATAAATAATTTAAAAAGCGGTATAATTAAAAAAATTGTTAGAAAATATTATAAAATAGTTAATTAAAAAGTATTTTAATATTTATGCTAATTTATTGGCTCTTTTATTGTAAAATTACAATGCGTAATACATATTGCTTGTCAGAATAAAAAAGAACTAAATATTTTTAATACTAATTAAGTTCCTTTTAAAGGCGCTTTCAGTTATTTAACTTCTATTCGATTAAGGAGGTGCTCCCAAAAATTTTAATGAAAGTACACTGTACAAATTTTTTGTGTTCTTTAATCCAGAAACCTTTCCAGAATTTCAAAACTGCTAATGGAGCGTACATAATATGAAGAAGAACTATTCCGCATGGATTGTTCTACTAAGAAAGTTCAATGGTCGTTGTACAATGTTGCATAAAACGTGTTAGATTGGAAAGGTTGCATCAAACAAGTATTATCGAAAATGTTTTATCAAACAAGTTCAATGTTCAATTTTATTATTAGTCTTGGTTAAAAACACCTCAATAAAGATATAAATCCTCGGTAGCCGTCTTGGTTTGCCTACTTACTTACTTACTTAAGGTGGCGCTACAGTCCTGTGTGAACTAGGGCCTCAACCAACAAACTTCTCCATCTAGCTTGGTCCCTAGCTAGATGTCTCCAGTTTCGCGCTCCAAGTTGGGTGAGGTCACCTTCCACTTGTGCGCGCCACCCGATCCGCGGTCTTCCTCTACTGCGCTGTCCTGTGGGTGCGGATTCGAAGACTTTCCGACCGGAGCATTGGTTTCCATGCTCTCTACGTGACCCAGCCATCTTAGTCGTTGGACTTTTACTCTTCTGGCTAAGCCTGCGTCGCTGTACAGCCCGTACAGCGCGTCGTTCCATCTTCTCCTCCACTCCCCTTCGATGCACACGGGAGCGTAGATCACACGAAGAACTTTTCTCTCGAAGCGACCCAAAGTGCTTTCATCCGCTTTTGTCATAGTCCATGCTTCTGCACCGTATAGCAGGACGGGGATGATAAGGGGACTTTACCACTCAATTGCTTTCTTAGTCCAAAGAAACAACGGTTAGCAAGAGTTATTCTGCGTTTGATCTCAGCGCTGGTGTTGTTTTCTGTGTTTACAGCGGAGCCTAGGTAGACGAAGTCCTTGACTACCTCAAAGTTACGTCTGTCGATTGTGACGTTTTGACCAAAACGTCGGTGTTCTATGTCCTTTCTAGACGACAGCATGTACTTTGTTTTGCCCTCATTAACCGTTAAACCCATTTTTGCCGCTTATGCCTCAATACTCACAAAAGCCCCATTGACATCACGCTGAGTTCTTCCGATTATGTCAATGTCATCAGCATATGCCAGTAATTGGTTAGACTTTTGAAAGATAGTGCCTCTAGTGTTGACGTGTGAGCTCTGCACTATTCTTTCAAGCACGATGTTAAAAAAATCACATATCAGCGCATCACCTTGTCTAAAGCCTTTTTTGACATTGAAAGGTTCTGTTAAGTTGTTTCCAACCTTTAAGGAGCAGCGTGAATTCTCCATGGTCATCCTGCACAAACGGACGAGTTTGGCAGGGATGCCAAAAGTAGACATGGCTCTATACAGCTCGTCCCTGTATATGCTGTCATATGCGGCCTTGAAATCGATGAAAATATGGTGGGTGTCGATTTGGTGTTCTTGAGTTTTTTCCAGGATCTGCCGTAATGTGAATATTTGATCAACTGTGGACTTTCCTGGTCTAAAACCACACTGATATGGACCTATCAGGTTATTGGCGATGGGCTTTAGACGTTCACATATTACGGCAGAGAAGATTTTATAGGCGATGTTAAGTTAACTTTACCTCTATAGTTGGTGCAGTTTAGAGGATCTCCTTTTTTCTTGGTTTGCCTACGACTCATTCATAAAGTGGTTAAATGTGTTCGTGACATTCGCTCTCAAGACTTATTAGCTCTTGACCATTTTTAGATGATTCTTGATCATTTAAATTATTAAAGTTATTTTGAATTTTTATGTTATAAGTTTTATATTGACTATTGATCAAATCTTTGTTTTAGTTACTTTGGAGAGGGGAGTTAACGAAAAAAAAGTCTATATGATTTTTTCGTTTTCAGTAATCGGCTTATCAACTATATTCATAAGGTTCTATGAGTAGGTGCTTGATGACACTAGTGCAGAGGTTCCAAAAATCGACAAGCTGTAAATGCCAAACCGAAGTTTCTCATGGTTGTTTTTTTACGCCCTTTGCTTTTCCCCTGTTAATAAATGATGTCGAAAATCACATGATAGATATTGGTGATGAAATTGTCAAAATTCTACTTTAAGCGGAAG
Source organism: Eupeodes corollae (assembly GCF_945859685.1). NCBI lineage: Eukaryota > Metazoa > Arthropoda > Insecta > Diptera > Syrphidae > Eupeodes > Eupeodes corollae. The sequence goes on from NC_079148.1 coordinate 45,824,143, forward strand.
ATTTAGTTTTCTTGTTCTTTCTTTTTTTACTCTACAGCTGCAAATTATCAAGGGGCGAAAATATTGTCATCTGTACTGCAAATTAACCACTTAAAATCAGAAATTTTGGTTTTCAGATCGTGTAACTGGTCGATAGGTTAAAGTCGTAACTGTGGACCTTAGGGGATGATGCTATTGATGTAGTTGAAGAATTTAAATACCTTGGCCAGTGAAAGTGGCTTTAAACTGCATGAGGTCTTATTTTTTCAATAACTATAGCTCTATTGATCCAGCTTCTAAATTTTTAGTAGAAACCGACCTACAACAAACGTTCTTGACAAAAACCTGAAGACAAATGCAACTTACATAACCAAGGACATCTTTTATGACAAGGGTTACCTCAAAAACTGGTATGATCTAGCTATACGCACAATTTTGCAATCTCATCACGAATTGATAATCTTGAAGAATTAAAAACGTTGTTTTACAACTGCATAACCTTCATAGATGATGCATTAGTTCAGTAATGTTTAACACGATGCTCCGAATTATCATATAACAGTAATTATCGATAACTATGTAGTCGTGTCATAAATTCTGTTACAAGACTTCAAGACCATGTTGGTCAAAACATTCATTGGTGAAATTTCCTCGTTTTAAAAAACACAGAGAACCGCAATATTTTTCGGAACTTAGGTTCTTCTTCAGTTTCCTATAACTTCCAGAAAAGATGACTAGTCCAAAAAGTAATTGGCTTCGCGTTGCCCACATTTGAAAGCTTATGAAAGCAATTCGAGAACGAATGCCACTAAAACCACTTCGGAAGAGAAAGATAATGTCCACAGAATTGGATATATTCACGACGACGCGACGCTCTGCAGATCATATTTAAACACCTTGACTCCAAAAAGTTATCGAGGCAAGAGTTAAAGGGATTTTACTGCGGCTCGTAAAAAATGAGCGCGAAATAATTCTTTTTTTTTTTCAAATAAAAAGATTTTTAATGTTGACAAATTTGAATCAAAGAAAACGCTATAATTTATGCGACATCATCATTTAAAACTAAAACTATCATTCTGAGGGTCACAATTAACCATCACCACCCTTCTGTATTTATTGAAAGTCTCACTCCAAACTTTCACATAACGCAAGTTTTGTTAAAGAATGTGAAAACGGTTGACAAGTTATGCTATTAAGAATTGGTAGAGAGTTTGGTAAATTGTTTGACAAATACCCTTTTTAATGGAGATAGATGAATTCTTCTACAAGAATTTGGTGAGTAAAACAAAGCCAAAAAAACACAAAATTGTTTTATTGTCAAAATAGTAGGTTTTAAAGAAGCTTAAGATTGGATCTTGCGAAGTCCAAATTTGAATCCCCTAGTTTTTTTTGCTGTCAGAATTTTGAGAGCGTGCCTCGAAGATTTCTAACAGGAAGTTTTATACTTTTAACTAGAGTTAACAAAGGCAGTGTCAAAAATATCAACCGAAACAAAGCGTGCCACTATAGTTTGATGGCCACAATGTTTAAGGGCTTTCATTAAAGCTTAGGTCAGTCATTTCGAGTAAAACTATTTTAATTGAACTTGTATTATGACCAAATAAACAAAACAACAATAAATAGAAAACCTTATATAATTCTTATCTTATGGTATTTTATACTTGTAAAAGAACTTATGGCACGACTACGTTTCTTTTATTCTGGGGGGGGGGATTGTAACTACTTTGGAAATGAGCTCTCAGTTAGTGAAATAAGCCTTATTTTCAAAGTAAGAACAGTCTTATTCTTATAATTGAATTATAGACCTCTAAACCTGATGTTAATTGTCAACGTTTTGAATAGTATCGAAGGTTGGAAGTCTCTTATAGGATATGTGTTGTAACATAATTTTGGTTAGTAGTGTTCCAATTTATTTCACCATTGTGTACATAGCCTTAAAGTTATAGATTCGGAGTAGGTAATAACAAATGTCAAATTATTATGAATAAATCTCTCTCCTCTCTGTAAACTATCAAGAATCCAGAAGTCTTGGACCCCATCCTTTACCACTTTTAAAGCTCGCACAAGTCAATTTATAAACTTGGCATACATTTTAAAAATTTATTTCTCAATGTAAATTTGTATTTGTAATTTTCTCAAGGCAGATGCCATGTTGCCGTTTTATTGTTATATTTTTGTATAATAATTGTAATTCTGAACTCTGATTTTAAAAATAAAGAAAAATTGAATTGAAAGTAAAGTAAATGACAAACTTAAAAACATATTTGTCAAATCTACATTAGAAAGGCTCTTAGTAATGCCTTGGTATGATGGTTAGTGCGTTGGAATGTCATGCTAGAGACTAGAGGTCTTGGCTTCGATCCCTGCCTGTGCCATCTAAAGTTTTTTTCACGGGTACTACCTTTTGCGAGGAATTGACAAATTCTCCAAGAGTAATTCTTGTCATGAAAAGTGCTTTCTCAAATTAGCCATTCGGATTTGGCCTCAAACTGTAGGTCCCCTCCATTCCTGACAGCATTACTCGCACCCAGGAATGGTTTCGCCACCTAATTTATTTTGTTTAGCTTCCACAATTTTGTTCGAATGATAAATTATAACTCAATTAATAGAACCAAAAAAAATAAGAATGGAGTTCCTCAAGGGTCCATCTTTGGGTCCTTACTTTTTTATGAATTAGTAAATTAGATATCTAGGTCAGCTTCTTATTGATAAATATGTATTGAACATAATTTGTTTACATATATACCAGAAGTGATTTAGAATGATTAAAGTCAAAGTATTACAGAAAAAAGAATTACACCAAAACTTATAAGTTATCAAAGTCAAACCACCGAATTGTGTTTCATTCAATTTCAATTTTATACCTGCAACAAAGTAATCATTCATTCTTATGTAACCTTCTATAAGTCCGATGCTTTTCAATTATTTACATTTTAAATTTATACATATAAATTAAAAATGCAATTTAGATGCAAATATTTTTAAAAAAGAATATCAAGAGTGGAGCTCTTGATTCTTGATCTTTATTGTTAAGGAGTAATTTTAGAACTAAACTGGAACGTCGCAGACGACCAGTTTTGAAGTGTATCTTTATTTACATTACTGACTTCGTCAGCATTTTTGTTTCTTTGTTCTTTAAATTGATGACTGTAAGGGAATACGATATCACATTTATATTTGTTTGGAATATGAATGTGATTTCATTTCCGTTGTTCAAAAAATTCTTTTAGTTTGTTCTGTAGTTATAACTCCTCCACCTTTAGAATCTTCTAATGGTTGAAGTTCGACTTTTGGAAGATTTACATTGGTTATAGTATTTTTTGATCCTTTTTTAAAATAGAATATGAATATTATTACAACTATTGTTACAATGATAATTGTAGTTATTCCATATGTTACATGTTTTTTGGGTATTTTTACTTCTAGTACATTAAGATTCGCAATTGATTTGAATTTTAGTTCTTGTTCATATTCTTGAGAAAAGTTATAATTTAATATTGGTATTAGTTTAAAGTCATCTTGATATATTTTTCTATTATATTTTTTATTATTTATTTCAATAGTACAATCTTTTATTTCTAATATATAATTACCTTCTAATGTATATTCTAGGTTATTACAAGTTTGATTTATTCTTTGTTTCTCAAAGTTCTTTAATATAAGGTATTGGCCTTTGTTTATTACTACATTCTTTTGATAAAAAGATTGTGTTTTACAATTTAATAATTTATTTTCTTTAAATAGATTTTTGATGCATTCATCTTTTGTTTCTTTTAAATTTATTTCTTCTTTAGTTATTTCGAAAATATTTTTATTATATTCTAAAACATTCTCATTGGGTATTGTTATGATTTTATTTTTTATTGGAAATGTTTGTACATTAATTTTGTTATATAATTTCTTACTGAATTTTGGAATATTTAATATAATTAATAAGTTTTCATTATATGTGGCAAGAGTTAATTTGATTTCTTTTAATTTTTCTATATTAATATTGTATTCATAAATTTCTTGTATAGTCAGTATGTCCTGAGTTAACATTCCTGTCCTACTGGTCATGATTATGTCATTTATTTTTTCGATTATTCCTTGAACTCGTTCTAAGTTTTTGTTAAATTCTAATTCTATACGAAGTGTATTAATTTCGTTCTCTATGGATTTGTATTTGTTTAATGTCTTAATACTTTGTCTGAATATTCCTTGTATCTGTTTAAATTGTTCATTGAATTGAGTGTTTATGATTATTTGTTTGTTATTATTTTGTATTAATTCTGAATTACTTTCTTCTAGGGCTTTTAGTCTTTCTTCTATGTCTATTCTGTCATCGTCATCCATTGTGCCGTAGACTATTTTTAAACCTTTCCCTATAATATTTATCAAACCGCGTTTATGAATAATATGATGTGGTAAAATCGTTTCTATTTTAACTTCTAAGGTGTTTAATTCCTCTTTCTGAGTGCTATCTGGATTGGTTAGTAAAAGGTATTGAGATTTAAGTTGGTCAATTAGTATTTTACATTGCGTTAGATTAATTAAGTGTAAAAGAATATCGTATTCTTCTATCAAGTGTACGGATTCTTCTTGTATTACTGCGAATTCGTTATATATTTCTGTAATTCTAATGTTCTGACTGAGCACTAGTGTTATTAATAAGGGAATTGTCGTTATCACTTGGTGTATCTTCATTTTGAATTCTAGTATATTTCTTTTGTTTTCTAAACTGGTCTTTATGTAATTTTTGTTTTTTAATATTAGGTCTTATGATTAGTTTTTTATCTTTGATTTTTAATACTGTTACTTTCCTATGTTTAGTTTTTAATTTGTTAAATTTGTCAGGGTTGTTTATTTTTGTGAAATTTGGGTTTATTTCTGCATCTTTTCTATTTTTATTGATTTTTTCTAAAATTTTGTTTTTCGTGTTTTCTATTCTTTCGAATATAATTTTATCGTCTATTTTCCCTAAGTGAATGTCAATTGGTCTTTCTTTTGTTGTCAAGTGTATTGTTTTGTTGTATATGTTTAATGACTTGGTTACCAAGTCGAAGATTTTTTCTGTCCTTTCCAACAGTCTAATATGTTCATTAAGAGTACTGTGAAGACGTTCTATGTCAGAATTTCCAGTGTGCCTATATGGGGTGGAAAAGTGTATTATTATTTCCTTTTGTTTGAAATAATTTATGATTGAATAAGTTTGAAAGGATGGGTCATTATCTAATGTTATTTTACTTGGATGTTTGGTGTAACTAAATATCTTTTCAAGTGCATTTAGTACATCTTTCTGGTTTTTTGTTTTTAATTTTTCTATTGAAGCAAATTTACTAAATTTGTCTATACAAGTTAAGTATTTGTTGTCATTTGGTAGTATCCAAATGTCTATATGGTAATGGATATGAGGGCCAGAAGGGGTTTCCGTCTTTTCATAGGGTAATTTTATTGGATTGCGTTCAATTTTTAGATTACATTCTTCGCAATTATTTATAACTTGTGTCATTAATTTTTTTATGTTAGGATAATAATATTTTCTTTTTAATTCTAGGTAAAGTTTATCTATTCCTATATGATTGAATTCTAAATGGGTTTTGGAAATTATATTTTCAATTTCAGGTCGTTCGAATATATCTTCAAGTAATATTTTTGTTCTAAATAATTTTTGATTATTATGATTGTTTTTCCAGAAGTTTTGAAATTCTAAGAACATTTGTTCGTTATTGAAATATATTGCGTTTTGTCGATCTACATCAACTTCAGAGATTATCTTTTCGAAATCTTTATTATCGAATTTTGTTTTTGATATTTTAATTCTTCTCTTATGAAATGGGAATGTTATTTCAGTTTTTTCTTTTTCACTAAGTTCTATAATTATTTGTCTCATAAAAGTATTTAGTGGTTTTTCTGTAATATAAATTAAATTACTACTGTCAGAGTCGTTTGAATGTTTTGTAGATACAAGTTCTAGTATGTTAATTTCTTCGATTTTGATTCGGGATAGAGCATCGGCTGCTTTATTTTCTTTCCCTTGAATGTATTCAATTTTGAAGTCAAATTCTTCTAATTTGATTTTCCAACGTTGCAATTTGGAATTTGGTTCTTTAAGATTCTGTAGCCAAACTAGTGGTCTATGATCTGTGAGAATTTTGAACCTTCTACCGTAAAGGTAATGGCGAAATTGTTTAGTTGCCCAAACAATAGCTAACAGTTCTTTCTCAATTGTTGAATAGTTACATTCGTGTTGATTGAGGGTTCGGGATGCGAAACATAAAGGTCCGTGTGACTGGCTTAAGACGGCTCCTATGGCAAAGTTTGAAGCGTCTGTTGTTAACAGAAATTCTTTTGAAAAGTCTGGATGTCTGTTCATTAAATCGTCTGACATGACTAATTTGATTTTTTCAAAAGCTTCTTTATAGTCTTTGTCCTCAATATTTATTTTTTTATCTTTTTTCAGGAAGGTTGTCATGGGTTTTATGATTTTAGCATAATCTAAGATAAATTTACGATAATATCCAGATAAGCCTAAAAATGATTGGATTTCCTTTACTGTTTTAGGGATTGGGAATTTTTGGATAGCAATAATTTTATTTGGGTTTGGTTTGATGCCATCTTTGGTTATGATGTGACCAAGAAATTCAGATTCTCTTTTCATAAAATCACATTTGTTTAATGAAACCTTCAGATTTACTTTTTCTAATTGATTGAATATTTTCTCTAATGAGTCAACGTGTTCTTGGAGTGATGTGGAAAAAACGATTATATCGTCTAAGTAAACGTAACAAATTTTCCCAACGAGGTCTTTTAGGACTTCGTTCATCATCCTTTGAAAAGTTGCAGGAGCATTTTTTAATCCGAATGGCATACGAAGCCATTCGTAATGTCCTGATAAAGTAGAGAAAGCAGTTTTTTCTCTGTCTTTGATATCTACTTCGATTTGATGGAAGCCTTTTGTCAAGTCTAACGTACTAAAATAGTTGGCTTTTCCTAGTTTGTCAAGGATATCGTCAATAAGAGGGATAGGAAATTTATCCTCCTTAGTTATATTGTTCAGTTTCCTGTAGTCTATCACCATCCTCCATTCCTTTTTGCCGTCTTTATCTTCTTTCTTTGGAACTATCCAAATAGGGGCATTGTATGGTGAGGTACTAGGCTGTATTATTCCTTGTCTGAGTAATTCGTCAATTTGTATATTGACCTCTTTTTTATGTGTTTCAGGATATCTATAAATACGCGTAAATATAGGTTCCTCATTTATTGTTGGGATTTGATGTTTTACATGGCTAGTAAAACTTAAATTATTTCCCTTTTTATAAAAGACTTCTTTATATTTTTTAAGTAACTTTGTAAGCTCTCTTCTTTCTTCGGTATTCAAATGTTCGAGACGTTTGTCATCCAAATTTTCGATGTGTTCGATACTTTGAGGTTCCAAATTCTGTAGGGAGTTTACTTCTTTTTGGTATTCCTGTTCTTCTTTTCTCGAGAAAAACAAAGGAATTTCTTGATTGTTTATTCTTACTATTCTAGTTTTGAAGTCTATAGAAGCATTGTTAGGAAGTAGAATATTATTTCCTATCAATCCATCAAAATTTTCATTAAAATTAAATAACTGGAATACACAATCTTCCTTAACCGGTATTATAAACCGTTCTTTTGGTATTACTAGTTCTTTAGTAATGAAAATTGGGTTGCCCACCGTTTTTATTTCTAATGGCTGTTTTAATTCGCTAATTAAATCTTTTGGAGCTTTTATAGGGTTAAGTAAACTATTAGTTGCTCCGGTGTCTATTAGTAATCTTAAAATATTGTTATTTTTTTCTAATTTAACAAAGGGCAAGTTTCCTTTGTTGAATTGGATGTTTCCGAGGCTCGCTTCGGAAAAACCTGATTATTTTCTTCACTATGATTAATTTGGGTTTTCTTAAGTTGACTGGAAGTTGGGTCTACTTCCATAGGTTTGTATTGCCTATTCTGGGGTTTATAGTTTGGATTGTAATTATTTCCCTTGTAATTGGGATTAGGGTTATGGTTGAAAGGTGGTCTTATATATGTGGGGTTTTTAGGGTGGAAATTTTGATTTTGGTAATTATTTTGTTTTTGGGGAAAATTATTGTTTTGTTTGTTTTGTGGTTTGGGATTTTCATATAATTTTTTAACTGTTTCCTCAGTTCTACTTTCATTAACAAACCCGGCTTGAGTAAGCTCATGAAGGGCTTCTTGTAGGGTTGCTGGTTTTAAAGCAAATAACACGGTTCGCATGTGTACTGGCAATTTCTCTTTAAAAATGCTTAAGGCAGTTGCGTTATTGTTAGTAATTTCGTTAGGTTTTTGTTCTTGAACTGTTTTTTGGTTAAGTTCACACAGGTTTTTTTGTATATCGTTATAAAATTGAATTGCGTTTCCTTTGTATGTTGTTTGTCGTAATTTGTCGTATAATTGTAATGAAGATTCGAAACCTCCAAAATTTGTAATAAGCAGTTCTTTGATAGAACTCCATAATTCTAAGTGAGAGTGTATTTCCATACACCTTTTTGCTTTACCTATTAGTTTCGACTTTAGTATATTAATGCACATAATTTGTGATGCGGTATCATATTTATTAAGTGTCGGAATTATGCCGTCTACATTAGTTAAAAATGTGTACAGGTCTTCTCTTCGTCCGTCAAAAGGTTGTAATTTCTCAATATATTTGAGGGGGTCAAGTGTCAACGTTAGTGTCATGTTTACAGGTTTTATTGATTCTAGACAGTTATTATCAAATTTGTTAAAATGTTCACTTATATTACCAATCCTATTATAGTATTCTGGATCTGATGGGTCTTCTTCCTCGTCTGCGTATCTGGGATATGGTTTGGTGTTCTTCTTGGTGAACTTTTTCAGGATCGAGCTTTTCATTTGGTAGTTAATTTCCTTCTACAGGTTTCGTGACATTACTCTTTAAATGAGAATGAGTCACTAAATTAACTGTTTTTTGAGCACTGAATAATTTTTAATTCTGGTGTTCAATAATTTCGCACTGAATTTTTATTTATTCGAGCGTTTTTGTTTTCTTAGACTCGCGAATTGCTTAGATTTTGATGCTAAAACAAAACGACGAATTGTTTTTTTGTCGCACTGATATTTTATTTAATCGAGCACTTTTGTTTTTTCTTAAAACTCGCGAATTGCTTAGATTTTGATGCTAAAACAAAACGACGAATTGTTTTTTTGTTGCACTGATATTTTATTTAATCGAGCACTTTTGTTTTTTCTTAAAACTCACGAATTGCTTAGATTTAGATGCTAAAGCAAAACGACGAATTGTAGATTCGTATTACCGGATTGTTTTGTCTTGTATAATTTCCGTTTATACTCTGACTTACAATCCTACCGACTGCGCCAATTAAAAATGCAATTTAGATGCAAATATTTTTAAAAAAGAATATCAAGAGTGGAGCTCTTGATTCTTGATCTTTATTGTTAAGGAGTAATTTTAGAACTAAACTGGAACGTCGCAGACGACCAGTTTTGAAGTGTATCTTTATTTACATTACTGACTTCGTCAGCATTTTTGTTTCTTTGTTCTTTAAATTGATGACTGTAAGGGAATACGATATCACATTTATATTTGTTTGGAATATGAATGTGATTTCATTTCCGTTGTTCAAAAAATTCTTTTAGTTTGTTCTGTAGTTATAACTTATATCCAAAATGAATGATTCAATATTAAAAGTTCTTTTGTTGGACAGAGTTTGTTGGTCTTTTTAATCTGATTTTCTGACTCTTAAGCTTTTGACCTCGAAAATCTACAAACATTTTCTGGTCTAGTTAATCCTAATGATGATATTTATATATGTACATATTTACATTTACATTACACTAAAGGTTGATGCCTGTCATCTATAGTAATTTTAGCAGCTTTTCAATTCAAACAATTTGAAAAACGTGAACTTTGCTTCTACAAAAACTCATTTTCTTCCTTACCGTCCTTCAAGAGACTCGAATTTTTTAATATTCTTTTCATTTTTTGGTACAAATTGGAAAATATAATTCACCATCAAGTATATGAAGTCAAAAGGAATAATAAATTTTATTTTCTTGAGGCGCAGCATTTATTCTCGATAAATCATTTTCGTTGATAGAGGAGGGTAGGTGTAAGGACGGACTGAGAATGAGAATAAGAGTCCTGGTAGTGTTGAATGGTGCTTTCCTAAAAAGTCTTATATATTTATGCTTAAAAATGGTTCCAAGTCATTACCAATATTATAAGTCTGTAGGTATGTACCGTCAATGCGATGCCATAACAATAGGCTTAATAGATTCTTTTTTATTTTTTTTATTGCAGAGGTACTTTTATCGTTTAAATAATATGGAAAAAGCAAGCAAATGTATTTTTAAAAGTCATTTTAAAAAATTGAAAAATATATACCAAAAAAAAAATAAAACCGAAAATCCTTTAAGACTATTAAAAATTTTGTCACGATAGCAATAATTTTCCTCTACGGTACGGTGGTGATGAAATATTTGAAAATCGTATTCCAGGTTTTTTTTTCAGTAGATGTTGAGAGTGTTTTAAGGTGCGAGTGTAAGTTTTTTTTTTTCAAAAATATAAATCACGTGTGATTTTTGATTCACCCCAAAGCAATAATTTAATGTGGAAAGAAGGTAAAGGTGTTTGCGTACAGCATACGTACGTACACGAGACTAAGAACTTAATTAAGAAAATTGAGATTCGTAGGTCCACCCTCAAAATACACCCATCTTCCTACACCCACTATGCATGTTCCTCAAAAAACATTACTTTTATTGGATATAGTGAGTGTATACAAAGTGATTTATGGATTTTATGTTGAGGTATCTTTATTTTGTTGCTCGATAGCACGCAACGGCAACACACTCAAAGACAAATAAGTTATTAATATTAAGTGCTTATTTATGTACATCTTGGGAGGAATATAAACAACAGGATTCAAAACACCAACAAAAACATATAAGAACTCAAATCTTTCGGAGGAGGTGGTGAGTATACTGGCGTGAAACAATAAAATCCGAACTTTGATGATGAAAAAATACAAAGTTTACATCAGCCTTAACCTTTTGTTTTTTTGTTTGCTATGTGTGTATAAAGCAAATTAACTACAAATTAATTGGTTAGGAGCAAAAAGTTGAATTTGATTAATGAAGGATTCAAAAATTTCCTCTGCATGGTTGTGTTTTTTGTTTTCTCTAAAAAACGAGAAGACTCTCCATGGGTAGGGTTTTGTTTTTAAGTTTTCATTCATAACAATTTGATTAATTTTCTAGTAGAAAATTATATTCGAAAAACAAGAAGTTAAAAATCATCAAAAGTCATTTGTGTACCTTTCTTGATGAAAAATTGTTGGAGCAAATTTTATGGAAAACTGACGAAAGGTTAAAAATAAAAATTGAAATAATAACTCCTAAGATTAATGGACAATAAACCGAAATCAAATATAAAAATCTACACATAAATAATTTAAATACAAGACTTAGTCGCGAGTATCGAGTTTTCGATTCAAAATCATTTAAGGTAAAAGTAGTGTTTAGCAGTTTTCCAAGCTTAAAATATCATTAACCCTGCAATTATTCTGAGGGTAATATCACGAATGGCCACAAAAATGTTTTGAAAGAAGATTTCAAAAAATTTGAAGACACTACTTTGCAACAGTGCAATGAAATATATCCCGAGCAAAGCGAATCTCCTCCTCCTTGGATGTATTAAAATTTTAATCAGGTATAAGTTTGAAAAAGTAACTGAAAACCTAAACAATTAAGACCGAAAAAAATCGTAATTTTAGTTTTAATCGGAATTATCTATTTTGCGGTTTCAAAAGCAAACGCAAACAAAACACATACATACATAAAATATCCTTTTTCATGATATTTTTTTTGTGTGAAACACTGCAGCATTTAAATGAACTCCACGCGAATTGTTCCAAGCATCGATTATTTTGACCAGTTTTTGGCGGTATCTAAGCCATAATTTGACCAATGTTGGTTTTTAAGTGCTCAAGAGTTAAAAGAAGGTTAATCTATATAAGCACGGTCTTCCGCGTAGCCCAACAAAAAAGTTCAGCGGTGTCAAACCACATGATCTTGGTGACTAGTTGATATCACCACGACGAAAAATTACGCCGCCAGGAAATGTCTCTTCCAATAAAGCCATATTATCTCAAGTTGGGTGGCATGTGACTCCGTTTTGTTGAAACTACATACTCTTCAAGTCGTTTTCTTCAATAGCAGGCAAAAAAAGTCGGTAATCGTATGGCCATAACGCTCATTGTCCACGGCCATTCGTCAGATGGCTTCAGTTATTGTGTGAGCTGTACTCTATTAGGTTCATAGGTATAGATCCAAATGCCAAATACGCCATAATGTGCCGTAAGACAGTCCTAATTCCTGAGAACGACGAAGAGTTGATGATGCTTTGGGCTTACAATATCTTTAACCAATCTACTCTTAAAGCACGATATGTATGACTGTGGCAGAATTACCATTTTTGTAATAGGTTTTAGCAATTTGTATGCGTTTTGCGATAGTTAAGTGATCTATTTTTGTAAATGTCAGACTTTCAACTGGAAAAAAAAAAGTTTTAACAACTTAGTTTGACAGGTGTCGAATTTCAGCCCTGTACTTTTCAAACCGAAAAATTAATAATCACTACATACATATAATCGTTTTACAAAAATTTTGTTTAAGGGCTTTTATCAATTTGTCCCGCGTGTACAAAAACGGAAATTTTTGACAACTTTATGGTATAAAAAAGGCTTTAACACCTTAAAAATATTTATAAAAAAAAAGCATTAGCAAAATTTAAAATAACAGGATACCACACTGATAATAAGGTTTTTAGTAACCTTAGACGAGATGTTTAAGTATTAATTAAGTTCCTCAACAGAAATTACATTGTGAGTATTGAAAAAAAAACATACAAATCGTAAATCGTTTTGGTCTTTCATAAAGTCCAAAAGAAAGTCATCTGGGATTCCTCAAAATGTTAGTCATAAAGGAGTCAATTCGTCAAATGTTGATATTCATTTGGAACTTTTTGCTAACTTTTTTGAGTCTGTTTACTGCTCCCCAATTAACACTTTTGTTTCAAACTTGGAAGAAAAAGTTGGCATTGGTTCAATGGAATTGACTTTCAATGAGGTTTCAGTAGCGCTGCATGCCCTTAAAATAAATAATAGTTGCGGTGCCGATGGAATACCATCAAGCATTTTAAAAAATGGTAGTGATTCTCTTTGTTTGCCTCTGTTGAAATTGTTCAACAACTCATTGTCCATGGGGTTCTTTTTTCCAGAATGGAAAGAAGCATTTCTTGTTCCTATATTCAAAGTAGGTTCTAAAAATCTAGTAGAAAATTATAGAGAAATCTGCAAGCTTTCAGCCATCTCCAAACTTTTCGAAAGTTTGGTGAAAGATAAAATAGAATTTATGATAAAGGAATGCTTATCTGAGTCACAACATGTCTTCGTACCAGGTCGGTCTACTGTGACTAATTTGGCTGTTTTCTCTTCATGTGTCCTAAATGCAATGGAGAATAAATGTCAAGTAGATACTATTTACACCAACTTGTGTAAAGTTTTTGATTCGGTAGATCATATTATTTTACTGAAAAAGCTTCAATATTTTGGTTTTCATTCTGAGATGCCGCAAGGCAGTCATCTTGGACCTTTGCTTTTCATAATATATATTAATGATATAGTTGACATAATACAAAATTGTAATTATCTACTTTATGCTGATGATTTAACATTGTACTTTAAAATTAAAACTATTGATGATTGTGTAAAAGTTTAACAAGATTTGGACCATATTTCTACGTGGTGTTCTTTGAACAGTTTGAAACTTAATATTGGAAAATGTAAAGCTATATCATTTTCCAAATCTGCACTAGCTCCTAATTTTCCATATAAAATCGAATCGAATCTTTTGACTAAAGTTTACAATATCAAAGATCTAGGCGTTATTTTTGATAATACTTTTTCTCCAAAAAAGCATATAGATTTCATTGTTGCTAAAGCGAACACCCTAGTTGGTTTCATTAAAAGGAACAGTAAGGATTTTACGTATCCTTATGTTTTACTAACCTTTTATACCTCACCAGGTCAACAATCGAATATTCTGATAGAATTGAACAGGTCCAAAGGCGGTTTACTAAATTTGTGTTTCGTAAAATGCGTTGGAATTTTAGTCCAGACTATAAAGCTAGGCGCCAATTGCTCAGGATAAAATCCCTAGAATCCAGAAGAAAAATTCATGATGTAATGTTTGTGAGAGATATACTTTGCTATCATATAAAAAGTCCGCTTTTGCTTTCTCAGATTTCTATTAATGTACCGTCTACACAGTTAAGAACAAGTTGTTTCCTTTTTGAAAAACTGCATACAAAATATTATGGAAAAAATGAACCATTTCCTCGTTCAATGAAGTATGTGCTATTTTTGATTTTCATTTATCTCGAGATAAATTTAAAATTGAATTATTGTATAAATTTATATTTTAAACAAATAAGTAAAAATGTTTGTAACTGCATCTGTTAAGCAAATCGCTTGTAGATAAATAAATATATATACATATATTGGACGCCTGTTTTTTTTTTTAAATAAAAAGAAAGGTTTCAAATTTTATAGTCGCTAGTAAATTGTTAAGTAATACAAAAAATATTAGATTCCTGTATTAGAGTTAGTGTATGTGCGTATGTGTTTCTGTTGTCAACATCACGTCAACAGAAGGCTTATCTGATAACCAGAAGTTCTGCCTAAGACAAGCTACAGTAATTGGGAAGACAAATTGAAAGACATATATTTGATCTATAGGAGTACAAGTCTCCACCAACCTTTTTTTATAATTAGCGAACACTTAAAGAGTTTTGTAAACCTGTAGTATGCCAAACACACAGTGTAAGCATTAGGAAGAGAGGGAAGGGTTGGATAAGAGGTGTCGCAGTACATTGATTTTTAATTCCTGAACATTGCAATGATAGGGAAAGATAGAGAGTGACAAGGCATTCCACATTCGCGTAGTACGGCTAAAAAATTAATCTCTGTACTACATAGTACGGTTGAAGTTGGGCTCAGGGGTAAATTGATATGCATTCGTAGAAATACAGGTGTTAGGGTTAAATTTTTTAAGATGGGGGAATTCAACTGGCTATTTCACTAGAGCATATTCCCTTAAAATAAGGGTAATAAGGGTGAGGCAAGAAACCTTGCGTGATGGTGATGGTAATGTCACCAAATCATTTTTAAAGGTCTTTTTTGAATACTGTCCAAGAGGCCTTAATAAGTTACCGGAGCACCAGTCCCGAGATAAGAGTTATATTCAAGTTTCAACCTTAACAGAAGGTTGTTGAAAATTTTGTTCCTTGTTTTTTTTTTTTTTTAATTTCGCTGTCGTTAGTATTTCAACCATGGCCCATTTTGCAGCTGTAGATTCTTTAAACTAAACTTTCAACTCACACTTTGCCGGAAATGCATTCAATGTTGGTAATGAAATCTTCTAACGCCAACTTGTCAAGAAAAATTGAAAACTTAAAATGATCTTATAAAAAATGTCTTCAGGTTGAATTTTCACTTTCTGTCTTAGCGTCTTTTTGAAGCCAATGTCGCATTAATTCTTGTATCAGTAGACCAAGTTTATAATGAAAATCACACAATAAAATTTTCTTGTGGATACAATCACGTTTCTTAATGTCTTTTATTCGGTATCCATTTATTTCAAGTTAACGCTGATTAATCGTCAAATAATTAAAACTAATTGTGTATTAAACTTGTTTTTAAATGTTTTTTCTTTCTTTAAATAAACAAAATCGATTCTTACAGCGCTTGGGAAAAACAAAATGCAACATAATTGCTCTTGATGTTTTTAAACCATCGAATAAAAATCTTCATGAAAAATAGATAATTTTGATATCCAAAAAAATTCTTTTCTGTTTTTATATTTTCATTAGCTTAAAAAAAGTTTTTAAGCCTTGCTGTATAACTAGAGGCTCTATTATTTCTCACGAATTAATTTTTACGTTCAAAAAGATTGTTTTGCACTATTCTGCGAATTCAGCGATTATAGAGCTGCAATAGTGGAATTAAGAAGACCTCATTAAATTGAGATCCAAGCAGTTTTCACACATTAGTGTTAAATGTAATACCTCCAAAACCTGACCCATTGGGGTTACTATAAGTCTTTCAACTTTTCCTATGCAGAATAATCATCAGATTAAAAAATGCAAGTGCTGCTTAATGCGTTTGTCTGCTAAGACCTTTCTTTTAAATTCGCTAAAACTTATTTTTTGAAATAAAAACATAGATTCAGGGTCAAAATCGATTTCCCTTAAACTTGCGATTGTAAATTGTTAAAATATCAATTTAGTTGCATCATTCGTCGAAATGTTTTTATTTCTCCTCATTTCACTTTGTTTTTCAATAATGTCCCCAATAAAATAGTCATTGCCTTACAAAATTACACATTTTACTCCACACTTCTTTTGGAAATATACCCATCAATTGTGTATTCCCCTATACCCTTGAGCTTATCTTCGCACGTATATCACCAACTATTTATAAGGATTCCTTTTTTTTAGCATTGAAACACGAGTGTTGAATATCCCACATAACACAGTTTTTCCCATTTGTTTCCAACATCTCAATATTCAGACTTCTAAGACAAATGTTCATCGTTATCTCGTAGTAAAACGTTTTGGAAATAATTCACATTTTTTACAATATGGTTGTATTTCCTGACATAGTTTTTGTAGCCTTAAAGAAATTCAATTTCTCTAAGAAGCAAATAACTTTAGTATTTTATAAGTTTTACATAAGTTTCAAGAACATTTTTTAAACTAAAAGTTATGGCACAAACAGATAAATGTTAGATATAAAACCGGGATTCAATGTTTCGGCTTTCTCTACTGTCGTAAAAATGTTTAATATACTACATACATAAGTTCATCCTAATTTTGGTACACGTATCGCAATTCTGCAGTAGAAGAATGCAATTGCTACTGATGGACGTCCCTTTTTTTAAATTTTATTGCCTCGAAAATGGATTGGTACATTTGTGTTCAAATATTGTTTTTTACCAACTAATAGAAAAAATATAATCAAAGGCCTTTCGTCTCATTTAACATTTAATTGAAAAGAACACTTCTTTGATGCATGATTTACATATGTGAATTAAAATACAAAATCTGGTAACTCTGGGTAAAAAAAGTACGGCAACATTTTACATACATACATGTATCGTGTTTATACATACACATGTACTTATATTCAGTTCAATGATGAAGACTGAAATTGCAGATAAATAACGGTAGCTGGCAAACACAGTGCCCATAACACACAAGACCAAGAGTCCAAAAAACTATGCATAGATAGACACAAGCCTTCCGGCTAGACAACCGCAGCAGATAAAGAGGGACTAAAGTGTGCGGATGTAGCACATTCCATATTATACAGAACCGACCAACCGAGAACCTACCAAAGCATTACAAAGCAAACATTTACTTAAGCTTATATATTGTTCCAAACACACACATGTTCATACATAATACATGCTCGTACATCCATAGAAAGATATTATAGACTAGGAAAGTAAGGATAGTAAATTGTTTGCAGAGCTGGGCTTTGTGTCATGTTATTAGTTGATAATTAAAAAACAGAGCCATAGCAATACGAATTCACATTAATTAAATAAATAAAAGAAGAGGGTTATTGCCAGCGTGGCATTACGAGGCGAAAGAGGAGCCTCAGTCGGAGTTTGAGAGGTAGGTGTGTGGTGGCATAAACGTTCAGTTTGCTTATGGCAACCATAAACAACTTATACAAATTGCTTTCGAAAGTTGTGGTCTTTTTCACAGTGTAACTATCCTATACACTGTTTTAAAAATTATAGAAAATTTACGAAAAATATATATGGAACATTTTTGTGTAAATCGTACAAAAATACGAACCAATCAAAAGCCATGTTTTGTGTCAAGGTTGAAAATGGCTTAATTAAAAGAATTTTTTAACAGAACACTCGATTTCACCATCTTTTTGAGCTTTGAGTTGTATACGAGTGCGTAAAATTCCAACTCCTAACTTTTGTGTTTTATTTTGACCTAAATATTTAATTGGGGTGCTTATATTATTTATATATAGGTACCTAAAGTACGTCTTTCTCCAAAAGCTATCTTCTTTCTTATCCGTACCCTTAGAAACGATTATGGAAAACTTCAGTCAATACATTGAATGTAAGATTTTATTAGAGATGGAAGTACCTTTTAACGTTTTCTTGTATTTTATTTCTCAATAAATACCTATGTAGTCTAAGTCATGTTCTTATTGTACCTAAAAAGATTTAACATCATACAACTTCCAATCATTAAGAAAATTTATAGCTACCTTCTTGTTGACTATATCGTTATCTAACAAAATTTAGTTTTGGAATAAAGGTCGCACTCAAGTACTTGAAGTAAGTTGAAAGGAATAGCTACAGAATAGGTACTTCCAAGAATCTCGTATACTTGACTTAAAAATACCAAAAAGGGAATAATTACTTTTAAGGGTTAAGACTATTTGTACAAAGCACTAGGTAAAGTTCTGAAGAAATAAGGCTTGTTAATTCTTCTTTTTTTTTTTGTTATTCAAACCCACAAAAGAAATTCCTTTGGAGTTAATTTAAAGGATTCGTTATTATTATTATTATTATTGTAGGCAAACTTCAATTTTGTGTTTCCTTTGGGTTGAATATAGAGAAAGTACATGTCGAGACATTATTTTACTCTATTGGGTTTTTATTTCAATCGTTATTTGAAGTTATCTTCATTGGACTAAAAAAACTATTAGGCTTCAAATATTTTTAGTAAAAAAAAAATTCTTTCTTTGTTGTTTGAGAAAAAATATACATTTTTGAAACAATAATTTTTGAGTTGTTTTCTTAAAAATTCTTATTATGATTTGAACAAATGTTGGTAAAAAAATACCAAACCATTAAGCTGAATTAAAGTTTGTTAATTAAACAAAAAAAATCACAATTTCAGTTATTAGTTTTCTTTTCTTTGAAAGATAGGGGTTTCCAACAATAGCTTTAATTTTGAAGAGTCTGGTACTGAGGCAGCTATAATCTTTTGACAATAAGGAAGGCAATAGTCAAATTAAATTTTATAGCATTGAAAGTGTTAAAATTCACTACAAAACTTGTGACTGTTTGTAGTTTTTCAAGAAATTTGCGATTTGGCCATGGAAAAATTAATGAAAAGAGTATTGAACAGCAACCATAGTCGTGGTAGCCATCTGGCTAAAATATATTTTTTCGTTAGCTCATTAACCTTTTAATTACTACAAAATATGTATTGATTTTTTAAGAAACAATCGTTTTCTTTTAATATCAAAATAAATCCCCTTAGTCGCTATTTGCTATAAAGTGCTTAGTTATGAAATTTTTTGGCCAGTTTTTTTTATAACTTGGACACTTGAAGTAAAAATTATTAAAAATTTAACAGTAGACAGCAAAAGTATTAGTTTTTTGTCCTTTTCTGTTAAAAACCATTTCAGTATACAACTGTTTTTTAAGGTTTTTATAGGTAAGATAAAACACTGAAAATATATAAACTGTGAATTGAATAAATTTATAATATTATTGAAAATTGCACTTCTCCAATTTTGCAACCTCAAAAAGTCTAATATAAAGTTATTTTTCGAATTTTGTAATGTGATATCTCATAAACCCAGGGGTGGATTCGGCTAAGGTGATAGTTGACTATCATTTTCATTCCGTTTGTGTAAGATGATTCAACTCAATTCAATTCGATTGAAAAATTTCAGATTCAAATTGTCAAAATTCATTGTTGCCTTGTTAAATTTTAAATTGATTCTTATACAATATCTCAATAAAAGTATCAAATTGGCTGTGTTTTAATAAAATTCTTACTTTTCTTGCTTTTTTCGAATGTCGTGAGCTCTGTAGGTCACACGAATGTGTTTTTTTAACGAAACAAAGTGAACTAAGAAAGGTGGCTCTATTCGGAATAACATATCTGTTTGAAACTGACAATCACATTTTTTTGTGACAACTTCTTAGATATGAATTCGACTGTCACCCTACGTAGATCAAATTCGATCATTTTGATTGTCATTCACTTTATATTTACTGTTTAAGGGCTAAAGTGACATTTTTTGTTATTAAATTCTTTTAGAACACTGTTGGTCAACAAAGCTTGGTCTAACTATTTCATTTCGACTACTTTATAGGCTCTATTAAAAAGCTGGTAAAATGTTTTGAGGTGTTTTGGTAGCCATTCATGCAGATCTAGCTTTTTCCCAAAAAAAAGTATATTCTGTTCTTGTTGCAGTTTCTACAAATAGGAAAAACACTTAAAAAAATTTGTTGCAAAAACGAAAAAAACATTGAAAAGTTTGCCAAACAAATTTAATCTTTTGGAGTTTATTATTATTACCTTTCATTTTGATTCTGCTTACTCGTACATTGGTAGAAGAAAAATTCTAAAAAATTACTATTTTTGTGAACCTTTTAAAAATAAATAAAGTGGATGGCGCAACAATCCGTTGAGAACTAGAGCCTTGTGCTTACAACTCTCAACCATTCCTGTTTGCGAGTACTGTTGTCAGCTATGGAAGGGACCTACAGTTTAAAGCCGAGTACGAACGCGAAATTTGAGAAAGCACTTTTCATGTCAAGAATAATTCTTGGAGAATTTGCCGATTCCTCGCAAGAGGAAAAAACTTTAGGTGGCACAGCCACAGGCAGCGATCGAACCCAAGACCTCTGGCATGACAGTCCAACGTGCTTTTTTTTAATTCATTTTAATTAATTCATTCTTAAATTTATCTTAAAGCTAGACAAAAATTCATAAAACTAGCGTAATTATTCATAACTTACAACTAACTTAATGGTCTCATACGGACACTCTTAAACTATAACACTTAATACTAATGCCTTTTAGCCCTAAGATCTATTTAACTTCAGTTTATATTTTATTTATTTTTGTATTTATTAGAAAATTTGAAAAAAAACTAATATCGATATCCTTTTTTATTTTTACTTAAAATGAGGTCCTTAATATAAAACTTAAAGCTAAATTAAACTACTTATTCTTCCTATAAACTACTTAATACTAGAACAACCACAGCAGCAAATCAAACTATGTAACATTTTTGTTTTTCAATCTTTTTTTTAATTATTTTTTTATTCCATGTTTTTTTTAAATGGTTTTTTTATTTTTTGTATATTTTCTCCTCTGGTACTGGGCAGAGCAGCAAGTATATATCTGTCGAAATATAAATACTGATCTAATCAGATACCGAGGTACTTCACTACACTTTTGCTCGCTAATGGCTGCCCGTGAAGATCAACGATGACCATCTTGCGACAATTCTTGCACGTATCCTTCGTGGCCCTAGCCAACGGAGTCCGGAACAGAATTGTCTCCGACTTCCAGTCATCGCAATATCGCTGAATCTTGTCGAAATCACGCTGCAATAGAATTCTAATAACCTCAACCTTTCGGGCCGTTCTGTACGCAGTTAGATCGTCGGCGTACGCAATTGCCTTTGTAAGATCACCTATCAGATCGCTTGTGTAAATGCTGAAGTGAATCGGCGAATTCACCGCTCCCTGTTGAAGACCATTTTTAATTGAGAATGTTGTGGTAGAAGTTACATTGCCAATTTTGACAACAAACTTTATATATAATATCATAAAGTATATACAACAATCGCTTACTTATACCAAGCCTGCTAAGTTTTAGGTAAAGACCCTCTAACCATACGGTGTCAAAGGCCTTTTCCAAATCATCCGAAACTACACCTGTGCATTGTTGTTTTGATTTATTCCATTGGATATCAGAAACAAGTTAAGACGCAGCATGAATCGTGTCATGCCCCGCCTTGAACCCGAACTGTTTATCCGGAATTATTTTGTTGTCCGCAGCCCACAGGCAGAGCCCTATTGATGATATCTCCGAAAACTTTGCTGATACTCGGAAGAAGACTTGATATACCATCGACACCTGCTGACTTTTTATTTTTTATTGAGATGAGTTGAAGCTCAACCTTCGTCACTAACAAGGGACTTGGTCCCGTTTGCTCGGCGATTATGGCATTTGCCAAGGAATCGTCATTGAACCACATGAAACCGCGGTTCTCAGATCGCCATTGCGTCATATCATTTCGAAGGTAAAAGTGATTAAATAGGGCTTTGTTTTCCATGTCGTGGTTTGGGCGAATGCTAACATTCACCTTATGTACACTCCCACCGCCTACACTTTTTCCTTCCAACGCGCTAACCATCATGCCATCATGTTACTACAAATGTTTTTATCAAAAAGTAGTAAAAAAAATTTAAAATTGGAGAAAAAAAATGTTTGTTTCTTGAATATAAGGAAATTTTTGCATTTAGGTACAAAATTCGATAAAATACAAACATATTAACCAAAACAAATTACTTGGGAGGTATCAACAATGTGTCACTCCTAATTACAGAATTTCTCCTCGCCTTAACTCACGCGAAGCTTTTAAATTATGTACATATGTCAATTAGTGACTTGTTTAACAAAACTGTCACTATGTTGTTTTTGGTTCAATTATATTTTGAAAATTCATGATTTTTCAATTCTAGAGCATCCAAAGCAAACTCACCTCAAAAAGTTGATTTCTCCAATTTATTAAGACCTCAAAACTATTTAAATTAAATGGATAATTTTGAAAGAAAAAAAATACACTTTAGGAAAGCCTTACACTCTTAGGTCAAATAAAATGAGATGGAATTGAAGACAAGTTTCAGAAATTACATTACATTAAATTAAATTTCACACTACTCTGCACATAAAATGTACAGAGTAGAGAACACAGCACCTTTAGCGACTAGACTATGTAAGGTGATAACAACACGAGACATTAATACAAGACAGAAGGACAGAAGAGAATGAACAACAGACAGAAAGAAGACATGATAACAGCACTCGGTAGGTTTCGAGACGGTCCTTCATCTGTCTACTAACCACGCTCACTGATGCATGATTTCGGTTATCGATGGGAACCGAAGCTTTATTAGTGACTAGACCGTTGCCTAGTTTCAGAAATATCAAGGTAACTTAATATCAAAGTACTTTTATTCAATGTATTTTTTAAGAACCTCGATGTTTGCTCTTTCTCTCAGAAAACAAGAAGTTTTTCCAAATTTTCAATTTTCCTTAAATACTTTAAGATTATTAAAAATATTTTAGTAGTTTTTGACTGAAAAAAACTGTTTTTGTGAATATCGTTAAAGTACTTTACATGTTGATGAAATCTATACTTAAACAACTAAACTGTATGAGCTTTATAGTTTATATTAACCTCTCCATCTGTAGATTGTCCATTGGTTAAAAGTTAATGAATTTGAGTGGAGCGGTTGGAATATGATTAGATTTCCGATTCATATGATGTTCTTGGTCCTGTCCTCAGATAAATTTTAAAGTACTTCTTGCAACATAGTGGAAAGCATATAAAGAATTCTTACTAATCTTAAAATATATATAATTTCTCCCAGGGTGAGGAAGGGGGTATGTCAACTCCATACTGATATTTTATTAGTGAAAATAAAATGGTAGTATAATACTACAAGTTTACTTTATATAATGTTTTTCAATTCTGAAAATGAAAATGATAGATAGATACAGATTTCATTGCCAGATTGGCAACAAAACACAATGAATGATAAAACCCTCAATATAATTACTTTTCAAATTAAAAAAGGTATTATGTTTATGATAGATTACAAATAATTTAAGAAACGGTGAATAGAAACATAATCAGAAATTTTTGTTCATTATAGCACTTCTGTATCCAAGCCCAATTCGTAAAAAGATTGGCAACATTCATTTCATTCAATAAACTTATCACTTGATCTTCCGATAAAAAGTCTTTTCTGAATACATTCCTTTTGATTTCTCTGAGAATGGGGCATTTTCCCAAGAAGTGGACACCATTCTCTCTTTCTTAAAGGGTGCACATATTAAACTCTAGGGGTAAATCAGGTCTGTGTGGAATAAAATTTAAATTTATAAGTTCGCTACGTAGTCTGACCATCATAGAAATCACACGGAATCCTTAAAACAGTTGTTCTCTGCAAGGTTATGATTTAATCTGCTGTAAGTTGTTATGTACAAGGATTTAAGACGCCTCATCAACCTTTAAAATGACTTCATACAAGGTGTTTTTAGCGGTTGTTAAATCCACGATGGATTAATTAAAATTAATTTGACATTCCTGAGTAAGATCTTGCCCCTCTCGATACCAACTGTTTTTATCTTGTATGACTTTTATGACCACTTTTATCACGACCCGTGAATCATTCGTTTTAAAAACGTTAAGCATGAAGTCTGCTTGGAACTTGAATATTTGTATATACAAAGGAGATAGAACCGTTTCGGCAAATGAAATATTCTTTTTATAATGTGCCTAAGGAGTTCTTCAACCGAATTGTTCTTTTACATCCCCATACCTGCGATCCATATGAAAGTATGCTCTCAGCTACTGCTTCAAATACTTTAAACTTGCATTGTTTCCAAGTCATATTAATAGCCCTAACCAATTTTTTCTTCACGTGTTTATCCATATTTAAATTATTTTTAACAGTAATGACAATGTATTTGTATTTTCGCAAACATTCAATATTTTCGCGATTATAGCTCCATTTTTCAGTTGATGAATTACGTCCACCACAAATTTTAACAACCATAAACTTGGATTTATCTATATTTACTATTAAATTCCATAAACCCTGTTAATCATGAGCTGCAGAGTTTCCGGAGAATGCGCAAACATGGCTATATCATCTGCGAACAGCGCCCTAATTCGCATTCCTGCGAAATCCACTCCACCCTGCAGGTATTATTTAAGGTCATCAATGAATAATGCAAACAAGGAAGGGCTTTTTGTATAACCTTGTCTCACTCCCGATGAGGTTTCAAACCAGTCTGAGAGTTTTTCACCTGTCCATACAGCCGCCCTTGTTCCTCTACATAGGTGCTCAAGAACGCGACCAAATTTCAATGATATCCCAAGACGATACAGCTTATAAAATAGTGCCCCTCTATCGATTGTGTCAAAAGGTTCTTTAAAATCAATAAAAAATTACAGCTTTTTCCTTTGTTTCAAGAAATTCTCTGTCAAGCTTCTGAATATAAAAACATTTTCTATTGCTGAATATCTTAGTCTAAATCCAGCCTGGAACTCAATCAGCAAGTTTCCGACCCCAATCCAACTAACAAGACGCTTATGCATCATCGTTGCAAATATCTGGTAAGATGCATTTAAAAATGAAATCCCTCTGTAGTTAGCTGCATTGAATAACGATAATTTTTTGTGGATTGGAAATATAATAGCATCTAGAAATTTATCTCCCTTTTTATTCTCCCTCTAAAACTGTATTAAAAAGTCTTAAAAGGTGCTCTTTGATCATGGCAGACCCATATTTAAAAAAATCCATTGAATACCATTCGAACCGGCTGCTTTTCCATCTTTAAGCGTCTTCAACGTTTCTTCTAACTCGCTTAATGTAAATACGTTATCCATTCAGTTCCCTAGCCAGTTTCCAAAAATAAGCGGAGTTTTTACAATCGGGCTGCTTGCTTTTCAGCACATAACTTTTTTTTAAGTCTTACAAACCTCTTTGAACTTCTTATTAGCCTCTATATAAAAACCCTTAAATAATCCTTGGGTGGAGTTATGGATGATTCTCTTCCACTCAAATGATGTTTTACGAGCTTTTAGACATTCTTCGTCAAACCGGGATTCTTTTTTTCGTTTTTTCTTCCTTTTGGTTGAGTCCTTCTTGTGGGTATGAGCTATGAGGTTTTCACAATCCGTTCGAAAATATGAAGTGATTGCAGTTGCAAGTCTAGAGATCGTCGATACTCAATGAAAATAAAAACTGTTAAAAATCAAATTTTCGAAAATTCTTTTTGGTATCATTTTTTGCCCAATATTTCAGTCATAAACGACGAAACCGTTTTTTTTTTATTTGTAATTAAAAAAAAAAACGATAACCAAAATACGAGATTTTTAAAGTTACGATTGGCTTCAAGTCTACTAAATCTATGCTAAAAGAATCCATCTTCAAAATTGCAACCTTAAATTGTTTGATTCGTTAATGTTAGGTGTGGCATAACTTTACTAATTTTAATCTGAAAATTTCTTTTCATTTAAGATTTAAAGTACTAAAGTTGGAGGATTGAAAAAAGCAAAATAATCAAAAAGATTTCTTTATTTTATGTTCTTGAATTTTAAAATGTCATCTTGTCGTAAAAATAAGCAAAATGGAAGTTATCGTACATTTAGTAGGTACCCTCATTCATATATTATAAACTTATTGATGATGTGTTGCACGTTTGCCATTTGATCACATCATTAAATGTGACATAAACATGAGATGAAAGCGAGCAACGACATCAAGTAACAATATACTATGAATTTTTGACGTTTGTAACTTTGTAACCATCGAGAAGAGTCATTCTTATTTTAGATTATATGTGCAACAAGAACAATGTACACAAAACATATACATTCATCACCCACCCTCCGGTCCCGCCCACTTCCGTTTCCTACTCGTTGGTATATTGATTTGGATGTCATGTCAATTTACATCGACGACATTGATAAATCTTATTTCAAAATATTAAGATGGCAATGATTAAGCTTGTTAACACGAACACAAGGATTATATGCAATATTAAGACAGCCAAGACAGGTTGAACTTTTGTAATGTCTATATTCGGAGACAGCAGCAGCGGTAGAAAGGTGACGATAATCAGGTTATCAACGAACGTAAAACTCGTGGTGTGAGAAATAATGTAACACGGGTATTATTTTCCCCTGTGATGGGAGCCTGAACAGCAGCGCCAAAAATGAGGTTAAATTAATGACTCCCCGTGTTCAGTTTTGCCTCGGGTTCGGGTTTGTAATTTACATTGAAAATTAGGAGTTTCTAATTTAAATCAGATCCGAATCGCATCATCATTATTATCGTTGTCGTTTATCCAACAACGCACAACTTCTGATTCTGATTCTGACTTCGATGTGTCCTAGAGTGTATGTAAGTAGGTAGGTAGGTAAGGTACCTTATAGTCCTTGTCTCTGATTGAATTACTTAAGAAGACGCTGAAAGGTGAAGATACAAACATACATACATATATAGGAAGGTTGCAAATTGAACACGTCCTTTAGGCGGTGTTAGACTAATGTGTAATGAGCAGGCAATCGCCTGGAATTATCCAAGGTTATGTATCTAAAGAGATTATTCCCACTTGCTTTTATTAAAATAAAAAAGAAAGTGAGTGAACAAAATTACCTAAAAAAGAAAAAGAAAGAAACGTTTCCTTCTTCTCAGGTATGGTGTGCGGTACGAAGAAAGGATATTGAGGAAAATAATGATTTCAATTAAATTAATAATGATTAATTACACGACTATGAATTTCTAGATTAACACGCAAACAACTTTGATTATATAAATTGTTAATAATTGTGGGGTAATGGGACTTTGCTTTCATTAAAAAATGAGTGTTCTCTTCAATACAGTGAAGGTATTAATAAATGTATAAGAGTATACCTAGGAAGACTAAACTTTGTCAATTATATGGCGTCCGTCCGTCAGTAAAAGTAAGGTTATGGAAAAAGATATTAAACTTTAGCCGTTAGCACTGTCATTTTTAATTAACTTTTTGTGAAATCGTTATACGGTTATGAATTACATATAATTTTTTATTCAGAAGAGTGAGAAAATTATTTTATTTAATGATTGGGACTGAAATTAAAGGTTTTTACTAGGCAAAAACAGATTATTCAAAATACTTATAGAACTTGGAATAAGTTTTGGTTTTTTTTGAGTTAAAAGGGACAGTTTTTTAAAACAATTAATTGTATACTTAGTTTTTGAATTAAGGTTTATGTTGACGGTTTTTGAGTGTGTTGTTATTTTTCCTTCCACGAAAGTGTATGACGAATTTCCAACACTCAATCCAATTATCAAATTTCTTAAGTTTTTAAGTTGTGATACTATTTTGACGGGAATCTCAAAAAGTCCTTTAAATTTATTTATATGACTTATTTAAAAAATAATTTTGCGAAAATTTTCTGTCTTTTTTTGTTTAGATTTTATAAATGCTGAATTTGAGGATTGCATAATGCATATATGCAGTGTTAATTATAAACTTCACTTGAAAAGTTATTGTAATTGGTCCGATTTGTCGAATTGAATTTTGACATTTCGCGATGTTTCAAGATAGGTCAAGAACCAATAGGGAAACCGAGAATAATTCAACTGAAAACTTTTTTAACAAAACACGAAAAACTACAAACTTTTCAGCACGACAAATTAACAGACTTGATCGGAAGTTTTCAGTGTGGGTCGCATCCCAATCCCCGCTTTTAATTAATTCTGCTTTTTGATTCAATAAGTATCAAACACTTATTTTTTAAGAGCTCATTTTTGACTGAATGGGTTTCTCAATAAGCAAAATATTCATTATTGGTCCGGTAAAAATTCACATTTGCTTCTTGAATCCGGTGATGTTATTGGACCATATAATTATTTTCTTCGACGATAACGATTGAATAGCTAGAATTATTGGGCTTATTTTTACCCAAATTAAACGATATGGACATAAAAGATATATCAAAATTAACAATCGATTTTAGCATTTGTCTTCGTAGTAAGTTTACTGACATCTAAAGAAATGGGCCAGCCAATCGGTCGCCTCATTCGTGTGGACAAATCATAAAAAGTCATGTCGCTAAAAATTCAAGTTTTCCGTACGTTCTAATACGTTCGAAAAAATTCTGCACGTTTGTCATTTTTTTTTAATTAAGCGTGAGTAAATTTTGTGTAATTTAATTTTTGGCATCTGGTAAAAGAGTCAAGTCAAAAAATTAAATTTTTGATTTGGCGTAACTGCCTTTTTTTTTCTTTTTCGTTAAATACTAACAACTTGAGTCCAACTGCTAAATATCGCCAATACGATAGAAAAATTTATATTTGTTGCTGACGTAAGTCCTTTTTGCTTAACTTAAAAAATGGTGTTCTATTTGATAAATACTAAAGGGTGTCCCAAAATTAACGCAAGATTTGAATTTGCCGCCATTTGGGCAGTGAAGTGTTGGAAACCCTGAAAAAAAAGCAATTTGACAGCTAACAGTATAGGGTTATTAGAAATGGAACGTTACACGATAGTACCACAGAGAAGAGAGTTCGTTGAATGGATTATTGAACATCAACAAATGGACCCTGATTTTTCGAGCAAAATCATCCTAAGCGATGAAGCACATTTTCATCTTGATGGCTTTGTCAATCGCCAAAATTGCCGCATTTGGGGTTCGGAGAACACACATGTGATTGTCGAAAAACAAATGCATCCACAACGAGTGACTGAATGGTGTGGATTTTGGGCTGGAGGCATAATTGGGCCATATTTTTTGAAAAAGATGCTGTTCAAGACTGTTACTGGTGCTCGATATCGCGACATGATTACACAGTTCTTTCTGCCAAAATTGGATGATATTGATGTGTCGAATATGTGGTTTCAACAAGACGGTGCCACATGTCATACAGCCCGTGAAACTCTCTCGTTTCGGTGATCAAAATTGGCCTCCTAGATCGTGTGATTTAACACCATTAGACTTCTTTTTATGGGGTTATTTGAAATCACAAGTCTATGTCAACAAGCCCACAACCACCCGTGCATTAAAGGAGGAGATTCAACGCTGCATCAACGAAATTCAGCCACATTTATGCAGAATGGTCATGGAAAATTTAAACAAAAGATTGCGCATGTGCATGCAAAGCCGTGGAGGCCATTTGTCCGATGTGTTATTCCATTCCTATCCTATGTACTTTACGAGTCAATAAAAATATAACTATCAAAAGACTAAAAACGGCGTTTTCTATTTAATTCAAATCTTGCGTTAATTTTGGGACACCCTTTATTATACACTTCCAACCACTAGGATTAGGCCAGAAATTTTGCGATCGATTTTCTCTTTTTATTCTTGGTGGAAGTTTTGTACCCTTAAACATTTATTTTGTGTGAATAGGTAAGTATTTTCTTATAACAAGTTTATAAAATTAGTGGTAAATTGGAAACGGGCGTAAGACTTTTCTAAGATTAAAAAATTAACTACTCAAAAATTATATAAATGCACGAGGTCACATGCAAAATTTTAGAAATATAATATTAGAATATAACCTCTTTAAGACGGTTTTGCAATAAAATCATAGTTTTTTTTAATAATGGGAAGAAATTTGGACCATACATTTCAAAAAACATGAATTGAGATGACCTTGTCTTCAAATTGTCTGCCACCTACACAAACCTTATATGAGATACGTCATAACCAAACGTGTTCAATAATGTTTAAGTCCAGAAAATATTGATGGTTACAGCAAATGTTCGACGTCTTCTGATTGAATCCACAACTTCTAGCAACCCTGGAAGTATAGATGGGAGCATTGTCTTGTTGGAAAATCTAAGACGGAAGTCCAAAAATTATTTTAACTTTTAGAAATGACCGATCCAATAATCATTTATAATTGTTCCTATTCATTCTTCCACATAAAAGCTTAAAGTCACTTGTGCTATAATAGGCTAAATTTCACCACAACATCATTACACCTGATATACGGCTATGATGACTTGTCAAAATAAGCTCATCCTTTCTCAGATTAGGACAACTCGTTTCCATTCAATGGTCCAAGCAACATGCTCTCTTGCAAAAATCATCCGATGGTCCTTATATACTTGCCTCAGTACAAGTTTCTTTTTTAAGTTTTCTTCCATGAATAGTATCAATTTTTTGTATTATCCTTCAAACCGTTTTTATGCTAACTAATACTTTTCTGTTGTTCCATTTTTCGAGTGATGTTTCTCTTGCCGTTTGGCCTAATTTTTCCGAAATTTAGATCAGCAAGATCATTGTTTACAACTATCTTGCTTCTGTTACTCCTTGCTAAGTCTTACGTCCTGAGAGTCCTAAATCTTTGAAAGCATTCATTTGTAATCTTCCTGTAGCTTCTAAAGGCTTCCCAGAACCCATTTGTGTTTCCAATTAAATAAAAATAGTTGTCATACAAAAAACGACTCGAGAAGAAACAAGAAACAAGAAACTAATGATTACTTACTTAGAAACTGTGATGATTGCATTTTAAATTATGATAAAAGTATTGTTCCAATAGTTTTGAATTGGGCAACAATTAAAAAAAGAGAGACTTTTGCGATTTTTGTCTGTGTACCGTTCACGACCCAAGGTCTTAGATTATTATTTAAAAAAACAACTTTATTACAACTGCCGCATTTAACGCTCAGTCTGATGTGTGTGCATTAAGACTCTATTAATATTTAAATAACTAAATAAACAAGAACCTACCCATTTTTTTTCCAAAGTAATTACAATTTAATAAAGCAATAAGAACAAAAAGGCCAGCTTTAAACAACCATTAATACAACATATATGCACGTACAAGATACTCCAACCTTCAAGACTGCGTATATTTGAGTCAATTTGTTTACACAAGAAAAGTTTAATGGTCTATGAAAACCATTGAGGTGTATATTTACATACATATATTTCTGTACAAACAAAAAGCTTTACCTATACAATTTTATGCGTATTCCCAAAAGAACCGAAAAAAAATCATCGTATTGATTTTGTGTTTAAATAAGTTAATGTGTATCCAATTCAGATTTCATCTTTTACACACCGACGCGTCGCGACGCTCCTAAAACAAGAAAAAAAATATTTATTAAGTAATAAACAGGGTCGAAGGTTCTTACTGATATATTTTTGGCTGTTCTTTAAACCAAATGTTTCCAACTTTTTAAATTTAAATGTCATATGTACAAAACTCTACGTGTACTCCACTGATTTATTGGTTCGAAAGTTGTCACATCAATCAAAAGATTCTATCAATTTGAAAAATGATGGCAAATATCAATTCTATTTTGAGTTTCATCATGATTGTGACGAAAAAAGCTTTGGAAGCTATCTAATCAAACAATTTCTTAAATATCAACTTTTACATGCTTCTTAATAAAGCATTACCTGTATTTTAATCCTATGCTTCTTTAAAGGATGTGCGCTTTAGCTTTCAATCGCGACGGACGTTTTCTTTCTTTTGCCTCAATCTTTCATTATGATCTGTACCATTTGTAATAAAGCAGAGCCTATCGAATCTTTTTCGTGTGCAATCTGCAATTCATTAATGCACCTAACTTGTGCTAAAATCAAAAAATCAGATTATAATATAATTAAATCGAAAAACAACTTTTTTATAAAGTGTGATAATTGTTCCACTAATGGTTTATCTAACTATATCAAAAACATAGAAAATTTCATTGTTGGTATTACTTTGAACATTAATTGTTTAAGAAGTGAATTTCCTAATTGGTTTTCTATCAATAACAACAATATGAAAGGTGTTGTGACGCGTAGTCAAATCAAAGAAAAGGTTATTGAACCAATGGTCAATCTTCCTAAAAAGTGTTCTGTTGTGAATTCGCAGAAGAAAAAGAAGATTGATAAAAATTCTTCATCTGTGCAAAATAATTTGCCGCATAATTTAGTTTCTTTCTCTCCACCTCCACCTCCACCCAAACCTAAGCCCTCATCTAGTGCTCTCATTTCATCGATTCAGACTCTAACACTTACTTCAGTGTCTACCCCTTCTACACCTGTCTCATCCCCTTTTGTATTGTCTACGAGTATAGATAATACTGAGAGTATAAAAGGTATTAATAAACCGGTTTTGTGCACCGATGCTGCTCCCTCACATATCGCTATTGCTAACAATAACAAAATTGATGACACTTCTGCTGCATTTGGTGAAACTGGTACTGTTGATTTGGACTCTCTTCTCTCTGAAGAAGATGATGACATAATTATTGATGAGATAATAAAGATGCCATCGAATCTAACTGATGACGTCGCTGATACTGAAAATAACAATGCTGTTGCTGCTGCTGCTGCGGATTCTGCCGCTGCTGCCGTCGTCGTAGTCGTGAATAATGAAGATATAACTACTGCCGCTGATGATTTTCTTAATAGGTGCGAAGGAGAAAATTCCAATCGATTTGTTGTTAACAACTCTGCTATGCTACTTTCTGCTGCTGCTTCTACTTCTAACCAGAATAGGGAAGTAAATAAAAAAATAAATGAAATTGTAATCAAACAATCAAATCGAAGTGTACTGCATGGTCAAAAATCTAAACAAAATCAACATCGTGAACTCACTGGAACAGGCACAAGTTCTCTTAATGCTTTATTTCCTAAGAAGTGGCTTCATGTTTCTAGGTTCCATTCTAATACTCTTCCAGAAGATTTAGTTAATCATATCTCTACAAAAACTTGTATACCTGCAGATATGTTCAAGTGTTATAAACTAATTAAAAAAGATATTTCTGCATCAGACATTAGATTTGTAAACTTTAAACTGAGTGTTCCTGCAGACTGTCTTAATCAATTACTTAGTGACGCAACTATATGGCCTAGGTCTGTGAAAGTAAAACTATTTGTAAACAGGCCAAAAAACGAAGGTGGTCGTCAATCGGCAGATGTAACATAACTTCAGTTGGCTTAATCAACAACCCAGATTATAAGAATTCTTCATCATATTCAAGTGCTCCAGACAACGTTGCTGCTTCATCTTTAAAAACCTTACAATTTCCAAGTAAAATTTCTTTTTATTATCAAAATGTAGGAGGCATAAGATCTAAACTAGATTATTTATACATCATCTTTGCATCTTCTGAATATGATTTAATAATGTTAACTGAAACTTGGTTGACATCTAATCAATTTACATCTGAATTATTTGATTTAAGTAACTATACTGTATTTAGGAAAGATAGATGTAATTTATTAACAGGTATGGAAAAAGGAGGAGGTATTTTGATTGCCATACGCTCTTCATTATCATGTAAACAAGTAAATTTACTATCTAATAATAACATCAGTGAAGCAAAGATTGATATTGATCAGTTAATTGTAGCACTTTTATTTAATAATAATATTGAAGTTTTTGTTATGTTAAGCTACATTCCTCCTAGGAGTTCTCTTGATAATTTTCAACATGTTATATGTATTGGAGATTTTAATCAAGGAAATATAAATTGGATTCTAGACTTAGATGAAAAATATTTTGTTCCTTACAATGTCAATTCCGAAATTGAAGAAAGTATCATAGATTTTTACAGTCAATTTGACTTAATTCAAATCAACTCTTTTGTAAATGATAATTTAAGACTTCTTGACTTGGTTTTTGTTGATAAAGAATTTTTTATTGTTATTGAAAAGTCTGATTTGCCGCTCATACAAAATTCTATACACCATGTTGCGTTAGAAGGTACCTTTCATTTTTATGATTATATTAAAAAAAATAATGTTTATAATACATATGTTCCAAATTTCAGCAAAGCAAACTTTGATGCAATGAATGAGTATTTTCTTAACTTTCATTGGGATTCTGTTTTTTTATTTGATAGCAAAATTCAATTAGAAATCGCCAATAAAAATCTACTGACAGCCATCAAAGAAGCAATGCATCGATTTATTCCAAGTAAATACTCGAAATTGAGCTCAAACCCTGTATGGTTTTATAAGAGATTAATTAATCTTAAAAATAGAAAGAATAAAGCTTTCAAATTACATAAACAAAATTATAATAATCTTGAACTTCGATCTAAATATAAGGCTATTCAACGCGAATTTGACATATTAAACACATTTTGTTATAATTCCTACATGTTTACGATTGAATGTAATATGAGGAATAACAGTAAATGTTTCTGGAACTTTATTAATTCTAAACGTAAGACCATTGGTTATCCAAGCTGCATGAAATTCAATGATTCTACAACTAGTGATGTTCAAAAAATTTGTAACCTTTTTGCTAGATATTTCCAATCCGTTTACTCCTCGGAATTATTTTCAAACCAGGAACTACCAAGTGTTTCTAAGGTATTTGATATAGGTTCTATGATTTTGGATGTCTCCGAAGTAGAACAAGCGTTGCTTGAGCTTGATGCAAGTAAAAAGGAGGGTCCGGATGGGATTCCACCTATTATTTTTCATAAATGTGCTCGTTCACTGGCTAAACCACTTACGGACATTTTTAATGCATCTCTATCCGAGGGTAAATTTCTGGATAGTTGGAAACTATCATTTCTTACCCCAGTTTTTAAATCTGGATCTAAGCAGGATATTACCAATTACCGGCCTATTAGCAAGATTTCTGCAATGCCAAAACTATTTGAAAAAATTGTTTACAACAGGTTATCTTTTCAATTACGTAACTATATATCCGAATATCAACTCGGTTTTATTTCTGGTAAATCAACAACAACAAATCTGTCTCTAATGACTAATTACATCATAAATAAATTTGAAGATCATATACAAACAGATATTATATTTACTGACTTTGCTAAAGCATTCGATCGTGTTAACCACAGGGTGCTTCTGCATAAATTGTATTCTCTCGGTTTTCACTCTACACTTCTGAGCTGGTTAAAATCTTACCTTTCCAACAGGATTCAAATTGTTAAAATTGAAGACTATTATTCTGAAAATATTTATGTCCCATCAGGTGTTCCTCAAGGAAGTCATTTGGGCCCATTGTTATTTTTATTATTCATAAATGATATTCCGTCAATTTTTGTATCTTCTCCTTGTCTCTTATTTGCCGATGACCTTAAGTTGTATCGTGGAATTAAATGTCTATCTGATTGTCATTTACTTCTTGAAGATGTACTTAGATTAACAGAATGGTGTCAGTCTAATTTCCTCCATCTTAATGTTTCTAAATGTCAAGTTATGTCGTGTTTTAGACATACTACCCCTATTCTATTCAATTATGAACTTAATCATGTAAATCTAGAACGAGTTGAATGTAAAAAGGACCTTGGAGTCGTTTTAGACTTTAAACTTTCATTCCTGCCACACATTGACTATACGGTTAACAAGGCTAATCAAATGCTCGGGTTTTTAAAGAGAAACACAAGAGAGTTCAAAGATCCATATTCTCTTAAGTCACTTTTTAATTCTCTGGTAAGATCTGTGTTGGAGTATTCTAGTGTAGTTTGGAATCCTTTTTATAGAAACTCCTGTAATAGAATTGAAAAAGTTCAAAGAAACTTTACTCGATATTTAATCTTTAAACTACATTGGCGAATTGATATGCCAACCTACAAAACAAGGT
Source organism: Eupeodes corollae (assembly GCF_945859685.1). Classification (NCBI taxonomy): domain Eukaryota; kingdom Metazoa; phylum Arthropoda; class Insecta; order Diptera; family Syrphidae; genus Eupeodes; species Eupeodes corollae. Next base: position 45,860,332 of record NC_079148.1, read on the forward strand.
GCTCACTATTCGATATTAAAACTCTGGAAAGTCGGCGTACTTGCTTCTCTGTTATATTCATCAGAGATATTTTAACGTATCACATAAAATGTCCTAATTTATTAAATCTTATAAAACTTCGTGTTCCTCAGAGGAATGTTCGTGAATCTAACTTTTTATATGAATATTTTCATCGCACAAATTATGGACTTAATGAGCCAATTTCTCGTTGCATCAGGGAAACTAATGCTGTATGTAATAAAATAGATATTTTTAAAAGTTGTTCAAGAGATACCTTCAAAACATATGTTTTAAATGAATTAACTATTCAATCAGCTGAACTTTAATATTTTTGTTAATTGTTATTATATTATTGTTGAGTTTTTGTTTTTCTCATTCATATAAATATTATCTATATTATTAATAAATTAAAAAAATTATGTAAATCCTAGTCTGTAAGAGTTAGCTCTCTGCTTGATGATAAATAAATAAATTAAATTAAAATTAAAGCTTACTAGCTGTGACCTCTCTACAATACCTTCTAATAATTTGTAATTGGAAGTTTGCTAATGTCGTCACTGCGCCAAATTTCTTTATGTGTTTTTTGAGAGCTTTAAAAAATGATGAATTCAATCTGCCATATTTTCTCATGCTTTTTCAACACCCTTTTGGTATTTCAAGCCTTTTCACACCAAACCCAAAACCGTTTTCAGCAAAAAGTTTTCGAAAGCCAGAAAACACACCGAACATTTACACGTTTTCATTTGAAATTTAAATAACAAATTGCTGTCAAATTTTGTATTGATGAAAAAAATTGTGAGTAAAAAGTTTGGTCGTCTCAAATTGTTTGTGAAAATAAAATGAATTCTAACCAATTCAAATTGATTTTAACGTAACACTAGCTTGTCTCGAAGAAGAGTTTCAACTGATGTACTGGGAACGGTTGGAATGGGCTCACGAAATGAACCAACAAGAACTACAATCTCGCTTGTCTGCAGCTATCCTCTTTGTTGACTTCAAGCGGTCCGAACAATTCACTAAGGAGAAGCTAATTGTCTAGAAAATATATCAAAGAATCAACAACAAACAAAACTGTTACAATAGAAAAAAGAGGATGGGATGCGACCCACACTGATAACTTCCCATCCCGTCTTCCGATTTGTCTTGCTTAAAAGTTTGTCTATATGTACTTGTATTAATTTTTACCAAATTTGCGTACTATTTTTTGTAGATTTTATTTTTTATGAAAAAACGGACTGTTGGATTTTTATATACAAATTACTGAATATCGAAAACAATATTTTTGTGAAATAAAATAAGTTTGAAGCCAATATTTTTAATTTTTGAAAAGATATTTGAGTCGAAAATCAATTTTTACCAACTTTTGTTAATTTTTTTAGGTTTTTAATTTTTTTTGTAAAAAAAACTGTCGATTCGATTTTGATCAAAATTTTATCAGATGTCAAAAACATTATTTTTCGTTGCACAAAATTTTGATTTTTATTACGTCTTATTATTCTTATTAACGTTTGAAACGTTCGGACGTACGAACGTACGTACACACTCACGCACAGACATCTTTCTAAAAATCTTTTACTTCTACTCTAGGGACCTTCAAACGCTGAGAAATGTCAAAATTTTCAATTTGACAAATCGCACCCATTACAATAATTTCCTATGGGAAGTTAATAATTTTATTTAAAACATTTTCTTCTCCTTTCACAAGAAAATTCAATCCCAAATACTGAGCTTATAACTATTGCTTCTGGTGCCCAAATGTCCATTCAGAATCGCCATATATTGTGGCCGTCCGAGCAACTTGTAGGAGGGGTTTCCTAGCCCGCTGTGACATAGCCTCCACCAGAGACTTTCTTTCATACTTATTCTCCTCCACAAATGAACTTACCGCCGTTTTCATATCTACCAAACACTTGTAATTGAACGGAGTTACCGGAAAGTCTTTCTCCAGCTAGTAAGCGAAAGCGTCGAACATATTTGTGGAGACGAGTTCGAAGACGCATCCCTTGGAAACGTTATTACGTCCTAGCGGTCGTTACGGCATTCACCATAGTAAATTCCGATCCCTCGCTTAATAAAGAGCGTTTGAAACTCTGGAGGATTATAAAAGAATGGCCAGTGCCACAAATAGTCACCGGGCTTTTATTCTCGAATTTTTGTTGCCACGCAGCTCCCCCAAAGTTTCCTTTTTTTTCTATTCCATATTCAGTTATTAAATAAAAAACAATAATTCTTATTTTTTAAGGAAATTATATAAATAATATTACTTACCACGACCAAATTTATTTCAAAAAGGAATATCTGTTCTGACAGCAGCTGTTGTTTACATTATTTTGAGCGCTGATTGTTTCGAAAGGTTTGTTTGTTTAGTTCAACTCTGAATTGCTACTAGTTTTCGGAAGGTCTTAAAGTTGTGGTTTAAAAAAAGTAGGGAAAACTTGAGTTTTCGATGTAGGTTTTCGGCCGAAAACCGGGTTTTAGAAAAGCCTATCACTTTTATGAAATCTTTAGTAAAATTTGTGATAGTTTTTGTGATCGCAAGACTCAATCTACTAGAGCCCTGTTATCTAAAGGGTTTTTCAATAGGGGCGGGTAGATGTTAAAATGAAGTAAAACAAGCTCATTGTTGTAGGTGACCGCCTCACTAACGACGTTTTTAAAAAAGTACGCACCAATTACGCCATGCAGCTGTCCAAAATCCACACCAAACCGTAACTTTTTGATGATACATTATCACTTGGTGAGTATCGTGTGGGTTGGTTTCGTCCCTAATACGGCAATTTTGCTTGTTAACACAGCATTCATCAAAAAATACGTGTCGTCACTGAAGATGATTTTTTGGCCAAAATTGGGGTATTCTTTCAAACGATTCGAAGCCCATTCAGCGAATAACTGGTGCAGTCCATTGTCATGAATTTGGAGCTCCTAGGTCAGTTGGATCCTGTACAGGTGTAGGCCCAAGTCCAGACGCTAAACTTCAAGATATATTCGCGCCAATTGAAAAACCTTTTATAATCAAGGTTTACTTCACCTTCGTCCATCTTGATAATAAATATACTTCTCTTACAGGATAGCGTATCCGCTTCGGCGTCTTTTAAATTTACATATTCGTCATTAAACTATAAGTCCCTTTTGCTCTTAATCGTACACATGTTTTGAGAATGGTCACAAAAATATAAAAACAAATTCGTTAGTCTTGAAATCATTGACAATTAATATAATCAGTGTCTATAGTTGGGGATTTGAGTTTTGGAAAAGACTTTGTAGACAAAGTTGAGTTTAAAGACTTCTGCCTGTGTAATTGATTAAAAATATGCACAGGAGCTTTCTCAAATCTCCACAGCTTAGGCCTTCCATGTTGTCTTTTCCTAAAATATTTCCTTGGCTATTTTGAACTTGATGGAATTTAGATTTTTTCTTTGCTCTATGACTTGAAATAGAAATGCAATCTATCAAGCGTCTTTAAACGTTTTAGTTCATTTTTCTAAATGCCTCACGAAGATCATTAAATATTCCAAGCAAACTTTCGTTATTTTTAAATTATTCTTCCAACTAGTAAAACACGTTCTTCTCTCGTTATGCTCAGTTTTTATGAACCCTAAAGTTACGAGTACAACTGTCAAATCGTTCTAGTTTTTAAGGTTTTTCACGTTTTACTAAACAAATAGTCTATATTTTCAAATTAAACGTTCATTTTGGAACAACCTTCGCATGAATATGTCACCTATCTTGTCTTTCTTATATTAAACTTGTAACATTACATTTCAAGCAAAAATCTGCTACGAATAAATGTTTGTCCGTATTTTCAGGACTCTGTTTTCACGGTTTGTTAAAAATTATGAGTCCTTCACTGTAGCCGGGTGAAGCAAAAGCGAATTTCTTTTATTTTGTCTTCTCTTTTTAATGTGTTTCCGACTATTAAGCGAATTGGCTGATGCATTGCGTTATTGCGTAGGTCCTTGCTTTAATAATATTTCCTTACTTTAAATGATGACTTTATTTTTATTTTTGTGCGTAGCTAAAGATTGTGTCCATTTAAGTCTTTATATAAAAACATCAAAAATTGCTTAACAGTATTCATTTGTTCAACAGAATAGGCAACCCAATGCTTTGTTATCCTGGATCCTGTACATCCTCAACCTAAACCATTTTTTTTTTTTTTTGTTATTTTGGAACCCAAATATACAAATTACCTATTATTCCCGCCTTTTGTATAACGAGAATAAGACCCTTCTCATCCTTTTATTGTTGGACGACAAGACTTTCGTTACTTTCACGTTGTTATGCGATGCGTTGTTGCTGTGCCGTGCTGCTTTCTGGTGATGTGAAATTTTATTGCTTTTATTGTAAGGACGATGACGAAAACGACGAACGACGGCATTCACGGTCCTGCGAGGTGTAATTTCTTGATGGCTGATGGTACACAGCCTTCCATGCATACGAACCCGCATATCTAGGTACGTTCAATTTGACTTTCGTGTATCATATATACTTTTGTATGTTGAATGTATGGACATGGACAGGGGGCATGGCACGGATGGGAACGCCTTGGTTTTCCTTTGGCCCCGAGCAAAGCCAACAAAGTTTCCTTTTGTTTATGTGAAACACATTTTTTCTTTTTGCTGACACTTTTCCCGCAGAAAAGCTTTTATTGTTATGTTTGTTGTTGAGAATACAGCGTTTGCAGGAGAGTGAAATAAAAATAAGTAAATAAAGGATCCTTCAGCTTTATTTTTCTCTAAAATACTTTTTTATTGTGTCAAAATGTTATTTCATTTTCCAGTCCTTGAAATCTATTCTTCTTTGCTTTTAAATGAAAGCTAAGCAAGTTTTGTTTGTATCATTTTATTTTTGTATGTTTGTATGTATGTTGATGACGGTTAGAAGGATGACATAAACGTATGGTCGTCAATGATATACCTATATACATATGTATACTTATATCAACTACCTATAGAGTGCTATTAAAAGGGCGGAGATGAGATATTCATAAAAGGATACTACACTTTTTGTATTCAAACATATCATGCAAACACATTTACAATAATAGCCTGCATATGATGAGTTAAATTGAAAAGTTTCATCTTCATTTATCGTATAAATTTCTTGCATACATATACATGTGTGGATGTATGTATATAACTATAATATGTAAAGTTTATGATTGTGAATCTTTTGTTTGTTCAAAAGAGAGTGCGATTTATCAAAAACTTTATCAATTAAATCTAAAATAATATAATTACCGCATGAGTGAATGTGTGCACCCTTTTCAAAGATGATTTAATAAATTTTCACTGTTTTGTGTTTGTTTAAAGTTTATTATTTTCTGAAAACCTTTGTGAAATTTTATTTAAAATAACACACACCTTTGTATGTTTTGAGTAATATTTACTTAAGGAAATATAAAAACAAAAAAACAAACAAGGAAGACGTTTATTTTGAACTTTAATTTTGTATTTGTTGATAAAGAATGCAATTTTAAATTAGAGGTCATAATGAGATTTTATTATTTTAATCATTAAATTAAATTTTTAACAACAGTTTTCGAGTAAATTGCGATAAATTTCACAACAAACACTGATACAAAATGTTTGCAAATTTTCAAAATTATTTTTTACTGCCTAAAAGAATTTTACGTGCTTTACTTTACTTTAGTTCGCGATACAGCGCATTGTGCTCCTGGGCCTTAAGTAATATTTTTTGCCAGCGTACTCGATCTCTAGCTTGCTGCCACAAAGTTTCGAATACCAAGTTGACGTGTGTCCTCCTACGGAGATGGGCCTGCCTTTGCTTCTTGTTCCCTCAGGCTTGGCGTTGAATACCTTACGGGCTGGAGCTTCGATGTTCATTCGCTCGACATGCCCTAGCCAGTTGGTTTTTTGATTAGGGGCAAGTCGCTGTACAGCTCGTATAACTCATGATTATATCTTCTCCGCCCGATGTTACTTTGCCTGTCGACACAAACCGGACCATAGTTCGTATGCAGAACCTTCCTATGGAGAATACCAAGAAATCCTTCATCCGCCTGAGAGAGGGTCCATGCTTCTGCACCAAACAGCAAGAATGGGATGATTAAGGTTTTGAACTTGGCGATAGGTCTTTATTCCTCAACTTCTTGCTTAGGCCAAGGAAACAGCGATTAGGAAGGGTAATTCTACGTTTGATCTCCGCGCTGATGTCAATTGTAGAATTTTACAGCAGTGCTCAGATAAAGAAATTCGTTTGCCATCTCGAAGTAATACTTGTCAATTGTCACGTTTTTACCAAGTCCACCAAGTGATGTGAATCGAGTCTATTTGACGACAGTTTATACTTCGTTTTATCATCGTTAATGTCAAAATCTTTTTCTTCGCCTGAGCCTCAATATTAGAGAAGGCACCTATAACTGCTCGTTTGGTTCTTCCCATTATGTCGATATTGTGTGGAATTTTGAAAGATGGTGCCACTTGTATTGGCGTTGGTGTTGCGCAGCACTCTTTCAAGAACAATATTGAAGTCAGATCATCGCCTTGTCTAAGTCCACTTGTGGGTTTGAAGGTTTCAGTTGAGTCTCTTCCAATTTTGACGAAGCAAAGAGAATTCTTCAACGTCATCCTAATAAGTCGTATCTGTTTGGTAGGGATACCAAAACTCAACATGAAACGGTATAGTTCGCTGCTGTCTACACTGTCATAAAATTCTTTAAAATCGATGAAAAGATGGTGTGTTTCGATGTTATGTTCTTATGTCTTTTCCAGGATTTGGTGTAGAGTAAAAATTTGGACAATGGTAGATTTTCCAGGCCTGAAACCACACTGGTAAGGGGAAATTAGTTCTTCAGTAGACGCAGAGAAGGCGGTCACCTTTTTTATGGATAGGGCAGATGGTGCTTAAATTCCATGCGTCGGGCATGGTTTCTTCCGACCAAATTTTAGAAACTAGCTGATGCATGCTCCTTACCAGATCTGCTCCAGCATATTTAGAAAGCCCCGCCTGCAGACCATCATCACCGGCCGATTTATTCGACTTCAGCCTGGTGATGGCTAGTTTGGTGTCAGTCTGGTCGGGTAAGTGGAACTCTAGATCTTGAACCAAATGGTTTTGACGTGTCCAATCGCTGGCGGAATCGTTGACTTCATCACCATTAAGCAGCTGGTTGAAATGATCTCTCCAGATTTTTAGCATTGACTGCGTCTCGGCTACGATTCTACATGCAGTGTTGGAAAAATAACAGAAGCGATCCTTACCTGTAACTTTTATTAGAATTGAATGTGTATTGAAAAGAATATAAGTAATTTTTTTTTAAAAAATTACTGTAAAACAAGGAAAGCCATGAGACATTTCGGCGGTTTTCGATAATTGTAAATGTTTCGGTAATAGTTCTATCGTCTATCATTTGCAAAACTCTTTTTTGGACCCTATCTTAAAGAGCTCCCGGAAATTACGCCAGAAGAAATTACGCCAAATTTTTTTTTGGAAAAAAAATGTTTTCTGCTTCACATTGGAAAAAGAAGCAGAATTATTTCGTGGAAAATAAGCCAGAAACATTGGAAATTGTGCCAGACAGAAATGGAAAAAAAAAACAGAAACCAAATTGGAAATTAGGCCACAAAACCAATTGATATATTCTGGCCTAATTTCCTAATATCAATTTGGAAAAAAAGCCAGAAAATGTTCTGCATTTTAAAAGTCGCTACTTGATCAATATTGTAGACATTTTATCACAACAGGAAAAAAGAGCCCCTGACATGCACCCGCGGGGGAGGGGCTCGCAACTTTAAGTTGCACTCCGAGCATATTTTCATATGTCTGCACGGCAACAACATAACGTTTGGTGGAGGGACCTGACATATAATACATAATATTACATCCGCTTCGCAACTAAACAATGATTCTTACAATAGATGACTGAGACAAAGAATGTGTATTAAAACTGTTTATTTATTACAACAATTTATACAAAATACAGTTTTCTAAACATGAAAAGGAAAAAACGCCAGAAATTTTATTTATGGCTTTTTTTGTTTGCCTTTTTTCTATTTCTGTAAACGGAAAATTTGGAATTTTTTCCTAGGAGAAAAAGCCAGAATTTTGTATGAAGAATTTTCTGGCGCTTTTTCCAAAAAAATTCTGGCGTAATTTCCGGGAGCCCCTCTTAAAGACTTAAATTTGTTTGTCAAAAACATGAGTTATATTTATTTTGGACGAATGAAGATGAAACATTTCTTGCACCGTCGAAGGAAGCTAGCAGCGTTTTTGGCGATTTCGGATATGTGATCATTCCATAAGAGGTGACCTGTAATACGCATAACGAGTACTGAAAGTTGATTAGCTTCCTGAATGCGGGCGCCATCGGGGGTGGGTTACACTTTGACGAAATGAGACAGCATTGAGTTTTTCAAACTTTAAATTCTACACGGTTCTTTATTCCCCATTGGACAATGATGTAGAGATCAGAATATAATGAGCTTATCATATGCTGCCGTTGAATTTCCACATCCGAAGGACAAGGATGTGAAATTATAAACGAATATGAAAAGCTGAGGGAAGTGTCTTCAGCATAACTGTTTAACGTATTAGAAGTATCGGACAAAATATCGTTTAGGAATATGAGTAAAACGGTTGGAGACAAAACGGAGATTTTAAACCATCCAATACAACTTGAATCGAACGGTTCAAAAGGTTGTTTCTAATACCAAAACCACGCATTTTCGAAAAAAGAGGTTGGTACTCTATCAAATGCCTTTGAAATATCAAGTGCGATAATTTTACTTTCTCCAAAACAATGTAAGGATTTGTTTCACTGTTCCACCGTTCGGTGATTTTAAGTGCACCTCACAGTTATTAAATTATTCAAAAATGTACTCTAATTAGCATTAAGTCTATTGGTAAGGATGGTTTAATTTTAAGGGTTGATGTCGAATCTGAACCACACCAGCGTGGCTGAAGATCTTTCCACCTCAACTAATTGTCGTGCCCAGCTATTGCACTTCTCACGATCTTCGTTAATAAACATTATTTATGAAGATGAATTGTTTGACTGTTAACAGTTGAATTGTTATTTCCTGAACACCGTTTAATTTACTAAATATGATTTAAAATGGTCAAGAGGGTTTAGATCTTGAGTTGATCGCACCTTGTAAGCATAAATGAAAGTCTTCATGAATAATTTAATAAATATGATTTAAAATCATGAAAAATGAATATAAAATAAACCAGCATGGTGCTCAAATATGCGTTTTGCCCCGATGTAATGGTTGGGCTCAAATGTCCCATAGCAAGGACATAAAAATAGCTACAATTTATCTTCTCTGAAGACTTGTAGCAACTATATATGTAATTCACAGTAGCTCTATGTAGCTCATATTATATGGATTCTCGATTTATTCGAGAAAATATGCGCCAAGACAAGGTGTAATTTTCATCTTCTGATGAGCCCAACCATTACATCGGGGCGAAACGCATATTTGAACACCATGCTGGTTTATTTTATAATCATTTTTCATGATTTTAAATCATATTTATTAAATTATTCATGAAGACTTTCATTTATACTTACAAGGTGCAATCAACTCAAGATCTAAACCCTCTCGACCATTTTAAGAGATATCAATGGTAAGAATTATGGTAGGAAATGGCAACAGTGGATGATCAGTTTTCGAAGAAAATTACTCGAATCTTCAGTGGGATGAGGCACTCTTACACCTCAATAGATTCCTCAATAAGCAAAATTGCCGCATTTTGAAGAATCATAATTTAAGAGCGATTGTCTGTCGAACAACAAATGAACCTACGAAAAGTGACAATTTGGTGCGGTTTATGGGCTTGCGGCATCATTACGCCGTATTTTTTGGGATTGTCCCACTTTTCACACAGCTATCGAAACAATGGCTCTTTTATACAACAAAGTCAATGGCCGTATTATCTCACGTGGTACCAATATGTCAATTGGCCGCCAAGTTCTTGTGATTTGATACCTTTGGGCTTCTTCCTTCGGAATCCAGCAACAATTCAAGAGCTAAAGTATGAGATAATTCAGCACAATAATGGCATATAACCTCAATTATGCCTCAACAACATAGAAAATTGTGTTGCAGGTGTGTTGCTGCGATCGTGGCGGCCATTTACCGAATATTTTGTTCCATACAGAATTGAAACATATCAATAGAATCATAATAAAAACAAATCAAAATAATTTGAGTTTTATTTTAAAACCAACATCGGCCCTAAAATTTTACCAACCTTTACTATGGAGATAAAGTTCTTCATCATTCCATTTCATTGGAAATGGATCATGTTAGACTATCAATTCAATCCGTGGTGTTTGTGCAGAATTCTCCTGAGGTTAATGCGTTAAGTTTTTAACTCCTGAGATCGGTGTTGTTCTTGAAGGTCAATTTTATGCTCATAATTTTTATCCTCATACTCTTGGTTAAAATAAGATCATTCTTCTTTACATAAGTGTACGAACACGAGCGTTATCCTTCATTTCGGTTGAGTTCATTTTTTCCCAATAAGTATTGTTTGGACTACACAGCACTCTCTTTGGATATACGTTTTCAAAATAGTACAAGTCTTAAAACCCAAAAAAGAAAAAAAGTCTAAAGCTTTCATTCAAGATCCAAAGCAGAAAATAAAAGAAGAAAATGAAAAAAGAAACAATGCGTTCGTTCTGAAAAACTGCTAGTGCGTAGTTCAACTCTTGATGATGACTCAACAGCACCAAATTTTCCAACTATGCAAATCAAAGGTATAACCAACAAAATGAATGAAAAAAGCTTTGTTTAAATGGCACCAATTACACCTTCCATTAAGTTAATGGATAAAAGTAAGACAAAAAAAACTGTCATCATATTCAGTCCCCGCCCGAAGGAATTTAAAAGTTGAATTTTTAATAAAGTAATTCTAAGACAGACAATCGAGTATTTTTCAACTTCAAACCAAAAATTGTACATCTTTTTTTTTAAGATTTACGAGTATATGTGTTTATGTTTTCCCTTAGCAAAATTTATAACCCAATAGAATTTTTATAAAGAACGAAATCCCTCCCTTGGGTCTTAATTCATTTTCATTTTGGGACGCAGTTCATTCCAGGGTCGTAAGACCGTTTCTTGAAATAATAAAAGTTATACTCTGTCTATTGGGAAAAAGAAAGACTGAAACCAATACGTACACATACTTCTTCCGAGGAGTATCGGGATACCTTTGAATATGTAGGTATCTCCATAATAATTTGGCCTTGGGTATGTCTGCTTTTCCTTTTCTATTTCTATTAAGATAATAATTATAACCACAAAACAAAAAAGAAGAAAAAATGTTGTGAGTTTCGTTTTAATTGCACACAAGCTTTTGTTTATTTTGTTTGACTTTAAATAAAATAAAGACAAAGTTTTTCATCAACACATGAGAAAAATCGATTTTCAACACCCGTGAATGTTGTGATACTTTTGAAATATTCACCAAACTACACAACACCACTGCACCGGTGTGTTTTGAAAAAAGTGAGTGCATTTTATTCCTTTCTAGGAATTTCGTAACTTTTAATTGTGTTTAAAGTTTACTCGTGGGAGTGTGTTTTTTTTAGTTTTTTTTTTTTTTTTTGAAACCATATTTGTTTTATTTATTTTGATGATGTTTTATTTCTTTATATATTTTTGTATACATTTTTGTATTTAAATATTTATTGAATTATCTATATTTTTTTTTAAATTATTTATTTACTTTATAACTTTGAAGGTCATGTTAATAATTTGTTTATATAGTTATACATTTGTTTGCTAATTTTTAAGTTTTTTCTTAGTGCAAATATACAATATACATATATTAATTTGTATGTTAAATTATTATGTTAGTAACGATACTATTAATCCACAAAAAAGGAAAGAAGGACCATATCGATAACTATAGTAACCTTTCGACAGTTGCAAGTTCTTCTCCAAAACGCTTAACAGGACTATAAAAGACAACAATCAATCAAGAAAATAAGCTGGATTTAGAGAAGGATTCTAAACAGCAGACCATTTACAGACAGTGCAGATAACAGAAAAATGCAATGAATTTAAACTATGATGAGAATATGAAAAGACTTTTTTTCCAATTTATATCAAACTCCAATATAAAGGAGATGTTACCATTAAACTTAGTTGACGAAGATCAACAATTCCACCTCGACGAAGTGAAGATAGTTTCCCCAGTACACAATAAAGGAGACCATCTTAATTGCGCAAACTGCAAAGGCATCAGTCTCCTCACCATTTCATATAAGATCATTTCTGCCGTTTTATGTGAGCTGTCGACAACAACCTGATAGTTCGTTATCGGTGTGTCTTCAGACTTAGACCAAATATTCACATTACGGCAGATTTTAGAAAAAACCCAGGAACTTCAAATCAATCCCCACCACCTCTGTATCGATTTTAAAGCCTCGTATGATAGCATCTGTAGGGAAGAGCTCTACAGAGCAATTTCTAGTTTCGGCAACCCTGTCAAACTTATCCGTTTTTGCAGAATGACGATAGAGAATGCATAGTGCTCTATAAAGGTCGGATAAGATCTCATCGATGCATTTGATGTCAAAAAAGGCGATGCTCTACAATGCGACTTCTTTAACATCGTTCTGAAAAGAATTGTGCAAAATTCAATCGTCAACACTAAAGGCACAATCTTCCAAAGGTTCATCCAATTACTCAGATACGCCGATGATATTGACATAATTGGAAAATCAAAGCGCGATGTCAATAGAGCGTTTTTGAGCACTGCGACGGAAGCAAAGAAGATGGGTTTAGTATGGTCAATGATGACGGCTTAGGCCTGGACCATTTTAAACAAAGATGAGAGTGCCTTAGGTTACTTCGAGGGAAAAATTCTTCGAGTGATTTTTGGTCCCGTTTGCATAGATGGAGAGTGCAGCAGAAGAAAGGGCTTTAAACCGACACTGCCCTGGTTAAAAGAATAAAAGTCAATCGACTTAAATGGCTGGGTCATGTAGAGCAAATGTACATCAACGCTCCAGCTCGAAAGGTCTTCGATTCCAGTCCCAGATTCCAGTAGAGATAGACCACGACTCAGGATCACTTTCGATCACTGTCCTGTACATTTCAGAGGCAACTGATCCTCAAAGTGTAGCGGCATTATATTTTTTAAAATGTCGTGCTACATAAAACGATCCAATGAACCATGTTTTTGGTGAATTGGTCCCAGTCCATGCCCCGAAAAAGATCCCCACATCGTTACGTTTTACAATAGCTTTGATGTAACGTGGATTTAGTTTTTCTTAACTTGGTCTGCAAACACTACTGAATCCATTTTTACAGCTTTGAAGATTTTAGTCCATTATCACAGCTCGTTTCCGTTCAATGGTTCATATTTCTCTCGATTATATAATAAGTTCTTTTTTAATTGATTTCATTACTGCAGAATCCTTTCGTTTTGTTGTTTTTTTTTTGTGTGCAACCTCGATTAAAGATTTGGAATGACTTTTTGGATTTGTAAAATTTTATTAAGCGGCAAAATAACTGAGTTCTTCGATATTTTAAATTGACTCATTCCACTTTTACATTCTTTAATATTTTTTTTTATTTGGTTAGATTATTTTTTCTGGTCATTTTACAAAAGTGAACTTAATAAACTTAAAAAATGGATTCAACTGCACTCGATGGCCAAACACCTTTAATCCACTGGTCATAGATTTTTTTTGTTAATGGACTAACTAAAGCGAAATAAAAATTAAAAGTTTCTTTTGTATTGACCAATACAAAATTGTTTTAACTGTCCTACTTTTGTCCTATTTACTGAACCGTTTTGTTAACTATTTTTTTCTTGTGGTCTATATAGAAGTACGTAGATAGTTAAATATATTTTAGACAAAAATTAAGAGGATTTGGTTAAGTTTTTAATTTTTGAAGGACATAAAGATGGAGATAGTTCTAGTTGCTAATGTTTTGGCCAAAACTGTGTGTACGTCATTGTAAATTGTGATTTTTTAGATATTATATTTTTGGTTTAAACAGCTGACGCAAGTTTCCTTGTTTTGTTTCACTGTCAAACATCTTCAGTTTGGTCTATAATTTAACCAAAAGACTTGTAATATTAAAACCACCTCTTCATCAGGACCAATCTTGAAGGATCGACTTCCGATTTTTCTTTCTTAATTTTGTACAATCACTTTGGGGGAAGTTTAAAATTTTAATACTTTCCCATGTTTTTTTAGACCATAAGCTCATGAGGCTTGGTTCTTCTTAATCTCCGAACATGGTTTCTTATATTCAAGACTAACTCCATTTCAGAATTAGTATGACTTTGCAGTCTCTGGTTGTGCGATACAGTGTATTTTTTAACAACTTCTGTAACCATTTCTATTTGTAAGTCACGATGTAGATCGGTATTTCCTATGTACCAAGGTGCATTAACTATTCCACCAAGGACTTTATCTTGAAATTTTTGGATGATTTCGGTATTTGTTTTATTTGTACAGCCCCATAATTGGATTCCATAGGTCCAAACAGGCTTTAGTACTTGATTATATCAGAGTTGTTACCAAGCAACCAGTACATTTTTCTATATTTCAAGTTTAGTTCTTCTCTTTTCTTTTTTTCAGGGTAGGACCTAGGACACTTCCTTGTGGTACACCGGCTTCTATTTTCTTCAATTCCGAGTATTCTTGATCGTACCTTACTCTAAACAATCGGTCTGAGATGTACGATTTTAATATTTCAAAGTACTGCCTGGGAAGATCCCTTTGCAGTTTGTACTCAAATCCCTCATGCCAAACCTTGTCAAAAGCTTGAGCAACATCTAAGAAAATAGCTGAACATACTTGTTTTTCTTCTAAAGCTTTTTCTATTACATCCGATATTCTATGAACTTGGTCTATCGTGGAATGTTTATTTCTAAAGCCAAATTGATAGTTTGGGATTAACCTTCTTTCTTCTATGATTTTGCTAAGTCTCTTCAGAAGCAGTTTTTCAAAAACTTTTGCCATAATTGGTATAAGCGATATTGGTCTGTAAGCCGTCACTTCTGTAGGTGGTTTACCTTACTTTGGTATGACAATTACTTCAGCAATTTTCTAATGGTGCGGGGCATACCGGTGCTTAAGGCATGCATTTATTACATATTAGAGTTTTATAAGGCTTTCAATGGCATTTCTTTCATAACCTGAGCAGTAATTAGATCGTAGCCTGGTGATTTTTTATTTGGTAGTTGATGTTAACACATAATTTATATTTCTTTAAGTCTTACAATTGGTATTTCACTTTCATCTATCTTATCAACAAACTGTAAGTTATTTTCAGCCGCGTTTGATGAGTATGGCTTAAAAACATTCGCAAGATGTTCAGCGAAAAGGTTAGCTTTTTCTTTCGGGTTACCGATCCATTTCCCATCTTGAGATTTCAAGGGCAAGTTTTGTAACTGCGGTCATTTCAGGCGCTTGGCTGCTTTCTATATCGAAAAATCAGTCGTTAAACTCTTTAGGAATGTACTGAGTGAATCATTTTTGAATTTGTAAATTTGTTTTTTAAGATTTTTGCTCATATGGTTAAGCGTTGTTTATCATCTGGAAATCTACTATTTTGTCATTTTCTTCGAGCTCTTCTTTTCTCTATTATCAACTCTCTTATCTTAAGTATATTTTATTTCATTTTGTCTTCTATTAGAAAATGTTGGAGTACTTTCTTTAGCGGCCTGTTGCACATCAGCAATAAAATGTTCCACTTCATGGTCAATTTGCTCGATTGTATCCACGGGAGATCTTAAATTTATAAAACTTAAAAGCCTTTCTCTAAAATCATTCCAGTTTGGTTTCTTATTTACAAGCTTTGGATTACTTTTTTCTAGTTCTTCCGATTCACTTAGTGATAGAATCACTGGAGTATGATCTGCAAATTATTGAATTTTACTATCAAAATGCGTGCTTTTTTAAAAAAAGTTAATTGTGCGCTTCTTCGATTTAGTGGTCAGTTTAATCGACTCACTGAAGCGGCAATTTGGGCTATTGTGACTAAATTTCTCACCAAATTTACATTGTTGGACATTAAATGACCATCACGCTTACGTAGAGTTCGAACTGAAGAAATTATCGCTGCTGTAACGACCAGTGTTAATGATGACCATCTATCATCGATTCGTCGCCGTTCGCAGCAATTCGGCCTCTGCTACTCAACAGCGTGGACAATTTTGAGGAAGGAATAAGGTGTCATGCCTTTTAAAGTACAGCTTGTACAAGAATAAAAGGCGAACGACGTATAGCAACGTAAAATTTTTGGTGAAGTTGGCCAAAGATCCAGAAAAATTGTGTTCAGCGACGAAGCTCACTTTTGGCTCAATGGGTACGCAAATAAGCAGAATTGTCGATTTTGGTTTGCTAAAATTCAAAAGCTTGATTTGCGTGAATGTGTGACGATGCCATAAGCCACACAGCACGGGCAACAATAGACTCATTGAGAGGCAAGTTTGGTGAACATTTTATTTCACGTTTGGGACCGGTCAATTGGCCACCTAGATCATGCGATTTACCGCCTTTAGACTATGTTTTGTTTAGATATGTTAAAGCTCATGATAAAGACAAGCCCGTTTCAATTGATACATTGGAAGACAACATTGAAGCATTTATTCCTGAGATATCGGCCGAAATGTTGGAAAGAGTATGCCAAAATTGGACTAAGAGGATGGACCATTTGAAACGCAGTCAAGGTCAACATTCGCATGAAATAATCTTCAAATAAACATTAAATTATAAAAACTATCTTATCGATTCAAATAAATATTTCATGCATTTTGAATTGCATGTGTTTTTTTTGTAAAAACTTTCCTATAGCTTTTAAAAAATCACCCTTTAGTGTTAAATTGTCATAATGTTTTACATCTTTTTTTTTAGACATGGAAATTAAATTGTTAATAACCTATGTAAGCAAAATACTTTAATCAATAAAAAGCTTATACAAATAAATTACTTATTTTTGTTTTTATTTAGAATTCACTTGTTTTAGAAAAATTATTTCTGTAATAATAGTTGCCAGAAATCCTTGGTCTACAAAATAAAATTTGTCCGATTAAGTCTTAACAATAAACGTTCTTTTCCTATTAAACAATAAATAGCTTACTTATGCTTTAAATTATTTGTCACAAGAATTTAAATAAAAAAACGTCCCTAGTTAATTAAATTCTTTATACATTTTTTAATAAAGAACTGTTAATATGGAAAATGTGTTTCCTTCGAAATTTGTTCAAAATTTTTGTTAGAAATAATGTCTGTTGCAATGGTTTCAATAATTTTGTAAAGAATAGTTTCTGTTGCAACCCTCTATTGAAATCTATTTTGTGTTTATGAGTGAAGTTTTCCAAAAAAATTATTAATCCAACCGTCAGTGTATCAATTATATTTCTAAAATTCTTTAAGGGAGCACAACATTCCACATCGCCACCTTCTTCCTATCATGAACATATAACAGCTCTTTTCTACTCCGGTCCACTCTAAGACTTAGAACTTTACAGTTCAGTGGAAAAAATATATTTTCCCAAAATAAGGGAAGAATTTTCTATAAAAATATACGATGGACGGATATACCCTCTACACAACAGAGTCCTTTCTTGTAAAGAAACATTTCTGTTCCACTTGTCGATTCCTGTCCGACATTTTACTAAATTTTGTTCCTTTCTGTTTTCTTGTATCATTTTCGAGTTTTTCATTTCGCATTTGTTTTTCTTTCCATTTCCTAATTGACGACCTATGGATTTATACAAAACAAAAAAAGATGAAAATAAAATCATTGGGAAGGAATTGAATCGAATTTTCTTTTAATTTACAGGGAAATACAAAATACACTCCACAAGATAAAATCCTGTTTAGATATACATATAGTATGTATTAATACAAAAATATATGTATGTATATGCGACGACGATACATTTGAAAGAAATACAAAAAATCTGCACACAAAAAAAAGTTACGTATACGCCTCGGTGTATCCTCGTAGAGTAAATGTGTCTGCTACATCATCTCGTTATGGATATATGTAGGTTAGGTACCATAACATACTTTAGATTGGTCGTAATAATTTTGTATTTTCTTTTTTAAAGGTTAGCAGTGCTTATCTTTATGTTTTTCATTTTTTTCATTTGAAGTTTAAAATAAAAACAACAACAAATCATATAACTCAGTAGGGACGACTCTTTGAAAAGAAAGTATGGATATTTTTTTAAGAAAAACAAATTTATTTAATTAAAATTTGTGATGCAGAAGAAGAATTCTTTTGATTTTACTCAATTGTTTCGTTCTTTTTTTTTTAATGCAAATATACACACATTATAGAGCTATATGTAGTTGTTATGGGAAAATGTTAAAAGTTCAGTGAAGGTGAAGGATTGACTGAATTTTGAATTAATCGTTTTTTTTTTCTTTTCAATTTATACATTTTTATAAGTAATTTAAAAAATTTTATTTATAATATTTTCTTTTCTGTCTGAGTTTTCTTTTGGTGGGTTTTTAACAAAAATATTTAGATTATGACAAAATGTCATTAAACAAGAAATAAAAATAAAATTTCAAGACATAAATTTGAGAAAAAAATAAATGAAAACTGCTTTTCTTAAGTTTAAATAAATTTATAATGCTCTTTTGAAACTGCCTTTTTAAAACTCCTGCAAATTTTTCTAAGTTTTTCCAATCCGCAATGGAATTAGATACGCCCTTTTCACCATTGCCTTATATTCATCGTTATGAAGTTACAAAGATGTAGTCAACCCATAGATATCTTGAAGTAATTCCCTCAAGTTCAAATTGTTCAGGTATCTTCCAATATTTTACAAGAACAGGTGCATTTTTAGTTTAAATTGAAAAAAATGTTAACATCTTCCAAGTTTCAATTGTTATTGAAAATGAAATATTATGTGTCATGCAATCTTGTGCGATATTCATAATGGAAGTAACATATGAGTTGAAGTTTCGCAGGAAGTAGTTGTCATTTTTTTTATTTTAGCAGGAAGTGAATGTTGAAAATATTACATCTATTTAAAAGTTGAAATAAAATAGCTTTTCAAGGTGATTTCTTTTAGGTTTAAAACTGGTGTCTCTTAAAAGTATGAAGAAAAGTTTCGTATAGATAACAAATATTTTTGTTCAATATTTCGAATAACTTTACTTATTTCATACTTTTAGTATTAAAATAATAATTAATTTCTTATAAGTTATAACTAATGTCTTTTATTTCTTTTTCTTACAGGTACGCATTTTTTGTGACAACAATTCAGGAGGGCTTATAAGACGTATCAGGTTTTATTATTAATTGACTTATATGAATTTTGTATTTTAAGTATAACAAACTTAAAGTTTGAGATCCCACACTTGTCAACTGCTTAGTCTGATTTAAAGAATTGCAATAAAGCTGAACAATGCATCTGACTTCAAAGCAACAAGACCAGCGATGCCGTCTTTCAGAACACCTAAATTAAATTACAGGGAAACTTTAACGCAGTGATTGTTGAAAGTAATGAGTTTCAAATTAACATTTATAGTTAAAAACAGAAATATTTACATTAGAATTCATTAAATTTATTGTGAATATCTAAAGCAGTTGTAGTTCTTTGTATCATATTATGATCGGCTGGGCAATGGATGTTAGATAATTTTTTTAATATCAATGTGCTTTCAAGTGAAGGATCGATTTGCTGCGATAAATTCTACAAATAAGTGATGAATTAATAGAACTTCATAGCAGGCTTTACAAATTCTGGGAGTTTGGTCGTAGAAATAGTTTTCCATTTCTGATTCGGAGTATCTATAAGTAATTTTCCTTTGTTGTCCTATTATATGGAATGCGATGCTGATGTGGATTATGTGTACGAAGAAAAGTTTTTCAGTTATTCCAATTAACTTTAGCTCCTGGAAATAGATTTTGCGCTTAAATTGATAGAAATTTGGCGAATCAATAACAAGTTCAAATTTAGTAGCTTCTCGGGATGCATCATCTTCCATTACATTGCCTTTGATACCAGAATGCCCTGATACCCAATCTAGTAATTTTTTTTCCGTCATTGTGCATCTTAATTGTTTCAGAGTAGGGCATCGGTTTGTCTTTTAATATCCCAAGGTTATCTGTCAGGATTATACTTCGTCCCAAATAAGTTTTCGCAATCGAAATAGCTCTTCGTATTGCTGCTAGTACAGCAATGTAGCTGCTTAATTCATTAAGTAGTAGTCCTTGCCAGACCGAAGAGGTTTGAGAATGCTGTTCCCACTAGACAACGGCAAACTATGAGTCGTCATATTTGTGTGAACCATCTGTATAAAAGATGTGATCATTGTTGACCTTTTCGACCATCTCTTGCTGTAGAGCTTGGAACATATCATCCGTCGTATTTTTCTTTTTAAGTACTGCTAATTTTGTATCTATTTGAAGCAGATTTCGTTTTCAAGAGGGTGGACTTTATTTGATTGAACCTGGTTTAAACAAGGAGTTTAATTGGACTCTCATCAAGCTGAATACTTTTACAAGTGCAGGTATTGAATTTTTCCGTTTCTGAATTAGTAATTGCATTGGAAATATTGTACATGGGATGCTTTAGATCGGCAAGGGCCTTGCTTGCTAAGTTATTAGTTATTTTTTTGCCAAAGTTATGAAAAGAGTGATACCCAGCTTCAAGTCTAGGAGCCTCGATCTTTGTTGATTTTAGTGCTTCTGAGGCTGAACGAAAGCAATTGTTGATCGCGGTGTCGATGTCCTTACAATTTTTTATTGTTGTCCACATGTAGTTTGTAAGTCCATGTTGTAAAGTACCTTCAACGAGTGTTGTTTCTATTTTTAAGACTATTTCAAGATGATGTTCTTTTTTCTTGGAGCAAATCATTTTTAAGAGGTTAGTATCGTTTTTTTTGAAGAATATTCCATACTAAATTAGAATTCAATGTAATACCCAAAATGTTTAATTCTTTTGAAGCCGCGACTACAGTATCGCAAATATTCAATGGCAATAGATTACAATTTCTTTTCTTGCATAGAAGCAATAAATCCACTTTTTAAGGAGGGATTATGGCGCCTTTTCTTTCGGACCATGTGTGGATAGCCCTATTTGCATTTTATAAAAAAGATTTCACCTGTATCGGGTAGGTCCGATGACATAACTAGACTATGTTTGGTTTTAGAAAGATTTTCTGAGAGTTTGTGCTCGAGCAAGTGAACAAGTGTATGTACTCCTCTGTTCTTTCTAGAAACATGTTGTCCTGAATGTGCTTTCTTATTATTTTATTTTCAAGTCGTGGAATTAAAAAAAAATCATTAGAAACCGTTTAAACACTTGTCTTTACTTTCGATTATGTTTTTAGAAATATGTGTACATTTATTACTGATTTTTAAAAGATATAGGTCTTGATCTAAAAAAAAAAACAAAGTTGTACTTAAGAATTCATTAATTTCGATAGATTTGTTTGACATAAATAAATATCTGACAGTCTTTCAATGAAAAATGTTCAATGTTTTAGTTTTAATTTTACTATTATTTTAAAGCATGCAGATATATGTTCCATTTTATTTTTACATCCACATTGGTCCTATAGTTGTTTTTTTGTTTTTACCATGTTTTTTGTGATTAATTTTTATAAAATTTCCTCAGAGTTTTTGATGTGACTGAACTTTTAATGCTACAGAGATTCCTTCTTTCACCGTACTACGTGAATATTGAATACCTTGACGCAATCTTTGTTCCTCTGTCATTGAAATATCCAAGAATTCAATATGCACCGAAAACATATGTTCAACCCTATCTTTTTGGCAAATTTTGCATTCGTAAAAAATGTCGAACTGGAGATTTTAATAAAACATGACATTACGATGGTAGGTCGAAAAAAGTGGGACCCTCAATTCCGTCCGTCTGCCTGTCGGTCAGTTATTGCCCCTACAGCCCAAAACATTGGGTCGATTGCGTTAAAACTTGGAATATAAGATTCACATTAGCCAAGATTCACAAACAGTAGTCCCGTACAAATTTTGTATTCAAAAATTGAACATTCGAACTTTCTTAAAATTGAACCGATAGATTTTTATTGAGTTTTCTTTAATTTGTATTCCCTTAACTTAGATTCTTTTATCTGAATATTTAATTTTTAAAGTATCTCAGGAACTAATGAACGGATTTCAATATTTTTTTCGGAACAGGTTCTTATAATGTTTTAATAATATTTGATGATCAAAAATGATATTGTTTCTTTTGGATTAAAAAAAATTTCTTAAACATTTTTTTCATAGTTGGATATGTCGAAAATTAAATAAAAAACCTCATACATTAATAAATTCTAAATATTTTTATACTAATAACATTTTTCACCCCAAAATTTAAAAAAATTATATTTATACAAAATTAACTTAAAAACACGCTCTTTTTCGAAAACTAGTTTTGATTAATTAAGATTTTTTCTTCCAAAATATAATTGCATTTCAATTTTTCAAGAGACATTTATTTTTTAGGTAAATTTAAAAATTTTAAAATATAGTTACTTTTACTTGTCTATGCCATCAAAAGGATACTAAAACCCTTTGAGTGTGCGATGATTATAAAAAAATGTACGTTTGTATGATCACCGCGGCTGTTGATTCCGACAGACAGACTGACGAAATAGAAGAACCCTTTTTTTTGCACTTCTCTAACATCGTGCTGCTTCGAACCATTTAAATCTGCAGCACTGATCATTGTCTCTTGGTAATATTCCCTTTGCATATAGAAAAAAGTGAAAATTGTTTTTATACCCAATGCAGGTAAATGCTCGCAAGTCAATCCCAAAGATCACCGACCTATTAGTCTATCATTATTCCTTCTTAAGACCTGAGAAAGATATGTTGATATTCAATATGTAGATGGCATTCCATATGAGTTTTATAAAAATGCGAATAATTCTTTTATTGGGGGGGGGGGTTCATACTTTGCTGAAAAGAACCTACGATAAAAAAACAATCCAACATCGTTCAAAAAATCAATTATCTTTCCGCTCTTCGAAAAAGGTGACGCTAGTCTTGTATCTAACTATCGTGGGCTTTCATTTTTAGATGCCCTCTACAAATTATTCACCTCAATTCTCCGAAACCGCCTCACTACTTGGATCGAAAACAACAATGTTATAGTATCATTGATCAGATTTTCAATCTTTCATGCCTTTTTCAGCTGCATCTAAGCCAGAAAAAGAAACTTTATGGTTGGTTCGTAGACTTAAAAGCTGCGTTCGACAATAATATCAGAGAAGCTCTTATGGGATGGAAGCAGTCCCTCTTATTTCTTTTGAACGAGCAAAGTCGTTAAACAAGGTTGTATTCTGAGTGCTCTGCATTTTGTCTTGTTCTTAAATGACCTACATTCTGAACTCTGGAAAGAATCGATATAAATGTTCTTTTGTATGCTGATGATACTGTAATTTTGACTATAAGTCTGTCAGCTTATCTTCAAACAGTTATAAACAAGTTCAGCAGCTATTGCGATAAATGGAACCTTGAAGTTAATCTTGAGAAATCTGCAATTGTTATTTTTAGGAATGGAGGCCGAAGAGCATTAAGTGAAAATGGAATTTCAAAGGTGTAGAAGTAAAAATAACAAACTAGTATAAATATCCCCATCTGCGGCACTGGAAACCCTACTCTTTATATATTTAGCTATTCACCTCAAAGCTTCGTCACAGTGGATGAACAACAACATTGGCCGCTCCGCATTTATTAAGTATTTAAAATCATCCCCCAAATGCAATTTGACAGAAACTCCCAGATTTACATACCTTCCAAATCTCTCTGGGAGGATATAGGTATACCTGGAAGCGTCTTTTCCTGGCTTAAACATAACTTAATATCACCATTTGATTGCCATATTTCTCAGATAGTCAGGTCGATATCAAATCTCTGAATTGTGTCTTTAAAACTGTATAAAAGTCCATAACTGTCGATCATCTCTATTGTAGATGACACAATAATTTAATATTCACCTTTACTAAGAGCGGGCACAGAGACATTTAAGAAAATTATGAGTTAGATGAATGGTACAGGAATGGTACAGTACAACCCATTCTACCAAGTTTGGCTAATCGCTACAAGTAAACTATTTGATAGGAAAGCGCGCCACGTAGAGAGGCGTATTCTCAAATGACTTTGTCAGAAGCTGTATGAATGAAGAAGAGGGGGAATCTGTTCTTCAACTCCTCTGTACATATCCTGCTCTGGTTCAAAAACGGGAGAATTACCTAGAAGAATTCTTCTTTGACGGTCCTAACGATCTCAATCATATTAACATAATCAGCCTCTCATGTTTCGTAAGGTACTCAAACTGGTTTCATTGAGCTTAGAAGAAAGCCTCAAGATTCATGTGGTATCACAATGAGCTATTAAACTGGCCTAAGTGTGTTCTATTTCATCAAGGACAGCCACTTTAACCTAACCTTACCTAAATATAATGTCATGTTTGATTAAAATCTCCAGTTCCAAATGTTTGATGAATGCAAAACTTACCATATTGTAAGACAAAAATTGTCCTATCTGTTGATAAAAATAATATGACATATAAAAGTAAAATTTTTGGAAAAGAAAAATATTGTTTTTTAAATTAAGCCTTTAACGACTAGAAAATGTAAGACGACTTTAGTTAATAAACAATTTTAAAAGTCAGCTATTTAATTTCCTTTCAAACAAAATGTTTTAAAAAAGAGTTGTAAAAACGGAATACAACATTTTATGTTATAATAATGTTTCTTAAATTCATCTTGTTCAAAATATGTTATGCAGTTTATTTTGCCATAAAGCCTTTCAAGTAGTAATCCACCAAAAGGCGTTAGCAAGCATAAGAAACTCCCTGTTTTTAGTTTTTCGTTGCTCCTTCGCTAAGTCGCTATTCTTGTTGTACCCTAGATTGTTATACTCAACTTATTCCAAATATGAAAACTTTGTTGGCCAAAAGTCGAACTTCAAAGGCAGGAGTAAGTGACCTCTTACAGAATTTGTTTGTTTTCTTTTTTCAAATTATTAGTAATTTGATTTCTCAATCATTATGCACATAATCAATGGTCAAAGTCAAAATATTTTAGTTAAGCTTTTCATAAATAACTTTTTATCTTCAATAAATCCATCCTCATCGAATTTTGTCCTTATACAAAATATGTATTTAGGTATTTTGAGTTCGAAAGTGTTTTTTTTTTCGTTTGTTTGTTCCCCAAAAATACGACTTGAAGAAAAGTTTCCATCTTCCACCTCACACAAACCGACTTCTATAAAGTTGTTTGAGAATTATTTGTTTTTGTATATAAAAAGGAAAAAAATGTATACGTGACCAATTTGCATTATTTAAAGTTTATTTCATTTTCTAAGAAACTTTTTGATTAGAGGCAGCAAGAGGAAAAAGCATCATGTCTATACATTTATACAAAGTTATTAGCAAAAGAAAAGATAAAACTCTGCAACCGCTTTTTTCTGCCATAAATCGTGCTGAAACTCAATGAACGGTTATGGAATTTCTAGAAATAGTGTCGATGCATAATGATGTATACCTTTTTGTAGGTATGTATATGTAATATAACGTATAATAATAATTGTTGGCTCGATTTGGCTTGGCTTACTCAACCAGTCTTAATGCAAACCAGACCATTCCACACCACGTTCACCTATAACCTTCTACTTGCCAGCCATAAAAGTATATACAGACATACAGCTTTTGCCAAAATATTAGGAACAAACCTTGATTTTGGGTTATTATGTCCTTATCACATGAGTAAGTTAAATGGTAATTTCATAAACAATATTAGTTGGCAAGATTTTGGAGTCAATTTGCTCAAGGCTTCATTAAAATTTCAAAAAACTATATATTTTCCGACAAAAAAGCCAATTAATTTTATTTTTGATAGATTTTATTTGATACTTATTGTAGTTGAAAATTAATTAAAATTATTAAATTTGTAGCCTACTAGATACTGACATTATTCCTTAGGTGCTGAGCAACATATTTCAATAAAAAGTCTCCAAAGATTGCTTTTTTAAGAAGGCTTATCAGATAGGATCTCGAAATCAAGTGAATATTTTTATATAGTTCTATCATTTTGACCGATTTTATAACTTCTAATGCTAATCTAGATCGGTCCCTAGCTAGATGTCTCCACTTTCACGCTCCAAGTTGGGGGAGTTTACTTTCCACTCCCTCTACTGCGCTGTCCTGTGGGTGTGGATTAGAAGACTTTCCGAGCCGGAGCATTGTTTTCCATGCTGTGACCCAGCCATCTTAGTCATTGCACTTTTACCCTTCTGGATAAGTCTACGTCACAGTACAGTCCGTACGGCTCGTCGTTCCATCTTCTCCTCCACTCCTCTTCTATGCAAATGGGACGTACACGAAGAACTTTTCTCTCGAAACGACCCAATGTGCTTTCATCCGCTTTTGTCATAGTCCATGCTTCTGCACTATATATCAGGACAGGGAAGATGAGGGTCTTATATAGCGGCACTTCGGTCCCTCTAGAGAGGGCTTTGCTACTCAATTGTTTTCTTAGTCCAAAGAAACAGCTGTTAGCGACAGTTGTCCTTCATTTGATCTCAGCGCTGGTGTTGTTTTCTGCGTTTACAGCGGAGCCTAGGTAGACGAAGTCCTTAACTACTTCAAAGTTACGTTTGTCTATGGTGGCGTTTTGACCAGACGTCCGTCGCTGTTGTACCTAAGTCCTTTCTTGACGACAGCATGTAATTTGTACATATTTTTGCCGCCTCTGCCTCAATACTAACATCAGCGTGTCACCACTCGGAGTTCTTCCGATTAAGTCAATGTCACCAGCATATGCTAGTAATTGGAAAGACTTTTGAAAGAAAATAGTGCCTCAGTGTTGACGTGTGTGAGCTCTGCACTATTCTTTCAGGTACGTTGTTAAAAAATCGCTTGACAGGACATCACCTTGTCTAAAACCTTTTTTGAAATCGGAAGGTTCTGTTAAGTTGTTTCCAACCTTAATGGAACAGCGTGAATTCTCCATGGTCTTCCTCCACAAACGGACGAGTTTGGCAGGGATGCCGAAACTAGGCATGGCTTTATACAGCGTGTCCCTGTAGATGCTGTCATATGCGGCTTTGAAATCGATGAAAAGATGGTGGGTGTTGATTTGTTGTTCTTGGGTTTTTCCCAGGAGCTGCCGTAAAGTGAACATTTGATGCACTTTGGACTTTCTTGGTCCAAAACCACACTGATAAGGACATATCAGTTTGTTGACGTTTGGCGTTAACATATTACGGCAGAGAACATTTCGAAAGCAATATTATGTAGACTGATGCATCTTTAGTTGGTGCTGCTTAGAGTTCTTCCTGAAAAAAAGGAGACATTTGTAACCCAGTAGGCTTATTTTATTAGACTTTCCTTATAAGAAAGATAAAGATAAAGTACAAATTATGAGATGTTCCTATTATTTTGGCGATCGCTGTATGTAGTATAGATGTGTAGAATATTAACTGATACTCGTGCATTGTATGAATGTGTAGATAATTTTGCACAGCAGACAACTAAAAAGATGATAAAGGAAAAAGAAGAAAAAGAAGTTGGCAGCCATGTGGAATAAGTAGGCCATAGATATAAACAGGACTCACCACTCTCTGTATTCAGGTTGCTCCATCGCTATATCGTTTGATTTAGTACAGCGCAGCGCCAGCACTATAGCACCAAAGCTCCCATTAGCACCCAAGCACCCCATACCCCATAATATTCTAGCCAAACAGTCACAGACCCAATCCCAGTCATAGTTATAAAGTCTATGAGAATGAGAATGAGAAATGAAGGTTTCCTTTAGCTTTTTCTGCACGTCTCCATCTATTTGGACTGGGAAAACACTACCTACTTTGCTGCAGTCGTAAAGTACACACACTTGTATAAAACATGTGCACTTTTTCTGTTCAATGCACTCGCTTGATATATTTTTAACAAACGAGCCATGTCACATACATACTTATATACCCTACCCCCACCGAATCTTGCTGCTACTCTACCCTACTTAGTGGATGCACTGAGTTGCTGAGCACATCAAGCGAGAAGGTGGGGAGGGGGGAGGGTAAACTCAAGTCTTCTGTACTTGTACTTCTCTCCACAGGAGTCATTGTATTGCCGGCATGGTATTACTTTGATGTCACATAACATAAAATCCATTTAAATGCGTAAAGGATTTGCGGTTTGTTATAAGGAAGAAAGCAAGGAACATGACGGGACGGTTCCTCATGGTGTGCCATGTAGTAGAATGGTATGTTCAGACGTACCTAACTTACATGGTGAATGTTGGCTGGCTTGAATCCTGACAACTCGCTCTGATGATGATGTTGGGTTTGGGTTATGTCTAAAATGAAGTCTCAAAATCTGATTAGCTTTTGTTTTTCTCTTTGCTGTTGTTGTTGTTACAAGTTACCCATTTGATTGACTTTCATGCGACTTAAAACGTTTGTTTGTTTTTCTCTTCTTTTACCTGTCAAAACATAAGTCTTAAAAGGTTGACACAAAAAAAGGGATATTTTATAAGGCGAAAGTCAAAAAAATTCTCTGTAATTGTAATTTGAAAAACTTGAGATTTTGTTTGTTTGAATTGAATTATTCAAATGAGAGAGAATCAAGAATTCTAGACAATTATTTTGACATTGAAAAATAAGTTCATGCGATAGAAAAGTAAAAATTTTATTCTATTTTAATTGGACAACAACTGTTTTTGGAATATTTTAGTATTGTTTTCTTAAAAACATGTTGACTAGAATTTAGTTTTTAAATAGTTTTCCTGTTTACCCATTTTTGATCTTGGTAGTATTAAACTCTTTACCGCATGAATTATTTCTAACAAAGGACAAACATTTAATAGGGTTTAAAATGCTTAATTAGATCATTATAAGACATGTTTAGTGAAAAAATTGAATTTGTTTAAACTTTTTTGAGAGAAGCCAAATTTGGTTGCGTATGAATTAAAGGTTTTACAACCTTAACATTTTCGTAAAGACATTCAAAAATTAAAAATTTATTGAGTCAAAAAAAGCTAATTCCCGTGGGTTTGAGCTCCATGAAATTTAGATAAACAATTTCTTTTTTCATTGTGCCATAAACGAGCTTTACATTTTGGGCAATAGGTAAAAGAGCCGTAGAAGCAATCGTTTTGAAAAAATTGGTCTGTTTTTTTTTGTTTAATTTGTGAGAAATGTCGAAACGAATTGAAAGTAGAGGATAGTCTTGATGCCTTTCAAGACGACTTCTCTTTGGTATTGTTCCTGCAATTGATCCGGCCCGCTTTTTAATTCGGAGGCAGATGAAGTTGGAGTTGTAGGAGACCCAAGTTGAGATACACTTTTGGGGTTGTCCATGGAGTTTTAGTGCTTCCTTTTCAGCTTTGCTTAAATGGGCGGATATTTTAAGTTTGAAATCGATCGTAAGTGCTTTATCCTTTCGTGAATAACGACGTTTCTCTTTTACTGGATTCATTCCCACTTATGGTGACATCAGAGTAACCCTTTTGTTATCGATCTAAGACACCAAACTTAGCTGAACAGTTGCCACTTTTTTGATCATGCTTCCACGTCCTTCCTTGACCAATTAATTTTTCGAGATTTTCTCGGTACACGGTCCTCAATGGCAAAATACCATTTTTAAATAAATGCACTTTTTAGTTCGGGCTGTCAAAAAATAATTAGTGGTTGACATTTTTACTGGTGACGACATTTCCACTAACTTACAAATTTGGAGCTCCATCAGGAAATGTTATACTCTGGTGTCCAGCAAACAAATCGAAATCGTAGCTAAATCCAGAAATTCCAATCAGAACTTAGTTCTTATAGCCTCATTTATGTGGTTTGGCTGGATTGTACTGCTTAAGTTCATGCCGAAATTTTGTTGTTATGATTTGTTAATTTACGCCTAGAAACTCCTGTTTTAGAATCAATAGCAATCGTTCTTGTATTTTCTACAAAACTGGATTTATCTTGAACAATTTGTCGTGTCATTCTAGCCCAAAATTAAATTATCACTGTCGTGAAAATGGATGAAGCTTTTCATTTTTGCAAATCTATTGCACGTCTTTGTTTTGTAAATGATCGATTGTCCTACATTTTCCAGTAATGTCTTGAAGATGGGAGTCGGCAAGACATAAATATTACCATTAGGATGAATTGCTTAATTTCATCTTTTTTTGTAATGCTGACCTTTACAGTACCCTGGAATGGTTTTGTATTTGATTTATCAGTTTTAAGGTTCATTATCTCATCAGTAAACAGGAAATAAACTAACTGATTCTGGTAGCTTAGACGATCCCGAAAATTTGATTTTTTCATTGACATAAGCTTGGAAACTTGGTTCTTTGATTTTGTGATGTCGTGATTGGAATGTGATTCACAAAATCGGATCTTCCGTAAAAACGACGAGTTTCTATTTCTTCAATAAATATGGTTTTCCTATTTTTCCTATTTTTTACTTATTTTTAGAAAAGACAAATATATAAGTTATTATAAATGTTCAACTTACTTTTGACAACTGGTTTTAATATTCAAAAATGTTCAAAGTTTAAAACTTCCTTTTTCAACCGCAATTGCAAGTCAACTGACTTTTAAGGTCAAATTCAACCCTAGATTATATGGTAACAGGTAGATGACTAGATGATATCATTCTCAATTAATTGCCAGATAAACTTAAAAAAGGGGTAATTAGAAATTTTACTTATTTCTCTGAAAAGCAGGGTTAAAAAAGGATTAAAATGTAAAAAGCCATAATTGGCTTCGTATGCGGTATAGGGTTTAGTAAGTGGGCATTATTCCTTCTGATCTAACATAAAATAATGTGTCATAAGTCGTCTGTTATGAAGACATCAACATTGTTTATCAAAAATGCGAATTGATCTGATTATTTCTTTGAAAGTAAAAATGTTAAATGTGACTGTTAAAACGTTTTTCCAAAAATTCAGCTGCACTTTAACCATAACACAATTTTACCAATACTTTTCGAAAGTAAGATTTGGACTACCAGTTAAATGGCAGTTTCAGTCGTTTTTTAAATCTGATATATAACAGATGTAAAAATTGTTTTAATTTTCTATAAAAGCTCAACATTTTGCGACACAGTTCGACAAATGAATGACTTTTGGGTCTTTATAAATCACCTTTTCGGTCAGCAATAGTAATACTAGTGACGAAATTTGAGCTATTGGACCACAGCCAGGTTTGTCGATTCCTTTTTGATATTTGGAATAAGACATTCAGTAGACTCGCGGTAACGTGAACAATTAAAAACCGAGCGCGTTCTCGTTATAAAAGTTGTTCATGTTGACAAAGGTGTAATTATTAAAATTTTTAAAACTAATTAAACCTTTTTTTCAACTAAAATTCATATATTTTTTTTATTTCGAATGTAAATGTACATACAAAATTAAATTGTGATTCAATTAATAAAAAAAAAAGAGACTGGGATGCGACCCACACTGACAACTTCCCATCCCGTCTGTGGATTTGTCTTGCTTAAAAGTTTGTCTATATGTACTCGTATCAATTTTTACCAAATTTGCGTACTATTTTTTTGTAGATTTTATTTTTTATGAAAAAATTACTGTTGGATTTTTATATAAAAATTACTGAATATCGAAAACAATATTTTCGGTGAAATAAAATAAGTTTGAAGCCAATATTTTTAATTTTTGAAAAGCTATTTGAGTCAAAAGTAAATTTTTACCAAGTTAAGTATTGTTTTTTTTTTTAGAGTTTTATTTTTTGTAAAAAAACTGTCAATTCTTTTTTTTTCAAAATTTTATCGAATGTTGACAACAATATTTTTTGAAAGGTAAAAGTAAATTAAAGCCAATATCTCAAAGTTTTGAAAAGATGTTTTAGTCGAAAATCAATTTGTACCTATTTTTATACATTTTTTTTAGGTTTTTATTGTTTGTAAAAAAAACTGTCAATTAGATTTTTCTCAACAATTTTCAGAATGTTAAAAACAATATTTCTTATAAGATAAAATAAGTTTGAAGCCTAAATTTCAAGTTTTTGAAAAGATATTCAATTTTTACAAACTTTGAGTAATGTTTTTTTTGATTTTTATTTTTTATAAAAAAAAAAACGGTCAATTCAATTTTTCTCAAAATTTTATCAGATGTCAAAAACATTATTCTTCGTTGCCCAAAATTCTTTTGGAGATGAAATCATATTTTAGTCGTAAAATTTTGGAGGTGACAAATTTTTTGTTTCAGTTTTTTTGATTTATAAAAAACCGTTAAATGGATTTTTTTCAAAAAATATATTTCTTTGATATCACATTACAATATATTATATAAAATTTAATTCAAGTCTCTAGCGTTTTTGGTTCGTAAGATTTTTAGGGTTAACCAAAATGTTCACCTTTTTTTCAAACTGCTATGGTAAAAAACCACTCACGCAATTGTCTTGAGAGCCCTTTCTGCCTTATTATGTGTATAACAAAATTTATTTGAAATCGATATCTCTTCTGGTTCTTGAGCTATGGACGACAAAAAAAAAGTCACGAATGTACGGACGTACGAACGTACGTACACACGCACGCAAAGACATCTTTCTAAAAATCTTTTATTTCGACTCTAGGGACCTTGAAACGTGGAGAAATGTCAAAATTTTCAATTTGACAAATCGGACCCAGTACAAAAACTTCCTATGGGAAGTTGAAAATGCGTTATCTTTTCTGAATTTTATTTTTTCTATTTGGGCGAAAACTGCCTTTTCGCGAATACTTTAAGGTACGCTGATGTCTGCTGTATTAACGTTTTCATATTCAGCCCATTCCAAAACCTTATTCAAAATGTCAATTGCTTCCTTAGGCTCTATTCTGGTGTGTGCTGTTTTCAGAATGTTGTCCTCGCTTTCGCATTCGTCACTGGTCAAAACCCCGTTCTTTTCGGTGTCGTTTGAAAGATCTTCATTCCATACATGGACATCAGAAACCGAAAAAATTATCTACTTTGAAGGGCACAAATCGAATTAAATGTTTTGCTGTGAACAAGAGAAAATGTTTAAACCTCTAGATTAATTGCGTGAAAAAGTTCTTGTGTACGTTCCTCTTGAGAGTTGATTGGTGAACAAATTCTTTCTCTCAAAACAGCTAGTGGGATTTCCTCTTCAGAGTCTTTTTCATTTCTGATTGAGCTGAAAATATTCGTCCAGCATTTTGCTATTGTTCTTTTTTCAAGACGTTGCTAACCCGAATTTAAATACCAAATAGCGTCTCTTAACGTCAATCATTAACATCAGTTTTTTCGGCCACAATTGATACCAGAAGACTATTTCTGTAGAAAAGTTTTGTAAGTCTTATAGCATTTTGGTCCATAGGCTGTATGAGCTGCATAAACATCGCAGTTATTAACCCGTCCTGAGATGTTAATTAATTAAAAGAAGAGCTTTGGTGGACAACCCTTTGTGTTTTAAAAATGTTCTGACCTACACATGAAAACATTTGAAATAAATGCAAAATTGCAATCTGTTTCCTACCTGTGATATGAAAAAATGATGAAACCAATTTTCAAAAATAGCAGCGGTCATCCATCCAAAATTCCTAAAAGCGCTAGGATTTTTTGGCTTCCCAATCACTAAAACCTTGACTTTATGTTCTCCTGTTGCATTTGTACAAGCAAGAAGAGTGACGCTGATGAAACATATGTCTTGTCAGGAAGCAGCTTCCAAAATAATCCGGATTCATCCGCATTGTCCACAAGGTCAGGTCTAGAAGATAACTTTTCACCACTTATTTTGATAAAACACACACGCTTCCTAAATCTTAACAACCATCCGTCCTTCGCATTAAAATCGCCCTGAGTTTCATTATTTTTTGAATGAACAAATTTAGCTTTTTCCTTAACCATCAATCCATTGACTGGATATTTTTTTCTCGTTTGATGAACCAATGGTAAAGAGCTTTTTTCCATTTTAGGAAGTTCAGAACGCTTCATGGTCTTCCGCATCCCAGGTTCAGAAAATATATTATTAACACATTTTTAATTGTTCTCCGATTTTTTGTTGATTTCGCAAATTATTGATTTTGTAACATTGAATTGTTTTGCTAAGCTGGTTAAGCTTGATCCTCCTTTTAATTTTTCTAAAACACTTACTTTTACATAATCAAAGTAGTCACGGTTCGGTGCAGATTTTGAACTGTCGGTTTGATTGGACCTAATTTCTTTGAAATTTTATTATTGATTGTCTTTTCAAATAGCTTAGCTAACGCTGAAAAATCTATTTAATGTCTTTGTGCACCTTAGCATTTTTTAGTTTCCTAACACGTATGTCAGATCATTGTTCAAAAACTTCCGTGTTTTAAGCCTTATTTCAACAACAATGGTTCGGGTTGTTTAATTAAATCGACAACTGCCTAGTTTTCAAACAGGTTAATAAGGATTCTCAGTTCTACGTCCAACCAATCTTTAATCTCCTGGAGTATTTTGAAGGATTATAAACATTCAATTTAATAAGATAATTAAATTACTATCATTCTTCAACAGTTATTGAAATGTTAGGTTTCATACTTTGCTTTTACTTTTAACGTGTGCCCTTAACACTACAAATAGAAGAAAGGACGAAATCACTGAAAAGTAAATTAATTAAATTTCTTAAGGAAACAACCAATTTCAATTTACGGTTTGTTGTAAAAATCGCCAAAGATGGCGAAAGGATGCTATCGGTGTGTAATTAAGTTACTGACGATGAAGACGATAACGGTATATTGACGATGCCTCTAAACTACCCAAATGAAAAGAACAAGTACCATTAAAAAATAAATCAGTATAGAAAGTAGCACTATACGCGAAACTAAATATTGTACATAAGACTACCAAGGACAACGATGAAATACTAACATTTTAATCGATTGCAACAAACCGTGACTCCACCCTTCCACCGTATACATATAGCTCTAAAAAAGCAACAAAAAAGAGGTCAGATACAAAAAACGCCTTAAACAAATTTTATACTTAGCTCCCAATCTACGAGTTCTCGACTCGTAGTATATATGTTTGTAGAAGACAAGCGCAGCACAATTCAAAGCTTATGGGATATAGAGATGCTAATTTCTTTCACTTTAAACTTTCTTTAATTTATGCATGAAAATTCTTAACTAACTTAATTGATTTTATTAAGAACTCGCGTCACACCATACAAAAAGTTTATTTTATTTAAACAATTTCTTTAAGGAGTATTTCGTTAAATGTTTTAAAACTTTGTTTATGAATTAGTATAGCAAAATGTTTTAGAGAGTGTTAAAACGTTTTAAATATAGAAATAGATTTAATTTTAAAACATTAATGTATCTAAGATATTATTGACCAGGTTAAAGAGGTAGCTTTAGTCATTTATATTAATTGATAAGATATTCCAAGAACTTCATCCCAGAAATAATAAAATGCTTAGTTTTTGTTTTTATAATATTTTAGGATTGCTTGGAATTACAGAAAAGTTAAAAGGAAATCAATAAAGTTTTGATTTGTGCCTCTTATTAAAAGTGATAATAAATTTATCAACTTCATCATCGTTTAAGTTTGGATGAAAGTTCTACCCAATTTCTATGAATTGTACAATTTATTATCAAACAATTATTTATTCGGAGAGGTCTTGGTTAAAAATTTGAAATGTGTATTCGGTGCTTGGAGAGAAGCTGGTAAAATGTAAAAGAAGTTTTTTGCGAGTTTTATGATTTTTTTTTACGATTTCCATGATATCAAATTTATAGCGAAAAGCTCTACGAAATAAAGAAATGCAATGAAAATATTTAAGTCAAAAAGCAAAATGGTTGACTAAATAAAATAAATAAGCAACAGCTGGTAGAGCTCCAAGGCGAAGTGACTTACAACTCTAAAATCCTGTGTGCTAGTCTTGTCAGGAATATAGGGGACCTGCAATTTGTATGCTAAATTCGAATGGCTAATTTGACAAAGCACTTTTCAAAAGAACTACTCTTAGATGATTTACAATTCCTCGCAGAGGCAGTACCCGTGAATAAAACTTAAGATGAACCAGAGAGGGATTGAACTCAAAATCTCTAGCATGACAGTCCTACAGACTGCTTACTTCTTACTTGGGGTGGCGGTACAGTCTGGGACGGACCTGGGCCTCAACCAACATGCCTCTCCAGCCAGCTCTAAGTCATTTTACACTAATTCTGTTAACTAGGTCAGTTTCGCTGTACAGCCCGTACAGTTCGTCGTTATATCTTCTCCTCCATTCTCCATCTATGCGTACGGGACCAAAAATCAACCGAAGAATTTTTCTGTCGAAGCATCCTAAGACGCTCTCATTTTTCTTTGACAGGGTCCAGGCCTCAGCGCCATAAATGAGAACCGGGATGATGAGTGTCTTATAGATGGTGATTTTACATGCTCGAAAGAGGACTTTACTTCTCAATTGCCTTCTAAGTCCAAAGAAGCAGCGATTTGCAAGAGTTATTCTTCGTTTGATTTCAGCGCTGGTGTCGTTGTCTGTGTTAAAAGCGGTGCCTAGGTAGACAAAGTCCTTAACTACCTCAAAGTTATAGCTGTCCATGGTGACGTTTTGTCGTTGTTCAGTGTCCTTTTTTGATGACAGCCTATACTTGGTCTTGCCCTCATTGACCACTAAACACATCTGCTTCGCTTCCGTTGCAATGCTCAAAAACGCTCCACTGACATCACGCTTTGATCTTCCAATTATGTCAATATCATCGGCGTTTCCGAGTAATTGGATGGACCTTTGTAAGATTGTGCCTCTAGTGTTGATGATTGGGTTTTGCACAATGCTTTTAGAACGATGTTTAAGAAGTCGCATGACAGTGCATCGCCTTGTCAACAACTTTTTTTGACATCAAATGCATCGGTGAGAACTTTTCCGACCTTGATAGAGCAGCGTGCATTCTCCATCGTCATTCTGCTTAAACGGAAAAGTTTGACTATACATTGCTCTCGAGGTCGGGTAGGCGGAATTGTTGATCGGTTCTGTTTGACTCAGATTGAAATAGAATCGGCAAAGAACTGATGAAAATAGAATTGTTCCATTCAGTACACCAGATATAAATCAGAACTGCAAATACCCTTTATGCCAGAAAGCGATGAGAGCTTTTTTATAATATAATTATAATGATCAGTAAACGTTATTTTTGACTCAAGTACAACACCAAGGTAAGAAAAACTGAATTCTCTTTTTAAACGTGACGTGCTTGTCTCCCATTTGTCAATATTTAAAGTCAAACTATTTTTACTGCACCATTACCAAAATTGATTTAGATCTTCCTGTAGCTCTTTACAATCCTTGATGAAGTTATTAAATTATTAAAAACAGAAGGCAAATCGTCAATAAACAAAATAAACAGAAATGGACTAAGGTGACAACCTTAAGGTACACTACAATTGACTATAAATTTTTTCAACATAAATCATGGTATTCTACCAGGATCAGGACTTGCAAGGATTTACTTGCTTTGGGTATAAAAACAACTTTAATTTTTCTCCATGCCGAGGGAACATGGACCAGGTAAAGACAGCTGGTAAAAATTTGCCTCAAGGATTGGTGCAATTATGTTAGAAGTCTTTTGTAGCTCGGCTGGTATTATTCCATCTGGTCCTGCAGATTTAAAAGGTTTGAAGCTGTTGAGAGCCGATTGTAGCTGACCTTGTGGATATGTTGTATTGGGTTTTTAACGTATATTACCATTCCAAGTTTCGGTAAGAGAACTACCAGGAAAATGAGTACCAGTAGTAGGATCAGCGATTTATTTCTTGAATATCTCCAGGAGCCGTCTGTATTTTTCAAGCAGCTTGGCATCGCTAGATTAGTTGAAAGAATTTTCCGTAACCTAGAGGCTTCAGAAGTTTCTTCTATCGTGCCAAAGAAGGATCGCCAAGAAGATCGCTTGGATTTCCTTAGTGACTTCTTGTAAATTCTTAGAGATTCTTTGTACAAATCCCAGTGAGAGGCTAGTCTTGCGGCTTTGATTCGTTTGAAAAGTTGTATTGCAGTGTCTAAGTGTCTTATTACTCCTCGAAAGATTGAACTTCAACTAAGCCTTATTTCTTTTATTTTTAAAGTTTTTAAACTTGAATCAAACCATGTTGGTCTTCCATTTAAAGCTTTTAATACACGCAGTGGAGTAGTATCTAAAAAACAGTCGAATAAGATTCGTAAAATTATTTCTTCTAAACACAAATTTAAAAATAATGCCCTTCATGAAATTTCTATTAATAAGTCAAATAGCTGAGAAATGAAAATGAAATAAATTTAATGAAATACAAAATATTATTACATTAAAAGTTGGTAGTTATATCTCGTTCGCTGCGTTTAAAAAGTAAATAAGGTCTTAGATTATAGTTTTCTCAACTGGCCAAGATAGCAATGCCTTTGGAGAAAAAGTAAAACACAATTTCCTTTTCCTATTGCTCCCAACAACTAAAAGCAATGGGAATAAATAAAACGAAATGTCCATTTTTGCTGCATGTTCCCCTATAGGCCATTATACAGTATACATTAAAGAGAGCAGTATACAGTATACATTGAATATATCCTCATTAAAGATCTCATGATAACAGACGTAGTTGGATTCTGTAATACAAATCGAGAAGATTTTAGAATTCATTCAAAAATTTAAACTTGTCACTGAGTTAGCCCATACTCATTTCCCTTAAAGCCATTTTAATCTGGAACCCAAATAAGAATCACTTGTACGTTGAGCCGTAAAAGCCTTGTAAATAGGTCTGTGAAACTATCTGTGGTTTGAGTCCGATTTGACTACATTGCATGTTCCTCTAATTGTCCAATGCACTTGGCAAAATTAATGACCTAACTCCTCATTCGTTCCTTGACTCATCTGTAAAGATGTCCTTGCGTTTCAATCGCTCGTAATACCACCATCCTCCTAATACATATTGGTTAGAAGAATTACTTTGAAATCCTTATTGAGGCTCAAGGTATGCAGGATTGCAGTAATCCGTGCTTTTTCATGCAATTGAATTAGGTTTGTCATAACAGCAGCAGTAAGTTTTGGATTCCTAAAATGAAGTTCAAATTAAAATTATTATTCACTTAACATGGATCAAGTCGGTAACATTGATGGAAAAGTTCAAACTATATCCTTCGGTGGTTGCATTACATTTTGGATGCAACATTGTTCTAGTGTGCATTATTAACTTTGATAACTATCACAACTCCAGTTTCAGGTACAGCTTCTGAATTAAGTTCACAAAGTTGGCCAACACCACACCGTTTTGCCGTTTTGTATCGAATATCTGCCTGTTCCAGATTTTCCAGTTAAAAAACTAAAATCAGGGCTAAAAAAAATTAAATTGTTTGAATTAAAAACAAATATAAATAAAAATGGTCAACTTCGCTGAAAATATAAATTTATAGAAAAAAAAAACAAAATTAATCAAAGTATGTAGGCAAATTGTAAATAAATCACTGCGTCAAATGAAAGGTAAACAGCAGGGCTTCCTTTGACATTAATATTTCGTAACATTTCTAAATAAAATAATAAAACCAAAAAAAAAAATACATTGTTAACCCCGGAGGTAGACGTAGGTTGTTGTTTAGTTGTTGTGTTGTCTTTTGTCTCAATGCACAAACCTATATCTATTTAAAAAAAAAAAGAGGGTAGAAGAACAACATCCAAAAAAAAATATTTGTAGTAATCCCTCTGGGTTTTCTAATGTCCTTTCAGTCTAAAATTATTTATCCCCACAACTTATGCTAATATTTCCTTTGTACTTATTATATTTTTTGTAAACCGGGTGACATCTAATTCTTCTCGTGTAGCTACAAAGATTGTTAGATTAATTTAATAAAAACAAAGCTTTTGCTTTTTTGTTCTTTGTTTTTGCTTCGTTATGCGAATGTGCCATCCTTCTAACTCCCAAGGAAATCAAAAATTTAAAGAGGAAACATAAATCTCGCTAGGGACGTTATTTTTTCGTTCTGGCCAAAAATATTGGTGTAGGGTGGTTTTTGTAGGTACGTATCCTGGAACCTACCATAGGATCAAATTAAATTATTCAAATGTATAAATCAACAGGACCAGGAATGAGCCCCTCTATGTTTGTATTGAGGATGGTACGGTGCAGTGGTTGTGTTGTTAGATCTAACTTCCGATTGTTATTATTTTTTTTTTTAATTCAAATTTTATTCATACATTGCATAGATATGAGGGTAGGTATGTGCCTACTGAATGCCACACGTTAACGGTTTTTGGTTTGTGGTTGTTTATTTTCTATAGCTGGAGAATCGCCAAAAATCTCACTCAAAAGTTAAAGTGTGGTACCGGTGAACCCCAATGTTTATATACGTAGGAATGAGGTCTGTCAGTTTTTAAATACTTATGCAGGGTACAAATCATAGCACATTGATTGTATTTTTGTTTGTAAATCAGTAAACAATGTGAAAAATATTTATAATATGAATTGATGATTTGAGGTTAATTTATATTTAATAGATTTTAGAATAGATAACCAAAACATGAATTATTGAAGTGATTATTTAATTTATAAATGATTGGAAATTAGATTACATCTGCATATTTGTAAACGGACAATTTTAAATATTTCAATATACATATGTAGTAGAAATTTGGTGTACTTACATATGTATGCATGGAATTTGTTTATTTGAAATAAATTAAATAAACTATAGAAAGCATATGTTTGATTGTAAAAAAGTATTACAAAACAACTTTAAAAACCATGATTACAATGTTCAACAAAACGGAATTCACAGTTTAATACATTTTTTCACAGGCAAATATATTAAATTTTATATTATTTTTCTTCTTCCAAAGCTCATAATTTTTATGACCAGACGCTGCCTTTTATAGCAGCATATGATTATAGATTGCCATCTTCTAAAGTCCTTAGAATCGTATCATCACAGTTAAAGCAACAATATTTCAATCTTTCTGTTTGTAGCAAGTTTATCCAGTCGAAGAAACTTTTATTGGTATGTGCGAACATCTATCTTCGATCTAGAATTGCCACTATGAAGTGTGAAATTATTCATTTCCTTAACACATCTCCTCCAATAAGTAGTAAAAGAAGCGATGAAATTTGAAAATCATACAATTTAGTCAAATGAATTTGAGGTATTGGGTTTTTATCTGTTTTGAGAGTAAGAGATAAGTTTAACAAATTATAAAAATGCTAAAATGTACAATGACTAGCAAAAGTGATCAAATGTTTACAATAATTTAAAAATGTGTCTAAAATGTGGGATTATACGTTTGATATAAAATTTATAAAAAATAAACTTACTTATTCAAAAATGTGGCCCCCGAGCGTGATGGTTAGTGCGTTAGACTGCTGGCTACAGAAAAGCCATCGTATCCAAGAAGCGGCTCCTTTCTAGATTTTTTGCTGTACGACACAAGACAGCAGACAAAGTGGGTAATCACCCTCAAAACTGCTTACAGACAGTCGAGTACGACAGTGATCACTGCGGACTGGCTGCTGTTTCGAACGAACGCGTAGAGTTGGAGGAATACGTTGCAACAATCACAGTAAGATCCGCTGGCCGCGTTTCACCAACGCCCTAGCGAGAGAACTTCGTTGGAGTGACATAGCCCCACCAAACAACAGAAACCTGACAAATACAGAAATTGACTAACATTAACAACAGATGGACGAAACAACAAAACGATGGAACGGACAGTACCAAAGTACAAAAAACGGGACCAAATGGACGCTTACAGAAACGCGACTATTGACGCACTACGTAGGCACAAGAGTGGCTTACTGACAAGACTCAAAAACTTGTACAAACGACTTACAGACCCAAACGACTTGGAGGTCAATAAAAAATGTCAATCTGTTGATTAAGGTGAACTACTGGTTATCAATTAACAAGTACTGGGACCGCAAAATCTGGTCAGTTAATTCGAGTGACCCTAGTATGTTCCCTAAAATCAACAAAATATTGAGGAAAAAGAACGACAATGACCTTCCGAGTCTGAAACTCCAAAGAACCGAAGAGAACAGAGGCGTACTCAGGACAGCGCAAATAAATCCAGAAGAAGCCATCTTTGACAATGACTTTTATATAATTGAAGATCCGAAGGAAAAAGTGGAGGCGGTGGGAGCTGCTTTCCAGCAAGTGTACAAGGTGAATGTTAGCATTCGCCCCAACACGACCTGGAAAACAGAGCCCTACTTAATCACTTTTACTTTCGAAATGATATGACGCAATGGCGATCTGAGAACCGCGGTTTCAAGCGGTTCGATGACGATTCCTTGCCAAATGCCATAATCACCGAGCAAACGGGACCAAGTGCCTTGAAAGTGACGAAGGTTGAGCTTCAACTCATCTTCAACTCAATAAAAAACAAAAAGTCA
This sequence comes from Eupeodes corollae, assembly GCF_945859685.1. Taxonomy (NCBI): domain Eukaryota; kingdom Metazoa; phylum Arthropoda; class Insecta; order Diptera; family Syrphidae; genus Eupeodes; species Eupeodes corollae. Next base: position 45,902,594 of record NC_079148.1, read on the forward strand.
GCAGGTGTCGATGGTATATCCAACGTTGTACTAAGATATTTACCGACGGAAGCAATTGACATTTACACCACACTCTTCAATAATGCACTGAATAATTCATATTATCCAGTGCATTGGAAGACCGCTGTTATTCATCCTCTCCCGAAAAAGGGATAGGACAACTCCAACCCGTCAAATCTTCGGTAGATAAGTCTTCTTCCGAGCATCAGCAAAGTTTTTGAAAAGATCATCAATAGGGCTCTGACTAAGTGAGCTGCGGACGATAAAATAATTCCGGTTAACAGTTCGGGTTCAAGGCGGGCCATGACACAATTCATGCTGCGTCTAAACTCGTTTCTGATATCCAATGGAATAAAACAAAACAACAATGCACAGGTGCTGTTCTGGTTGATTTGGAAAATGCCTTTGACACCGTATGGTTAGAGGGTCTTTACCTAAAACTGAGCAGGCTTGGCATAAGCAAGCCTTTGCTGTGTATAATTTATGATATGCTTAACGGTAGAAAGTTTGTTGTCAAAAATGGCAATGTAACTTCTACCCCAACATTCTCAATTAAAAATGGTCTTCAACAGGGAGCGGTGAATTCGCCGATTCTCTTCAGCATCTGATAGGTAGTTTCACAAAGGCAATTGCGTACGCCGACGATCTAATTGCGTACAGAACTGCCCGAAAGGTTTAAGTTATTAGAATTCTCTTGCAGCGTGATTTCGACAAGATTCAGCGATATTGCGACGACTGGAGACTGAAAATAAATGTCCAGAAGTCGGAGACAATTCTGTTCCGGACTACGTTTGCTACGGCAAAAACATTTTTTTTCTACATTCACGTTAAAAAGTGTTTTGTATTTTCGTATTTATTTAACGATTTAAAAATGTGTAAAAAGGAGAACTTCTGTTCCTTTTCAAAAACACAACCTTTTCTGAATCTAATATTAAAGTTCTGGGTTATTTTTTTGTGTTGTTTAAATTTTTTGAACTTTGGCAATTTTAGATAATGTAGGTTTTATTTTTCGTATTAAAAAATTGAGTTATCATTTATGAAAATTCGACAGACATTTTGGAAGCCATATGAATATCTTAAAGTTCATCATTAGGAAATGTACACTGAACCAATTACAAAAAAATACTATTCTTCTGTAGACTATGTGAAAATTATAAAATACTGGGAAAATAATGTTGTTGTAAATTTTTCCACCGACCCAATTTGTTGTAAATTTTTCCACCGACCCAATTGATTGAATATATAAATATGTACTTTAAACACTATTGGATTTTCGAATCCAATATTCACTACTGATCAATAAAATTGATATCAAAATGATATCGAAATACGACGACGTGAATTTCTCCAAGTCGTATTGATTAAAGTGGGCGCCAGGAAACTTATATGATGAATATCAAGTATGAAAATTATTAATTGTTAAACAAATTGGGAAAAAAACAAAACCAAGAAAAATTACTCCAAGAATAAGACAAAGAAATCAAACGGTTAAACACTTCCCGTAGTACCGGGAAAACAGACTTTTTGACGCGAAGGTCAGAAGGACGAATTCGAGATAACTTCTAATCCAATACATTGTTTCGCTGACGATAGTACTCTTAGCTTTTCATATTCGTTTTCAGATTCACACCCCTCTTCTTCGGATGTGGAACTGCAACGACAAAATATGATAAGGTCATTAAATTCCGACCTAAACAGCATTTTACAATGGGGAATATGAAACCGTGTGGAATTTAATGCTTCGAAAACGCAATGCTGTCTTGTATCGTTAAAGAGAAATATACCCCCCTTATTTTATCCATAAATGGCACTTGCATCGAGGAAACTAAACATTTCGATATTCTCGGTATGTGTATCACCAACCACATTTTGTGGAACGATCACATACGCGATGTCGCCAAAAATGCCGCAATATGTTTGGGTTTTCTAAGGCGATGCAAGACGTTTTTCTGGCTGCTATTTACAAGACTTATATACGTTTAAAGCTTGGGTGTAACTCCCATATGTAGGCTGGTGCCCCTGCAACTTTCTTAAGCCTCTTAGATAGTATTAAATGTAGAGCATTTAGATTGATTTGTGATATTACCATCATAAGATCATTTACATCACTTGAACATCGTCGAAATGTTTCTTGTCTCACCCTCTTTTACCATTATTTTAATGGTTTATGCTCTAGAGAAATAGCCAGCTGCAGTTCTCCCCTTAAACAGTTCAACCGTAATACTCGAGCTTCTAGGAATGGTCATCAATATACCCTCGAAGCCCAACTTCGATCGTACTGTACAGAGTACAGAGATTCGTTCTTTAGCCGTACTATGACAATGTGGAATGCCTTGCCACACTCTGTCTTTCCCAGCTATTGCAATATTCAGGAATTCAAAGCCAATGTGCACCGTCATCTCCTTTCAAACCCTCTCTCCCTTTCCTAGTGCTCACACTGTGTCTTCATAATAAGGGTAAAATATCCCTTTGAGTGTGCGCTTATTTAAAAAAAATAACTTCCTTACAGCAGAACAAAATCTTCAATTCACTAAAAATTAAGAAACTATCGTACAAAAATTACGTCTCTTTCAAAAAAAAATTCCTTCACACAATTTTCGTTAATCGCTTTGGGCACAATCCAAAAAGTGGCCATCATCATGGCGAGCTGGACCCTTCCGGCTACTTGCTCTCAGGCAATCCTCCCGGATCTTTTGCGTGATGATCGATGTGTCTCGGTCCTGCAACTTCCTCCATCCATAAGATTGGGTTATGTCTTTCATTATGAGCTATCTTAGAATGATCTTAGCCAGTGAATGAACCGAAGCTCATGAAAAACTCATTCCTGAAACAAAAACTCATCTCAAGAAAAATGTAACAGTGGTAATAGGAAATAATCTGTTTGTATCTTTCCCATCCACGTTTCGCCAACGTTTATGAAGGTTAAGCCAGGATCAAAACAAGGCTTTTGATGAAAAGAAATAATTATTTCTATGCTCAGACTTATGTAGATTGGTAGGTATATTAAAAAAATAAAGATAAAGACGAAGATATCAAAAGGGTTTGAATACTGCAACAATAACTTGATTGTGCTACCATTAGGCTGAAATTCTACCGTCATTGGGATTTAAACCGTGACTAAGTAGTTTTTGGAGCCGATGCACTACTCATTAATATTACCTGAAAAAAACTCCTAACAGTTGACACATAAAATAAGTACTAATAAGAAGCTGTTTGATGCATTTCCCTCACGAATGTCCTAGAATTAGTTTTATTGGTAAAAAATAAAGTTTTTGAAAATCATTGTTATTTTTTGTCTGTACGGAGTCCTAATTCTGTGAGGTTCAAAATTGTTTAAATCCAATGTCTCCTACACAAAATATTACTGTTTTATACCATCACTTAAAAAAACACCAATGTTTTTGATAAAATAGTGAAATGAATAGTTTTTAAATTTAAAAATATGGTGCAACCAGGCGTATGCGTAATTTTTGATTAAAAAAAAGGTTTGTTTTATATGCTTTAGACTTTATTTCATGTATGAAGACTTAAAACCATCTTGTTAATTACTTAGTAACGATAACATTTTGTTGGAGGTAGATTGCATTTGTGATTGTTGCTTCCACGAGATAGGCTGTCTTCATATGTAAAATAATGTGAAATAATATTAAAAATGTATTTTATATTAAATTTGGATAAAGTTACAAGAATTGTCTGCAAATTCTAAACCATCGACTTTTTCACTGACTACAGTACCTCTTTAGCATTCCGTACTTATTCGACGTCATCAAAAAAATTAAAGATCTTTAAATCATTTAGTTTCAAAAATTCGAAAGTTTTCAAAAAACTTACAATAATCCACATTCTGCTCTGCCAATTCCCTTAAGTTCCCTTATTAAACTACTTCTTATATCGTAAGGTATCCATTCCCAAAAACTCACTGTGAGGAACTTTAATGAGGTAAGAATTTGTTGCATGAAAAGGGCCAACAAAAAAAAACATGCATGTTGGTTCAGCTGCATTTTTCTGCTTTGGTAAATCTATAATGATGTTTCTGACTCACAGTCAATTATAAAATATAATACATCCCTGTTTTGTGTATTTTTGTCTAAATCTTCTAATCATTTTGCAATTAATTCATATACAGATACCATAGGAACAAAATGAACGTCTATTAGATTACATCGTGCATGTTCTTCACATCTAGTCATTATCTTGTTTTTACAGAAAAAAGGAAACATCTTTTATTTCCATAATATCCTTTGGTGCTCCTAGCCAAGGATATTTTCTGAGAAAAAAAACTTCCGAACATTTACACGCTTATCCTAGATACATGATATGTGTAGAGTATGCTTCAAAGTCTTTAAAGTCTAAAGCTATAACTAAACTGAAAATAACTAGCATACACTTACTTCCATATAGTATGCTATGCATACTGCACCAGAACCATAATTTTAAATATTCCTTACACTTCCTTTTACTATGGTTAACATAATCCCTGAACTAGGTAAACAAATTAAATTAAGTCCAAAACTTTCAGTATCACGTCTCCATCGTCATCGTCGTCGTCTTCTTTTTCCTATAGTCATAGTCATAGTCTTCGTAGTCGTCGGTATAGTTAACTTGTGCTAAGTTGGAAGTAAAGTAAAAACATGTGAGTGAAAACCACCCAAGTGGATGAATGAACATTTGGCCAGCTTGTTCATTCTCAGTCCTCAGCAAGTAAGTAGGAGCTCGTTCCAAACAATTCCAACCCAGTTTTTAAATTTGGTTGTTCTTCTAAACTAAAGAATACTCCTTTATAGGAGCTATACACTCATAGAGTCATTTATATTTCTTCTGGGCAACGTCCTATTTTCTTTTTCTATTTTCTTTTTATTTTGAGAGTGCCAAGAAATTTTCTTATCGATTTGAAATGGGCGAAAAGGGTCAACCTCAGACAATAGCAAAACCTTCATTCTTCAACTTAACGTAGTTTCTGGTGGTTTTTTAGGAAACGTAAAATGTTCAATATCTATCTTCGTTCCTGGGGCTTGGGTTAGTTTTTATCTCTGCTTGTAATTCATTGACATTTATTCCTTTCCGTTTTTTTCTTCTCTTCTCGTTGCCTTTTTTTATGTCTCTGATGGTCACATATATACTTTCTTGGACTTGACAGATGACTTTGGGTCTTTCTAAGATGTTGTGTGAAAAATGAACCCCACTTTTTATCGTCCTTTTATTTGTTTTTTTTTTTTCGTTTTGAAAATAATATTTTTTGTTCTTGTTGATTTAAAAAACATAACGTCATGAACACCATATAAGCTGACGACACGCGATGACGGCAATAGCAACAACGACAACGGCGAAGATGAAGATGATGATGAAGAAGACGAAGACGAAGGCAAAGACGTCGGCAACATCATAAATACAAAGTAAGCACAAAAGCAAAGTGGAACTTAAGAGTATTAAAAATGTCAACACTCATTGTTCCATGTTCCATAAGTTTTGTGCGAACAGCATTTTTTAAGCTCAAGTTAAATCACAAGAAAAGGACAAGCACTATTGTTTGCTGCTAATTGGTTTTGAAAAGGGTGTTTTTTTTTCAATTGTTGTTGTTTTTGTGTGCATGTAAAAAGTATTTCCTGTGAATTTACTGTTTAAAAAAGTCTTTCAGAATTAGTCATTATTCAGACAGGACAATCTAAGGTCAAGGAGAGAGAGAGAAAAGCTAAAGGATTAAAAACATAATTTCAAGCACTTTTGTTTGTAATTTACTATAGTTACAGAAACACTGCAGAGGTTTGATCAAGAACAAAGATACTGTTGGAAAATAAGAAATAAAGAAAAATAAAAGATGCGCGATTATGTCCTGAACCATAAATATCCTTTTTTCCTTCTTCCGAATCATTGTCTGGTCAATTTAACCCATTTTGAACGCATGCAGTTAAGTAATCAAAAAAAGGTTTTTTAGATTTGGTTGGGTCATTTCACGTTTTGATTGTATTTTTGAGAACTGATGTGCTTATATTCCAAGTCATTAAACGTTACTTTGTGTAACACAGGGTACAAATTTTGCATAGATTTCTATTGATTTTCCAAGATTTTTCCTTAGCAATTCTGTAGTTCTAATGGACTTTTGAATTGGTTTGTTAAGGCATCCTTCCTTTGGCTTCATAAAGTTAACAAGGAGTTTCAGTGTGGCTATTTATTGGAATCCGGTGATTGATGCATTTTGACAGCATTTCCGGTGAATCGTTTTCCTGTGGGAAGAAGGTATTCTAAGGGATTGGTAGGTATGAATTCTATTAGCTTGTCCTTGTAACAGCTTCACATCAGAAACTTTATCCTTATCCGCTTCATCCACGTAGGGTTTGTCCTCTTTCTTTGTCCATATGTATGTAACGATGAGATATCAAAAATGTTTGACTGTTGCTTGATGATCGATACATCCGGAAAAAAGAACAAAAGATATCCCTTGTGTAAAAAGATGCATTCGAACGATGAGGAACAATGGTATTTTATATTATGCTTGATTGAGGTTCATTGACATCGCAACTTAAAAAATTAGGAAATTATTTGGAAAGGAAAGCCATTTTTTTCATTTATCTTTCATTATAACAGCTTTTAAAAAATTGAATATATTTTATTTTGAACATTTACAAAAACTCCTAAACCACGAAAGGAACAAACTCTCAAATTGCAGCACTTTTTTGGTGTAGTAAAACAAAAAAAAACGGAAATTGACATACATACTTTTTTTTGGTGAAAAAGTGGTCATTAAAGTAATTCCAATGTCCTGACCGATAAAAAAATTCTTTGTCTGGTAATCGCTTCAACCAGAACAATTAAAACGTCTTTAGATTTCATAAAGGACTTGAAGATATCGTTCTCCCAATGTTTTACAAATAACACTGCCGACTATGATATTTTACACGAGACAAGTTATGATCACAATTGCAGTGAATTTAACTGTTGTTGTTGAATTTACTCCATACTTCAAGGAAAGTTAAAGTCGGTGCCACCATTTCTTCGATCATTAAGCCAATCAATGCTCCTTAAATACTTGGACAGAAGCAATTTTCCTCTTCCTCTGATCTAATTGTTACTTATTTAAGTTAAATACTTTCAAGGCTTAACAAAAAAGTCTAACTTCTGAGCTGGTGTTCAAGTAACTAACAGAAGTCTATTGAACAGTATTCAATGAAGAGTGTTCCATTCCTAATGATTGGTGACAATACCGTTTTTTTGAATTCTATAAATATTATAGTAGAAAATTCCAATCGGCAGTAGCCATATTTTTGAATTTAAAAATTGGTACAGCTAAAAGAAAACCTGTCAGAAAAATAATACAAAAATAACACAAAAAGAAGATAGTTTTTAGAAAATCAAAAGTTAAAACTAATTTCAGAAAAATAAACTAACTTAAACTAATAAAGTGAATAATTTTTAAGAAGAAATGCTAAGAAAAAATCTGGGAATTGAGATTCTATAAAAAAAAAAAACGTTCAATTAACAATTGCAGCTTTGACATAAAATAAAAACTTCAAGAAGAGGGTTTGTTCGTAGACTACTATATAAACATGTGGTGTTGAACACCTCAATTCTTTATATACCTGAATCGAGTTGAAATGAGCTTGATTCGACTCGATTCCGGCCGGGGATCGGAGTCGAGTAAAAATTTGTGAAGAAAAACCTGTGTTGAGGAGTTGATTTTACAGATAATGCGTTATGGTCTGTTTATTTGCATGTTTGTGTACAAAATCAAATTTTGGTTTAATCACATTAAAAAAAATGCACTTGAAGTAGGTTGCATATTCTTATATGATGCTGAACTATACAGTTGTTCATTGTTTAACACGAATCAAACTTTCTCACTTAAACTTCATAAGAAACATCGGTACACCATTTGCATTTTAGAAAGTGCTGTCAAACTCAATCATTTTAAAGTCTTCTTGTGCGGTGCTAACACCAAAAAGATTTATTTAATCGTAACTGAGGTAAACCTTTGGTGGAAAACTTAATTATCTTTTCTATTGCTCTTGCAAAATAAGCCTAGTTAGTCCTTTTGCATTAACAAAACTAAATAATATCAACAGTACCAGATTGATTTGTTTCCCCAAAGGAAAATACATAATTCCAAATGCACAGCTACTCAACGAACACAGCCATCGAAATACAAATGCAATATCAATCGTACCAACATTTGAGAACGAAATCACATAAAATCCATTCGAGACTCGTATAAATGTCAAAAACCCATCCGTAGTAAGATTGTTCTTTAACTTTTATCGGTAATATTCATAATGCGGATATTTTGTTTGTTATTCGTGTAAAATTTTACTATACTATTGATAGATTTTCCAACAAAACACTGGTAATAACGTTTTGTATTTATTTATTTTGTTTAAATATTATGAATGATTACTAATTATTATAAAGGGTGTCCCAAAATTAACGCAAGACTTGAATTAAATAGAAACCGCCGTTTTTAGTCTTTTGATAGTTATATTTTTATTGACTCGTAAAGTACATAGAATAGGGTTATGTATGGAATAACACATCGGACAAATGGCCTCCACAGCTTTTCATGCACATGCGCACTCTTTTGTTGAAATTTTCCATGACCATTCTGTATAAATGTGGCTGAATTTCGTTGATGCAGCGTTGAATCTCCTCTTTTAATGCACGGGTGGTTGTGGGCTTTTTGACATAGACTGTGATTTCAAATAACCCCATAAAAAGAAGTCTAATGGTGTTAAATCACACGATCTAGGAGGCCAATTTTGATCACCGAAACGAGAGAGTACACGACCTGGAAATGTCTCATGCAGTAATTGATTTGTTTCACGGGCTGTATTACATGTGGCACCGTCTTGTTGAAACCACATATTGGACATATCAATATCATCCAATTTTGGCAGAAAGAACTGTGTAATCATGTCGCGATATCGAGCACCAGTAACAGTCACTGCTTGACCAGCATCATTTTCAAAAAAATGGCCCAATTATGCCTCCATCCCAAAATCCACACCATACAGTCACGCGTTGTGGATGCATTTGTTTTTCGACAGTCACATGTGGGTTCTCCGAACCCCAAATGCGGCAATTTTGGCGATTGACAAAGCCATCAAGATGAAAATGTGCTTCATCGCTTAGGCTGATTTTGGTCGAAAAATCAGGGTCCATTTGTTGATGTTCAATAATCCATTCAACGAACTCTCTTCTCTGTCCATGGTCATTAGGCTTCAATTGTTGTGTTAATTGAATTTTTTAAGCATGAAGACACAGATCTTTGGTGAGTATACGCTGTAGAGAGGTTCTTGAAATTTACAATTCTTGTCCACTACGTCGAATTGAGGTTCCTGAATTGTCAAGAACACTCTCACCCACTGTTTCGACATTCACATTTGAACGGCTTGTTTTTGGACGACCAATGTATTTGGCGTCTCCAACGGATCCAGTCTCCATGAATTTTTCAATTAATCTCTTCACAGTTGACGAAGTTAAAACACTATTCCGACCATATTTTGTATGAAATTTTCGAACTGCAGCCGCCAAGCTTTCACTATTTTTGAAATATTCTTTAATAATGAAGACACGTTGTTCTATCATGTAACGCTCCATTTTTAATAACCCTATACTGTTAGCTATCAAATTGCTTTTTTTCAGGGTAGCCAACACTTCACTGCACAAATGGCGGCAAATTCAAATCTTGAGTTAATTTTGAGACACCCTTTTCCATTTAACTTAAGTTCGGTCTACTGTTAAGAATAAAGATACGTTCTTTAGTCGTACAACAATAATGTCGAATGCCATACTCTATATTTCACTGCTATTGTAACACTTTCTCCTTTTCAACCTTCACTTTCTTCGCACAGCGTTTTAGCATAAAAACAGTACCAAAAACCCCCTGGATGCAGAAAATATAATACTAAACCAAAAATGTATCTATTTTTATCCATTTTAATTTATTTAAACTGTATCTATGTTGGGATGAAGAACAATTAATCTTAAAAATATGTTTATGAAAACAAAAAATTCTGCATTGGGATTCGAACTTAAACCTTCCGTTTTAATCTATAAATTTAATACCTGTGTTTCGAAGTTTCATAATCAATCAGAATTCCCTTTGGCATCATAATGTTTTGTCATTAAATAATAAATAAATCTAGCATCATCTAAGTTGTGTTTTCTAAGGTAGCTAAATATTGATTAAAAGTCATTTCTTGTCTAAGGAGAGGTAATGTTTTAGTCATATGCTTGCCACAAACAAAAATAAAGACAAGAATAAAGGGGAAGATGATTTGGAAAATGGAACTTTAGAATTAGCTCTCATAATCTTCAAAGATTGAAATTAGAAAAACAACATTTTAAACGTGTATTCATTGGTATAAAATTCAATTTTAATTTTATTTTTATTTTTGACTTCAATGAAAATCATCGTTATTCGGAAATATGAAAAAATATTTTTAAACTTCTATAAATACAAGTCACGAAAAATTGTAGTATCTAGACAATTTTTTCTCGCAGGATGTTCTCGATATTTCATTTTTTTTTCTTTCTCGGAAACAGATCCTAGACAAGATGAAAGTGTAAGAAAAAAAAATATTCTTTATTACCATTTAAGACTAAATTATAGCCTGACTTTAAATTGCTCACATAAAAATGTCATATTTTTGAATTTGTTGTTTCTTACAAATACTTCTACCCTCCCTAGTTGAAGTCCAAAGTAAAATAAATTTCTTTCTTCTTAAAATGTAGGTACTCTTAGGTTCTATCTTCTATAATATACAAAAGTATCTCACATTTCAGGTTATAACGTATTATGTAATTTCCTTGCCTATAATATGAAAGGATGACGAATAAAAAAGACACCGATAAGAGATTATTTAATTTCCTTTTACCTGTTAAATGGAATAAGATGCAAATAGAAATTAAATAATAGAAAAAAGCGAAGATTTTATACTTTATTTTCTGATTCACCCACTCACACAAAAACACAAACACACCAACAGCCCCACACCCACACAGCAACAACATATCAACGTACTTTAAAAAATAAAAGAGAGAAAGTATAGTCCTGGTTGTGTAATGCGAACTTCTTCATTAAATTTTATCGAGTTCCTGTTGGTGCACTTAACTTAAGAGAAGTAATCCTTTTACAAAGATGACAAGGTTGTTTTTTTTTGTTGTATATGTTATTTACAATGTTGGTACATATCATCCACTTCTATGGGATTGTCAGGTACCACCAAACAACCCCCTCCCACCCTTCACCTCCCTTAACACTATTCCCCTAGTGGAAAGTTTTTGTTTATGATATTTCATTCTCTCATTAATTTTTTTCTGCAACGAAAGCGGCAAAGAAGAGAAATGTGTAGGTACATTTAAGGAAGAGTCCTTCATCTTTTCAATAACATTTAAGAATGACTTTTACATGTATATGTGAGTGGAGATGAATATAAGTTTCAATAACGTTTACACTGGCAGAAAAAAATAAGTTAAAAGAACTCCAAACTAATGCTCCAGCCCTTAAGAGTATATCATCTTTTTAAAACCCAAAGTAAGGTTTTATGATTTTTCAATAAAACCTTAAAATGTCACTGTGGATGCATCCTTAAATCAATGACCCAGCTTTCAGTGGAAAAACATTAATTTAAAACAATTTTTAAATTTTACAATTTCACAAATCCTTTTATGAGTTTGGTTTGTCAATTTCCTTAAAAATTAAGTTTAATTCAAACTTGTAGGAGAAATACAGTAACAAAGTTAAACTATTTTGACATCATGATTAACGAAGACTACGAAGAACAAACAAATCAAATTTTTTGTCAAGAGCAGAATCAGGAAGAAGCTTATAAGAACTCCGTTTTCAGTTTAAAAGAAACGATTTGAAAAAACTGTTTGTCAACACAAATCTCAAAATATTTTCCTTTCTACAATAGCCTAAAATCCTATCTACATAATTCCCAGAAGAAAATCATAGAATTTTATCAGTTAATCTTTTATCATTTCCTTTCTGATAAGGAAAAAGTAAATATGCATGTTTCTTATCAAGAAATTAAAACCGACTTAAAAATGTTTAACATTTTGCCATAAGAGTTTAGTACTGAAATATGTGCTTTAAAATTTTCCAATTATTTTCAATAGTTATTAAAAAACAGAAAAGATGATTCACTGAAACTAGTCATAATTTCAAATTGAAGTTGGAGTGCAATTTGCATTTGTTTCAGCCATAAACCAATTAAACTTTTATGAATTCATTAGCCTAAAATAATCAACTTTTTTAGTGTCAGAAGTTTTCAAAAACTAATAAAGTTTTTTGAATTATGAAAATACCAGAAAATATCTTATCTAACACTTTTATGTACTTTGGAAAATCGCATAAAAGCAAATTGTTCGTCGTTGAAAGCAAACAAAGTTTATGTTGCACGCTTCCGCGAAACAACAAAGAAATGTTAAAATTAAATGCACGTGTGCCCTTAACTTACTTTTTTATATTTATTACATTCATTTTAATTTTAAGGACTTTTTTAACTTTGGTTTTTTGGGTTTTGAAGTGAAATAAAAACTTACTTCGAAATTAAAGAGTTAACAACGAATGTGCAGTGTATACCTTTGAAAATCAACTTTACTTTCAATATTCTTGAAAAAAAAAGTTTCACATAATTTTCTTGAAATTTTAAAGTTTTATTGAAATTTATTTTTATAATTTAGTAAACTTTTAAAAAATCATTCTTCTTGTTAGAATTTTATACTTTATACCTGTTTTGATGACTAGAGTATCCGTGGAGTGACGATAAGTGCGATGGATCACGACCTCATGCTAGAGGTCTTGGGTTCAAGTGCTGCCAGGGCCTAGTTCTTTTCACGGCTACTGCGAGGAAATGACAAATCTCCCAAGAATAATTCTTGTCATGAAAATTTCTTTCTCAAATTAAATGTTTGGATTCGGCATGGAGCTGTAGGTACACTCTATTCCTGACATGAATCGCACACAGGAATGGTTGAGAGCTTTAAGTCGCTAAGTCCTAGATCTCCACCTACCACCACCCCACAAATCAAATATAATATTATAAAATACTATGTGTACAACTACAGGGGCATCAGTCTCCTTTACATTGCATATTAGATCCTTTCTGCCGTATTATGGGAACGTCTGAAGCTGTTCGTCAACAACCTGATAGGTCCTTATCAGACTTTTCAGGCTTCAGACTAGGAAAGTCTACTATCGACCAAATATTCACACTTCGGCAGATCTTGGAAAAAAAAACAGAAGCTTCAAATCGATACCCACCATCTCTTTATCGATTTTAAAGCCTCGTACGACACCATCCATAAAAAGAGCTCTACAGAGCAATGTCTAGTTTTGGCATCCCTGTCAAACTTATCCGTTTGTGCAGAATGACGATGGAGAATGCACGCTGCTCTTTCAAGGTCGGAAAAGATCTCACCGATGATCGACAGGCTATGCACTGTCATGCGACTTCTTCAACATCGTTCTGAAAAGAATTGTGCAAAACTCAACCGTCAACACTAGAGGCACAATCTTCTAAAGGTCCATCCAATAACTCGGTTACGCAGATGATATTGACATAATTGGAAGATCAAAGCGGGATGTCAGTGGAGGTTTTTGAGCATTGCGACGGAAGCGAAGAAGATGGGTTTAGTGGTCAATGAGGGCAAGACCAAGTATATGCTGTCATCAAAAAGAACATTGAACAACGACGTCTTGGACAAAACGTCCCCATGGACAGCTATAACTTCGAGGTTTTTAAAGACTTTGTCTATCTTAGCACCGCTATAAACACAGACAACGACACCAGCGCTGAAATCAAACGAAGAATAACTCTTGCAAATCAGTGCTTCTTTGGACTTAGAAGGCAATTTGAAGTAAAGCCTTCTTTCGAGCATCTAAAATCACCATCTATATGTATGTCCCCTCCATTCCTGACAGTTCTTACGGGAATGGTTGACATTTTTCACAAGTTCCTTGTTTCTTAGGAAGTGTAGTACCAGTAAATTCATTTTACATCGGGTTTTGTAAAACTTTGAATTAATTTTTTAAAGGCATCCTTTCACGAATCTGAAAGAACTGTCACTGTCAATTTATTAAGTAAACTCAACTTTTTTATCATGACAACGAACACAAATGAGCAACGAATTAATATTCTAACTCAGTTTTTGAATTTTTAAAAAAGAATATTTTTATTTTTGAGTATAATAAAGCTTGAGAACTATATGTTCTTGCTTTTAGTGCCGTATTATAACTGAACTTAAAATATATCTTTCATGACCGATCTGATGGATACAGTCATGATTTCTTATTAATATAATGTGATCGATAGCCAATCACATTCAATGTCACTTTCGAGATGACGATATATTGCTTACCATGCAGTTCCCATGGATTTATAATAAAAAGATTTAAAGTTCTTCCGATAGGATGTTTATGTCTATCGGGAACTGAACTGAAATAGTAATTTGATACTTTGAATTGTATCGTTTATGCTTAAGGCTTACTGTGATGATTAATCATCAAATGAGGATCTTAACTCCCCCCTTACTTTGACAGTGATCGTCCCGATCGCTCTTCAATTTTAATGTTGGTTTCTTGTAAACATTTTTTCATTATCATCTCGAAAGCTATTTTGTTTTTATTTTGTTTGTTTATCTTATAGATTTTTAATAGTTTCAATACTATCATAATGCTTATGAATAATGAAATATTTATTGTGATACCCCATAACATTGGGTGTTTTTTAATATCTTCAATATATGGTTTGACAAGATCTATATTAGAGAACTTTAGTTGTTCGTTATTTGATTCTAAGTATTTTATGATATTAATTTCTATTGGTACATTTTGTTTTATATGCTTTACAATCTTTGTTTTTTTATTTTCATATTGTATAGAATTTATGGTGACATTGTTTTTAAAATTAATGAGATATGTACCCTTGTATACTTTTTTATTTATTGTGGTTTCTCCACTTACAAAAATTATGCCATCTTTAATTATTTTTACATCCGGGTTATTCTCTTTTATTTTGTGGCAGTTTGCTTTATTATTATTTAATAATTCCGTTAAACAGTTTGTTTCATTATTAACTCTACAATATATGTTATTTAATTCTATCTTACAATTTGCCATTTTATACTTCTTATCGCATAACACAACTTGATTTGGTAATTGTAGTTTTCCATCGCCTACATTAATGCTTTCCACAATAAACTTTTTATTTATTTCTTTAACTAAAGGATATTCTATGTAAATCAATATTATTTCTCTCTGTTGTAAAATTTTAAAATCTGATGCATCTAAAACATCTGTTATTGAGATTGGCATTGTTTCTGTTCGTAAAATTCTATCGAGATCTTCTATATTCAAAATTACTGTATTTAAAATGTCATTTTTACTTAGATTAATTGTATTAATAATTTCCCTTAAATCTTCAATTATTAATCTTAAAATGAGTGCATCCTCTTTGTCAATACTGTTGTCCTCACTAGATAGTTTTTGTATTGCGTTAAATATTTGTGAGTTTGTTTGGTATTGTTTGTTGTTTGAATCTATGAGCTCTTGTAATTTTGTTTCAATTCTTATTTTATCGTCATGGTCTGGACTTCCTGATATCCATTTCCATAATGTTCCGAGTTCATTTATTCCACGTCTAACTCTATCTCTGATTATTAGTTGGTTAAGCAATTTATTTGCTGTCTCAAAATTTGTTAAGGATTCTTTTGTTAGTCTTATGCCCTTTCCTTTAATTTCTTCTAATATTCCCTTGTAGTATGTTAAATTTATAACGTGATAAATTTCACCTCTGTTGTCGTATAATGCAGCAGGTCCGTCCTCTATAAGTATGTATTCCTCTAAACTATAATTTACGATCTGCACTTGAGCAGACGTTGTGGCTAGTAATGCCAATAGTGCCATGATAATATTCATAGTTATATCTGAAATTTTCAAATATATTATACATATATATGTGTTCATGAATATTTTTTTTTTTACTTCTTTATATTATCTTTGTGTATAATTCTGTCTTTATTATCAACCACAATTCTTCCCCTATCTTCCTTTACAATTCTCTTTTTATAAAGAGGCTTGACTTTACCTTGTCTACGTGTAGACTTTTCATGGATCTTTTGTCCAGGCCTAAACTCTATTTCTGTTCTATTTTTGTTAAAATAGGAAAGAGTTTTCTCTTGTTTATCTTTAAGTACGTCAGTTAGGGAAATATATTTTTCAAAATTATGAAAAACATCTATGGGTTGTAGGTTTGTCACAGTATGAATTGATTCATTGTATTTTTTTACTACGAATGGCATTATTTCTTTAGTTTCTGCTTGCATTTCTGATTTTGTAATGCGTATGAGTTCTGTAATTGTACTATGAACTCTTTCTATCATACCATTCGTTTTGCTGTGATTTGGGGCAACTTTTTCGTGTTTTATTCCTAATCTTTCTAATTCTAATTGTGCTGATGGAGTACAAAATGTTTTTTCATTATCTGTCACCAATACCTCGACTCTTCCAAATGTTGGTAAAGTTTCGATCAGTTTAATTTTTGCATCAATTTTACTATCTATATGTCTCACTATAAGAAATTTTGAAAACGAGTCTATCATAGTTAAGAATTGATCATTATCTGCATAATAAATGTCAGCATGTATTCGCTCCCCCCCTTTCTTCGGAATTGGAGCCTCTCCAATCTTATACTTAATTGGATGTCTATCATACTTATTTTCTTTACATACTGTGCAATTTTTTGCATAATCTATTAATTGTTTATAACATTCTGGCCAGTAAAATTTGCTTGAAATTTGCTTAAAATTTTCCCTAGAATCACGGTGTGCTCTATCGTGTTCTTGTTTAATGATTGAAATTTGGATATCTTTATCTGTAATGTCTTCTACTAAATTGGCAATGTAAGAAAATTGTGCTGTTGGGTATTCATATAGTAATTTGTCTTTTATTTTAAACAATAATTCTTCCGTTGAATGTATTGCATTAAATCCATTCTTAATTACTTCTTTTAATTTATTAAAAATACCGTCATCTTTATAAATAACAGCGTGTCGCCAATAACCTGTATGTACTTGTTTACTTATAATATTATTACTATTACCTGTTTGAAATATTAGCTGATTTTTAAATCTGTTGACGTTACCCCCTAGTCTTTTTATATCTTCAACTGGACTACTTTGAGTACTATGTACTGTATTTAAATCCGGCTCCATCATGTTTAATTCCTGTCTGCTTAAGGCATCAGCTACCACATTTTCCTTTCCCGGCTTGTATATTATTTCTGGAGCGTATTCCTCTATGAATGCTCTCCATCTTTTTAATTTCGCATTCGGATTCTTATCAGAAACCGCGAAACTTAATGGTTGATGGTCCGTATATATGCGGATACCCGTCTGACCATAGAGATAATTTCTTAAATTTTTCAGACTCCATACTATTGCTAACAACTCCTTCTCGTTTGTAGCATATCCTTCTTCAGTTTGACTTAATGTTCTACTTATAAAAGTTATGGGCTTATTTTCCTGACTAAGCACTGCGCCTATGGCTGAGTTACTTGCGTCTGTCGTCAACTCAAATGTTTTGCTGAAATCTGGTTGATTCAACACTATTTCTTCCATTAATTTATTTTTTAATAATTGAAAGGCCTTTTTACCTTCGTTATCTAATTGAATGTTTATTCGTTTACTGTTTATTTTTTCATTACCTCTTAAATATTTAGTCAATCCTTTACTTATCATTGCATAGTTGCGAATAAATTTTCTATAATAACCAGAAAGTCCTAAAAAACTTCTCAACTGGCGTAAAGTTTTTGGTTCGGGGTATTCTTTTATTGTTTTTACTTTTTCGGGGTTTGTCTTTATATGGTTATATGATACAACGTATCCTAGAAAATCTACTTCTTCCATAAAATATTTACTTTTTTCACAACTAATTCTCATATTAGCTTCTGATAAAGCTTTAATTATTAATTCTATGTGGTTTAGATGTTCTTCGGATGTTTCCGAGAATATGATCACGTCATCTAGGTAGACATGACAAAACTTTCCAATATATTTCCTCAATATATCATCCATCGCTCTCTGAAATATTGCCGGAGCGTTCTTCAGTCCGAATGGCATCCGGTTGAACTCGTATTTCCCGTTGTTAACTGAAAATGCAGTTTTCTGTCTATCTTGTTCTCGTAGAAGGATTTGATGAAATCCCGATTGTAAATCTAAAGTAGTGAAATACTTTGATTTACCTAAATTGGATAAAATAACTGATGTTTCTGCCATGGGGTATTTGTCCGTTTTCGTAAACGCATTAAGTTTCTTGAAATCTATTACCATCCGTAATTTCTTTGAACCATCGTCGTTGAATCCTTTTTTGTCAACAACCCAAACTGGACTATTGTAAGCACTTCTACTGGGTCTTATTACATCATTCAATAGTAATGTTTGCACTTCCTTATTAACGAACACTGCAGCGGATTGAGGATAAGGGTAGGCCCTTTGCCAAATCGGTTCCTCACGTGTCGTTTCTATGCAACACTTAACATGCGTGTTGTTTGGTAAATAATTGGGTTTTTCTGTGAAAATCCCTTGATACCGTTTTAATATTTTTTTTAGATCATCGATATATGTTTCATCTGTACTCATGCAGATTTGTAAACTATTCACTAACTCATCATTGAATACTAAAGGTACTATGCCTTTTTCGTATTCTAATGTACCATCTACTATATTTATTTTCCCTTTTATTCTCCTTAGAGTCCTCATTCCTATAATAATATCATAATCCTTTAACTCATTTATTTCGTAGAAAACATCTTTTATTCCTAAAATATTTATTTCTTGATATTTATTTATCAAACTTGTCCCATGCACGCTTTTTACTCTTGTAGTTATTTCTAAGTCTTTATTTTTAAATATACCTGGTTTAACATAGCTATGTGTCGCACCAGTGTCTATTAATATTTTAAAACAACGACCTGTCCTTGGATCCGTTCTTCTAATAAAGGGCAAGTCGTTCCTTACTCTAAAAAATTATCCTGTTCTTCTAAATTATTAATTCGTGGATTCTTATTTAATGGTTGTTGGCTACTATTCGGCCTATCCCTTTTAAAAGGATTATTGTTATTACGGATCTCGTTATTGAATCGTTGATCCCTATATTGATTACTACTAAAATTTCTATGTTGATTATTATTATTGTAATTATTGCCACTGTTATTATTGTTATTGTTATTACTTGTTTGGGGTCTTTGGTGGTAATTTCCACTTCCCAAGTCCATCCGTCGTGTAGGTGGAGTTATTTGGTAATTTTGCCGCTGAGGCCTATTTTGAAGAGAATTGTTGTTAATTAATCGTGGGTTTGAGTTAAGCATCGGTTGATGCATTTGTTTATGGGGAAAAGCCCGTGAAAAATCTATTTTATCCCTAAGTCTCTGAGATTGGTTAACCTCAATTTCTTGAGCTCGTGCCAGCGCGTTAGGCAAATCACCTGGGTTTAATGAGAACACTAAATTGCTCATTGGCTGGTTCAGACCAGTAATGAAAGTTCTCAATGCGTTTTCCCTAGCAACCTCGATGAGAACATTCGTTTCGGCTGTTCTTGGCCCATAACTCATTATAGTTTTATTTGTGATGAGTGTGAGCAGTTTGCTCACCTGATCATAAAATTGTTGCAGCGTTTGGTTACCCTGTCTTGCGTTGGTCAGTTCCGTTTGTAAAAGATAAACTGGTCTCTTGTCATTGTATGTCAAGTCCAATCTTCCTATTATAGCATCTACATGTAAGGGTGTGCCATGTGATGTCAGAACATCATTGGCCTTCCCCGTTATTTTGTTTCTTAAAATGTTAACAGCTGTAAAGTAGCTCGTGCTACCCTTACAGTGCTCATAGGCCTTCATGCAGTGTATCACTGATGTGCGCCAGCTTACATAATTCTCTCCGTCAAATTGTTGTAAACTTTTAACTAACTCTAAGCTTTCCCTAGACGTATTGTCTGGGTCAATTTCAACGTCACTATGGGGAATAATATTGTCTGTTGTGGTAAGACGTTCTAATATGGTGGTCAAGTCATTTACCCTAGTTCGTAATTCTTGCGTGGTTTCAGCAATTGATCTTGCGACCAATTCTTGAACTTGTTCGTGTGTTAGGTTTGCCATTTTTTTTCACAAAATATCTCTTTTTTTTTTTAATATTATCTAAAAATATACTATATAAATTTTCTTAAATATTCACTTATTCTGATGGTATCGTTAATTAAAATATTTATAATTTATATTATATTCCACAAACGAAAAGATATAATTTTTTTTATTATTTTTTTTTTAAATATATTTTTTCTTACGTAAATATATCTGCTTTCCGCTTCCTGCTACCTGTAACGATGTGATGATATGATGTATGTTGGTTCTGCTTTCTTTCTTCCTTCTGCTTCTTGCTTCAAAGTTTTTTGTCAAATAATTCTTTAATTATTTTTCTTCACTGTTCTTTCTTTCGTTCTAGTTTTTTCACTTTTGGATTTCAGTATGTACATACATATGTATATATAAAATTTTGAAAAATTATATTTTATTTTTTTTTTTTTTTTTACGGATTTATTTATTTAAATTTTTTGTTTAAATATATTTTTTTTTTTTTTAATTTACTTGTTTTTCATTTCACTTCGCTTTCTTTAACTTTTCATTCAAATATTTTTTTCCTCTCACTAATATTTTTATAAAAATATTTTATTTGGATTTCCTTTCTATAAAGCTATTCTGTTTGATTCACTTATATTTTCCGTTTTTTTTTTTTAAATAAGATTTCCCTTTTTTTCACTTGAAGTTCACTTTAGATTTTCGGCTTTACTTTGGTTGACTTTGGATCACTTTGGTTCACTTTGGTTCACGTTGGATTTTTCGCTGCTTATGCGCGTACTTCTCTTTATCTTGCTGGGTTATTTTCCCGTTTTGCCTCTTGGTTCTTTAAGCCAAGTAGGTCTACTGAACAATTTTTTTGTTAGTTCACGGTGTTGCACTATGAAAATTTTTTTTAAACGATTGGGTTTAATTTTACCCGTTTCAATTAATTTAATCGTAATATTTTTTCACTTTCGGTACAAACGTTCGAAAAACCGTGTCCCTGCTCTTCGGGCGCCAATTAATATTCTAACTCAGTTTTTGAATTTTTAAAAAAGAATATTTTTATTTTTGAGTATAATAAAGCTTGAGAACTATATGTTCTTGCTTTTAGTGCCGTATTATAACTGAACTTAAAATATATCTTTCATGACCGATCTGATGGATACAGTCATGATTTCTTATTAATATAATGTGATCGATAGCCAATCACATTCAATGTCACTTTCGAGATGACGATATATTGCTTACCATGCAGTTCCCATGGATTTATAATAAAAAGATTTAAAGTTCTTCCGATAGGATGTTTATGTCTATCGGGAACTGAACTGAAATAGTAATTTGATACTTTGAATTGTATCGTTTATGCTTAAGGCTTACTGTGATGATTAATCATCAAATGAGGATCTTAACTCAACGTCTGCAAACTATTAAATAATTCTACAGAAATTTAGATTCAGTAACCGTAACTTTAAAGGCGTTAACTCCAATTTTTAGTCGTAATTCTAGCTTTATAGACATTCAATAACAAGTTTAATCGAACAATTTTGGTCGAAATGTCCAAAATATCGCTGCCGTTTAGACTTTCTTGCCAAACGATCCAAATCAGTCAATTCTGTGGTGGTGTTGTCAAGAATTATGACATATTTTGCATAGAGATCTTAGATTATACCCGTACAAAATCAAGCTGACTCAAGAATTGAAGCCGATGGACCATTTGTAGGTGGTTCTCCGATTGGGTAAGTTGTCAAATCATCATTGGATAACATTTGACGAATAATTTAATCTCTTTTTTTTATAATAAGCGTACACTCAAAGGGATAATACTACCCTTATTATGTTGACACAGTGTCAGCACTAGAAAATGGAGAGTGGGGTTAAAAGGAGATGTCAGTGCACATTGGTTTTGAATTCCTGAATATTGAAATGGCTGGAAAGACAGAGTGTGGCAAGGCATTCCACATTCGCGTAGTAGGGCTAAAGAACGAATTCCTGTACTTAACAGTACGACCGAAGTTGGGCTCGAGGGTATATTGATGAGCATTCATAGAAGCGCGAGTATTATGGTTGAACTTTTTAAGGGGAGGAATGCAACTAGCTATTTCTATAGAGCATAAACCATTAAAATAACGGTAAAAAAGGGTGAGACAAAAAACATTTCGACGATGTTCAAGTGACGTAAATGATCTTATGATGGTAATATCACCAATCAATCTTGCGGTATTTTTGGCGACATCGCGTATGTGATCGTTCCACAAAAGGGGGTTGGTGATACACATACCAAGAATATCGAGATGTTCAGTCTCCTCGATGCAAGTGGCATTTATGGATAGTGGCAAGGGGGGTATATCTCGCTTTAACGATACAAGACAGCATTGCGTTTTCGAAGTATTAAAATTCACGCGGTTTCTTATTCCCCATTGTACAATACTGTTTCGGTTAGAATTTAATGAGCTTATCATATTTTATCGTTGCAGTTACACGTCCGAAGAAGAGAGATGTGAATCTGAAAACGAATATGAAAATCTAAGAGTAATATCGTCAGCGAAACAATGTATTGGATTAGAAGTTGCAGACAGAAGATCATTAATAGAAATGAGAAAAAGTGTTGGAGATAAAACATAGCCCTGTGGCACACCAGCATTTATTTTGTGGTTTTTAGCTTATTTTGTGGTGATTACTCGAACGATAATTACTAATCCAATGAAGGAGGGATTCATGAAAACAGAAAGCACGCATTTTCTATAAGAGAGCCTGATGCCAAATCCTAGCAAATGTTTTTGAAATACCAAGTGCAATAATCTTACTCTCTCCAAAACTATGTAAAGATTTGTTCCACTGTTCGGTGAGATGAACCATGAGATCACCAGTGGACATATTGCTAGCTAGATAGCCGTACTGTCAGTCATTAAGAAGCTTTAGCACTTCGAGATATTTCTTGAGCTGATAATTAATCAACGTTTCCATGGCGTTGGAAAGAAGGGACGTAAATGCAATCGGTTGGTAACTAGACACTGAGGAAGATTCGTCTTTTTTGGGAATAGGCTGGAATCATTAACTCTCGAATTAAATCTCGACTTTAATCGTTTACAATTTCAAAACTTCGTCATCAATTATCTCGAGTTATTTACATATATATCGTTTACAACTTTAAAACTTATTCTTATTATTCTTATATTTATGTGCCTTGTTTACCAGTGACGATCAAAATTTTCCTTGACACTATTAGAGCTCATGATCATATCCATGACCAAGTTCCTCTAATATTGTTGTGGTGTAGTGTATTAGGATAATTAATTTTAGTTTTATAGAAACATATCAGTGAGAGAATATTTACCAAAATTCTAACTTTTTCTAATTGTTGTTTTTCTAAAACGTATGTTTTACTAACATAATTACGAAAATAACTCTTTATGCAAATACACCATCAAATTTCTAACAAATAATATTCATACAAATATTTATATCTCCTCGTTTTTGAGGATATGTTTTTGTTTGGTTAATAAAACCAAAACACAGTGGGTTGTGTTTATGCTCTGTGTTTTTCTCTAAGTGTATATAGGGAAATATTATTGAAGGATTCTCAATTCTGAAATCTATACCCATTCTTACTTACTTCCCCATTCAAAAGAACACACACACGTACATTCATCCATAAAACTATGGTATTTTACATTGAAAATTTATTAAAATTACAATCTACCTCCGTCACACAATATACACTCTTCTTTATACAGATATTTGGCTCTTGATGTAATACTTCCTATTGCAACATTATCATACGCTTGACTTATGTTTCACTGCATTGCCGATGATGGCATTAATATCCGCTCTATAGATAGTGTAGTGCATTGTTTGCTATTTTCATTAATTAATTAAAATATTTGGTTAATTAAAATTGTGATATAGTGAGTGAGTCTAGGCTTTTGGTTGATGGGCTACATGCATCCCATTCAACTGCATGAAGCACGTATTATATGAACCAATTATAAGTGCGTTGGAAAATGAAATTCGTATAGAGACTCCTATCAGTTACCCCCTATAATATGTAGTTTTGCGTATCCTTGTTGCATGGATGGTATTTGTGAAATTTTATTGACAGAAGTTATTCAAAATATTCATCAAGAATTGTTTTCACAATCAGCAAAGGTATTCCTGGGAGAAGTATAGAGAGGTAGAAATATTTCTGCCACTATGATAATACGTAACCCAACAATGCGGGTAAGAGATATTATGAAGAAAGGTTCATCCGCCATACCAGCATAATATTGCGCAAAAAATAAACCTTTTTCAGTTTACCTTTGTAAAATGAAGCACGTTTTCTGTCTTTTTTTAACCTGTTAAGCAAAAATGTATATTTGTATTTATAAGTATCGAGATTGCCTATAGAAATATTTGAATTTTCAATAAAAAAAATAAGGTCGACACTGACAAAGGCATCCATATCTTCGTTACAATCCTTTCCATAAAGGTTATAAGACCTTTTGACCAATTTTTCATCACGAATTTTTTAAATTCAATAACTTGAATGAAGATTTTACATTTTGTACAACACACGACTTGACTGGCTCATCACAACCATCATCATCATTATCATCGTGTGAAATTCTACAGGCAAACAAAATAATGTAAATCGGAAGAGTTAAGCTTTTATACAAATGAATTGAAAATATTCGAAATCAACAGAATATTATGTGTATTTAATGTGGCAAGAGCGATAAAACGTTTTCATTTATGCAAATGATTTGTGTTATGTGAATTGGAAATATACAAAACAAAAATACGAATGATTTAATTTCTTGCATGTGTGGAAACGTTATAATGTGAATGAAATTTCCATTTTATTTTACAAATATGTACTTATATGTAGGAAGGCATCTTTTATTATATGGGAAAGTTATTGAGTGTGGTGCAATTTATCGAACCGATAATCTTTGGCAAATCTTTTCGTTTTATGGTAATTTTATTAATCTTAGCTTAGTCGTATCTTCTTCAATCCTTTCATATCGTCAAATTAAATTTACATTTCTTCCTACGAAGGTCGTGAAAACAGAGCTCAATCATCATCTGAAGAAATATGTGAAAGAACGAAAGCTTCTAATGTCCTGACTTTAATTTATGAAGCCTTCACTTATCGAAAACTTGAGGGTAATTCACACATTTTGGATATAATACAAACAAATCTTTGAAAACTGTAATAAATATATATATAAAACTATAATTATATGTAGGATCTTGACAACGTTTATATGTTTTTTGCAGTTTTAGAAATATTCTTGTAAGAAAAATTCTATCAAAAAAAACAGTAATACTAAAACGTCTATTAATGCCAACCAGTTTACTTTTGAGCTTAATTTTGAACATACTATAGTATGTATAGCATAGTCTATATAGCAAGTATAGATATTCATTCTTAACCGCACGGCAAGAATGTGAAACGCTTTAAACAAATTTAGTTTTTTATTTCAACATATTTTAAAATTCAAACTTTCAGAACATTGTGTACCCATATCTCTTTTTAAGTCCTTCCCTATTTTGTAATAACAATTCCTTAAGTTAAGTGCAAATTATTAATAACTCACAAACATCACTAATGCCAAAAAGAACAAAAGGTATGCCATTTCATCAAAAATATCTTACTTAAAAGCAGACTTGCAAGATATGCAATCTTTTGGGAATGCAATCTTCATTGAATTCAATATAGAGATTGCATTCATAGATTGGGACTTCAATTGATTGCAATCATTTGAGAATTCAAGCATTCTTTGAATTCACTTGAAGTATTTTCAATCTTTTGCATTTTTAAGTGGGATTTCACTTAACACTTTTAAATTATTATTTTAATTTCTTGGTGTACGACATCAAAAATCAGAGTCTGACATCGAAAATTTGGTGTGAGTGGTGAATATAGACCACTTTAGATTATTTGTTTGGTAAAATTTTACTCAAGATTCCAACAAAATGCAAAGACTTGAGTGAATGCAGTGAAACAAAAGAAATGATTGTAGTTTTTTAAAGTCAAATGATTGATATTTTTTAAAATATGAAGCCCCAATAATTAAGCAAAATCAATGAATGCAATTTGTAAGTTAGATTCGATTAATAATTTATAATCATTACATCCTCAAAAGATTGCATTCTTTTTTACAAACCTGCTTAAAAGTTGACATTTAGCTAAACTAATACTTCTTTCTTGTATGCCTAAACATGAGTTTATTGGCATAAAGTTTGAGAGGTATAGAAATACAGTTACAAAATAAGACCTTTTAGTGAAATTCAACATTATTCAACATTTTTAAAAATAAAAAGCAACACTTATTTTTAAACATACATATTTATATTTTCTAATTGAAAACCATTTAAAAATTAATTTAGGTCCAACCTTTCTAAATAGAATTATTTTAATTGCATAATTTCAATTAAAAACCAACTAAAAAAATACAACAAATGACAAAAATAAATATTCAACTAATAGACTTTCATTTTCCATCAAAATAATGATTGATTGTAGACACTTTCTTTACAAACTTTTCGCTAATGACTTTCAATTAGAGTTTTACAAGTGGCCTCTTAGAGAAGGTGTGTCACCAGAAAATTCGTCAAACTAAGTGTTTTCTCCTTGAATGTCCTCCATCTTGAGTAATTAAATATAGTCAATTAACTGAGTTTAATTAACAGTTTAAACAAAATGTGGCAAATTTTATTTGGGTAAAATATTTACAAGATAAACTAATAATTATGTCTCCTCTCTTTTACTTAAAAAAACTAAAGTTACGAGTCAAAACCTTTTAATTTACTTATTTAAATATAATTTAATACTTTTACCTATAGATTTCATAACAAACTATTTTTTTTCTTTTCAGGTAATTTTTTTAAAAGAGAGTTGAAGAAATCATTAAACTGTGAAAAAAGAAGATGAAGAAATCTTCTAGCACTAAAAATCGTAAGCTTTTCTTTGAGAATTTAATTTTATAATACAAAATATTCAAGTATTCTAAACATACATTTATGAAAAAACATCTTTTATACAAGTTTATATAAAGCTAAGCAAAAATAAAAACAAATCATTGGGTACGTATAGACAAGAAACATCATAGTCGAAAAATGGGACTCATATAAATTCACTTATTTTAAGAGACATTGTTCTCAAGGAACTATAACTAAAAAGATTGTTCGCTGGTGGAAAAGGTTTTGTAATTGGAAAATCCGAAGGGTTTTAATTTTCTTATTTCGAATGCGACTTTGAAATAGCTCTATAACATTAGGTCTTTAAGATTCCTTACAAGTCAACCAAAAATCCTTACAAGACTCTCTAGTGCTAAATATAACTTCATAAATTCATTATTCTTAATAAAATGATTTTTCGAAATTTTAATAACTATATTCAATATTCAGTATTTCAATATTTTATGTAGTTAACTAAATTTTTCGAACGAGCCAACATAAACCTTTTAAAAACGCTGCACTAATAATGCTAAACCGGTTTTTAACAGAAAGATGCCAAAGGGTTTAAAAGTTTTATTTTTGTTCTTATAACGAATCCGTCATCTAAATACAAGGCTATCTTTGAAATATAATATTAAATTAAAAAAATTATTATAAGAAAACGGGTTTTGTTTAATTCGAGGCAGATACCCAATATTGAATATTACCACTAAACATATTATTTTATAAGCCATGAAAGGATAAGATTAAATGTTGTTCAACTCAGCATAAAGAATGCATCCCTTCTTCGTTGAGTTAGAAATTACCTTTTGGAACGTTCAACTCAGGTAGTAGTGGACGGGTTCAAATCAGATGTTCACAAAATAAACTGTGGTGTGCCACAAGGCTCCGTTTTGTCTCCGATACTTTTCCTTATTTTTATAAATGATCCTTTGTCTGAATCTTCTAACCCACTTCATTATTTCGCTGATTACAGTACCCTCAGCTTCTCATATTAGTTTTAAGATTCTCATCCTTGTGCTTCGGATGTGGATTACCAACGGCAGATTATGATAAGCTCATTAAATTCTGATTTTGACAGCATTGTCCAATAGGGACACGGAAAAACCGTGTTGAATTTAATGCTTCGAAAACTCAATGCTGTCTATTGGCACAAAAGCGTAACCTTCGCCAAATGCCCCTGTCCAAGAGTGGTACTTGCATCGAGGAGTCTGAACAGCTTTCAGTCCTAGGTTTGTGCATAAAAAAACCACTTGTTGTGGAGTGAAATACATATTTGACATCGGCAAAATTGCTGCTAGGTGTTTAGGTTTTCTCATTCTGATCTGGCTGCAATCTATAAAGCTTATATTCATTCGAAACTCAAGTAAAATTCCCATATCTGGGCAGTTGCTCCAATAACACACTTGGGTCTTTTGGACAGAATTAAAAAAAATCCTTTAAAATTGACAGGTGACCGTGTTTGAACTGAAATCTCTTGAGCAGCCCTGTAAAGTTTCATGTCTATCACTATTTGATCGCTATTTTCATAATCAATGTTCCAGTGAAATCGCTATTTTCATAATCAATGTTCCAGTGAAATACTCAGTTGCATTCCTCCCCTCAAACAATTGAACCGTAATACCCGTTCTTTTAGGAATGCCCATCAGTTTACCCTTGAGCCCAATTTCAGACGTGCAGTAAAGTACCGATATTCCTTTTTTAGACGCACTACACGAATGTGGAACGCTTTACCAGAATCAATATTTCTCACTCATTACAATGTGCAGGGCGCAGGCATTCAAAACCAATGCTCATTGGTATCTCCTTTCCAATCCTTTCCTCCCTTCCTAATTGCTCGCACTGTGTATTATCATTATAAGGGTACTCATATCCCCTTGAGTACACGCTCAGTATAAAAAAAGCTTAATATTTTGTTTCTCTCCGATAAACATCTTCAAAAGACTATCGGTAAGATTTGGTTCCACACTTAAAATACCAGTTTTTTCAGGACTTATCTATAAAAGATCCACAAATGATTCTTCTTTCTTAGTTTAAAATTCACTTCCCCTAATTTTATTGTTGTTGTGATACTTCCCATAGCTTTTAAACCATTAGTTCATGAGGGTTGATTCTCTTAATTTTCGAACAATGTCTCGTTCATTTAAGACAGTCTTCATTGTGAAAATTATATGACTTTAGATTCGGTGATTTTTTGATAATCTGTGTTTTTAACCACTTCTGTAACTGTTTCTTTATACCAAGTGGCATTTATTATTCGCTCGGAAAACCCTTGTATATTGAATATAAAAGAATGGTCCTAGAACACTTTCTTGAGGCACACCGACTTCTTTTTATTTTAATTCCGATTAATTAGTTGTAACGTAGGTACTTTTAAGATTAGAGTTTAAATATCAGTGTTTCGTAGTATTGCATGTACTTAAGTCGCAATTGAATTATCAAAGGCTTGAGCAACATTTGAGAATATATCCTTGTTTTTCTTTAAGTACCTATTCCACCAAATCCGTAATTAGATTTACGTGGTTACCATAGAATTTGCATTTCTAAATACAAACTAATGTTTAGAATTAGTCTTCCTCCTTCTATTATTTTGCTGAGCCTTTTTCACTAGTAGTCTTTCGAAAAAACGTTTGCCTTGATTGGTATAAACGATATTGGTTTTGAAGATGTTTTTCTGCTGGTAGCTTGCCTTGGTTAGGTATAACAATGACTTCTTCAATTTTCCAATGATGTGGTACATATCCTCAGCTCAATGCATGTTTTAGAGGTTATCGAAAGTATATTTTTTTTTTTAGGCAGATACCTATGGTTGTTCTTACTTCTTTAAAAGTCACAAAAGAAATTCAGCATTCGTCGATACTATCTACAAACTGTAAGGAATCTGTAAACATATATGCTTGGGTTTTAAAAATTTTAACGAGTTGTTCAACAAAAAGTTCGGCTTTTTATTCATTGTTTTCGATCCATTTGCCATCTGAGATTTTATTGGCATGTCTTGGGACTTTTTTGAAGCTTTGCTGATTTACATAAAGAGTTTTCGGCGCATGCAACTATCGTCAGATTTTTAAGAAAACTAAACCAGTTTATTTCGTAATAATAGTTGGACATTTTTAAAACCAGAGTATTTTGTCGCTTAACATTTTCCAATTAGGTAGACTAATTTGTTTAAAACTTACAAAAAAAAATACAGAATAAATATGAAATTTCCAATTTGTAATTCATAAAGCAAAATTGTTAAAGATAACAATGTTTTTTGATTGCATTTAGTAAGTGGCATGTCCCCTTAAGAAAGGTTCTAACTAAGTTCTTAAAGATCGATACAGCTGTTTTCAATAGAAATAAACTCTTTTATAAAGTTGCAAATGGCAGCTGTTTCGTTATCTTTAAAACTAAAAAATAAACTTCAATATCTATATTTTACTTGAAATGTGTCAGAATTGACCTATTTAAATACTTAAACCAAAATATGATGTGTGTGTGGGTGGCTTGTAACCATTTCTACACAAACTATAATAAATCATCTTCTGTTTTTTTTTTTGTATTTTAAGCACTTTCAATCCTACATACATAAATTGGCTTCGGCCCGCCCTAAAGGTAATACTTCATACCTCTATAAACAACATAACACCACAGCCCCATCTTATCTTGCGAATATACATACATTCATACCCTTAACGACCTTTTCTCTGTCGGTATATAACAATAAGCAATATAAATAAATATAACATAGTTATGTATGTAAATATGTGCCTTTATTTGAATATATTATGTGTGAAGCCTAAAATGCTACCCAAAAAAAATAAAATAAAAGACCAGTAAAGGTATGCGTAAATTGACTGAACCCAATTTACTCCTTCACACATATGTATGTATGTCCTTTAGATATATAAATATATTTACATATGTGTATTTTATATTTTTATATATAAAATCATCAATAATTATTATTTATGAAATCATGGGAAAAAGGTATTCAAAATTTTATGATGGAAAAGGATTGGAAATCGGGTGCGGTATTACAAATATCCGCATTCTATAGCCCCCTGCTATCTAAGAATTCAAAATGGTGATAACTCAATTCTCTTTGAAATATCACGGAATTTACGACACGATAAATCATCAATTGACGAAAAAATAACCTAAAAGTATCCCTAACTTGATTTCAAAATCAAAATCAGTTGGGAAATGAAAACATTGTACGAAGAATGTGGCAAAAATGTACGAAGAAGAAAAAACAGGTTAAAACAATCTTAAATTGTTGTTCGTTGGTGGTTTCCGTCTTGGATCTGCTTTACCCAGTTCCATCGTTTGGAAACATGTGCTGCTGTGCACCACACCCCCTTCCGTGCTGTTCTGTTCTGTGCCGTACTGTTTATGCCTTATGGCTTGGTTCGGTTAGGTTTGGTTTTATGTCTTTGTATATGCATCTCATGCTTGACTTGGCTCACTGAACTGGAAGAAGAAATTTTAACAATTTTCTTGAGAATAAAACTCTTGAAAATGTGTCAGAAGAAAAGTTTTTCCTGCATTTTCCAATAATATGCGCTAGGTATGTGCCTGTGCCCTGTGCATTGTGCCCTGTGTGTGCCATTGCCTTTGCCTGCCTGTTTGCTATACAAGTTCACATAGAATGATTAAAATTTGCGCCTTCTTACTTTCTGCAGGAAAGGAGCTATTTTTTCCGTACTCTGTTCAAACTTTTTCGAAGTAGTGCAATAAGTTTACAAGTTACTACTAGTTGTATCAGAAGTGGTAGGTATACCTACGAGTATATGTAATTTGAGGTCTGCCAGAAAATTAAGATTTTGTTTCCGTTTTTTTTTCTGGAATTTATATTTTTTGAGTTACTCGAGCGTTTTGGCCGATAAAGTTTTTATAGTGTTTTGCCTTTTTTACTTTTCTTCATTATATTCTACGACCAGGACAGTGTTCAAGATGTCCGAATTGAATTAAAGTCATTTTGTAATTGGCTTTGCTGTTCTGTCACAAGCGAAGATATACGAGAACGTTGGCTTTCTGTGACAGTTTTATGTAGTTCGACACCTTCCTTTTTCTTTTTTTTATTTGTATTTGTTTTGCCGTTTTGTTTGAGGTATTTATACAAAAAAAAGTGTCAACTTTCTAGTCCGGAGGTAGAAAAATTTCCTTTGACTTGTTTTGTCTCTCTGGTTCACCTTCTCTTATTTGATTAATTAAAATCAAATTACAAGGACTTCGAAAGGTGTCTTTTAATTAAGTTATTTTTTCTTTTGTTTAATGTTTTTAGTTGGAAAATGCGTCGTTGGTGTTTCATTAGAGAGATGAAACATGAAAGTTAACTAAGAAAATATTTTTTGTGGTAAGGATGGATTCTTTACTTTAAGTTGATCAAAAATAAACAATTTTTCAATTATTTCAACCAAAAGAAAATAAATTACATTTTTTTCGAAACGAAAATTATTGAAATTATGTTTTTGTATAATTTAAGATTCTTAAGTTAACCAACTTATTGATAGTTATTAAAGAAAGAAAACATTACATTTGTTTGTTAAGCTTCAAAAATATGAAAGTTCATAAATAGAATCAAAAGTTTTAAGCAGGTTGTAAACATTCAACTCAAATAAACTAAATTAAGTCGATAAGTTTTGTTTGAAAGACTAAGTTTTCGAATAATTTTCTTTGAAACTATTGTGTTTCCAAGAAACATCTGTATTACGTCTTCTTTTTCTTATTTTCTTTCCAATTTTAAATATAAGTTTGTTGTCCTTTAGTTGGTTTGGTTTTATTTTAATTCTCAAAACAGAAGCCATTTGATTTCTTACAAAAAACAACACTGAATCAATAGAAAGAAAATTTCAAAAATTAGGTTGTGTTTTTGTTTAAAATATTATTTTGGAATTGGAATACATATATGTATGTATGAATCCTTTGTTCAGAAAGATGTCAATTGCATTTCGCACAAATGGAATTTTATTTCATCATAAAATCCCAAGGAATTAAGGAATTTCATGGTTTCGCAGCAAAACCAACAGGAAACTAACAATTTTTCAGTACTCGGTATGAATATTACAGATCACCTATTATGGAATTACCATAAATTAGATCCATTATTCATTAAGGTGGCGCTACAGTCCGGGGCGAACCTGGGCCTCAACCAACAAGCGTCTCCAGCCAGCTCGGTCCCTAGCTAGCTGTCTCCAGTTTCGCACGCCAAGTTGGTTGAGGTCCTCTCCCACCTGCGTGCGCCACCTGAGTCGCGGTCTTCCTCTACTGCACCGTCCCTCGGGATTGGATTCGAAGACCTTCCGGGCTGGAGCGTTGATGTCCATCCTCTCTACATGACCTAGCCATCTTAGCCGTTGGACTTTAATTCTGCTAACTAGGTCAGTGTCGCTGTACAGCCCGTACAGTTCGTCGTTATATCTTCTCCTCCATTCTCCATCTATGCGTACAATACCAAAAATCACCCGAAGAATTTTTCTCTCGAAGCATTCTAAGACGTTCTCATCTTTCTTTGACAAAGTCCAGGCCTCAGCGCCATAAATGAGAACCGAGATGATGAGTGTCTTATAGATGGTGATTTTACATGCTCGAGAGAGGACTTTACTTCTCAATTGCCTTCTAAGTCCAAAGAAGCAGCGATTTGCAAGAGTTATTCTTCGTTTGATTTCAGCGCTGGTGTCGTTGTCTGCATTAATAGCAGTGCCTAGGTAGATAAAGTCCTTAACTACCTCAAAGTTATAGCTGTCCATGGTGACGTTTTGTCCAAGACGTCGTCGTTCAGTGTCCTTTTTTGATGACAGCATATACTTGGTCTTGCCCTCATTGATTACTAAACCCATCTTCTTCGCTTTCGTCGCAATGTTCAAAAACGCTCCACTGACATCACACTTTGATCTTCCAATTATGTCAATATCATCTGCGTATCCGAGTAATTGGATGGATTTTTGGAAGATTGTGCCTATAGTGTTGACGGTTGAGTTTTGCACAATTCTTTCCAGAACGATGTTGAAGAAGTCGCATGACAGTGCATCGCCTTGCCTAAAACCTTTTTTGACATCAAATGCATCGTTAAGATCTTTTCCGACCATGATAGAGCAGCGTGCATTCTCCATCGTCATTCTGCACAAACAGATAAGTTTGACAGGGATGCCAAAACTAGACATTGCTCGTTAGAGCTCTTCCCTATAGATGCTGTCATACGCGGATTTAAAATCGATAAAGAGATGGTGGGTATCGATTTGAAGCTCTTGGTTTTTTTCCAAGATCTGCCGTAGCGTAAATATTTGGTCGATAGTGGACTTTCCTGGTCTGCTCTGAAGCCACACTGATAAGGACCAATCAGGTTGTTGACGAATGGCTTCAGACGTTCACATAATACGGCAGAGAGGATCTTATACGCAATATGGCAATTTTGCCATAAATTAGATATTGGCAAAAATTCTGCAAGCTCTTTAGTATTTTTCCGACGGTGCAAGAAAATTGTCACACCTTCTGATCTGGCTGTAATTTCAAGGCCTTCATTTGTCTAAAAACATATTTGGGCAAGTTTAAGTCTTTAGGATAGGATAAAAAAAAAAGCTTTGAAAATAATGGTGGACCAAAACTATTACATCTTTCGAACACCGCCGTAAATTTTACAAAACAATGTTCTGTCGAATTAGTCAGTTGCATTCCCCCTCTTAAACAATTCAGCCGTAATACTCAGGAATACTCATCAGTTTACCCTTGATCACATTTTCAGAAGTCCTCCCAAATACAGTGATTCTTTTTTAACCAAACGTCGAGAATGTGGAATACTTGAGCGAACTCTATTTTGTCCTTCCATTTCAATGTTTAAAACTTTAAGACCAATGTACATAGGTATTTCTTCTTAAATCCTTCCCTTTTTTCCTAACGCTCGAACTGTGTTTAAAATTAATTATGTTAAGTATTATCCCTTAACATATTTACCTTCACCTTAAGTGCTTGTACATTTGACAAAAAAAAGAGCAAAGATTAAAACAAATCTTCTCTGCCAAAACCACCTTCTTCTAGAGAACCACCATAGAGTTTTCCATATTGATATAATAAAAACGAGTATTTTTGAAAATAAATCAGTGGTTTGATTGTGGAGCATTTGCAAGGACCTAATCTTTCCAATAAATTATTTTGGTGTAATATAACAAAATTTTGTTGGCAAGAAATTCAGAAACCTATAAACTTAAATCTTTATGAAAAAAATACGATGTCGTGTTCAAAAAGTTGACAACCGTAGGTTTTCATCAACACTACAATTTTCAAGTGGTCTTGGGATTGCTGACGGTTTTAATTCTTTTAAGTACTAACTTGACACAAGAGCTCAAATTTGCCACCCGAGAAGATGCTTTTCGAATCAAACGTACCTACATTTGTTTGGGGTTGTTTTTGCATGTAATATTTAAAAACATGATAGTTTTAAAGTGAAAACTGTGACGTCACATCTTATCAAAAAACCCTTTATTTGTGAAACTGCCGTGAAATAAGGCCAAGTGAAATAAAAACCATTTCCAAAAATTGGCCTTATTGCACCATACACAATTGTAATAGGTCCAAATTATTTAACGAAATAAAACCGACTTATTTTTAAGGCGAGGTATATGTAATCCCTCTGCTAGGACGCACAATAGGATTTTGGGAAGGTTCTAGGCGTATGCAAAGTTCCTTTGAAAGTGAAGTGAAACCATAATTTTGCTTATTTCACTTTGTTTAAGTGTAATGAGACTAACTGTTGAAAATAAGACCAACTGTATTATTACAATGAAATAAAGCCAATTCTTGAAATTTGGCCCTATTTCACTAACCTTTAGAAAAGCTTATTTTTTTGTAAAAAGAAAGAAAAAATGATTGCTCACATTTCCACAATCTGCGCACACAAGTTGTACGCTTTTAAGGAATTGTAATTTAAGGCTTAAAAACATAAAATCGTTAGATATTATGTGATTTTTTGGGTAAGTTATGGAGACGACAGTTTACCTTAAAAAAACAAAGATTCTTTGATGTCACAATGTTCATGGAACTTGATTTTTTATTTAACTATTAAAAATCTTGAATCTTGAAAGTTAAGAGATATAAAGGCATTCATAGAAATTGGACCTCCAAAAGAATTGAATACTACAAAAAAATTAAATGTATTCAAATTGTTTTTGATCTTGATATTCTATTTTTGTAGTGAAGACTTTTAATATTTTAACACTTAACCACCATATGGATGTTCTAATTTTCGTTAGTGTCCGTGTAACTTTTCGTTTTCGGTGTGGCATCTGGATGGCTTAAAATATGTAAATTGCTCATATATTTACGAGGCCATTATGATCCTTAGCAACTGGAAACTGCCACTCGTTTCTTCACTTTTTTATTTATTTTTGTATTTTATAAAACAAAATAAAAACACCTAACTATCCCACTTGCGCAAAAATAAAATATACATTAACGAAAAGCATCACCAAAATGTAGTTACCGCATCTGTACGGGTGGTGGTGGATAGGATATACGCTGTTCCTATAGCTACCTATGATGTGAATTCCATATTTTCCTGATGGCACACAACACCTGTTTTTGACACGAGACTCCTCCGCACACGAGGCCCATTATACGCTTCACAGAATCAAAAAAAATAAAAACACAAAACAAACCCATTTCATTATGCATACATCAAAAAGCACAGCAGGATACGTATCCAGGATACATCATGAAGTTATTTTCCAAAACCTCTTTTCCGTCCACTGTATATACCATATATGTGTGTGTGGTGTGTATGAAGCAGTCGTCAACTTCCAGCACTTCCTTGTTCTGTTGCCACTACTTTTGATGTTTAAATTCTTTTACCAAAAGAAATCCGTGAAACGGATGCAAAGTTGTGTGCTATGTGGGTTTGCGTGGATCTATAGATGTACTGAGTCCTTGTCGTAGTTCGTGCACGGTCCCCGGTGCTCGCATTCCATCGGGCAAACTTTGCCCACACAGGAAACGTTCGGATGCTTCCTAGATGTGATTAGTTTTTTCCATTTTTATTTATTTCTTCTTTTTTTCTGTGAAAATCTCACTCACAATCGAGCCTTCCAAATTCGTTCCATTTTTATTTTGCGTTGCGTTTTTGTTGTTTTCAGACTTGTTTCGACTTTATTTGTTTCCTTTTATTTCAAATTCATTCCTCTGTTGTAGTTGCTCTCATCTTGAATCCTTAGAATTCCGTTGACAATGCAACCAAATCGGTAAAATCAACCAGGAGGAAATAGTTTGTTTCTTTGTTTTTTATTTTTAAATTCCAAATTTAGATCATAGTTTTCTCCAGTTGTTGATTGTTAAAGGCGGACTGTCTTGAGTTGATGAAGTTAACATGAGAATAAAAGTATGTTCGGTCTAATGATCAACTCTTTTATTGTACGTAGGGT
This sequence comes from Eupeodes corollae, assembly GCF_945859685.1. Lineage (NCBI taxonomy): Eukaryota > Metazoa > Arthropoda > Insecta > Diptera > Syrphidae > Eupeodes > Eupeodes corollae. The sequence continues at coordinate 45,940,032 of NC_079148.1, forward strand.
TTAAGTTTATTATGTTTTTGTTTGTTCAAAACTTTGTTTGCATTTTTATTGTTTTGTGTTCCTCAAATCGTTGACAAAAATACGTATACTTTTTACATTTCGTTAAAATCGTAAAAAAATCGTGGAAATGTAGAAAAGCAATAGTTAGAAAACAATCAAGTCTTTTAATTTATTATGTGAGGGTATTAGCCAAAGAATTGAATTTGGAAAATGCAAGGACGCTGAATCATCGGAAATGTGAAAAATTCTTAAAAGTGTAAAAAAAATACAAAAATTATAAATCATTAAAAGCAAACAATAAATATTTTTAGGAATAACAATAGATCCTGATAGTTTTCAAGAACCCTAAAATTATCTACATAAGTCATAGCTGCAACTTCCATTCGACGACTTCAAAAGTAATAATTCACTGCAAAGTGTACTAAGCGCATTGGAGTATTATTGAATATTATTGTTTATTTGCATAGAAGAATCTTAGAATCTAAGAAAGTTGTTTAAAATATTATTCAAGACAACTCCAAAAGTTAAGAAGTAAACATTTTAAAAAATGTCTCAAAAAACGATAGCATACAAAAATTAGCATTGCTTATACGCCCAGGTGTACCCCTTAAGTAAACTTCGATGTGGAATCCGCTATTTAAGAAATAATTTTACAATGTATATATATGAAAGGGCCTAGAAGGACCTTCATAATAATCAAAAGGGCTGTTTGTCTAGGTCGTATTTTAGTAACATCGACTCGATTCTAGAAAAGCTTCGCTGATAATGCCCCGATTCTCATAGCTTCACTTTTCACTAGACGAAAATTATTTATTGTTTCTGTTTCGTTTCCAAACAATCCTTAATGACGTTTTCAAAGCTTATCGATCGATCTCCTAATAACAAATTTACAAAGTTTAAATTTGTAAATATCTTTATCTATCATATACTTTATATAATCTTAATCTATTTATTGTACATTCTTATTTTTTGACAACAAATTCGACATAATTGCGATTCAGAAAAATAGAAAAAATTAATAATGTGTTTCTTAAATTTGTTTGCTTTGGGTTGGAAAAAAACTTGAAATCGTTTTAACTAATTATCTTTAAAATGCTAACATTTTGGGTGTCCAAAAAAGATGTTAACTTTCCATAGAGAATTATTGTAACCAGTCCAGTCTACGTTCGCACATCCGTACGTTCGGAACACAAAATATTTCTCAGCTGGAATATTTTCCGAAAAAAAAATAATATTTATTCCAGGATACTTTGAAAAGTAACGTTTTAGACATTTGGTATGAGTTTGAGAAAAATCGAAGTGAAAATAAAAACCCACAATAAAAAAACAATACTTAAAGTTGGTAAAAATGGAATTTTGATTTGAATATCGCCTTCGACCTAGTTTTGTCTTATAGAAAAGATCGGAACACATTTCGAACATCTGAAACCTATAGTCTAAATCATTTTTAAATTCGAAGTCGACTATAGAAATGTGTTTTAGAATGAGGTTTGACTCTAAATAAGAAGTTGAAGTTGAACTTGTTAATCAACAAACACCAGATCTGTCTTGGCTTGAATTTATGGTGTATGCACCAAGTAACTATTACCACGAGAAAACAACATAACTTGACCCCCTCCCCCCAAATAGACTACTACGCCAAACAATATACAATATTCAAGTACAATAATTTTCGCCTCACAAAATCGCTTGGCATTTAAGCTAGCAATATGAATTGGCTAAAGGAAAACAAAAAAAAGAGGCTGGGTGCGACCCACACTGATAACTTCCCATCCCGTCTGTCGATTTGTCTTGCTTAAAAATGTTGAAATTATCATCAATATTTTTCATATAAAGAAATAGTTTAGTTTGAAAATCTAGTTTCGTTGAGTACATTTTTAATAGAAAACATATTTTTACCAATTTTAATAACATTTCTTAATATTTCACAAATTAGAGGAATGAAATTAATTTGAGAGTTATCAAGAACCGGACATCAATTTGTATCAAATTTGAGTCCTATTTTTTGTAGATTTTATTTTTTATGAAAAAAGGAACTGTTAGATTTTTATAAAAAAAAAACTACTGAATATCGAAAACAATATTTTCTGTGAAATAAAAAAGATTAAAGATAATATTTTTAATATTTAAAAACTATTTGAGTCGAAAGTAAATTTTGACCAAGTTTTAGTATTGTTTTTATGTCAGGTTTTCATTTTTTGTATAAAACTGTTAATTAGATCTTCCTCAAAATTTTACTGAGTATTGACAACAATATTTTTTAAAAGATAAAAGTTGTTTTAGCCAATATCTCAAAGTTTTGAAAAGATATTTGGTTTAAAAATCAGTTTTTACGAAATTTTATTAATTTTTTGTTTAGGTTTTTATTTTTTGTCAAAAAACTGTCAATACGATTTTCTAAAAAATTTGTCCGAATGTTGACAACAAATATTCTTATAAAATAAAATTAGTTGGAAACCATTATCTGAAGTTTTTGAAAAGATATTTGAGTAAAATTCAATTTTTACCAACTTTGAGTAATTTTTTTTTAAGTATTTTTTTTCTTTTATAACAAAAAATGTCAGTTCGATTTTAATCAAACTTTTTTTGAATGTTGAAAACAATATTTCTTGTAAGTTAAAATTAACTGCAAGGTATAATCTTAAAATTTTGAACAGATATTTGAGTCGAAATTTAATTTTTACCAACTTTTGTTAAATTTTCTTTTAAGTTTATATTTTTTGTAAAAAAACTGTCTATTTGATTTTTCTCAAAATTTTAACAAATGTTGACAGCAATATTTTTTTAAAAGAAAAAAGTAGTTTGGAGCCAAATTCTCAAAGTTTTGAAAAGATATTTGAGGCGAAAATCAATTTTTACCAACTTTTGTTAATTATTTTAAATTAAAAACTGTCGAGGTGACACATTTTTTTTTTCAGTTTTTTTGATTAATAAAAAAACCGTTTATTGCATTTTTTCCAAAAATATACTTCTTTGGTATCGCGTTACAATACATAATATAAAATTTAATTTAATTCTCTAGCGTTATGGGTTCATGAGATATTTAGGGTTAACCAAACTGCTATGGTAAAAAAAAACCATTCACACAATTTTCTTGAGAGCCCTTCCTGTATCTTTCAGCATTATTATCTAAATGCCAACATTTATTTTAAGTCGATATGTATTCTGGTTCTTGAGCTATGGAAAGCGAAAAAAACGTCGCGAATGTACGTATGTACGAACGTACGGATGTACGAACGTACGGATGTACGAACGTACGGATGTACGAACGTACGGATGTACGAACGTACGGATGTACGAACGTACGTGCACACGCACGCTCAGACATCTTTCTAAAAATCTTTTATTTCGACTCTAGGGACCTTAAAAAGTCGAGAAATTTAAAAAATTTCAATTGGACTAATCGGACCCATTACAATTACTTCCTATGGGAAGTTAACAAGGACAAAAGCCTACAAAAAGCCGGGTACCTGTCTATGTGCAGTGGAATACTCTACCACAATGCCCATACAAAAAAAAACATAAAAATCACGTTAAAAACCTTCATTCGTTAGAAGAGTTGTTTAAAGTATTTTAAATTAAGAAGAAGACTTTTTAAATAGAGAACTGCTTTATAAACCTGAGTACCATATAATTTCTTTATGAAAAGAATCAACAATTTCTTTTAAAAGTCAAATTGAAAATATGCACTTCCGTAATTGTAAATATTTTGTTCCAGTTTTTTCACATTGGGACATCTTAAGCCCATATTATTTGTATATTTTTTTAATTTTCTAACCAAATATTGTGTAAAGCATATCATTCTATTTTAAATAATAACCGCCATTGTACCAAAACTTCTAAAATGTATGTTAAAAAAGACTTAATTCAAAGTGAACAAACTGTCCCTTATAGAAAAGCATTAAAGTCAAATCAAATTTGAAAGCCCTTAAGCTCACATTGTTCGCCTTACACACTAACTCTGCAAATCATTCATCTGACTTGTAAGTTCTTTTAATATTGTTTTTATTTACACAAAAACTATACACACGTACACATCTTATTTCCTAGAGGTAAGTAAAAATTGTAATATTTGTATTATAGCAAATATTTATATCGAAAGTATATTCAGGACGAAAAAAAGAGTAAAAATCTGCACCAGTAAAAGAATCATTCGATAATCATTAATCACTTCCTGTTCATGTCATAGACTTTATCTTATTCCAATATATCTATATAAATGTAGATAACCAATATTTTTCCAAAACAAAAAAAAGAATACACTTGGAGTGAAAATGTATTTGGACCATTGCTACGTACCGTACATAGTCGTATGTATGTTTGAAACTACACATTATGGGTGCATGAGTTGAGTATATAAATGAATGTATAAGCTTTTGGCTTATCACAATAAAATCCAATTAAATCCAATCTGGGTCATCAATCCAACAAGCACATTTATCAAGGATAATACCCTGGCAATACTCCTGTTTATACAAATGTGTACCAACCACTACGACATTGCCATCAACATCACCATCACCATAGCCATCAGGATCGAAGGAAAGAACGAACGAACTAAAGACTGCCGCTCTACAAATCAAAGAACCAAACAATCAATCACAAGGAAAGTGTCATAGCCAGCGTCTGTCTTATTTGGTAGTTAATCATTGAATCTATCATAAGACACACGCGGCTATAGCATTTTTTTTAAATCATCGCTGGAGTGTCATCTGTGTTTTTCTTCTCTATAATATTTTTTCTTTTATATTTTTTTCCTCCCACACGCCGCATACCACCACACACCACATAACATAGACCATACAAAAGAACAAAAGCGCACGCCACCATCACAGTTAACCTCATATAATTACCCAAGTGTCCTTTATTAGTGATTTTATTCCACAAGAATACCCTCCACCAGTCCTCAATGTAAAAGTAATTAAGATTTCAAGATTCTTTCTGGCAAACAATTTCCTGCTCTCGGCTGGCACAAGGGCTTCTAGCTTCATTCATCCGTCAACATCATTTATATACTAAAGGCAGTACTCTACTCTGTGTAGTGTAGTGGGTTAGATAGGTTACCTAGGTACCTTACTACAGACCTACCTATCTACATGCAGTCAGTTACTATACCTATAGAATGGGAAAAACGAAGTAGAAGGAACGGTACATCATCGTCGTCGTAGAATGGTAGGTACTAGTACATGCCCTTGGCAGCGGCATGCACGCAGTGCACACTCTGAATACCCACTAATTAGGTTGTGTACAGGTGGGTGTAGATTAATTTATCGCTTGCTCCATCACCGACATTTCTAGAGGGATCCCCTTCCTTAATGGAGGAATAATTTTCACTCTAACGATGCGCAAAGGATATCGTTGAATTTACAAAAGAATAGCTTAGTTCTTTTTTTTTGTAAGCTTGCTTTTTTTGTTTGCATGAAACGAGAACATCATCCACCGATAGGATTATTTGATGCTGAAAGTTCGTAGACTGCAAAGAGCTACGTTAGAGACCTACCTACGTTATCTAAGAAACAATAGAACGGTCCTCTTGTCGATCTTCTCGCCTGAAACAGAAAGTTCAGAGAAAAGCGATTTTAATTTAGCTCCTCGGTTCGTCCGATGATATCTTTCTTGGTTTAGCTCTGGTCGTTTGTTGTCGTATATGTATAATCCTTGGGCTTCTCCACATCGCATAGTTGTTATAGGAATACATTACATGCATATATCCTTTGGTATACAAATATTTATGTTTGCTAGTTGCTGGCATGCAGGCTGAATCTTTTAATCGATGCTATTCACATACTCTACAACGATGAAGATGACTACAACTACGGCTACGACGACGACGACGTGGCCACCTCCTCCGCTACCGCACAATATAATGGTGCTTTAAACCTACCTATGCTTTATTATGCAATGTCCTGGTTTTTGTTCTGACTAAGGCCCGTTGTCGTCATAATTTGAAGTAGAATTTCACCCTTCCAAAAAAGATGCAGCCCTATCATTTTAGCTGTCAGAGTGAAACGAAAAGTTTTGCTAAGAGTAAGGTTCTTATTTTTGGCTTAGAGATTTTAAAGAATTGTAAAAGATTTTTAAAGATTTTAACTCAAACTATTTTTTTAATATTAGAACACATGTACTTTGTTTCTAACAACAAAGAACATAACCCATACACAAATTTTTAAAAACAGAACAGCCAAGATATATGAAAACCAAAATTAAATATTTAAACAAAATTTTAACCCAAATAGAATTCTTTTCATTAATAAGTAAGTAAGAATATGACATTTTTTAGTTAAACATTGAAAATAAGTTAAGATGTCAAAGTAAATTACTCCGTCCACTAGCAGATTACAATGGCACAACAAGGCGTATACGTAATTTTTTATTTCATCAATTTTTCTTTCTATATTTGTGAATTAATTATAATGTCTTATTTATTTTACGTTACCAACATCTCAGGGTTAGTTAGAATCACAAATACAATCATATAGTCTGAGATAAAAAGGGGAAAAGGTCCAAATAGCTAATTCATGAAACTTTATGATTGGAATCAACCCGATAGCAAATTAGCTTTTTTGGAAAATTACATTTTAAGGAGTGTTTGAGGGAATGCAATTGAACTTTTCCAATGGTTTTTAATAGCCTTAACTCAAACCCAACTTCAAATTAATGTTATATTTCAATACAATACTTTTTAAAACTCGTACGTGTAAAAGACTTTTCGGGGATATCTAAATTTATGAAGTAGGATTTTTTTAATGAAATTTGTAATGATTTCGAAATCTAAAAAGCTTCATTCAAATATTGTTTGTTTATATAATTATATATAATATTCAAAAAAAAAAAAACATCATAAGTTATTAGATTTCACCTGTCTTACAAAAATCTGAAAGGATTATGTTAAAACAGAAAAAGGCAAAACCTTTTAAAAAGTTAACTTTCTTCTTGTAACGAATCTCCTGTCTAAACAATTCTTGTATAGCAAGATTTAGATGCAAGAAAACATACATACATATAATGCTAAAAACGCGTATTTTCAAAACTTGATCAAATTGTTCAAATTAAAGTTAAAATCAATACAAACAAAATTAACTCCAAATCGTACTTCATAAAAACATTAAATTCAAGGTTTCGTCAAAACTTCATACTGAGTTAAATAAAGACTCATAACAAATGAGAGTTTCCAAAAACTAAACTGAATACAAAAATCATAAAAATTGAAAGTTTTTTACTTAACAAAATCATCATAGCCTTAAAAATTGCGTTTTTAAAATTGTTTTTAGCATTTTTAAAGAAACATAATTTTAAAAACCTAAATTTAACTCCTTATTCTGATACAGAAATCCTAAAACTAATTTTGTTTTATCAATCTCAAAATCAAAAAAATTCAAATGGGGTGGAGCAACAGTCCGTTGTGAACCAGGGCCTAGTGACTTACAACTCTCAACCATTCCTGTGTGCGAGTACTGTTGTCAGGAATGGAAGGAACCTACAATTTAAGGCCGAATCCGAACGGCTAGTTTGAGAAAGCACTTTTTCATGACAAGAATTACTCTTGAAGGATTTGTCAATTCCTCGCAAGAGGTAGTACCCGCGAAAATGAATTTTTTTAAATTAAGGTGACACAGGCAGGGATTAAACCCAAAACCCCTTGCATGACAGTCCAACGCACTAACCATCATGCCACGGGTACTACTTACCAATCTCAGTCTCATTATTAAACCACAATTGTCACGTGTGAATTAGTTTCAGTTTTGTTGTGATACGGTATAATTCAAATCTTGTACTACAAAGCAAGTAAACCGTTTTAAAAAATATTTGTGGTTTCATTTTAACACTTTTTTGTTTTAGCATTTTTTTGTTATTACCCCTGTGAACATGTAGAGAAAGTGTATTTGTTATGTTTTCGGAGAACTGACATTCAAAAAACAAAGACGAAACTTTACGAATCTTGTGTTGGAGTTTAATCACCAATGTTTTCGTTTTTCTGTCGCCTATCAAGACGAATCCTGGGCTCCTCATGTCTGTTGCATAACGTGTGTAAAACATTAACCGACAGGAAGAAAGGCGCACGACCTATGCCCTTTAGCATTACCCATGATATGAACTGCACAGCGAGATCACGTTTCGGATTGCTATTTTTGCCTCACTGACATAAACGGTATAAATTACAAACAAAAAATAAAGTTATTTACCGTAACTTATCTTCAGCTATAAGACCAGTCTCTGATTGTAAGAAATTGCCAAAACTATTACCAGTTGCAACTACGAGTACGTCTGTGACCATTCACAACCGTCCACTTCAGGCTGACAAGTACGATGACTTTCAGTTTGAAGGAATTGCAAACATTCCATAACTCATTCCATAATGATTTAGGTCGGTATCTTAAATTGTCCAAAAAACAATCAGAACTATTAGGATCTCGTTTAAAAGAATAGAATTTGCTACACAGTAACACAAAAGTTATCTACTTTTGAAACCGTGATTAGCACTTCAGAACAGGAAGTTGGTTAGTAAGCTGTTATATAAAGGTGACATATAAAGCTTTGGGTTGCAACATGTCACTTAAGATCCACTTTTTAGACTCGCACCTGGATTTTTTCCTGACAATTTAGGAACTGTCAGCGACAAGCACGGTGAGAGGTTCCATCAAGACATTTTGAATATGAAAAAGCGGTGCCAGGGCAAATATAACCCAAATATGTAACCGGATTACTGTTGGACAGTTAAAAGGGACCAACTACAAGCGAAACATGCAAGAAAATCTTAGATTTATTAAGTCATTTATAAAAAAATACAGTTTTGATTAACCAGATGTGTGTTATTTCACAATATTTTAAATTACTCAATACAATACAATCTTTGGCCAACAAATTTTTTTTAACTATTTATTTTTTCTTATGATCACCAACTAAAGCAAAAAATATCAAAAAAGTCCGTGCGGCTCAAAAAAGTTAAAATTTTGTTGACCAGTGTATCACTATAATTCATATTTTACAATTTTAGGAGTAAAGTCATTTTACTCAAAAGCAAAAAGCTCAAATTATACAAATTTCATAAAGCCCAAAATTGTTCACAAAGTCCAAAAATTAAAAAAATCACCAAAGCGAATGCTGTAACGTCAAAATAAATTTTTAATAAAAAATTTCCAAATTCTAAAATGTAAATTATTTCGCTTTGAGAAATTGAATAAAGACAAACATATTTGTAACGCTTTTTCGACGTTTCCAGACAGCTGATATTTTTTTTTTGTTTAAAAAAATAAATTAGGCCGCGCAACAGTTCGATGAGAACTATTGTCTAGTGACTTAAGACTCTTAACTACTCCTGTGTACTGGTACTGTTGTCAGGAATAAAGGGGACCTACAGTTTTAAGCCGAATCCGAACGGTTAATTTAAGAAAGCACTTCTCAAGAATTAATCTTGAAGGATTTTACCGATTCCTCGCAACAGGCAATACCCGTGAAAAAAAAAACTTTAGACGGCACAGGCAAGGATTGAACCCAAGATGTCTGCCATGACCGTCCAACTCACGGGTAGTAATTTTTATATCTAGGCGATAAAATTTAAAACTAAAAATGTCGTAATACCCAAAATAATTGTCGGAATGCCCAAATGTTTAAGCACATGACATCTTTTTGGCAATATGTCAATTAGTAATTTGGGTTTTATGATACGTTAACATTGATTTAGGCAAAATAAAATTGAATTTGAGCTTTGAAAAAGTTTTTGGGCGATAGAGCCAAGTTTGAGCGATATAAGATTTAAATTATATTGGCGTTAATTTACTGCGCAATAAGACTAAACACTTTTTTACTTGGATTTCCATAAGAACCAACAATTTGTTAACTCCCAAAGGTTCGCTAATTTTGAACAAATTGTTCAACAGCAAAATTTCAATAAATTTGGTTTTAGTCGCTATGACATTTCTAATTTGGGTGAAAGGTGCTTACACCCAATTTTAAATGATGAGCTCAACAAATAAAGAAAAGAAGTTTTAAAAAAGAAACTTCTAAATTTTTGTCACCTCTTTCAATAAAAAAATGTTTGTGTTGTAATTTTTAATATTTGATTAAAAAAAGACAATTTACAAGAAATGTGCAAACAATTTTATTTTAGTATCAAAAACTTTGCTTCGAAAGGCAAAAAGTCTCATGTTCTTTTGCTACACTGTTTTGCAATGACTTTTTTTGTTGTATCGGTTTTTTGGTAATATCAAGTACATACAATTTAAAGTATTGCCCTTCAGGGACAGTGGTTTTTCAGACAAATTAAAGATGCATAAATTTACCCCGATGTTTTATTAATTTTTCCTTTTACACTGACTTGAAACATGTGTTTTTATTTGTCCGGGACTGTTTTTATTATTTTTATGTAAACATACATATTTTAATTGATTTCTTTGAAAACCGAAATCAATTAATAGAATAAAGTAAAAAATGCTTTAAACTTTAAATCTTTAAACGTTCTAACATTTTTTCTCGAAAAATTTTGAACTATGTTCTAAAATTTAAAAGTTTTATTTAAACTTAGAATAAGTTTGTACAAATTCTCCTGTCGTGAAGTGTCCTTTACTGCAGCACCAGATTATATATGCGTTGTGAAGGAGACCACCTTTTTAAGTTGAAATAATTCCATTTAGCATCATAAAACTTCATGGAGGCGAAAATCACAAAAGGTACCTAGCCTAGCTACGCTAACCCTTTGGAAGCTCTTCTTCTTGTTTTTTTTTGTACGGTGGAAACGAGAAGAGTTGAATTTGAATTGATGCTGCGATACTTACAAAGAAAACCTTTTAGCAAGCTTTTATTCACCAAATGAAAATGACCCCGAGCTAGTGTTGTTGAAATGACTCAAAATAATTGCTTATTCGCTAACATTTTCCTTTTGCTTGTTTGTGTTTGCGTATCCAAACCAAAAGGATGGACCATTTGATGAATAGATTTTGCTTCCAGAGCGGTATTTTAATTCCGTTTCAACCCAAAGTTTATAAATGTTACTAGGTATTGATACATCAGTCTAGAAAGCTAAAGCTTGCACCTGAGTATTCGACAAACAAAAAAGAAATTCGATAGTTTAATAGCTAATTTTGTTGAAAGTGTATTTTCAAAATTTTACGTTTTAAGATTGTCGTAAATGTAAAAGTAGCTTTGTGCCTGGAAGGATGTAAACGGGAAGTATGAGTTTAACATATTTAAACACTAAAAATGAATACAAAAATTATGCACTCAACTCTCATTTACATATACAAACATTTTCATTTCTATCTAGATGGCTGTTTTTATTAAAAAAAAATGCCAACAACATTGATTGCAATCTAAAGTGACCTGCTTTGCTTTTTTTAGCTGGAATCTAATTAAGTAAATGTTAAAATAATTCAAATTTTATATTTCCCTTAAATTTGCTGCTAAAATAAAAACATAATCCTTTACTTTTTCTAACCCAAAAGAAGAAGCCTTGAGCATTAAAAACAATTAATTTTAAAAAACACAGCTGTGCATTTCATTTCTCTAAAGTATATGCATATAATATCTAGTATATATGTATGTACATACTTTACTTGGAAAGGATAATATAGTTTGCCTTGCAGAAGTTTATGCACGTTAATATTCTCCCTATCCTATCCTATTTTTATTTTATGGATTGCATTATCTCAGTGTCCTCTTTTCTGTTCTGCTGATGTAACTCAAATGAAATTTGTCTTAACCCCTCCCTAAATTTATAGAGGAATTTTACTGTTTTCTGTTGTTAATGTTATACATACAATACATATACTTATGTATGCATGGCTTAAGGATAATATTAGAACATTATACGGATCGTTGGCGCACCAGTTTTCAACTATCACCGATTGTCAGTTTGTTAACGAGCCATTAAATTTAATGGTTTGTAAGGAATTACAAAATAAAGAAAGGAGATAAAAATTACACTATCGACGCTAAGTAATTTCTTTCCTTTTTTAAATAATGTTTGGAAAATGTTAAAATAATCTTGTTTAAACTTCTGTTGAATAAAATTACTTTAAAAGTTTTGTTTGCCATTGACACGAACTTATTTATGCCTTAACTTAATATATTACCGATTTCACAGACTGAAAATATTGACAAACCTTCAAGTTCTTAAAGGTCCCTAGAATCTAATTTTATTGTTTTTAGAGGGACGTCTTTTGTGTGTACAGTACATTGGATATTTTTTTCAAATATATTTCAAGAAAGGATTGAAGTATCGATTTGTAATAAATTATGGATTAAATAGAATCATTAACTTCTTCGTTAGAGAAGCAGGGCTTATTGATTTACATTTCTCAACCATTCCTGCGAGTCTTATTTGAGAAAGTTTTTTTCGTGATAAGAATTACTCTCGAAAGATTTGTCAATATCTCGCAAAAGACTGTATCCGTGAAAAAATAAGCTTTTTAGGCGACATAGGTTGGGATTGAACCTTTGATTTCTAACATCATAGTATTTTGCACTAATCATAACGCCACGGGTACTAACAATCACACTTTGTTATTAAGTATAAAAACTAAGAACCATTTTGAGAACATTCACAGCATTTTATATTTAAAAAAATGAACATGTTGCCTAACCCAAAATAAGAACTTTTAAAAAAATGTTACTTAATTTGTTAAAAATTGTTTTCGATTAAAAATCTCGGAACCAAAAACAGATATTGAAATGGAACAAATTTTGTCACATGTAAAATATTGTTGCTAACCTTTAGTTAAATTTGTAGAAAAATTTACAACTTTTTTTTTTACAAAACAAGAAAACCTACAAAAACAACATAAGAAATGGTTTTTTAACTTAAGTATTACAAGAACAAAGAAAGATATTGACTTTAAAAGTTTGTTATCTCACAAAAAATATTTTGTTATTGATATTTTGTTAAATTTTTAGACCGGTCTACAAACCGGTAAGAATGGAAAGTTATCAGTGAAGGTCGGCTCCCTGAAATTACACCATAGGAAACTACGCCAGAAAAATAATATGGACAAAATGCCAAAAATTCTCCATACAATTGGTTGGCTTTTTTTCCTAGGAAAAAGAACTCAAAGAGTCTGTTGTTAATTCCGGATTGGCTATTTTTTCCGAAAATTTCTTGGCGTATTTTCCTTTTAGAATAATAAAAAAAACAAACAATTTTTCTAGCCGAAAAGGTGATTGGAGAGTCAGAAAACGTCGTTCTATGTGTAGTTTGCCAAACAACACAGCCAAACATAGTTATGTTGCCATGCAACCATATGAAGGTGTCTGAAGGAAAAGACCATTATAAATGTCCGTGTTGTCGGGAAAATGTGGCAAATGTCCTTCAGATTTACATTTAATACTTATAAAAAAATTGACAAATTGAAATAAACAAAGTTATAAGAATATGTGTTGTTTCAAATGTGTTGTACAAAACAAATGCACAAGTACCTATAATATAATTAACAGCGGGGGGGCGGACGCGTCGCGTTCGTACGCGCTACCGTTCGCTGTTGCGGCGCGCTGCGCAGGTTGCACCACGTTAAGTCGTACGTTCAGATTCGTTTATACACTTTTTGGGCTTTAATTCCAAATTAATTTTGGAATTTAAGCCAGAAAAAACTCTGTTTATTCTTTTAAGGCTTAATTTCCAAATAAGTCCTTATTTTTTTGAGGCTTTTCCATTTTAGTATTTTGGCTTTTTTCCAAAAGTTTGGCGTAATTTCCACACTTTTTGGCGTATATTCTTTTTTGTTTTTAGGTGCTTTTTCCTATTTTTGTACGCCAACACTTGTTGGGCTTATTTTCCAAAACAGTTTTTGGCGTAATTTCAGGGAGCCGTGTAGGTCGCATTGCAGCCTCTTTTCTTAAATTTGGTACAACTAAACTTCAACGACTTAATGTCTGGAAAACTATAAATCTTTTTTTATTAAATTGTCTCTAAGTTTGTTTCCCCTAGTTCTTCAGGAATATTATTCGGTCTCGCGTAACTGATGTATTTTTAATCCAGTGTTTTTCTGGTTAATATATAATTTGTAGTTTCATCTCGTAAAGTTCAGTTTAGTCTAGTCTTGGAAGTTAAGGTAAAATTGTATAATTTGAAAATTGAAATATGTTTTGAATTTTCGAAAAATATACAGTGATGGAAAAAAAATAGAAAAAAACTTCGGGTTCATTAAAAAATAATACACATTTATTAAATGGGACATTTTATTTTTTTAATACAATAATGGGAAATAATGATAAAAGTAGACTTGTCATTATTATGTTGTTTTGTCCTGAAAAAAATAGTGAAAATATAAGAATGGTACTTTTTTTGTAGAAAGTAATTTAATGGTAAAAGTATTTCAAATTTTTTGAGTACTTTGTAGTGGCATATTTATTACTAATAACTGCCTCCAATAAGAACGGTTTAAGTGTTCGTTTGCAAAGGGAAGTCTTTATATAATGTTTTTCTTGGTTAAAAAATGGCACTTTTTGTGGATTTCTATCAGGCAGACTTGCTTCTATAAGTTGTTTTGTATTGTTCTAGCTCTCAGTGATCCGTTTAATTAATTCTTGAGTTCGCTTAAAGAAAGGAATAGGTTTTTCTTACATATTCTTACCAATAGTGTATAAGATTGGAAAAATGCAAAGAAGTTTATCTCTTGTTTCTTTTTTAACGTAAATGTAAAGTTTCAAACACTTTTTTCTTTGAACAGTTTAAGATTTTTGCAATTTCAACCTTCGTTTTTAAAGCTTTTAGTTTTTTTATCACTTCGCGTTCAAATGAGTGTAATTAAATGCACGGCCCACATTTATTAAAATTATAGATGACTTTTAAACACTTTGTTAAGTATCGAATATAAAACAACAACTCAAGACGGCTATTTGCGTACAAAAAAAATGTATTCCTACGTTAGAATAACAGTTAAAGAAGCTTGTGCCTATTTCTTTGAACGATCAGCAGCTTTCCAATCAGCTTTGGTATTTCAGAATCAAACTACTTATTTCTTACAAAGTTCTTTATTTCACCAAGAAAAATGTTATGCAAAGAAAGAATTTTAAAAATCTTGTTTCTACAGAAAATAATCTAATTTACAAACATTATTTTCAGTATTTAAAATAAAATAAATAAGCATTTTTTTAAATAATTTAAAATAATATTTGTGGTGAAATATAAAATCCAAAGAGCCTCTGCAAATTTCGATCCAAAATCATATCTCGTGAAACCTAGGACATTACTTAATAATTTCTCCTGCAAAAACTCCTTTAACTTTTAATAACTATCTATCGTATTGGTTTTTGATTCTCATTCTCATGCACAATTAAACATGTTAACTAGCTTTATAAATATTCCTAATTTAACTACCACTCAAATAAACACCCTTTCATTTTGGTTTAGTAAAATAAATTCTGATTTTTATAAAATTTCATCGCATGTTTTATTTACCACACAAATCTTTCTTTTTTTTTTAACTTCCAATAGTTAATGGATCCGATTCTTCGAATTGAAAATTTGACATTTCTCGACATTTCAAGGTCCCTAGAATCGAAATAAAAGATTTTTAGAAAGATGTCTCTGCGTGCGTGTGTTTTTGTGTTCGCGACGTTTTTTTCGTCGTACATAGCACAAGAACAGATAATATTGCAGAAAGGGCTCTCAAGAAATTGCGTAGGTGTTTTTTTACCATATAGCAGTTTAAAAAAAGGTGAAGATTTTGGCTAGCCCTAAACATCTCAAGAACCAATAAACGTAGAAACTTGAATTAAATTGTATACTGTTACGTTATTCCAAATAAATATATAGTAACCGAAAACAAAGTGATTTTATCTCTAAAATAATTTTGTGCAACGAAAAATAACGTTTATTATAACTCTTGTACAATTTTAAGCCAAATCGAATTGACAGTTTTTTTTTATAAAAATAAAAACCTAAAAGAAAATTCACAAAAGATGGTAAAAATTAATTTTCGACTCAAATAACTATTCAAAACTTTGAGACATTGGCTTTAAACTAAAGTTGTTTTTTTTTTTAATTTTTGCAACCATTCTATTGTATCAATTATATAAAAATTGAATTGACAGTTTTTTAACAAAAAATAAATATCTATTAAAAACATTACTAAAACTTGGTAAAAATTTACTTTCGACCCAAATATCTTGTTAAAAATTCTAAATCTATCTTATTTCACAGAAAATATTGTTCTCAAAATTCAGTAGTATTTTTATAAAATCTAGCAGTCTGTTTTTTCATACAAAATTAAAATCTACAAAAAAATAGCAAAAAATAGTAAAAATTGATGTTCGCTTCTTGATATCTCGTGAATAATAGAAAACATTGACTTCAAATTAATTTCATTCATCCAATTTGTATATGTTTATATTAGAAATGAAAACTTTTAAGAAATGTTACTAAATTTGTAAAAATTGGTTAACGGCTAAAAATCTCGTTAACAAAAATAGATTTTGAAATCATCATATGCAAAATATTCTTAGTTATTTTTAATTTTTTAAGAATAATTTAACAGAGAACTTTTTTAACAAAACATGAAAACCTACAAACCTTTTAGGCAAGGCAAATCGACAGACGGGATGGAAAGTTTTTAGTGTGGGTCACACTCAGCCTCTTTTTTTCTGAAATAAGTCGTTATTAAAATCATGATTGGAATCTCAAATGCTTAATATTTATAGACACTTTTCAAAGTTAATAATTATAGGCTTGTCTCAAAGTTAATATCTTTTTTCCAAATTTTTAACTCCAAATATGATAATTTTGTCACTAAATTCTATCAAAAAGAGAATGTGGATTGAAAATAAAATAAATGTTACTTATTTTTTGAACCAATCTAATAAAACTTTGAAATATAACACATTTTTTTTTAAGTTTTACAAAACATAGCTTTTACCGTTCAACTCCATCTTTGTTTCAAATTCTTAAAAAGACCATTTAAAATGCTTGATAAATCATGTGAAATGAAAATTTAATGGTGATCATTATCAAGACCGCAGCCACAATTCAGTTGACATAAACCGGAAGAGAAAGAAAAAATAACCTTATAAATAATAAGTCACATGAAATTGTCGTCAGAGCATTTCAACTAAAATAAAAACACAATAATCTACGCCAAAAAATAACATAAAAGCATACATTGTTTCCATATACGAGTACATAAATTTGGACCTAACCTATAAACAAAAGAAAATGATGTCATTAATCAATACTCAACTTTCCGCATTAAAACAATGACAGAAACAAAATGCATCATTAGTATCCCCGACTTGATCCGGATTCAGATTCGAGAATCGGATTCCGTCCACCGGATGCAGGAAGTTTTTTGTTTTCTTATTTTTGTTTTCGTTTATATAATTTTGATTTTTGTTTTATAGTTAAATGTCTTCGATACATCAACCCAAATAATAAGGATCAAACTTGCACTTGTTTGCATCAATAGTTTTGTTTTTCCCCATTTATAACTTTTGCTTCGCTTCAAACTCTGAGAAATAAATAGCTGGTGATTTATTTTGCTCCTTTCTTCCCAGGATATTTGTGTATGACTTTTGCCCTACTTGTGGTTAGACACTTTAAAAAGTGCTGGCAATAACAGGAGTAATGATACGTTAGATACGATATACCACACATATCACAGATACATATGTACATATTCATACATATGTATGTAGATGAATGGCTTATGGAGAAAAGTTTATGATGCTTTTTTCCTGGAGAGATAGCCTGCTTTGCCAAGTCAAGTCAAGCCAAGCCAAGCCCGCCAACTTGTGTAAAGGTGTGATACTATCAATTTTGTTCATCAGGAAAGTTTTGCAAACTCATGCATCCTTGAGTGTGTGATAATACTTGTAAATCGGACAAAAACTGAACTCAATTTAGGTCACTTTTATATTCTTTGTCGATTTGACTTGTAAAGTTTATGGGAAATGGAAGTGAAAAGGTGCAAATGTGAAATGGTTAAAGAAAAATCAAATAGAAAGGGCAAAGTTAGCTATTTAGATTTTTTTGTTAAGCTTTTTTGAACAGCTAATTCATTCTTACTAAATTAAATTTGAAAAACAGATCGATTTTAAAGAGGTTTTCAACAATCAACTAATTTTTTTTTTATAGTAGATGACCAAGATTACTACCTTGTGGAATTATTCCTGACATTTATATTTTGGAACCTGCCGAAGCAGCTGAATGGAAACAATTTTAGTATAGGTTCTGATCAGCAGGCAGATCACTTTCAGAATTTGTTGAATCCAATAGAAACTAAACTTGTTTTTCAATACGCTACTCCGGGTTTAAAAATGAAACTTTTGATGCTGCAATAAGACACCAAGAAGTGGTTTCAGCTGTAATGGAACTTAAAAATGGGAAAGCATGCGAACCGAATGGCATACCAACAGAATTTTATTAGTATGGCACAGAAGATCTAATCAACTGACTGACAACTATATATAACAATGTCATGGAAATTGGAATGATACCACTAGAATTCAAGGAGTCCATCATTTTCATAAGAAAGGGAGGAATATACTTTCTAAATGCTTCATATAAAATATTCACGTTTCAATAAATGAATAGAAGACAACAAGTTGTTAAAAGAGTTTCAAGCTGGCTTAAGGACAGGTTATTCGACGGTTGGCCACATTTTTACCCCTAAAAGAATCGCAGAAACATTCCTGAATAAAGACAAGAAGCTATGTACGTTTTTCGTTGACTTGAAATCTTCATTTAATATGATCAATAGACATGCGCTTATCTACAATCTGTATAGTAACGAAATGTCATGGAAGTTTGGAAGAATTATTCAGAATCTACATATATGGAGATACAATTGCTATGGTATGGAATGGAGAAGAGTTATCAAGAGGGTTTAAAACACAATCGGGAGTCATAAAGGGCTGTACATTGAGTTCGAGTCTGTTCGCCTTATTTATTGAAGATCTTACAGACCTCTAACCAGATGGCATAGACTTCGCCGGACACATAATAAAAGCATTGCTGTTTGCGGACGACATTGTTCTTTTGGCAGCATCACCTGAATCTTTGCAGTTAATGTTAAACCGCTTGTATTTATATTGTCAGCTTTGGAGTTTGATGGTTATTCTTAAAAATTCCAAAATTTTGATTTTTAAAGGAGTAGAAGGAGTAATTCGGCAAAAGAAAATGGTTCTATAATCAAATACCTTGGAGTTCACTTAACGAAAAATTTAAGCATGGGAATTCACCTAAGAGAAACTAGTTAAGGCTTAAGGTGCAACTTGGAAAAGACGTTTTTTCTAACAAAAATATATCACATAGCAGTAAGTTCAACATATTTGAAGCCGTATTTGAGTCTGTCATGTTATACGCGGCACAAACTTGGGGAACGAAACAATACGACACAGTTGAGAAACTTCTCCGATACTTTATTAAGCGAATTATTAGACTACCATCAAATAAACCCAACTACATACATATGTTATTATGTTGCAATCAGGATTATCACCTACATTCATCCGACCTGTAAAAATGCAAGTCAATTACATCTTGAGAGTTATGAAGATAAGCAATTATAAGCTTCCGAAGATAGCAGCACTTCAAGTAATACGAATTAAATCAAGTTGGTGTGCTGATTGGACAAATTTGGCAATGAAATGTGGAAAGGAACTTAACCTTTTTGTAATATTCAGAATGCTTTAAAATTTTCTTTTTCCGCAGTAGACATAAAACAACTAGAGAAATACTTGAATGACGCCACAGGATCTACATATATACAGGCAGCTCTACTATCAACTAAATCACAACTTGAAAGAGACGATAATAGCACCATTTCAATGATAGTTAAATTATGCAGCTGAATTTTATACCTCATTGAGATGACTTACCAATTATATGATCATTGTGCAATTTAAGGCAACGGGGTGATGTTTTACACTTTGTTGGAAGAGGTCCAGTTCTTAAAGAAATAAGAAGGAATACTTTTGGTAGCGAAATACTGACGCAAAACCAAGTTATACTCTTGCTTAACAATATGGAAGCTAAAAAATTAAATCAGTTATGCAGTCTAGCTCTTCTCTATAGAAATAGAATTATAAATGAAAGTTTTTTTAATATATTATTGAGCTTTGTTATTTTTTGTATGATTTGTTAACTAGGCAAACGGCAGTCAAGCCATGCTTTTTGTTTTTTGTTTGTATACTTTATAAAAAAAAAAAAACTTTTAATCAACGTTATCAAACTAAAAACATATCTTATCTAAAATCTTTTTTGGAATGAATTGATGAAATTTAGATTGTATTCGAAATAGACAAACAAATTTTCAACACTTCGGAATGTTTTCGGACGATGGTTTTCTCACACGATTACCAAAAATTTTCAAAAAATATTAGTGTTTATTTTACGAAATGGCATCGTTATATAAAAATAAATTGTATTGCCTGATGGACTTATTTTAAACTCTGAATTGTTAATTTAAGTTATGTTTTATACAATGATTTCTCTAAAGCCTTTGATAGGGTTGATAATCCATTATTAATTGCCAAAATTCATTAATTAGGTGTTCATTTGAAGTTATAAAATTGGTTACTGTTTGTGGTAACTTCAGGGGTTCCACAAGAGAGTCATTTAGGACCCCTTCTATTTCTCTTTTTATCAATGATATTCCAAGTGATTTGAACAATAGTCATTATATAAATCTAATAGTATGATGTTTTACCATGGAAGGTCTCCGATATTATATTCTTACTATTAACATGGATCTTCTTTATACAAAGTTACTGAAAAAAAGATTTGAGTGCGATGTTTGAATTAAGATTCTGTTTTTCTAACACCTTAACTCCATTTTTCTCAGATTAGCTCAATGTTTGGATTTATTTTAACAAATGCGAAAGTCTTGTCTGATCATTTTACCTTAAGATCTTTATATTTTTGTGATCAAAGGTCAATTTTAGAATACTCTTCCTTGGTTTGGAATCCTTGCTTTCGCTGATTGGATTTCACGTTTCAAGTCGCTATCGATTATTGTATGTAACTTTTCATAGAGTTAATTGGAGAAGCAATGAGCCCATAACTCTTTGTTTAAGAAAAGCACATTTTTTTGTAGTATTATTGATTTAATTTTAATTAAAAACTGTCTTAAGAAAATATTGTTTTTAAGTCAATTTTTATGTAGTCTATTAGAGATGTGTCTTTGCTTGATAAATAAGTAACTAAATACATTTTCTTCTTATCAAAATTATTCTAGGTTGCCGTAGAGAAAATATATTCAAGAAGAAAATGAAAAAAGTTATTTACCTACTCGTAGTTAAGGACTATTTTTTTAAAAGGGAAAGCTGTACGTTCATTAGTATATTAAAACCATTGCTTATTTAGAACCCAACGAACTGTTACAATTCAAAATAGTTCAACATTTCTCTTCTTGAAAAGCTAGAAAAACAAATATTTTCCCATACTAAAAATTTATCATAAAAACGAGGTGTATAATTCATAGAATCGTTAAAAATTAGTGCCAACAGTGCTGATGGAAAACCTCATATTTATCGATTGATATTAAACATTTTATTTCCAAAATAAATAAATCCTATGCATAATCAGGTATAAGAGATGTATAAGGAATCTCTAATATAATTCAATAATAATAATTAAATGTTTATAGTTAAATATAAAACAGCAGCGTGCCAATGTTATAAAGAAGGAAATCTTTATGATAATTTTAAACCTTAATATATCCATTTATATACATATGCTTATTTGTATGTACCCATGTACATAGATATATGTATATACATATATACCTACATGTATAATAAGGATGCGTTTTATATCTTTCCATTTTATTTTTATTTTCAATGACGAATTGTTTTTCTTTTTTTTGTCGGAAAACGTGTATCATGCCAAGATATGCAGAGTATGTACTTACTTGATGGAGCATTTGTGTTTCACCAAAATACAATATCCTTACAGAGTATCTATAGGTACTAACAAAAGGGCACTTTGTTTTTATTGTGCTACCTATACACGGAAAGGGACACGCACTGAAATCAACGAAGAATTTAACCTAAACGAAACAAAAAACATATCAAGCTTAAAGAACATTACTGCTGAAAAATTTAATATGTCAGCAGATATTGTCTTACTTTTTAAGTAAAATATTTGTATCAATATTTAAATCATATGCCTGTTAAAATGAGGGGTATTGTTGGTAGTTTTAATAAAAAACATAACACTTGTGCAGTAAAGATAAAAACGAAATAAACATATTATTAATTAGATATACAAATTCCGAGACACGAAAAATGAAGTCGAATCATTAAGGGGGAGCCAAGCAGCTGATTTAAATTTATTTTCCTTCAAGAATAAACATTTAAAATGATTAATTATTTGATTTTAGTGATATTAGGATACAAATGCACTTCCTTGAGACTTATTTAGAAAGTTTGCCTAGTGAACCAGAAAAAAATTACTTATAAATAATTTACTAGAGGCATTTTTAAAGCTTTATAAATAATTATGTACTTTAAAACACTTTATTGTACAATCGATACGTTTTTTTACGAAATCGAGAAAACCAAAATTTGTTCTCCAAAGCCTAATATACGATTAACAGAATTGTAGAAAGTAAAATAGTCAAATGCTTATAATTAAGACTATGAACATCCCAAAAAACATTCAATATTGAGACAATACTAATGGTTTTCACGTTTTATTTGTCCCGCTGAGGAGGTTTTTATGATGAAAACTCACTTTTTATATAAAAAGTCTAGAGTGCTGGAGAAAATGTTAACTACTTTCGTGACCTAGTTTATCTTATTTTCACTTTCCTATACAGGAAATTTGTATAGAATATTTAAAATGTTGTTTTCTCCTTTTTAGATTTTTGAATTTCTAGATAAAGACATGATCTGCTTTCTTAATTATAATATTCTTTAGACTCCCTAAAAAAATAGTAAACTTAAGACGAAACATACACGTTATTTCAGTTTGGACATATGGATCTTCATTAATTAATACTCTTTTAATGACGGTTTTTAAATATTTCTGAGTTTTTATGTGGTCCAGGAATTTTGAGATGTACGTGATTCTTAAAATTTTTCTCCTTACAATACTTCGTCCATAAAGTTCAAGAAGTTAAGTACTTAATTGATAATTTGCTTGGTTCTTTTTTCCATTGATCATTGTTTTATCTCTGCTGCCTAGAGCCAACCGAATTAGGTTTGAGCATGATGACTTAGTTGCCTAATAGTCACTGACTTTTTGGTGTAATTTGTTTTAAATATGCAATACAAAACATTTTTTGATATTAAACGTTACCCAAAAATGTATCAGAAAGCACGTGAGGCCTACATCCTTAGATCCAAGTATGAACTTCTTCGCAATGTGGAAAACCCTAATTTTTCGAAAACCGACGAATTGAAACAAGTGGATCTTTCCACCATGTCTTCAGTATAAATAGACTTTGCTTCAACATAAACACTTTTGAAAGAAAAACTATTTACATTTTTTACGAATATTAGGGGAAACGCTTTCAGTGCACACATGCGGTTTTTCTCACAGGAGAAAGTTCGAAGTTCGTTCCTTAAAAGAAACAGGGTATTAGGTATACCCTTCTGTCGAAAAGCGGCTAACAAAAGAAAAGTTATAAATAGAGATAAGAGAAAAACCTGACAAGTTTCTTAGCTATTTACGGAATGATCTTTTATTAAGTTAGCAGTTTAAGTCTTACCAAAAATTTGACCATTGATCCATACTTTTTAATTTCATTTATAAATAATTTTATACCTATATCGAAAGCTTACATCTTACGTATTTTCTCTAAATTCAATTCGCGGCAAAATGCCGCAGGTTTGCCTTGTTAGCAAATAGCAAACATTGTATTGAAGGACATAATCACGTTTGCGGTGAAGCATCGGTCTCGCAGAAATTTGTGGGTGTTTTTTTTTCCGCAAGAAAGACGAGAGTGCATCACTTACTTACGAGTTAATTGGAACCATCACGAAAGCTTTTATCACTCGTTCTAATCGGAATTAAATTGATACCATTCTTTATCCAGCTTATTAAAACCTTAAAAATGCTTATCTCATATAGCTTCCCGTTTTTTTTAAGTTTCACTTATTTTAGATAGATTGTTTTTCTTGTAACTATTTAAATTGTTGAGTGACTTGCGTTTACGGTGACTTTTTGTTTCATTTCCCACATTCCAAAGTTGCTCGTCTTTAAGCTGCTGTTGTTGCAATTTGCTTATTTCTTATCATGGTCTTCCGTACTAATCTTTATTTTTTTAAGTAAGATTAAAAGTCAATTTGGCTTCGTCCAATTTTATCACCAATTGTATACGTCCAGTTATTTTATGTTTTGAAACACTGCAGGCATGTAGGCCTACCCATTTTTCTTAAACTTTAGATCAGGAGCTGAATTTAACTGAAAACGCACACAACAATAAATTGGAAAAAATTTACTTAGTATTTTTTTAAATGTTGGGCGTATAGCGATAAACACCTTTTAGAGGATATACTGAACTTCTCAACATGGTCAATCAAAGGCCGTAGGAGCTAACCTGGAAATAAAATATTTATTTTAGCACGAAAAGAAAAATCAGAAATTTCAAACTCTTGGTCAATTCCCTAGTTTAAAGTGAATATATAGAAATTAATTCATAATATTGTCACATCTTTAAATTGCTTTTAAATGGATTTTCTTTGTTTGTTTTGTTTGCTTTTTTTCAGTCATATTACAATGTAATAAAACAAAACAAATTCCATCTTTTATTGTCAGGAAAAATAAAAAAATCTTCGATTTCGTGAATTGAATACAAGTTGTTAAAATGTTATTTGAAAAAAGTAAACAAAACAAATTCTTTGTCCTCTCGTTTATATTTCAACGAGATGACCTACGACGAACCCTAAAAATTGTGCATGCCTCACTGAATGTGTCGAATGTTCTTCTTCGCCACAGATGCCAATCTTTATGTTCAGTTCATACACATTCAATAATTCATAAATGTTTCTGATGTTTCGATCATCATCATCTTCATCCGAACCAAAAACCCTCAAACCCAACTAAAGTAACTTCTTGCAACAATGGAAGCCCTGCACAGGGCCACAGAGTGTATCGCTTCGCTGGTTCCATGTTAAAGTCAAACATAAATCCTTAAACAATATCCTTGAAAACTTATCTTTATTTTCTGTTTTTATTTCGTGTTGGATGGGGATACAAACCAAACCACAATTTAAACGCGATTGTGGTGGCATCTACAATTTGGCGTTTGTCAAAGTGGCCATATGGCTGACATTAGTCAAGACGCGTGGACAGGATATGTATATCCTTACATTTTTTTTTCTGAAGTCGCCTGTTTGTCTGTAAAGCTGAAAATATATTCAATTTTATTTTTATCCATCACATAGATGAACATTTTTCAGTATCATCAAGAGGGGATGGGGGTAAAAGACGTGGGAGTGGAGTCTAGAAAACAGAAAAACGGTCGTTAGGTGTGTATACAGCTATGTATGTGTCAGGCTG
Organism: Eupeodes corollae; assembly: GCF_945859685.1. Taxonomy (NCBI): domain Eukaryota; kingdom Metazoa; phylum Arthropoda; class Insecta; order Diptera; family Syrphidae; genus Eupeodes; species Eupeodes corollae. Next base: position 45,965,464 of record NC_079148.1, read on the forward strand.
ACATAGAACCTTGTGCTTACCCATCATTCATGGGTGTCATACCTGCTCTTGAGTGATTGCAGCCACGGTTTCATTTGCATGTTGGAGGTTATGATACTTTGCAACAGGAATTCCGCCGCATCTCACATGTGTTCCTGTGTGACGGTCCGTATATGCCTTACAAATGTCATGGTATAAATTTTACTTATAAGACATGAATATACGTTTAGGTATCATAGAATAGCGTGTAAGGAATATCGCAAAGGGAAATTGCATTCCAAAAAATTAGACGAGATACATCTTCAATCATAATGATTTACTCACCTGTTCGTTGGTTCTTTGTTTTGAAAAATCATAGGAAAATAATATTATGAATTCAATGGGTGAAACATTTAAAAAATTTTATTCTTAAATTTAAATTTAAGAACTTATAGTAAACAAGTTCTGCAAAAGATCTATTCTGCTACAAAGCATGCTGCACCATCCGTCATGAACCATATTTTTTTAAAAGCAATGTCTTCTATATGGGTTTTTTAAGAAGGACGGGTAGATCTTTTGTGTAGATATCGTGGCGTTTATTTTGTGGCACGTAGCGCCGTCCTGCTGGAACCACATGTCGTCTAGGTCCATATGGTTCAATTTGAGCCTTAAAAATTAGTTATCATCGTTATGTAGCGCTCGTTGTTGACGGTGATCGCCTCAATAAGGTCTTTTTTGAAAAGATACGGAGCAATTATGCCGCCATCCCAAAATCCGCATCAAACGGTTACTTTTTGAGGATGCATTATCACCTGATTAACCTTGCGTGAGTTGGTGTCGTCCCATAACGGCAATCTTGGTTGCTATCACAGCCATTCATCAAAATTGCGGCTCGTCACTCAAGATGATTTTCCAAACAAAATTAGGCCCTCTTCCAAACAATTCAAAACCCAGTTAGGGAAAAAACAGCGTTGCATATTGTCATGATCTTTGAACTGCCCTGGGTTCTGCTGTACATTCGACATCGTCTACCGAAACGTAGTTCCTAACATCATTTTCAAGGGAAATTGGTCCAATGCTTACTATTTGCACAAAACTGTCAATCCCTATGGCTACATTGCTTACGTTTGTTGACAATATCTTCCAGGTTTCTTCAATATTAGATGCTGTAATTTTGTTTAATGTGGTACCCGTGGCATGATGGTTAGTGCGTTGGACTGTCATGCTAGAGGTCTTGGGTTCGATCCCTGCCTATGCCATCTAAAGTCTTTTCACGGGTACTGCCTCTTGCGAGGAATTGACAAATTCTCCAAGAGTAACTATTGTCATGAAAAAGTGCTTTCTCAAAATTAGCCGTTCGGAGGCGGCATATAAACTGTAGGTCCCCTCCATTCCTGACAACATTACTCACACACAGGAATGGTTGAGAGTTGTAAGTCACTAGGCCTTGGTTCTCAACGGACTGTCGCGCCACCCAATTTTGTTTAATAACGCTTCCTCAGAAAATGTGATGTTTCGCGCAAAATCGTTATTCAAGGCCAAATTGTAAAGTTTTAACGAAGCAGATACTGATGCACCTTCAGTTTATGAATGAATTTGACTTGCAAAGGCAACAGTCCAAAATCTTTGTGCAGAATTTTCCTCAGGCTTCTGTGTAAAATTTTGACCTACTGAAATCGATGGCAAGTTGAAGTTCATGAATTCAGTCTCCAATTCTCATCTACCAAAACCTTCTTAAAAAAAACACTGTTTGGGCTACACAAAACTCTCTTTGTAGATAAGTTTTCAATATTTTCCAAAGTAAGGCTTAGTTATGTGGAGGTATGATACTTAAATGATTTTGACCGGAAAACATTTGTTATTGTCAAAATAACCTATGATTTAAAAAGAAACCACTAGACGGCCCACTCTCTACCCAGGTTCTGTCATTTTAAATATGTATATACATTTTGACCTTCTTAGCACAAATACAAAAATAAGCTAGGCTAGACGTGTTACGTCAAAAGTAATTTATATTTTCCTGTGATGACATTAAATATGCCAAACGTAGAAAGTTCTCAACCTTAAGTTCTAAGTGTTTCTTCTAGATGTTTGAGTTTCGGGAAACCTTTTGCATTCAACCAACGCGTTAAAGGAAACAATTGTTTAGGTAAGATTATGTAGATGTCATGTTTATTTCTTCACCATCATACATAACAAATATATGAGCATAATAAAACAAAATTTCAAGAAATTTCTAAAAAAAACATGCAATCTAAATGAAAAACGAAAAAAAACTTAAAATAATCCCAAGAGAAATGCCACGTACCCTTAATGGGAATTATTAAAGTACTCTTACAACATAACAATGTGCATATAAATATATGTTTGTATGTGAATATATGTATGTATTTATGTAATATACTTTAAATATGAGCTCGTATAAAATTCTTAAAATTATATTCACATTTATGGATGCGTGGTTTTTCTTTGATTTTAATTTTCGCAAATTCAGATTTTTTGCAAAGGTAAAATGTGTGGTAAGGAAATAAGAACCCTTAATGCATTTGTTCCTTGTGCGTGGTTTAGAAAACCAGAACCGTATTAAAATAATGACTTCTGTTCTTTTATTAGAATTTAAGAGAACAAACAAATTATTTGAATTTTATATATGTACGTATACTTATATTATCAGTGTATTAAAGTGTTGTGTTACTTATAAATTGGTTAAACTACATAAATTAACTTTTTAGAGGTACCTGCTTGGGTGGAAATTGAAATATTAATATACAAAAAATAATTTTACTTAAAATTAAATATGCTCAATACTAAAATGGCAACCGTATTCAGTTGCATATTATGCTATGAAAACTTTGTTGATTCATTAGTTCAGAATTCAGCTAAAACATAAACATAATACGGGTACTTAAATTACAAATTTGACTTCAAAACAACATAATTTATTTTTAAATGGGTACACATAATTAAAAAAAAAAAACATAATATTTTTGTGTTAGAAGATAGAGGTATTAAAAAGATTCTGGATATTTTCTAAAAAGTCACGTTTTATATCGAAAAGTATCTGGAGATACCGATGCACATTGGCTTTGAACGTCTGCTCATTGTAGTGATTGGGAAAAATTGAGTCTGGTGAAACATTCCACATTCGTGTTGTGCGACAGAAGAAAAAAAAATCTCTACTTTACAATTGCCTCCGAAATTGGGGTAAAGGGTAAACTAATGCGCATTCCTGGAAAAATCGCAATTTCTGTTGAATTGTTTGAGGGGAGGAATTTAACTGGCTTTTTCACTAAGGCATTGTTAAGGACATGAAACATTACTACCACGGTTCTCAAGAGATGTAACATTTTCAATTAGACAACAATCACATATCTCTCTTTTTATTTCTCTTCATTTTAAATTTTTGTTTTAAGAGACTCCAGTGGGTTATTGGAGCAACTGTCCAAATATGTGAATTGTTCTCGAGTTTCGGACGAATATAGGCTTCATAAATTTAAGCCAGATCTGGAAGGGTTAAAAACTGCTTGCATTGGTGGAAAAACCCTAATCACTTAACAACGTTTTTGGCGACTTCGATTAGTGTCCTCGATGGGAGTACCACTCATAAATAGTAGAGTTACGCTCTTAAGAAAGTCGACAGCATTGAGCTTTCGAAGCATTCAATTCCGTCTTTTGATTCCCCATTATAAGCCGCTGATGGTAGTCCACATTCAAAGGACAAGGATGAGAATCAAAAAACAAATATGCAAAGCTGAGGGTACTGTCATCAGTGAAACAATTAAATGGTTAGAATTTTCAGACAAAAGATCATTTACAAAAACGGAGCTCAGGGGCACACCAGCGTTTATTATGGGGATATAAAATTTTAACCCGTCCAATACTACTTGAATTGAATGTTCTGAAAGGTAACTTTCGAACCCAACAATGAAGAGTTTTAGCAATACCAAATGCACACATTTTTGATAAGAGAACTTGATACCAAACACCCTCAAATACCTTCAAAATATCAAGTGCAGAAATTGTTTCGTTTACTCCAAAACGATTTAAGATTGTGTTCCCTTCTTCGTTACCTATTGATACGAAAGCCATACATTTTACAATAACTTCTATTATTTTTGAATTTCGATATTTTAACATAAAAAAGCTATTATTTTGAACTTGATCCAAATGGTCTTAAGCTATGCATTTGATCAACTCTCAGGTAACTGCTTTGAACTTTTGAACAGAAATCTAATTTCTGTCTAAAACATTTTCAAAAATGATAGTACGAAATTTATCAGTGAGTTTAAATTATTATGAATTTTATTCTGTGTTTGTGTGTATACAAAGAGTTTCTGGTAATTTCACAGGCACAATATCATTTAATATTCAACTGTACAAAAAATGTTCTCAATTATTAAAAGAATCGAAAATAAAGGTTTAACTATGTTTCCTTATTAAAAAATGTTTCCCCCCAAAATATTTATTGAACTTTTCTTATGGATTGTTGAAAGATACCTGTATTTCTAAACTTTGAGAATGATGATAAGTGTTAACACTTTTTACTTAGTTTTTGCGATACATATTTAAAAAAACAAAGTCTTGAAAGAAAAATGTTTGAGTTGCAAAGTTTCGGAAGCAAAAAAGTTTGAAAAACCTATTTCAAAACTAGTGAAGAAACAATTATGTATGTTAAGAATTGACTTTTGCTAGAAACTGACACAACCATTGTTTTCTTGAATATTTTAGAAATTTTGAATTGAGATACCTGTTTCATGTCACCAAGAATTCAAGACTTAAAGCCGCATACAATGAAATAGTAGTGATTTTTCAAGTATGTATATTCGATTTGGAATAAAATGTGTTGTGTTTAATTTATTTTTATTGTTTGTATTTTCATTTCGCAAACATTTGTTAAAAGTGTTAAAATGCGTATAACATAGAAATAATGAGAAATGGTAAAACATTACCTTAATTAACATTGGTTTCGCAGAAAAAATATTAAAAAGAAGAAATAAATAAAAAATTAAAGTAAGTAAATTAGAAATATTTTGTTGTGAATCTATTAGTGTTATGATGGCAGCACAGCAGCGTTGTATACAGTCGTCAAGTCGTCGGCTTTGTTCTCAAGGCATTTTATTCCAGTATTTTTCGCTCATTGATATTTTCGGTTTTGCCTTTTAAATCTACTCTATTAGATTCAGGTCGAGAGACTGAGTAGGCCGCTTCATTAAGTTCTAATCTCAAAACAATTTGTTTTGTTTTCTAAATCCATATTTTATCGAAATACGCATATTTGAGTGGCATCTCATCGCCTGCGTATCGAAGAAAATTTTTACATTTGGTTGCTGACCCATTACATTTTAGAGCCAAGGTGTAAAGGCAACTCCATAGTAAGAAAACAGCTCCATATCGATTGCATCCGTTAAATTTTAAGGTCTTAGTTGTGCAACGAGAGTTAAGGTTTGTCTTTGAGAGGCATCAAAGTTATTAATGAGAGCAGAGCCCCTTTTTTGAATTAAAATAAAGAAAATTTCTATAAAATTAAATTGAAAACAATTCAAATAAATTTAAAGCAACACATTTTATTCAAAATTGAATAAACTTGAAAAATCCCAACTATTTCGTTGCACGTAGCTGTATATTATATACACTGCTTTTTATCTTGTATAATTTGTAACATAGATTTATGTATTGCTCTATTATCTAACTTTCTTTCTTAACTTTTGCTTTTGCCAATAACGTGCAGCTTAATAGTCCCACAATTAAATCAAAGTTTCACTTATTTTAATCAACTTTAACCCTAGAAAGATAACCTTATTTCATATCCCATAAGTGATACACATGATTTTTACGTCTATTCGACGTAGGTTATCTTTCTAGGGTTAAAACATACAAATATAGCATTGCTATAAGAAATTCAAACTAATTATTTCTTATATCCTAGAAATGTCATACACTTTCAAAAACATTCTATCAGCATACTGTCATTTCCATTTTGTAATTATTTTTGTACATACGAATTAAAGTAAACAAGTTTATCAAAACAATTTTCCATTTCACACTCATACATGAGCTTTATAAGGTAGACACTTTCCTGAGAATATTAAATTTCATCAACACCCAAATGTAATTAAAAATTGTTTGTATACAAAGTAAGTCTTTTTGAATTGAACCAAACTAAAAGCAGCCATATAACCTAAATCAATTTGTTTTCTTTTATTTCATTTGTTTGGTCACTCTTATGGCACGATTACTAACTACATAGCAAATGCTATAGAACATCACGGTATGTGTACTTGAACGACAAAAGTTTAATTAGAAAAATGTCTTTAACTTCCAAAACAAACAAAAATACAGAAAACGAAAAACTAAGTTAAGATTTACGAAGTAAACTTGAAGTTTAATTGAGAAATTTCATAAAAACTTGAATTGAAACGTATAGAATATTTAGAATACGTTTTTTTGTCAAGTTTTTAAAACTACTATTATGAACTTTGAACTTGTTTTTGTCTCTGACTAATTTCTGGAAATAAATGAGAAGAAATAAGTTTGTAACTTATACATATTTATATTAATTTAATTTATTTTATTGAGCCTAATGAAATAGTTTAAAAGTAATTCAGTTTCACATTCAATAAGAAGTTTGACAAAAGTTCTAATTCATCGGTAGAACTTTTTATACTTTAGAATACCAAGTTCACGAAAATTGTAATTTATAAAAAAGAAAGAATTAATTCCTGCAAGTTCAGTTCCTTCATATAATTTTAACAATGAAGTAACAAACAAAAACTACTATTTATTATTGTAAATGATTCTTTTCTTCTCTAGTCCGAATTAAAAACCTTCAGATAGTTCAAAATTAGTAGAGAATTATATGATAAACAATGTTTATAAATTTGTTTTCAGCTTCAAAAAATGGAGTCTGGGTTGCAACTTATCTTCCAATTCGTGCCCATTTGTCGATATTTCTAAAATGTTTACAAAATATTAATAACAAAATTTTGTGCAAGAAAAGTTTGAAGTCTATATCTCTCTGGGTTCTCAGAATATTTTATTCCAAAAACCATTTCAATTTGTTTTTTTTTTGTTAAAAAAGTTGCCAATTTTATTTTTCTAAAAAAATTTCGTCCAATATCCATACTGCCTTTTCTTTCTAAGATTTTTGAAAGAACTATGCAAAGGTAAATAAACACTTTTCTTAGCAGGTCAAATATAATTACATCTGTTTAATCTGGTATTCGTTCACAACATGGCTGTATTACAGCCCTTATAAATGTGATTGAAGATATAAGACAAACAGTTGATGACGATTATTTTCTTAGTGTTGCTGGATTTTTCAAAAGCCTATAGGTACAACAATTAACTCGTAAATTCTCTATTTCTGCAGCACATCTGAAACGATTATATTTTAGTGAACGAAAGCAGGCTTTATCTTTTGCCAATGAACTTTCGTCTTCTTTGCTAGTTTTTAAAGGGTGTTCCTCAGGGATGGATTTTGGGTCCAATTCTATTCTCTCTGTAGATTAATGAATTGCCATCAATGCTTAACTACAGAAAATGTAAGCTGGTGGTATCCAATTGTTTTTAAGAAGCCCACTTGGTCTTATTGAAAACTACGTCCATACTTTTGATCATGATATTCGAAGCTTATATAAAGGATTTTTAAATAAGGGCGTGTAGATGTTAAAATGGAATAAAACAAGCTGTGTGCGAGGTATAAACAAAATTATTTTTTATTTGAAATGCCCTCCTCGGCTTTTTACGGATCAGAGTAATTTTTCCACATAGATACGGCTTAATTTGAGCAATGGCCTGTGTTATGTTCGATTGTGGTTCATTTGCATAGAACTTCCACTTTAGAAATTCCCCAGGAAAAAGTCTAGCGGAGCCAAATCGCATGCTCTTGGTGGGCTATTCAAATCACCCCTGCGAGAGATAAACTTACCCTGAAATCGTGGCGTTCCCTGTGTGGCACGTAGCGCCGTCTTACGAAATACGAAATTAGTTATCATCATTATGTAGTGCTCGCTGTTGACGGTGACCACCTCTCACTAACGATGTTTTCAAAAAAGTACGGACCAATTACGCCGCCGCCCTTAAAATCCACACAAAACGATGTGAGGATGCATTATCACCTGGTGAAACTCTCGTGGGTTGATGTCGTCCCATATACGACAATTTTTCTCGTTAACACAGCCATTCAGACAAAATTGGAGTCCTCTTCCAAACGATTCAAAGCCCAGTCAGCGAACAAATGACGTTGTCTATGTTCATGAACTTTGAGATCCTAGGTCAGTTGGATCTTGTACGGGTAAATGCCCAAGTCCTGACGCAAAACTCGCCAAGTTAAAGTTTGCGAAAGGCCGATTTCTTCGAGGAATAGACTGCCTCCATTTCTGCTGTAAACTTGGATGGATCACGACGATGTTCTCTTCCGATCTTGCGTTAAACGCAAAACGCTCAACGTTTGAGTTAACGAACACTCATTTTGATAATAAAGTTTTATCATTTGAACGTGCTGTTCAATCGTGTAACTTGCCATGATTATAATAAACAAAAGGTTTAACAGAGGTCACCAAAACAAAAAAGCCGCCACAGGGTGCCAAAATCTACACGCTCCAATTGAAAAACCCCTTTATTATTGTTGGCGTTAAAGTTAAAGGAAACTAGTTAATATCAATGTTTTAGGTAGTCTTAGTGAAGGTGATAACTGAAACGTTCGCCTGGCAACACGTAGTGGCCCCTTTTCTGAGAAAAAGTACATCAAATGTAAAACTTTTCCGAAAATTGAAATAGATAGGGAAAACACTACAAATGAATTGCATCTTGACGCCCACGACTCTTACTTACTTACTTAAGGTGGCGCTACAGTCCTGTGTGAACTAGGGCCTCATGACTCGCTGATCTCAAATATGTTTTTGACAGACGTGTAGGTGACCGCATTTGTCCTGCAAAGGTCGCCGAAAACGTTTGATGTTTTTATATTTTTGGGAAACCACTTGAAATTGGTATCATCCAAATTTGTCGGGGAATTTGTGACAATTTTTAAAAAAATCCCTGACAATTCATTGTCATGACAATTTTTTTATGATCCGAAATCTTGACAACTTTGTAAAATTGTCAGGGAATTTTACAAAGTTGTCAATTTTTTTATTGGACCGAATTTATACAATTGTCAGGTTTGTCATTTACAAATTGTCACCTGTCGCACCTGTCAATATTTATGAAATAGGGCCCTGATTGTAAATATGTACCTGACACATACATATCTAGTTAGCCGGATTCTCCAAACACAAGCGATCAAAAAACGAGGGTTTTTAAAACAAATTTTTGAATAGCAGACGTAGCCCAGTAAACTATATCGCAATCGAAGGCTCTTCAATTCCAAAGTATATAGTATATTTATTAAAAAAAAAGTTTGCAACGAACTGGAGTGCGCGATAAAAATCGTTAATTTTTTTCAATTTATTGTTTAGTGATGGGATTTTGAAGGAAACCATTTTTTTATATGTTAACAGAAAAATATTAGTTTCAATAAAATTTTTAGAAAATAGCAGAAGAAGTTGAAGTGATACTAAAGTCTCGAGAACCACGATTTAACTAACTAGTGTTTTTAGTGTTTAATCAAATGAATTTAAGTGAAAACCCATTGTATTGAAACTTGACTAACAGAACCTTATAGCGATATTCTGTTGTTTGGACTTATAGTTAAAAAAAACTTCGAGACAACACATGAATCCAAGTTTAAACGATTCAAATTTATAGAACAATAACATTTAGTTCTTCTGGATGCTTAGTTTTATGTTTGTACGAACAAATTTTCCAATGATACACTCGAAGTATTACGTTAATAATTTTATCCACGAAAATACAGGAGGCTAAGATAGAAGGTAACACATATATTTTCATTTTGAGACGAATTTCATTGAAAGTTAAAGGTTTAAATTTTTCAAAAGCAAGTTCTTCTTTCGAATGTGTCTCCAAATATTCTTTTTATTTTCAACAACAATTTTAACGGTCTCTTCATTAAAGCTGACACCGTGAAATGGAAACGTTTCATAAATAAATGCAAACTCACATTTTTTGTAGACCCATACATTGTACATGTGAAAAAAATATCTTTCCATACATTTTAAGTCTGCTTATACAAATTGGATTTAATAAGGATGAAAACATATATTTACTTTAGAATTGAGCTTTATACGAAGCACGTTAATGATATGCATAAAATGTGGGTTGAATATTTAAATTGGTTAAACCTCTCTTATGCTTTAAATTTTGAAATTCCACGAAATTACTGTCGAGATTGCCAGAGCCGCTTTAAGTGGGTAAATATGTATTTTAAAATACGAAAATACTAAAAATTCCTTCACTGCTACTTAAAGTTCTTGCATTAAAATTTTCTTCTCGATTATACATATGTACGTATATAGTTTATATACTTTCTGGGTATTACGTAGCTTATCTATTCTAATTTTATTTGTTTCTATATAATTATCTAAGCTAAACTATTAGGTACTATTCTTTTAAATGATTTTAATGCTTTGAATCCGAATTCAAAGGTTTGTTCTACTTTACCAAATAATCTGTTTTTAAATAGAAGTAGAAGAAGTGTGATAGTTCCAAAGACTTTATTTAATCAGGGTTATAGCTTTTATTGTCCTCTTTTGCATTCAGTTGATAATCTTGTGCTAATTTAAAATACAGGAAGATTCTAGTACGATATCTATATTTTAAGCATTCGGCCATAGCCAAAATATAGGAACTGATTATCTCCCTTTTTTATTAATAACATTTTTAATGTTTATCTTTTTAACTTCCAATTAGAAGTTTTTGTAATCGAAGTTCCAAAGTTCCTAAAAACACCACAAATAATGCTATAGGCTTCAGTTGAATTTATTTTTGCTCATTATCACGTCAGTTTCTTGTTAAAGTTATAGATAAATATGCGAATAATGCCTTGAAAAAATAATAGGAAACAGCGTTTTCTTGTAATTGTGGAGTAATATTCGTTTTTTTTAATAACATACTTGTTCTTTCTTTTTTTAAGAAAATATAAATAATCTTCTTGATTTTCAAATGCCACTTAATACAAAACTTATAAAAAGATGGAGAACTAATATAGTTTAGGTCTTAAAGTGGTAAAAGAAGAAATTGTACAGGTCCTTCATTTAACGTCCAAGGCCAAAAAGAGAAGTAGAACAAAAATTCCACCGTGCAAATTGGTCACACGTTCAAACGTCCCTGAGTTCGTATACACATGTCCGGGATACCACTTTTTGTAGTCCAAATCCGAATAACCTGTAAAGACATAGGCTTCAGATAAATTTCGATCTATGCAGAAAGGACTTTCAAACAAATTTAGTTGGTGGTTTTTAACAGCAATTTAAAAAAAAGGGAACATTTTGGTTGTTCAAATTAACGTGACGTGATACCAAGTTGGTACAATTTTGAGAAAAAATCAATTGAAGGTTCTTTTTCATAAATTAAAAAATAAAACTTAACAAAAAATTATATTGCCTCCAGAATAACTATATGTAACAAAAATAAAGTTTTTGACACTTTTAAATTTTGCGGAAAAATCAAATGGAAAGTTTTTTGTAAACTTTTTGTAAATTTAAAATAATACGACCAAAAATAATTTTGGGCTCGAATATCTTGAAAAAAAAATGAAAACATTGGTTTAAAACATCTTTTTATGTATAAAAACCATTGTTGCTAATATTTAACAATATTGTAAAACATCAACCGGTTTTTTATCAAAAATAAAAAAACTACTAAATATTTGTAAAATTAGTTTTCGATTCAAACTTTTTGTATTATTATTAACACTTTGTCAAACAAACTTACAGCAAGATTGACAGACTGGCACGAATGCATAGTAGCGAGGCTGAACGCATTGGTTAACTCTAAGCTTTTTGGAAACTTTTTGCTCTGAAACGCTTATTTAATTTGAAAGTACGAACTAACTCTGCAAATGGAAGGTTCCAACTATGTCATTGGTTTTCATCCGCTGGCAAAACCATTGCGTAAACTTTTACATCTTTCCTACTCTACAGGCTTCTTTGCGAGTGGATGACAAATAGCATTTGTCCAGCCTGTCCCTAAAAAAGGCGAATCCTCCTCTCTCTCCAACTATCGTCCAATAGCACTCACGTCCCTTTTTTCGAAGGTCATGGAAACGCTGATTAATTATAAGCTAAAGAAATATCTCGAAGATCAAAACCTTCTGAATGACGACAGTGTGGCTTTCGTAGAAAAAGCTCCTCTGGTGATCTCAAGGTTTATCTCAACGAACAGTGGAACAAATCATTAAATCGTTTCGGAGAAAGTAAGATTATCGCACTTGATTTTTCAAAAGCATTTGATAGAGTTTGGCACCAAGCTCTCTTATCGAAAATGCATGCTTATGGTATGGATGAATCTCTTCCTCGTTGGATTATAAATTACCTTTCTAACCCTTCAATACAAGTTGTATAAATGGTTTCAAGTCTGAAATTCATAAAATAAATTCTGGTGTCCCCCAGGGCTCCGTTTTGTCTCCGACTCTCTTCCTTATATTCATAAATGATCTTATGTCTGCCACTTCTAATCCAATACATTACTCCAGCTTTTCATACACGTTTCTAGATTCACATCCTTGACCTTCGGATGTGGAACTTATACGGCAGCGTATGATAAGCTGATTAAATTCTGATCTCGACAGCATTGTACAATAGGGAATCAAAAATCGTGTAGAATTTAATGCGAGGAAAACTCAATGCTGTCTCCTGTCGTTAAAGCGTAACACACCCCCGGTGCCACTATTTATGAGTGGCACTTGCATCCAAGAAACTAATCAACTATTAATACTTGGTATGTGTATCACAGATGACCTTTTATGGAACGATCATATAATTGATACTGCCAAAAATGCTGCTAGGTTCTTAGGATTTCTCCGACGGTGCAAGAAATTTGTCACCCCTTCTGATCTAGCTGTAACTTAAAAAGCCTTCATCCGTCTAAAGCTTGAATATAATTCGCATATCGGGGCAGGTGCCCTTTAAACAAGTTTAAATCTCTTGGATAGAATACAAAAAAGGGCTTTAAAAATGATAGGCGATAGAATAATAATAATCGAAACATTTACATCGCTAGGAAACCGCCGCAATGTTTCATTCCTTTCGTTGTTTGATCGAATTAGCCAGTTGCATTCCACCCCTTAAACGATTCAACCGTAATACTCGCACTTCCAGGAATGATCATCAGTTTTACTTTGAGCTCAACTTCGGACATACTGTTAAGTATAGAGATTCTTTCACATCGCACATCGAGAATGTGGAATGCTTTGTCCAACTCTGTTTTTCCCTCTTATATTAATGTTCAGAACTTTAAGACCAATGTGCATTGGTATTTCCTCTTAAATCCTTCCCTATTTTCCTAATGCTCGCACTGTGCTTAAATATAAACATATAAAGGGTACTAATGTCCGCTTGAGTGCCTGTAAATTATAATAAAAGAATTGAAATTTAAGTTTCGATATTTAAAAGCCAAAAAGGGATATAAATTTGTAACGTTTGGCGTCAAAATGAAGCTGATCAGCTGTTGATTTTTCTACAAGAAAAATACATTGTTTAACTTAGAACTTTTGTTTTAGATAACTACTTTAAATTTTTCAGTGATGAAATTGATTTCAATTAACAGCTCATTGTTGATTTCACATTTTGAAACATAATCGTTCAACTGAGAGCATTCCATTTTCGTAGTATTCCCACCCGTCAGTTTTACTTTTACGATCAATGAAAATGTTGTTTCATTGACAATATCAATGATAGCTATAACAGACCTGTCAATAATTGGTTTCAATGATAGCTACAACGTTCCTAATTTTCAGTCAAATAAACTTCTAGTACGAGTAAATCAATTAAACTACCAAAGTCAATTATGTATTATTTTGAAAATAAAAAAATTAGCTTTGTACATATTTACTTTGATGAAACATTATCTGTTAAATCCTTTTTTCCGTCCTTAATATGTGGGTTTAAATTTGTGGTTAAACTTAATTTGAAAATATCTAAATTAAACGCATACGTTAAATGAAGAACCAACCCACATAACTAATTGAGTAGTTTAAAGAAAAATGTATTTTCTTTAACCCTTTTTAACCACAAATTCGTGTATCTCATTAAGTGTGGTGGTTAACTTTTTTCACATAAATTTAAGTACCTAAATAGTATTACGTATTTTTAGGTCTATAGTTATTGTAAGTCATTCATCGACCGCAATTAAATATGAAGTATATATACTTTTGTTTGTGTACTTACGATAGAGTTTCAACAGCAAACTATTAATATTTATTTAAAAAAAATATATTTATTTATAAAATGTGTATCAAGTTTCTAATTCATTTTTGTTTAATTTCTTCTTTCAGACATTTCGTCATGGGTTTCCACATTCGCCGACGGCCCTAGCATTTGATCCAGTACAAAGATTGCTGGTGATCGGTGACAAATCCGGCTCACTAAGGATGTATCCTTTTTTAAAAAACAAATTAAATAATTTTTTTCTTAAATTTAATATTTTTGTGAAGACATTGACTACATTTTATGTTCGTTCAAAAAAGAATTTTACTCTTGATAGGGAGGTGGATAACATCGTTAAGGTAGTTTTTCGTTAATACGTTAAAAAAAATTGAGTACATAAAGTTTTTAATATACTGTAGTAAAGTTAGTATACTGAAAAGGTCGACGTAAATTTTGTGCCCAAAAAAGTCCTGTCTTTCTATTAATGTAACTTAACCAGAAAAAGGTATTCAACATTTTATCAAATACACTTTAGGTAGTTAAAACTCTGGTTTTATGTTAATTTGATTCGAGTTTATTCGAGTAAACCTTAAAACTGCTATACCACCACAAATAATATACATTTGTATACATGCATATACAAGCTATAATCTATTGATGCTTTAGAAGTCAGTTGTTAGATGTAAAGTGTGTTTTGTTTGAAAGTATACAATTTTGAAAGGGAATAAAACAAAGATGATTATTTAAATTGACATGAAATTCACTTTATTTAAAAGATAATCTTTTAAAAATATAATTTAAATATGATTTCTGACATATAATCGCCAAGGCTTGTACCGGAAATAATGCAGACAATCTTGCTCCCAAAGTCTTCAATCGTATTGAGCTTACCGTTGTAGGCATCCACTTCACATATCTCCACATAAAATAGTCAAGTATCTTCAAATCGTTAAACTTTTAAGGCGAATACACTGGTTTGTAAAGTGTAACTATCCAGTTACTAAACGTTTCTTTCAATAAATCAATTGTGACACGAGTTGTTTGACATGTTGCACACTCTGGTTTTCCATTTAATTTGATTCGAGTTTAATTGAGTTAACTTTAAAACTGCTACTCTGCCATACCACCACAAATATATACATATGTATGTTTGTAAGCATATACAAGCTTTAATCTATTGATGCTTTAGAAGTCAGTTGTTAGATTTAAAATATATTTTGTTTAAAAGTATACAATTTTGAAATGGAATAAAACAAAGATGATTATTTAAATTGACATGAAATTCACTTTATTTAAAAGATAATCTTTTAAAAATATAATTTAAATATGATTTCTGACATATAATCGCCAAGGCTTGTTCAGACTTAGTCTGATCTAGAGGACCATTTTTCGATGATTTGTTAACTGACCAACATTTGTGGTCGGATACAAGAAATAATGCAGACAATCTTGCTCCCAAAGTCTTCAATCGTATTGAGCTTACCGTTGTAGGCATTCACTTCACATATCTCCACATAAAATAGTCAAGTATCTTCAAATCGTTAAACTTTTAAGGCGAATACACTGGTTTGTAAAGTGTTACTATCCAGTTACTAAACGTTTCTTTCAATAAATCAATTGTGACACGAGTTGTTTGACATGTTGCACTATGTTGTTAAAAATAAAACTTCGGCAAATCATGGTTGTTCTGCCCCATTTGCCGAATCTACACCCTGCTGATTAGTCCTGTAACTTCAATTCTTGAAATGCCAAACCAAACTAAATATAAATCGCTTAACAGCTGACAAAATGGCTGCCAGTTCATAGAGTGTTTCCAGCTTCAAGTTCTATACCTCTAAAAAAATACATCCGTCATCTACTTCGTTCATTTCATATTTTTTTTAAAGAAGTTCTTATTATTAAGAAAAATAATGGAAAATTCTTTCTTCCATTTTCTTGTCTGTTGTTAGTAAAGTTTTTTGATTCCTAAAAAAAAAATTAACTAAAGCACTTCTTTTGAAATCGATGTTGATTTAACATAATGAAAATTCAAACTTTTAGAAAAAACGAAGAAATTGCTTGAATTCAAAACTTAAATAACTGGCCAAGTGTATAGGTATTTAAAATAAATTTAAATAGTTCTTTTACACCTTGATATATATTTAAAAAATCACAATCTACATATATATTTTCATATTAATGCATATTTTCAATTTCCTTTTCTCTGCTCGAACTATTTTGTTATTAGTTTTTTGATAAATTCAGCCATAGCCATTCAAAGGTTTAACAATCAGAAATCAAATAAATAACAGAGAAGGTATAGTAAAAGTTCTAGGGTGGTATTTGTGTAAGTTTTGTAAAAAAAAATAAAATATGGTGGTTGTTCTTTTATCTCTTTTCTTAGAAAAACAAAATGAACGACAAAATTTAATATTTTTACATTGCTTCCAACATTTTTGTCATTTTACTCATTAACCAATCTACCTTATTAATTAAGGGCCATCAAAAGTTTTGTTTTGTTTGCCAACAAATAGCAAATGGCTCTATAAGTAGTTTTTTTGTCTATATATATATTCAAACGTATTTTAACCCTTCCGCCATGACCTACATTTTGCTTTTGTAAAAGTAAAATTTTCTTTTCAATTAACTATCAGAAATTGAAATTTAAGTTTTTCATTTATTTTTTAGCATTTTCTAAAGTTTATTTTAAAATCTAATGAGAAGGGGTGTTCTTTAATAATCATCGTCATTTCGTAAACACAAAAACTTACCAAACAGAACTTAATCTTGGAAACAGACCAATTTCATCGAAATGTTTCGAAACTCCAAAGCAAATTATTAAAAGTTAATTAGCAGCCATTTTGTAATTGTGACTTTAAATAAAAAGTAACTTATTCCGTTTTATTAAAAACAGTGCATCTGAACACATCTAGACAGTTACAGTTGGTAAACACGAAAACTAACCAAACAGACCTAAAATCTCGGAAACCAATTAATTCGTAATGTCAGCAAATTATTAAAAGTTAATTAACAGCCATTTTGTGATTGTGACTTTAAATGATTTTAATATATTTAAAATTAAGAAATTAAATTTTAACGTACCGGGACTCTATTTAAATTTCCTATAAAAGTTGAAATTGTATACTCGAAAGTACAATTATTATTAACGTTAACGCAAATACTTACATTTTAAATCTAAATAATTTTTGTCTGATAAGAATTCATTTTTCTTTCGAATAAGGAAATTGCTTTTTTGTCGCAACACCATGCTGGTGTTGGCTTAGTCTCAAAAAATATCATATCTTCCTCATAGTTCCACCACATCTCACCTTCCTTATGTCTTATACCTAACCTAATGTTATACAGTTTGTTCATTTTTCTTCCACTTTCCGGTCGTCATCTTCCTCACATTACATTCAGCCATCTTTGTAGCGAAATAAAATACAATTTTTCGCTAACAATTCTATGAAAAATTTCAGCTGTTAGCAAATGTGTGCGGTATTATGAAAGATTAAACATATTTGGATTAATGATAAACTTGTTCCTATACCTTTTCTGCAACTTATGGTTGAAGTAGAAAAAATGTTTATATCAAAGGTCGTGAACATATTTTGAAAAATGATAACACTTTATCGCTAGTAGAAAATAAAACTTACCAGGGAAGGTATCTTTGCCTACATATAACACAGATACTTACGTGAAAACTTGGTTTTCATTTGATGAAAGTAAAAGCACTCGTACGACGTACAAAAGATTGTGCGCCCTTAGAAGAAGCATCAGTTAACAGTGATAGAACTACATTAATCTTAGTGTTTTGTGATTTTCAAAAAGAACATAACAACGAGTCTATAGGGACAAAAGAGGTTAAGAGGATAGGAGTATGTATTAGATGCTAGGTTAAATAATCATCAGAAATCCTCTTCAGATTTATGGAGAGAATTTTTTCTATTGATAACGTTAAATCAAAATTAATCTCAAGAAACTTTTCTATTCCTTTAACTAGAAAATCGAGACCGAAATTCACTCAAGGAAAGCAGTAGGGAGTCGATTTGAGCTCTATAAATGTCTCACATTTGCTTTCAAGCATTTCTGTCATGGTGATTGTGATTAGTGTGATTGTGGTTTAGTGAATGAAACTTTTAGATGAACTGCACTCGTATAATCGAAAATCGAATCACCTTACAGTAACGTTCTTGTTTTTTTTTGCTGAAGAAATAGATATTCAGGCAAAGGAATAAACGTATTCAAGTTCCTTATTGTTTATTTGAATTATTTGTCTATGTTTGGGCTATTTCATTTAGTATGCAGACCCAAAAGAAATATGTGAAAGGATTCCTATTAATGACAATCTGTCAAAACTAAAAATGTGGTCTTATTTCTCACTGTAGGGCTCATAGTTACAACTAGGCAACACAGTTGCAAATTATTATCTTTAATCAAAATAAACAAATAAGGCTAGATATTTTATCTACGTTCCTTAGACAATTAAAGGAATAAGTGAGAATCATAACTTTCATTTTATTTGAAATAATATTGACATTTTTTATAAAAATTGATAACAATTATAAAAAACTTTAAATTTAGCATTCAAAAATAAATAAAATGCGCAACTGGGTAGCACAAACTTGCACATGTATCAAAAGAGTCTGTTTTAAAATATTTCCTGTATTTTTAGGTTTAAAAATGTACGTACGTTTTTGAGATATCAAATTTCAAAACAATACTTTTTTAAAAATAAAAAAAAGGAAGGACAACTCTGATCATCAATTATTATAAAGAAAGTAAAACAGCGTGTGCCAAAAATAAAGGCTCTACTTAAAGAGGCCAAGTTAAGAAAAAAAAACTAGCTTCACATCCCGTCTGTCGATTTCGCTTGAACAAAATATTCATACCAATATTTTTTGTAATTAATTTAAATAATTTGATGTCAATAAATTTTTTCGTTCTCCTAATTCTTAAGTGGAAAACCAATTCTTATCAGTTTTTTGTTGTTTTTTTTTGGATTTTCGTGTTTTGTTTAATAGTAATTTGAATTTTGCTAAACAATTCACTTAATATTATGAACAATATTTTGTGTATGATGAAATAGTTTGATTTCAAAATCTATAGAGATCTTTGGTCAACAATTTTTACCAATTTTAGAAGCATTTCTTGGACATTTTTATTTCTTATATAAACAAATACATATAAGAAAGAAAATTTAGTACAGTATGAAATCATTTTGAAGTCAATACCTCAATTTATCGAACATACATTTTACCAAATTTGAGTACTATTTTTTATGGATTTAAATTTTTTATGAAAAAAAAACAGTTTTGCTGAATTTTAAAAATAATAATTTCTATAAGATAAAATTAGTTAGAAGCTTATATCTTTAATTTTTAAAAAGATAAGTCGAAAATCAATTCTAACCAACTTTTAGTAATTTTTTAGTTTTTACTTTAAAAAAGAACTGTCAGTTCGATTTTACTCAAAATTTTACAAGACAAAAACGTTACTCCTCGTTGCATACAATTATTTTGGAGGTGAAATCAGTTTTTGTTCGTAAAATTTTCGAGGAGACAATTTTTTTTCTTTTAGTTTTTTGATTTAAAAAAAATCAATATTTAAATTTATTTTTCATTTTATTTGTTCGTTAAAGCTTATCTTACAAATTAGTGAGAATCTGATATTACTCAATGATAGAGCAAGCGAAATATTATTAAGAAAAAAGACTAATAACAATTGTACTTGTATTTAAAAAATAATCTATTAGAGCCTTTTTAATTCTTGCTGTATATCCTTAATAGCGCGTACTTACTAGAGAGTGCCACGGTCGGACTGAGTTTATAAAAAATAGACGTTCAAACGTTAAACATGTAAAATGATAATGAATCAATTGACGAGATCTTCTAGGAAAAGTAATTTTGTCAAAACAGTATTTTGGTTGGTGTTAAGGTAATTATCAAAGGACTTGTCTAGCAGGAGGGTAGTGAAATTGGATACACTGTCATATCTTCGTAAGCCGAAAACATAGCGAACAATATTATCAAGAGCAACATTAAGTTTACGTATACTATCATAGCTACAGTTGCAGTTGAATTCATAACCAAATATTAAGATAGGTATTAACAAAATCTTATCAAACAACGTACATGTGTTTAGTTGGGTAAAATACTGGGTTACTCCATAAATTACCTAGGGCACCATAAACTTTGCCTAAAATTCCATTGTCCCATTTAAGAGAGTGCTTAAAGTTAACGCCGAGATTTTAAGCAGTTTCTACATATTCAGTGAGGGTATTACTTAACAAAATCGAGGAACCAAGAATCTTTTTACATATCAAGGTGCAAGAAAAGACCATTTAAGTTAGATCACTTTGAAATTTTGTCTAGTACCTGCTCAATCAGTCTAAGCGGACAAATAAAGTAAAGTTGACATGGATACAGAGAGGACACAATATCGAACCTTGATTAACATCGGACGAAGTAGGTACAAAACTGGACATCAGTTTGAACTGCTTGTTTCCTATTAGTCAAATAAGAACATACAAGCTTAGCGGAACTTGCAGACAAATTCAACTGCTGCTCAAGTTAAGTTTAACAGATTAACATAGTAGACAGTGTTAAAAGCCTTAGAAAAATCAAGAAAGCCTTAAAAAGTTACATCGTCCTTATCTAGCGCGAGTCTTATTAACTTCCCATGGGAAGTCATTGTAATGGGTTCGATTTGTCAAATTGAAAATTTTGACATTTCTCGACGTTTCAAGGTCCCTAGAGTCGAAATAAAAGATTTTTAGAAAGATGTCTATGAGTGCTTGTGTAGGCACGTTCGTACGTCCGTATGTTCTCGACGTTTTTTTTCGTCTTCCATAGCTCAAGAACCAGAAGAAATATTGCCTTCAAATAAATTTTGCTATACAGATAATAAGACAGAGCGATGCAGAAAGGACTCTCAAGAAAATTGCGTGGGTCGTTTTTTAACCATAGTAGTTTAAAAAAAAAGGTGAGCATTTTGGTTAACCCCAAATATCTTACGAACCAAAAACGCTTAAGACTTGAATTGAATGTTATATAATATATTGTAACGTAATACCAAACAAGTATATTTAAAAAAAATCCAACTAACTGCTTTTTTTATAAATCAAAAAAAACTAAAAAAAAATGTGTCATCTCGAAAATTTTTCGAATCCAAAATGATTTTATTACCAAAACAATTTTGTACAGCAAAAAATAACGTTTTTAACATCTGGTAAAATTTTGAAAACAAAAATCGAATTGACAGTTTTTTTTACAAAAAAACAAAAACATCACTCAAATTTGGCAAAAATTGATTTTCGACTTAAATATCTTAAAACTTTTTATCTTTCAAAAAATATTGTTGTCAACATTCAGTACCTACAATTTTCAGAAAAATCTAATTGACAGGTTTTTTACAAAAAATAAAAACCTAAGAAAAAAACAGTTCTAAAAGTTAGTAAAAATTTACTTACGACTCAAATAGCTTTTCAAAAATTAAAAATATTGTCTCTTTTTTTTGTGTCACATAAAATATTGTATTCGAAGTTCAGTAGTTATGTTTCTAAAAATCCAAAAGTCCGTTTTTTCAAAAAAAAAATTAATAAATAAAATCTACAAAAAATAGTACGCAAATTAAGTAAAAATTGATGTTCGGTTCTTGATATCTCTCAATCTAATGTCATTCATCCAATTTGTACAAATTTAAAAAAATGCTACTTAAATTGGTACAAATTTGTTTTCGACTAAAAACCTTTTTAACAAAACTAGATTTTCAAACTAAACTATTTCTTTATATGAAAAATATCGACAGACGGGATGGGATGGAACGGGAAGTTATCTGTGTGGGTCGCATCACAGCCGTGTACAGCTTTGCTTTTTCCGGAAGCCTGATTGTTTTTGAGTAAGCAAAGAGGAGATAACCGTTAATTTATATCTGCAAAATTTTCTTCAAAATTATATTTTTTTGGTATCATGTCACAATATATAATATAAACTTTAATGCAAGTCGCTAGCGTTATTGGTTCGTGAGATAGTTCGGGTTAGCCAAAATTTTTTTTGACAACGTTCAAAATAAATGGCATTTCTCATTGAAATTAAAAAAATGCACTTTTTTAACTTTGAACGATGAAGGATATAGAAAATATGTTTGTTTTCAATTATTTTGATTTTCTTAATTTTGTCGTCCACAATTAATTATTTGAGTTATAATTTATAAAGCCCGGAAAGTGATTCTAAGATTTTTGATGATGTCAATTTTACAACTTTTTTAATTTATACTTTAGGACGACGGCGAAGGATATCTTTTAAAACAAAGTATAAATATAAAACTATGAAACATCAGATGCTTATACAAATTTTATATTGGGAAAAATATAATCTATAAACCATCAAAAAGCCATGAACAAAATAAAAGCTTCCACAATATTTTGTATTGCTTCAATAAATAATAATTAAATTGATTCAATAATGCAATTTTTGTTTTCAATCCTAAAAATTAAAATACAGAAATTCTTCCTCTCAAATCGAGTCATGTATAAGTTAAAAAAAAAATAATTATTTTAATAAGTTTTTGAAAAGATTTGTATTTCTACTAATGTTTTAAAATGAAATACAAAGTCATAGTTACAACCTTTCGAAGGTCACTTCAAAAGTAATTACATTTTTTACTTTTGTAGCTGAGTGTGATAAAAGTTTTTTTTTTAATTTAGCAAAAATGTAAATAAGAAACAAAATCTAATGAATTAAAATTCAAACATAATATTCAAAACAAAAAAACTAAGAATTCATAAAAAATAAAAAGCAAAAATTAATATCTCAAAAGCATAGACACTTGGTCTGTCATTTATCCTTAAATTGGATTGCATTTCCTTTCAAAACTAAATCTCCAAATCGATTTCATCCATAAAATCCACAGGCGTCGAAATTACTGTGGTAAAAAGTCGGGAGTTAAAAGCCATTCATCACGACCATCAAGCTTGGTGACGTTTTTTTTGTTGTTTTCTTCATTCAAAGGAGTTATTGTCAACGCCCATATTAATCACTACAACACAGATTTTTTTAAGTTTTTTTGCATCCTGTAATGAATACTACAACTCTGAATTCTGCAATTGAATGGGATGTGAATGTTAGCATTTCAAAAAATGAAAACAAAATTTACACAATTGATGTGCTCTTTTCCATAAAATCTTTTCAGAGATTTATCTGCATTTGGTTGTAACGAATGAAACCAAACCGTTTTCTGGTTGATTTCCTTTTCAACACATTTTTCAATTCAATTTAATAAACATTTTGTGTATTTAATCTCATTTTGAAAAAGATTACTGTTTGAATTCATTGAATTTTTAACTAAATGTGAAAAAGATTTTATTTCATATTTTAAATTGGTTTCGATGTTCACATTCCCAATAAAAAAATAATTGCAATCAGAACAAAAAACGGCGATATGGTCTCTTTGTCAGGGCAAGATTATCAGTGGTGATTTAGCTCTGATCTTAGCTTAATTTTGTGTTAATCATGCAAACAAATTTAAGTCAATTCATCGTTTTTAAAAATCCCCCTTTCTGTGTTTAAATCCAGACCCTTTTTAGTTTTCGACAGATTTTTGCAGAAAGATGTTTGCCACCAAATTCGCCGAGAGATAACTAAGATTTTACTCGGCTCCGAGCTTAACTGAAAACATTCATGAGTGTCAAACTTGGATTAATTAGGATTATTTCGATCTGTAAAACTGGATTCAAAAATATAAATAATTGATGTTCTTAGATTTGAAAAGAAAACTTAAAATATCATTAATCTAAAAGTATAAAACTAAATCCGAAATCATAAAAAAAGTTAAAAATAAAACTCCACTTTGCCATAAGCCTGTCTAGTATCTGAATATTTTTTTAATCAGACAAAACACAAAAAAAGAAAATGTTTGAACTTTGCCTGCATTTGAATTGATTTTTGTGTTGAATGTTAACAGATGAATAAATAAATCTTTTGCATTAAAAATCCATACACACAGCTAATTGCAAACAATTAAATGATTTCGAATTAACATTAACTTACCTTTTTGATAACTTTTATACAACTTTGATTGCTAAATGGAATAAATTTAATCCTTTATATCGATTTGGTCAATTCGTTCAGTTCATGGGTAATTGAATGGAGAAAAAATAAAATTTAAATGAATAACTATTATTAAACTCTCAGATAATGGTCTTTAAATGAATGCAAACCAAATTATATTGTATTAATTTGATGAGGTATAGAACATATTATGTAGATTTTGATTTTAAGCTTTAGCTTAGCCTAAAATTTAATTGAGTTCTCTAATGTATTTCTGAATTGTTGTAGAATTTTTTAAATGTTTTTAAATGTGTTAAATATTCAATATTTGTTTGTCTTGCAATACTTCATTTTGATTGTCAAACTATTAAAGGAAATTTACAGATTCAAACTTCTCTTCCAAGATTTGTATGTTTGTTTTTTTTTTTTAATTCTCCAAGACTAAGAATACCTGTTAATTTTAACAGGTGTTCTTAGTCATTTTTCACTAATTTTCATTTTATCGATTTGGCTTCGTTATGTTTAAAACATTATCAAAAATCAATGCCCAAAAAATAAAGTTTTGATGTTTTTATTTTTTTCAACGACTTTGCGTTTTCATGATGAACATTGATTCGAAGGCTTTTGTTAGTTTACCGCATTTAACCAAAAACTTGAGGCAAAAAAACATCCTTACATAGCATTCGAAATTGACAATGAACATTCTAGGTTCCTCAAGTGTTGTTGTGATGACATGCCCGGTTATAACAAGGATATTGTTGATTATTTTGTTCTAAACATTTCGAGCAAGAACAATTTTTGTTGTTTGGCTTTGATACATATTAAAACACTTTTACAATTGACCGCTATTTATTTTCAGACTGATAGGCATAACGATGTTGTACATTGCTTTGAGCTTCTACCTTTGACTTTCTTGAGAATTCCCTTTCACCAAATGAGCTTTTTGTTTTTGGGCGAGTATTAGAATAAAGAATGTTTTTTTTTTCTGACGTTCCTTTTCTGACTTGGTTTTTTATGTTGCAGCCAAAAATTTAGCTTCATTATAAAAATTTTTGGACAAATGGACAGCTGCAGCAGGTTCGAAAAAAAATCCAGAAAATATGCTCACTTTTTGACTATTTAATGCAGCAATTCAGGCAGTATGTCACCAATATCGAGCCGAATATTTACTTTCAAGGTGGCAATCGTCTCGGGCTTAAATGCGTAAATAGTAACTTCATTAAACCCCACAAAAAATAGTCCATCGGTGTTAAATCAAACGATCTTGGAGACAACGAGAGTCATGAAATATAAAGACCAGCCACTGTAGATATTTAATGGATTTAATCTTTTTCCAGCGTATATTTTCATTTAACTTGGTTTTTTTTAACTTTTTGTAATGCAATAACAATTTAATTGCCACTTACAAAAGCCTTTTTAAGTCGTTCGTCGCCCCAAAAATGTTGTTTTACCACGGACACTCTTGTTACAGATATCATATGACAACTCATAGTGATAAAATTTCTTTGTTTAATATCCATCCCAGCCATCGAAATCTTTGGCTCCAAATTATGTGAAAATATTGATATCGTTTTGATGGAAAGCTTTTAAAATTGGTAGGTAGTTTTAGACTTACTCAAAAATTAAATAACAAAACAAATTTTTCGAAGTACTATGCACGCAAACCTTTATCAATTCATATGCAACGTTATGTTATTATAACTTAATTTTTTTACTTTTAAAAAATTCGAACTACAAATTTTAATCAAACATGACATTACGAAAATAGAGAAGTAGAAAAAAATTGAGTCTACAGTCGTTCATGTCTGTATGTTTGCTCTCGAACCTAAAATATTGAGACGATTGTGTTAAAAGTTAGATATTAAGCTATTAACGACCAAAACATTGATAGTTTCCAAAAAATATTTTTGGTCAAAATCAAGTTTTTTTCAAAAAAGGCCATTAGATTTAAAAAAACTCAAAATACAGAATATACACTCCATGCCACATGGATAGAAACAAGCTTTTTTCGTTTTTTATTTGCCGATATTTTTTTAACCCTTAGGATTTTTTCGGAAACCTAAATGCGGAATGAATAAGGTCTGCATTAATTTTATATTGCACACAATATATTTGGATTAAGTTGATAAATATAAGTTTTATTACTGTTGTTCTAAATTTAGATCTTGTCCCTATCGATGGGACAAAAAAAAACAGGTACTTTTTATGACCTTCTTTGGAAAAATCGCCATAAGACTTGTATTTATCAACTTAATTTAAAAATGTTTGCTTGCAATTTCGCATTTGGATTTTTCCAAAAAACATAAGCGTTTAAGAAATATAGGCAAACACGAAGCGTATTTTTGAATTGTTCCAGGGTGCGGCTATATTCTTTTTTATGTTCTCATAAACAAATTAACCGATTTTAAAATTTGTTTTTATAAACAAAACCTTATATTATCTTAATAATATTTGATCATCAAGAATGTCAAACTTTTTTAGGATATTTGTATGTAAATTTTTTATATTATTTAATTCAACACAATTTTTTAATGAAATTTCAATTTAAACTTCAAAACCCCAAACAATAACTATTTCTAAAAAAAATTGAGACATTTTGTTCATACAAATTAATTTAAAATAAATGAAATTAAAATTTTTTTGAAAATAAACTTTTTGGATAAAGGATCAAATTTGTTTTTTGTATCTTTCTATTGGAAGTTATTACCATTGATTCAATTTGTCAAATTGGACATTTCTCGACGGTCCCTTTAACCTTAAAAAGAGGTTTTTAGAGATATGGCTGTGTGTTCGTGTTAACTTGCCTTCGAACTGTCAATGATATCGACTTAAAATGCAGAAAGGAATTTCAGAAAAATTGAATGCAGTGGTGGACATGAATTTAGCACACTTGTAAAAAGAAAATAAAAACATTACATATACATTATACATAGCACTATGTTTTCATAGTACTTCATCTTTATCAAATATGTTTAACATCTGTAAGAAGAACAAAGTATGGAATGTAGAAACATCAATTTTTCGCCTGGACACGAATTTAGCACATTCAACAGTTTCTTGATAAAATTGTACTTACTGTTAAAAATTCTAAGTTTTTCTTAGTATTTGGTAGGGAACCCTTTATTTTGGAGTACAGAAGCAATTCTTCTTGTCAAACGTTCAACCAAAGCCTCACATCGTGACTTTGGAATTGTATACCAAGCATTTTGAATCTCCTGCCACAATTGTGTTAAATTAGTTATTTTTTTTTGCTCAATGTGATGTTTAACATCATTCCACAAATTATCGATCGGGTGATTGTGCTGGCCACTTCAAAACGTCGTTTTTGTTTACCTCTAAGGCGCACTTCACTAACTTTGAAGTGAGTTTAGGATCGTTGTCGTGCATGAAGCGCCATTATAACGTCAAATTGTCTTCTGCGTAGGGTATCATATGATCCAATAGGATATCTCTGTACACGTTCTGGTCCATTTTGATGTCAACTTTTACGATGGAAATGAAAAAGCAACCCAGACCATAACATTGCCTCCACCGTGTTTCACCGTCTTAATGGGGTACCTTGGATTATGTTCCCTGTTTTTTGGGCGCCATACATATTTTTTCCCATCCGATCCGAACCGGCAGAATATGAATTCATAGCTCCAAAAAACGTTTTTCCAAAAACTAATGTGTTTGCCTAAAAGCTAATGAGTTTAATAAAAGCGGTTTTCTCTAAGCAACGCACCCACGTAGATTGTTCTCATTTAATCGGCGGTCCTTGAGGAAACATTTGCTCCATAGTTCGTTGAAAGTTGGCTTCGAATGGCACTGGAGTTCTTAAACGGATCCTTTGTCGATATCCTATAAATAATTCTATCTTTATTTGTAGTTGTCTTTCTGGCCAGGGGGTTTTGTTTAACGTTTTCAATCAGTCCAAACTTTTTGAAATGACGAAGGGCTTTATAAACCAGCTTCCTGGAGCATTCTAACATGTCTGTTATCGTCCGCCCTTTTGACTTCATTTTCAAGATCAGACTTCTTTTTTCCTTTAAGCACCAATTTCCTTTTGCCATGCCTATTAAATCTTTTTTTTATTATAGATCACTTAAAGGAATATTTAATTACCTTAAAAATTATTATTTTCTTTCTAAAAAACACAAACATTAAAAATACACTTTTTGATTGCAAAACGGACTAAATTTATGTTGAGCTAAAAATAACGCAAATCACAAAAAAATATCTTCATTTTTCTAAAAGATATTTTGTTAGACTCTTTTGGTGTTTTTGTTTTTGGAATGCAAATATAAGACTTATTTCAATCTACATTCAATATTTTGTATTAAATCACATTAATTTTATTAACTTTACTCCTATTACTGGATCCTTCCAACGACGGCCTTGACACAAAATTGAAAATAAATTAACAAAAAGAATATGAAATAAATAATAAACATAAACAAGAAAAACTATCAAACTAAACAGAATTGACACTTATACTACAGAATGTTCGCAGGTACTTTTTTGATTGATTCTTCGCAAAACGGTATTTTACTTTTCAAGCATTTACACATTTTTATTACAATATAAAGTCATAGTAACAACATAAAATTGAACCGTTACTTGCAAGTAATAAAGAATTGAAAGTAGAAAAATACTTGTGTTCTTTTCAATGTGCTAAATTCGTGTCCACCACTGTATATGCTTTTTTTAATTTAGTTGACCCCTAAAATCTTTCTTCTGAAGCGAAAAGGACAGCGTCTTCAATTAAATTTCAAAAAAGTGGAAATTTGTGCAAAAAATTAACGAACGGTTTTTTAAAGTCAAAGAAATTGTCACCCAAAACATTTGCAAACAAAAACATATATTATCTCCAAAACAATTTTAATTTAATTTTAGATAATTTGTTTACAGAAAAATCCATCGGTTTTCTATAAAAAATAAAAACTTTCATAAAATGGTATTAAAATTGTTAAAAAATGTTTTTTGGACTTAAAATCTCGGGAGGAACAAAAATATACTATGTATATTGAAATGAAACTTATTTTACCATATGCAAAATGTTTTTTCTTACTTTTTTCACAAAACACGAAAACTTACAAAAAACTGTTTGAAAAATAGTTTTTCATTCAAGTATTAAAAGAACCAAGAAATATATTAATTTAAATTTTCTTATCTTACATAAAATGTTGCTATTACTATTTTTTAATATTTTCGAAAATCGTAAGAGTGGCGGACGGGAATTTAGAATTCAGTGTGGGTCGCATTCTAGCTTCATTTCGATCTTAATTCTACCTCGTCCTAGAACAATTTCTACTCCAAAGTCTCTCTTCGTTCCCTACCATTTTATGTTTTCACACATAAAAAGACAGGCTATGAGTTATAATCAATTCCACTGCCATAAAAAAATATGCCCAAAACTATATTTTATGTCTTGAGGACATAATAGGAAGTACCTTTATTCATTTTCCAGTTTCATACATGGACTGCAGAATTTCATTACTCGTACTCGTATTCGTTCATTCAGTTATTTTTACAGGTGCTGTTCACATCAAACTAAAAAATATGTTTATTTTTCTTTTCAATAAATGTAAAAAATTAAAAACTGAAACAAAAATAAAATCTACCCTCTTGAATTTGTGATCATATGAAAATAAAGGATATTTATTGACATAAAATGTACAACCATGTGTATGGTCCTGTACCAGTATCCTACCTGCATATTCGTAACGGTATATCCACTGCAAACATCCATTTAATTATCATGCTTTGCGATAGCAATTTGTTGGACCACATTAAACATCACACTTCACTCGATCTCGAATACATTGTATCTCTGATGCTGATATGACATTTGAGATATATTTCTCGCTTCGCCTCGCCTCCAAAAAATACACAATCATTTGTTTGATAGTTGATGATGTATATGTA
Source organism: Eupeodes corollae (assembly GCF_945859685.1). Taxonomy (NCBI): domain Eukaryota; kingdom Metazoa; phylum Arthropoda; class Insecta; order Diptera; family Syrphidae; genus Eupeodes; species Eupeodes corollae. Next base: position 45,995,621 of record NC_079148.1, read on the forward strand.
TTTATGTATGTATGTGTATATTTATAAATGTGTGTATGTAAAATCCGGTATAAAAATGTATTCTTCCGGTGATGGTGTGTGCAGAAAAATTTGAGTTTTTACGCAAATTGCAAAATCGAAATCCAATTTAACGATGTTTTTGTTTTTTTATTTTTATTTTGTCTTTGGTTCGAAATGCAATTTAATTAAATTGCAATGCAAAACTGTCGATGGTACATATGAAATACTATAGGCACGTACGAGTATATATGTATTTGTGAGTATTGAACAAGGGTCGAAGTGGTGCTAAAGGCGGTAGTGATGGGCGGTGGGTGTGGTATTTTGTATAATGTATATTTGCATCCCGAGAGTAGTGGGCTTACGCAGCAATGTTCGTTAATGAATTTAAAATATTTGATTCCTATCAAGCACAAGAGATATTGGAATCAAATTGTGTATTTTGTTTCAGTTTTATTTTATTTTTTTGGTATGATTATATTGCAAGCATTTTAAGCATGATTGAACGTCAAAGGATATAATCATGTTTAAAATACTAATTTTGACTGATTATATTTATTATGTATTTAAGTAAGCAATTTATATATGTATATCATAACATGTACAAAACATACATACATAGATAGAAGTAGCTCGTTATGTAATTACGTTTGATGAAATTAATTTTGACACTTTTATTATGTTTATTCAAAAACATTTTGAATGACAGCAGCTGTTTCCTTTTGTTTGGCTTTATGTTAATATGTATGTATGTATATGGTTTTGTTGTTTTTGTACAAACAAACATCAATCAATCAGGAAAATTAGTTTATCACTTTATTAACAAAAAACATAATCATTAAATTAATATTTTGGTACAGTAATAATTTTCAATCAATAAAAATAGTGAAATTATTGATTGTACAAAAATGTATAAGAATGGTTAAAGGGTTAACTCGTCGCCTCAATGCAAGAACATACGCCTTTTTTATTTCAATCCAATTGCTTTATGGCTATTTGGACGATATTATAGAAATCGCATCAAACTACTACTGGAAATCGATCCAACCCGACGCCACTACGTACGGGTTCTAAAAGTACAAGAAAAACTAGTCTTCTTGCCGTTTTCGAAGTAAATCCAAGATGGGAAATCTAGCGGATTCTTTTTAAATCATAGATAATATTGACCGTAGAAGATTGAGAATGTTGTGCGTTTTTCGAAGAACCCACGAAAGTGTGTTCAAAAAGTTCTTGCCACTATTATGCTTGTGGAGAAAACTCGTGATCATGTGACCAACATAAAATTACAATCGATCGAATCTATCAGGAAAAAAAGACCTAGAATTATTTAATTACAAGGTTTAATTGGCCTCGTGACCATGCGCTCCGTTTATGTCTCTCAGTTTAGGTCTCAGAGCAACTTAAATTGGAGCTAATTTTCATCACGGTGCGGCCAATGGTTACTTTTTCAACAAACAAAAATTCTGCATCTGAGGCTTCGAAAACCCGCACTTTATTGCAGAGAAGATAATACCTCCCCAGCAAGTTACAGTTTGCTCCGATTAGGTACATTTTTAATTTCCAACAGTGTTTCGGTCAACGGTAGACGTTACAGAGCCATGTGAACAGATTTTGTTTTAATCTGAAAACATAGATTTCGACAACCTTGGATTCATGCACATACAAACTTTAAACTTTAAACGACTTAAAGTTGGTAAAAATTGATTTTTGACTTTTTAAAAATTAAAGATATATAGGCTTGAAACTAATTTCATCTTATAAAAAATAAAATTTTACAACATTCAGCAACATTTTGGGAAAGATCGAATTGACAGTTTTCTGATAAAAAATAAAAAAAAAAAAACATAAAAAACATTACTAAAACAATTGATTTACAACTCAAATGTCTTTTCAAAAATTAAAAATATTGACTTTAAACTAATTTTCTCTTAAAGAAACTATAGTTTTCAACATTTAGGAAATATTTTATAAAAACCTAACAGCCAGTTTTTTTTTTATACAAATTAAAATCTACAAAAAATTGCATACAAAATTGGTAAACCTTGATGTTCGGTTCACGATATCCCGTGAATAAATCAAGGTATTGACTTCAAAATGATTTTCGTCCTGTGATAATTTTTTTTAAAGAAAAACCCGATCTGTATATGTTTATAAAAGAAATAAAAACTTTTATGAAATGCAACCAAAATTGATTTTCGATTAAAAATCTCGTTAGCAAAAATAAATTTTGAAATTAAACTATTTCATCATAAATGCAAAATATTGTTGATAATTTTTACGTATTTTTTTTATAATAATTCGACTGACAATTTTTTAACAAAACACGAAAACCTACAAATAAGTTATTAGCGTGGATAGCATCCTACCCTTTTTTTAAGACGAAAAATAACAATAGTCCTCATACACATATATGGGCCAATAATTGATATTTCGAAGGCATTATTATTTTTTATTTAAAAAAAATAAATTGTTTTCAATTCAAAATCATAATTTTTTGACCGAATCCAAATGTAAAATGCATATTTTAACCACTTTATGACTGCATACCAAAAATATTTCAAAAAAACATTTTACTCAACATTTTATTCACACTTTTTACTTCATCGATCGAGTTAACTCTTAGGTACAGATTGTTTTTAACTACATACTAATTAATTAATTTATCATTTAAATATTGCTTAATAACATTCCTTTTAGGCTTATATCTAAATATAATTCAAACTCATTAAATTATTTCATGCATCTTGAAATTGGTTAATTTGAACAACAATTAAATCTATGATATGGTATACAAAACAATTATATGATATTATTGATATTACATGTCTGTAAATCGGAACATTTTATGTGGAAAGACAATATATCATGAGCAAACATTACGCAATTAACAATTCGCCGATTTTCTAAAGAGTTCAGACCAATTAAAGCTCATCTTTTAGAATAACAAGGCATTGAATCTAAATTCCATTTAAGTTTTTGAACTACAAATTTTGTAAAAGACTTTTGAACTTTCTCAATACGATTTTTTGAAATTGTATAATGAGAATCCCATACCACTGAAGCATATTCCAAATGAGGACGTACAAGACAAATATAGACGGATTTTATTGCATTAGGATTCGAAAATTCGGCACAATTTCTTTTAAGAAAGCCCAACATTAAATTTGCTTTAGCAATAACATAATCCATATGCCCAGAGAAATTTAATTTGTCATTGAATATTACACCGAGGTCCTTAATCTCCGAAAATCTACATAAGACAACGACGTTTGAAATATTATAATTATAATTAATAATAGTAAAAGACTTAATAGAAAAGACTTACTTTTACACCAATCATTTATAGTAAAGGGTGTCCCAAAATTAACGCAAGATTTGAATTTGCCGCCATTTGTGCAGTGAAGTGTTGGCTACCCTGAAAAAAAAGCTATTTGACAGCTAACAGTATAAGGTTATTAAAAATGGAGCGTTACACGATACAACAACGTGTTTTCATTATTAAAGAATATTTCAAAAATAGTGAAAGCTTGGCGGCTGCAGTTCGAAAATTTCATACAAAATATGGTCGGAATAGTGTTTTAACTTCGTCAACTGTGAAGAGATTAATTGAAAAATTCATGGAGACTGGATCCGTTGGAGACGCCAAACACACTGGTCATCCAAAAACAAGCCGTTCAAATGTGTGTGTCGAAGCAGTGCGTAAGAGTGTTGCTGACAATCCAGGAACCTCAATTCGACGTCGTGGACAAGAATTGCAAATTTCAAGAACCTCTCTACAGCGTATACTCACCAAAGATCTGTGTCTTCATGCTTACAAAATTCAATTAACACAACAATTGAAGCCTAATGACCATGGACAGAGAAGAGAGTTCGTTGAATGGATTATTGAACATCAACAAATGCACCCTGATTTTTCGAGCAAAATCATCCTAAGCGATGAAGCACATTTTCATCTTGATGGCTTTGTCAATCGCCAAAATTGCCGCATTTGGGGTTGTCCGATGTGGTATTGCATACATAACCCTATCCTATGTACTTTACGCATCAATAAAAATATAACTATCAAAAGGCTAAAAACGGCGTTTTCTATTTAATTTAAATCTTGCGTTAATTTTGGGACACCCTTTATTAATATCATTCTGTATTAATACACAATCAATGATACTTTTAACAATTGCAAATATTTTAAAATCGTCCGCAAATAATAGACCATATGTAAAATTCAAGTATAATGGTAATTCATTTGTGAAAATCAGAAACAACAATGGACCAAGATGGCTCCCTTGTGGAATACCAGATAATTCATATATTGTTTTTGTTGACAGCGAGTTCAAAATGTTCACAAATTGTTTTCTATTAACCAAATAGCTTGAAATCCACTTGAGAAAAGTTGAATGAAAACCGAACCTATTAAGTTTTTGAACAAGAAGTGATATACAAATACTATCAAACGCTTTCTGAGAATCACTATAAATTACATCAACTTGAAAACCAGATTCCAAGGCATTTGAGAAATGTTGAGTAAAAAGCTACAAATTAGTTGTAGTAGATCTACCATGAAAATAAATTTTGTTTTTTAACAATCAACTCAAAAAGCTTCAGTATAGCAAAAAGTTTGGTGATTGCACGATAATTCTCAATTTTGACCTGATTTAAAAATGGGATTTATAAACGAAAACTTCCACTCATCTAAAAAAAACTCCCTTTGAAAGAGACAAATTGTAAATAAAAAACTTTTTTTAATTAAACAATTCAGCCGTAATACTCGCGCTTCTAGAAATGCTCATCAGTTTACCCTTGAGCTCAATTTCGGGCGTACTGTCAAGTACAGAGATTCTTTCTTAAATCGCACATCGAGAATGCGGAATGCTTTGGCAAACTCTGTTTTTCCCTCCCATTTTGAAGTTCAGAACTTTAAGACCAATGTGCACCGGTATCTCCTTTTAAATCCTTCCCTATTTTCCTAACGCTCGCACTGTGTTTAAATATAAACATATAAAGGGTACTAATAACCCCTTGAGTGCTTGTGAATATTTAAAAAAAAAAATTAAATTAAATAGGATGGAATACCTGGAGTACGACTTGAAATAATATTTAATATCCCTTTCTTAACATCTTCTTATGACAAAAAAAAAAGGTGCCCTTAATTCATTTTGAAAACAGAAAAAGGATAATTTAAACGGTCTAGAATAATTTCAGGTGAATGATCCACATAAACATTCTCAAAAAATGACGCGAATAAATCACATGTTGTATTAAATCTGAAGAATATTGGTTATTATACTCCATATTATTAAAAATAACCGAGTTCTGCTTCTTAGAATTTATGAAAGCCCAAAATGATTTTGGGCCTCTTGATATCTTTGACTGAGTTTCCAGGATATATTGTCTTAATTCAAAATTATTTAAGAAATCGTACTCTCGCCGCATCTGACAGTGTCGATCTCTATCAATATCAGACTTGGTATTCTTAAACTTTTTATATTTTTAACATTATGAAGTTTTTTGTTATCTCAAGTCAATTTTAAATTACACCTATTTTTGTTTTTTGGAATTAATCGACATTCTAAAAATTTTGTATAAATAGCATTAAAATTTGTTTCAAAAAGATATGATGACCAAACTATTGATAAAAAGTAATCATTCAAGTTTTCATATTCTCCTTTTGAAAAATTGAAAACATTACCATGTTCTTTTTTGTGGGGATTGTGAAGGACCGATTTTTTGCCAACAATGCGAAAACGATTCAAGCACCTAAGTATTTTATTTGAACAATACCGAAGCAATCATCAATATTTTATAAAATTAGAACGACAGAATACGCTGAGTCACCTACTTTTAGGACTGACGTAGTGTTCGATAATAAATGCGCATGTGTTCTCTTGCTACGATAAATGTTCATATGTCGGTCATTCAATTGCATATTTTAAAAGAAATTTGGATTTGGAAAAACGCTTTACACAAAATTCAAGGCATTGGTTATATTATTTATGACATTTAATAAAACTGACGTGAAATGACAAATATAACTCAAGCAAACTATTAAAGTGACATTTTCGGAGACATGCAATTTTTTCTCACACATTTTTTCCGATTTTTCCAACATCTAATAAAACTTCAAACAAATTCTTTTATTTTATTTTGCAATTATTTTTGGAAAGCCATCACCTCTAGGGAATCGAATGTGATCTGAGCGACATTTCTTTTATTAAATCGTCCGTTTATTAAGCTCAACTTTGCATAAACCGAATCATTTAGTCGACCAACCATCAAAGTCTTCAAAGAAATTCAGTTTCTGTCTTGAAAGAAACACTTTAAATTCCTTTTTAAAATAAATATTTTCAATCAAAAGAGTTAAGGTCCTTAAAGATGTATGTTTTGACTTGTCAGAGCTCAGAGAATATTTAAGACGAATAAGTTCCATTTTGAAAACATATATTTTAAAACTTTGATCAATATTTTCACTTATACCAAATTTCTTTTAAGTTATGCATTAGATACGAAATTAATGAAATGTCTGTTGAAACTAAGACAAGCAAAAAAAACATTCTTGTTCCTAAAAAAAAACAAAAAAATATCAAAACCATTTTGTTAAACCTTTTTCGTTCTTTTTTATTTGTATATATACGTAACATCTAGGTAGCTACTATGCCAACCAAAGTAATTTTCATCATTCATCCGAATTTGGGCTTCATTTTAATAAAAATAAAACTGCGTCAAAAAAAAGCTCCTATGGGTCATATCGCTCCTAAAAATTTGATTAAACTTGCTGAAGCGGCAAAATATGAACGAAATTTCTTCCAACTACCTAACCTTCATACAGTACACATCACGTCTTATATGTATATACATAATATTCATAAAATCAAGTCCTGAGACGGCTCACTCAAAATCATCATGACTTCATGTCTCACTATACCTAGATACATAAATATATACAGACTTATCAATATTTGCTCATGCATGTTCTATAAACTTACAGGATTTATAAGCAATGGCTTATTTACCTTACTGAACTTCTAAGCCTGCAAAACTGGAAAATGGTTTCGAACTCAGCTCGGATCTACAATTTGATTAGCCCTTGTTTCGCAAGTGAAGTGAGTCTATTCTCTTCTTAATCTTCCTCTGATGATGTTTGGTTCATTGGAGGATATTTTGGAAGAGAGAAATCTTTATCCGTTTTGGTTGCTCGTTTTAGATGAACCATAAATAAGTTCGCATTGAGTTAATCTGTGATGTTGGTTGAGTATAGAAAGTAGACGTTTCCATGGCAAGGAAAATTATTTGAAATAAAATTCCAATCTCGACAAAAAAAAAAACAGGTATTGGTAGGCATCAAAGCACCTACCTCCCAATACTAAGAGCTGGCTGATACGAATACGTTCATATAGATACTTACGTATTTCAAGTACACTCATTTTACGTAAATGGATTTGAATATTGCTCACTTGTAATACACTCCTATTACCTTTTCTTATTGATTTAAATAAGAGCTTTGTTCTTCAAAATTAAGTATCTATAGCATTTTACATGAGCACACTTTTAATTGTCGTATTCAGAGAAATTCTTACAAATTGTAAATATACAAAATGTTCAAGATCAATTTCATTGTCAAAGCTGCAGATATAAAGAGCAAAGGATGTCTATTTTAATTTTTCAATTGTAAAGATAAAAACATATCAAAATAATATGAAGGCTTACAAATTCCTAAAACTGGCAGAAGTTGTCTGCACTTTAGCCTTTTAGGCTTGTTCTAGATTTAAGTTGTAAAATATATTAAAACCGCGTAGGTACCTTTTATGAGAATCAACTTTGTAAGGACTCTTTATGTAAAACACATTTTATAAGTAACTCTTAGCTAACTCCCTCACTTGATTGCCTTTTATTTTCTGTAGAATAAAATCTATGTATCTTTTTTAAGGGGGTTTCAATGAGACATTTGATTTTAATTAGCGTGCAACTATAAATAAATACAAAAACTACGTGGCGCAACATTTCAGAGAGAACAAGATTCTAGTGAGGTACAACTTTCACTATTCCTGTGTGGGAGTCATGAAGGAAAGGAGTGGACCTCCTGTTTTAAGCCGAATCCGAACGAATAATTTGAGAATGCACTTTACATGACAAGAATTACTCCAAAAGAGTTTTGTCAATTGCACTATCTCTAATCTACTTAAAACTAAAACCTTTCAACTATAAAACAGGTATGTAAGCCGGACAAGGCTTAAAACCCCATTCGACTACCCACTATCAAGTGTCGATTAAAGGCACCAAAACTGGTTCTCCTGCTTTACCCTATCAGTTCGGTCCCGTTCGGACACAACCCTACTGAACCAAAGGACCTCTCCTCTGCCTTGTGCCATGACGTCCCGATTGTACAGGAGTCCCCTATTCACGGTTCTTGACGAGGTAGATTAACGGAACTGCCAATCTTTTTTCCTGTATCATTTATCGCATCTATTTAAAAAAAACCGTGCACTTTTAAAATACTCGTCACTCGGATAGAACGCCCCGAAAATTAAACTTTTGGTAGCTCTCGCAATGTGAACTCGAAATTGTTTTATCACGAAATTTTTAATTCTGTTTATTCGAGTCCCTTTGTAGAAAACCTTATTGGGATAGCAATTAGCGTAAAAAGATTCGGCTGTTCGATGTTTGCCGGTACAGCGTCGTAAACACTGCCCCTCAAATACCCGAAAATTCGCTATCTGCGAAGGGGCAACGTTGAACTTCATACGACAAAACGATCATCGTCTGTACGAAGGCTAGTAGCAAATTACCTTCACTCTGAGGTCAAGCCATTATATGTATGTCTAGCGAAATATAAATAGCTCGGTAATAGCCGCCGCCCTTAAAGATCACCGATAACTTTCTTGCGCCAATTCTTGCACGTACCGCCCTCGTTGCCATAACCAACGGAGTCTGGAACAGAATTGTTTTCGACTTCTGAACGTTCATTTTCATTGGATATAAGAATCAAGCTTAGACGAAGCATGAATTAGGTCAAGACCTGCGTTAGACCCGAACTGTTTATCCAAAATTATTTTGCTGTCCGCAGCCTACCGATGATCTTTTCGAAAACTTTGCTGATTCTTGGAAGAAGACTTATTAACCGAAGATCTGAATTTCATTATTAAAGAGTATGGTAGAAATATCAATTACCTCCATCGGTATATGTTTTATCGACCCTTGCTGACTTTTAATTTTGTATGTGTTAAATATGAGCAAGTCCCGTTTGCTCGGTGACTTTGGCATTTGCCAAGAAATCTTTATTGAACAGCATGAAACAGCATTTCTCAGATCACCATTGTGTCATTTAATTTAGAAGAGGTACAAGTGATGAAATAAATATCTGTTTTCCAGGTTGTGGTTGAGGCGAATGCTAACATAGAAGCTCCCACTGCCTTCAGCTTTTCCTTCGGATCTTCAATTAGGTAAAAGTCATTGCCAAAGATTGCTTCTTCTGGATCTATTTAAGTTGTCATAAGTACGTCTATGTTTTCTTCAGTTTTCAGACACGGAAGGTCATTTTATTTTCCCTCCTGAATTTGTTGATTTTAGGCAACATACTCGAATCATTGGAATTAGCCGACTGAATCTTTAGGTTTCAGTACTTGTTAATTGACAACACGTCGCTATCACTAATTAACACATTAATATTTTTATTATTATGACTCAGGTCTTAACACTTTTAAAATCCTTGAAATTCATCAAAATTTTCCTCGAAAAAATATCTTCAGACTACTTTTACTTCAGAGTTTACGTTGATAATTAGAATTGTGGCAGCTCTTTGGTGCAACTTCGCGGCTGGCATTGAAATTGGATCTAACTTTTTCGAAAATGAGAATGGTGAAGCTATTACGGCTAATGAATTCCGCTACCGAGTTAAAATCAATTAATTTTTAGCCCCGAACTTCGAAGAATTTGTTGTAGACGAACACAAGATTGTGCAACGTGCCACTCAAGCAGCGAAACAATCGCTATCTTGCCAGAAAAGAACATTCGCAACTATCAAGGCTCTTTGATATTTATCAACAAATTATAATCAGCACTCACAATAGCGATTAATAACTTATAACACACATCGCATTGAACACAATTAATGAGCTTATTATTATTAAATACTTTAAAGTCAATAATCACAAAACGGTTTCAATAAACATAAATTAAAAATATGCATCATTTCGTGTCGCACAGCAATCTCAAATTAGAAACCACCTTATATGTAAATCACTGCAAAACGATTCAAAATGCAAATCAACAATTAAATACCTTATTGTTGGCAAGTTCATAGACTACAACCTTATGCGATTTCACCTTAACTTTGATGCTGTTCAAGCATCACCTAAAAGCACATAAACATGGACTATATTTATGTCTATAGACAGAGAGAATCATCATTACCATGTACTTGTTCTAGTAGCCTAGTTATACATCAGGCAAAAAATATAGGTATTTACAGTCTATCATCCCTACCAAACATCAGACCAACATACACACAAGACCAATTTTCTAGTTTTGGCTTAAATGTTGGCATTGTGTCAGCCAGCAACATTTTGATACTATCAAAAGCAACGACAACTACAACATATTCTCAACTACAATGCCTTGTTTTGTCTGTCCAACCAACCAACCAACCAACAACGCAATGATGTGTAAACCCTGATATGTATAACCAAACATTCTCACTCACGTCTTTATAGCAAACTTTGTCATGGATAAAGGATATACATCAGGCCATCAGTATACCTAAGCTAGGCATACTCTATAATGGGATTTTGGTATTCTTGATGGTATAAATCACATCGTGCGTCATCGTCATCGTCACATTATTTGGCACTGCCTTTGAGCTTAAGTCTAAATTATCCTTTGGGAATGATTTAAACGGATTGGAAATCTATTGTCAAATGGCCTAGCAAAAATACTACCTTCTATACTTTCATTATAGTGGCTGAGTTCCTTTTGGGGTTTTCCAATAAAAAATCATTGTTAGTGTATTATATCCATTAGAGGGTTCCTTCGCCTTGACTAATAAAGTGTACATACATTTCGAATCGAAGCTTTTTTTATTACTTTTTGGTCATTTAACGAAGATCTATAACCCAAATTTAAGACGATTTTTTCTGCAAGATAGACGTTTTACGCGTAATGGCTGTTTTCGGAGTTTGCTCCAATCATCGTAAAGGGAGTAGGTAGAAGTAAAGCAATAACACGAGCTTTAAAACTCCATGAATCGTGTTTTACTAAAAGTATTTTTTTTCTGACTTCCTCAAGAGACGGCACTATTTTTCAAGTTCAAAAAAAAAAATAAAGTATTGTTGTTAAAACATCCGGCTTACAAAAATATGGGACTAAAGGCTATCGTGAATAAAATTTCTGTCTCAAAGCAAAGGCCTTTGTCAGAAGCACTTGTAAATGATAAAAAAGAAAGAGGTTATCCTTATAAGCTTATTACAAAAAGTAGCGACTAAAGGCTATCGTGAATAAAATGTCTGTCTCAAAGCAAAGGCCTTTGTCAGAAGCACTTGTAAATGATAAAAAAGAAAGAGCTTAGCCCTATAAGCTTATTTATGAATAACAGAATAGTGCAAATTGTGTCCTCATACTTGTTGAGCTACCGAACGAAAAATTGGTGTAAATATACTCGTACATAGCAGACTTTAGAAACTTTTAACTTTAAAGTGAAAGTCTAATGTATAAAATTCTTTCAAGCCCCTAGGTTGAAACAACTCAAGCTCGTGACATACAACACAATAGCTTCGTCTTAGCGCTATATTTATTTAAAATGTCTTTTGGCTTTAATGGCAGTATTTTGATGAGTCTTTTTTGATCATTCGGTCGAACTAGGTGTTATTTCCGATGTTTCCATGTAGCCTTGTTCAAAGTGGTTTCCTTGTTGCAGTTAACTGAAGATCATAAATAGCAGCAACCAAATGGTGACCGATCACCAAGAATCAAGGAATAGCCCAGAGTCGAAAAATGTCTCTTTCACAGCTTTGATCATTTTTTCATCACCTCATGATCAATTGTCAAAGTTTACTAAATATTCAAGCGCCAAGATTGATTCATGCACTTTTACAGCTACTGAAACATTCTAAGCTTAACGAATTCAAAGGTGTATTTTTTTAAACAAAATATTTGTTGTTCCGAATCAAAAAAGACTTAATTTAAAAACTAGTCAGAAAGGCTCAATGAACTTAGGACGCTAATATCAAAATAAATATGAATTGTTCCGTCTTATTTTTTAAAGACTTAATTAATACAATATTTAACAGCTCCTCTAAATTCAAGTTTTTAGTATTAAAAGAACTAGCCAAAAAAAGACTGTCAAACCAAATCAAAAACTTAAGATGCAATTATTTGGCTGAAAACCTTTATCCCTAACGCCAAAGATTTATGATGGTATAAACATTCACGATTTGACGTTAAAAACACAACCATTTCAAAGACAATAAAACAGACTTTTTTTCGAAAACCGTATATGAAAATGTGAAAAGACCTTTTTTCAGTTTCAGCTGTAATAGTAGTTTCTTAACGTTTTTTACTATCAGGGTTGTAAAGCCCCCAAATAAATTAAACTTTTAAAAAAAATATTAAAAAAGTTATTTTTAACGAAATGTCTTCAAGTCACTTGACTCAAAGGCAATTTATGTATGTATCTACAGTCGCTTCTTTATTTGAAATTCATTTAGTCAGTTCAGAATGTATTTAAATGAATTACTACTTTTAAAACTGAGTTCTAAATTAATTCGGAGGCTTTATAAATGCAGACAAATCGAATTCTTTGAAAATGACTTTTAACTTGTATTTTAAAAGTTTAAGTCAAATAATAAGTCTTATTTTTTTGTTAAAACTTTCAATCAATAGACTTTACTGACTGCAGTCACTAAGGAATTTAATCTGAATTAATCTGCCACCTATCTCAGTTTTCAAAAAAAAAATCATTGAGTAATTTTCTTCCAAGAAACATCTGAAAATTTTGAATACCCTTATGAGAATGCTCGAAATTTGTCAAAGATAGTCTTGAAACTTGCAAAGTTGGCTAAAAGTAAAGAAAGCTTGATAGTTAGTTGTGCTTGTACCTTACAATATATCATCTTACAAGACTACACGGGTGGAAAACATTGTAAGCAAGTTTTTCACTAACAATATTATAGTATCCACAAATCCTGTACACTTAGCTTAAGGTTTTGTTAAGCTACTTGTAATTTATACAATTCAGAGTACGAATACTCAAACTAACAAGATCAAGAAGTATATTTCATTATAAGTTGGTAAAGTTACTGTAATGCAACAAAATACTTGAGCGAGATTTAAATGACCTTATCGCTGTTTTACTTAACGAAGACTTTAGGACGCCACTGAATTCCTGACACATAGAAATGATAACAAAATCAGAGCCTTCACTAGTACTCGTTACTTGCCACTTCTTCGTCGTCACCTGTCGCTGTCATTTCGAATGTCAAAGCGAAATTCAACACCGTGTGCAGAAATTATCGCAGATTCACACATAGACATAAAATATTATATACTTCATCGCACCTTGCATAGAATCCACTTGATAAAGAAATTAAGTTTTGTCCAACTTTGGGGCAACATTTAAAAATTAGCCGAAAACTACTTCTGCAACTTTTTCTTATTAGTAGTTAGTTTTTTTTTTCATTTCCAAACGGCACCATCTGACAAATCATATAAAAGTTCCTTTCATCAACCTATCTATAAGTTCTTCAAACACAAATTCCAGCACAGCGGCGGGCGTAGTCGTGGCATGTGGAAGAATAATAAGAATGTATCTGAAAATTAAGCCTATTATATCCTCTGTTGCTCTTCCTTACCTAGCCAACTATAACAGCTGTCCATTATTATTGTATCGTTGTTGTCTGTGTAGTCATTCTTGCCACTGATTCTAGAAGTTAATAAAATATTAAGGCTAAGTATAGTTTTTGGTTCTTTTATACTCGTACTCGTATACAAAAAAGCAACATAAAGATGTGGTAAGGATGTGCGGCTAGGAAGTGAAGTTTCACTGCTGAAAATCACGATCTCAGTCCATGGAATATCTCTAATGTTATCCTTATACAGTAGACAATATATTTATTAATTTATAAGTACTTTAGTTTATTATGCAAACATCCCTTAGGATGCTTTTAGTAATTTTTTTTCGACTTTTGTTTTCGTTCATGAGCATTATATTTGAGGGATTTTTAAACATTGGAATTCGAAGAAAATAGAAACATATAAATACACTTAGAATAACTTCTTCAATTGTACGACTTGAGCCACGCGTTAATGTATCTTATAATGGAAGTCGCTAAATATATTAATTTTTTGGAAATCCTAACAAAAATATGAAACAAATCATTAACGTATAAGAAAAATAAAAAATAATTGTTTTGAGGGATTTAACGACCATAACGCACAGCTCATGTGTTCAAAATCAAACCCTCACTCAAAACATTAACAAAAAGCTGCGATACAGAGTTTTTTAATCACGAAGTAGTTCATGATGATTAAAACTAATAAATTGTAGTTTATGTTGGATTGAAGAAATCTATAAAATAATAGAAAATTCGAAGTTGCTTTATCGGAAAATATTAAATAATCTTGCTTCCATTCCAATGATACATTAAAGATAAGACATAAAATTTATTGAACAGTTATTACTTCATTAGAAAAGCTCTTGAATTTTTACGATTTTTTTACGTAAAAAGCACTTAAAATACTATTTTTCATCGTTACTTAAAAGCAAACAAATATGACAAGTTATGCTCAATAAAACATAAGAGTATTTTTTCCCTCCAATTCTTTCTATCATAAAACTATGAGCTTTCTTCGATAACGATTTAATGTCCTATAAACACTTCTATCCTTTTCCTAAGATTTAAAAAATGGTGGCCACTGTAACACGGTTTTAGCCTTTTAAGAACTTAGCAACTTTCTTACGGCCAGTGCATTAAACATTACTAATTAATTAAATTTGAATTTTAAACACTAAAAGAGGTTTAATAAACATTTGGGGCAAACTTTGGTAACATTTGAAACATTTGTAAAAAACGTACGAAACACCACGTCATCCTCGGTTGCAACGCTCGTCCACAATGACACTCCCTATGTAAACTCGATTGATAAAGCCAATTTGCTTGCAGCACAGTTAGCTGTTAATTCGACGCTACCGGAAAGTGTCATGAGTCCTCCTGTTCGAGAGAGAGTAAATGATTCAATGGGACGAATCTTCTTTCGCGCTCGTGCAGTTGCAAGAGTACTGAAAGACCTTGACATACACAAATCCGCTTGCCCGGATAGTATCTCCCCAATTGTTCTGAAGAGGTATTCTTCATCGCTGGCAAAACCACTGCGTATAAACATTTCCATATTTCCTACTCTACAGGTCTCTTTCCGAGCGGATGGAAAATAGCATTTGTCCAGCCTCTCCCTAAAAAAGGCGAATCCTCTCTCCCTCTAACTATCGTCCAATAGCACTCATGTCCCTTCTTTCCAAGGTCATGGAAACGCTGATTAATTATCAGCTCAAGAAATATCTCGAAGAACGGAAGCTTCTTAATGACCGACAGTATGGTTTTCGTAGCAATAGGTCCACTGGTGATCTCATGGTTCATCTCACCGAACGGTGGAACAAATCTTTACATCCATTTAGAAAAAGTAAGATTATTGCACTTGATATTTCAAAAGCATTTGATAGTTTGGCACCAAGCTCTCTTATCGAAAATGCGTGCTTTTGGTATTGATGAATCTCTTTTTCGTTGGATTAGAAATTACCTTTCTAACCGTTCAATACAAGTTGTTTTAGATGGTTCCAAGTCTGAAATTCATAAAATGAATGCTGGTGTGCCCCAGGGCTCTGTTTTGTCTCCGAATCTCTTTATTATATTCAAAAATGATCTTATGCCTGCCAATTCTAATCCATTAACCTGTTTCGCTAAAGCGTAACACACCCCCGATGCCACTATCTATGAGTGGCACTTGCATCCAGGAAACTAATCAACTGTTAGTACTTGGTATGTGTATCACAGATGAGCTTTTATAGAATGATCATATATTTGATATTGCCAAAAATGCTACCAGGTGCTTAGGAGTTCCCCGACGGTGCAAGAAATTTTTCACCCCTTCTGATCCGGCTGTAAGTTACAAAGCCTTCATCCGTCCAAAGCTTGAATATAATTCGCATATCTGGACAGTTGCCCCCAAAACAAGTTTAAATCTCTTGGATAGAATCCAAAATAGGGCTTTAAAAATGATAGGCGATAGAACTATAAGCGAAACATTTACATGGCTAGAACACCGATGCAATGTTTCATGCCTTTCGTTGTTTTATCGCTATTTTTACAAAAAATGTTCTGTTGAACTAGCCAGTTGCAATTCACCCCTTAAACGATTCAGCCGTAATACTCGTACTTCCAAGAATGCCCATCAGTTTACCCTTGAGCTCAATTTCGGGCGTACTGTCAAGTATAGAGATTCTTTCTTAAATCGCACATCGAGAACGTTGAATGCTTTAGCCAACTGTGTTTTTCCCTCCCATTTTGATGTTCAGAACTTTAAGACCAATGTGCACCGGTATCTCCTTTTTAATCCTTCCCTATTTTCCTAATGCTCGCACTGTGTTTAAATATAAACATATAAAGGGTACTAATAACCCCTTGTGTGCCTGCAAATTATAAAAAAAAAAATTGTAAACTAGTCGCTTTTCTGGTAAAACGTTTAATGATCAAACTAAAAACTAATAGCTATCAAATTAATTTGTCTTCTTAGGTCCGAAACATTTTATTCTTATTCAATAAAGGTTCCTAGTTAATGGAGGGTTAAATAATAATCTACATATCCATAGGAAGAAGGCGTTTTCTATAGTTTAAATCGCCGTCCACTTAGCAATGTACAATTTTGCGTAAGAAAGCCTGAGAACTACTTTATTGAATAAATTAGTAGAATTGACGAAAAATTGTTAAAATAAAACTCACACTTGATGACATTTTTAAACTTCCAATTCAAAAAATCATATTCTTAACAACCCAAATATTAATATTCATTGTTCCTTATGAATAAAATAAATATTAATAATTACTAATTAAAATCCAGCAAGATTTCAAATAAAATAGTTAAGTGCAATATTGCTAGAATTTATTATTTCACATACAGAACTTCACATTTTTATGTGTCTAACCTATACCTATAGAGTTACTTACATACATACCTAAGACTTTGGTTCCAAAGTGATTTTCCCTTTTTAAATAATTTATTTAAACCGCCCAAAGGTGCGAGTCAACAAGAATTCAGATAATCTTTCTTTCTTTTAATTAGTTTGAATTTCCGTAAGGCACCATCACCGCACCGGACCCCCCACATCTACCCTAAGGAAGGAGGATCTGATGGTTGATAGGAGGACGAAAAAGTAGAAAAAGAAGAAGAAGGAACGCAGTACAAATAATTTTAAACATTTTCTTCCAAGTCAACAAAGAAAATAATTGCATTTTTGCTTGATGTTCTTTTCATTGCTTTATATATATTTTTCAATTTCTTAACTCGCCTCACTCTCTCTCTAGCTCTCATTTTCTTTCTGTGTTTTCCCAATTAAGGTGAACATAAAACGGATGCTAACTTATATCATCCGGTATAACTTTGTTCAAAGCATAAATACAAAGTCTACATCTATAAAGACTAAATTTGTTGCTTAAGAAAAAATATAAATAAATAGACAGCAAGTAAACCAAAAACAAGTATAAAATAAAATGCTTAAAGCTATTAATATATATTTTCTTTGTAAAATTCAGTTGTTAAAAATTAACTGGGAATCATTTTCCTAGCTTTGAGAAAATAATAGATACTTTCTTTTTTGTTTAAAGAAATGTTATATAGCTTGAGGGTTTTTATAGATTTACGAGTATAAAGATACATTGAAATATTATCTACTCGGAGAAAAGCTTGTTTTCTGAATTTCTATTGACAGAAGAGACAACGACTTGAATTTATCCCTAGATATAAATTGGGCATAACTAACCTAGGTCTTTATTTATGTATTTACCCATACACGGAACAGAAACACGTTATAATATGAATGTAAAATAAACAGTGATTAGATTATTTTTGGAAATAAAGACAACAAAATAATTCCTGAAAACTAGATTTTTTTTCGAAAAACTTGCCATAAATTCTTTAATTATAACTCTGTCATTTTATCCTAGAAACTAAACCCAAGTTTTCAATTCTTAATATTGTAGCATTTTTGTATTTAAATTGTACGATCTAAAAATTGGAAAAAAAAACACAGGCCAACATTGATGTTTGAAAAAAAGCCATACATTCAATTTTTGGCATTCCGTTAGTCCAATTTTGGCATACTCTTTCCAACAATGCGGCCGGTATCTCACGAATAAATGCTTCAATGTTGTCTTCCAATGTGTCAATTGAAGCAGGCTTGTCTTTATAGACTTTAACATAACCCCACAAAAAATAGTCTAAAGGCGTTAAATCGCACGATCTAGGCGGCCAAGTGACCGGTCCCGAACGTGGAATAAAATGTTAATCGAACTCGCCTCTCAATAAGTCCATTGTTGCGCGTGCTGTGTGGCATGTAGCACAGTCTTGATGAAACCACATGTCATGCAAGTCAAGCTCTTGCGTTTTGGGCAAAAAAAGTTGGATATAATGTCACGGTAGCACTCACCATTGACAGTAACGGTAGGATTCACATCATCTTTGAAGATGATGCCACCACACCAAAATGTTTCTTATTCTGGATGAATTGGTAGCTCTTGCAATTCTTCTGGCTGATATTCACTCCAAAATCGACAATTATGCTTATTTACGAACCCATTGTGCTAAAAATAAGCTTCGTCGCTGAACCCAATTTTTCGGTAAAAGAGTGGATCTCCGGCCAACTTCCAAGAGCCTATGCACCAAAAATGTTACGTTGCGGTAGGTCGTTTGGCTGCAATTCATGCACCAGCTGTATTTTGAAAGGCATCACATCTAAATCCTTCCACAACATTTTCTACGTTGTTAAGTAACAGAGGCCCAATTGCTGCGAACAGCGACGAATCAATAATTGATGGTCATCATAAGCACTGACCGATACAGCTGCGATATTTTCTTCAGTTCACACTCTACGTTAGCGTGATGGAGGTTTAATGTCTAACAATGTAAATTTTGTGGAAAATTTAGTCACAATAGCCCGAATAGCCGCTTCAGGGGGTCGATTAAACTGACCATAAAATGAAAGGAGCGCGAAGACGATTCATGGTTAAATTAAACTGACGATGTTTAACAAAACACGAAACATGAGTCAGCTGTAATTACAAACAATATGCAAAAGAAGTATCACAGATTTTGATGGTTAAAGGATGGTTTCTGTAGGAAAACGTATTTATCTTAACTTGGATTCCATTCGATCAAACATTAAAAATGATTTCGAAATAAATTAAAAGTTGATTGAAGGGGCCAAAAACTTGTAATCTTCCATTTAAGGCAAATATGACTTGAATTCCAGTACTGATCATGCTTGGATCACTCTTAACTAATATCCTGTCAAATTGCATCTGAATAAAAAGCCAATTGGGGGATTTCGGGCATACAAGGTTAATCTCTGCCTCGATTCTAATCAATACAATAATTCATAAATTAGTTATTTGCAACTTGCGATAACTCCTGAACTATTTTTAATTAATAGCTACAAACAAGAATGTTTAACATATATTAACCGATAAATAGAGTCTTTCTCTTATGGTTCTAATAGCAATTTTAATCAAAACATGGAAGAAATCAAACTCACCTGTATTTTAAAATTAATTAATAAAACAATCTGTCAACTTATTTTCCGTATTGCACTTTGCTTTGGGATTACATTAAAAATATGCGTTCACTAGGTACAACATTCTGCCATGTTTCGATGACCGACGACGACGGTCCTTATCATATCCCAATAGCATTGACTCACACATTACACAGTCACATAAAATAGCCAACCCGTTAACTTAAAAATGGATATCAATATAAGCCTCAATGAGGTCGTCAATTCGTTGACAGCATTTTTCGCTGACGATTACACTACGTAATACCTTCGAGAAAAATTAACGTCATTTTTACGTCAAAGAGTCAACGCATTTACGGTTTACGTTGCCCTTCTAATAGTAGCTTCCCAAATGAAAATGATATTTTGTATTTTTTATCGAAATAGTTATTTCGATTTTTCTTTCATATATTTTCGAAAACGTGCTCATATTTTTTAATTAAAATTAGAAAACTAATATGTTGCACTAAATCTAGAAGAAATCCTCAAACGCAATTAAAAATATTTCGAAGCAATGATGCAAAATTGCTTGCACATCATTTCGAAAAATACAAATATTCCAACTCATCTTCTAGAAGAGATTTGCTCTTAAAATAACATTATTGAAAAATATAACTTTTTTCTAGTCTCATCTAGGATTTGTGACTACAATTAAAAGAGCGTTTTACTTAAATGATATTTCTTGAAGGAGCTTATATGACCGAATTCTTTTCGAAATTTTAGCAGAATTGAGCAGAACACTTCTTAATTTTTGGTCTTTTGTTAAAAGTGTTAAAAATATTTGTAGGAAATAAATCTAAACACCTTTTAAAATCCCATACAAACCTAATGTGGATAGGTTTCCCATGAGAACATCGTATCGTAAACTAAACCCATTCTTAAAACATTTAATTTCCATTTTTTCTACTTCATTGTCGAAATAAAACTATTTTTTGATTAAACATTGTTAGAAAACCAATTATTTACCACTCCATTTGATGAAATATGATATATCTTTGTTTAATTGCAATTTTAAATCCATTCAAGTTGGTTGACCCGTTGAGTAGTAGTGTATGACAATGGGTGACAAGAGTGTCATGCATTATTAATTAAACATCTTTTTTTTTGAATATGAACAAAGTTACTTGTGAGCAACTCTATCACGCTATATTTTTGTTTAAATATATTAGCCTATAATTATTAACACCTTTTAAAACGTTATCGAGTGAGTTACGTGTACGAAGAATGTGAAATAACTCGCTATCAGATGCAAATTACATGTTAACGAAAAAAAAATTAATTTTCTAGATTCAATTGTTTGATTTTATTTATCATTGAAGAAGGAGATGCAGTTATACAATATTTGTTTTTCAGGCTCCTGGAAATAACCATCAACAAGTGTTTTACTTTAATTTGGAAATGAACCACAATTTTTCTTAAAAAATAATCCAGAAATGTTACAAACTATGTCAAACCGGAACGGAAAAGAAGCCCAAAAGCAAAATAAATATTAAGTCAGAAAATCAAATAATATGTATATACTTTAACCTCATTTTCAAACCCCCAGTTTCAGTTTCACAAAAGATTAAAAATTGACTGAATTAAAAAACATTTGATTAATAAAATAGTTGCTTTCATCTCTATAGAGACTACATTTAAATCAAGTAATAATAAGAATTTATAACATACTAGTATGAGTTCAATATAATTAACTTAAAATAATACAGTTTATAATAAATTTAATAAATTTCTCTTAGCATCTAACCTATGCTATTATTAAAATCAATTAAAAAATCAAATTCATTGAAAGCAATACAGGAATCGGTAATTACGAACCCATTGTGCTAAAAATAAGCTTCGTCGCTGAACCCAATTTTTCGGTAAAAGAGTGGATCTCCGGCCAACTTCCAAGAGCCTATGCACCAAAAATGTTACGTTGCGGTAGGTCGTTTGGCTGCAATTCATGCACCAGCTGTATTTTGAAAGGCATCACATCTAAATCCTTCCACAACATTTTCTACGTTGTTAAGTAACAGAGGCCCAATTGCTGCGAACAGCGACGAATCAATAATTGATGGTCATCATAAGCACTGACCGATACAGCTGCGATATTTTCTTCAGTTCACACTCTACGTTAGCGTGATGGAGGTTTAATGTCTAACAATGTAAATTTTGTGGAAAATTTAGTCACAATAGCCCGAATAGCCGCTTCAGGGGGTCGATTAAACTGACCATAAAATGAAAGGAGCGCGAAGACGATTCATGGTTAAATTAAACTGACGATGTTTAACAAAACACGAAACATGAGTCAGCTGTAATTACAAACAATATGCAAAAGAAGTATCACAGATTTTGATGGTTAAAGGATGGTTTCTGTAGGAAAACGTATTTATCTTAACTTGGATTCCATTCGATCAAACATTAAAAATGATTTCGAAATAAATTAAAAGTTGATTGAAGGGGCCAAAAACTTGTAATCTTCCATTTAAGGCAAATATGACTTGAATTCCAGTACTGATCATGCTTGGATCACTCTTAACTAATATCCTGTCAAATTGCATCTGAATAAAAAGCCAATTGGGGGATTTCGGGCATACAAGGTTAATCTCTGCCTCGATTCTAATCAATACAATAATTCATAAATTAGTTATTTGCAACTTGCGATAACTCCTGAACTATTTTTAATTAATAGCTACAAACAAGAATGTTTAACATATATTAACCGATAAATAGAGTCTTTCTCTTATGGTTCTAATAGCAATTTTAATCAAAACATGGAAGAAATCAAACTCACCTGTATTTTAAAATTAATTAATAAAACAATCTGTCAACTTATTTTCCGTATTGCACTTTGCTTTGGGATTACATTAAAAATATGCGTTCACTAGGTACAACATTCTGCCATGTTTCGATGACCGACGACGACGGTCCTTATCATATCCCAATAGCATTGACTCACACATTACACAGTCACATAAAATAGCCAACCCGTTAACTTAAAAATGGATATCAATATAAGCCTCAATGAGGTCGTCAATTCGTTGACAGCATTTTTCGCTGACGATTACACTACGTAATACCTTCGAGAAAAATTAACGTCATTTTTACGTCAAAGAGTCAACGCATTTACGGTTTACGTTGCCCTTCTAATAGTAGCTTCCCAAATGAAAATGATATTTTGTATTTTTTATCGAAATAGTTATTTCGATTTTTCTTTCATATATTTTCGAAAACGTGCTCATATTTTTTAATTAAAATTAGAAAACTAATATGTTGCACTAAATCTAGAAGAAATCCTCAAACGCAATTAAAAATATTTCGAAGCAATGATGCAAAATTGCTTGCACATCATTTCGAAAAATACAAATATTCCAACTCATCTTCTAGAAGAGATTTGCTCTTAAAATAACATTATTGAAAAATATAACTTTTTTCTAGTCTCATCTAGGATTTGTGACTACAATTAAAAGAGCGTTTTACTTAAATGATATTTCTTGAAGGAGCTTATATGACCGAATTCTTTTCGAAATTTTAGCAGAATTGAGCAGAACACTTCTTAATTTTTGGTCTTTTGTTAAAAGTGTTAAAAATATTTGTAGGAAATAAATCTAAACACCTTTTAAAATCCCATACAAACCTTATGTGGATAGGTTTCCCATGAGAACATCGTATCGTAAACTAAACCCATTCTTAAAAAATTTAATTTCCATTTTTTCTACTTCATTGTCGAAATAAAACTATTTTTTGATTAAACATTGTTAGAAAACCAATTATTTACCACTCCATTTGATGAAATATGATATATCTTTGTTTAATTGCAATTTTAAATCCATTCAAGTTGGTTGACCCGTTGAGTAGTAGTGTATGACAATGGGTGACAAGAGTGTCATGCATTATTAATTAAACATCTTTTTTTTTGAATATGAACAAAGTTACTTGTGAGCAACTCTATCACGCTATATTTTTGTTTAAATATATTAGCCTATAATTATTAACACCTTTTAAAACGTTATCGAGTGAGTTACGTGTACGAAGAATGTGAAATAACTCGCTATCAGATGCAAATTACATGTTAACGAAAAAAAAATTAATTTTCTAGATTCAATTGTTTGATTTTATTTATCATTGAAGAAGGAGATGCAGTTATACAATATTTGTTTTTCAGGCTCCTGGAAATAACCATCAACAAGTGTTTTACTTTAATTTGGAAATGAACCACAATTTTTCTTAAAAAATAATCCAGAAATGTTACAAACTATGTCAAACCGGAACGGAAAAGAAGCCCAAAAGCAAAATAAATATTAAGTCAGAAAATCAAATAATATGTATATACTTTAACCTCATTTTCAAACCCCCAGTTTCAGTTTCACAAAAGATTAAAAATTGACTGAATTAAAAAACATTTGATTAATAAAATAGTTGCTTTCATCTCTATAGAGACTACATTTAAATCAAGTAATAATAAGAATTTATAACATACTAGTATGAGTTCAATATAATTAACTTAAAATAATACAGTTTATAATAAATTTAATAAATTTCTCTTAGCATCTAACCTATGCTATTATTAAAATCAATTAAAAAATCAAATTCATTGAAAGCAATACAGGAATCGGTAATTGGGTTGTGTTTGGCATAATTTGTACTATGAAAAGGAACATGTAAAAAAATTCCATCTCTAGGTCCCAAACTACGAAAAGGTATGTAAATATTAAACATTAATAGCAAAGTAGAACAATCTATGTTAGAATTCAAAACATCGAAAGCAAAGAGTATCGAATGTAGCTTTCTTCTCTGCACTAAAGGTTTTAAATTTATTAATTTACACCTGGTCTCAAAAGATGGAATATCAGAGTTTCGAAAAACCTTACCTTAGAACTTCTAGATATGAAACCCAACATCGCGTTAGCTCTGGAAATAACGTGGTCAATATAAAGCGAAAAACTCATTTCATAGTCAAGGATAACTCCAAGATCTTTTTGTCTTGTTAACCTTTGTAATGGATGATTATCAATTTTGTAATTGAAACTTAATGGATCTAGTATTTTAAAAAATGTAACAACACTGTATTTTTTAATATTGAAATATAAACCATTCATAGCACACCAAGTAATAATGCAGTTAATATCAGTTTAAATTTTACTGGCATCTAATGGAGATATTACACAGCTAAAAATTTTGAAATCATCGGCATATAAGAGACATTTATATTAGAATTGGAATTATTAAAATCTTCAACATAATTTATTCCCAAGTCAGCAAAATTTGATTGGAAATATAAGGCAAACTTATTACGAATATCACTTAAGTTCTTTGAAAAGACCCCATTGTAAGATACACTAGATGGAATCCAAATTGATTTTCTTTTAGTATATTAACAACAAAACTTTCGAATAACTATTTATTTTCGACTCCAGAGACCAAATATCTTGTTTATAAGTACATTTATTTAAAAATTCATACTCTTTCCTAGTTCTATTGAATTGTTCGCGAATAGAGAAAGAAATTTTACTTTTTTTATTAAGTTTAATCATAACATTTTTAAGCCTTGAGAAACTTTTACTAAACCAAATCGGTCTTTTTGAATTTTTAAATTTCTTTATAGGAACAAAATTAAAAACAGCCTTATCCAATATATTCCGAAAGATAGTAAAAGCTTACTCTAAGCTATTACAATTTAAAATTATTTCCCAATTAACAGATTCAAAATATCTATTCATAGAAACAAAATCAGCATTTTTAAAATCATGTTTAATAACTACATTAGAATGAAATTGGGATTCAATTAAAACTGAAAAATTAAATTTAATCTCAAGTGCTTTATGATGTATACTGTCATCTGCTAACTTAAAACTAGCTGCATCTAGATCTAAAATATGTTCAATAGAATTACAAATTATACTAATTTGATGCAAATTCAAAGCGGTTAAACTATCTATTCAATTATACTTGAAATCTTTAGACAAGTTAGAATTTAAGAACAAACAAATTTTTTTTCAATTCCAATTGATTTCTGAAAAAAACTTTAATGTTTCAACAATTTTATTGGAAATCGTTAGAGCAGTTTTTTTAAATTAGATAACAAATATTTTTGGTATGCAGTTATTTAAAACTTATTGATATACACTTTAAATTGCAATTTCGTAAAAAAAAATGATTGAATTTCGAATAAAAGAATTTTAATATTTTTTTAAAAATCAAAAATAAAAACAATGACATTTTTGATCATCAAATATTATTGAGACAGTATATAAAAGCTTAAGCAGACAAAAATTATGAAAAATGAATGAAAAAAACGCCTAACGCGAATCGGATAAAAACCTTAATTTCCAAATTTGAAAACAACCGACCCAATGCTTTGGGTTATAAGGGATAGGGCAAATAGACGGACCGAATCGGGGGACCCACTTTTTTCGACTTCTACAACATCAAAATGTCATGTTTGAATAAAATCTTGAGTTCGAAATTTTTTACGAATATAAAACTTGCCATATACTTTCTATATGGCGCAAGTAACAACGGACAGCAATTTTTCATAATTTTACTAAAAACAATACTTCTTCTGGGAATCCAACTTTTGTAAAAAAAAGCATCACTTCCATTTTTAAAAGAAAAATTACTAGTTTTCAAAAACTTTATTATTATTATTTTGGAGGCAACATTATTTTTGTTCGCAAAATATTCGAGGTGAACAATATTTTATTTCCGTTAGTTAAATTTGTTTGAATTTATGCTCGTTTCACTTCATAATTTATAAAATACAGTTAAACCCAAGTCACTAGTGCTATAGCCTTGCAAGATTTGTTTAAAAAATCTAAAATCTACTTCTCAAAAGTCAATTTATCGAAGAATTTTTAACAGATTTTTTAAAGATGAAAACGCTAGATATGTAGATCTGAATAGAAACTTAACAACCCTAAAATGTTCCCAGTTTTAATTCTGAAGTCGAACTATGTTTACTAGTCGTGGTATCTATATATGTATGTTTGTTGTCTCTTTTTTTCAACCTCAACAAGTACACCTCAGTATCCAATATGAAATAACACTGAATTTTTTTAAACAAATAAGTTCAAAACAATATTGTTTTTCCAATTAATTTGATACTTGATACGATTTTCACTCCGTTCTTTTGTTGTGCTTTATTCAACAAAACAATCAGTTAAAATGAAACCAAAATAAGTTGTATGTATTTTTATTTTTGCACTTCCGCCAAAAACAAAGAAATTTTCTTTTTCCTTTTTTTAATACCTTCTACACTTTTCCTTTGTATATACTTTTGTAGGTACGCTTTCAAAGAAGTTTGATAGTAAAGAGAAACATTATCGTTTTCAATTATTTTAAATACAATACCGAATCCCGAATACAGAAGATTCTTTTTTCCCAGAACGAACATAATGAAAATGTGTCACTGATTTTGAATAATAATAATAATCATAATTTCCACAGAACACAAAAACACAATTTGTCCATAAGTCCTGAAACATTTTGCTTGTACAAAATTATAATAAATAAATGAAATATACCGAATACCTTCATGAGAATACGAAATACGAACAAAATAAGGAAGAATCTAATATTAACCACCCACTGCGAGAAAAGAACTGTAATTTTCCTTAATTCTAGATATTTTCATTAATTTGTAACAGACTGGGACGTCCTGGGGTGGATACACATGTGCGACATGAAGGTGATTCGGCTTGTGCTGTCATCGGCATTGAATTTCTTGTTAACGAGGGTGCTATAATAACTGCCACAGCAGACGATACACTACATTTATGGAATATACGCCAAAAGAGTCCACAAGTAGTACAAAGTTTAAAATTTCAAAGAGAAAGGTATGTATACTCAACCTAACTTAACTTAACTTAAATCAAATCATATAAGTTCTAAAATGATGTTGATGACGAATATAAGCTCTGTAGCCGTAGGTAACCATTTGCCTACTCTTAATTTCAGAGAACTTCAAATAATTAAATATTTTAATTTATTTTGATGTTGATGGGTAAACCCAGAAAACTAGAAATTACACGTGTGTCGTGGTGAATTTGATATTTAATTTTGTTAATTTGTTTTTGCATGAAATGAAATTATATCCTAATTGAATTTTTATTTGTGAGATGACTGATTTTGTGATTTTTCTTTTTCAGGATAACATGTATTCATTTGCCAGTCGGAAGCAAATGGCTGTATGTTGGCACAGAAAAGGGCAATATTCATGTTGTACACATTGAGACGTTCGCTCTAAGTGGATATATTATTAACTGGAATAAAGCGATTGAAGTGTAAGTTGACAATATTTGTAACATTTTAGATTTTAAGATAGAAATAAGAGTGAAATTTGTGTGCTAGGAACCACACCACGCCCCATTACCAACATTTCAAATTGAATTTGATTTACATGTTTTGTACTACCTAAGAGGCTTTACTTTCTTTTTTACATTCGTTATAAAATCGAGATGTTAAGACCAGACCCGTACGATAATTAATTATTACATATTAATACTCTAGTAAAATTTCTTTGTACTTGTTCTACAAACATTCTAAGTCTGTTTGTGACTTGACTTTGGCTTGTGGCATTTTGTTCGTCCTTTATTCTTTTTGTAACTAAAATCTTTTCAATTTAAGTAAAAAATTAATTTATAACAATTTGAAAGAAATTAAAGTTCACATTAATTTAATAATGCACAAGAAATAAAAATTGAATTGTAATTGAAATTGAAATTGAAGTAAAATTGAAATTAAAAATGAATTGTAAGGTGTTACAAAAAGAGTCTCTGTACTTGTATAGGTTGATTTTTTTAAAACTGTAGGAAAATTAAATACTCCATACTCTTTCCAACATTTCGGCCGGTGTCTCACGAATAAATGCTTCAATGTTGTCTTCCAATGCGTCAAAAATGAGCTACGTCGCTAAACACAAATTCGGTTAAAAAGTGGTTCTTCGACCAACTTTCCAAAAGCCCATTCCCAAATATTTAACGTTGCAGTACGTCGTTTGGCTTAAATTCTTGCACCAGCTTGTTGAGTAACAGAGGCCCAATTGCTGCGAACGGCGACGAATCGATAATTGATGGTCATCATAAACACTGCAGCCGATTCAGCTGCGATATTTTTTCAGTTCGTACTCTATGCAAGCGTGTTGGTGGTAAAATGTCCAACAATGTAAATTTTTGGTGGGAAATTTAGTCACAATAGCCCAAATAGCCGCTTCAGTGGGTCGGTTAAACTGACAATAAAATGGAAGAAGCGAGTACGCATTTTGATAATAAAATTCAATAATTTGCAAGCGATGTTTGTTTGTAAGACGATTCCTGGTTGAATTATAGACCAAACTGAAAATGTTTGATAGTAAACCAAAACACGAAGCGTGCGTCAGCTGTTTAAACCAGTGTTGCCAAAAAAGATAATAGCTAAAAAATCAGCCTTTAATTACAAATTTCAAACTTATGTTTGATGGAATTCTACTAAATTCGTCTAAAATCTAAAAGCAATCGCATGAAATTGGCGGATAGATATGAAAGACAAAGTTTTTTTTTTAATAGAAGAATGATTCTATTCAAACTATTGAAGTTAACGATTTCATTTTCGGAAATTTAAAAGTTGAGTCGATTCATAAATCAAGGATATTCGAAAATGTAACGGTGCAATTAATTTTAGCTAAAATAAGTTGAGGAAGTACAGGGTCCAGCAACGAGGTATGGAAGATTTGAAAAAATTTGTACACTCTCATTTTTTCACCAAAATTCAAATTTAATGTATAAATGTGTGTTCTAGATGTTGCCATTACAAAACCAGTCAAACAAATGACGGTAAAAAATATTAATTACGTACGAAAAATCACATCATTCAAGTGCTGTGCATTTTTCTCAAAACACTCCTGCAGACATTGTGAGAAGTTCTGAATACTCCTCTAAAGCATTTAAAGTGGAAATGCTCGAATTTCGTGGGTTATTGTCTCACTTATGTAAGTCTTCGAGTGTAGTTGGTAGCCCTATAAAAAGTAATCACGTGGTGACAAATCCTGTGACCGAGGGAGCCATTGAACATCTCCCAGCAACGAAATGAGACATCCAGGCTCAGGGAATTTTTCTTTTAAGAAACCTATTGGGGCAGTCGCCCCATCTTGTTGAAACCACACAACATTTAAGTTGATACGATCTTCTCAGTTCCGGTAAAACAAAAATCACACTTCATCTGGAAGTAACGATATGTGTTGCCAGTGATAGTCGGACAATTTTCACGAAAAAGTACGAAACAATAATGAAGTTTCGACTAATGTCACAGTTACCTTGAGACTGTAAAAAGTTCGTTTTTGGAGCTCTTGTGGGATTTCAGAGGCCCAAAAACGAAAGGAAGCTATTCACCCACTTCTAAATCCTATCAAACTATGGAACATGACTGTGCGTCTGTATATCAATGACCGAATGTTTCTTTTCAATGAACGGGTTTTAAAAAAACATACCTATGCTGAATGGTTACTAAAATGAAATCTCACAACATGTCGATTTGATACTAAACAGTTTTCCTCAACTCGCTTTTTACTCCCTGTTCAAGTCTTCCTTAGCTCGCTGCAGGACCCTATACAAAAATTCATGCTTTGATGAACTTCTTCATGCAGGTACAGTGTAAATAGTTTTTTTTTCGTTTAGTTTCTTGAAAGCATCCAGTAAAAGTATAAATTGATACCTTGCTATTATAGAAATAGGGTTGTTTGTGTCAACAAATCTAGGCTTTGAACTGATAAATTCCACGTAACCTGTTGTTTAAAGATGTTTGTTTCGTTATTTATGGAGGAGGGGATTTTTCTTTAAATAAGTCTCCTTGTCAAACACCTTACCTTATGATGAACATGAAACATAAAACATAAATGTAACATAAATTACAATATTCTTATTACTGTCTTAAAAGTATCTGGCTTTTTTTCATGGTTTTCATTCAATTTTAATAAAAGATAATGATACATTAGCTGAGCGTGTTGTTAGTTATTTGTTTATACATACTCGTATGTGATCTTGCAAAAAGTCTAAATATTGTTCATACAAGATCACCACAAGATGAGATAATGCAGAATTCCATGGAATTTCCGCTTGTGCCTCTTTTATCTTCCATTTCTATCACCTAAAAACGGATCAGTTTATTAAAACACTATTCCTTGTTTTTTACGAGCTATTATTTGTTTACGAAGCTGAAGTCTTTTATTTGTATTTCATTTAAAGTAACTTTTTAAATATTGAAGAACTCCTTTTATAATTAACGCGGGGCCTCTTAGTTTTGGTAAAATAACTTCTGCTGCTTTTGTCTATGCTCTGCTGTGACTTCCGTTCTGTGTTCTTTGACACATTTGTTTAGTCAGTCTGGGGTGGAATCGGCTAAGGTGATTGTTGATAAATGACATTCAAAATTATCGAATTTGATCTACGTAAGGTGATAGTCAATTGATACCTAAAAAGCTGTCACAACAAAAATGTAATGGTCATTTTCAAACAAATATGTTTATTCTGAATAGAGATACCAGACGCTTACAAAACGTTTGAAAAATTTTCTTATTTCGCTTTGTTTCGTTAAAACAAACACATTCCAGTGATGACAAAGCTTATTCGACATTCGAAAAAAAGAAAGAAAAGTAAGAATTTTATTCAAATACAGCCAATTTGATACTTTTATTTAAATATTTTATAAGAATCAATCTAAAATTTCACCAGTTCAACAATGAATTTTGACAATTTAAATCTTAAATTGTTCAATCGAATTGAATTGAGTTGAATCATCTTACAAAGACGGAATTAAAATGATAGTCAATTTTACTATACAAAAAAAAATGATAGTCAACTATCACCTTAGCCGATTTCATCCCTGGTTTTCAGCTCCTATTAATATTTGTGTAGGGTGGTTATCAACCAATTTAGATTTAATTCCTGAAGGCAGTAGTTGTCCGACGAAATTGAAATTTTATTTAATAATTTTAAAATTTTATAATAATGACGTTTTTATTTGACTAAATTTCAAGACTATATTCATATATGTATGTTATTCGTACACAGCCTTCTCTGATCTCACATTACTTAACCATTCTTATCTTCTGATAATATAATACTACCTTAAAAACATTATAACAATTAATCAATCAATTAATTCTTACATATCTTTTAATACACTTTTGGCTCAAAAATTAAAATGTATTAATGTAACACGAGTTCTAGAGCTGACAAACATCATCTTGACATTAAAAGAATCGAAAAGATTGTAGAAGTTATTACTTGCCCTCCAGGAGGCTTTTACTAAAATTAATGCAATTATGATAGACGAATGAAAGTTATAGAATTATTTTTGTCGTTTTATCTATATTTTTCAATCACACCCTTTTCAACCTTAAGTTTATATAGGTATAGGAGTTGATATCAAACAACTATCTTGTTAAACAAGTTTATTATTAAGTCACTGTTGTGTACTTTGACATTGAAATGATGACAGCAAAATGATATTGCCTTCCCCAGTTAATGAAAAACCCCATCATCGACACAAATTGCAAATACATATTTTTATAAACTCACTCTCTATTTTGTAAATTCAATAAACTATCATTTTTAAATAAAAATATCAACCTTCATACAAAATTTACCACAATTTTCAATTATTAAAATAAAATAACATATTTGACAAGGAAAACAGAATTAATTAAAATTGTATACCTACATATATATTATATGTATAGGTGCATATACATGAACTTCATAAGGCACTCAAAAGGAACAAAAAACATACAAAACTGGTCAAACATGTTGTTGTCCTTTATAATATCTGTTCAATTCAAGGGTCACTTGGGACCTACAAACCCATTAAATGGTACTTCGTTTTTGCTACCTTTGCCAAAACAACCACTGGACTTTTGTATTTGTATTTACATTTCATATGGCTGAACAAAAAACAAAACCAA
The DNA here is from genome assembly GCF_945859685.1 of Eupeodes corollae. Lineage (NCBI taxonomy): Eukaryota > Metazoa > Arthropoda > Insecta > Diptera > Syrphidae > Eupeodes > Eupeodes corollae. The sequence continues at coordinate 46,028,332 of NC_079148.1, forward strand.
ATTGATTTCGAGAGCAACACAACAGCTGTCAAAGCCTTCGACAACGACAAAAGCCTTTCTCAACTGACTGACCTGTAAAAGTCTATACACAAACCTAGACATGTACATAAATACATTCACAATGTAAGGGTATGAAATGCCACTCATTTTGAATACTTCAAATAAGAGAACGTGTTTGGGCAACAATCTGGGCAGGGAAAGCCTAACACTCTAAAGTTAAAAACCCTTTTTTTAGGTGCTATAAAAAAACATTCATGTATGAATGTTTATTTTCCTATATTCAAACTTAATGGCATTCGGAACTTTTTAAAAGTTCAATAGGTTTAGGTTGGCATATGGCTACTTTACACTGAAAATAAGTTTTTATAATATGGATTTTCAAAATTCGAAGTCAAAAGCAGAAAGTTTTGCCACCTTCCAATTAGAGTTGGGAAAAATAATTACAAAGTAATTTAACTACAAGTACTTGGAACATAAATTTCTATGCACTTTATCAATTACTTTTTAATTGAATTTAAGAAATTAAATTACTTAATACATGTTAATGAAAAAATGTAGTTTAAAACAATGGTAATGATCAACCAATCTGTAATGATTACATTTTTCTGAGTGATCATCGCACAAAAATGTAATTAAATATTATTTTTGCCAATTACATTTTACGTGATATTACAAAATATGGTTCTTAAATTTCAAGTTCTTTTATGTTTTTGCTGTGAATTAATAAATAAATATGGAATGTAATTACCTTAACTGAAATTTAAAAGTGTTTTTCCTCAAGAAATTGAATAATTCCATTACAATTTTCAATTACATGTAATTAGTAAGTGTAATTGTAATTTTCAATTACAATTAAAAGTAACTAATTGTTAAATTACGAAAAGTAATCATTATTTCTCAACTCTACTTCCAACTAAATAAACTGAGTTTTAACATAATATTAGTTAAGTAGGCGGGAAGCAAGGCTAAAGCATCAAGAGAACTGAACGAAATTACCAATGTTGCCAGATCGAAATTGGGAATCTAGTTAGATCTGACTTGGATTTAAATTATTAAAATCCAGTAAAAAAAAACAGTTAAACATAATTAAAAACAAAAAAACAGTCAAAAATCCAGTCAAATAATAAAAACATTTTAACAAACAAATAAAATATTTTATTCTTTATAACAAAAACAATAATAGAAAAATAACTTATTTTCTATAATTCACAGCTAAATTTATGATAATGAGAATAATTCTTTTCTGGCAATTAAAATATACAAATACACTTATTCCGAACTGGAACTCGAGGTATTGTTTTCCGTATCAATATTTTGATAAATTACAATTGTTCCAATTTTTTTGTAACTTCCATTGGAATGATGAAATTATGACAACATTTTACGCCTCGCAAATCGTTTCTTATAATTGAAATAACATTTTCTTACTTGGTTTTGACCAAATTTAATTGGTTACAAATTCGTTCTACCACAGCGTTTGTTATTGGCAATACCAATATCGAAATAGCAAACTTTTCCAATTCTTTAAGACGATTTTCTCCACTTGCATCTTTATAAGATGAAACTTCACACCAAAAAGGTACTGTTTCTTCTTTGTAGGTCATATTAGTTTTTTAATAAAATATTTACACTTTTGTCTAAATACATCGATATCTTCCAAATTGAATCCTAATTCATATAGTTTTTCTTCTCATTCGACTCCAAAGTAAGGCTTTTATTTGTAGCCTTAAGCAACTTATGTCTAATTCAGGACTTAAATCATTATCACAGTTGGTCAATGGTCATAACAATTTTTTTGATAAGCATTAATATGAGAAGTTCCAAATCACTCAAAACTTTAACAAAATCCTTTTTTTCACTTTCAAATATTTAGTTAATCCTTCGCAGTTCTTCTAAAATTGGTTTGACTAAAACATAAATAGGCATAATTTATTTCCCTACTGTATATATCACTTAGACTAGATATCTTAGATTTTTTAGTCTGTTCGGTCATTGAAAAATATGTCTTAAGCTCAAGATATTGCTTGTGAATTCTTGAAACAGCAGATTCTATTGACAGCCATCTAGCTGGACACGATTGGGTGATTTTTAAAGGCTTGTGTCCTTCATTTATAATAACTCGCTTACACTTCGTTCACTATGAGCAAATAAATAATTAAAAAAAGTGTTTGACTTGATTTCATTCAAAAATAAATGTTGACTGGACCTGTATTTTATTTCCAGATAACTAAGAAAAAGAACAGTCAAATCTGACTTGAAACAAGTCAAAATGGCAACAGTGGAAATAACTATCGAACATTTTAAGAATGTTTGCTGCCGGGTGCTGATAACTGTAGCAAAAGAATAAATTTACATATGGTTCGCAAATAGTTTTACTTTTCATAACGCTTTAAGAGGTCTACGTTTGTGGTTATAAATAAAGATGACGAATTTCATTTGTATTTTCTACAGGAGCCAATAATTTCTGTATCATAAATTTAAAACCGTCACAACATAAATGCGGAGTTCCATAAAACATTTATAGTTTGATTTCAACAAAACAAAACAAACTAAGATTATTAAACCCAATCTGTTCCATAATCAATTCAGTTATTAAATTTCTGAATAATAGATTCTCGAGTGTTTGCCAATCATGTTTTCCCTTTTTCTTGAATGAAACCTTTCAACCCATTAAGAGAAAACCATAAGTTTTACGTTTTTCTCTTCTAGTTGGGTCTTTAAAAAATTCAATAAAATTGCGTGTACGCCAAAGTGAACCATTTTATTTATGTTCCGTTCACAATAAAACAACGACATTTGTTTTATTTCAGTGTACCTAAACCTAAACAAGATGGTTGGTTGACACTAAAAACGTATTTAAAAAAAAAAACATAGAAATCGAATAGGAATTTTGAAAACTCTTTTGAAGTACTTAAGTCCAGGTCGTTTTGCATACACTCAACCTTTTAGAAATACTGAATACCATAATAGCTAAGTCCCATTCTATTTTATTGAGAGGTTTGAATATCATTTTTGTATTTTATTGTCGTCATTCAACCTTTTTTATTATTTAAATTTTATTATTAGAGTTTTATATTTAAGTTTGATCTTTCTGTTTCAGATTGTTTAGATTCATTTTAATTGTTATTGGTACTTTACTAAGGAGTGCTTCTTAAATGTTCATATTCTTTTTTTCGTTCTGAGAGGGTATTGTTATGTGATAAAAATATAACACTGCATATACAACGAGCAGATATTTTTGTATGTGCAATGAGAATGGTAGGTATTTAACTCTGAAGTATCATAGTAGAGTACTTTTTATGGGGAAACGTATATCCTTGACAGTTGATTGTTGATTCTCTGAAGTGTACCATTGATGGTTCTTATAACGTACAAATTACATATACCTTTAAAAAAAAGTTTGATGTTTAAGTAAGTGTTTTTTTTTCTTAAATTTAAATTTTTAATAGTTCGGGTATTACACAGTAAAAATATGGTAAAAACACTATTTGGGCAGTTAAGACTGTCCTTCTTCCTTATTTCTAAGAAAATAATGTTGAATGATTCCTCTATGGTGTAAAACGCACAAAATAATCAATACTCGTCAAACACTTGAACTTTTCTACCATTAAAAAACTCATGAGGTTATGTATAGTTGCTCTCGGTAAGCGAGTGTGTTCTCTGTACAGTGAAGATTTTAATCAACGCAACGTATAAGCACACACAAGACAACCGACTTAGAAGTCATCACACCCAGACCCTGAACACAGGACGCATTATTATCTCCTCTACTATTAAAATTTAAAATCTATCGACTTTTTGCTAAGGACATTGTTTTAATAGCTCAAAGGATGTTTGAAAAATAGGTTTTGCTGGCATTATTCAAAGAAGACTGTTTATAACCAGAAAATGGTGTATTTCAGGAAGATTAAACTTGAATCCCTCAAAAACAACAGTTGTACTTTTTACTTGAAAAAAAACTTCTGTCACGTAGAAAACCAATTCGGTTTGGCGATGAGGCTAAAAATCTAGGTATCACACTATATCTATAAAACTTATAGAAATTTATAGAAATTATTGTCTGGAAAGTCACATATGAACTAATTATATGCAAGATAATTGCTCAAAAAACATTGGGATGGAAGAGAAACATACCAGTGGCGAGGCGTGACTTATTTATAAAGTTAAGTCGGAGAAAAATGAGGGACTAGAAAAAATATCAGAAATGTACTTGCTGAAAAAGATCTCAGAACTGAAGTAACACTATTCGGAAGTGTTAAAAGCAATCTACTCAAATTAAAAATTTGAGGAAATGTGTCGCGTAACATGTCTAACATGGGTGCTTAATCTTCAAGGTGACGAAGAGATGGAGTTGTGAGCAAAAACTTTAAGTTCATTCAATCGAATATTCCATGAAAAATATTTATTAAAGAAAATATTTTTTTATACGGCATTTTTGCTACAAAAGAATCCTATTTCGATTTATTAAGAATGTTAATCTAAGAATACTAAATTAGTAAAAGATTTATATCTTGCATTAAGTTGACCTATAATATTATCTTTAATTTGTGTACAAAAAAGCGTTTATAGCGCGTTTTTGAATCTGTTTCAAGCAATATCCTTTTCAATGGCGGTTCTCCGCAACCGTTAGCGTTTAGACTTTTGAAATTGATTCAAATTTCTCTATGAAATCAGAGCCAAGCCAAGACTCAAAACATTCTATTTCTCTCTTTGCGATTTCAACATCCGTTTGTTTATTTGGAATCAAATTGAAAAGAACACCAGAAATATTTGCTTTCTAATTTAATGGATAAGCTCAAAGGAGGGGTAGAGTGTCCTATTTCTACCACTTTTTTTTTCTTTAAGAAATGAAGTTTCTCAAAGTCATTATTTTCATCTAACAGAAAATCTCTCAAACAGCAATCTATTCCTATAAGAGCCGTTGTGACTTTTAAGTTACTAAAATTTAAACAAAATGCAACCATCTTTCACAAATCACTTCCAATTCAAATTTTGTTCACACTTTTATTTATACACCTTGCACTGCAAATCTGCCTTATTAATGTTGGCTACTTGTGCCACTTAATTAAAATTACAGTAACTTTCTGCCAAAAATAATTCCACTACGCAATTTTGCTTAAGTGGCAACCCCTACTTCTTAAACTTCATCCGCCGAGAATGAAGGAAAATATCGAATAAGTCGATAGAAGACGGGTTACGTTTGGCTTGTTTTCTATACAGAATGGATGAATTTTTGTTTGCTCTATGAATAACAAGTGTAGTGCCTCAACGCACTGCTTTGCTTAGGCTCAACCTGACATGCGCATGCGCAATGCGTATTTCTCCATTTCCAACAATCTTGTTTGTTTTTGCACAAGCAAGTGAATTTTCAGATACATAGAAATTCATCGAAGGAAAGGCGGTGAACATCGGGTTATTTCTATGCTTAAGAAAGCGTTGGTTGAATAAAGAAGCACGCGCCTAGCGAGAAGTAAAAGAGGAAACGGGATAGAAAACAAATTTTGCTCTATTCAGCGTAAAAAATAATAACCCGGCATACCTTTGAAGAAGAAAATACATGTTGATTAAATTATTGTAAGTAATGTCGATGTCACAAGGGTTGCTGTTGTATGATTTGTTTATATACATGATGCATGAAGTTTTTCTTGTTAATATTGAGATTTACAAAAGATAAGTCGATAGGAATCGACTTATATGGTGCCTTCGCCACTGAAACATACTGATATGGATGTTTAACATGAGGCTTAAACCCATTCTTAAGAGGCGGTTGCATTGCAAAACAGTTAAGAACTATTAACTACTAGAAAATACAACGAGCTAAAAAAAGTGCTCTGAGAATATTCTATGACAAAATGGAATGTACCCATGGCTTGGTGTTAGGTGCATAGGACTGTCTTGCCAGAGATCTTGGGTTTGATCCCTACCTGTGCCATTTTAAGGAAAAAGCTTTGAACTCATGGTAGATACCCAATTGGGCTCTAATCATGCTGATAACATACTTGCAACTTAACCATTCAAATCCCCAGGTCCAGACGGAATTGTTTCTATGATCTACAAAAGAGTGCCGATCTAGTAATCCAACACCTTTGCCTTTGATGAGGATATGTTCATAAGTTGTTTCTCGAAGTCAGAGTAGTTTTCATACCTAAAGCTAGTAAATCCAGTCACATTAATGCCAAAGACTACAGACCAATTACATCGTTTACTCCAAAAACTTTAGAGAGACTTCTAAATATTCATATCAAATGTAACCTCGGGACAGAAGTTTTATCTCCTTCACAACACGCTTATTCTAAAGGCAAAAGTGTAGGAACAGCACTCTATGATAATAAGCAAATACCAGCCGCGGTTTAAGACATCGAAAGCGCCTTCAACAACGTACAAAACAGTACAGTCCATTAAGCTAAAACATAAATAGATCAATATTCCATTACATTACACACTACTCAGCACATAAATGTACAGAGTACAGAAGACAGCACCTTGAGCGACTAGACTATATAAGGTGATAACAACACAAGACATTAATACAAGACAGAAGGACAGAAGAGAAAGAACAACAGACAAAAAGAACACATGACAACAGCACGCGGTAGGTTTCAAGGCGGTCCCCCCATTTTCTAACCACATTTACTGATGCTTGATTTCGGTAATCGATGGGAAATGAAGCTTTATCAGTGACTAAGCCGTTTCCAGATAGATCAATAGTGAACTAGTTAGCACAGAGATCAAAGTGTCCTCATCCAGAAGAACACCTTAAGGAGGTGTACTCTCACTACTTCTTTGTATTCTGGCCAAGAACGAAATTCTTACCAAACTTTCTTAAGAAATAGTTCTAATGATGACAGTTAAATTTGTAACCACTATAAGTAAACAACTAAACCAAGACTTATCCAAAACTTATACATGGACAAAAAACTTTGGCTTGATGGTTAACCTTCTCAAAGCAGATTAAGTACTCCTTACAAATAAGAGGAAAATACCACATTATATAACCCTTATTATAAGCGGAACCCCATGAGGAACACTTCCACTACAGAAATGGACGCAATACTCAATCTTTTAAACCTCGAACTTTATGTAAAGGAAACTGATGCAAGCATCGTATTCCGGCTAAGCCAGAATAATTCCTGGAAAACCAGCCCCATCGGGTACGCACATGACTCTATGTCTGAATTTCAATAAACCCTTTAGTGCTATCTTCCCAGAATAAAATGAATGATTAAAAAATGTCGCACACATAATTGAGTCGACAATATTCACATATTTGTACTAACAGCTGAAAACCAATACGGGAGTATGTGCTGTGCAGGTTTCTTTTCTGAAACGTTCAATCCTGCCTACTCTTTTAGACTCCCCAATGAAAGCAGTGTCTTCCTAGCCACGGTATTGGTAGTGACAAACGCTGCAAACAGTTCTCAATGATGACTTTATCCTGAGCTAAACCAGCATATTAACCGATTTCTGCAACAGTAATCAAATAGAAGCTTGTAAATTACTTAGCTCACAGTATAAAATTAGTCAGCAACTTAGCTTAAAGAGAAAATCATAATGGTACACTGTTGAATCGCGGCTTACTTTTTGGTCATCCCAATTCATCTTCAATATCTTTGAAAAATAGTACAATGAAAGCTTAAACTTATAGTTGAACTATATCACCCCCAAAAATTGCCTTCATTTATTTCATTGACTTAGATCTCGAGTATTGCAATCACCACTTATTTGTCAACTCATAAAATGAATTATTGTTAGTAATTATTCGAGACTTCAAATACCTAATCTAATCGTTTAGATTTGATTTCAAAAATTGAGTATAAAACTTTCAGTTTTAACTTAAGTCTAGTGATAACATTTCAAAATTGGGAAATAATAGAATACGAATATGATAAAAAATGGACAGATTTAATATTATTTCGGTCCAACCTCTCGTGGCCAGCTCATATTATAGGACTTCTAAAATTTTGTATTATATTTATTATTTGTAAAAATCAATGCAATTAATTAAGTTTTACACAAACAACTAAAGCCCTGAAACGCTGAAATACGAACGGCTATTAGCTAAGCGCTAACATCAAACTAAATATCCAAACTCTCAAACAATACTTCCGAACTTCTTGCATTAAATCAGAAATGTATAGAAAGCTATCAAATAAGTCTCCAAAACTCAACGCCATAGCTTATTTAAACCTTAAAACTTTAAAAACCTTAACATTAACTTATAGGTACTAAAGTTATCGAAATAGTAGAATCTAACCTATTCAGTTAATGACAATATAATTACTAGACTTTTTAATACCATCGTCATCAACTCAAAGTAGTTGTAGAGTTTGAATTTTAGCAAAAACAAAAAGAGTTCTTCACAACTGAGGTCTCTTTATAAAAATCACTTTTTTTGATTCTAAATTCCTTTTGCTGCACCTTTTTTCATTTTACGGATCGTATATTAAGTTTTTAATGATAAACTCTCACATTAAGTTCTCTTTAAACTCGTAAAAGAATTTGCATTTAACTTCATTAATTTGCTTTTAAGCACTTTAAGCTTTTTGGTCTATTTGAATAAGAGAAATCCCCTTTACAGAAGACCGGATCCTTTTAAAATAAAGGTCCCCGACTTCACTAAAAAGAAGACCCCACCTACATACATATATTAGGCAAACAAACAGAAGGATACACATATAAAAAAACAACCAGAATCTATTCCTTTTTCACTAACTTAAATTCATAGCCAAAATTTTAAAATAAAATATGCATACAGCTTGAAAGCTATAAAAGAGTGTGATGAGGGTTTAATCCCTTCCTTTCCTTTCCCATCACATACATATATTTATTAAGACAAAAAAAAGTGTTGAGTCAGCTATTAAAAAGTATCACACGAAAAAATACCAACTTCCTCCTAGAAGTTAGTCAATCTATCGTTCAAATGGTTAAAAGAGAAATAACAACTGTGCTATCCGTCCCATCGTCCCGTCCCAGTAGAAGAACCTTTTTTATGTTTTTTTTTTTTCTTGCATCAGTGAAGTGAAATCGTTCTGCAAAGGTCGAGTGGAATTGATTTTTGTATTTCAGGGTTAATACTTTAGCAAATAATGTCGACCTATTTTTTACGGCCCCCATGCCTCATTGCCAAAGATAATTCTACCTACCCTTATGCCCCATGCACCGTTATACTCATACTCGTAGCTCTTGTGCAAGTCATTGTGCCCCATGCACTGTTCTGCTGTTATAGCTCATGCAAGTCATTGTGCTATCTATGTGTAGTGGATGATAGGGTTGCCATATCCTGAAGTAGCTCAGTAGCTTAACTTCAAAATCCTAGCTGAAAATTTAGCCCTACCAATATCCCAATTTCAATAAAAAATCTTGTAGCTTCAATTAGAGTTTATTTTACGAATTACATCAGTAAATTGTTTGGCTGAAAAATCATTTCAAATAAGTGTGACAATTTTTGTATGGGCCCAATTTGATTACCATAAAAAAGGTTAAGATATGATAGAGATATGAAGTGGCGGACTTTTTTTTAGAACTATTAAAAGGGAACAATTTTGTCGTACATCATTTATGCAAACCTCTAACCATTTCTTCAGCACACGCAGTGGAGGCTATCAAAAGGGAAAACATTAATTAGTGGTGTTTGGTTAGTGTTATTTTAAGCGTGATGATATACAGCCAGTAGAGTTTCTCAATAAATGGGCTATCTAATAGCGCAGTTTGGCAATCCTGTTAGGTGATGCCATTTTAAAGGATATACTCGTACATAGGATAGGAAAGGTACGAGCTCGAGTGGATGGATGTACATATACTACATAGAATTCTGTTTAAAGCTCGCTCTAAATAGCAGGCATTGGGTTGACTTATTTATCTTTTCCCTACTCATCCACTCATTTAATCCAATGTTCTACATGCGTTCTCTCTTTCTTTCATTTGTTTTTTTGTATGCAAAATATTGAGTAAAGGTAAAAGGGCAGGAGACGTTGGGGAGGGGCATAATGGAGCATTGTTATGTTTTACAAAAAGATTTTAATTGCCAAGCTTTTAACTCGATTTATTGTTGCGTTAAATAAGTGCAAATCATGGTGGCGATGGCCCTGCGCTGCACTTTACTAGGTGGGCGGTTGCAGTCGCTGCTGAGGAGACTTGAGGCGTCATTAAACCATATACTAACTACGAGAATAATTGTATTCACAATTATTTGCTCATATGTATTGATTTAAGTCGAACTTTTGAATGTTTGATTGTTTACTTTTGAGAGAGCAATAAAAGTTCATGCTTGATGCGAATTTTATTGTATACTTTCAAGATTCCAATCAATGAAAGAGGAGGGTGCCTATAAAATGTTTCAACGAATTTGATTTTGATGAATAACATCTGAAAGTATGAATTGTTTTAAAGTCGAAGATTTTTCAGAAAACTTGGCATTAATAAAAACATAAAATAGAGTATTATGCCTTAATAAGTAAATGCTAACAATCTTTTCGATCATGGAAGACAACGTCGTCGTCGTTCAACTGCTGACTCGACTGTCCTCGCAGTAGCGTATTCTTACACTTCAATTTTCTAAGACCTTCTTGTTGGTTTTGGGCTGTAGTTCATAGATAGCTTAAATGCAGTTAACTTGTAATGCTTGAATCGTTGCGGATTGTTGCCATAACAACAGTTCTTTGCGGTTCACAAAAAAAAATAAGTTCGAAAAGGGTCACATTGTAGTTTCGAAATATTCAGTTGACATTTCCACTAGGGCGGATATAACGATTTGTGAATTTACTGTGCAATAGATTGTAACATAATGGTTAGTGCGTAAGATTGTCATGCCATAGGGCTTCAATCTCTGCCTGTGCCATCTAGTGTTATTTTTCACGGGTGCTGCCTCTTGCGTGGTTATTGACAAATGCTCCAAGAGTAATTTTTTCATGAAAAGTGCTTTCTCAAATTAGTCGTTCGGAATCAGGTTAAAAACGGTGGGTTCCCTTCATTCCTGACAACAGCACTCACACAAAGAAATGGTTGAGAGTCCTACTTACTTACTTAAGGTGGCGCTTCAGTCCGGGGCGGACCTGGGCCTCAACCAACATGCTTCTCCAGCCAGCTTGGTCCGTAGCTAGCTGTCTCCAGTTTTGCACGCCAAGTTGGTTGAGGTCTTCACCCACCTGAGTGCGCCACATGAGTCGCGGTCTTCCACTACAACGCCGTCCCTCGGAATTGGATTTGAAGACCTTCCGGGCTGGAGCGTTGATGTTCATTCGCTCTACATGACCCAGCCATAGAAAGATTGTGCCTCTAGTGCTGATGGTTGAGGTTTGCATAATTTTTTTCAGAGCGATATTGTAGAAGTCGCATGACAGTGCATCGCCTTGTCTAAAACCTTTTTTGAGATCAAATGCATCGATGATATCTTTTCTGACCTTGATAGAGCAGCGTGCATTCTCCATCGACATTCTGCACAAACGGATAAGTCTGACAGGGATGCCAAAACTAGACATTGCTTTGTAGAGCTCTTCCCTATGGATGCTGTCATACGCGCCTTTAAAATCGATAAAGAGATGGTGGGTATCGATTTGAAGCTCCTGGGTTTTTTAAAAGATCTGTCGTAGTGTGAATATTTGGTCGATAGTGGACTTTCCTGGTCTGAAGACTGATAAGTCTGATAAGGATCTATCAGGTTGTTGACGAACGGCTTCAGACGTTATACGGCCGAAACTATCTTATATGCAATGCTAAGAAGACTAAGAACTCTGTAGTTAGTTTAATTTAGAGCGTCTCCTTTTTTATGTAAGTCACTAGCTTCTAGTTCTCAACGGACTGTTGCGCCACCTACATTTTTTTGTGAGACAATACTTTAAAGCATGGCGATGGGCCCTCCAAAGGTCGTCTTAATCCATTTCTTCAATTTCAGTTTAAAAAAATTGTTAGCTGACACCGTAGCTTATGAACTAGTAGTTGTAGGCATAGACTCAGCGACTTTCTGTGCCAATTCTGTTAAATTTAACCGAAAACTGGTATTAATTACTTTTTGAAATAGTTTTTACTCCCAGATGTTATCTTCTTCTCTTAAAGTAATACTCAGAAATTAGAACAATGAGCTCCAGAACTTGGCGAAAAATGTAACAGCTGTATAAAACATGTAATGCACACACAAATTAGTTTAATTAATTAATTATTCAATGAATCCATTTCACTATATCCTTAATCTCAGAAGCAACTTTTAGAAAGTTCGAAATTCCACAAATTAATTTCTTTGTGATATATGAGGTAATCAAAAAGACCATCGATCTTATTTTATTGCAGAAAATAAAAAAAATCAGTAAAGGTAGGAAATAAAAAGCAAATTATGTCAATTTGTATATTTTTTCGTTTGTCACTTTCCTTTTATATTTCTCTGTATATGTCAAGGCCTTTATGTAGAATATATACATACGTATATTTTCCTATAACGTAACGATACCAATTTTCTCCTTTCACTCTTTAAAAAAAAATATCTAACAACTATGATGAATTGGTAAGGACCAGAGTTATGGACAACGAGAGCTATTCCTTGTATGCATAAAACCTTCCATCTTTGCTATATGGGTCCCAGAGTTAATGAAAGGAAAATCCGATTGGATATCACGTCCATCGGAGAGCCATCAATTTTCTGTTCACAAAGACGCCTTAATCAACTCCATAACAACATATAGACCGTATGCATATAGCATAGGCTGTGATGTTGGAAGATAGATAGATTGAAAGCCAAAACCAAATAAGTATCAATGAAATCCAAGGGTTTTTATCACCGTTCGTGCGTCGTCGGCGTCGTCGTCGCCGTCGCCATGGTCGCTGGGGTTGTTATATATGAATGTACCCATTTACGGTCAATATTACAACTGAATTTCCCCAAAACCAAACCAACACGACAAGAGAAGATTATAAATTCACTTTGTTCTCCTTTTGAAATTCAATTTGAGTTTTCAACGACAACGGATATACATATACATTCAAATATACGGATACGGAAAAAGATTAAAACCTTTTCCTTTGATGGATCAAAGTCGTAAAACATTTTTCGGTTATAGATAGATACAAATTTAATTCGAAGCCGTAAAGCTTGGTTAAAATTTTCAATTTTTCTTTATAAAGTTAAATACTACTCCGACTACGAGTATACAAAACCACTGGCGATAAAATGTTGGTTTTTGTGTTAAAGTTTTTAACTATATATTCGTAAGCGAAAGGTTTTTCATGGATTTTAATAAAATCAACAAAAAAAACACAAAATTCAACTTTTTCACTGATATTTTGAAATTTCGTATAGAATAAGGTACTTTTTATGGGTTATTTATTCATAAGGTATTAAAGTATAATTTTGGCAAATGCTTTTATTCAAATCCATTGTTTTATATATTCTTTTATTAAGTTGACTATATTTTTACCTTTCGAGTTTTTTTTTTGTTTTTATGGCTTTTTTCGTTACCTTTAGATTTACCTTCACATAGACATAGAATTTTTAAGTATAAATACAAATAAAAATACCTGCAATCGGTTTTTATGAAAATTAAAAAAAAATTAACAAATTTGAGGTTAGTTAATGAAAATTAAACATATTATTGTGCAGTATTATAAGATTAAACATTTTAAGAGGATTTTAAAAATGTTCCATGCAATTATTTAATATTTATAATTCAAAAGAAGATTTGGTATTTTAAACTAGATAAATGCAATGTTTTAATATTTTAACATTATATTCTAATTATTCATTAAATTTTAATTAACAATAAGCCCATAAATACTAAAATGTACTATAAACTTCTCAGAAGGTTCAACTCTGACCTATTTCGACTTATATTATGCCCATCGTCATTTGTCATAAATAAACGGTGATTTTTTAAGAGCTTGAAAACTTTAAAAAAAAAAACGCATACAATTTGCAAAATCTCATCGATTCTTTATTTGAAACGTTAGATTGGTCCATGACATTTACTTTTTGAAGATAATTTCATTTAAATGTTGACCGCGGCTGCGTCTTAGGTGGTCCATTCGGAAAGTCCAATTTTGGGTAACTTTTTCGAGCATTTCGGCCGGAATAGCCCGAATTTCTTCGGAAATGTTGTCTTCCAAAGCTGGAATAGTTGCTGGCTTATTTCTGTAGACTTAAGACTTGACGTAGCCCCACAAAAAATAGTCTAAAGGCGTCAAATCGCATGATCTTGGTGGCCAACTTACCGGTCCATTTCTTGAGATGAATTGTTCTCCGAAGTTTTCCCTCAAAATGGCCATAGAATCGCGAGCTGTGTGGCATGTAGCGCCATCTTGTTGAAACCACATGTCAACCAAGTTAAGTTCTTCCATTTTTGGGAACAAAAAGTTCGTTAGCATTGAACGATAGCGATCGCCATTCACCGTAACGTTGCGTCCAACAGCATCTTTGAAAAAATACGGTCCAATGATTCCACCAGCGCACAAACCACACCAAACAGTGCATTTTTCGGGATGCATGGGCAGTTCTTGAACGGCTTCTGGTTGCTGTTCACTCCAAATGCGGCAATTTTGCTTATTTACGTAGCCATTCAACCAGAAATGAGCCTCATCGCTGAACAAAATTTGTCGATAAAAAAGCGGATTTTCTGCCAACTTTTCTAGGGCCCATTCACTGAAAATTCGACGTTGTGGCAGATCGTTCGGCTTCAGTTCTTGCACGAGCTATATTTTATACGGTTTTACACCAAGGTCTTTGCGTAAAATCTTCCATGTGGTCGAATAACACAAACCCAATTGCTGCGAACGGCGACGAATCGACATTTCACGGTCTTCAGCAACATTCTCAGAAACAGACGCAATATTCTCTTCTGTACGCACTGTACGCATTCGTGTGGTTGGTTTAATGTCCAATAAAGTAAACTGAGTGCGAAACTTGGTCACAATGCATTAATTGTTTGCTCACTTGGTCGATTATGTAGACCATAAATCGGACGTAAAGCGCGAAACACATTTCGAACCGAACACTGATTTTGGTACTAAAATTCAATGGTTTGCAAGCGTTGCTCGTTAGTAAGTCTATTCATGATGAAATGTCAAAGCATACTGAGCATCTTTCTCTTTGACACCATGTCTGAAATCCCGCGTGATCTGTCAAATACTAATGCATGAAAATCCTAACCTAAAAAAAATCACCCTGTAATTGGAATGCCTCAAAATTGTACAAGATTTAAATGTGTTTGTTTATTGTTGAAAATTAAAGCTGTCCAAAGATGCAGAAAATAATAAAAGTTAAATACTTTTCCGTGCATTAATTTGGAACATCTTTTATTTAGCCTTAACAAATTTAATACAATTAAAAAAATCAGTGATGTATTAAATTTTTGCATTTATCCATCTTTTTGACAATAAGATTATGTTTGAGGTGAAATTTTCTTTTTTTGAAAAAATCTTGCTTTATAGTCGGTCCTATAGAAATTATGCATTTAAGAAACGTTACCTCCTATAAATCAATTGTCACACGACCTGTGTGACATTATGCGCCTTCTCACAGTGAGATGACTAGTGGACAAAAATTAAAAAAAAAATGCAATTTTTTTTTCATTTATACACATTTCTTTGTTGTTTTTATTTTTTTATAAGAACATTAGTAGTTTTGTTTAGAGCATATAAAAAAATTTTGGTCAAGGTTGCATTGTAAATAGTGGTTTACATGTAGCCCCATTTGGTTCAGCTGGTGAAATACGAGTAAAAGTTATTGATTACAATTTTTTGTTGCAATTATTATAAATAATAAAATCGTTAAGAACAGGTATGACTAGTTAAATTTAATCTTTGAAGTAATTTGTGGTTTTAGGGAAATAATTTCAAGAACACCTACTTTAAATGAATTTTTTCACTTAAGTTAGGCTTTTGAAAAAAGTTTTACAAAGTTTTAAAGAACTTTAAAAATAGATATTTAACTTTAAGGAATAGCAAAGTTTTCATGCTACTTTTGGTCTTTAAAAAATTCAAAAATTGATTTCTTTCGACAAATATCGAGAATTGAAAATATTTTAACTTCAATTTTGACTGACTTTAGGGTAAGTAACTGTCCCGTTACAATACAAAATAATTTAAGGTCCAACATTAAAAATTGAGAGGGAAACTTTGAACGGAAATGGAGCTATGTTCAAGGAATCATGCTCTTTTCAAGAAGTGACAAGAGGCTTGGCTTAGTAATAATTTTAAACTTCCTGTCAGCATGACCACAAACTCCATTTTTAGATAATAATGAAATAAAGAAGAATTGCGAATCTTTTAGTTTCCAATTCATCTGAAGAGCTAAGCTTCGCTGCGGAAGTTTCCGAACGTTCCTCTGGCATTGAAGTTGATTCTTGTACGAAGGAAAAAAACATTACCACTTAAAGATACGTTATCTTTACTTAGATCTTGATCTTTCTGAAAAAAATATAATATATTCAGATCTGTAGTTAACAATTTTCATAAGGATTTATTTCCTAGTTTATAAGAGTTGAGAAATTTAAAAAAGCAAATGCTTTCGAAATAAAGAGAAATTTCGAAAACCATTTCCTCTGTTGACCTTTAGAAAATTCTCGAAAAAACTGTTGGAAGTATTGCCGATTTTTCTGAAGTAAAGAGCGACACAAATGCCATTCTCACATGCATGTAAATGGGGCTTTGACGGAGGTTCCGGCCAAGCCAATATAAACAAGTTTTTTTCCGATACAAAAAACACGGATGAGTATCTTTTTTGGTAGTATTATCACCTTTAAAATTGGTCGAAGAAAGTACCGGTGTTGAGTTATGGAAAAATCTTCGATGTTCTTCTACAATGTTTTGCCGTCCGATTAAGTTCATGTTCAATAAGGAATATCCAGAACTTGTCAGAAATGAGGAAACCAAAATGAAATCTCAGATCGGTAAATTTGTTTATGATCAGTTTTTCAGTAGAAAAAATTATTTATTTTTGTCCTTTTTATAGAACAACTCACTTCCAAGACCATAACCAAAAACGGATATGGTTTAAACATTTCAATTAAGTTGATATTAACAATGGTTGATGGGAGCATATGTAACATTTTATCAAACACCAATTGTGCATCAAAATGGTTTCTTTGTAGAGCAACTCCTAGAAAATGAATTTGGTGCAAGTGCATGAAAAACCACTAAATGAAGAAAACTTTCGATTTGGTCTATCCAATCTTCATTCAGGGATAAAATGTTTCGGATTCTTGTTGCATATAGCGTACAGACTTCCATTTTAATCATGGCAGGTTGGAAAAGACTCCGAAAACAAGAAAGTGTTTGATGAAAGAAAGAAACAAACTCACAGTTAACGATGGAAATTACAGGAATTTATGAACGGTTTATATACAAATTTTCAATAGTCTTGAGAGTTTCGGCTTCAGGACTAACTATTGATACAAGTCAATTCTCTGTATTACTCGCTGAATGACATTCAGAGCTTTACAGTTGGTACTACATGCCAATAAGAGTGCATAAACTTTTAATCCATTAGCCAGGCATTATATCGTCTTTGGAAATCTCAATTGATTTACTGTCCGAAGAAGCTCTCGAAGCAACACATAAGAAATTTCGAAAAAATGGGCTTGGCCACGCAAGAAAGTCATCCCATGTTAACACTAACCAAGAAAATTTGACGACCTTGCTTCTCAGGTCCGATCCTTTAATTTCTAGTCTTAGAAAAAAGAGCTGAGATTTTGTAAGGAAGATCAAGAAGAAATTGCTCAATTTCTTCAAACAAGCGAATGCATTAATACCTCTTTGCCTTCTTTTACTTCTAGTTTTGAAGATATTGAACAATCTGACTCGAATTCTTAAGTATTTGTTATTTAAATAAATACACACATATATGTTTGAAATATTTATTTTTTGTTTTTATTTTTCTCGTCTTTAATAAATAATGCATGTTGTAACAGAATCTTTAAAAGTGGGAGTGTCACTGGGTGGACATGGCTTTTTTTGTGCATCTAAACTTAGCTAAAAAATTAGATCGCTAATTTCCAATCTAATTGTTCAAGTCGATCTTGAGATATAATCGATATTCAGAAGTTGGCGTGGCAGGGGGAATAAATATGACGCGAACTTACCATTTAAAACAATTTTGCTACTAAAAATGAACCTAACTACGAAAAAATAGAATTTTGTCCACTTTCTCCATACCATCGACGCACTGTACATCGAAAACATCGTTGCAAACAAAATTCCTGTATGAAAATTCCGATCAACTGCAATCTTTTTTAGGCCCATTCACTGAATCTAGGCCTTTATAGGTAATCTTGTGCCTTTAATTCTTGAAATGTCAAACCAAACCAATGGTGTTTTTCAATAAAACAAATATAAAATATAAGTGACTTTTTTATTTGCATTGTATTGGTGCACGTGACAGCTAAAGATATTTTCGGTTCTTGTCGATAAGCAGTTTCCAAATATCGGTTGGAAAAGACTGGTTTCTTAGTTCATCAAATTGTTTTAAAAGTTTTTCAAAGACCGTTGCTATACTCAAAATGTTATAGAAATGACATTTGGTGTGTTAAAAGAAACCTTTTAAACACTTTGTCATTATTCTAAAACACAAAGTAGAAGCTACAACTTCCCACGATTTAAGTCCATACAAAAGTTAATGCTTATTTCCCTCAAATAAAACTACTAATAATTTTTAACAATTTCCTCTCGTCAAGTTCAAATCACACCAAGTTGATTGGGTCTAATTCAAATCACTTGTAAATCGAAAAAATCAGAATCTGGAACACTTAAGTCTTGAATTTTAGAACTTAAATATATATTTTGAACCGATTTCAATCCCATTTCCGGTGAAAGTGAAATATTGAACCTAGCCTAGCAGCACACCTTTAAAAAAAAAAAAAAACTTTAAAAAAAATAAATCGCTTAATGTTGTCCAATGGAATGCCATAAGTTGTTGGTTTCGAAACAAGAAACGCGAATTGTCAATTCAAAACTGAAATGCAGTAAATACCTGCGACACAATCTTTTTCTATTGGTCCTCTTCCCTCCTCAGCCGGGATTTGATATGGAGATTTGCCAAGCAGAAAACATTAATTATATTCATTCCCTTAAAATGACCCAAGTTCGTTTTGTTAATCTCCTCCTTCATTCTATTTCCATGCAGAAAGGACGATAAATCACTAGAAGAATTTTGCTTTCAAAATAGCCCAAAGCGTTCTCGTATTCACTCTTGGGAAAATCCATACTTCTGCACCATAAAATTAGGGGACTGCGAGGATTAGTGTCTTATAAAGATCTAATTTCGGTTCAGAAAGATAGCATTGTTACACGATTGGTATCTACAAAATATTACCGGAGATATTCATCGTTTGATTTCAAAGCGTATATTATTACTTGAAATAATACCTAAACTGACTAAGGCTTTAACTTTAAAAGTTATCTGTAACATAAAACTTAATAATTATATGCAATACCTTACAAATTTTAATAAAAAAAAAACGTATAACACAACTTTAAGTTGAACACAATTAAGTTGCTCAAGGAAATCAACTTTAAAGGAGGATTTTCAAGTCTATTAACGTATCTCTGACAGAAAATTGAGTTTAAAAAGCTTTAAATCGCTGCTAGAGGAAATTTGGAGACACGTATTATGTAATTCGTTTTCTATTTCTCGAGATCATATTTTAGAAAACAAAAAGATCATATAGGACATAGAGATAAATCTGTCAAATTTATTATCCTCGAAACAAGATACCAGACATTTTTATTAAAAGTAAGAGAAGTGAAACTGGGCCCAATGTTTTTGAAAAAAGTATTATTGTAGGCACGTAAAAATGGCAGCTATTGTTCTAAAGCTCCAAATCCAGTTGCTGGTATTGTGTTCTGACATTTAAGAAAAGTCAGATTAAGGTATAAATTATAATGTCAGATTTGATTTATTACGACAACGATTTTTTCCCGAAATCCTGTATTGAATCTTTTTCCTTATCACAGGTGCAAATACACATCTACAATACAGATTTTAGGCTTTCAAGCACATAATGCACATAATTATATTCGATTTATCTTCAAAAATGAAAATAAGAAAAGAACCAACGACTTTTTTGTTGTCAATCTTTTGAATGTTGTCTTTTAGTGACAAAAACGTTTCTCATTTCTTAAGAACCTCAGGGAAGCAGTTAATTTTTGAATAAAATATTTTTCTTTTTTTTTGTATCGTATCTGTACACTTTCTTTTTATTTTTTAAATATTTATTGCTGGTAGCTTATCTGCGCTAAGGGAATTTATTATACCCCAAGTGAATTTGGCACATTTCTCGGTTATCAATTTAAGAGATATTGAGGCAGGAAAAAAGGAAACTGAATTGGTGGCATTCAGATTTTTATAAATACGACGATGATTCTTGAAGTGAATACAAATTTGCATTTGAATTCGTAATACGTAAGGAATTTCCCATTTGCATATTAATGGCAGTTTCCCTAAGGAGTATATGGGCTTCTGTCACTATACCATGCTACAGAAAGCTTCAGTCTTTTTTACCCATCCCGTTTGTTGTGACACAATGAATGCATTGAATTGTCCCACCATTGTTATTTTGCCACCATCATGTGAGAAAGAAGATATGTATAGAAGATGACGACGACAACGACTAGGACGACTAAGAAGAAGAAGAAGACTGACTTCAACAAGGAACGACAGTCACGTGGACGATATATAAAAGTCTATAAAAGAGATTCCACGCTCCTTGGTTGCTTATTCATGATGAAACCTCAAAAGCGCTCCACTGAAGTTCCACAATTGCCTTCAATTATATGTGCTTCATATGTACAAGGATGGGGGCCTGATGATAGTAGGTAGATGATGTATTCTCAGAACTGAGAGAGTTATGGGAATATCCTACAAAGGGCGTTTTTCATACTTAAGTTTGGTTGAGGAAAACAAATTTGCTCATATTACATTATTTTCATTTAAAAAGATACCTTTCTTCTATCTTCAAGCTAACATAAGGACAGGAGATGTTAAACATATTCAAAGATAGACAGTGAAGACATCCTAAAGAAACGATGTCTCCTTTAAATAAAATCATGATGGAGAGAGATTGTGTGTGTTCTCTATGCTTTAAGGAAATACAGAAAATATTTTAATTTTCTTTTCTTTTAAAAAAGAAGACTTTTCTTTCTTTAACCAGACTACGGTGGGACTGTGAGTGAAATTCTGTATTTATGCTGATGACCTTAAAAATCTAGATAAGGGGAGTAGGTCATAAAGGTCACAAACTATATGTAAATTTAAGACACCCCAGACCTGAGTTGTTGCAGTTAAGAGCAATTTTGTATGTTCTTTTCACAGATGTCAATTTTTTTCTAAGAGTGTAGTTTATCAGGAGCTAGTCATTCAGAGGTTTATTGTAATAAAAGTACTTGTTTTTTAACTTAGAAAGAGTGTGAAAAAAATGCAAATGATATCTTTTGTAAAGTGTCACTTAAGGAACTTCAAGAAGTATGCAACCAAAAACGTTATTCTTTGTTGCATAAATTACTCTGGAAGTAATACAAATTGATATTAAGAAATTATTTGATACATGTGTGTTGAGGTTTTTTTGTTTTATAAAAAATGATAAGTTGAATTTTTGTTAAGTAACGAATAAAACTTAGCATTGTACCCCAATCACACATTATACCTATAACTCCCTAAGTCCATTTTTTTTGCAAAAGTGACAAAATTTATATTTTCTCAAAACTCCCTAAGCTCTACGATGCACCATTTTTTTAATTATAAATTAAAACTCCCAAAATCTATTAATTTGCATATTGATTTCAAACTTTAAATGCAAATATCTCAAACACTCAAAAAATGGACTAAGAGAGTTTTAATAGAACGGCGACGATACGGTCACAAAATAGGTTTAACGCGTTGACTCAAAAATGTGAGTCAACGTGAGCGTCATTGTGCTCGTCAACGCGTTGACAGTATTTTTCGTTGACGACGGAAATCTGCTAAATACAATTTTTAAATTTATAAGTTTAACTCAAATCGTTCTTCAAAGTTTTTTTTTTCGAAAGAAAGTTAGGAACGTTGGCTTGAGAAAAGATGTCTAAGTTTGTTATGACGATATTGAATTTAAGGATATAAATCGCAAATTCTTTGCTTCGCAAACCCCTTGTTGTATGTCCTCAAGAATTCCAGAGAACGATAGTATAGACACATTCTCGGTTAATATGGTAGATAAGTATCAATTAAGAAAAGCATTCTTTTCTATTAAATCGAAATGCGCTTTATTTGACCAAATTGATCATGACTTTATTAAAATTCTCCGACATCTACTAATTCCTCACATAACTCACATCTTCAACACAATTATAATAATCCCTAAATATCCACTTCTTGGAAGATGTCAAAATTATCCCCTTTTCAAAACAAGGAAAGAAAAAGGAGCACAGACCGTTATCTATCCTTCCTCTTTTATCAAAGACTTTGAAAACTCTTTAAAACAAAATATTAAAGACAAACAACTCTTGACACATCTGCACTCAGGTTTTCAGTCTAAACACAATTGCGTTTCATCTTTCCTTAATGGTTCCGATAATATAACCAGGCTTTAGACACAAATTTACTACTTGCGTGAATTCTAATCTTGCTTGTGATAAACTAACTACTTCTCTGACTCAACTAAAACCTTTTTTATTCATATTTTACCAAACGTATGCAAACCGTATCTTGTAAGGCTAAACTATCGTTGTTCCTCCTTTTCAAACTGGTGTAGTGTTCCGCAAGGATAAATCATTTGGCCTTTACTGTTTTCTCAGTTCAGTAATGATCTGCCTTCTGTTTTGCCCTTTTGTCAGTACCATATCTATGCTGACGAAGTTAGTTTTCCTAAGAGACATTGAACGACGACATCTTGGACAAAACGTCACCATGAACAGCTATAACTTTGAGGTAGTTGGGGATTTTGTCTACCCAGACAACGCTATAAACTCAGACAACGACTACAAATCGCAACTTCTCTGGATTAAGATGGCAATTGGGTAGTAAAATCCTCTCTCGAGAATCGTAAAGCACCATCTATAAGACACTCATCATCCCGGTTCTCATTTTTAGCGCTGAGGATTGGACTTTGTCAAAGAAAGATGAGAATGCCTTAGGATGCTTCGAGTGAAAAATTCTTCATGTGATTTTTGGTCCTGTCTGTATAGATGGAGAGTGTAGGAGAAGATACAGCGACACTGTACTAGTTAACAGAATTAAAGTTCAACAACTTAGATGGCTGGGTCATGTAAAGCGAATGGACATCAACGCTTCAGCCCGGAAGGTCTTCGAATCGATTCCCGAGGGATGACGCAGTAGAGGAAGACCGCGACTCAGGTGGCTCACGCAGGTGGGGGAAGACCTCAACCAACTTGGCGTGCGAGATTGTAAGAGATCATGATTAAAGATGCAATAGCTAAAATAATCTGCAGTTAATATATTATGATTAATCGATCTGCAATGGGGTTAAACTTAATTCTGAAAAAACTAAATATCTTCCAATATCGAAAAACAAATTCAAACCGGAAAAATTCCTTGCTGTTATATTAAATAATTTCATAACTGATTATGTTACACAAGTCAAAAACTTAGGATTGATCTTTAACAATATACCAACTTGGGAGACCCAGGTCGATACTGTTGTTAAAAGATGTATGCTCGTCTCAGAGGACTAAGTGTTATTAGATCAATTCTACCCACTCATACCTAAATAAAATTGGTTAAGTCACTCCTTCGGCCTGTAATTACGTGAGCTGTTTGTAGACCTTGACTCTTACTCGTCTCAGAAGTTAAAGGTAGCATTTAATTTCACTGCTCGATTTGTTTTTAGCCTGTATAGATGGTTTCAGGCTCGTCAACTTTTTAGCTGTAACCTGAAAACTTTTTCAAGCATCGATGTTGTAACTTACTTTTCAATTTTATTTTTAAAAAGATTCCAAGTTATTCATCTAAATTTTTTCTCAAGTCGTTTTATCTCATTGCGCCCGTCCGCCAGTACGTGTTTGACATCGCACTGGCAATTTTTCGCTCATGCTGTCAGACTGTGGAATAATCATATACGGTCTAGAATCGAAAACAGAAAGTTTCAGGACATTTGTTTTAAAGATTTCTCGAACTTAAACTGGAATACACTTTTAATGTACCTACTCATTTTCAATTCTTTTTGCGATAATTTTAATTCATTTTTCAACCGTCTAATGTTAGCTTTACAGTTTGAAAAAAAGACTTTAAACTTCTTCTAACTTTCTCATCACAAGCTTATTTGGATATTTTAATAACTTTATGCTCAAGTACTTTTGTTTTTCTACTAAAATGCTCCATTTTTCATTAAAAATCATTTTTCTAGGACGTGGAATCGATTTTCAATCCCCAAAAATGTATGAATTTTAGGTAAAATTATAATTCAAACCATTTTGATAGACTTTTCCAAGAATTTCAAAGACTTGCATTTCAAAAGGATTTTGTTTAATTAACCCAGAAAAAAAGTACAATGTTTTCCCAAGGCTACGTTTTTGTATTGTTCCTTTTTTAAAAACAAAACACAGAGATTAGATAGAGCTGAATTGCCAATAAAAACGAAACACCCAATAAAAACTTGAGTATTCCCAAAAAAACAAAAAAAAAAGCCTTTGCTCCTTAATGTAACTCGCAGCCGTTTGACTTCTTAACACTTCGTTTGATTTTTTTTGTTGGTTCAAAAGCCTAGACTTTATTGTGTAGTCAAAAAACCAATTTAAATCCTTCGTTCTTATAAATACACACATTTGTACATATCTATCGTTAATCGTTTCGTGCACAACATAAAATAATAATTAAAATTTATTTCTATATTTTCTTTTCTTTTTTCAGTATACGAACAACTCACCCTGGGGCTGTGATAGGATTATCTGATAATCCATTGGATGCCAATAAAGTAAAATGAGCAGACAACAAAAAGCAAGTAATTTACGTTGAGCTTTTTTTTAAAAAAGGATTTTCCCTTTCTCTTTTTTAACAGCTCCTAATTGCTTTCGAAAGTGGACTTATTGTACAGTGGGACTTGAGAAATAAATGTGCTGAAATCCGATGGCAATCTCCCGAACCAGTCAGATCGATTGCATGGCACCATGAGGGAAAACATTTTGTATCATCTCACACCGATGGTTCACTATGTACGTGGCCGCTCAGGCCTTGTCCCAAACCGCAGATACACTCGTTTCCGCATGGTAATAATATGCGCCTTTCGGCTTTTCCTTTTTTTTGAATCCACCCAACTTCCGCTTTCAAAGAATTCGGCTTAGCCACACTTTGGGTACATGTAAACGCTTACGTACATTTATGTGGCAGTTTGGGTGATTAATTAACTTTTAAATAATCTGATTTTGTTTTTTTTTGTGTAATTTGTTTTATGTTTTGCGGCTTTCACCAACTCACAGCAAAAACAAACAAGGATGGTAAACCTGAGGCTTGCAAACCAATACATAAAGTCGATTTAAAAACAACGCGATTGGGGTGAGTAAAAAAAGATTACTCTTTTATTTTTAAATACAGGAAAATAATTTATTTTGTGTTGAATAGTAATGTAAAATTATCACACTTATCAAGTGAAGTACTTATGCATTGAAACAAAACTATAGTTTTTTTTACAAAAGTTACGGAAATTTAAGCTTTTTTAGTGAAGCTTGCAGCCACTGAATAATTTATTTATTTGCCCTCATGCACTAGGTTATCTGGCAGTATGTTTTCTTTAAGTGTATAAATTAAACTGAAAGTGCAAACTTTGACTTGACATTTAAAAGTCTTTTATTTGACAGGGAGGACAAACAACAAATATTTGCTCTAAGTCGTCGGCAACGAAGTTTCGTGAGCAACTCCGAGCAATTCCTTATTATCGCGCTTCTGAAAAGCTTTCCATTTTAAAATTAATAAAACAGGTTTTATATAAAATATCAAAACGGTTTTCAACCTTATTTTGCAGTACTTATCAGTATTCTGCTAATCATAGAAAGTGATTCTATATTAAAGTCGGTAACGTCGGAAATACTGGGTGGTATTCCATTATTTGCGTAAACGCATTAATTCTATGTAATTCAAATTTGCATTTTAAATGTTTTTGCATTTGTTTTTAAAAGGTCGTTTGGCAGTTAAGTTATTAGTAAACTGTAAGCAAAAACTACTTTATTATTTTTAATTTAGATTAGTTGTTAACATTTTTAGGGAAAGAACGGCCAATAAAGATAAAATCTCATTTTTAAACAAAGTTAAATGCAGGTATTTGCAAAAATAATGGAAAAAGACAACCAGAGAACCTTAGAGGATAATGGACACACAAAACTATACAATGAATGCAGTTTTGTAATTTATACGTGCTGCCCGATGCTGTAACTTGCCATGGTGATTTGTATTTAGCGACTGATTAAAAGAAGATATTTTTACAGAAAAATAAATAAATTGTTTCGCGCAATAGTCCGTTGAGAAATAGGTCCTAGTGACTTACAACTCTCAACCATTCCTGTGTGCAAGTACTGTCCAACGCACTTTTTTGTTTGATTCATTTTTATTCATTATTTCTTAAAACTATCCTAAAGCTAGACAAAAGTTCATAAAACTAGCCTTATTATCCATAACTTACAACTAACTTACTGGTTTAACTCTAAGTTAAACAATAATACTAAATGCTAATGCCTTTCAGCCCTAAGATCTGGTTCCCCTGCTTCACCCTATTAGTTCGGTCCCGTTCGGACACAGCCCTACTGAACCGAAGGAGCTCTGCTCCGCCTTGTGCCATGACGTCCCGATTGTACAGGAGTCGCCTATCCACGGTTCGTCGTCTGACGTGGTAAATTAACGGAACTGCCAATCAATCCTGTGTCAGACCGCATCAGTCTAAAAAGAGGAATGCCTTTAGTGGAATTAATACGCTCAAGCGTGCACTCTAAAAAAAATATTCGTCGTTCGGATAGAACGCCCCGAAATTTAAATTGTTGGTCGAAGACATAGCTCTTGCAATGTGATCTCGAACGAGTTTTATCACAAAATTGTCAATTCTGTTGGTTCGAGCTCCGTTTTATAGGACCTCGTTGGAATAGTAGTGCACGTAATAAGATTCGGCTGTTCGATTTAAGCCGGTACAGCGTCGTAAACACTGCCGTTTGAACACCTGAAACTTTTCCACCTGGGAAGAGGCAACGTTGAACCACACAGGACAAACATAAACAATCATCGGCCGTATGAGGGCCCTGTACCTTAACTCTGGGGTCAAACCGACTGCTGTAAAACAGCCGTTTCGTCAGAGCGAAGGCTCTTCTGGCCCTGGTCAAAGCAGAATTTATAAATGTGGCTGAATTTCGTTGATGCAGCGTTGAATCTCCTCCTTTAATGCACGGGTGGTTGTGGGCTTGTTGAC
Source organism: Eupeodes corollae (assembly GCF_945859685.1). Classification (NCBI taxonomy): domain Eukaryota; kingdom Metazoa; phylum Arthropoda; class Insecta; order Diptera; family Syrphidae; genus Eupeodes; species Eupeodes corollae. Next base: position 46,055,682 of record NC_079148.1, read on the forward strand.
ATAGACTTGTGATTTCAAATAACCCCATAGAAAGAAGTCTAATGGTGTTAAATCACACGATCTAGGAGGCCAATTTTTATCACCGAAACGAGAGAGTACACAACCTGGAAATGTCTCATGCAGTAATTAAATTGTTTCACGGGCTGTATGACATGTGTGCTTCATCGCTTAGGGTGATTTTGCTCGAAAAATCAGGGTCCATTTGCTGATGTTCAATAATCCATTCAACGAACTCTCTTCTCTGTCCATGGAAATTAGGCTTCAATTGTTGTGTTAATTGAATTTTGTAAGCATGAAGACACAGATCTTTGGTGAGTATACGCTGTAGAGAGGTTCTTGAAATTTGCAATTCTTGTCCACGACGTCGAATTGAGGTTCCTGGATTGTCAGCAACACTCTCACGCACTGCTTCGACATTCACATTTGAACGGCTTGTTTTTGGACGACCAGTGTGTTTGGCGTCTCCAACGGATCCAGTCTCCATGAATTTTTCAACGTTGTTCTATCGTGTAACGCTCCATTTTTAATAAACCAATACTGTTAGCTGTCAAATTGCTTTTTTTCAGAATTGCCAACACGTCACTGCACAAACGGCGGCAAATTCAAATCTTGCGTTAATTTTGGGACACCCTTTATGTCTGTCGAAATATAAATACTGATCTAACACTTTTGCTCGCTAATCGCTGCCCGTGAAGATCAACGATGACCATCTTGCGCCAATTTTTGCACGTATCCCTCGTGGCCCTAGCCAACGGAGTCCGGAACAGAATTGTCTCCGACTTCTGGTCATTTTTTAGTTTCCAGTCGCCGCAATATCGCTGAATCTTGTCGAAATCATGCTGCAAGAGAATTCTAATAACCTCAACCTTTCGAGTAGTTCTGTACGCAATTAGGTCCTGTCGGCGTACGCAATTGCCTTTGTAAGACTAACTATCAGATCGCTGGTGTAAATGCTGAAGAGAATCGGCGAATTCACCGCTCCCTGTTGTAGACCATTTTTAATAGAGAATGTTGTGGTAGAAGTTACATTGCCACTTTTGACAACAAACTTTCTATCGTTAAGCATATCATAAAGTATATACAAAAATGGCTTACTTAAGCCAAGCCTGCTCAGTTTTAGGTAAAGACCCTCAAACCATACGGTGTCAAAGGCCTTTTCCAAATCAACAAGAGCAGCCCTATGAATTGTTGTTTTGATTTATTCCATTGGATATCAGAAACGAGTTTGGACGCAGCATGAATTGTGTCATGACCCGCCTTGAACCCGAAAAGTGTATTTTGTTGTCCGCAAGCCACTTTGCTGATGCTCGGGAGAAGCCTTATCGACCGAAAATTTGACAGGTTGTAGTTGTCGTTTCCATTGCTTCCATCGGTAAATGTCTTAGTACAACGTTGGATATACCATCGACACCTGCTGACTTTTTGTTTTTTATTGAGTTAAAAATGAGATGAGTAAAAAATATTGCCACCACGAGTTGTCAAAATCAAACTTTTCTATTGGAAAACTCGTTACTACGCTTAAAGGTTAATGTTTTTAAATTAAGATCAACTAAAATCGGGTTTTTAAAACAAAAACTTTTATTTTAATTAGCCCTTTACTTGCACAGCTATTAAATCTATCTATTAACTAAAAATACGCCATTAATACAAATGAAACGATACACGATTTAACAACGTACTAAAATTGATAAAATTTCCAACAAAAAATGTTGAAATTTTGCAAGTAATAGCGCGCAGTTCTGCAAGAAAAGTTTCCTTACCTTGCTGTTTGTCGAAGAGGTGATCACAACTGGCCACTTATATCTTTTAATTTAATGTTTTTAGACTTCTTTCTTTAATGTCATGTGAAATGGTAGGTCCATGCCAATATTTCAAATACTTCCCAACAACTTAGAAATGTATTTCGTGAAGTTTTCAAGGATATGGCAATTCGAATACCCACAAATGTTCGAATTGGTCATGGAAAATTTCAAGAAAATTATATGGTGCTAAAACCGTTACTATGGCAGCCATTGAGAAACCCCCCTATAAAAGTTGATTGAGTGAGCAATTTAAAGTAACTTAGTGGGTGCCTAACCAATATAAGGGAGTGTGTGTTCTGTTAAAAGGCAAACAAATTGTTCGGTAATATTTTTTGCTTACAACAATAACCAAATTGCCTGGTGTGATTTGGGCTCAGCTGAGTTACTAGAGCTTTGATGATATAAACTCGAAAGTTTATATTTCATTATTCGGTCCCACCATAACACAATTTCAGCCCAAGTCGCATGAGCTATTTACTTAAAAAGTGGACATCTGTGCACCGACACCTCCTTTCAAACACCATCAATTCTTTTCTTAATGCTCACGCTGTGTCTTGGCATAGAAAGGGTACCATAAACCCCTTAAGTCCGTGCTCATTCAAACAAAAAAACTTGCCCTTCGAGTGATTTCTTGGAAGGAAAAATGGATTGTTTTATTTTTTCAATAAACTAACGGTACCTGGTCATATATATATTAAAAATAAGAAACTCACATTACCGTCACTTCAATCATCATCGCTTCCGTTTCCATGTCATAGCATATGTGGACCATAGCCACCCATCTTTAGGCATCAACCATACCACCGAAATCCCTATGTATAGCTTTCCTTTAAAGTAGGTCACAAGACTTATGTACAAATATATATTCTTATATTGATTTTAAATTATATACCTACGTATATATATTTCATTTCAGTGAAACATACACGATATTTTCGGGCGGATTGTCAATGGAGAAGGGTGGCAAATCGCCCTGCATTACCGTAATGCAAGGCAAATCGACTACAGTCTTAGAAATGGAGCATCCTGTTGTAGATTTTATTACCCTTTGTGAGAGTCCTTGGTCTAGTGGTAAGATTTCAAATTTATATCCATGTTAACTACATATATATACACGAGTATACTTTATGTTGATTCATGGATAAACTGATTGAAAAAAAAAATCATCATCGTTTTTTTAAAATGCAACCTAATCATAAATGTTTTTTGCTGACCATTTTCAGATATGCAGGAACCATATGCCATAGCAGTACTGCTGCAACACGATTTAGTTTTAATAGATTTACTTACACCCGGTTTTCCATGTTTCGAATCGCCTTATCCTATGGACTTACATGAATCACCTGTTACATGTTGCACTTATTTAGCTGACTGTCCATCAGACTTAGTTCCGGCTTTTTATTCCGTAGGTGTTTCTTTTTTTTGGATTTTATTTACAAATTTAAATTGAAAAAAATATTTGTTTTTACTTTTTACAAAATTTAATAATTTTTTTTAGGTTGGTCGAAGTACTGCGAGTCGGAGAACGGGGTTCTCAGATCGTGAATGGCCTGTATCAGGAGGAGAGTGGTCACCTGTATCTTGCAGTTACTCGGAAATCGTGATAACTGGCCACCAAGATGGCACTATTAAATTTTGGGATGCCGGAGCAGGTTCACTACAGGTGTGTTATTTCAAAACCAACTTCAATCAAAAGACAAGATCTTAAAATTTTATGAAGGTTGGACTAACTTCAGTTTGTATTATTTTATAGTATTCAACGTCCGCACAATTTAAATTTCGGGAGGTTTAGGTGCCAGTTATAGCTATCATTGGTTTCGTTCATTGAAAATTTTATTATGAGTCTTAAAAGTATTTAAGAAATTCAAGTTTGTTATATTTGATAACAAGAAGAAGTTAATTTGATAACAATCTAATACTTTTCATCTAGTTAATGTTTAATTTTTCAATGATAAAATTGTTTCCATTGAGAACCTTTAGTTAACTTTTCACTTCCACAAATCAATTTTCTTTTCAATGATCAATTTATACCTCAAACGCTTGATTCGTTTCCAATGACAAAAATGTTCAATGAAAGCTTTAACCAACCTGTCAACAAAATTCCAATGATTGCTTTCAACGATGAAACCAAAGATAGCTAAACTGGACCCTTACATCACTATATTGTAAGTGTTGACAAAATTAACGACAATGAAGAGAGGTGTTTTTTCTAAAGCGAGACATTTCTGAAAATTGAAAAATTCAGCTTATCTCATCTAAAAAAATATTAGTTAGTAGTTCTTTTGGGGAAAACATTTCTTGACAATTGACTATAAATCTACCACTTCCTGACAAATATTTGTAGCACGCTTTTGGATTTTCTTTTTGCTTCAATTTTAATTTTTAACACTGTGCATTAAAATTAACTAAAAGGTGGAATACATTTTTAAAAAATTCATAAAAACGACAATCACTGATACTAATTTGACGTTTTTGAAGTACGAAAATCATATCAGTTGGAATTGAAATGAATTGAATTTACTTGATTTTTATATTAATCTTGTTTGTTTTTTAATTTTTATATTGTTACAGATTTTATACAAATTGAAAACTGGAAAGATTTTTGAACGACCGAGAGCTCGGTCTATAGATAATGCGGACGATGATCCGCTTGGTATACAAATAATAACACTTTGTGCTGAATCAAGAAGGTTGTGCATCGCCGGTTCTAGTGGTCACGTGATACTATTTAAGTTTAGAAAATTAGAAAGTACCTCAGAAATATTGGTCCTAGAAATACCAATAAAATATGAAAGTTTCGATGATGGTGATGGTGGTAGTCCTGAATGTGAATTTGTTCCTCGCCAAGCCCCGAAGACTGCAGATGCCCTCGATAATGATAAAAAGGTATTTAAAAAATTCAACAATTTAAATCTCCTTTAGATACTTTTTAACAATCAAGATTAAAAAATAATTGCTTAGACCGATGGCATGCTGAGGGTAAGACCAGGAGCGCAAAGAAAACCCCCTGGTTTTCAGGCGCAGCTCATTTGTTTAACACCCTGGACGCAGGGTAGTCATCCTGGACAAATAACATCGCTTTGTTTAAATTCCAGCTATGGCCTGTAAGTACAAAGTTAAACATTTTTCATAACCAAAAGACAAAAAAAAAAAATCGTTCATGTTATGAGGTCCATAGATTGTTTGCATATCGAATATCTAGAATCTCCTGCTCCCCAATGTAGAAACCAAAAAAGAGTAGAAACTTATTAATATTGTAAACAAAATATTATTATTATTTGTTTAATTTAAAAAAAAACAAACAAAATACGAAAAAAATGGGATAAAATTTGCTTTCACAGCTTGATATTGGAAAAATTAATGTATTTCTAGAATGGCTTATGGCAATGAATACGGTTTAGCTGTTGTCGATACCGTTCAAAAAGTCTGTCTCCTTAGTGTTGCTAGTCCCGATTTATATGGAGCGCAGGATCCATATTCTCGGGTGCCAAAGAGTCCAAAACGTGGTGATAATAATAAAGATGAACACACCCGTTCACCTAGTATAGACCAGGTAAGTGCGTGCGGCGTTTTAGACGTAAGCTCCTCTTTTTATACACATAACATTATGATCAAGAATATTATAGTTTCTTAAAATATAATTTATAATTCCTTTGATTGTTTTTTTGAATTTTTGATTTCCTTGAATATTATTTTTAATGTATGTATGTATATTTATTTAATTAAATATATATTTCGTTTTTTTTTTATTATTAATTCCTTCGAAATTGGTTTTTATTATATACCGGCGTAGCTTTGAGTGAATATTTTTGTTCCTTTAATTTCGTTAACTTTTTATTTGTCTTACTGAAAAGTTTGAAAAAGAAAAATAACTCAGAAAATAAAATTATACGAATTATTGCCCAAATTGAGTTACAAACTTCTTGCAGTTATTATTACTTTTTAAGTGGATAAATTTAAAAAAAAAAAGAAAAAAACAGCAAAAGTCATAGCATAACCAGAAGATTGATACCAAATTGTATGTTAGCAATAGTTTAAATAAAATACCAACAAAAAAAATATTTAGTATATAATACAACACTTTATTTCCCAAAAGCAATGTGGCCTTATAAATATCCAAATTGGCTTATTCCATTGTGTAGTAATTTGAATAATTTCAGAAACAACAACAATTATCAAAAATCAAATATAATAAATAAATAAATAAACAATTTGAGAGCTAAATTTTAACATACACTTGAAGTTATTCTTAGTTATGTTTGCCAGTAGAGTTTTGTGCAGAATATGCTTTTATAATTTTATTATATGTTAGCTCATGAAAATGCTTTTGTACAAAATGGAAATCGCTTGTTAGGCTAAATTTATTGTGTGTTAATTTGTTTGTACTGAAAATAGTTTGGTATATTGATGGACAAATTATTAAGTATTTTGATTTAATAATCTAATTGGTGTTTATAAAACTAATTTATTAAATTATTTTGAACTTTTCACCATCCACCTTATCTGAATTAGTGAGATATTTTCTATAAAATAAAAATAAATTAGTGACAGGGCCTAGTGACTTACAACTGTCAACCATTCCAGTGTGCGAGTAATTGCAGGGATGGAAGGTTTTTATATGCCGAATCTGAACGGCTAATTTGAGAAAGCACATTTTCATGACAAGAATTACTCTTGGAGAATTTGTCAATTCCTCACAAGAGGCAGTACCCGTGAAAACAAAAATAGAACTTTTTAAAAAGAACACAATTTCTTTTAACTATTTCTATCCGATTTCAGAAATCATATAATGATCATAACCATAGCCTCTTAATATAACTTCACGGAATATCAACTACAAAATGTGCATCAAATTTTCAATATTCTCAGAACCCTTCGAATTTTGTTCGTCAAAACTATTGACCTAGAAATTACTGTGGGTGAACCTTTCCAAGGCTTTTATAGTTTAATACTATTAGGATAATTCTTTTAAAAATCAGTATTTTTCTTGAAATCTTTTTATTATACAGCTGATAAAAATTAGTTCTTTGTTTTTCAACATAATGCTGGCATACTAATCTCTACGTGTATGCTTCTGCTCAAAACTTCATATAGAAACTAATATCAGGTGGAATCACGATCTGTTGAGCCAAGACCTAATCTACCCTAGATATATGTAAAGCGTTAAAGGTGCTTGAAATTTTTAATAACATTGCAAATAAGCTTGGTAAGCGACTATATATTCCTTCTTAAAAACTTGGAAAGAATGGTTGATATCAATTTAAGGGCAAGTTTTGGCACAAGACTTCTGTCTTCGTCTCAACATTCCTACTTTAAAGATAAATCGGTGGAGACAGCGTTAGAAATCTTAGTACGCACCGTCGAATATTCCCTCCATCATAAAGAGTTCGCTATGGCTGCTTTCCTTGACATCGAAGGTACGTGAAAACATCTGCACTAACATCTCTAAATGTAGAGACTTCTGCTTACTAGCAGAATAATTAATTCAAAACTGGACAACTCTTCTGGCAGACGATTCGTTAGTAGAGAGACACCGCAAGGTGGTGTTCTATCCCCTCTCCTCTGGAACCTAGTGGTAAATGAAATCCTAACTAGTCTGGATGCGGAGGGTTTCAGAGCGATAGCCTGTACGGACGACGTTACTATAGCAGTTTCAGGAAAGCATCTTAACACGTTAAAAGAACTCTTGCAAAATGCCTTGGACAGACTAATACTTTGGGCTGATCGGTGTGGACTGGGCGTTAACTCATAAAGCAATGATCTAGTTTTATTTTCGAGGAGATACAAAATTCCATTTGTCAACCCTGGGTCTTGTCTTAGATAAAAAACTAAATTGGAAACGCGACATACAGAAAATAGTCAAAAAAGCTACTGTAGCTCTCTCTTCTTGCAAAAAAGCTATCGGTAATAAATGGGGCAATGGGGCTTACAACCCAGAATCAAGCATTGGCTGTACACATCAGTAATCAGGCCGATTTTAATGTCCGGTGAGGCTTTGCTATTCGCCTCAAAGCTTCGTCGCAGTGGACTAACAATAACATTAGCCACTCCGTAATTCTTAGGTATTAAGAATCAATTTCAAAGCACACCGACTACACCATCCCCAACTGCAATTCGACAGAAATTTCCAAAAGCACGCCACTTTTGCAAAAGCTGTATGGACGATGAAGAAGATGAAACTTCTCTTCATTTTCTCTGTACATGCCCTGCTTCGGCTCGAAAACGCAAGAATTACCTAGGAGAATTCTTCTTTGACGATCTAAACGATCTAAATCATATCAGCATCTCACGTTTCGTAAGGGACTCAAACTGGTTCCATTGACCTTAGGAGGAAGCCTAAAGATTCATGTGGTATCACAACGGGCCATTAAACTAGTCTTAGTGTGTCCGTTTCCATCTTTGACAGCCACTATAACCTAACTTAACCTTGGTAAGCGACTAGGCATATTCTCAAATGACTTTTGCCGAAACGTCAGAAGACGAAGAACAGTTTTCTCTTTTATACATGCTCTGCTTTAGCTTAAAAATGTAAGACATACCTGGGACGGGACACTGACATAGTTAATCTTCAAGTTTCGTAAGGAACTCAATTGGTTTCATTGAATTCAGAAGAAGACCTCAAGGTTCGTGTGGTATCACAATGGGTCAACAACTGGTTTAAGTGTGAACTACTCCATCAGTATATGAGGCAGCCACTTCAAACTAACCTAATCTTGAAACTTCTGAAAATGTTACTAACTGCTAGTTTAAGTTGTTAGAAGTTCTGGTTCAACGATGGTTTACCAATTGTTATCGAATTGATAGCTTGATACATTAATAACGCTTCAATCTATGGTTTGGAAGCGCATTTCAGAATAATCAAAGATGAAAGATGAACCTTTTGAAACAAACTAGAGTAGCCCTAGTCCTTACTATGGAAGCAGTTTCAAAACTTTCAACTTCTTTTTCTGAAGTGTTTCAATCGAAAATTTTTAAAGTCAGCGACTAAAATAATAACAAAAAGAATTTGACAATTGCAAAACAAATCCTTTGACTCATCAATTAATTTAAAGAATAACATGTTCAAGACAAAGGCGTACAAGTCAAATGGGCTTAAAAACATTATTGCAATCAGACTAAATCCATATATGACGATAAGTTACCTGCTTTAAGAAATCAACTCTCGTTTAACAATCAAACGTTCTTTAACTTTTTAACGTTTTCGAAAACACCTTACAATTTTCAATTACACAGCTAGCTACATTAACTTCAATTGAAATGATAAAGAATGTGTAAAATAAGCTGTCACTTAAATCGGAAATGTCAAAATCTGGCAGAGAACTCATGGTCTTTTCTTTCTCGTTTTAAGTAGACAAAATACGAGAGAATTGGTGGATGGTCTTATGTACATTTTTTACATCAAAATTAAGCATTTCCACATATAGTTAAAAAGCTATTTTCATGTGTAATTCAGCATGATAATTTTACATGCATATTAGGTTATTTTACATATTTTGAAAAACAAACATTTAAAAACTTTAACGAATTTACATTAAAAAAAAAAAAACTTTACTCTCGCTTCATTTAAAACAATCAAAAGAATATAGTATTTGAAATTATATTTGAAAACGCATTTGATTTAGTATGAACTTAATTTATTTGCAAGCAATTTTTTTTTTAAAATAATAAATTGAATTAATTACTTAAATTAAATTAAAAATAATCAGTTAAATTGTTTCATATATATGTACTTGTACTGTTGTTTTGAAAACAGTTGCTCTTATTCAATTATTTTATTCAGTTTGATTTGCCTCATTATAGTTTTGGTTTTATATTTATTTTTTGTATTGTTATCAAATATTTTTAATTTTGTTAAAAGACAGAAAATGGGAGCTTAAAAATAAAAATTGAGTATAATTTTGCACTAAGGTATTTAAACATACATTTATTAATTTGTATAATTTAAATTTTAAATAAATTAGCAGAGTTAATAAGATGTAAATAAATGCATTAAAATAGAAAACAAAATAAAAGGCATCGTAAATTAACATAAATAAATAGATTACAGTATGCTGCTAGTGGCTTTATCGATTGGTATAAAATTATTGCTTGGTAAAAATTATTCAGGGCTTCTCAAAATTTAATGAGAAATTGTTGTAGATTATTTGATAATTGAAAATAAATTTTTGGATAGAAGCTTGCACTAAAAACATAAAAAGATAGTTGAGACTGAGATATTGTTTAAATTTATATAAATTAAACATCTGTTAGAATGTAAATATTTGTTATATTAGTGTTGTTACAATAATTTTTTAATTTGTATAGAAAATTACAGCAAAAATTAAAGTAAGCAGCAAATAATAAACTTTCACAAACAAAATTATGGAAGAAAAACGTTTTTTTTTTTTTTAATTTGATTATTTAAAATAATGTATAAATCTTGAAATTTATTCTAAAATTATTTGAAAATAGGATTTTAGTTTTTATTAGTATATAACTTACATACACAATAAACCTTAATGTATAAAAAGAAGTGTTTTCAAAAATGTGTACTTCTTTTTATATAATTAGAACAACTTTTATAAAAATTAACTTTTAAATCTAATTGTTTACTTAATTGTACCCGTGGTACCCGTGGCATGATGGTTAGTGCGTTGGACTGTCATGCTAGAGGTCTTGGGTTCGATCCCTGCCTATGCCATCTAAAGTCTTTTCACGGGTACTGCCTCTTGCGAGGAATTGACAAATTCTCCAAGAGTAACTATTGTCATGAAAAAGTGCTTTCTCAAAAATTAGCCGTTCGGAGTCGGCATATAAACTGTAGGTCCCCTCCATTCCTGACAACATTACTCGCACACAGGAATTGTTTGAGAGATGTAAGTCACTAGGCCTTGGTTCTCAACGGACTGTCGCGCCACCCAATTTATTTTTTATTACTTAATTGTAAGTATGAAGGTATATCATTAAAAATAGAAAATAATTCAACTCGATAAGTTAGAATTAACCTTGTTGTTGTTAAATTAAAAGATCTCGCTGATCAATTGTGTTCAGTAATCTCTTGTTGAAAAATGAAAGAGTCATGACATTTTTTTTGCAAAACTGCGAACTGAACTACAAAATTTTCAACGCTCTTGTAATAAATTTTAACAATTTTTAGAGCGTGTATAATTTAATTCTTAGTAATGCGGCGGTCTTAACTTGTCAAATGTCAAAGATGACAGCTTCAAAAGTGACAGCTGCCCAAAAAGGTAGCTAATCAGAGTTAAATCTTTTATTGGAAAACCCATTTAAAAAAGAATCAGCAATATTATAATATATTGTCTGTGAAAAAAATTAAAAAACTGTCAAAGAGTTTACTTATTTAACATAACAATTGTATACCTGTTAAAAAAAATACAAGTAACATTTGTATTTGACGTTCAAAAGAGTTGACCCTAGTCAAATGATACGTCATTATCAGGAAATTTGAAATGGATGTGTTCGTTGATTGTGTTGTATAACAATGAATTAAAACTTGGTTCACACTGAAGTTTGTAGATTGAATTCACCAAAAATAGCTCCTCTGAATTTATATTTAATTTTTAGCTTACAGTGGTTAAATTCCATTAAATTTGATTGAAAATAAGACTTAACTTCATGTTGGGTTTCCTAAATGCATTCAAACAATTATGCCAAGTTCTTATTCCAATTGATCTTATGTTTATACAACAATTTAAATATAACCTTATTGTAGTTGAAGTGTTAGTAGATGGATGTAAAAACCATGTACTTACTACAGTTTAAAATTTGTTGATCTAATTTTTATTTCTTAAAGTCATAAGTTTAAAATTTGCTGCTTATATCAAATCATATTCTTTGTAGAATAAAATGCAAGTAGTAAAATACAAAAAAAAACCTTAATATCTCTTAAATAAGCCTTGTTTAAATTTGTTATTATTTTGAGAAGCTCTAAAATAGCAAATGCGTTGTCAAGTAGAATAAAACTAACTAACAACATATAAATTAAACAAACCCCCAACAAATAACAATCAAAAATTAAACAAAAAAAAAAAACAAATAAAATTTTAAAAAAAAAATCAAAACACACAAAAATAAAACACTTGCTTTAGTTAAACGACGTGTCAAGTAGCCCATCACAAAAAGTGACCCATCAGATGCCGTCCTCCTTACCTCATGAGACAATCACAGCTACTTTAGTCACCCAAACAGCACAATCATCTCCATCATCAGTCGCTAGAGAGCAATCAACCTCACCCTCCCGTCCAATATCGCCCGCTTGCGAAGCACTCGAAACTCCCCAAAGTAGCAGCACTAACAATAACAGTCCTACCTCAGAGGATCAACCTACACTCCAGTCTAATGAAGCTCATCAACAAGGTCGTCGTAAGTCAATTCCATGGAAAGCTTTCAATTTAAAACGTCAATTATCCAAAGTCAACATGAAGATTTCAAAAACCGATCCAAATACCCCCTCGGGTTCTAAAAGTTCGTCTGTTTTTTATTGTGCCCCAACTGAAGGTACACCTCTCTCACCTGTCGAAACATCACCAGATTCGGTGTCCGAATCAACACCCACAGACGATACCGAACAAGATAAGTCCGATTATATGGAACAAATCGAAAAGGATATTGTATCGAGTTTAAACGAGATCGAAAACAAAGAAATAGCCCCCGAGGCTAGTCTCGAAAGCACCTTAGATCGTTTGTGTGGCAGCAATTCAGATTTGTCAGAACCAACCAGCTTGTCAGCTTCCCAATCAAATTCGACTCAAAATATTGCTCAAAGCGTTCCCAAGATCAATATACACGATCGTATTGTCATTGTCCGGAGCAACAAAAAGGAGCGCACCATGTCACAGCCACAAGCGGTGCCAATATCATCGGTTTCAAAACGTGTGGACTTCAGTGACGAACCGGCTTTTACAAAATCTCTGATTACAACAATGGAGGGAGCTCATGTCTCACGTCCTGTGGATCTTCCTTTGTTCGACACTGATGTCGACCAACAACATCCCGTTGCTCCGCCTCGTTATAAGAAAAAAGACAAACGAGATCAACGGCTGCTTTCCGTGCCAAATATTAAGTACCAAGTTCGTGATCTTAGGTCACGCAATGGCAGGGGTGATCCGTCGCCTTCTTTTGCTGGGAATCTTATGCGTAGGTTCAGTAAGTATCAACTTTGAGATAAAAATTCACAAAAAAAAAACAAAAGATCCAAAAGGTAGGAGCATAAAAATCCAAAGCTAATACTAAAACTGAAAAAAAGGTTGTAAGTCATATGCAATTTATATAATAACATAATACCTAAGTATATAGCAAAACGAATAGCTTTTGTGAACGAAAAAAAAATTCAAAAACCATCCAGAAACGTCAAAAACATCAGCTGTACCTAATATTTGTTTTATTATTTTTGGCTTTAAATTTCCACTTTGGTTTTATTTCATTTTGTTTCATACTCATCGAACGTTCGAAAAACAAAAAATCCCTTCAATTTTTAATTTCCTTTTTTTCAATAATTCTTTAAATTTGTTTTTTTCTTTAATTTTTCAATGCAGACGGCTTTTTAAAATGTTCTTATTTTGTATTTTGAATAATATTTTTTGCAAACTAGTTGAATAAATTGATTCCCCCGCCCCTAAGTAGGTTGAGTTTTTTCTAGAATTTTTTCAAACTAGAATTTTCTTAATTATTCAATTAAGTAATTTTTTTAATATCAGATGCGTTTTTTTATTAAAGTAGTGCAATTTAATGGAAGTTTTAAAGTAAAAAATATATGAAGTTATAAAAAGTTCCATTTTAAATTGATTTGACGTAGAAGTAAAAGTTTTTGCAATGTTAGATCAATAAACTAAAACGATTGTTACTTTTTGTTTACTTTTTTACTCTAAATCTATATAAAAACTTAAATTTAAATTAAAATATTATATATTTCTTATTAAGCACATTTAATTTTTTTTATTTAAAACATATTTTAAAAAGCTGAAATAAAATTTAAAAAAAAAATTAAAAACAAATTGAAATGGTGAGATTTTGTGAAAATAAGGAAACAAGTATTATTTACCTTTATTTTTAACATTTTCAATATAAAAAACAAAAATATACTATAAACAACAACAACCACAACTATGAAAGTCTAGGTAAGTAAATTAAATACATCCGACGCAATTGCATCATGTTGCACTTGCACTTATTAAACATTATTACATAGAATTACAATTAATTAAAAAAAAGTACGATTTATGTTTGACAACCTTCGCAGCTTGTTGAAAACCTAAATTAACAAAAACAAAAAATAAAACATTTGAATTTCTCAAGCCTACAACACATGAAAGTTTAATAAAAGAAATACATTAACTTCTGGTCATGGTTTGACTTGTTATACGAATTTTTAGTTATTATTTAAGTCGAGATGTATTTAAATTTATGCTTATTTTTATTTTTTAGTTTTGAATGCATTTTATTTAAATTTCTGTTTTTTTTATATGTTTTTCTTAATATATTTCTTATGTTATTATTAAAATTTATTTTTTAATTTAGTAACATTAAAGTTTGTGTGAGTCCCTACATACGTATTATAAAATATTATTTTATATAGAAGGAATGTCTAGAGATTATGTACTGAGAAAAATCACGAAGATTTTTGAAACTACCAATTTGTGTTGTTTTGTCAAGGCAATTTAATATTTTTTTTTATTTTTTTGTGGTTTTAGTTTAAATTGACTTGTCCCCTTTATTATACATATATTTATGAATAAATTATGAGAACAAAAAATACATTTATTAAATGTCCTTTGCAAAAATCCACCAGAAATTGTCATATTATATGCAAAATATACAATTTTGTACATCGACTAAAAATAGTAATTTTCATCGGAGATTATATTTTATTTGTTTTTAATAAAAGCTTAACATTAACATAGTATTGCAAAAAGTCATAACCATACGAAAAATAGGTTTTGTTCATTTATCATTAAAATTGTTAAAAAAATATTCGCTACTTATTATGTTTACATTATAATATACATTTTTTTTCTTTTTTAAATATTCATAAATAAAACATATAACTTCATCTTCAATGTCAAAAAATCATTAATAACTTAAACAACGATATTAAACAATTTGGTATCTTGACACAAAAAGCGGTTCGTACACCTACTACTGTTAAAATACTTTTCAAAACCAATATAACATGAAAAATACTAACCCTGAAGCCAGAAATATTTAAAATCCATTTTGGACATGGGAATTTAAAAATTAAAGCATTTATGATGTCAAAAAATCATCAATTTGAGATCGGAAAGAAAACTTCTTAAGAAAAATCAAAGCTGTTTATTTCAATGTAAAGCAAAATGAACGCCACTGAAATGGTAGCAGCACCACGTCATTGTCATGAAATTTTCTATGAACTATTTGTATGGCCTTGAATTGATTGTGGAGCATTGTATTTCGCATGATTCCAAAAAAGTCTAAACTGTTTAATCGTTCAATAAAATCCATGTCGCTAATTGCAATTTCCTTAAAACACAGGAAACAACATTTATACCATTTGTGAAGTGAATTCTTACAACTGCAATGCTTTGTCCGTTCCATTTTTAATAATGGCGTACTTCTTTCTTGTAAAATCTCAAATTTAACAGTTGCCCAAATAAACTCTATTCAAAATTGTCTTTATTAAAAATAAAAAACACTTAAGCTAGTTTTCGTTTCTTATTCCAAATGAAATTTCCATTATTTTTCTATTATATAGGAACTAAGTTTTTGACGAAGGGCTACTGTTAATTTTGTTTAACGTTTTACTTTTGAAACTGCAATTGGAGATGCAGCCACACTAACTGCCAAAATTAGATTGTCCAACTTCTAACTTATCACCTAAAAAATCTGATTCCCGAATGTAGCCTTGTAACGAATCGTTGGCATTGTTAACCGAAATGTTTTCTTTTGTACTGAGTAGAATATTAACTGGCATTTGTTCAGTTCTCTTGCATTAACCCCCAAGCAAAGAATATTTTGAATTAGTGAATATTCGAAAATCATCCTAATTAATATGTATTCTTATGAATTTCAGAATAATTTAGTGGAAGATGGTGTATTTTTTGCTTTTGTTTTGTTACCAAACTTATTTGGCACCTGCCGTTTCTACTTAAAAACAATAAAACATCAATTCCAGGATCGAATCATTACTGTATTCGTAAATTCTACTGGAATGAATATGTTGTCCGGCAACAAGTACAGCAGCGCTTTAACTCCTCCTAGAGCTTAGGGCAGCAACAAGATCCTTCCACCTATCCCGATTCACAGCAACTGAGCTCAGCTGTTTCCACGATTAAATAGCTTGAGACCGAGCTTACTTCACAACTGATGACCTCCGAGTATTTGGTCTTCCAAAGCGTCTATTACCCTAGGGATTCCATTGGTCAAATAGTTTTCCTATATTGTCGTCAGCTTTCCTATCCAACGCCATATCCGTTGCATGAAGCCTGCGTCCAATTTTTTCTGTCTGGTCCTACTGCACAGCTCGAAATGGTTTGCAGGCACCGAATCTTCAGAATTGAGCGCAGACAACGGTTAGCGAAAGCTTGTAGTCTGCTAGAGATTTTGGCATCAGAGTATTTCCATGTTTCAGAAGCATATAACAGCACTAATTTGACGTTGGATTCGAAGAGTTTCAACTTGGTGCGTAGCGGTATTTTGCTAGAGTTCCACACAGGAGAACGGAATCCAAATGCCCTACAGGCCATCGAGAGGCATAAAACTTCCCAGATAATTAAACAGCTCGACCTCCTCTATGGTATCCTGCCTTAGAATAACTTGTGTGATTTGGCCCGTGGTCATTACTTTGGTCTTATTTGTGTTAATCCTTAAGCCAGCCACCTCTCCATTTAGTTGAAGCGAATGACACATCTGACTTAAGCCTGCCATTTTGTTTGCCATGAGACATATATCGTCAGCATAATCTATGTGGCTAAGCTTGTCCAACAGACTCCATTGGATACCGTGTCTTTCATTTGTACCCAACGTGGCAGTCATCACATCGTCAATCGCCAAGCAAAAATAGAATTGGTTACAAGACATCTCCTTGTCTCACTCCTTGACGCACATTAAAGGAGTCGGAAAGCTTTCCATTGTGCAACACAGAACACCTTGCGTTGTTGTACGATTCTTTAATAATGGCTACAATTTTCTCAGGGATTCCTCAAGCAATAAGCGATCAAAATCTGCAAACATTTGGTAAAGAGGTGATTGCTACTCAGATGGTTGTTCGAGTATGATTCCCAAGGTGTTGATGTGGTCGACGCGCGATAGGCCACTGCGAAACCCCGCTTGGTGCCTATTGAAGGTAGACTCGATCCTGAAATTAATCCTCTCGAGAATAATAGTTGCCATTAACTTAGGAAAAACGGACAGAACTGTGATACCACGCCAGTTATTACAGTTTTTCAGGGTTCCTTTCTTTGGTAACTTTACAATAACTCCATTCTTCCAGTCCCTTGGGGAAGTTTCACTCTCCCAGACAGTCTACACGAGTTTAAGCAAAATACGGAAATTTGCCTCATTCTGCTTTTATGAATTTTGTGGGAATACCATCAAGTCAAGCTGCTTTGATTTTCTTTAGAAGATGTATCACATTACATATCTCTGCACTTGTTGGGGGACTGGTATCAATACCCCTAGAAGATCTGCGCATGATGTTCAATTGTGGATTCAATTCTGCATTGTGGTCATCATTTAGCAGCACCTAAAAAGTGCAATTGGAATGAAACGTTGTGATAACTTCTCCCTTAACTCAAAGATGAATGAAAGATTGATTGGAAGGCAATTTTTTAACAGCTGAGCAATCAAATGCACACGTAACTTTCATGTCTTTCAAACAACTTTTCTAGGCTGAACGTACTTAATTCAATTCAAGAACAAATACATTTTCCCTAATATCTTGTTACGTCTATTTTTGGAATTAAGACCAATTAAAATTTTAACCTTACCAGCAAAACGTTTTAAGAATGATAATTGTCTAAATTAATTTGTCACATTGAAAGAGCAATAGGATTAACTATAAAAACGATTCGCTATTCATAATCACCTAGCAATCAAACTAGCTTTGAGAATTAGAAAATTCTAAGAACATAAATTCTATTCTCTGATTTCTGACAACAAAAGTAAGAAATGTTGTTTATATTTCTGACAATAAAGAAATCTTTGAAGTCTTAGAAATATGTATATAGGACTATCACGAATTGCATCTTAATCGAAAACTTTAACAAATTATGCGAACGTATTTGGCAACCATTTTTTCAGGATTTGTAAAAGTTTCCGTTTACTATGGAATTCGTGATAATGCTGACAAAAAGGACGAAAAGATATGTAAAGATATTTTGATTGCTTGAATGAATAATGAATTCTGCTTATATTTCATTCTAGTATTTTTTAAACCCGGCTGAGAAATTTTGCAGAAATCTTGAATATATAAACTAGCCAAATAATTCAGCTTTTCTCTCCTTTCGATGTATTACATAATCAAACAATAGTTTTGATCAATTCAAAGACATCCAAATTTACAATTATCACTAAATATTAGTAGATTAAAAATATGTATTTCGATATTTCGTAAATTTATAATACATTTGTGAACTTCTTAGTTTAGAGGCCAATATTATATTCAACGAATAAGACTTGAATGCAACCCCTCCGACGCATTTGAAGCAGTTTCCACTTTAATAATAATTATTAGAGATATGGTTACACTTTGTTTAGGGATTGATTTGCATATTTAACGAAGAAATATGAAAATAATGGTAACTTTATTATGTTTTTAATCTGAAGAGGATATTATGTAGCTATAATTTTTTTACAGTGCACTGTGCTCCCAACCTCAGCACTAAAAAGATATAACTAATAACAGCAGCACATTTCCACATCTTCCAAATTTCGTATCGTAGCGAAAAAGTTGTCAGAAATGCACCAAATAGTAAATTTTGTCTAAGATCACAGTTTGTTAGATTTTTAGGTTTGTTTGGCGGCCGCAGTTAATGATGTTGGTTAAATTTATTTTTGGAACGGTAAGCTGAGGAGCAGGTGCACCGTTCTTTTAAAAAATGTAGTCCATTTGCTATTAGATTGCTACACGCTTGTTTACTTATTCAGAGAAGTTTTCAATTTCAAAAAAGTGTTTTATTCCATTTTGATTCCAACAGTACTATTAACAAAAAAAAAAACTATTACGGAACCGAATTCCCTACAGTTACATTAAAAATTCAAATTTAAAACTATATCTACGAGTACACAAATCAACTCCATCAAATCATAAGAAACTTTCTTAAACATTAAAACAAAAACGCATTAAGTTAGTTTCATTAGGTTTTGTAAACCATGCTGCATGCTTATGCAAATTTTGTCTAAACTAGTATTTTATTCTAGTATTAATTTCTTCATAATATTTTTATTTTAAAAATTGTTTTAAGGTAACTTTATTTTAGAATTTCAAAAGAAGAAAAAAAACTAGCATTGGAATCCATCGCGTTGCATATGCCACACCCTTATACCCTAAGCATCCAAAATATCAAAGTAGAATCATTCGAATTGAACTTGTCTTCTACGGTTGCAAGTTTAAATTGAGGAAATCCTTTTTCTTTTGGAAAATAAGGCACAGTTTAAATAATAATTGTTGCACTTTACCCCTTCAAAAAGTGCATCTACTATTTTCGTTTCTATTTTTTTTCTTTTTATTATAATTGGCAAAAAATTGGTTAACTAAAATAGTGTTTTTTTTTTGAACTGATGAAATATGTATATGTAAAAAAATGCATCATATAAATCGCATCAATATCGCTAAATTAACTTAAATGAAAAATAGTTATTTAAAAAAAGGCCACATTTGCGCTAATAAATTTCAAAGAAAAATTGTTAATTCGTATCTTTTTCTATTTACTTTTTTCTATACACATTCAAATCAAAAATATGAATCTAAAGGATTCGTCCGAATCAGATGAAGAAAACCATAGCTGCCTTAAATTAATTTTTGGAGATTTATTTGGTAAATGCAACAAAAGATATGTATATAATTATTAATTTACATTTTATTCATTCAAAAGCATTTCTGCATTTATTTAAATAAAAACAAAAAATTTAAATAATCGTATATGGTTAGAATTTTTCTTTTTTATTTAATTTAATATACATAAATATGCATATAGAATAATTTGCGACTGGTATAAAAGTAGTTGTATACATTTAAATTTAGAATTTTATATATTGAAATGCAGTATTTGGTAATTATGTATTTTTTTTGTAATTGTTAAATTTTGCAAAATGTAGAAGCAATTTAATTAAAAGCCGCCTCAAGTGCAAACCTATTTTAGTATAACCAATTTTAATTTCCAAATATTATGGTTTTATACATTAATTAGAACCTCTTATTTTTGGCCTTAAACCCGATTGGAAATTAATAATGTTGTTTATATAATACATAAGTTCTTTTAGTTTTGATGCCATTTTAGTTATAGTTAGTATTATTATTATTATTAATATTTAGTTGCCCCTGCCGCATTCATTCATATATTTTTGTTGTATCCCTGAAGAAGAGTCGATGTGCAAATTGTATTCAAAAACAAAAAGTTGAAAGTGTTTTTGTAAGCGCGTATACAAATTCATCTCACAAAACCATTTTAAATCGAAAAAAAAGAAATTTTATAATTTTGGTCAAATATTATATCGAAAAACATAAAGTAGATGGTGCTTATTGGTGTGGGTTTGATTGGTTCTCTTGAGCGCGGTGCGCAAACGAAAAAATTAGAGAAATCCTTTGTTTTTAAAAAAACTTAAAATTAACTATTTCAGAACAAATGGTTATAGATCGAAAGCAACACAAAACTTCTTCTCTCATGGATAATATGAAAAGTAAGTAATCTAAAAAAAAAACAAGTAATCTTCATATCACAAAGAAGGTCTATTAACTATGGCTTTTTAAAATACAAATCGCAAAAACTCATTTGGCAATTATTTTATTGTTAAAAGGAAACTATTCGTATAGTTCCATTATTTTAAACACTACTTGTGAATAATATCTTATCCTCCATTAAGTTATGAGGGGAGGAGTATAGTAATAGCTTATTTTTGAGCGAGTTTATATTAAATTAAGACTATTTTTCCAAAAATTGTTTGCTTTTAAAAAATCATCAATGTCTCGGATTTATATTTTCGTATTTAAAGAAAAAAAAACTATACTTACTCAGCTATGATTTCCTGCAACGTATATCCTCGTATTTACAAATGCTAACTGACCAAATATTCTATTGATTAAAAAAAAAGGTTTTTCTTTACTTTGACTTTATATTGGAGAAAGTCATAAATATTCAGCCTTTCACGAATTTCATCGTAATCGGTAATTTTTAAGAATCCTGAAAAAAAACTATTACCAAATAACGTTTGTTGAACAGATTTCGTGATGCTGTTTTTTGGAATTCGAAAAAGTTTATGATTACGATGAAGTTCGTGATAGAGCTGAATATTTATGATTTTCATCAAGATAAAGATAAAAAAAACACCTTTTTTAATCTATTGAAATTAAAGGCTCCCTAATGTAAAATGTTGTGGTTTGTGGACGTTGACACTTTCATAAAGTGTAAAAGTTGCATTGTATGCATTCAAACTTATTAAACCACTTACTTACTTACTACTAAAAGAAAACATAAGACCTTTTTAAAAAATTCCCATGAAAAACATTTATCAATACTGTTGCATTTTTAATCTCTACAGTAATCTTTTTTCTAAATCTGCTAAACACAGAAGTTCTTGAAAGTTTTCAATATAATAGTTTCTATAAAGCAAAGGATTGCAAGACTTTAATATCAGAATGAATGGTTCGAGTTCTCAAGAATCAGTAAAAAAAAAAATGAAATTTTTATTTAAGGATGTTCAGTGCAACATGAATAATTTCCCATATCTACATTTAAAAAAGAATATTTATTCATATACCACCAATCTTAAGCGAATAAATAAATAAATTATGTGGCGCAACAGATTGTAAAGAACCAGGTCCTAGTGACTTACAACTCTCAACCATGTCTAATTTGAGAAGGTTTTTTTCATGACAACAATTACTCTTGGAGAATTTGTCAATTCACAAAAATAACAACAAAAAAAACACGTTATAATTTTTTTCATTCAATCGAAATCTAAAATTCCTACAACTCAAAAATGCTTTTAAACTGAATTCTATAAAAGTAATTAGAATTAAAGAAACGCTCGAATTCTAAATATTTGTAAAACAAATTTTCAAAGAGTTATTAGATCGAGTTTGCTTGATTTTAGAACTTTTTCAAGAAAAAATGGCCGTAACCGCTATATTGTTAAATTCCTTTGATTTGTAAGCTTTTCGCAAACTTGATTATTTTTTCAATATTAAACAAATTCTATTAAAACTGCAGCTTTAATGTCATCTATACAGTTTTCAAATAAAGTGGATAAACAGAAATATCGAAAATAATACAAATATAAACTTTGAGTTATTTTGGTTTATGAATTTTTATAAATTTAACAAAATAATAACAACCACATATCTCAGATTTTCTTAAGATATGTGAGTTAAAAACCAATTGTTTACTAATTTCAGTGGTCGACAAAATTACGACTTTTGTCTGTCCCATACACAAAACATTTCTTTTCTTGAATGATTAAGAAGCCTAAAATTCGAAAATCATCTTTAAATTTGTCTATCACATCAGGTTTTTAAAAATGTACAAATCTTCTGATCTCGAATCCAAACTTAAATTTTAACTATTCGCTCAAGCTTTAAAAATACCCGTTTTTAATATTATTTTCATTTTGTTTATTTATTTATTTATTTACATGTATTTCATCAAGTAGAGTACACAGCTCTTATAGACTACTTGTTTCAAAATTACAAATAATAATAATAAACTATAAAAATACAAATTATTAAGCTCTATAGCTAAAAAAAAAATATTAAATGTGACTTAAAAATATCTCTACTTGAACATTGGAAAAAACCTGCATTTTCATTTTTACGCGCTGAGTTTGCCTGTCTTAAACAACGGGAAAACATGTAAGCCATAATTTATTCTGTGTTGAGGAACACGGAAGGTTTCAAACACTCTTAAAGTATACCCGGACAATTAAAACAAACTTTGCTTAGCAAAAATGGACAATCAATTTATAATTTACCAAGTCTCTAATAAAAATTGCATCAAAATATTTTCGTCAAATTTCAAAACGTTGTAGTCCAAAAAGCAATCATCGGGCATCATATGAAGGTCGAGGAATATTCCAACGTAATAGATAAAACATGTAATTAGAAAGGCATTTTTGAATTCTTTCATACCATACAACCATATTCAAAAATAGACCTCACGTATGAGAAATACAGGCTCTTAAGAGTGAAGGGATCCTTAAATTCCTTCGAATTTCTTCTAATAAATCCTAACATAGAACTTGATTTGGCTACTAGATAGTCTATGTGACTATTAAAATTGACCTAGATCCCCTTTTTTTCTTTTATTTTATCAAGAGTCGTATTTCCTAAAGAATATGAAAAACATATAGGTGATGAACGACGACAGAATGTAAGACATCTGACACCAATCAAATAAATTGAATAAGTCTGTTTGCATCTTTAAACAATCTGATACATTTTTTAAGATGCAGTACATTTTCAAATCAACTTTTCGAAAAGTTGAATTTATTGAATTATTATGAAAAGATGTTGTGTCTTGATTTGGAACCACATATACGGATTGAAAATATTTGGCAAACAAATTGCGTACGGTTGAAAGATCAGATGATGTAACGTCTAGATACAGCATTGTAATAGGAATACCCATAGACTTTTTCTTATAATTGTAGTTTATAAGATTTATTTCAAAAACTGAAATAATAAAATTGTTTAGACAACAGATTCGTTACAAGAATAAAACTTACTTCCAAACCGTTTTTCATTCTTCTGTTGAAAACCATAGTTTAGCGTCTCTTTCAGATTTTTGTAAGACAGGTAAAACCTATCATGAAGATTATTAAGATTTTTCGAATGTTTTATGAAACAATATAAATATTTGAAAAAAGGAATCAGAATTGTAAAAAAATTACGGAATTTATTGAAAAAAAGCTAATTTATAAATTAAGATAGCCACACAAAGCTTTATATACGTATTTTTTATAATTTTTAACAAATATTATGCCAAAAGCCTGACGTGATACATCAATTTTAAAGTCGGATTTACATTAAGCCCATAAAAACCCATTGAAACAGTGTAATTTTATTGCCAGGAAGAACACCTTGCTAACCATGATGACACCATAATGTGTACCATTAAAATCTATTGAAGTCATCAATATTATTGCTTCGTGAAAGGTAACTTTTTTAAAAGTTTCATAATAACTGTTATTAAAAAATGTGAAAATCTACTTATGGAATTTCTTGCTTAGTCCTTAGTCCCGAACATACAGACGTTCAAACACACCAACTTTTGTCCGTACACTCGACTCTTTAAAAACAATAGGTTTAATTCTAATGACCTTTTTAAGCTCGGGAAAATTTCAAAACGTTTGCAATTATTTTATTAAAAAAAATTAACTAGTTAATTATTCGATAATAAAAGCTAGAATTTTAATGTTAAATTAGTTTCGTTTTTAAATACATTTGTTTTAAATTACTTTTTAAAAACCTCCCAGTTTTTTTAACTTTCGTGCGTAAGATGTATTGTTATTCAATTTAAGCAAAATATGCATCGATTTGAATTATCTAACAATACCGCATAAATATTTAACCTCAATTAAAAACAAAAATACGAAGAAACTTTATAAAGTGAACTTTAAGTCTGCTTTTTTAGTTTCGGAAAATGAAAATTCTACCAAAGTTAATAAATTGTCGAAAAGTATCACTTATTTTTGATTCTGCTGAAAGTTTTCCGCTTCTGAAATCAAGGAGTACTTTTTTTAAATTTGTATTAATTTGTGTCTTTATTTTAACAGGCTGTTTTTATAATTTTATTGCCAGGAAAAAAAACCTTGCCAACCATAATGACGCTATCAGCAATATTATTGCTTCGTAACTTTTTTAAAAGTTTTATAATAACAGTTATAAAAAAAGTGATAATCTACTTATGGAATTTCTTGTTTAGTCCTTTCTGCAATTGTTTAAGTCATTATCTATAAAACATAATTTATTTAGGTTTGTTATCTCTCTTGGTTTTTGTGATGTAGAAGACGAAAAATCTTCCCCAAATATACAGACGTTCAGACACACAAACTTTTGTCCGAACACACGATTCTTTAAAATCATAGGTTTCATTATAATGACATATTTTAAGCTCGGGTAAATTTCAAAACTTTCTATTCGACAGATCGAACCGATTGCAATTACTTTCATTAGAAATTAAACTAGTTAATTTATTTCAAAATAAACGCCGGATGATTAATTTTAATGTTGAGTTAGTTTCATTTTTAAATACATATTTTTTAAATTACTTCTAAAAAAATACCCAGATTTTTAATTTTTGTACGTAAGATGTATTGTTACATCGATTTGAATTACCTAACAATACCGCATAAATATTTTTAAATATTTAACCTAAATTAAAAACAAAAAATACAAAGAAACTTTATAAAGTTAACCTTAAGTCTGCTCTTTTAGTTTCGGAAACTGAAAATTCTGCCAAAGTTAATAAATTGCCAAAAAGTATCACTTGTTTTTGATTCTGCTGAAAGTTTTCCGTTTTTGTTCGAAGAATGTTTTGAATTTTTTGTCTTTATTTTAACAGGCTGTTTTTGTAACGAATATCGACATTTTGAGATAATTTGTTGAATCTCCTACATATTTAAATAAATTCACACATCTGTACATCTAATTTATTTAGAATTCTGATTAAATTCAGTCTGAAACTTAAAAGAACATAGAATCTTCAGTTTATAATCTTTAAACGGGATAACTTATTTATATTCATTAAAAAAAAAAAACTTTTTTATTGTCTGCCTATTTCAAAATAACACAAATTAAATATCAAAAAAATATGTAGTGAAAATAAAATAAAACACGAATTGTATTAAGCTGCCAAACTTTTCTTGTGAGTATTTTCTTTTAAATACTTATTCTATTTTTTTTTAAGTTCCATAATATTGATTTGGTTGATTATTGTTTTAATTATTATTGTGATTCATTTTTTATATGATTTTGATATGATTTGTTTCCTGCCAAGGATTACGCATTTCTGATAAATAAAAATTAATATAATTCGTGGATCAGTTTCAGACAAAATATAAATAAAAACATTATGTTGTTAAAAATCTTATCCCAGATGAATGGTGTTTGCGGAGGAACAACCTCTGGATCCGGCGGTGTTTATAGTGGCAGTAATACAGCAATCGGTACGGGTGGTAGCTCCATCAATAACCGTCGTATGGTTATGACGGGTTGTGGAACTGGCGTTGGTGTGGGTTCAATTAGTGGTAGTAGTGGTGGTAATATTGGTGGTAACATTATGGCTAGTGGTGGTAATGTTAGTAGTGGTGCTTGTATTAGCGGCAATACTAGCGGAATCGGGCCAAGCACCTCACTAATTGGACTGCAAAATACGCCAAATTTGCCAGCACCCATCATTTCTTCCGGCCTGGTCGGTGGTGGTGGCGGTGGTGTTGGTGGTGGCTCGGCTTGTGGTAGCAATCAAAATATCAATATTCAATGTAATTTTGGTTCTGCTAGTGCAGCTTCCACACATCAGTCGCAATTTTTATTAACACAACAACAACAACAAATTCATCATCAACAACAACAACAACAACCACACCAGTTAGCTCAGCAACAAACACTAGCGCCCGACTTTGTTCGACGATCAAGATCACAAGGTGGGAAAAAATTGCAAAAATGTTTATCCACAGCATCGTATGGGGAGGAGTTGTCAATTAGTCGACCGCAGATGGCAGCCATGCCACACAATCTACTTATGACCCGACAATATTGCAGTTTTGGTAGTACCACATCTAATATACTATATTTGAAAACAATAAGCAATATTTTGTTTATTTAAAAAAAAAATCTTCAAACAAAAATCAATCTGTTTTCCTTTTATACACATTTTCATGTGTTTCAATTCAAACTATACTTTTGAGTTTTTCTTTGAGTTTCCGGTTAAGTTTTTTTTTCCAAAATTATGCCTTCCAGTTTCTTCTGTCTAGTTCCCTATCTATCTCTCTCTCTCTCTCTTTCTTCAACTATCTTTCATCTTCTTTTCGCTCACTTTGTCTCTAAGTTTCGACTCTCGGCCCGGCACCTGTTAAACTCTTTTTTTCTTATTAACCTCATATTATGTTTTATTTCTTTTTTTGGTTCGTTCATTTCATGAAATCATTTTTAATCATTATTTTCAAAAGCATCACATCTAATGATATTCACAAATTTTTTATTTTTATTATTTATTTTATTGTATCATCATAATAAAGTGCAGTCATTTAACTGGTTTCCTGTTGACGTTTAAATTTTTGACAAAATTCACCACTTATCTGAGGCAAAACTCAACTATCGTAGTGAATTTTGTTGTGTTTGTATGCATTCAAACTTTTTGAACTTTTGACACTTTCAGCTGTCAATAAAGTCTACTTGACTTTTAAGCTCCAAAAATTTCAACAGGTTAACCACGTTTTAAAAAAATGATTTTAATTACTAGCTGCATTTTATATTAATATAAAATTAAAAACTTTTTTGTATGCCTAATGTAACAATTAATCAAATTGGAATATAATATCAAATTATAACATCTTTAGACCGTGCTCAATTGATAGGTAAAAATGTAGATTAATTTAAATAAATTTACATATATGCATACTCGTAACTCCTCACGTAGATACATTATATATTATAGTTATAATAGTTACATTATACTAATATTACTGTTGATGTAAAAATTATACTACCTATAAGTACAATTTTGTCCTGATTAATTCGTATGATTTTCTTTCACTTTCACTTGCTACATCTATTAATATATTATAAGGTCTGACACTTGTGTCTTTTATACCATTAACTATTTTGATTTTCAATGAAATTCCATGTTAAAACTATATCTCTCTGAATGTAGCTGGAAACTCTTTATAAAAATTGAATGTTTTAACATTTAAACAAAAATACTTTTTCGCTTATTATGTAGGTTCTATGAATTTGAATTTTCTACTCATATTACTTCTTGTGAACGCAAATAACTGATCTCATTTTCTAAATTATGATTTCTTCATTTTTGCACCATATCTCTCTCTTCATGTTGCACTTAATTAAATAATTTTTCATGCACTCTTCGCCAGTTCCTATTATTGATCGATGATGCGGTTAAAAACTTTTCTACTCTTATGCAAGTTTTTTAAAGATATTTTTAAAAAAATTAAAATCATAAATAAGCATGAATGATATTTTTATGTTTAGTTTTTTAAGAAGAATTGGGTTGAGCGCAGTAAGTGTGTATGTGTGTGCCTGAATGCGAAGCAAAATGATTATTTTGTTCTGAGAAAATAGAAGACAATTTTCGGCTTATTTTATTATTTTTGTTTCTTGCTATAATAATAGTGTAATCCAAAACCAAAGTAAAAGCGGTTGTTTCTAATGTTTTAGATATCCTATTAGAACATGGCATTGATTCCTATTCGAACCAAAACCTAGTCTTGTACATTTCCATAATATCAAACCATTTTCGGTTGTTTCCAATGTTTTAGGTATCCTATTAGAACATGAAATTGATTCCGATTCGAACCAAAACCTAGTCTTGTACATTTCCATAATATCAAACCATTTTTTCCAACAAAGTGAAAGTAGTAAAGAATAGACTCTAATATCCTTTTGGTTCAACAAAACTTCATAAGTTCCTGGTTATCTTTTAGTAGAAACTATTTCAAATTTGTAAGTTTCTATCAAGTTTAATTCACAGTTCCAGTTAGGAAGTTTGCAATAGACACATTAAAATATGTTCGAAATTTTATGAATTCGCCCCAACAAAGCAATGACTATTTGAATAACAAAACTTATTGTAGTTTCATACAGATAACAAAATATATTTCATAAATTATCCTAATTTTGGAATGGAATACTTTTCTTTGCTTTCAAAAATAGTCTTACATATTTTCTTTTTAACATATGTATATAAAAACAGAGTGAGAATAAAACAGTTTACAAAACCAATTTGTACTTTTGAGTATTATTTTATTTCATGAATCTTAACTACAACAAAAGTCCGCAATTATTTATCTCTTTTGCCTTATCTCTTAGCATCCTTAGTTTTCATTTCACTTTACGTAGAAATATAACCCTTTATTTACCTATTTTTGTGTTTATGAAGCGATAATTAAATAATTTTCCACCAGAAACAAGACATAAGTCAACATTCTTAATATTCTTAAGAAATTGGGTACATCGGTTGTATGTTAACTTACTTCTAGGTGTATCGGTCTCAGCTTGAATTAATTAAAATGTAGAGCTATAATTAAATTCTTAACATTAATTAAAATTCAATATAAAGTTGAACAAAATTTAAGCAAGGTAAACACATTGAAATTTAGCATTAACTTATTTTCATTCGTTCTTTTTAATTCTCATGAAATGATGTATGTGGGTATAAATATTTGTAAGCAAATATTTGTAACCATCCGCTACTGATCATCATTAAACACTAATTAAACTTATAATGTTAGCCTCAGATATAATATTTAAAAAATATATACTTTAAAACTTAACTAAATACCTAAGCAAAGCCTCTTCTTCTCCAAATTGTACAAAATAAACATAAATGTCTTTGAGCTTATAATAAATGCCACTAGATGTTAGCAATTACTTGATGATAAAGATAGAGTTATGTATTAATTAAATTATTTGAATTAAAAATAATTTGAATAAAAATTAAAATTAAGCTATAATTCCCACCCATTCACATCGGTTTGTCTTAAACACTTATTTTAAAGTAAACAAAATTTCCATTCAATACAAATTGGCCAAATAATATTTTGTTAGAATTGGATTGTTTTCAATTTATTTAATATAACTCGTATAGGTTCAAACTAAGTATTGAAAATTATTGTGGATTGTAATTTTCAAATATTAAAAAAAATTAAGATGCATATGTAGATTGTGCATCTTTTCTCAAACGTAAGCACGTCCAGCCAATTAAGAAACTATGACAGCTCTTTATTGATATTTAAATGCCGCTCTTACGTAGATCTAGTATTGCAAATAATTTATTTATTTAAAATAAAAAAATTGTTATGGTTTCAGCTTTAAATTTTCTTATAAAATGTTCTTTTCCATCCGATTTGCAAATAAAACTACACAATTCAATGAGAAAATATAAACTACCGAAAGTTAGTGGTGGTTTAGGTAAACACCTATGTTCCTCTTTTTCGCAAAATTATCTTCGATTGAAATTAAAATATACACAAAAAGCTTACATGAATAGTGATCTGACTGCACGTTTTGTACAAACAAAATTCAATCTTTAAATATCGAATATTTAAAAAAAATATAGGTAGAACCCCCACTCTTCTCATCTTCACTTCTTTGCTTTTAAAAATTCAAAATGGTTTGATTTTCTTAATTTTTTTTTTAAATAAACCTTACGTATTTTTAGGGATAGTATTTTTTTGGGAAGATAAAGACGCATTGTTTTAATTCCTACGCGTCAATCCATTTTTTTGTTTATTTTGGTTTCTAGTTATTATATTTGTTTTCTAATTTGAGTAATTTGGTTGTTTTTTAAATGTACTTTTAAGCGTTTCTTTAACTCTCTAAAAAACCTAGAATATCATCCCTGTATTTTGAAATAAAACTACAACCACAAGTTGTTTTTTTCGAAAAATAATTCCAAATCGTTTTGACCTTTCCTAACAAGTTCATAGTTGGGTAATAACGTCTTTATCTGAACATTCTAGAGAGTTAGAAGTAACAAATTGTGCTTCAGTGCAATAGTTTTGATATGAACAACGGTTTTCTATATGTACTTAAGAAAAAGTGGGTGGGTCTATAAACAAATACAAAAAAAAAACAAAGCATGTACCTCGAAACATGCTGATAGTTTGATAGAATAATAAGTAACATATTAATTAATTGAATTGTTTCGAGTTCCATTCTAAGAAATCATCGACAGGAGCTTGTTGGATAGTTTAAGTGAATATTAAATAAAAACAGCAATAAATTATATTTTTTGTGCAAACTAAAATTTAAATATTTTAAAAATAAACTAATTTTTGCATGAGCGTGTCCAATTTCCTTAAAATATAAAAAAACCTTTAAATGTGTTTCTTTCTGGTCATATTTAAAGTAGATACGTAAATTTATGTATATAAAATCAAAAACCACTTTTTTCTACTTCTTACGAGCTCCTGTCCCGTTTTATACTCTATAATCTTTCACACATTCTCTTTTAGAATAATGTAAATTTCGTTTTTATTATTTTTCTATGTCATTATCTCTCTTAATTGTATAAACAAATATGTCTACTTATATCGTTTAAAATGTCATTTTTGTTAGTTAGTTTTCGCATAAATCACTCATAAAATAACATAACATTAAAACATTATCGTATATGCACATTTCATCATATCCCCTCAAAAAAAATAAAAAAAATCAAGTAATTATTCCCTCTAGAACCAGATATTTAAGGAACCCACCCCCAACACCCTAAAAATGTGTCGTGATGTGGTACTATCCAAACAAAAGTGTTGTTTTGGTTTTAATCTGTGCTATGTATCTGTGATATTTTTTCTATCAACTATCTGTCCTATATTTACAAAACAAACAAAAATATATAAACAAAAAGAAAAAAACAAAATATTATATTGTTAATGTCTTATAGAGAAACACGCGCAAGTAAGCATCTAAATACAATATGATTATTATTTTAAAATAATTCAAAAATAAAACTATACAACACTAATTGGTTTATATAACTATTTTATATATATTTATTTGCAAATACTATATAGTACTATATAAAACTGTGTTGTTGAACTCCTTGATCGATTCCTCTCCGGCAATTTTAAAATCTCTCTCTCTCTCTCTCTCTCTTCAATATATACTCTTCTTTTATTTAAATTATAATATTTATCTTAAGCAAACAACACTTTCCTTTTTTGCAATGACAATTAAGCGCAACTATGTTAATAATCTTTTTTTTAAATAAATTTTTAGTATTATTTATAATAATTCTGCGTTACTATACATTTTTCCTTTTTCAAACAAACTAGATACGAATTCAAACATAAATAATTTCAGCTCACTGAAACATATAAATATCATAGTATATTTTAATGTAACCAAAAAAAAACTATAAAACGGATCATAATCATAATTTATAATATGGCATGTGCACAAACGACTTAATTTTAGCCACCAATAGCTTAATAAACAACAAATGAGTTAATAAATATAAATGTAAATATATAATAACAAAAAAAATTGAAGAAAATAATAACTTTAAAAAAAATGAAATTGTATAAGGTTTGAGAAACTATTACGTGAACCACCACTACACCAACTGATGCCTACATCTAAGACGTATTTTCCGAGATGTTTATTTTATAATTTGATGTTCCTTTATTCTTCATAAATATGTGTTTAAGACTCTTGTATTATTTGAAAAATTTGTTTTATTTTGTTCCTTTTTCTTATTTTAGTTTCAATAAAAATCTGCACGTTAACAATACTGCTTTTTCTGTTACCAAAAACAAAATGTATTTCAAATGTTTAATTTTTGAATATGGTTTAGAGTAGATTTTCAAAGCGCATCGCATGTTAAATCAGTGTCTTTATAGGCCTTAGAGCTGCTGAATGGCATTGTCTTATAAATGTCTTCCTAAAAGATGTATAGACTCTAGGAACGGATGAACTCCATTTTCTTAAAAAAAAAATAAATAAAATAAAACTCTAAGTATCAAACATTTATACCAGCCAAAGTGGAAATATTAAAAAATCTTCATAGAACAACCATATTATGTATATTTTTTGTTGTTGTTGTTGTAATGTTTTGGTATTTTTAATTTGCATTTTGTGCATGAAATCTGTCTTAATATTTAATCTACAAGCTACATAAATATAGCAGCACATTTTGGATCTAAAGTTGTAGAACTTATGCAAAAAAAAGTATATGGATTGAATTTACCTTTTCTCTTTTTATTTTAACTTTTTTCTTTTTTATTTATTTCTTGACTGAATATCACAAAAAGCTCTTCTTTCTGCTGAATAAAAAAAAAATATTTACCATATCGTTATCCAAGAAAAAAAAACTTCAAAAGAAAACCTACTTTAAGCCAGCTTTTGGCTTTTTTCTTATTAATTGGCTACTTTTTGTATATATACTTTCAAATGACAAGCTATATTTGTTAATATGTTTGAAATGATACACACCTTTTTTTAAATAAAAACATATATATTTCTATATATACTCGTATAAATTAATTAAATGTAAATTTATTTAAATATATATATATAAATATATGTCTATGTTTATTTATAAATATCGGCTATGCCTTTTGTTCTCTACTTATTTCTATTTTATATTTAAAAAAAAAAAAACATTTTATACTAATTTTATTAATTTATGAATTTGTTTTTTCTTCAATCTTTTATTTTTTCATTTATTGTTTTGTTGTAATTTTCAAAACCAAACAAAACAATACGAAAAAAAAACAAACAATTTCGTCATTAAATTTGGATTAAAAAACTACGGGTCGAGTAGATAAGTTGGATAGCTCGTTCTCTAGATCACGATCATCGTCGATGTCAAGCCTTGAGAATATAACATCAGAATCCATAACGTGTTTAGCTTTCACGGATAGTTATACAAAAAAAAGTGGTAAGTTTTATACTATTTCAATATATATTTTATTACATATTCTGTATCAAAATTAAAATAAAGAAGAAATATTTATACATTATTTTATAAGTACAATTTTTGTTTTAGGATTGAATATATTAATTTTTAAACGTAGTTTTTACTTTGGTGTGAACAAATTTCAAAAATCAGCTCAGTAAATAACCTAGTAGATCAAACTGCAGTGAAATCGGCTCAATAAATTCTACAGTAAATATTTCTCAATGTATTCGTTGATATTTTATAGTCGGTTCCTTGTTTTCGCTAAATGTGAACATCAAAACTCCTTCATTGGATTGGTAATTACTTTTCCAACCGTTCAATACAAGTTGTATTGGATGGATTCAAGTCTGAAAACTGCAAAATAAATGCTGGTGTGTCCCAGGGCTCTGTTCTATCTCCAACACTTTCTCATTTTTATTAATGATCTCCTGTCTACAACTTCAAATCCAATACATTGTTTCGCTGACGAGAGTACTCTTAGCTTTTCATATTCGATTTCAGATTAAACACTTAAACCGTAATACTGCGCTTCTAGGAATTCTCATCAATATACCCTATAGCCCAACTTCGGTCCTACTATTAAGTACAGAGATTCGTTCTTTAGCCGTACTACTCGAATGTGAAATGCCTTGCCACACTCTGTCTTTCCCAGCCATACGACTGGTTCAATTATGTCAGAAGTCTTTTGTTACTCGGATGGTATTATCCCATCTAGTCCTGCAGATTTAAATGGTTTGAATCTGTTGAGAGCAAACTGTAGCTTGTCCCTTGTGATTATTGCAATATTCCGGAATTCAAAACCAATGTGCACCGACACCTCCTTTCAACCCCTCTCTCCTTTCCCTAGTGATCACACTGTGTCTACATAATAAGGGTAGTATTATCCCTTTGAGTGTGCGTTTATTATAAAAGAAAAAAAGATAAAATGTTTAGATTCATAGCTCAGGATACATGTTAACAGTTTTCAAAAAGAATTTTTCTTAGCTTAAAAATCTTAAAAGTAGTTAATTGATATGAAATTTTCAAAGACACACATGAAAAATAAGTAAAAAAGACACGGCTATACCAATATTTGAGTCATCATTCCAATAAGAGATTTTATTTTGATTGAAAATAGAAACAAAATTTTTCTAAAAGCAAAGAAGATAATGCCAATTACAATGCTGATATCAATTTCATCCTGATTGGAGACCAAGATTATGGGATAGATTTATCATTTCCATGACAAGTTTATAAGTTTGAGGTTGTTTTTCATTGCATCAATTGTGGACCTCTTTGGTTAATTGTGATCACCTCTTTTAGAAATAACCCATTTAGGTAATATTTTATTGTAGAATTTCCACTGTTTCGTTGTGTTTTTGGCAAGTTTTGTTAAAAAATAAACATCATTCGCTTTAAAACATTCCAATTCCGGCTACAAAACGTATTAAATCATTACTTGGTGAGTAGCAGCTGCACGAAAGTAATTTTAAAATAACCAAGGCCCAATCACACTTTTATAGTCAGCCCAACCAAACGGTGACGTTGAGGATGGGTAGACTTTTCAACATCCTCCGACATGAAGCTGGGCCGAGCTGAGCCTTATCGCTGAAGATAATGTAATCCTCGATTAACTGATCTTTTAAAACCGTAAGACCTTAAGTCTTCATTGCAAAATGTGTAATGTCGTTCGTGGAAGTTAGAAAGATCGATGAGAAATCGACAAACCCGAGGGCTTGAAGAATAAAACTGTTAGTTTTCCAAACTCTATCGGCATGGCAAAACTTATTAATTGATCCCAGCGTATATATTTGTGACAGACATCGACTACTGCACCCCTGCCTTGAAAAATGAACAAAAAGTTTCCTATCAGCGTAATTTGGACGATTTCTTTTCTAAAAACGAGTTGATTGCAGAACAAATGGAAACACTTTCAAATCAGATCACAGAATATATTCGAAGTTCAGAGTCAAACAAAACTATAAGTCAGAACACTTCTTATAAACAAAATTGGTTCGATAAGGACGCACAAAATCTTTTGCTCTACTGTGAACCATGCGAACTTCTAACAATCATCGACTAAAAATTTAGAACATCGAAGCTAACACATATTACAAAAACCTTTGTCTTCAAAAGAAAATTGAGTTTTTAAAATCTACAACAAATAGCATTGGGTCAAACAGGAACTCAAAGGATCTCTGGAAAATCGCGAGGGAGATCAATGAGATGAAATATAAAATAGGCGTAGGCGTATCTGCTGAAGATCTTTCAGCTCACTTCAGGCTCCTTCTTTCCAACAATTCTAATTTAATGTTCTCCTACGCTGAACCATTAACTGTTGATGACACATTAGACACTGATATATGAAGCTGTGATCCTAAATGCGAAGAATGGGAAAGCTCTAAGTGAAGACGGGATTCCACATGAGTTTTTTACAAATGCTACAACTACATTCTTTAACAATCTCCAAATTCTGTAAAACAAAGTTTTCTTCACAGCTGAAATTCACTCTTCTCTTAAAAAGTCTTAAATATTTCCTATTCACAAACCTTTTAACGTTGTCGAAAATTACAGAGGAATATCTTTTATGAATGTAATAGGGAAAATATTCTGTGGCGTTCTTGTAGAGAGATTTGAAAAGTATTCTATCTGATCTTCAAGCTGGCTTTAGAAAAAATTATTCAACCATTGATCAAATATTTACTCTGTCATCCATTGTCAATGATTACGAGTAAATTAAGAAATTCCATAGAAATTTCATAAAAAAGCTCTTCAATCTAACCCAAAATACGCCTTGTTACGCTATATACTTGGAAAGCGGACTACCAAAACTCTTGACAAATACACTCAAGTCACAGGCTGACCTCATAATAAAAGTATGCTGTCATTATGAGGAATCAAGGCTTTCAAAAAAACTACTTTTGTATGAGTTGCGGAATAAGGACTAGTGGTATGAAAGGTGGCAATCTAATGTCAACGCTTGTGGGGAAACCTTAGATATTGATGTGAACAACCAACGTAATTTGAAAGACCAACTCTAAGCAATTTCTTAAAAACAGTTTACAAGTATATAATGTTTAATATCAGAATACGTTTGATACTTTAGTTCTTTTTTTATTGATCATTGAAAATTTAATTAAATTTTTAAATAAACATTTATACACTTGCGAACCAGGCTGACAGCTTAGCCATAAGTCTTAAATTCATAATTTGTATTCTATTTTGTATATTGTATATATATTAACTTACTTACTTGAACCAAAATAGAAACACGGATTTCTGTATTGACGGCCAGGCGGCTGTTATGGCTATCAATTCGGTCACAACATCCTCTATACTGGTCCTCTTATTTTGGTTCAGCTCATAGTGGTTTTGATGTAAATGAACTGGCTAGAGAGTTGGCCTAGCAAGGATCGGCGCTTCATTGCTCTTGGAGCTATTCTCTCATTTTCCTGATAAAATCCAACCTCAGGTGGAACAGTTGCAAAGGACTGTAGTATATCCAGCAAAATATGGCCTACCCATAGAAAAATCTGCTTTATCGAACTTTTATGCACACCCAGGCATGATATAGCCAGGATCACTACAATGTGTACCGAACATTGGCCAATAAGAGAGCATGCCGAAAGTTGTTGACCTTTCTGAGATGAAAATCAAAAAATAGATGAAGACTTGATTTCCTTTCAGAACTCAATGACAAATGACTCTATAGTGTCAATATAAATCAGTCATTTTTTTCAAACGAGATAAAACGGCGTTTCTCAGCGCTAATTAAGTCGCTCAGCAAGAGGTGCTTGTGACTGTCATCTCTACCTACCTACCTAAAGAGGTCTTAAGTAAAAAAATTGCATTTTAGCATTCTGATTTGTTGTAACGGCCTTTTTACTGTCTCTTTAAATTTAAACTTTAAGTAAGTGGTAAATATCGTATTAATTTTGTCTTTAGACAATAAGACAAAAAAATCACATTTGTTTTGATATTAACATCTTAATTTCAATGAGTCTGTGTGACCAGTCCTTTTTGCCTAACGTTAAAGATTTATTAAAGGTCAGAAGATGACAACTTTTAAAGTTAAAACTGTCCACAAATAAAGGTCTATTCAAAATAAAAACTCTTATTGAAAAATCTTTCAGCTATATTAAGTTTAATGCATTACTCTTTTTAAAAAATCTTCATAATTTTAGTACAAAAATTATACTTTTTCATAGTTTAGGATACATGAAAACAGGTTTCAAGAAGAATTTTCCTTAGCCTAAACATCCTAAAAGTTGTTAAGTGAGATGAAATTTTCAAAGACATATATGAAAAATAAGCAAAAATCATTCGAATAAGAGATTTTATTGTAATTGTAAATAAAAACCAAATTTTTTCCAAAAAACAAAAATTAAACTTTTTCTACATAATTAAATTTGTATTTTAATTTCAACAGATCCATCAGTATTATTGCCCACTTTATGGGTTGGAACTAGTTTAGGTTCCGTTCTGACAGTATCAATAACATTACCTGAAACAGATACAAGAAAAACACAACCTGTTTTAGTGTCAATATTAGGTAATTTTTTTTCTTTATAATATTAAATTTATACATTTTATACTGTATTTAAATTATTTTATAGGAGGACCGATTTTTCGGTTGAAGGGGTCAATTTTATCAATGTCATTTTTGGATTGTAATGGTGCACTCATACCTTATTCATTTGAGCCTTGGAGAGATGAAAATAGAGAAAAGCGGGACCGTAAGTTAATTAAAAATATATACATTTATTTATAAACTTATATAATATATAAAAAACAAATAAATTTGATTTCAATTATTTATTTATTTGTTTTTAATTTAATGATCTATTGATTCTTATTCAAACTATTTATATATGTAAATACTGTCAACATAGTTAATGTAAAATTTGTTCCTATTTTTTTTAGACTCAAAAATAATTGGTTATTTTATTGAATTTTATTTTAGGAACGCCTACAAAAAGCACGAATCGAATGAGTCCCACATTAAGTGGAGCGACAGCCACATCTACAACAAGTGGTGTTGGTGGTAGCACTAGCGTCAGCACTAGCAGCAGCATGACAGTTGCAGCAAACCCTCCCAATGACAGTTGTTCAGATAGGCAATTTATTGTGATTGCCAGTGAGAAACAGGCTCGAGTTG
This sequence comes from Eupeodes corollae, assembly GCF_945859685.1. Classification (NCBI taxonomy): domain Eukaryota; kingdom Metazoa; phylum Arthropoda; class Insecta; order Diptera; family Syrphidae; genus Eupeodes; species Eupeodes corollae. Next base: position 46,094,447 of record NC_079148.1, read on the forward strand.
TAGCGCTTCCCAGTCAATATTGTGTCTATCGGCATCAAATTACAGAAACAGATTTTGTTGTAAAGGCTGAGATTGTTAGCATGCGAGGTATCAATTTTATTTGAATAAATTTAATTTATTTTTATTCAACGTTGATATGTATCCTTACAGAAAGTGTATGCCTCGTAACGTACGTGTCAAATGGCCATTTAATGGCATACAGTCTTCCTAGTCTAAGGCCCTTATTGGATGTAGATTTTCTTCCCCTTATCGATCTGAGGTAATTATTGCACAAATTAACAAAAATTAAACAAAACAAATATAAATACAGTACCTTATTGAATGCTTTGCAACCACCATTTCAATTCAGAAATGGCTCCACAAATTAAAAAAAAATTAAAAATAATAACATACAAAACAAAAGCACGTATACTCGTACCTACTGCAAAATTAAACAATAAACAAAATAAAACAACCAAATGCTTTATATTGAAACCATATTAAAATACTAGAAACCTCTATAAGAAGAAGTACTCTATATTTCTATATATAGTAAATGTTTTCACGCACAACAAAAACTATTTGATGTAGTAAATCACAACAAAATAACTAAATCTATAACAAACATTCAAAGCAATGAACTGAATATGATTAATTATTTTTTTTCTTGTCATACTATAAAAACAACTTTTAAAAAACAAATCTGCAAAAAGCGTATACTCTCCTTTCCAACTTGTGTATCTTATGAATTGAAATATATACTTTAAACAATATCCAATAATAATTTTTTTATGATAATTTATGTGGACTTTAAACCTTAACTTTAACTTTAACTTAAATTTTCAAATTACTAAATTCTCAAATATTTAGTTGAAATTTTTTCCAATCGGTGGTTTCATTGTTTCTTTTTTTATTTCTTTTTTCTGTTTTTGTTTTTCTTTTGAAATCCTTTTTCCTTTCAATGTTAGTTTGCACTTTTATATTGTTACAACAATCTATATACTTTGCCCTTTTATTATTAATTGTTTGACTAATGGATATAATAATATATTGTTATAAGACTATTTTTATTGGAACGGTGCTCATGGTGATACATATATATATATTATATAATAACATAGTTGCATTTGAACAAAAAAATAAATAATCTTTATATATTTCATTATATATTCGCATTTCGTATATGCTATGAGAAATTTTTTATCAGCTTAGTTATATAATTGATTAGAAGTAACATATTTTTAAAGCATTTTTAACATATCAAAACATGTCATCATAATTATTATAACTACTTAACTTATTTATAAACTTATGACAGTAGAATAATTAACTATTTAAATTGTTAATAAATTTTGTATAGAATACACCGTTTAATCATTAAAAATGATTCATATCTTCTAAATACACGAATTTAACATGAAAATTTAATCAATCGATGTAGTTAGATATCATGAGTGTAGTTAAATTTATCAACATGGTGAGGGTGTTCAAAGGTAACCATTCATTTCCTGTCACAATCAATTCAATTAAGGAAAATATACATTCATATTAACAAATTGTATATGATTAGATTATGGACTGTAATTAATTGAGAAGTGAAATTTCATGTAATACGAGAAACATTTAATATACGAGTATATTTAGAATAGAAATGATTTTACATATGAGGCCAACGTTTTTGTTTTGAATTACAAATGTGTATGAAATTAGTTGAGTGGATTTTAAGAAATTCGTTCTTTTTACAAAACACGTAAAATTAAACTCTGATCTTATGATTAACCTTAAGTATCAACTTTAAAGCACAAATCGCTTTGGCAGTGGTTACCAATTTGGTTAGAAGACAGACAAATATATAATATATTGCAAATCTCAATTTGTTTGCGTTCTTCATAATCTAACTTTGATTTTGACTTCGATTTCGAATAAATTTTGTTTGGTAAAGTATATAATCAGTTATGACTACTTAGTGCATTTGTGCGTAACTTATAAGAATCTTTTTTGGAAATGTCATTTTTTCCAAGATAAACAATTTAAAAAATTATAAAATGTTAAAAAAAAAATCTTAACTTTTTCCCAGTCGAATCTTTTTTGGGAAATTTAATTTTTCTATTAACATTTTTTAAAAATTATAAAATGTTAAAATTTTCTCAACTTTTTTCAGTCCTGAAGAGTGGTTAAATTTTGAGGGCCAATGTTGAATTTGAATACAATATTGGTATAAATCAATTGTGTGTAGAACAAAATATAGGCCAATTGGCCACCACGACCTCGACGGCACACCTTCATCCGATGGTCCAAATTGTCTAGGACGCTGAGGTATAATTGAGGTTCTATGCCGTTAGTTTGCCCAATCATCTCATCTCTTAGCTCTTGAATAATTACTGGGTTTTTGACGTATCATAATAATTTCCAAATAACTCCAAAGAAATAAGTCCAATGTTGTCAAATCACATGATCTTGACATCGCCACCATTTGACATAACACGGCCATTGAATTTTTTGCTCTGTGTGACAAGTATCATCATCTTGGAGAATCCACATATCGTCCACATACATATCATCTCACGATAGCGAACACCATTCACAGTAGCTAGCAGTAGTAGTAGCAGTAAGCGTGAAAATAGAAGACTAAATTGCCAGACAAAAACTATGCACTTTGGTTTGAACACACATTTTCATAATAAGCCTAAATAACTTTACCGCGTTGCTCGATTGTGTATCTTTCCATTGTTTTAATTAGATTTATCTGTAATTGATAACAAATTAAATGCGGAAAAAAACATCACGCTTCGGTTTGGTTCACATTCAACAATCAGCCCTTAAAATTTAACCACACTTTAATACAAAGAGAAACAAGGTTGTGTGTATTATTTTGCGGTAAAACTTAGCAAAACTAAAGCACTTTTGTGGCATTCTTAAAACATAGCACAGTTAGCAATAGTGCTGGAAAAATATTAGCTGTTGAAACAAATTAGTGAATCGAATAATACAAGTGGTGTGGCTATAGCGCAAGAACAACTGAACATATTTTGGTGTTTACAAAAACACAGGTTTGTCAGTTGTCAACCTTTGAAATTAAGCATTCCATAAACGACATCACAGAGTCCTTCGGGTTTTAAAAGTTCACTTTAAACAAGAATTTATACCGATCGCCCACCAGAAACGTTGCTAGTTAAGTCCTTATAATTTATTTAAATGAAACGGTTTTTAATTTAAAAATCATCTTTAATAACAAAATTAATTTTGAACTCGAAAGTAGAATTGAGCTCCAGACATACATCGCCGATGACAGTACCCTCAGCTTCTCATATTCGTATTTAGATTCTCATCCTTGTTCTTCGGATGTGGACTACCAACGGCAGCGTATGATAAGCTCATTAAATTCTGATCTTGACAGCATTGTTCAATTGTGATACAAAAACCGTGTAGAATTTACTGTAAAGTGCAGAGATTCTTTCTTTAGTCGCACAACACGAATGTGGAATGCTTTACCAGACTCAATGTTTCCCTCTCATTACAATGTGCATACTTTCAAAACCAATGTGCACCGGTATCTCCTTTTTAATCCTATCCTTCCTTCCTAATTGCTCGCACTGTGATTAATCATGATAAGGGTATTTATATCCCCTTGATTGTGAGTATAATAATACAAAAATATCGATGAAAAGCCCTTCCATTATAGAAGCTATTGTTTGGTGTGATATTTGGGCTGGCTTTGTTATTTCATGAAAAGGTGTACATTTTTGGTTCACGTTTAAAAAAATTTAAAACTCGTCAAAGGTCAACAAAGGATATAACTATGCAAACATGAAAAAAGTGTATGCAAAAGTCCTTAAATACATAGAAAATCCGACTTATGCATATTTTTTTGGAAATTAGACTTAATTTATAACATGAATCAAGTTTAGAAACTCTGCATTTGAAGAATGTTCAATTAATATAGTCTCTTTATGATAATAGCTACTTGAAAGTAAATGCCGATATACTGTTTAAATAAATGTCATGTCAAAACATCTATAAATCGAAAGTTATATGAATTATATTATATTCCACCTTAGTTCCAGATCAGTCAAGCAACATTAATCATTTCATTCATTTGCTTTATTTAAAATCTATATTTAAATACTTCGAAACAAAACAAAAATGCTGATCACCATTGCTATATCAACAATATAATTCTTATGGATATAATTATGTTCTTGTAAAATGCACATTCTTTTTAGTTTTATGTTGCCAAAAGCATAATTTCACTTTTTTTGCGCTTGAACACATCTTAAAAAAAAAAAACATCTGAATTGATGAACATAACACGTAAGGTGAACGACTTTAGCAAAACATTCTAAAGATTCAGCTTTTATTTGGAGTCGTGACAAAATAGAAAATAGAAAAAAAAACATTTATTTATTAAAAATAACCAAATAATTAACCTAGGTTTTGTAGCAAACTCCAGTATGTAACCCAAAATGCAAGCCTATCAATAAATAAATTGACAACGTTATTCTAATAATAATTATACCTATAGAACCTATTAAAAACATTGGCAATCAAATAAAATCAATACAAAAAAATTCATTAAATCAAATCCGGTTTTATTTGAACGTATGATCATGATTGTTTTTTATAAAAATTATTTTATGTAATCATACCATTAGCTTTCAGACAAAATGTAAGCAAGGAATTGTAGATCCAATGCTTTCAATTTGGGGCCAACAACTAATTGTTCACGAGGATACTAACCAGTAAGTTTGTGTTAATTCATAATTTAATAAACAAAAAACAAATCAAAAAAACAACAACGCATTATACATACATTACTTACACATTAAATATTTATATAATACATATTTTATGTAGTAAAACAAAAACATAATATTGATCTTATATTAGTTTTGTTGATTTATTTCATAACTACTTACTAACTTACTCAATTCATAACAACAACAATTACAAATTAACAATAATATAAACCAACAAAAATCGTTCGCCTTGATTCATTTCGACTCAAATAAAATTGATGTCATTATTCATAATTGTAAATAATATTCATTCGAATTCATTTCTAATCATGTGAACAGGGTGAACACATTACATTTTTTCAAGTAGTTAATTTGTATATTAATAAAATTATTTAAACGATAAAAGGAAACAACAATTTATTTTGTAAATATTATAAAACAAAAAAGTGTAAATATGAGAAGTATGTACGCGTCGGTACGACTTGGTTGATGGTGAGGGGGGCTTGGGAATTGTACATTTTACTATATAGGCATTCAATAGTAGAGTAGTATTATTTCTTTTTCTACAAACTGAACTTTTTATTAAAACAGTACTAATAATAAATTATTATCTATACACAAACAAAACATTTCATATTTCTTATAAGCCAATTTTTTTAAACACTTACTGAAAACTAAGAAAAAAAAGAACATTTTGCTTTTCTTTATTTTTTTAAAAATATTTTAAATATTTTTATCAATTTGGCTTGCACCATTTTTTTCAAGATTCAAAATTCTATTTGTTCAATAATAAAATTTTTCTTTTTTTTAAATATAAATGTTCTGCATGTTTGCCAATGGTCTGCATGTCAATTTTAAACAATTTTTATCGTGGATGATTATTGAATTATTCTCTATGCAAGTAACGTGGGAAAATAAGTGTGTAATTATTAAAAAAAAAAAAAAAAAAAAAAAAACAAGTTAAAAAAATAAACAGGAATTGTAATTACATATATATGTACATGTTTGGAAATCGATAAAATAAGTACAAATAGTGTGAATCGATGTACCTTAATCTTAACTATCTATATTGAAAACTGTACACATTTTATAATATCTATACCTACCTATCTGTATTATTTTAACTGTATAAGATCTTTCATTTATTGTTTAAAACAAATGTTAATAATGTTCTGATTAAATTTAAATTCAACAGGATCTCGAAAGCATTCTGTTTCAGCAACAAAGGACATGGACTTTATTTGGCTTCACCCACCGAGCTTCAAAAATTCTCACTCTGCTCAGATTTTTGGTAAGAATTTTTATTGGTTTGTCTTATTATTCTGAAATTTGGTTTTTAGAATTCTGTTAAACAGAATTGATAAATATCAGTTGATTAGAGTATTGGTGATCGAGAATGTTCCAGAATGTTATGAACAACAAGAAAGTGTATATTTGTCAAAGAAAGGGGTTTTTAAGTTTATTTTATTGTAAATTTACATAATATAGTAAGTTTAAAAAGGCTACACTTCAAAACTTATTACCTTTCAATTGATAGTTAGCACTCGAAATAGATGTGTATATGTTTAAGTAAATTTTATTCTCTGTACTTTAAAATGATATCACACCAAAAACATAAATGTTTTCAAAAAGTGAAGGCAAGTACTACTTTATGCACAAAACCTGAGTTTGAATACAATAAGATCTATTAATAAGGAAAAGTGACATAACTTATCAATTTGTCGCACTCTGATATTAATACTGTATTTTTAAGTGACTTTTACTTACCACACATTACTAGATTTGATCTTAAGATGGACCCTGCCTTGAAGCCACTCTGTCTCATCTTCACAACTAAAACTATCTTTTCTCGATAAAATCCTTCTTACTAACTCACAGCAAACACGCACTCTAAGAATCAAATTCTCGACTTAGTATTTTCTTTTGACGAAAGTGGTACCCTTCTTTTAGGATCTAGATCAGGAATCACTGTTATTGATTTATGTAATCACCTTACTGAACACAGTCATTCCATTGATAGCTGATATAATTTTGATTTCAGAAGGGCTAACTTCCAGTTGTTGGCTGAAGATCTAAGCATTTCTGGAATTGTTGATGCACTAATATTATCTAATATTGATGAAGCAGTTTCAAATTTTTCTAAAATCGTTTGGAAAAAAATCTATGCATGTCTAAGGAATTCACGATATACAAACTTTAGCAACTCTTGGTACACGAAAGAACTGCGTTGAGTTGATTGCGAAACAAAGAAATAAGACATGGAAAACTTACCTCAAAACTCTCTTTGCATCTTGAAAACTTGTAAACTTAAAGAAAAATTAGATGGCTTTCCAGTTAACTTCTCTTACAAGAATATTTCATTAGATAAAACTGTTTATATCTGTAAAGCTTTCGGAAATTATTTCCGTGAGTTTTTAATAATAACCCTGAAATAGTTGATGAAGTATATTTTCATTATCCTCACTCCTTTTCGCAAACTAACTAGTCATATAGATAAAGAGTACGTTCCTTCATTTTATGTCCGCGTTTAATGATGTCTGATTAGGCGTTCCCGATGGTATTAAAATAGTGTAGAAATGCTTTAGATGAACCCTTTACGTTCATATTCAAACTTTTTCTAATAACTTACCCAGTATATGGAAGAAGTCATTTCTTACACCAATGTTTAGGAAATTCAAAAAGGTGGACATAACAAACTACAAACCCATTGCAAAACTTTCTTACATTCCAAAACTTTTTGAAAAAGTTGTTTTTGAGAGTGTAACAATTTTTAGTATAACATAGATTCTAGAAAAAAAATCATTTCTAAGAATTATTTGTAAATTTCATTACTTTTCATGGCAGACTTAAAACCTAACGTATTTTTTGTGATTTCGCTGCTTTTTACAAACGAAATCACACATCATGTACATATTGAAAATCTTAAGTTTTAGATGTTTTTTTTTTCTGTTTATACTCAAATCCCTACGGTTGAACTGGACGATTTGTTCCTATTTCTTTGAAATATTTGAAAGCTCTGAAAACAATCAAAAGTTTTCCATATACATTATAAAAAACACATCAAAAGTGGGTGGATACCACACTCCCTAAAATGAAAAACACTGTTTCACGATGTGTTTCTTTTTGTGCCTACCTTTGCGTGAAATTTAAAGATTCTTTGACGTTCACAATTTTGGTGTTCGGTCAGTTTAGGTTTTTACTATTTTTGCCTAGTTCCCTACATAAGTTTAGTTGTTTTTATAGTCTGATTGGTTCTAAAGTTAAAGAAGGGTCAAAAATCAGCTTAATTTCTTCATGTTAAAAGGGCATCCAAGAACTGCCCCTTTCATAAATAAAAACCTTCATGATCTTTTCCATACCTTCAGAAAGTTATCAACTACTGATGTCGGAATTGTATATAGAACAATGTCCGTGCAGCTGGCATTGAATCGGTTAAGGTGATATTAGTTAAATGTGCTTATTAGATTTCAATTTAGAGTGATTCGAATCAATTTATTCCAACAGAAACTGTTCCAACTTACGAGTAGAATAATTATGTTCTCCAACTAGAAATTTTAGTGTTTCTTTTAAATACACTAGATACACAAAAAAATGTTTAATATAAAGGTTTTGTATATTCCTTGTAACCTTATTCCTATTTTGACAAAAACGTTAAATTTGTTCGTAACTAAAGTGCTAGGTGTGTTGTGGGTTGTAGAGCTCCATAAAAATGTTTAATGTTTGGTCTTGGCCTGATGTTTATGTTCATGTTTTATATGTTGTCCATCACTTTGCACAATAAAAATACAAATGAAAAAACTGTCCAGTTTGACATCTTTATGATTGCAAATCATAAAGAAAATAAATCCTTTCATATGCAGAACTGTAGTTTTTCCCAACCAAGTAGTTTCAAAAACTACGGAAGACTTCCGGATTGACAAAATATAAATAACTTTATAAAAATCAGCTATTGTAATGATTTTGGTTTAGTTGGACATTTAAATAGCCTTACAAATATTTTGAACTCTATCATTTCTTCACATTTAATCATATTTGTAGAACTCGGTTTAAAATTATTTTTGAGCTCTAGAAAATTTAGATCTCAGTTCTAATGCGTTTCTAGTACCCTGTAGCTAGTTCCTACTGACATTTTACGAACAAATTAAAAACATCTGTCAGCTTCTGTTGGAGCGAACATACTCGTACATTTAAGGATTTAGTTTTTATAGTCTCAATTTTTTTATTTACTCCTTTTTGTTAAATGTACCCATATTGGTGCCGCACTGAGCATCTTTAATTTTGTAATAAAGATCAAGACAAATTTGTTTCGATTTCATTGTTTCTTACAAACTAAAAATATTAAAGTCCTGCAATCTCTAGAATATCATACGATGCAAGCAATTTAAGTGATATGAACTATTACATTGACAAAATTCCCGAAATTGTGTGTTTAGTAGATTCGGATTATTGTCGAGACGAAAAATGCAAACATATTTATAAAAGATTAGTATTTTTAAATATTTCTTCACATGCAAATAATGTCAAAACGGGTGTCTTCTATAAACATCACCGTATCAAAGTTTATGATTTTTTAGCGTTTACGTATTTTTTAAAAATATTATTTTATTGCATTTGGAAGAAGTAAAACATTGTTAAAACGGATTCTAATTTGCTAAGCCCCCAAATTTAAGGGACTATTAAATTGAAGTTCTATCTCAGACTGGGGTTTTAATCAAAGTTCTAAAGCTTGAAAACTTGATAAGTAAATAAAGTAGAGCTCAATTGAGTTCGAATTATAAACCAATTCTAAGAGACTAGAACTTTGTCAAGATATTGGATGTTAAAAATTTAAATTAGGTGTTAAAAATTTAAATTATTGTATTTACCAAAAAAAATCCTTAATTCCGTTGTTGAATTAGTGGCCCAATAAACAAAAGAAATCAGTACCAACGAGCAAAGAGAGTATTATCATCGTATAATAGTTATTAATCTTCCGAATTCTTCTTTTTAAGTAACTCTTCTTTGAAACATTTGCTTTAAAACATTTTAAAAAGTTCCTTTTAATAATAACTTTTTATTTATTGTAGTCAATATACAACCGAAATGATGGGAGAACTCTTTGTACCCCACGAAATGCCTGAACAACCAAAAGAAAGCTTCTTTAAGGGGCTCTTTGGCGTTGGAAATCGAAGTTTGGATAGAGAAGAACTCTGTATGTTAAATTATTACAAAAAGAAAAAGAATTCTTTACCCTTGTTTATTTCCCAAATTTGTAAATTCATAATTTTAAATATTCTATAGTTTTGAGAAATAAACAATCTTATTCTAATGTTTTAACGAATTGTATATAATACATTGTATGTTTTTTTATTTAGTCGGTGAACAAAGTGGTAAGGCCAACCGTTCAGTTGCAAAACACATACCCGGTCCAAGTTTGGAACAACTTGGTCAAAGAACTTCAACAGCAGCGTCTGAAATAAGTCGAGCCCATCAATTAGCAATGGAACGTGGTGAAAAACTTAATATGCTTGAAGAGCGCGCCGAACGTATGGCAAATGAAGCCCAAAATTTCACTGGTACAGCGCATCAATTAATGCTTAAATATAAAGATAAGAAATGGTATCAATTGTAAAAATATTTAATAAATTAAAAACCACAAATAATTAGATTTACAGAAAAAAATTAAAATTATAAAAACTAAAGAAAAAAACAAAACAAAAAAATATTTATTTACTACAAACAAACAAAATAATCTCATCAAATTTCAATAATTGCCTAAATTATAAATTTAAAGCGTAAATGCGTATTTTTCTTCTTTTTTTTTAATTTAAAGTCATAATAATTTCTATGGTTAAGTCATATTTGTATCCTAATTGTTATTGCGTTTGAGTTTTTCGTTTTTGAATAACAACAAAAGAAAAAATAAACTTTTATTTTATTGTTAACTATTTTAATGAAATGTTTTATGAGCTTTTGTATTGCAATAATCCCCCTAACAAATGAGAATATATTAAAAAAAAAACACGCACAGAAAATTACTACGCTGTATTATTTTTTATCAGAGATAAATAGATAATAACAAAATAAAGTTGTAGAGCCCTAGAAATGGCGCTGCAATCAATGAGTCGATTCTTTGTATTAAACAAACTTTTTAGTACCTATAGTATAAATATTGACTAAACAACAAAATAAAGCCAAGAAATTAAATTTAAAACAAAATATAAAGAAAAATCTAAACAAAGTTATGGTTGCTTGTAATGTGAACATATTTTACATATATACAAACATTGCTATATTTTATTTGTTTTTTTTCTCATAATACATAAACAAAATAAATGACAAAATTATTGTAAGATTTTATTTTTCCAATAATAATATGTCTAACCTTTGTTGAAACTTGTTAAAGAAATATAATTTTATACTTAAATTCCTTAAAACAAAAACAAATCAATACAAAAACAAAAACAAAAAACAAATTGCAATACTGTCTTCAAAAATTGTTGTACAAGTAATAGCCTTAGGTACTGCTATTCAAGAATAATTAAGTGAATGTGTATATAAACAAAAATTATATAGGATTTAAAAGTTGGATAATAATAAATTGACATGGTACTGGAGCTTTGGTTTTGTTTTAATTTTGTATCAATTTCAAAAATTCAATATTGCGATCACATGAAAAGATAATATATTAAAATTGTTAATAAATTACACACACACTCAAGACATGATACATTTTATGCAAAGAATAAAAAAAACATACATTTTTGTATCATAAAAATGCATATAAATTTTGACGATAAAACATTAATAAAAAGGTGTGCTAATAATTTTAATACAAAACCAACTTATTAATTGATTAATTAATGTATTTAAAAATATGTATGTATAAAATACATATACATACATAAAAAAGATGAATATTTTTGAAAGGAACAAAAAAAAACTAAATCAAAAATACATAATTTCAACAAAAAATTAATAAATAAAAGAAATGGTCGTATCATATATAAAAAAAAAAACAATTTCTATATCATTGGTAAATAGTTTTAAACAAATAACAAAAAAGAAACATTACATCTTCTCCTAAGACATACGCATAAAACCTAAAAATGACATGATAAACCTATATAATAAAATAGTTTATAATTTAAGAGAATTTAAGAAAGATTCAACTATACAATAAATTAATATACACATAGATAGAAACGTATTCTTATGATTTCTTATACCAGTCATTATTTAACAGTCAAGAGTATATAAAAACAAAAATATCCAATAGCATTATTTCAATAAGATTAACTAAAGAACTATAGACGAGGTAATGTACATTATAAAGGAGCGCACATTTGAATTTTCCTTTTCTTTTTATTGATTCTGTAACTCATCTATCCAATCAAAATCAAAATCAGCATTTATTAAGCGCCTATTGAAGATCTTACTTGTACTGCATTAGCACAATATAATATCAATTGTAAACAGTCCGTAACCGTCTACAGATTTTTGAAGAAATTTTGAACAGAAATAATAATAGCTTTTTAAATTGCGTATGAGTACTTATTTCTTTTTCCTAATTTGTTTGTGCTTATGAACTCTGATTCTTAGTTAGTTTATATTGTACAACCCTATTCTTTTTATTTGAAATTGATGTATCTATTGAATTGACTGTTGTCCTGTAGCCTAATAGATATTTACTTTCTTATTTTAAGATATTCGGGTTTTTCCTTTAACAGGAAGAATATTACGAGTGAGTTTTGATTCTTTTCCTATTCTTAAATATAATTCAAAGCTCAAATTAAAACGCTAAAGAAATAACCAAAAGATTGCGTCGATGACAAAACAAGTTTGTGACTATTCAATCTTTTCATTTTTATCAGATAGGCTCCCAAGATGGATTGAAAGTAAATCGAGATCTAAATTGGAAATCGCGTGAAACTTTAAATACTTTTGAAATTACTTTTAGTGAAATTGAAACACCTGACACATTAACATATGTATATCAAATTAGTGTAGTATCCGTGGAATGGTGGTTAGTGCGTTGGACTGTCATGCCGGAGGTCTTGGGTTCGATCCCTCCCTATGCTATCTAAAGTTTTTTCACGGGTACTGCCTCTTGCGATGAATTGACAAATTCTTCAAGAGCAATTCTTGTCATGAAAAGTTCTTTTCTCAAATTAGCCGTTCGGATCCGGCGTAAAACTGTAGGTCCCCTCCATCCCTGACAACAGAACTTGCACACAGGGGCCTGATTATGGGATTAGCGGCGAATCGTTTTACTAGCGCGTTTGCCATTTTTCAATTATTGCTTTCGCTATCGGATTTGACCAATTAACGAATTCGAAGGCGAAATTGAAATGTCATAATGTTTGTTGCCGAGATGAAATCCGACAGCTTTTTTTAGCGGATTCCCAGACGAAAGTGTTTATTATTTTGCACTGTTTCGATTCCGTGAATTCTTTCTTGGTTGTAATTATACAAAAATGCGAGTTAACTTTATTTGAATTTTCTTATAATTTATCTACAATCCACAATAAAATTAAACTTAATATTGTCTATTGAAAAAATCACCGCAAATTTCACAAATTCAATTAAAACAAAACAAAATGTGTGCTAAATCATTGGAATATAGGAAGAAGAAGTGTCAAATCACTGGAATATAGGAAGAACTGTTTTCGCTCCGCCTCGAATTCGTTAATAAGGAAATACTACGCGAGTCGAATTGAAAACGATCCGCCGCGAACCTCATGATCAGGCCCCAGGAATGGTTGAGAGTTGTAAGTCACGTGGCCCTAGTTCTCAACAGACTGTTGTGCCACCAAATTTATTTATGTTTATATCAAATAAGTGGATAAACAACTTTGCTAATTGTCATAATTTCTATACATTTTTTTTCCTTTTTGTTATGTATGTGCTTATCAATAAAATAAATATAAAATATTAGTGTTCTTTTTTTTGTATTGTGTTGATCTGTGTTTTTATGGAACGTTGTTTTCTTCGCAATGTTATAAGAACAACATTGTTCTATTAAAAAAAAATATTTTAAATGCTTTGTCTGTTTACTTACTCTAATATGAAGTATGGTAGAGTTTCCAACTTTCCACGAATCCAACATTTTTCAAAAACTAGTAAAGCTTCATTTTATTTAATTAAAATTACTCTTATTTTAAAACAGTTTCCTGTCAGTCGGATTGAAATCACTTAAAAATCCAAAAAATCTTATTCTAAAACACAGAAATTTACTTCCTTTTAACTTCGCAATACAAAATTAAAGTTAATTTCTAACTCCAATTTTCAATTTTATTTCGAATCTTGAAGAATCTAGATGTGTTATTCGTTAAAATGTTTGTCAGTCAAAATTTATTTTGTAATAATTCTAAATGGTTTGTTACTACTTCTAACATGTTTACAAAAAGTGTTAGTATTAGGAAATTGAGGAAGAGTTTGAAAAATAGATACCGGTGCATATTTCTCTTAAAGTTTTGAATATCAAAATGAGAGGTAAAAATAGAGTTGTGTAAAGCATTTCACATTCTTGATGTACTGCTGAAAATGTGGTTGCAGTTGGTTGGCTAAAACCTATATTCATAACTCTGTTATAGTTCCCTATGAAACACAAAAACAGAACTTGGATATACTTTTATTTTTAAGAAAACAACAGAACCAAGTTTCGAAAGCAAATAAATCTAAAAAACAAAATCTTTTTAAGAATCTTTCATAAGCTTTAAAAAGGGCAACCAATGATTTGAAGAAATCACACTTTATTGGTGAATAAAATAACATTTGGGTTTTTTAGTAACAGCATGAGTCGAGTTTAAGGTTTCTTTAAAAAAATATGTTGCATAAAAATAACTAGAGCTTAAAATGTATTGATATTCAATAGTTAGAATTTATCAATGATTTTATTTTTATTTTAACAAATCATTATTGAAATAGTTTAGGACCACATTAACTTTCATTTATAAATGTAAGCTGTTCTTAAATAATTCTCATAAGTTAAACGCAGTGGTTGAAGAAATGCTTACGTTGTTTAATTGAATTTTTAAGACTTTGGCATGTATGGTATGTACATACAGTATAATTTGTCCACATTTAACGCCCCCGCAGTTTTTACTCCAACAATTTTTAATTGTGTTAAACTGTAAATACTTGTTACAACATATCAATGCATTATTTTGTATTTCTCTTCACTATTGTATTGTATTTTCATCAAACATAACTCTATCAAAAAACTGAGCACAAAAATTCATAAAACAAAACAAAATTTTACAATTTCTTAAAAGAGAACATATCCTTACCTACTTATAAACTGTATAATTATGAAAAACCAAACAATTTTTTATTTCAAACCACCCAATTATTTCATTTATTGTTTTCTTCAACAGTTATACAAAATTAAAATTATAATCGACATACCAAAAACAAACACCTATTTAAAAATAGTTGGTACCCCATATATGGTCTTATATTATGTACCTACTTAGTGCTATGTTTAAATTTCAAATGCAAACAGCTTTAAATTTATATTTAATAAAGAAACAAACAAAAAAAACAATATTTATATTAATAAACCGGCTGGCCGTGTTTCAATAATTGCAAAATACAAAATACAAATTTATTTATCATATACTATGTTTAAGTATGTATTAATTAATGAGTTATATATTTTAGTGCTTTTTATATTTTAAAATAAGCATATTGATTAGTTTAACCATAAACAAAAAACAAAATTAAGTAAACAAATAAAAAAAAAATTAAAAACGTTGTTATAATTCTATAATTGTCAATAACTATGTCTATATAAATAACTACAGAAAAAATATGTATGTATATTTGTTTTGTTTCAATGTAAATACATAAAAAAGGATGATACAAAAATTAAACAATTACATAATGTATTTTTAATATTATATAGGTACATGTCTTCCTGGTTTATAAAATTACATATAATTACGACTACCTATACATAATTGTTGTTTACGTAATTTTAAGTTAAAATTAATTTATTTTTTTGCTTTCTTTTCTTTATTTAAGTTTAATTGATTTAAATTTGTTTTCTTGTAAAAACTGTATGACAATAATTATAGATATTTCAGATTATGATTTTTTTTATTTTCGTTAAAATAGTAAATATAAAGCTTCACACTAAAGTTAATTTTGAAATTGCAGCTGATTAATATAATAATATTTTATTGTAAGGAATTAGGTTCAAAATCTTGGCTGTCTTAATCATCAGTTCTCTTAAAACAACTTGCTACGATATGTCAACCACAAAGCTTCACAATTATTGCAATGTCTTATGTTAGAATATCTTATCTAGTTATAGCCTTATCCCATCTCGATAATTACCGATTCTTATTCTAAGTCTTATTTCCTTTGATTCTGATTAAGAAATTATTACTTCTTTTCGTTATCACTAAAACACGTTGGTTGTTGGTGTAATTAGTAGATGTATCAAAAAAATTCGATACATAAACTTGGCTTAACTCAAAAAAGAACTTATAAAATGTTTTTAATAGATTTAATTCAAAAATAAATTGATTAATTTGTTTTAGAAAAATTTTAATTTTAAATAACTCGTTAGTCTGCTTCAGCTTGGAGCTTGATTTACCAATTTTAGACTGTTGTTTTCTGCTTTGAAATCCGAGTAGAATGGGATGAAAAGAAGTGGCAGTTTGTTATCTCTAAGTTTAAAAACACTTTTAAAATATCTTGCAAGACGTTGTTCTGTCTTTTAAAGTAGATTGCGGGTTAACTAAAATATCCCCATAAAATTACATGTTTTCATACACAAATCTGATAGACAGGTAGTGTTTATACGCCAAACCAAACTTTTAAGAACATCGAGTCAAGACCAAATGAATATTTACAAAATAAATTCTTTGTTTTAGATTTGTACTACTTTTTCTTGCAAGTGGTAATGTAATTGAAACTCTAATGAAACAGCCAAAATGTGTAAGGACATTTTTTCATATTCTATACTATCAAAATATCACAAACAATTTACGGCTTTTATACTTGTGTCTTTTAAACATTAAAAAGTGACCGAATGATTTGAAATGGTTGAGACCAATTGATATGATAGTTATTGCTATTTTTTGTTTTATGTATTTAATATTCAATAAATAAGAGATCATTAAAATCGGTTAAACCGTTCCTGAGTTATAAATGGTATAACAAATCAAAATTTATTAAATTTATTTACATATATGATCAAAATATCAGCTAGGAGTACTGTTGTCGTACACCTAAATAAACTATTATTCATAGGTTCTTATAAGCTTGAGGAAACACTAATTTTTAAAGTTAAAGGAGCTTTAATAGTACACGAAATATAAACGTAAAATAATTGTTTTAACTCATCTACGAGTAGAACAGAACAGCTCTTTTTGAAAGATACATTTTTATTTTTTCTAAAACATTTTTCTATTTATCAGTTAAGCAGTCAATTTGAATTCTCTATTGGCCAAAATTTCGTGCAATCCACTAATGTATCTTATTTAACACTTAATATCGCAATATAAGAAATAATTTTATTTAATAATGGGACAGTTAAAAAATCAATTTAAAAAAAAAATTAAGTAAAATAATTAGCAAACACTTGAACCTAGACGTAAATTCTAAATCAATGGCAGTTGTTTGATTTCTTTTTTCATACACCCTAATTTCTTTGTTCATATCTTAACAATATTTGTTAATGTTTATATAATACTACTTTATTTTATTTTTAATTTCTTACTAATATACAAAAACAAATGTTTTAAGGAACCTATATTTTCTAAATGGACAAGAAACAAACACAAATATTTTATGTGTGGTCATTTTAAATGTTCAGACGCAAACTTTATATAAATATTATTATTATTATTATTATACCCACTACAACTGTATAGACATAAAACAAAATAATTTGTTTACATTGTAAATCATAAAAATTACAAACATTGTATTGGTTTAAAAGAAATAATTGTGTAAAAAATTAAATATTGAGAGAACCAAAACAGGATTAAAAAAACAAAAACAAAACAAAAATATTCATTACAATATTATAATACATAAAACTACTATTAATATGTATGATAAGAAATCATGTTTTAACTGTGTCATAGACAATTATTTAAAATAATCAGTTAAAAATAGTATAAAAATGAAAGAAATAATAAAAATTGAAAAAAAAACTAAAGATTGTTTTATATTATTGTTTGATGTCGTTAAAAGGTAAGTTTTAGAGTGTTGATTCGTCTGATTAAAAATTTCAAGACTGTTTTCTCGAAATTTAAAACTAAAAACCGTCATTTTCAACTTGTCCGTTTCAGTTTTGAATTGATTTATTTAAAACAAAAATTCTTTATTGAGGTTTTGTTTCAATACTTTAGGAGCCTTGTTTTTATACTGGGTACATAACATTCGTTAACGAAAACAAAAATTTAAATGCTTTCAAAAAAATAAATAAAAAAATGTTTTTCCTTACAAAATCCAGTACGTTTTACATAAATACAAACGTTTGAATTATTTTAAGGCGAAAGAAAACGGACTAAACTAATAATGAAAACAAAATTATACTCAAAAACTTATTCTTTCTGAATAAAACAATATATAAACTCAAAATAAAAAGTTTAAAATTAATACAATTTGTCATTTAAATGTAAATTTCGAAGAAACCGTTACCTGCATAGAAAAAATTGTGTGCCAAACTTAAAGAATAACACATTTTTCATTAAGATAAAAAGCAAGTTGAAAATCGGTGCCAATTTGATCAAGTTATAGTCATTTAATGATGAATCGTTAAAAAATCATATAAACCGTTATAACTCGAAAAGGAAACGGAAACGAGAAAATTGCTTCTTAAGTTTTTCGACTTAAAATGGCTTCAGGAACCCATAGTATCTTCTGTGGCGAGATCTATGGGACACCCCATACTTGTATCTTGAAATTATTTTAACAGGTAAATGCAAGGAAAATTTGAAAATGATCGTTTGATCGAAATTAAATCGGCTATAATTTGAAAAGTACTTAACCGATTTTAATAAATGATATGTCATTTAGAAGATAAATTTGTCACAAAAAATACTAATTAATTTGTTTCTATTAATTATCTAAATTAAATTAATTAGACGCTTTAATCTGAAAAAAGTTAATTTTTTTAGAAAATTGCGCGTATGTTTTCCATTTTCCAACCAATTTTCAAAACACCAATTTTATCATATTCTTGACAAATTTACAATTATTTTGGTGTATAAAACATTTTGATACGTTATCTACAAACTTCAATAAAGCGTTTTAAACATGTCCCGAAATAAAATCGAACAAATTTCTAGACACTTAGTCGTTTAAATTTTTGTGTAGAAAATTTCTGACAAAATTATAAAAAATTGCTCACAACTTTGTCAGTTCTTATCCGATTTCGACAAACAATGCATCAAATGATAGCTAATAAAAAATAGAATTTTTCAAACTAAAACAAACACCAAGTTTTCCACATTTTATTATATTAAATGGGGATAAACTGTGTTGTAGATAATACTATTCTATTCCTGAACCCCATTTCCATAGGAAATCAAGAGGTAACTTTACAATTCAATAAGAAAAAGTCCTTCAGATGTTTCGAAACCTATAATTTAAATTAAGTTGAAAAGAATGGAAATACCCAAAACATCTTCTGATATTCTCAAATAAGGCATTAAAACATTTGTTCTTAAATTTTGTACAAAATATTTATTTATGTAAAAGTTTTATTATTACTTTCAAGAGATATTTGTATAAAAATAAATAAAAAAAACTTATCGAATAATCTTTAGACCTTCAGTAGACCATTTTTTGTTCATATTTGTCAAGGCCTGTTCACAATAGAATCTTTCTTCACTTCCATTGATTAAAGTGTCTCTGAAATTTTCCAGAACTTGAACATCCTTAAGTGCCACCAGTGCATCAATTATTCCCTTTGTGCATTTAACTTTTTTCGAGAGAGTCAGTTTTTGATGAGGATTGCTAAGTTTTGAAAGAAAGAAATGTAACACCGGTAAGGGTGCATTCAGATCGGCTAACCGCTGTATTGCCGTTTCCAATGAGAAACTTATATGAAACTGTTTCTGCTTTGTTATTAAATTCCAAGTAGATTTTTCAAATATACCCCCAAGATCGAGATACGATTGGGATTTAGCTCTCTCATTAAGTGCGGTCCATTCAAATTGTGCTGGTGATATTTGATAATCCGTTGCTATTTTCAAGGGACTCAGAGAACTTGTAGCTTCCGAGTCTTTCCATTTGTGCCTGGCGCAACACGAATACAACACTTCCAAAGCCGACGAATCAACGGTTATTTCGTCATTTAAACTGCTTTTATTCTTTTCTATGAATTCTATGAGATTCAAGGAGTTCGTAAAGATCTGATAGTATATCGAAATAATTCCAGGATCTAAACAATATGCATCTATGAACTGTTTAAGCTTCTGCTTCTTAATTGAAATGTCCGAGTTTCGGTTAATTGCAGCCTTGAACTGAACAATAGAAGATTCATGATGTCGCCCGAGCATAGTAAGTATTTCGATGGCTTCTTTGTTCTTCGTTTGGATTAAATAGTTGATGTAATGATCACATGCCTTTGAACGAATACGTAGGATTCGATAAAATTGTTTTTTGTTCAATGTTCGTTGAAGGAACAGGATTACTCCAATAACGGCGTTTCCATCGCCATTACGCAGTACTTCGTCTAGAAGTTCCTCTTTATCATTCAGTGATTTATAGACTTCCAATGGACATACTTTTCCGTGTAGTAATTTAGTAGCAGTTATTTTTAGTGATGGTGCATGCACCATGTACTGAAGCTTACGGCGCAATAATTTGAGTTCTTCGTCAGGTGAAATACCCTTAAAGGAAAATAATAACAAATTAAGTAATTTCGGTTTTAGCTAATATGCTAAGGAAGCCGCCTTTTACCTTGGGAATGATGTCACTGTCATGGGATTGCTCGTTTAAAATTTGTTCCAAATCGGCCTCGCATAAAACTGATCGAATTGTTAGATTTAATACATTCGCGGTACTATCGAAGCTTGCTTCTGAAATGTTATCATCAGCTAAGATGCTATAGTCCGCTTTGGAGCTATTTAGACTTGCATTGTCCGCCTCCACATCATCGTCTTCATCATCAAAACTGAAAGCCTTGCTGGCAGACCTATTCCAATAGCTTTCCGAATCTTGATTGGCATCCATTAGCTTATCTGGAATTAAGAAATTAAAATATCTGATATAAGAACATGTTTTTTAAATAAAATTTATGAACTTACATTGACTTTATTTTGCATAATATTACAAAAACAAAGTTAAACGAAACTCGAAATTTTGTCCTTGTTTATTTATAAACATGCAAAAAAAGAAACTCAAACAAAAAACATACGATACCTGTCAGAGCTGTCAACAAAAGCTGTCACCTCGGTTCAGGCGAGAAAACATAAGGTCGTAGTTACACCAATTTAAAACAGCGATAAATAAAAACGCTTGCTAACTTTTACTTTATATAAAGGGTCTTCCAAAAGTGGCTTTAGTTCTATAGTAAAAGTAAAAAAACGCACTCAAAATGGAATAAAATGCTTGTTGAATTGTTGAAATTCACCACAAAAATGTTTGACAATTTGCCTGGCCGGAAATAATTAAAAAATTGATTTACGTTTTCTTCACAGTCGAATAGGGAAACTATTTCTTCTGCGTATATCACATAAAATTGGACACTTTCCTATGAAATGGATAACATCGTCCCTCACTTTTAAGTTACAAAGGCTGCAGTAGATAGACAGATCTTTCGAATTTGGTTTATAATTAAGACTTATCATTTCTCCTCTCATTTTGAAAATTGCCGATATGAGCTTCTGCTTGTTCTCGTTTCGAAAGTAGTTACATTCGTATAAATTGCTATTAAGATGGTTGTACGAAAATCTATGCACCGAGGATGTAACTTCATTAATAGCGTCGACTCTCAGTTTTTCATCTTAATTTGCAATAAGATTCCGGAGGTCGTCATCGCAGTATTTACCATTTTCATCAACTATTGGAAAGCCCGTTCTACAGTATGCAACGTGGTCTTCTAGCTTCTTATACCACAGATTTTTAATTGTTTTCAATGCCAGAAAATTCGGGAGCCTTTCAACTGGCATATTAAAAAGTTTTTTGATATAATCAACATGACATTTAATAGTTTTGAGTGGTGACAGTCCTGTCTCAATTGAGATCATATAGCTTGGGGTGTTTTTCGGTAAACGAAAGCATCTTTTAATGAAGAACCTCTGAAGTTTTTCTACCGTTCCAAACTTCTCCCCCCCCCCCATATCTGAGCTGCATGCATTATAATTGATTCCGCCACTGCAACAAAGACCTTATTTTTAACACTATGTGATATTGACTGGTTTGAGAAGCATTTCTTCCATGTTGCGGATATTGGTCTTTTAGATTTAATCAGCTTTTCTTTAAGGTGTCCTCGATATTTCAATTTCACAAGGAAGAAAATCAATCAGGTCCTCTATGAACAAACCAAAAAGATTTGGGCTTAAATTGCATCCTTGCAATCGACTTTTCGGCACCATTCCTGCCTTATTTTCGTCATTGGTGCTTTATAGTACCTGCCCAAATTTTTCTGACATCCCATAATTATAAAGC
This sequence comes from Eupeodes corollae, assembly GCF_945859685.1. Lineage (NCBI taxonomy): Eukaryota > Metazoa > Arthropoda > Insecta > Diptera > Syrphidae > Eupeodes > Eupeodes corollae. Next base: position 46,116,781 of record NC_079148.1, read on the forward strand.
TTGAAGAATAGTTATCGGTGTTCAACGGTATCAAAAACTACCTTGAAATCGACAAAAAATACGTAGAGCTTCTTTTTTTGTTCAATATTAGAGGTTGTCGCTATGATTTGCAGTACAAAAATATTTTCAATAGTCGAGTAGCCACTTCTAAAACCTGCCTGAAATTCCCCAAGCAACTTATTATCATGAGTCCAACGGGTGAATCGGTTATTTAATAATGTTGCGAATATTTTGTAGGTGGCGTTGAGAAAGGATACCCCACGGTAGTTGGATGGATCATCAATGTTGCCTTTCTTATGTATGGAAAAAATTAAAGACAGAACTATAATAGACTTAACCGAAAGTAAGCTAATGTCAAAACCGAACGAAAAGTTATCGTCAAAACAAAAAGTAACCATAATGGAAGTAACTCAAGCAAATGTCATACGAAATTCGTTTTAAATTTGACATTTGCTTAAGCTCGAGCAATTTAAATGGCTCTTGCGTAATTGCGCGTTAAGGCCCAACTATAATATGCATAAGCTAGCATATGCGCGCATAAGGAAACGTGCGAATGCAAAGAATCTCAATACGAGTGAACATAATGGAGTCTAGCTCCGTTTCGTTCAATTTTTCTCAGTTTCGTTAACTTAAGCAAGAGCGATCCCAGTCGCTCGCCGCATAAGTAAAATCTGACATGTAGATACGTGAACAAAATTGCATTATGGCTATGCAGTAATTTCGCAAACTTAAGTGAATTTTCGTTGGGTTTTTGACATAAGCTTATGTTTGCTTATAGTTGGGCCTTTAGTTAGCGAAATTTAACGAAACTGAGCAGAACGTCTATTATGGTTAGTGACATATAAGGCCGCGTATTGGTTCGTTCCCTTAAGCTCGGTTAAGTCTATTATAATTGAGGCTTTAGGAATTTTTTAACTGTTCTGGTATTTAAAATTGTATTGAAAGCCAGTGTTAAATTTAAAGTTAGCCTTTCTGTTCCTTATTTAAGGAATTCCAGTAGTCCTGAAGCTTTTCCGTCCTTAAATTTCACTAATACGGTTTAAACTTCGTCGTGAGTTATGACACTATCCAAAATATCATTCGAGTACGAAGGTTTATCGTATTGGATAGGAAGCGTAAGACTCTCTGGGTTCAAAAGTAACTCGAAGTGATTATATAAAATACATCGATATTTAGGTTCAAACTGATTTTTGGGTTTGCTCCATTTAATTGGTTAATGTCCTCTTGAATTCCTTGGAATCCTTGTAGTTTGTAAGTTTAAGAGCCTCGGTTTCATTAAACTTTGTTCTTTTTCCTTGCATATTTCCTTGAATTCTACGTTTGCTACTATGTACATTTTTTTGAAGGAAAAGCTTTTAACCATTCGAATGATTTTTTGCGCGCTAATACTAAAAAACTTGATGAAAATTTCAAACTCTGGCTTTATTTAAACAAATTTTTACAATAATTTATGAATAGAAAAAAAAACTTATACATACATCTTAATACAATTTCTTCTGATTCTATTCTTTAACAACTAAGACGATCAGGCAAGAACTATTATCTATTTTTTGTTTTGTTTTTTATTTTATTTAAAATGGATCTCGTTGTTGTTTATAAAAATTCTCTTTAAAATTATTATGTTCAGTCTATGTTAGGAGAAACGACAAAAAAGCTTACATCGTAAAATTAAAATAATGTGTTTGTTATGATATAAAAATGTACGTTATACCTGCAAAACGAATAAATATAGCGATTAGAGTAGAGTAATGCGGTAAACAAATGTTGATAAAAACAAACAAAATCTGCTGAGATATTTAAAATACGATAAATAAATACTCTTGCTTATTTACTAAAATTGTACATATATATATAAATGCATTTTTATTTGTAAACAATAAAAATAAACGAACGAGTATTACTTTTGCTGCGAAATCAGTGAGCTAGCAGCCGCCCCTCGTCCATTTGGATCGATGTACGAAATAATGCTGTCTTGGCTACTATCGTCTTCTACTGTCTCGGCAGTAGTATCTTTCTGGCTGTTGGTTGCTGTTTGATTGCTTTTAGTTTCGACTTCACTTAAATCGCAAGGCTTGCTTATAACAGAACAACCTTCGGCGTTTCTCTCCAAATCTGAGGTATGCGAAGTTGATCTCCGGGTAATTTGCTCGTACAATTCATCTAAGGAGGTATGACTCCTACGATGGTCTTGTTCGGCGTTTTCCGATGGCAAAAGGCAATCATTAGAGCAGCTGTTGAAGTCATCGTAATCATTTTCTTCATCGAAGTCGTTATCGGCTTCATCGGCTTCGCTCACTTCTGAAGATTGGTAGGGATAATAAACATCGCCGGTAAGGGTCAAGTTTAGATCGTTATCCGGTTGAGGAGCGTACAGTCCATGACTTCGAATGCTGAGCTCTGAGTTTTGGTAATTAAGATCACTTTCACATGCAGGACTTGAGGCAAATGTCCGTCGAATACTGAGGGCAAACATATTAAGCGAATCCGAGTTGACATTGCTGCCTTGACTGTAGGCAGCAGCCTCACTTAGAGCATCATCTAGTGAAATAGACTCATCATCGGCGGGAGCGACAAGAGGTTTTCGGCGGTCTTGTGGCGAAGGCAAATCATTGATTTCGCAAAGGCTGGGTGAAAATAATATGGGGCTACTGAGACCCGGCCGGTTTTCGGCAATTGTCCGAATCGGAACTGGATTAGCAATTGTACTATCGAGAAACTCGTCTTGCTTCTGGGACATGTTACTCAAAGAAATTGACCGCACATGGTTCTTACTATAATTGACAAAGCGTTTTCTCCCACTTCCACCTCCTCTGATGAATTCTAGTTCGGCGTTGAGGCTTAGCATAGATTTTGATCTTCTCTGCAGGGTTATCCTGATGGGAGCATCTTCTCCTGTGTAATAGGCTCTATCGGCAATCTGTATCGACTCTGAAACATACGTTTCGTTCTTGTCCAAATTCAGGCTAATCTCTTCGCTACTGGTATTCAGAGTGTTGACGCTGCCTTCTACTAAAGCAGGACCAACTTCTACTATGGGTAATCCGATTGTATTCATTGCATCTATGGGAGTAAGGTTAGCTGGTTCTGTAATTATTGCTTCCAACATCGTATTGCTCGGACTGCAGCTGGTGTTCACACTGCTAACGCCACTCGATTCAGCCGCGGCGGAGGCATTTCGATTTGTTATAATATTCCTTATGTTTCCATTGACATAGAGCGGAGTTATGTTACGATCACTTTGGGAATTTAGATCGTTGTGCTCCATATCGATTTCATCTTGTTCGAGGAACTTTTCAACGTTCAGTGATTTCCTGAACTTGTCATCGGCACGCATCGTTACAATTTCATGCTGTGGCTGTGCGGTTTCCGGGACATTGGTATAAATATTCGCAACCATTTCGTTGTTGTTCATTTTACTGCGATTTGAAAGCGCCCGAATGCCTTCAGCGCCCAGAACCAAGCGTTCAGCATCAACTATCATGTCGCTCTCGTTGCAGCTGTCCGAGAGGATGTTTGGATTCAAGCTCTGTTGTCGTGCTTCTTTGGAAAAATTACATACGTCACCTCTGACGTGGATGTTGGTGTTGTTCACCTTACTCCCTGTGCTAAAAATCGACATGTTCCTCTGTCGATTTGAATGATTTGAGTGGTACGGCCCTATGCCCACTGTTGAAGAAATATCGCTCATACCATCGCCGTAATCGCATCGGTCCATTTGTCTCTGCAATTCAAAGTTATTCCGCTTGGCAAGTCGTTTCTGTTTCTTGAAGAACTTTCGCGCAACGTTGATTTGGTTGGGATTGTAGAATATGTCGGCATTGGGGATTTCTTGAGTGAGAATCACCGGATTATGCATATATTGCTGTCGATTTAACTGCACAATGCTCGCAGATCCCGATGGTGTTAGCAGTTTGCTAGGACTGTCAATTCGGTTCATTTCTCCTTTTAGGTGGTTGCTACGAGAACTGGGCGGTCGGTTTTTTGAACATTGGCTATTGGAGCGAGAAGCTGAGTGCACTGTTTCGCAGGTCTGGTGGTAGGTCACTGTGGTGTTCACTTCCTTAGTGTTGTCGCTTATGTTCCGTGTGCGACAGCAGCAAAAGTTCCGACAACTCAACTGGCTCCACTGAAAACGAACATCACTGCGCGAAATAGAGTAGAAGACCAACAGAAATATGCCCAAGATGGAGCATGTGATGGCAAAAATTATGCTGAACGCCTCCTCCTCGTAGTCAAGTGTGTCCTTAAAAGGCGTAGCAACGCTGGAAGCAGCACTAATCCAAGACACAATATAAAGAAATAGGAAGACAAAGTGTGCCCTTAGTTGGGCCAAGTTGGTATGTTCCACGTCCTCGAGCATGCTGGTGGAAGGATTACTCAGCGAAAGGCTTCGATATCTCTCTGAGGGGTTGTAATGATGTGGCACATTATGGATAGACTCAAGCAGTTCAAGGTCTACATTTTCTGTCCCCTGAGTAATCTCAGAAAAATGCCCGTTGTGATCCACTGAAGTCCGAATATGACACCGAACACATATGAACAAAATGGCCAAGAAAAGTAGTAAGATAACAGATGGAACAAAAATCGCACTCAACGACGGTCCATTGTCCAGGAAGCAGTGTGAATACGATGCGTATTCGCGCATATTCACAGCACCACTTATCCCACATATAATCATACCAATACCCCATCCCACGAGGTATATTCCTAAAATTGGCTTGCTTCCGATGTTCTCCTTGGGCAAGTCTTCCATGGGGAGACGATTCCGCTTTGAAAGACGTTTATACATGTTGCTCACGCTCACGCAAACCCATAAAATTACGCACAGACTCAAGTAGTGGATACTTATTCCGATAATTTGGCAAACCTTGTAGTCCTCGGTTTGGTAGATTCCAAGAGCGAATATGAAACTCAGCGCGGAAATCGCCAGCCAGGTGTTCACGAGCGAATGTCGATGGCGTCGAGCCATTTGAATGGATCGCCCGAACGTGACATACGTAACGATATTTATCCAAACGCAAACGAAAAGAATCGAGCAGCCAATATAGAAGCCCAGAGGCGAGTACCTGAAGCGAGCACCAGCGTTTTCATCAATGAAATCATTCAAGTGTTTCCGATTTTGCAAAAGACCGTAGTAACCCAATTTGTTGCAGGTAAAGACCAACAGGCCCCGATAGTAGTACGAGTTTTGACACACTTCGATTGACCACGAATTCGTTTCGGAATCCCACCACGCCGGGACAGGGGCACTCAATTTATTGTGATGCGCTCGTACTCGAAGCATCAGGGTTATCGGCTCGCTGACATTGCGGATGTTTTCCGAATCGGAGATTATTTTGGCACCAATGACAACCGATGTTATAAGCAAATTGGATTCGTTATTCTGGTGTGGCAGGAAGTTTCCATTTTCATAGACGGCTACCATGAGTTTCTGAGACATGTATTGATGGGCGAAATTCGGATGCAGGAAGTTCGGTGGGATTTGGATAGATGCGTCAATGTGCTGTCCGAATATGTCAAGGGTCTGGTTCATGTAGTTGCACTGGAAGACTCTCTTTTTATCATCGACTTCAGATCGGATCCAGGTACAAGACATTCCCGTAAACAAATCCGAGCGTATGGTGAAAAAGTCTATGGATAGATGTGGTTTGTTAGCTGTCTGATGGATATCGGTGTTTTGCACCAGGGCGGAGTGTTGGATATATGGTATAAACTGGGCGGCTATTTCTACAGCATTTATTAGTTTCACTCCACATCCTTCGATTGTTTGAGCTTCGTGTAAAATCCGCTCGGGAAGGATGAGCAGTTGTGAGACAATATCCAGCAGCATTGAACCCAAATCCTTTTCCTGGCGCACAAATGCCAGATAATTTCTTAGAGTTCGTGTTATAAACACAATGTCCATGGGGTCGCGAAATTTCCGCAAGTTTTCTTCAAACTGCGTATAATTGCGAAGCCGTTTAGCACTTTCTAAGACGCTTCCTTTGGCTAAGGAAAGATTAACCTCGGCAAATCGCTCCAGAATTCTCGTGTTCTCACTAATAAACGGGCAAAGTGATGTATTTAGATCCATCCATTCGCCGTTATCGTTGCAAAAATACGTTGCATGAGACTCCGTAAGGGCCTCTCCTAAACAAGGTTGCCGTACAAGTTGTCCTCGAATTGTACGTGGCCAGAAATACTTTCCCTTATTGTTGTACACCTCCAGAGAAGGGCAATACTTTGTTTTCTCTGATATCACCATAACTGCTATGGTCCTCGATAAATTGGCTTGCTGCGATCGCAAACGACAATCCCACAAACCCGTGTGATTACGCGTGACAGAGGGAATTCTTAGAATAGAATCCAAGAGGCCACTGTCAGAGAGATGTTTGGCATCGATCTGAATCGAGGGAAAATATTTGGTAGGATCTTTATACACGATGTCATCGGTAGAATTGGGTGCGACAATTTTCTCAGACCATCCCCAAAAAACGTGTGCTTTAGCTGGAAGGTCTTCGGAATCCTTTGGTGCACCAACAGCTACTCTTGGCGCTCGACATCTTAGAACAATTTCATCTCCCTCAAAAACAAGCTTAAAAATTTACAAGATTATATTGGTTATTCGGTTATTTGGAGACTTTAAAGTAACTTTACCTGATCTGCATCTGGTTTTAGTTCTAGCAGAGGTTGTAAATGTGAATCACAGTGCAAATCCGATCCCACCCTCAGCTTCTTAAGTGGTACACCCTTGAAATCTATCGGAGTTTCACACTTTGGCGTTTGATATAGTTTGACGGGTAATGCATTAGACCAGGCAACTAGCCATATCAGATCACAATCGCAAGCTAGTGGGTTGTTGGTAATATCGCTGGAAAAATGTCGAAAATATTGAATGAATAAAACTTAGATATGATAAGAAATTAGACATTTTTTTAAGAGAAAGACCTCAAACAATGGCTTGATTTTGTGCGTAAAAAAAGGTAGGGGACAAATATTTAAGATGATTTCGTATAGCTCCCGGTTAATTAAGGATAAAAGGAAAATCGAGTCTTTTTATTTTATAATTAAAAGTTTTAAGATTTGAAGGCTTTCAAGATCAAATCGATGTCGTTCGTTAAAAAAAATGTATTTTACTTTTTTTTAAATATTGTAATACAAAGTTTAAGGGTCCCTTGCTACAAGAAGCTTCCCACTAAACTAGCTCTCTTCTTTTTCCAGCTCTCTAATACTCGTAACTCAGCAGCATTGTTTTTAGGTATATATCAAGTCTAAAGTAAATTTCATTTATGGGAAAATTGCGAAAGTATAAAATATATGTTTTCGGTTTTTCAAAAGCTTGTATCAGAGATTCAACCAGGCTTTTAAAAAAAAAAGTAAAAAAGTAAGATGGCTTGGTAAAATTTTAGAATCAAGAACAACTGAAGAACATCAAGAGGGTTTAAACAGAAATGGTTTCCTTTGTTGTGAAATTTTGTAGTGGATGAATTGCACGAAACTCTAACCTCTCAAGAAATAATATGCATGCACCTTTACGAATGATATCCTCATCATGTCCTTAGGAAAGTAACAGACGGCCGGGCCTGAACACCCCGAGGATATATTAATTGTTCATTGATTTTTTTATCTCACAACGAAAATTTTTTAGTTTATTCTTTTATTTCTAAGAACACACAATGTTAGGTCCCCTAAGTGCCAACAAAATATTTTATCATTTAATATTTATTTATAAGTTTAATTTAAGACAATTGTAATATATGAAAAGTTCAATAAAGATAAATGTATCCTTAGAAAAGTTTGAAGGCACTCTTTTGCAGCGATAAAGGTTTATACTTCTTTTGTACGAGTTATTAATATTGCAAATAAGCGATTTCTCAACGGAGGAAATGCAACTCGAAAGTTTATAATAATAAAGAAAAATTCTCTCAAAAAGTCCAACAATGCCCAGTGCTTTAAAGACAGAAGCAGGCACGTGGACTATCACAGATGAAGAATCTCTTAATCTGTTATTAGACATCTACTTTCTAGGTAGCTCTAACATACTCCAGAACCAGACGGAATCATTCCGGCCGAACTACAAAAAAGCTCAGACATGATCATTCCACCATTGGAAATCATTCTGTGTAAGGTTGAGATATATTCCCAAAGCCTGGAGAATGGCAAAAGTAGTCTTCATTCCTAAAGCAGGGAAACCCTCACATGTTGACCCTAAAGATCTACGACCAATAAGCCTATCATTCTTCCTTCTTAAAACCTTGGAAAGATTGATTGAAATTTACATCAGACATAACTTAAAACCATGTCTCATTTCCACAGCTCAACATGCTTACTCTAAGGGAAATTCAGTAGAATCAGCACTTCACTCGCTGGTACGTATTATTGAACATTCCCTCGAATACAAAGAATATAACTTAGTAGCGTTCCTAGATATTGAAGGAGCTTTCAATAACGTCAGTTACCAGGCGATCACAACAGCAATGGATAAGCTGAAATTAGAGAAATCACTCATAGATCTTATAAGTCTCATGCTCAAAAGCAAGACAATAACTTCTAACATGAGAAGTTTTACTACCACCAGATCGGTGAATCGAGGCACTCCCCAAGGTGGAGTCCTTTCGCCTCTTTTATGAACCATGGTAGTAAACGACCTACTTACATCATTGGAAGCAGAGGGTTTCAAGGTGATTGCTTATGCTGACGACGTTGCAATATCCGTATCTGGGAAGCACCCCCAAGTTCTCTCGAAACTCCTACAAAATGCCCTAAACAGGCTAACTAAATGGGCTAAGCAATATGGATTGGACGTCAACCCACACAAAAACAGAATTAATACTCTTTTCGAGAAGATATAAAATTCTTCAGATTAGCCCACTCAAGATTGGAGGAATACCATTAGGCTTTTCCGACCAAGCTAAATATTTGGGCCTCATTTTAGACAAAAAACTAAATTGGAAGGCAAATATTGATGAAAGAGTAAAAAAGGCTACTGTAGCGCTTTTTACTTGTAAAAAGGCCATAGAATCAAAATGGGGCTTCTCCCCAAAAATAACCCACATCGGTAATCAGACCGATACTCATTTATGGAGCTGTCGTATGGTGGACCGCACTGGACAAGATGGTAAATCTAAATAAGCTCATCAAAGTCCAGCGGGCAGCAGGTAAGACTGTTTCAGATCTATCCCAGATCACTTAGACTATACCATCCCAAAAATGGTATTCAGTAAAAGCTTCCATGTGTCCATCCCTTCAAGATCCTCCTGGGTAGAAGAGAGACCCCTGGAAGACGATTCGGTACACTTCTATACTGACGGTTCAAAGACCGATCACTGAGTTGGAAGTGGTATCTTTTCAGAACAACTGAATCTCCGTCTATCCTATAGACTTCCCAATCAATGTAGTGTATTCCAGGCAGAAGTAATGGCGATTAAAGAAGCACTATCCTGGCTCAAAGAAAACGTTATATCTTGTAAGGATATACGAATCTTCTCGGACAGCCAAGCCGCTCTTAAATCTCTCGCGTCTGTCTCCACAAACTCTGGAACAGTCCACGATTGTCAATCATCTCTGAAGGAGATGACGGAACAATTTAACATTCACCTCATTTGGGTGCCGGGCCACAGAGACATTCCGGGAAATTGCAAAGCCGATGAGCTCGCCAAAAACGGAACACTTCTGCCTCATGTTAGACAAAAACATAACATAGGAACACCACTTGCTACATTCAAATATCTTCTCAAACAATATTGACTTAAAACGGTCAAAAGGCTTGATATCACTGAGCAGACAAAGTATAAACTCTACAATTGGAGTAATAACGAGACTCATAGGAAGACATGCTCTGAGGCTAGGGGTCTACACAAATGACTTCTGTAGAAGCTGCATGGACGAAGAGGAAGAGGAAACGCTCCAACACCTTCTATGTACATGTCCAGCACTCTCCATTAGAAGGAATAACTTTCTCGGTAAACCCTTCTTCTATAACACCAGTGAACTTGAAACGATTGACACAAAACGTCTCTCTAACTTTATTAAAAGTACGAAATGGTTTGTTTAAGTTCATTACTCTTCCATGAGTAACCTCATTAGTGGTATCACAATGGACCCTTGAGGTCTACGTGCGTCAATGACATCTGGACAGCCACTCCAACCTAACCTAACCTAGGTTTTCGGGCACATTTCATGAGAAAGGTTCAGAAGGCCTAAATAAACTGTTGCACAAATCCTTTGGCCTTGAAGTAACATTTCAAAACGGAAGGGAACTAAATGCGTTATTATCGTAACAAAATCAAAGTAATCATATCCGACTTGCAACTGCAGACAAAGCGAACTTGTTACGGAAATTACGTTCACATTTCATTGGGTAGGTGGCCATGGCGACGTTCAGGAAAATAAAGAACCCCTTCTTTTCAATTCAATTCCACTCGCAGGACTCGAACCCTACTGTGGAATAAGGAGAAAATGTGATCAAAAATAACATGATGCTAAGGATTAAAAATAAAGCAGGCATTACATTACCTGGGAATTATAACTAAAAACGTCTCTAAGACTTCTACATTAAGTAGGATAACTAAGCTGTAAGCTTTATATGCACCTAAACATCTTTGGTTTTACAAAAAGTATCAGTTGTAAGTTTTAAAGCTTGCGTGGGAGAAGGAGAAATTTATCGCACTGTGTATATGTTTGAGCGTGTGTAAAATCTTTTGAATCTTATATCACTTGGCAGACAGATTTCTATAAAACGAATAGCAATTTCCCCACCGCGTAGTTTCCGCAGTCGAAGAAGTATCACTAAAATCAATTCGATCATTAAAAGCTGAATGGAATATAGCTAGGCAGAAAACCTGACTTATTTTGTCTTATAAAGATCGAATTTTCTTTGATAAGATGACATCGATATAAAAGTTTTTAATACTAACAAACGACGCGGGTATGATATTCCAAGGGAGATAACGCTTCGAAATTGAAAAGGAGAAATTGATTTCATAACATTCGACTATTTTCCCTTGAATTAAGACAAGTCTCTTGTCCATGTTAATCAACCCTGTCATGAATTCCATCGTAATCGGATATTTTTACGAATCCTGAAAAACTGTATCATGAAATCCGTTCGTAATGGAAAATATCATACAATTTTGCATTACGAACAATTTTTCGGCATTCGTAAAATTTTCCGATTACGATGGATTTCATGATAGGGCTGAATGACTCAACAATTTTTATACATACATTTGAAATGCTTTATCTGAAAAGGCCAGAACATTTTGAAGCCAATCATCATAAACTTTACCAACCGCTTGAACTATTACCAAAGATTCTGAGGCGGAAAAGATTTTAATAATACGATATCCCATATGGTTAGGTTAGGTTAAAGTGGCTGTTGGTTGGGAAGTCCAACATACTTAGACCAAAGTATGGTCCGTTGTGATACCACATGGATCAGTTGATCAGCTTAACTCGCCGAACCAATTGGAGCTCCGAATGAAGCGTAGGAGACAAAAATGTCAGCATTTTTTAGATCGCTGGTATCGTTGAAGTAGTAGTCTCCAAGGTGGTCTTTAAGTCTTTGTGATAAGGCAGGACATGTGCACAGAAGATGAGAGATTGTCTCCTCCTCCTCCTCGTCCATGCAACTCCTACAAGAATCATTTGCTTCAAGTCGAATAGCATGCCTTCCTATCAAGCAGTGCCCAGTCAGGACACCAATAACGTAACTAATGTGCAATCTACTCAGATAGATTAATTGTTTTGAGCGCCTGGCGCTAAGATTAGGCCAAATTAGTTTAGTCGCTAAACAGCTGGTTTTGTTTTCTCTGTGGTATCTTGCTTTAGCATGACGTTACATGTAGCTAAGGGGATAACTATGCTAGCATTGTGAGCCAGCAGAGGTAAAGTTGTTCCGCTTTTTGCAAGTTCGTCAGCTTTGCAATTTCCTGGAATGTCTCTATGGCTCGGCACCCAGAAAAGGTTAATGTTGAACTGTATAGCCATCTCCGTAAGAGATGATCGACAATTAAGGGTTGTTAGTGAGTAAGTGGAGACAGTGTCTAGGGACTTTAACGCAGCTTGGTTATCCGAGAAGATGCGTATATCATTAGTTGATATAACGTTTTCTCTAAGCCATGATAGGACTTCTTTTATAGCCAGGATTTCAGCTTGGAAAACGCTTCAATGATCGGGTAGACGAAAGGAGAGACTTAAGTTTAGTCTATCTGAGTATACGCCTCCACCAACCCTATCCTCCGTTTTTGATCCGTCTGTATAAAAGTTTATAGGATCATCGTTCAAAAATGATGTATTCTCCCAAGAAGACCTGGGAGGTATAGTCACTTTGAAGCTATAGTTATTAAACTGAGGATGGGGTATGGTGTAGTTAATATTACTGTTTATAGTTCTGAACGAGTTCAAAATAGTGGTGTGGCCAGTTCCATTATTGATCCACAGAGAGGAGGCTTGAAGCCGTATGGCTGTATTAGAGGCCGTTTGCTTGCTGAAAATGTCCAGCGGTATTAGATGGAACAGAACATCAAGTGAGGCGGAGGGGGTAGAGCGAAGTGCTCTTCCCATACACAGGCAGGCTGTTCGTTGGACGCCGTCGACCATACTGCTACTCCATAAGTAAGGATCGGCCTTATGACCGAGATATGTAGCTAGTGTGTAATGCGGGGCTGTAGGCCCCATTTATTACCAATGGCCTTTTTACCGGAGAACAGGGCTACTGTGACCTTGTTTATTCTCTCTTGAATATTAGGTTTCCAACTTAATTTCTTATCCAATATGAGGCCCAAGTATTTTGCTTGTTCAGGGAATTTAAGTGGTACACCGTGTATGAGGGGAGGGTCGATGAGTGGGACTTTGTATTTCCTTGTGAAGAGGACAAGGTCGGGTTTTTGTGGGTTAACGCCTAGTACACACCGATTTGCCCATCTGGTGAGCTTATTTAAAGCGTTTTGTAACAGTTTTTTTTAGTATATTGGGATGTTTACCAGTTACTGCAATAGCAACATCGTTCGCATAAGCAAACACTCTGTATCCCTCTCTTTCTAGAGTAGAGTAGAGAGGGGATAGGACACAACCTTGTGGTGTACCTCCTCTAACACCCCTTAGTGCAGTAAAATCTCCCAGTTTTGAATTGATAATCCTGCTTATCAGCATCTGATTAATCAATTCGCTGATCGACTTATCTACCTTCAGAGATGTCAATAAACGTGCAATTGCAGATGTGTCAACATTGTTAAGTGCACCTTCTATATCTAAGAAGGCAACTAAGATGTACTCTTTATGATGGAGTGAATATTCAATTGTACGTACTATACTGTGTAGAACCGTTTCAACTGATTTCCCTTTGTTGAAGGCGTGTTGAGCCTTTGAAAGGAGGGACTTATCAATACTTGCCCTTAAGTGGATATCGATCAAACGTTCAAAAGTTTTGAGAAGCAATGATAATAAGCTGATAGGTCTTAGGTGTTTAGGGTTAACATGGCTGGATTTTTCAGCTTTTGGAATAAAAACGACTTTAACTTGTCATCGGGATGTATGCCAATTTAAGGCATCCCTTGAAGATGTTTTCTAGGATGGGTATTAGAAAACTTGCATTTTCTTGCAGTTCAGCTGGAATTATACCATCCGGACCTGCAGATTTATATGACAAAACCCTTATACGTCCGAAACTTGAATATAACTCTCATCTCTGCGCCGGTGTTGCAGTAACTTATTTAAGTCTCTTGGACAGTATCTAAAGAAGAGCTTTTAAAATGATCATCAACTCGATTACATCACTCGAACATCGACGCAAGGTTTCTTGTCTCAATCTTTTTTTACCGTTATTTTAACGGACTATTCTCTAGTGAAATAGCCAGTTGCATTCCTTCCCTTAAACAATTTAACCACAATACCAGCCCTTCTAGAAATGCCCATCAGTTTACCCTTAAGCCAAACTTCGGCCGTACTATGAAGTACAGAGATTCATTTTTTTAGCCGTACTACACGGATGTGGAATGACTTGCCATGCTCTATCTTTCCCTATGATTGCATTCAGGAATTCAAAAATCAATGTACATCGACACCTCCCATCCAACCCTTCCCTCTTTTCCCAATGCTCACACTGAGTCTTTGGCATATTAAAGGTTTACAAAACCATTTTTTGTTCGTTCCGGTAGTTCGAAAGAGATCGTCTTTTAAATCTTCCTGGTTCAATAAAGGCCTTAAGAATTTAGAAAATGTAAAAAACAAGGCTTTAAAGAGATGTAAGGTAACAGACAAATCTGAAGATAGAATTCATTTTATGCAACTGCGACGGGAATTTGATTTTTTGAGTAGATTTCTATATTCACAATATATAAGTTCAAATGCAACTCGAAATCTTTCTGGTTTTTTTTAAATTCAAAACGCAAAAGTTCTGCGTTTCCTAGCTCTATAGAGCTTGATGGAGAGACCTCCCATAGTACTGCAGCTACATGCAATCTTTCTGCTAAGTTTTTTTAAGCGAATTACAATATAGACATTATACCTAATAGTGTAAACCTGTGCAATGACATTAGTTCTCAAGTTGATTTTAATGTGTTTTCTCTATCTGATCAAGAGGTATTTGACGGCTTAGCTTCTCTTGATGTTAATATAAAAGCTAGAGTAGATTTGATTCCTCCTCTTTTGATGAGGGAATGTGCTGTTTCGCTTTGTAAAGTACTAAAAATTATTTTCAATATAACGCTTCATTCTGGGGTTTTTCTAGAAAAGTGGAAAATATCATCCATCAGCCTTATTTATAATATAAGTCTCAAGCACTTCATTAAGAACTATAGACCAGTCTCAAAACTTTCAGCGATTCCAAAACTTTTTGAAAAGTTGGTGTTCAATAGACTTAGTTTCACGGTGAAAGACATAATATCTTCGAGACACCATGGATTTTGTAGTGGTCGCTCGTTTACAAGTTTTTGTTTATCTGCTTTGCAAACAAGAATGCAGGTCGATGTTTAGTACACGGATTTTGCGAAAGCGTTCCATAGAGTCCATCATAGACTTCTATTAAGAAAGTTGGAGAGGATGGGATTCAGATTTGGTTTTCTTAAATGGTTAGAATCTTATTTGTCAAATCGAAAACAGATTGTTAAAATCGAAAGCAATCAAACCTTTTTTATTGAAATCTTATCGAGACTGCCTCAGGGAAGCCATTTGTGACCCCTCCTTTTCAATCTTTTCGTCAATGACATTCCGAACTGCCTGCAATTTTCTAATTGTTTGATGTTCGCAGATGACTTGAAACTATATTCCCAAATTTCTTCAGTTGAAAATTGTGTTAACTTTCAAAAAGATATGGATGCGTTTTTCAATTGGTGTAAATATAATCATCTCGAGCTAAATATCTCTTAATGTAAAATATTTAGAGCTTCTCGTACAACACCTAAAGTGCTGTTCAATTACAGTCTCGGCAATGAAAGCCTTTCAACCGTGAGTGAAATAAAGGACCTTGGTGTTATTTTTGACACTAAGTTTTCTTTTTCTGAACACATACATTTTATTATTTTACAATCGAATTCGTTGCTAGGTTTTTTAAAACGGAACACGGAGGTATTTAGAGATAGTTATACTCTGAAAACGATTTACATATCTTTAATATTACCCATACTGGAATACCGTTGTGTTATTTGGTCTCCTTTTTATCAAAATTCCTTAGACAGAATCGAAAACATTCAAAGAAGATTCACGCGCTTTGCTTTAAGGAATTTCAGGTGGTCAGATGGTTTGCCCAATTATGGTTCTAGGTGCGCACTGATAGATTTAAAATCTTTAAAAAGCCGTAGAGAAACCCTTGAAATCTCCGGACTTCCTAGCTCTTATGTCTTTTTATGTTCCTGAGAGATATCTAAGAAATAGGGACGTTCTCTTTTTGATTCCTAGTCACAGGACGAACTATGGACTTAATGAACTCATAACTCGTAATTTATCTCTTTTTAATTTAATTCATAGTGAAGTCGACCTTCAAATGAATAGGGACATGTTTAAGAGTATTGCTTTAAACTTTTTTAATGTAGTCAACAGATTATGTATCCATTGATGAATAAAGAAATAAATATAATTATAACAAAAAAAAATTGCCTTATGGAGTATCTTTGAAATAACATAAGAGCAAATGAACCGGCTCATGTCTAGTTTTTGTATCGTTCATATTGATTGAAAAACTTTTCTAGTGTCATTGAAAATCGAACCTTGACCAAATAGGCTGAGTGAGGTAATGTCAATGCAAGCTTTATGTTTATCAAAATCAATGATAGGTAGGTAGAAATGGCGATCTGAAGGCAACCTAGCCTGAGATGTAATTAGCGCTGTAGTGTGCCGTGTTGATACCAAAAACTCGTTTGACCTGTGTTTGAAAGGGACAGATTTATAGAGAAGCTTCTTAGCGATTATGTTAGAGCAATTTTCATTGAGAAAAAAGACTAGGTCTTTGTCTCAGATAGCTCATCAAGTTCGTGAAAGAATGTTTTTCCAAAGCATTTCATTCTAGTGTTTGCCAAAGCAGGACATTTGCGGAGGAAATGGATTATCGTTTCACTTTCTCTTTGGTCACTACAACTACGGCAAAAGGTGTTGTAGGAGATACCAAACTTTTCCGCATGAAATCCTATAGGCCAATATCCGGTACAAACCGCAACAATCCTGGCTATGTCTTGCCTTGGCCTGCACATAAGATCGTTTGTACGGGTTTTATTATAGGTGGGCCATATCTTCCTAGATATAATGCAGTTGGGTAAATTGCTCCACCTTCGGTTTGATTCAGTTTGGTAGATAGAAAAGATTTTACCCTTCATAGCGCCAAGAGGAATGTTAATCATTTCTGCAAGTGAGCTATGAAGTGCCGATCCTTGCCTGGCTAGCTCGTCAGGCCGTTCATTTCCCACGATACCACTATGGCCCGGAACCCAGATCAGGGTGACACCGAGGTTAATATTCAGGCTCGCAAGCTCATCGCGACATTGCTGGACCAATTTAGATGAGGATGTGGCTTTGACAGCTGCCTGACTGTCTGTAAAGATAGCTGCATTTCGGTTTTGGTTTGGGGAGTCTATCAATGATAGACTAGTATTTAGTTTTTATTGCTCTAAATTCTTTCCTTTTTCACCTTTTAAAAACTCGATGTAATTCAATATTCATTTATTATTAAAGCCAATATTTGTATTTAAATATTGAGTATTATTCAAGAAAAAGTTACTCTATCGCAACTCAATTAACTAAATCAGCGATGAGGTTAATACCCCTCATAATCTCAATCATTAAACTTAAACTACTAAATATTGATTTTGATCAGTTAGAACCGGAAGTTTTTTAAGCAGTTTATTGCCGTAAACAAAAAATAAACCAACAAAACTCGCTGCAGAACAACGTTACTGATAAAAATGGCCTCAAATGTTTATCTTTATAACATTTATTGACTTAATTCTACGAAGGCAGTTTCATTTGTTTAACGCGATGGGGGGCTTTCCTCATTATCATCGATAATCCTCTTAACATAATAAAAGAATAAAGAAAAATTAAACTATATTTTGTATGTACTTACAGAACTTTGAGCGCTTTTAAACGCTCAAATGATCCTTGGTAAATGTGCACAATAAGATTTGCTGACAATTTCAATCTTTCCAGATTTGGAAGCTCTCCGAACATTGTATCGTCGACATATCGCAGTGAATTGTTAGCCAAATGCAGCTTCTTCAAGTTTGTAAAATTTGCAAAGTCGTCCTTAAAAATATGCGAAATTTGATTTTCATCCAAGTCCCTATTTTTTTTTTGTTTTTTGTAAATAGAATCAAATTTAAATGAAACCAAAAAAGAAGTTAAAACAAAATATCATACAATTGAATGATGTTTTCGGTGTCCTCTCCAAAGTCTAGTTCTTTCATGCTGGTAATCTTTGTTGCAGCACCTCCCCCACATTTTACCTTCAGAGAGTTCTTAATTTTGTCACAGACACATATTTCAGGGCACACGGCTTGAACTTGTGCCGAGAAATTTACTAAACACATTAATCTCAATAATAGCACTAATAGAGCCTTCATTTCATTATTAATACATAAAATTATGCTATATTATATTTTCTTTCTCATGAATGGATGAATGGTTAGAAAATGTAATGAATAAAAAAGAAAAACTTCTTTCATGTTAATTGTACGCAGTTGTACTTATTTTTTTTATGACACTTTTTGAAATACATTTTTTGAGGCATTTTTTAAGTGGATAAGTTATGGATTTATTTATATATATTTGGCACTAGCATTGCGGAATCTTTTGAGGGTAACATATTTATAAATTTTGGCTTAGATTTATCAAAAAATGTGTAAAAAATATGTTGAGAAGTTAAAAAGCACTCCCTACGATAACAAATAAAAATGGCAGTTGTTAAAATTCAAGTCCCAAAAATATAGTGATGCCAATAAGTATTTATTTTTTCTGACAGCACAAGAAATTTGGGACAAACACCTTAAAACGGGTTCATGAATGACTCGTTTGGTAGCCTGAAAGTTCATAGAAGTATGTTCAAATTTGAACATGTTAAGAATGGTGGGATTCACAATTCATACGGCAGGAATCTTTTGAAGCGTCTTTGTCAGTATTTACCATGTGGTGATTATGTGCCTCTTAGATTTATTAAGTGGAATAAAATGTAAAATGCAATTTTATTAAATCTTTCATTAAATAAGAAGCTGACAAAGAGGATTCCGTTACTATGTGCTGCTAACTATATGCCTTGTGTTATTTGTTAATAATTTTTAAAACAGGCTTTATCAAATTTTAAAATTGTTCAACCAAAATGCACATAATTTGGAGTACCAACATTTTTGAAATCCGTTTTAACTGGCTGCTAAGTATACGTCACGGTATTGCATTGAATGTATAAATATAACTCTTAAGCCAGCCATACATGACCCGAGCCATGAAAAGGATCTATAAACTTACTTACTTAAGGTGGTGCTACAGTCCGGGGCGGACCTGGGCCTCAGCCAACATGCGTCTCCAGCCAGCTCGGTGCCTAGCTAGCTGTCTCCAGTTTCGCACGCCAAGTTGGTTAAGGGTCCTCTCCCATCTGCTTGCGCCACCTGAGTCGCGGTCTTCCTCTACTACGCCGTCCCTCAGGATTGGTTTCGAAGACCTTCCGGGCTGGAGCAATGATGTCCATCCGCTCTTCATGACCTAGCCATCTAAACCGTTGGACTTTAATTCTGCTAACTAGGTCAGTGTCGCTGTACAGCCCGTACAGTTCATCGTTATATCTTCTCCTCCATTCTCCATCTATGCGTACGGGACCAAAAATCACCCGAAGAATTTTTCCCTCGAAGCATCCTAAGACGCTCTCATCTTCTTTGACAGGGTCCAGGCCTCAGCACCATAAGCGAAAACCGGGATGATGAGTGTCTTATAGATGGTGATTTTACATGCTCGAGAGAGGACTCAATTGCCTTCTAAGTCCAAAGAAGCAGCGATTTGCAAGAGTTATTCTTCGATTGATTTCAGCGCTGGTGTCGTTGTCTGTATTAATAGCGGTGCCTAGGTAGACAAAGTCCTTAACTACCTGAAAGTTGTAGCTGTTTATGGTGACGTTTTGTCCAAGACGTCGTCGTTCAGTGTCCTTTTTGATGACAGCATATACTTGGCCTTGCCCTCATTGACCACTAAACCCATCTTCTTCGCTTCCGTCGCAATGCTCAAAAACGCTCCACTGACATCACGCTTTGATCTTCCAATAATGTCAATATCATCTGCGTATCCGAGTAATTGGATGGACCTTTGGAAGATTGTGCCTTTAGTGTTGACGGTTGAGTTTTGCACAATTCTTTCCAGAACGATGTTGCATCGGTGAGATCTTTTCCGACCTTGATAGAGCGGCATGCATTCTCCATCGTCATTTTGCACAAACGAATAAGTTTGACAGGGATGCCAACACTAGGTATTGCTCTGTAGAGCTCTTCCCTATAGATGCTGTCATACGCGGCTTTAAAATCGATAAAGAGATGGTGGGTATTGATTTGAAGCTCCTGGATTTTTTTCAAGATCTGCTGTAGTGTGAATATTTGGTCGATTGTGGAATTTCCTGGTCTGAAGTCTGATAAGTCTGATAAGGACCAATCAGGTTGTTGACGAACGGCTTTACACGTTCACATAATACGGCAGAGAGGATCTTATATGCAATGTTAAGGAGACTGATGCGTCTGTATTTGGGGCAATTTAGAGAGTTTCTTATGTATCGAGCACAGTATGCTGAAATTCCACTCATCGGGTATGGTTTCTTCCGACTATATTTTGCAGATGAGTTGGTGCATGCTCCCTACCAAGGTTCTATAAAACTAATTCAAATATCCATTTATTTAATCAGAAAAATATGTTGAAATTACAAAATTTGTAAGTAGAAAAACTTGGAAAACAGTTAAAAAATGAAACAGACATTAAAGATTTATTTTCTTAATTATTGTATGAGTAAGACTGCGGGTAGTTGGACAGTTTTGAAATGGCAGGCTAAGATTGTGTAAACAGACAGAACGACTTGGCTTGTTGACTACCCATATACGGCAGAACAGAGCCTTAGTTCGTTAGCTCGGACTCATCGATTTTTTATTTACTGAAAATTCTAAAGGATCGACCTAGCTAAATCGAGCCATCTCACTTACCCCACACACAGTCGATTTTGGATCGGCTCCGGACCATTTGGCTCTGTCTGGTATGTTTGATTAAACGTAATGCATACTATGTTAAACGATTTATTATTGGTAAGACCCAATGAATAGAAGCTTACTAATTAGATGTGTTTTTTTATAAATACAGATGATGTCTAATTTTATATACTACTTAGTTATGACTCTGTCATGAATACTTTCTTTTATTTGCCCAAATTGGAAGTTTAGGCTCAGTTAACATTATTTGAAATTGAATTTTATTAAAAATTGGATTCAAAATCCATTCAAAAAACTCCAATTCAATCTGACCCTTAGTTATTTACAAATTTTTTAAGACTAGTTTCACTAGTTTGTTTACATTTCGTTATCTGAATAAAATAATTTTTCTTTGACGGATTTAACAAAAGCTTAATATTGAAACCCTAATTACCCATGGCATCATAGTTAAATCGTTGGACTGTCATGCCAGAGGTCTTGGGTTCAGTCAATGTCTTTGCCACCTAAAGTTTTTTTTCCGAAGCAGGACAGTTCACCTCCGCCGGTTTACCTCTGCCAGTTTACCACCGCCGGTTTACCTCTGCCAGTTTACCACCGCCGGTTTACCTCTGCCAGTTTACCTCTGGACAGTTTACCACCGCCGGTTTACCTCTGGACGGTTTACCTCCAGAGCAGGTAAGGTAGTTTATTATTTATTATTATTATTATTTATTATACCTTCTAATAGAAAACTTTGGACATTTAGTTTCGTGTTGTTTTTAATTTTCTTTCATTCTTTATGAAATGAATTATGACACTTCCACAGTGCAATTTTTCAAATCAAAATATGATATTTAAGCAAGTTTTTGTATTTTTTTTGTTTTGTTTGAATATTTAACAGAATTCAATCATTTTCAGGACAAAAATGTTTTTAGGAAATGCAGCGTATCTTCTAAAAAAAGTTAGTTCCCAGCTTTAAATTTTACAAAATAAAACAATTCGTTTGGGATTTTAAGAGTAAGTTTTTTGTAAATTGTTTCGATATTTAATATAATTTGATATTTTTTAGAACAAAACCTTTATAATGAAGTAATTCAAGTCCATTTTAAGGAATCCTTCCTTCAAGGAATCCGGGATGCTAACCTTTACTCAAAATAAGGCCGCGAGGACCACCTTACATCTCAGTTTCACTAGTTTTCTCTTTCATACATTGATTGCGAAAATGTATTAGTTGTTTAAACCCATAAAAAACGTCCCTACTATGATACACGTAACTGCACCCACATTCAAGTAAATAGTTTCTTTGGTATATGCACGTATTAGTGCATTTCAGTCGAATGATTCTTTAAAGTGTGACGGGGTTAGTAGAATACTTCCAGACGCTCAGAATAATATATCATATGTTTGTCTTGAACAGTATATCTACTCTTTTCTTTCATAAGACAAAGAATAGGACACATTTATAGTTACACAGTAATATATTTTCTTCATTGATGCATCTAGTCTCAATAGCATTTCTTCTCTGGGTTACCAATCAAAAAAACCATTCAAAACTTGAACGACTTAATCAAACAAAGCTCAAATGTCTCTTTCTTCAATAGAAAAAACGAGAAATTGGCCATAAAAACATTCATGAGTAAGAGTATTTAAAAATAAATAATATCACGGCTGAATGACACTATAAAATAAAACACGAAAAAGCAGAAATATCGGCCTTTGCATTAATTAAGAAGCACCCTGTGAGCAAAATAAGCCACATTTCAAACTACCTTACCTGCTCTGGAGGTAAACCGTCCAGAGGTAAACCGGCGGTGGTAAACTGTCCAGAGGTAAACTGGCAGAGGTAAACTGGCGGAGGTAAACTGGCAGAGGTAAACTGGCGGTGGTAAACTGGCAGAGGTAAACCGGCGGAGGTAAACAGTCATGTACCGTTTTTTTTCATGTGTACTGCCTCTTGCGATGAATTGACAAATTTCACAAGAGTGGTTCTTGTAATGAAAAGTGCTTTCTCAAATAAGCCGTTCGGATTCGACTTAAATCGCTTTATCAAAATAACTGACATTACTCGCACACATGTTTGGTTAAGAGATGTAAGTAAATAGGCACTAGTTTTACACCGTCTGTGAAATGTATTTTTCAGTTTAACTTCAAAACACTATTTTCTATCACATTTTCACCATGCTAAACGAACCTACACCGCCAGAGGCCAGAGATTGTTTTCGTTTTTTAATTGAACAGATCGACAAAAAGCCTTCAAATAAAATAAACAAACATATCCATAACTTGAAAGTGACGTTTTGTGAATCCTCACACGACCACCACCGCTCGCCTCATCAATAAGTTGAGTGCAAAAACCTACAAATCTTTATTTTTATTTTCTGTTGCTTTTGCTTTGCTTTACTAAGGCGACAAAAACAATTTAAACTAACCTCAACTTAAGTTTGTATATACGCAAAATTGAAGGTTTTCTTATTATAGAATGTTGTGATATCACTTTAAGTAAACATGAATACTCTTCGTCAAATATTTGGTGCTCGGACTCTAGCTGCCCTGAGGCAAAACAGCCTCTTCAACAATATTCCCTTGGACTCCAATACGACTCCTGCCAGTCATGTTAGCACCGCAGCTACAGCCACTGTCAACAATAGTTTTCTTCCCAAGGAACTACTCGGCACTTCCCTTCTGAAAAAAACTCAATTTGGAATTGGCAGTGAATCTTCTTTTCT
Source organism: Eupeodes corollae (assembly GCF_945859685.1). Taxonomy (NCBI): domain Eukaryota; kingdom Metazoa; phylum Arthropoda; class Insecta; order Diptera; family Syrphidae; genus Eupeodes; species Eupeodes corollae. Next base: position 46,140,119 of record NC_079148.1, read on the forward strand.
GAAGAATGTCAAACAACTAGACCGAAAATTGGAGATTGCTTATCGTTGTAAGATCTGCAATACAAGAAACTTGAAAATAGTTTCCGAAGCTGCATACAACAATGGGGTTGTGATTCTCCAATGTGATGGTTGCTCCACAACTCACTTGATAGTGGATAACCTGGGATGGTTTGCCAATTGCAAGGGGAAGAGTGTTAATCAAGTTATTGCCGAAAAAGGCGAATACATTCGCAAAATTGTAGTCAACGAGAAGGGCGAGTTACTTAAAAACTAAACGTTAAATAAAGCATCATTATTTGAACTTTGTGCATATAAACGATTTTAATTTTAATAAAAATTAAAATTGAATGATTACATAATGAATATTTTTTTTACTATTTTGGACTAAAGAAATAAGAATGTAAGTAGTGCCTTGTTTATGATTCTTGGATCTTCCTATACGTACCTAACGAGAATTTTAAAAGCAATTACTCAATCTAAAACTATCAATTGATAACAGTTTGAAATCATAAAAATGTTAAGCGTGAGGCGATGCTATCTGCAGATTAATAAAGTTAAGTTATATTGAATGTTAGCTAAAAAGGTTGTCTTTAGTATTCCATGACGTTATACAAAGTATCCTCCTATATTGTAAAAATATAATAACCATATACCTACAACAAATTTCATTCGAGTAAGATTCTTAGGATTAAAGTATTTTTATATTGTACCTATGTATAACATAGTATGGAAGAGTTATTTAAATGCTGGTGACATGTTTTTTTTTATTAATTAGTTGTTGCTAATATTGTCCGCAATTCAGTTCTTTTGATAAGTTTTTACTTATAATTTTCTCGATATAAGGAAAGAAATAATCATTTTATTATACATTTTTTTCAGTACTACAAGACTATATTACCTATTGCTGTTTTTCGCTAGCAAAAAACCAACTCAAGAACCAAGTCGATAGCAAAACTGAATTATTTATCGAGTTTGTAATATTAGACGAAAGTTTTGCTATAAATGATTGGATTAAAATTTTATTCAGCTAATTTTTTCCTGATTTATGGAGGTACATATTTTTAGGATGAAAAGTTTTGTTAAGAGATTTAAAAATCTCTAAAGTTATAAATTGATATTCGTGCATATAGGGATTGATTATTTTTATAATAAGCGCACACTCTACCTTTATTATGTAGACATAGTGTCACCACTAGAAAAGGGAGAAAGGGGTTGAAAGGAGGCATCGGTGCACATTGGTTTTGAATTCCTTAATATTGCAATGATTGGGAAAGACAGTGTGGCAAGGCATTCCACATTCTCGTAGTACGGCTAAATAACGAATCTCGGTACTTGACAGTACGACCGCAGTTGGGCTCGAGGGTATAGTGATGAGCAATAATAGAAGCGCGAGTATTACGGTTGAAATGTTTAAGGGGAGGAATACAACTGGCTATTTTTCTATTGCATACACCGTTAAAATAACGATAAAAGGAGGTGAGACAAGAGGTTTTTTACACTAAACCCAAAACCGATTATAGGGTAATCGGGTTTTGGCCGAAACCAACATACATCGAAAACTTAAGTTTTCCAATAAGTTATTCGTAAGTCACAAGTAAACAATAAATTTTATATAAAATATGTCGAAAACTAATAGCAATTCAAAGATGACCTAAACAAACAAACCTTTCAGTTTGGGCAGATTCAGGCAACATAGGGGACTTTAAAGTGAAGTGTGTTTTTAGTATCTGATTGGCCAGCTGCAAAAATTTGCCTCTCAATGAAGGCAACTTTATTGAAAAGTTGTCTGGAAAGTTAGTCAAGAAAAATCTTCCTAACTATCAAGTCAACTCCACTTATGTCAAAATGATGGCTAATTATGATTGTTCAATAAACTAAAAGTTGAACTTCACAACTCTGTAATTTATTTTATTTTGTGCACAATTCTAGATAAACTTCTAGCTTTTCTAAGAAGTTTTTTGCATACAATTACGTTTTAAGAAGTTCTTGCACGATCAACTGAAAACAGAGGTTAGTTCCGCATCTAAAGTTTATGACACATTACCAACTAAGTAGTTGACTTGGTCAAAATTTACGTTCAAAGAAAGCAGTTGACTGAAAATAAAGTCCCTTATGTCGTCTGAACCTGCCCATTCACTGCTCTGCTATCAAAAGAAATATTTTAATGTGATATTTTAAATTCTTTTCCACAACTCCAGAGGTTTTAATTTAAATAAAGTCTTATCCTTCAGATAAAGTTTTAAATAAACAAATAAAAAAATCACAATGTGCCTACATGCTACAATATCATATCTATTTGAAATTTCAATGTTATGGTGACTCAAGCAGGTACTCTTCAACCCAATACCAAGATGATGGTCATACTCCGTAAATGGAGCTTGTAATGCATTTCCAGATATTTACTTCTTTCCAAAGTAGGTATATCAAAAGTTCTGGGGCTCATACTAATATATTGTTTAAAATACTCATCACTTTTTGCCAACATTTTACGTTCCGGAAAAGTGATCTTACGAACCTGCAGAAAATATTTAGTATTTTTCTTTTAATTGAATTGTTATAACAAGCTTTCCTTGTTCCACATATTGTCGATTTTGATTTTCAATTGTATAAATTAAAGCATTTTTTTTTGTTTTGAAGTTCCAGGATTTGCAAAAAAAAACAACGTTGAAGCTTGAGTTAATGAAAAAAAAGTTTAACAAAATCAAACATTGAATTGTCAAACGAAAACGTGTAAATGTTCAGTGTGAAGGAATTTCCAGTTTTCGAAAACTTTTCTCTGAAAACTCTCAGTCTTATTTAAAAACGCTGTATAGAGCCTACATAAAGTTATGTAATCTCTATAATGCCTCTAAACGCAAAAATGCTATTTATGCAACTTTGCATAATCCCATAATAAACTAAACGCGTTTTGAGGTTGAATAGAGCCTCCTAAATAAGGAAATTATTGTTGTTATTATTTCGTAAATGTCATTTTGATTTCTCTCCAATATTTAAATTTAAAAGAAAACAATAATGCCTTTCCAATTTAGCTCATTTATTAACGATTTTAATAATTAAAATCGCGTGTTCGGACCAGATAAGAACTATGAACAAGTTCTCTCAAATACCGGAGTTTCCAAAGGTGGTTGGGGCAATTGACTGTACCCATATAAGGATCCCAAAAGTAGGTGGCCCATCATGCAGTACTATATTAACAGAAAAGGGTACTACTCGCTGAATACGCAAGTAGTGTGCGGCGCATCCCTTAAAATTAATGACATTGTTTGGCGCTGGAGAGGCAGCACTCATGACTCACGAATTATTAGGGAAAGCAGAATCAAAAACCGATTGGATGATGCTGAGTTCAATGGTCGTCTGCTTGGGGATGGTGGGTACCCTTGTACTACTAACATCCTCTTTACCCCCGTTTTGAATCCTCGAACGGATCCTGAACTACTCGTAACACGGTGGAAAGATGCTTTGGCGTCTGGAAGCAAAGATTCCACATTTTGTTATCAGGTAAGAGGTGCTCCTTAGAAAATTCCAAAACAACTATTATAGTCTTAGCAGTTCTTCATAACTTGGCAATTGATTTGCAGGATGTTCTTCCACCCACAGGTATATTAAATAAAATTAAAAACCTTAATAATATTTTTTGTTTAAATAGGTGATGATGTGAACGATGACAATCAAGCAGATTCAACTGAAAATCCAGAAAGATCGCAACAGGAAGAAAGCAACCAAAATCTCACACGGCGTGTATTTATTGAACAATACTTTTATACTCGCAATTATTAATTTTCTTATGTGTCTTTCAAATATATGTTGGGCGCGACACATGGGTCGGTCAACCCTGACAGTAGATGAAGAAGCTGATAGCCAGTTAATCCCTTTCTTAATCCACATCGTATGACTTAACATTGATTCTTAACAACAAAAACTTTGCTTCTGACTAACTGAAGTCGATTGAGTCAGTCGCTGTCGTCACCTTCTTAATTTAACATCACTTTTATTTTTTGTTCTTATTATCTAAAATTACTTAACATACTTTTTTATATTAAAATATACTCTGAATTAAAGCTCATTATTATAAGTAATACAAATTCTGGGTTTTATTTCCAACATAATTGGGGGCTCAACCAATTGCTTTATTAATTAAATTTGAAGGTGGCGATACAAACCGAGCAATTAAATTAATCAGAATATTCCTTTATATATTATTAAAGAGTCAGAGCTGTTGTTGCCGTTTACTGGAGTTGCTGTTGTTGCGGGTTGTCACATATTATACATACGTTGAGAGATCTGAGTGCATTGATTGCTGCAGAATACAACGTTGGATATGGAAGCTGCAGATAAAGTTATGAGCAAGGCGGACAAGCTTTCACTTGAAGATCTTCGCGCTCTGCTAGAGACCTATAAAATATGTTCAAAAGGAATACGACCAGTTTTATTGAATAAGCTGAGGAAGCATTTGCTTGGTGGAATGGAAAACATCGACGAAGATGATAGCTCAGATGTTCTTACTCAGAACAAAGAAGCAGATGGAAACGATGGTGCTGTTGGCGGAGAGCTTGATGGGAAACAAGTGGCTAACAAATCAGAAGAACATGGTTACCGAGAGAACATTCAGAAGACGAATGTTGAGGAATCATTTCCATCCATACCAAAAGCACATGGGAGTCATTTTTCCTTTCAAGACATCGAGCAGACTGTACAGGCATTTTCAGGCGATGATAATCTTAAAATTTCCAGGTGGTGCAATGAATTCGAGGAGATGGCCGGCATTTTAGAGTGGAGCAAGCTACAAATGTTGGTGTATGCCAAAAGGTTGTTAAAGGGCTCCGCAAGAGCTTTCGCCAGCTCGTTACATGGCATACGTTCCTGGACGATATTAAAAATTCGCTTGATGGAGGAGTTTGAGGAGAAAAAATCTGCTGCTGAGATCCACGCTGCGATGCAGAAAAGAAAAAAACTTCCTACGGAGAGCTACAGGCAGTATCTATATACTATGCAGGAGATGGGTAGCAATATTGAGATGGATCAGGGATCAGTAATCCATTACGTGATCAATGGAATAGCGGGTGATGAATTACACAAAATGGTTTTATATGGGGCATCCAATTTTAAGGAATTCAAGATTAAATTGGACTGCTTTGAAAAAATGAAATCGAATCGCAGTGGTACTAGTGGAGCAAGCGGTAAGAAATTTGATCGTGGTGGTGGTTTATTTAATGGCAGCCATTCATCAGACACGAAGGACAAAAAAGCAGATGAGGGGAAGGATGGACGACCACGAGGTAGGTGCTGGAAATGTGGGGTTAGAGGCCATTTTGCTTCAAAATGTGTTGCTAATACTGAAGACACTACATCGGGAAACAAGCAGGTAATTGCAAAAGAGCAACAAAGTTATTCAAGTGCTGTTCGTGATGGGGACAATTTTCACAAAATGGTGTCTATAAATGATAAAAACTTTGAGGCTTTGATTGACACTGGTAGCTCTTTAAATATTCTAACCAATGAAGTTTATCTCATTTTAGAAAAGCCACAACTCAATCCGACCTGTAAAACTCTTATTGGTCTTGGTGGGAAGGAAATAGTTCCACTCGGTTTTATAGAGATACAAATTAAAATTGATTCTCACACATTTTTTTCCAAGTTTTATGTTATTCCAGATGGAGCGTCTCAAGTTAAAACTATCGTCGGACGAGAACTTCTTGAAAACGCAGTCTTACAAGTAAGCCCCGAGGGAATAATAATTTCAAAATGGGTTCCGAAAAATGAAGATGGCATAGACAAGGCGGTGCATGAAATAATGAACATAACCTATGTCGACGAAATGGAACTAAATGGAGAACTAAATATATCTGAAAGAGCTGAAATTAGTAATCTTATTAGGAACTACAAACCGAGAAAAAACGTCCAGACACCAATAGAAACCAAAATTATACTTACCGATGAAATTCCAGTCTATTCAAGACCACGAAGATTGGCACCGAAGGAGTCGGCCGAGTTGGAGAAACAGGTAAATGAATGGCTTGCTAATGGTATTATTGTTCCTAGTACTTCCGAATATGCGAGCCCAGTAGTGATGGTAAAAAAAAAAGACGGAAGCATGCGCGTCTGTATTGACTACAGGAGACTCAACAAAAAAATCGTTAAGGATCGTTTCCCTATGGATTTGATTGAAGAGCAGCTAGATCAATGTGCAGATTCATCGGTATTTTCAACTCTGGACCTTCGCAATGGATTTTTCCATGTTCCCGTTGCAAAGGAGTCGCGAAAATATACAGCTTTTGCTACCGGAAATGATTTATACGAGTTTGTACGAACACCATTTGGTTTGTGCATCTCGCCTGCAACTTTCAAGCGATTCATTAAAAACGTTTTCAAGGAACTGTTGGCAATAAAAATTGTGGTAATCTTTGTCGATGATTTTGTGATTAAAGGTAAGGATAGAGCAGAGGGTATGCGGAACTTGAAATTGGTTTTGCAGACGGCAGAAGAAAACGGCCTACAAATAAACTGGAAAAAGTGTAGTTTTTTGGAAAGCCGCATTGAATTTCTGGGCCATGTTATAGAGGATGGTAAGATCCAACCATCCCCCACTAAGGTTGTAGCTGTTCAAAATTTCCCAGAACCAACTAATCTCAAGCAGATTCAAAGCTTTTTGGGACTTAGTGGATTCTTTAGAAAATTTATACAAAAATATTCATTAATTGCTAAACCACTTACAGATATGCTCCGGAGAAAGTCGCCTTTCTATTTTGGGAATGAACAACGGCAAGCAATGAACCAACTGAAAGGACTTCTCTCTTCCAATCCCATACTACGAATCTTTGATCACAATTCATTGACTGAGCTCCACACAGACGCATGTATTGACGGTTTTGGAGCTATTTTGTTGCAGAGAAAGCCACATGAGGAATCTTTGCATCCTGTTCACTTCATGAGTAAGAAAACATCACCTACCGAGAGAAACTATTGCAGTTTCGAGCTTGAGATTTTGGCTGTTATATATGCGGTGACAAAATTCAGAGTTTATTTGCTGGGCACAAAGTTTAAGTTGGTGACAGACTGTGAGGCGTTCACTAAAACTTTGCAGAAAAAAGAACTGTCCCCGAAAATTGCTAGGTGGGCAATGTTTCTCGAGGATTTCGACTACACTGTGGAGCATCGGAGCGGAGTTAGAATGAAGCATGTCGATGCACTTTCTAGAAATCCGGTAATGTATGCTGAGACGACATTGACAAAAGTTATTCAAGAGTCCCAGAATTCAGATGAAACAATAAAGGCGATAAAAACTGTTCTTCAGTCGCAGCCAGATTACGATGGGTATGTTCTAAAAAATCAAGTTTTGTATAAGCAGGTCAGAGGAGAGGTTTTGTTGGTCATCCCTGAAAGTTTACAATCGGAAATTATTCGAAACGTTCATGAGAATGGACACATCGGCTCAAAAAAAGTAGAAGATATTCTCAATAGAGAATTTTATATAAAAAATGTACATGACAAAATTTTACGTTGCGTTAATTCTTGTGTGCCTTGTATTCTTTCAGAGCGCAAGCGAGGTAAAAAAGAGGGGTTATTGAACCCAGTCGAGAAAGGAGATGCACCTCTGTCAGTTTACCATGTTGACCATTTGGGGCCAATGACAGCAACAAGTAAACAATACAAATACATATTTGCAGTAATCGATGGGTTTTCGAAATTTGTTTGGCTGTATCCTACAAAAACAACAAACGCAGCGGAAGTGCTAAGCAAATTAAAAACTCAGCAGATGGTTTTCGGGAATCCTGCTACAATTGTGACGGATCGAGGAGCAGCGTTCACCTCACAAGCTTTTAAAGAATTTTGTGATTCTGAAGGCATTAAACACCACCTAATAACCACTGGCGTACCACGTTCGAATGGACAGGTGGAAAGAATTCATCAAATTGTCATCCCAATGTTGAAGAAACTTTCCGAGAAGAAGGCTGACCACTGGTATAAGCACATAGAGAAGGTGCAACGAGTTCTGAATTCAACTATTCAAAGATCCATAAACATGTCCCCGTTTGAAGTACTGGTTGGAGTTAAAATGCGACAAAAAGAAGATATAACTTTACTAGAGACTCTTCACCAGGAGCTAGTTACGGAGTTCGAGAAAAGCAGGCAGGAAGTAAGAGCTGCAGCCAAAGCTCAAATAGGTAAAGTTCAAGATGAAATGAAAAAAACATACAACTTGAGGAGAAAGAAGGCAAATCTATTTGTGGCTAATGATATTGTCGCTATAAAACGAACCCAATTTGGGCCCGGTAACAAATTAAAATCATTATTTCTAGGTCCATACAAAATCATTAGCTCTGATGGCAGAGACCGTTATTCTGTGGAGCGCATAGGAGATGGTGAAGGACCAAAACATACAACAACTGTAGCTGAATTCATAAAGCCTTGGAACTTATCATCAAGCCGAGACGGTTGAAAGAGGATGGCCGAATGTTGGGCGCGACACATGGGTCGGTCAACCCTGACAGTAGATGAAGAAGCTGATAGCCAGTTAATCCCTTTCTTAATCCACATCGTATGACTTAACATTGATTCTTAACAACAAAAACTTTGCTTCTGACTAACTGAAGTCGATTGAGTCAGTCGCTGTCGTCACCTTCTTAATTTAACATCACTTTTATTTTTTGTTCTTATTATCTAAAATTACTTAACATACTCTTTTATATTAAAATATACTCTGAATTAAAGCTCATTATTATAAGTAATACAAATTCTGGGTTTTATTTCCAACATATATTTTTATTGGGAAACATAAAAGAAACTTGAAACTATTCAAAAAATTAACGTCACTTACAAAACTAAAGAAAAACATGAAACAAAAAGAACACTTATAAAAAACAAATTCATCATAATCAGAGTGAATGAAAATGGACGGAATTAATGGTATGAATATTAACTAATAGCTAAAAATCTCAAAGGAATACAAAAACATCACTACAGAGAAAAGTGCTCTTCCAAGTTTCTCATTTCGATCTGGTGTATTTCTTCTTTATGCCTCCTTTCCATCTCAAGCATTTTCTCCCTTTCCTAATGTTCCATATTTAATGTTTTTCCATTATTAATTATTATGCTTTTCATTTTTACTTAGTGCCATAGCGAACTCAAACAATTCTTTTTTGAGGAGTCCGCCATCTTTGCAGTTAATCTGATAAAGAAAAAAAATAATATTATTCAATTACGAAGAGGAATGCATGTAATGTGCTACTTTCCGTTTAAATGATGCTGAGTTCTTTTCAGAAAAAGTATCCAAAGGTGGAGGTGAAGGTGATTGCGGTTTTGGTGATGGTATTGGTGGTGATGGAGCATGTATTTTTGGTGAAGAAAAAGTTGATGATACATATTTCCTTGGCGATTCATCCTCTACAAAAAAAACTTCATATTCATCGTCTACAACCAGTGTCTTAAAAGAAGTTACGTTTTCTTTTATCATCTACTCCGATAGAAAAAAATGATTTGTTACAATTATATAAAGCATAAGCACGTATCGTGTGTTACAAACCCCAGTATCGCAATCAAAATCATTTGTATCCACCTCAAATTCATGGGGGATAAGTGCCATCAATTTGATGTGCTCAAGCTCAGGTGACTTGGGAGGTGGTCCACCACCTGTTGCTCTCAGGTTTCTTTGGAAGGCCGACATCTCTGCTTTGGCCTTCATTTTAGTTCCTCGCCATTGAGCCTGAATTTGAGATGTTTCTCATCGTTGCGCTTAAACTGTTGAAACTGAAAATTATTGCAAACAAATTGGTAAAAAACAAAGATTATCTATATTTGTACATACCTATCGGTTATTTCACGCCAGGCGTCTCCTTTTCATGAGGGATGTGTTGGTGTCAACATTTTTATTTTCTATAATTTTAATTTTGTCTTCTATAAGCTATCGAAAAGAAAAGAATCTAAAAGAAAAGTAAGAAGTTTTGTTGAATTCATTCAAAGGTTCTTACCGCTGATATTACTTACTGGATCGGACGAATCCCAATTCGGGGTACGAGACCTTTTTGTTCTCGATTCCATTTTTGCACAACAAAAGCACAACACAAATTTCTATATTTTGTTTGTTACATAGAGTCTACATAAATCCTTATGCACTGTATAACTATTCATCTGTTTAGCAAATCCTATTAAATAAGACTGTCTGTGTTTTGGATTTGGTATGAAATGGCTATAAAAGCCTCTAATTGTAATTTAGCTTTTTACTAGTAAATTTGATAAGAATCCAAATAACATCCCTGACTTATTATCCAAACAAACAAAGCTATTCCATTTTTGCTCTTATCAGATTCTTGTATTTTTCTCTCTTTCTAGCATCAGCTGTGATTGGCGTATCTTCTTCGGTCGGTCTCGGTCAAGCAAGATTTGTCTATCGGGATATCGGACGGAATCGACATTTGGATTGGATTCGAGTAATAAACATTCTTCACATAAATTTGCTCTTTTTCGAACTGAATTCAATTTGTGTTCCCTTTTTTATTTAATAAATAACCCTATGGAAAATGTTTACGGATAAAGAACAAAGTGTAATGATGTGAATTCATTTTGATAAGCTGAAGTTAATTTGGTTAGGAATAAATTGAATTATAGATTACACAATACACCTCCCTCTAGCATAATTGCCTGCCTCCTCACCAACTCTCGGGGTCTTGATTTAATGTTATTTCAATTTGTTTGTTGTAATAAAACACATAATCTAAGCTTAAAGCTCAGTCAACTTAATAAAACCTGTTAACCTGTACCTGACGGGCCAAATAGATTTTACTTTTCAAATTGTAGATACTTTCAATTTAAACAAAACAAGGGGGATTTACACAGCATTCCGCGCGGTGTCACGAAAATGGTAAACTTACCTGTTTTGTGAGACATCCGATGCATTTACTTGGAATTTATTTTTATTATGATTTTGTTAAGCTCGATGCTATTACATAATTTAAGTAAAAGTTAAATCGCTTAAGGTATTATTGTATTAAACTCAAAACTTGGATCATTTTAATCTTATGAAGTTGGCGTTGCGTCGACATTTAAGGAAAAGAAATATAAACAAATTTGTTTGTCTTCTAGCACTGTATACAAAATTGAGATAAAGTTCATCTGAAACGCAATGGATCATCACTTGATGGCGTTTCACTGGGACACAGATGTTGGATTGTTCCTCTTTCCGGGACTTGATATTACTGGAGTTCCTGCTTTGATATTACTTTGTGGAATTTTAATTCTTATATCAATTGTCTATGAAGCTGTTAAGGTAGGTAATTTAATTAATAACAAATTAAACCTTCGAACACTATTTGATAAGCTATGACTATCCATAATCTTTATTAGCTGAAAATTATCTTACCGCACATTAAAGGAATAGCTATTTGAATTGATAATGATAACAAAAAGTATATCAATTGTTATTCTTCAGACTTCTCCCTTTAAAATTCAACTATCGCTGTAGCGCCCTTCGGTTTTTCCGTCGTTTTGTTAAAACGACAAATATATCTAGGATTAACCTTACTTCGAATGTATCTTACAATTTAGGATAGACTATGGCCTTAAACAACATGCCTATACTGTCAGCTCTATCCCTATAAAGCCGCCTCTAGTTATAAGGAGGAATTTGTTGGCGTCACCTGTTGCGTTGCTTTCACTATCATAGCTTTATTACGATCCTTTATGGGATGGACCGATGAACCTTTTGAATCCGAAGATAAAACAATTAGCCTGTTTCCTGCAATGACAAAAGGTTACCGCAGCTAGCTTTGTTCTGCTAATCATGTCTATTGTGACTTTAGATAGATTGTACCAGCGCTATTAAATTTAACAACTGTATTAAAGGTAGAAGTCACCATGAAACGATACTGATGCTAGTCACAGCTAAGTTTGATGTCAATCCGTCGCATACAAAAAGTTTTATAATAACTCTTCTACTTTCACATTCACAAGTGCACAATTTCTAACAGAAGACCGCTAAGGCTAAAGTGAAAACATCATGGAAAGACCACTTCTGCCAGATACTGAAAAAACTATAGAGAAATCAGTCTCCTTAAACCGCATACAAATTCAACTCTGCCGAATTAATATGTATGCCAACGTCTTAAGCCCACTGCGAACAATATGATTGGTCCTTAACAGTTTCGCTTTAGACCAGGAAAGTCCACAGTCGATCCTGTAAAATATAAAAAAAAATGTATAGTGGAAAACTGTATTCATGTCAATTTTTGGCATTTCTGCCAAGCTCGTCAGTTTGTGCAGGTTGACCGTTTAGAATTCCCCCTGCTTCATAAACGTTGAACACAACTTTACTTTAGACACGGTTATGCACTGTCATGTTGGCGACACCTCGACATCTTGCTGTAAGTCTGTGATTTCGATATCATCTGCACTGAAACTTGTCAATTTAAGGCCAAATTCTGTGCCCGCTGGATCGACACAGGAGTCGAAGTGCATTTATGCACTAATCGCTTCCTCTGCGTCTGTGAGTCGGTGAAGTTTGTCAGACCCTCCACCAGTCGCCACAATTTCAATTTTATTTTGAGTTTTTTTTTTTTTGGTTTTGCATTTAAGGTCAGCCCATACCTGCGTTAAGAAACATTTTTAATAAATTTATTTATATCCAACACAATACTAACCCTCTGCCACTTGGTTGAGTCTCGTTCTGGTGGGCCTAAGCTGTTTAGTTCCACCGCAATCTCTGCCCACTTCTTACTCATGAGTGGCTTTGAATAAACACCCTTAGCGAAGTCTGGTTTCTCTTCCATCCGTTCTACCAATCTGGCGAGATGATTTTTGTTGCTTACAATTTTACTCCTACGTAAAGAAAACACTTAAAATTGAATAACACTATTAATTTATTGCAAACTACTTACATTTTAAATCCAAATCAACCAAAATTCGTCACACGAAACAAAAGCCAGTCCTAGTCCGTTAAAAAATTGTAAATGAAATTGAAATGTCAAAAGTAAATAGGCACTATTCACAATAGATTTTTGATCTTTGTTCACAATGGATCAAAAAAATGATCAACTCGCGTCCATAATACCAATTTATCAATTAATTGACAAAATGTTTCAATTGTCAATTAATTGATCTTTGACAACCGTAATAAGGCTAATAGTCCTTGAAAGAATATTGCAGGGCTCCCACGTCAACCTGGAGGCACTATATTTAAAAAGCCTGTCCAATTACAAGTATACGTCGACGACATTGACATAATCGGAAGAAACCAGCATCATGTCAATGGTTCTTTTGTGAGCATTGATACAGAGCTAACGGTTAATGAGGGCAAAACAAAACAAAAAGTGCTATAAACCCTAAGCATGGACTATGACAAAAGCGGATAAAAGCACCTTGGGGCGTTTCGCAAGAAAAGGTCTACGTCGATCATAGTAGGGGAGGGGAGAAGAAGGTGGAAAATTGAGCTGTAAGGGCTGTACAACGACGTAGATTTGGCCAGCTCGGGTCCACTTCAACTGCGCTGTTTACTTCGGATGTAATTGCTTGTTTTAACTACAAATAAAATGTACATCGATTTACTTAGTCTTGTTTCCTATTTTATCATTCAGAAATAAGACCTTTATGTATGTTTTTCTAACCATTTTGATTAACCCAATGGTTAAAAAAAATGTCAACGTTTTTAAACTATAAAAAAGACATTTTAAAGCCCTTCAGATCAGCTTGGGTAAAAACTGAGTATTGCATTAGATAGAGAAAATCAAAACGAAGCTAATAATAAATCATGTAGGTTTACTGTTTAAAAGAAACAACTAGTAATAAAGAAATAACAGTTTCATTTTCGTTTGTCTTTAAATAAATTCATGTTTTTCATCGAAATATTATTTTTTAATTTACTTTTTTGTTTTTCTAGGTCTTCCAGACAAACTCAAAGTCGAAGATTGCTCGTGAACGATTCAGATCGGTCTCATCAGCTACTGAAACGACAAATTTACTTCTATTAGAAAGAAGACGATCACGATCAAATCCGTCTGAAAACTGCAATTCAAAAAAACTGCTTAGTATATTCGCTCAGGCACTGGTATTCCTATTTCAAAATGTTACCAGCTATTTGCTTATGTTGGCAGTTATGGTGTACAATATTTATGTGTTCATAGCTATAGTCTTCGGTATGGGTTTGGGCTATTTTCTTTTTGGTCACATATCGATGAAGATCAATATGGAAAACATTCGTGCCAGGACAACAAATGCATTGTGTGAGGAAAGGAATCGTGCTGATGGTAGATAAAAATCTTATTTCCTTTTTTGTAGAATTTCAAATAAACAGTGTCTTTTTTAATCAGCTGGAGTTGCCAACACGATATCCAGAAATGTTGAGGATCAAGGATCCAGAACACCAGTTGACAATCATAATTTCCGAAACCATAGTGCCAATAATTATGAAACTGTTTCAAATGTTCCATCAGATGTAGAAATTCATCCATGCACTAGCGCACAGGATACTGACAATCACCACACGTGTCGACTGTGATTTTAACATGCAAAAATATGACAATACCTTTGTGCATATTTATATTGCTTGTATTTTCATGATATATTATGAACTATTTTTATGTAATATTAATCTAACTTTAAATGTTGTATAACAAAGAAAACGAACAAAGAAAAAAAAACATTCCAAATAAGAATATTTCAGGATGTGTGTAAAAAAGAACAAATAATATAAAGATATATAAATATTTCTTAAGAAATTCGTATTACCATTTACAAGTTGTTGCAGGCAACAAGTAACCACATACCCGCGCAAAAATGTTTTTTTTTTGTTTTAATTTAAAGCCAAATTTATTATTGTGTTTTGCCTTAATTGTTTTTCGCTCAAAAGAAACGCCCTCTATGGATTTTATATATACATACAATTTACATATTATATAATGTTATTTTTTTATATACAAAAATATATTCATATTCTGTTTACAAAACTATATTAAAATAAATGCATACTAGCCCTAATAGTTTTATTGGGTTGTTTTATTGAGAATTCAGAGCAATAAAGTAACAGAATCCTTAGCAAAATTAGAAGCAATTTAAAGGTCCCATGGATGTATTTCGAAATATGAGAAAATGGGCAGGTTCAGGCGACATAAGGGACTTGAAAGTAAGGCAAGTTTCTAGTATCTGATTGGCCAAAAAATTGACTTCCAATTAAGGCAACTGGAATGGAAAGTTATGTGGTTTTCCATTGAACCAAAATATTGATGTGCCGTCGACGGGTCGGCAATATTTGTTTCTTAAACATTTTCCAATCGGAAAAGTATTGATGTTTTTCCCCGACGAATTGATTCGTTTTGAATTCGTCTTTTGAGACGAATCTACACAGATTTTCATACTCATTTTAACACATACTAAAAACTTGACAGTTTTGCAAACGTCAAATGAAATTATTGTTTGTGGAAAAAATAATTGAAGAGAATTCAGCTTTTTCTGTGAAAACAATACAAAATTTGATTAATTTCTTGGCAATATTATTGTTGTGCTTTTAGGATCAGGTAGTTATAAATGTATATTGAATACTTGAGATGGTTGAAGAATAATTATTTCATTTTCAGGACATGGACTACAGAATGCTGGATTTGCTCCTATCCTGACAATTTTCAATTGGACGACTTCGACGATTGTTCAAGCTAATGCATTTTTATCCAGGAATGAAAGAAATTCCATTAAAAATTTTGAAAACGTTGTAGAAAGATGTACGGACGAAGAGGTGAATAATATTTTGTTTTCTTTAGAATAATCACAGTATACATACCTATACTCACTTATTACTTTTGGTTTCAGTTTCGGCAACATCTCAGGCTCAGCCGTAAGACAGCTGCTCTGCTAACAGCAAAGTATGCCACTTCAAGGTTTTTCAAAAAACGAAGCATTTGGTCAGGACGGAAGTGCGTAAGTGCTGAGGTTCAATGCTTATCGTTTTTATGGTATGTTAAAAAGACTGCGCAAAAGTTTAAACGATTTAGTAAAATGTTAAAGCCATAACAAGTAACTACGTTAAAAAGATGACTTTTGCTAATTTAAACGATTTTAACAACTTGCAAGGCCAGACGGTGTGGAACATGATGTCCTAGAAGCTTTTTTACTTGCCGATGGTGAAAGAAAAAGAAATGCTATCGCCGCTGCTATACCTACGCTGAAATCAACACGAAATTCGACGAAAACAACTTACTACTAACTTGTTTATATATACATATATATAAGATATTAATACGTTTTTTCCTTTTATTGAAACCAAAAAATATTGATTTTTAGTAGCGACGGGCCGTCTATTTCATGTGGTTCAATGGAAATCGACATTAGTCAAGAAAAATCTCCCTAACTATCAAGTCACGTCTACTTCTGTCAAAATTACATTTGATCATGTTTTTTCATTCAACTGAAAGCTGAACTTTATAACTCTATGATGTATTTATTTTCTGCACAGCTCCATTTGATAATTTTTGTAAAAGGATTCCTTGCCAAATTAACAAAGAAATAAGTAATATTTGTTTAAAATACAAATCGTTGCTTGCTTGAGGTGTGTTTTGTAGACAATAATGTTTTTGGTAGTTTTAATGCTTTGAAAAGAAGATATTTGTGAAGTAAAGTTCTGGGGCTTAGGTGATTGTTGATAAATGACAATCAAAATGATCGAATTTGATCTACATAAGGTGATAGTCAAAAGCTATCACAAAAAAATGTGATAGTCGTTTTCAAACAAATTTGTTTATTCCGAATAGAGCTACCAGACGCTTACACAAACGACTGGAAAATTTTCTTAGTTCACTTTGTTTCTTTTAAAAAACACATTCCTGTGACCGACAAAGCTAACGACATTCGAAAAAAGAAAGAAAATTAAGAATTTTATTCAAAATCAGCCAATTTGAAACTTTTATTTATATATTTTATAAGCATCAATTCAAAATTTCACCAAGGCAACAACGAATTTTGACAATTTGAATCTGAAATTGTTCAATCGAATTGAATTGAGTTGAATCATCTTACACAGACGGAATGAAAATGATAGTAAATTTGACTATAAAAAAATTGATAGTCAACAATCACCTTAGCCGATTCCATCCCTGAATTTAAAATTCATGACACTTGGAAAACTAACTTGTTGCCTTAGTCAAAATTTAAGTTCAAGGAATGAAGTTGACTGCAAATAAAGTCCCTTATGTTGCCTGAACCTTCCCAATGTGACCATAAACAAGATCAGATCCGGACATAAAATCAAATATTTCGAATTAACTTCTCAAGTCAAGATAGACTAAAATACACTTGAAAAATTGGGTTGCAATTTACAACTCTATTTGACCAAATTTTAACAATTGTGAACTTAGATTGAGAACAATTTTTGTATATAATGAAATATTCATAACTATAAAGAAATGAAACATGCCAATTAACCTAATATTTATAAATAGTTTGTTTTGTTGCAACGCACTGGGAAACAAAAAAACGAAAAAAAGAGGCTGGGATGAGTCCACACTGATAACTTACCATACTGTCTGTCAATTTATTTTGCTTAAAAGGTTTGTACGTTTACGTGTTTTGTTAAAAAATTGGTCAGTTAAATTAGTCTAAAAAGTTAAAAAATTACCAACAATATTTTGCATATGATACTTACTTACTTACAGTTCGGGGCGGAACTGGGCCTCAACCAACATGCGTCTCCAGCCAGCTCGGTCTATAGTTAGCTGTCTCCAGTTCCTCTCCCACCTACAGTTGTGTTCATAAAAATAGCAGTGCTCTCAAAATAACACAAAAAGGCCTTCAATATCAACGTTATAATATATTTCATTAAACTTCCAATAACAAACTAAAATATTTTATTCATAATAACAGAAAATAAGTTTTATCGATATTTAACCGTTAGCTTTGTCATAGTAAAAACAGTTTTTTTAAATAAATATATGGCTGTTCATAAAAATAGCAGTGCATGACAAAGTACTAGATCTATTACGTAAGAAGTAAGAAAAATTTTAATAAGTTATATGAAAGTGTACAAATAATGATAGCTTACAATTAGTTCTTTGTTGCATAACCATTGTTTTTTATAATGCTGGCATCGAGTCCACTAAAACCTGATACCTTTCGACTGGTATTGCGTTTCACGAATCACGCAATGCTTCCCACAATTATTTTAAATTCTAGGGTTTTTGCTTTATAAACTGCGTTCTTAACACCCCCCACAAATTTGCGATGGCGTTAAGCTCGGGGGATTGAGCGGGTCACTCCATAACGGATAACTTCTTCTGCGCGAACCATGGTTTTGCCTTCTTTGACGTATGTTTTGGGTCATAGTCTTATTGGTATACCCAAACCAACGGCATTTCCTCCTCAGCATAGGGTAACATAACCTAGTCGAGAATGTGCACATACGCGATTGCATCTCTTATACCCCCTATGAGGTAAATATGCCCGACCCCGTAATATGAAAAGCAAGCTCATATCATAATTTTTCCTCCACCATGCTTCACTGTTTTTATAGTGTACTGTGGATAGTATGCTGCATTTTAGGGTCTTCTCACATATTCTCGACGACCCAAAAAGGACGACTTTGCTTTCATCGCTTCACAGAACATTAATCCATTTCTCTTTTGCCCAATCTTTATGTGATTTAACAAGCTCCATTGTCTTTGCGACTTGCCTTTTCGTCAAGAATGGTACCTTGCGTGGACTTCGGGCCGGTAGCTTCGCTCTTAAATGACGTCTTCGTATTGTGACAGCGCTAACAGACAGTTGAAGTCCATTTCTTATTTTCCTAGAGCCTATGAAAGGGTTCTGTTTTGCTTACTTAACAATTTTTCTGTCAGTTCTTTCAGTATTCATCCTTTTCGGGCCTCGCGTTTTCGGTTCATTTTGCCATTTAAAGGCGTTAGTGACCATTTTTGCTGAGCAGCCTAGGATGTGTTAAATATTTTTGTAGGTTTTTCCCTCGAAAGGCAGTTTTGGAATAAGTTTTCTCAGTTCTTCGGTGCAGTGCCTTGACCGTCCGATTGGTTATTTTTGAGCTAATATTTATTATAATTAAATTATAATTTTGTATATGCTAGTATGGTACAAAACTTTAATACTTTATATAGTATAATATTTACTTACTGAAAAATAAAAAAAGTGAATTTTTAACACTGAAATTTTAACACTTTTTAATTATAAAATCAAAAGCATTGCTATTTTTATGAACACTCTATATCCAGAGAGTTTGAAATAATGGGTGTTCACCGGGAAAAGTAGAGTATAACTCCAAGCTAAAAGTCTCTAATATGAAAACGAAAGACCGTTAGAAGCAAGCAACATGTCAATTTTTTTGTAAGAATTTCCGTTCTTAAAATAATTGACAATCTAATAAAATGTGACCAGCACTGCTATTTTTATGAACACAACAACTGTAGGTGCGCCACCTGAGTCACGGTCTTCCTCTACTGCGCCGTTCCTCGGGATTGGATTCGAAGACCTTCCGGGCTAAAGCGTTGATGTTCGTCGTTATATCTTCTCTTCCATCTAAGCGTACGGGACCAAAAAACACCCGAAGAATTTTTTTCTCAAAGCATCCTAAGACGTTCTCGCCATAACTGAGAACCGTGATGGTGAGTGTCTTATAAGTAGATGGTGATTTTGGATGCTCGAAAGAGGGCTTTTCTTCTAATTGCCATTAAAAGATAATGTATTGACCAATGAATATATACTTATGTGTATAGGAAAAATTAAGTTTTCCTTCGGCTTTTTTGGTCACTTTGATCGTGGCAATGAAACAAGGTTGTTACATTAACTTTTCCCGACGTTTCGGCAGGGGTTGCTGCCTTCCTCAGAGGAACTTTATTAAACATGAAATATAAAAAACATAGTACAATATTGTGGACAACAAGAATAAGAAAAAACTTACAATTTAACAATTAAATTTAAAAACAGTGTAAAAAAAAACACTTCTAATTAAGAAGTTCAGTCTATAACTACAAAAAAAAAAAACAAAGAGAAAACTCTTATGAGGAAACAAGTGAGCAATATACAGATGATATACTCTGTGTGTCTTGCTTGCGATTCATATTGTTTTTGTTGTTCAGGATATGGAGCGTTTCGAGTGTATATCGCTTAGAAGTATGTTTTTCCGTTTGAAGAACTTTCACACCATCGAAATTGCCTTCTAAGTCCAAAGTGACGTTTTGTCCATTTTGCACAAGATGAAATATTCTAATTTTAAGAACGAGTTTTTTAGTCGAAAACCAGTTTTTACCAATTTTAGTAGCATTTCTTAAAAGATTTCATTTCTTATATAAACAAATACAACATTGGATGAATGAAATTTATTTGAAGTTAATATCTTCTATTGTTCACGATATTTTTAGAACTGAACATCAATTTTTACCAAATATTCGTTTTTTTTGTAGTCTGACTGTTGGATTTTTGGATGTTGGAAAATTTACTGAATGTCGAAAACAATATTTTCTGTGAGATATAATTAGTTTGTAACCAATATTTTTAATTTTTGAAAAGATATTTGAGTCGAAAATCAATTTTTACCAACTTTTAGTAATATTTTTTAAAGTTTTTTTTGTTGTAAAAGAAACTGTCAATTCAATTTTTCTCAAAATTTTAAAAGATGTCAAAAAATTGCGATGGTCCTTTCTGTATTATTATCTATATAACAAAATGTATTTAAAGTCGATATCTCTACTGGTTCTTGAGCTATGAATCACAAAAAAAAACTTCCCAAACGTATCGACGTACGAACATATGTACGTACCCACGCACGCACAGACGTTTCTCTAAAAATATTTTATTTAGATTATAGGGACCTTCGAACTTCGAGAAATGACAACATTTTCAATTCGTATAATTTGAAAAAAACTGTTCCCTAAATCTTGATAACTCCTAAATATTCATTTTATTACACTATTAAAAATATATTTTTAATTTCTTTTAGCTGAAATGAAGCACCCATTGTACAAAAGTTCAATTTGAGTTTTCGATCCGGCATATAAACGAGATTTATGACTTTTTGCTGTCAGCTTCAACAAAGTAATGATTGTCACAACGGTCTATTCCTGTCAGTGTTGTAAGTGCCCCTCTACCTGTAACCAGAACTGTCAGTCACTCATCACCGGTTCTTACTCCATTACCGAAAAACCATTTAATTTAAGATTTTAACAACTTCTTTTAGTTATCAGTTTATTGTTGTGTTTTCTTTTCTTCCTTTAAGAATTCCAAATCTAGCTTTCAAATATCACAATCATTTAAAAGACTAATTAACATTAACAACAATGGATAAGAAATTACACTCCGGAATGTTTCACCCAACCCTGAGACTTCTTCAGGAACCGAACTGTGAAATAAATGCACATAATTTGATGTATCCGATTTTTATTATGTAAGTTTAATAGAAGATATGATGAAATCCCTTTTGAAGCTTGCACTAAGCTATTTATATTTAATTGCAGACCACAGGATGATACAGTGGAAGATATTCCAAGTATGCCTGGTGTTGCTCGTATGGGAATCAACAAGCTTAGAGAACATCTTGCTCCTTTAGTTGCAAAAGGACTTAAATCAATTCTTTTATTTGGTGTTGTTAGCTCTGATTTGAAGGTATGTAAATGTAAGTGAAACTAAAGTACCAAAAAAGTGGTGTTTTAATTTGTGATTCTAATTTTTTCTCAGGACAGCTTAGGGTCTTACGCTGACCATAAAGAGAATCCGGTTATCCTTGCAGTTCCTAAGTTACGCCAATGGTTCCCAGAATTACTCATTGCATGCGACGTCTGTTTGTGTCCCTACACCGACCACGGTCATTGTGGTATACTAAATGAAAGTTCTATCAATAATGAAGAAAGTACAAAACGTCTAGCTAGTATTTCGCTAGCATATGCCAGAGCAGGAGCTCATATAATTGCGCCATCAGACATGATGGACAATCGAATAAAAGCCATCAAAAATTCTCTTATTTCAAATGGGTTGGAAAATTCTGTATCCCTGCTATCCTACTCTGCCAAATTCGCTTCGAATTTCTATGGTCCATTTAGGGATGCAGCTAAAAGTGCTCCTGCATTCGGTGATCGACGGTGTTATCAGTTGCCAACTGGGTCCAAGGGATTAGCTATGAGAGCTATTGTATGTAAAATATTATTTAAAGTTATCTTTAAGCTAATTACATTTTTTTTAAATAAATTAAGGAAAGAGATGTTGAAGAAGGTGCAGATATGCTCATGGTGAAACCAGGAATGCCTTATTTGGATATTCTTAAAGCAACGAAAGATGCATATCCCAATTTGCCTTTATATGTTTATCAAGTAAGTCATAAATCATAACTATCAAAGTTCATCCAATTTAAACCACATCCTGAATAGCTAAGCATTTTCCCTAATGTTTGATCTTGATAGTAAAGAATGCAGAAAATAATTTCCATGCAGGATACCTGTTATTTTTTAATTTTAGCTCATCAATTTTATCAACTGTAGTTTAAAGTTCAACTATGTGATAATAGTCTCGAAAAACTGCACATGATTGTTCTAAGACTATTTGGCGATACATAAGGACAAACATTAATACAAGACAGATAAACAAATAATAGAAATACAAATAACAACAGCCCAAGGTAGATTTTAAGATGGTCATTTACCTTTCTACTAATCGCGGCCACTGCTTTATCAGTAACTAGGTCGTCCTTTTCACCCTTGATGATGATGATAAATAAAAAATAAGTCAATAATTATTTTTAAATACAAATAAAAATGTATTTAAAATATAAATATGAATGATTGTGAGTAATTGTGAAAAGCCATTTCTGTGTTGACAGTTTCTGATATTTTACTATTAAATTGGAACTTTTTTGGATTGAAAAATTGCTTCGAAAACATTTTTGTCTCCCGAATGAAGAATTAAAATAAATTCCACTCCATTTATAATTGTGCCTTGTTAAAATCCGCAAAATATTGAACTGAATTGAACATTTATATCTTCACTAGAAACCGGTGCGTTGTGCTCCTTTAATAAGTCCTAGTTTGAGATTTTGCACACCAAGTCTATGAGCTTGTTATTTTAGTTCAACTCCCCAGCGCATCGTCAAGCTGTCTTGTAGAATAGAATTTGGCAGCTAATTCCTCCTTCAGTTTTATTCTTTTCTTTTACACTTCAGAATTTCAAAAAGTAGTTAGCTTATAGCAAGCTTCAAACCACGATCAGAGGCTTACACATAAGTGCATGTGTTAGTTGGAAGTAAGATAATAATACAATTAAAGCCTAACACACGCACAAAATACAACAAATAATTAACATTAACATGAATTAATACAGAACAACAAAAGATAAAATAAAGACGTTTACGGTAGTGGAGCACTGGTTGATTTTAATCCCACCTTATTTAAATTTAAATGTATCGATGAACAGTTTAAATTATATAAGATGCTCTTTCGACTTAAAGCTGGAAGTCCATATGTATAAAATCAAAAGAACGTAGGTGATGAGTTCCGCCTCGGTAATTCAAATTTACACAAGATAGCAAATAAGGTGCATCAATTTCACTGTTAATGAGTTGATGAAGAAATATTAAATCATTATTAACACGCCTTTGATGAAGAGATTGCATTTGAAGAAATAGAATACGATGTTCATAGGGAGGCAGATCATAAGGATCATCCCAAGGAAGACCCTTTAGGGCATAGTGAATGAAATTATATTGAATTGATTCAATACGTTTTCTATGAATTTCGTAATAAGGAGTCCATACTTGCGATGCATATTCAAGATGAGGACGAACGTGGCAATTGTACAAAGAAAGAGTAACATAGGGATCATTGTCCAGCGTTTTATAAAACCAAGCATAGAACTTGCCTTATTAACAATAAAATTAATGTGATGTGTAAACTATAAGTTGGAACAGAAATAAACACCTACATCTTTAAATGTGGAGACGCGACAGAGTTTTTTCTGTGATATACAATAATCAAATACACCAACGATTCGTTTTTTAGTAAAAGTTATCGTCTGTCGTCTGGAATTTTTAAGGGTTGAGGGCAAGGCTATTTTTTCCACACCAAAATGTGAAACTATCAATGTCGGCTTGTGAAAGGATAAGATCATGGGTGGAGTTTATTATTTTGAAAATCTTCATATCGTCAGTAAAAATGTGAAGTTCACTTGAACGTAGACATGACGATACGTCGTTAATAGACAGGATGAACAGAAAAGGGCCAAGATGGCTTCCCTGGGGAACACCAGATTGAGCAACAAAAGGTTCAAAATGACAATTTCTAAATTTTACCTCGTAGGATCTGTTTTCAAGGTATGACTTAATCCAAGCTAAGAAAAATGGTGGAAAACCAAGAGCCTTAAGTTTAAATAAAATAATTCCGTGGCTAAGTTGGTCAAAAGCTTTAGAAAAGTCAGTGTATACACAGTCAACTTCATAACCTTGTTTTAAAGCGTTTAAACATATGTTTAAGAATGTGAGGAGATTAGTAAGGGTTGATCTTTTTTTTCACAAAACCATGTTGCTGTTCGCAGATGAGATTATTACTAAAAAATGCGACACTTTCACAAACAACTTGTTCAAACAATTTAGGAATGCAAGAAAGCTTTGCAATGGGCCTGTACTTTGTTATATCCGCCTTGTTAACTTTCTTAAAAATTGGTGTTAGAAATGACTTCTTCCATATACTGGGAAATTTGCCTGTTTTTAGAGAAAGTTTGAATAAGAACGTAAGGGGTTCAATTAAAGCATTACTACACTTTTTTAGTACTATCGGGGGAATACCATCGGGACCGGTTGAGAAGTCATCATTTAACGCAGATAAAAGATCAAGGACCGTACTCTGTAGCACAGGGATGTGACTACAGCTAGCTTGCGAAAAAGAGTGAAGATTATGAAAATATAGTTCATCAACTTCTTGAGGGCTATTAACAAATCTTTCACGGAAATTTGTTGCGAAAGCGTTAAAGATATCAACAGTTTTATCTAACGTAAGGAGAAACTTGCATCATCTAAGTCAGTTATAAGCTTATCGTGGAAAAATTGTATAGACGATACAAATATTTCCATGCGAACCAAGCTGCAAATATTCCAGGCGGTTTCTAAACACGGAAAATATAAGCCAATTGAAAGAAGAGTTCCACAATTTGCTCTCTGCAGTAGATGAAAAAATGCTCGGTTACAGCATTCAGCATGCCAAGGGTATATGATTTCTACAGTTTTTAAAGCCAGATGAACTTGAACTTTTGTAGTACCCGTAGCATGATGGTTAGTGTGTTGGTCGTTCTTTGACTTTCAAAGAGAAAACAAGTTATAAGTGGATAGTAGAAAATTTTTAAATAAAAGTGCATTTGTAAGGTTTTCGATTTAAGAAGGCAGTAAGCCACAATTTGAAATAACTAATCGGTAGCCTAGTGGAGCTGGCGTCCGAACTCAGTCGTTATTTGACCTCCAACGAGTATAGAAGTGTTTCATTTAAAGTTATTTTCAAGTTAAATAGTGCAAACAAGAGTAAAAATAAAGTTGGCAGTTTGCCAAAAGAAAAATTAACAAATCGATAGCTTAGTGGAGCTGGCGGCCGAACACAACTCCAAGGGTCGTGGGTTCGAATCCCGGGCGGAGCGCACAAAAATTATTGAAGCTTTTTTTCACAATCGTGAAATCGTAGATTTTATAGATTGGGAAAAAAAGCAAATGGAGAAGGAGAGGAAAGCAGGGGTATCGAAAGATACCTCTGCCAATACATCAGGTGATGTTACCGTGGTGCAAGCAGCGGTACAAAAAATCACCGAAACAACATCAGACCAGTCAACGGACCAGTGGGCCATTGTAAAGAGAAAGAGGCAATCTCCAAATCTGGTAAAGCGTACAAATCCAGCCAAGCGGAACGCTAATAAAAAAAAAATGGAAGAAAAGACGAAAGGTGTGACGTCAGAGCACGAAACATCAGAGAGTGACGACTCTGGGAGCCCAGATTACGTCTCAGAGGGTGGAGAAGGGCAGTTTAGGTCTCCGAAATATAGGAACAAGATCCTATCGGAGCCAGAACCGCCAACAAATAAATCGTTGGAGGGGGAGGTGGACCAAATCCTCCAAGAAGAGAATCAACTGATGGAAGCACTGCAAACTAAACAGGCCGCCATCAGTAAATTTGAAGAAAGCCTGAAAAAACTAAAGGAGGAAATAGAGCCACTCCTCAGTCAACTTAAGCTTAAGCAGGAAGCGCGCCGGCAGCAAGTGGCAGCGCAACGCCAACTGCAACAAAAACAACAACCACAGCAGCAAAAACAACCACCACCCAAGCCCGCTCCCAAAAACACAGGAGCGGAGCAAAATAAAAAGAAGCCAGCAGCAGCGACAGGCCCAATTGCTGAGGGCCCATCGACGTCGGCTAAGGCCAAACAGCAGCAACAACAACAGCTAAAACAACAGCAGCAGAAACAGCAGCAGAAACAGCAGCAGCAGCAACCGAAACAGCAGCAGCAGCAACCGAAACAGCAGCAGCCGAAACAGCAGCAGCAACACCAGAAACAACCACAGCCCAAGGAGAAGGTGCCACCAATTAGAACCTATCAGGTTGACCTGCAGGACTTGAAACAGGTATGTAAGTCGGCCACTAAGGGGAATTTTTTACTAAATATTTTGAACGAAAAAGAAAAGCGGTATTCGGTGCAGTGCTTCTCACTGGCCGAATACAAGCTAGTTAAAGAGTTGCTAAAAGAGGCCACAGCTGAGTTCTTCAGCTTCACGCCCAAATGTGAGAAATTTAAGACGGTCCTTCTGAAGGGCATAAGTTCCTGCACGGAACCGGAGGAGCTCTTAGCTGAGCTCCGCCAAAAAGCCAGTGACGATCTCGATTTTATCGGGGTCAAGCCTTTCACTACGGTGAAGTCCAGACGAGGGGGTTATAGACTGCCAATGTTCCTCGTAACATTATCGCCCCAAAGCAGTGTTAATAGTGTCAAGGGAATCAAAGCTCTCGACAATCAAACTGTACGCTGGGAGACATTAAAAAGGCAGGACGACATTCTACAATGTACGAACTGCCAGAGGTTTGGCCATGCCAATGCCAACTGCAATATGCAGTTGCGTTGCGTAAGGTGCGGAGAAACCCACAAAGAAGGAGAGTGCAAGCTGGGGAAGGAGCGGGTTGAGGATTTGACCCTGCTCAAGTGTGTCCTTTGTGGAAACCAAGGGCACCCGGCTAGTTATAGGGGTTGCCCTAAGGCCCAAGAAATTAAACAAAAACAGGCCAGTCAAAAAGCCGAAAGAAGTCGAACAGTTCGACAGGCTCCAACACAAAAATTCGTGGATCCCAAATTCTCTTACGCCCAAATGGTGTCAGGGAGTGGAAACACGAGACAGGCTCCACCAACGGTTGCCCCAAAGGCCCCTGTGCCTAAGGCACCAGAGGTGCAGCCTGACATTGTAGCCTTGTTGTTGAGCATTCAAGGTCAACTAACAGGACTGCAAAGTCAGATAAAGGAGCAAGGCAAAAGGGTAGATCATCTCTACTCTTTGTTGCCTGGCCTGGCGCAATTTAGATCATAATGGGCGCGCTGCCGGAGACGCGCCTTAAAGTCCTAGCTGTGAATGTAAATTCACTGATTAGGATTGAACGAAGAGCCAATATGTTCCAATTGTTGACAGACTACAGTCCCGATGTGTTTATGGCTAGCGAAACTAAGCTAAACCACAAACACAAATTGACTCATAAAAATTACAATATCGTAAGAAGAGACCGGCCCGACTCCACTCAAGGGGGCGGTGTCGCTCTCTTTATACGAAAAGGCATTAATTATAAAGTCATATACAACAATGAATTGCGAAAGCTCAAGACGCTAGAAGTTTGCGTTGTGTGCATCTCTCTCACTCAAGGGAAGCGGATGTATATGATTGCGGCTTATGCGGCTGGAGCTCCGCAGGTCACTTACTTTGCATCAGAACTCGAGGTTGTTTTTAGAGAACTTAAACTGAGCTTGGAAGAAAACTATTTCATCTTGGCCGGTGATTTGAACGCAAAACATGAAGATTGGGGAAATCAACATAGTAATCCCAGAGGTAATCATCTTTTTAATTTGATGAATCTTTACAGCGTTGAATATGGCGTCGACCTGCTGGCTACTGAAAGGCCATCGTATCCAAGAAGCGGCTCCTTTCTGGATCTTTTGCTGTACGACACCAGACTGACAGTAACAGACAAAGTGGGTAATCACCCTCGAAACTGCTTACAGACAATCGAGTACGACAGTGATCACTGCGGACTGGCTGCTGTAATGCAGATTCCGAACGAACGCGTGGAATTGGAGGAATACGTTGCAACGCACTCTTACAATTACAGTAAGATGCGTTGGCCTCGTTTCACCAACGCCTTAGCGAGAGAACTTCGTTCGAGTGACATAGCCCCACCAAACAACAGAAACCTGACAAATACAGAAATTGACCAACACTTACAACAGATGGACGAAACAATAAAACGAACGATGGAACGGACAATCCCAAAGTACAGAGAACGGGACCAAATGGACGCTTACAGAAACGCGACAATTGACGCACTGCGAAAGCACAAGAGTGGCTTACTGACAAGACTCAAAAACTTGTACAGACGACTTACAGACCCACACGACTTGGAGGTTAGGACAATGAAGTCGTCAATAAAAAATGTCAATCTGTTGATTAAGGAGAACTACAGGCTATCAATTAACAAGTACTGGGACCGCAAGATCCGGTCAGTTAATTCGAGTGACCCTAGTATGTTCCCCAAAATCAACAAGATATTCAGGAAGAAAAACGATAATGACCTTCCGTGTCTTAAACTCCAAAGAACTGAAGAGAACAGAGACGTACTCATGACTGCGCAAATAGATCCAGAGGAAGCCATCTTTGACGATGACTTTTACATAATTGAAGATCCGAAGGAAAAAGTGGAGGCGGTGGGAGCTGCTTTTCAGCAAGTGTACAAGGTGAATGTTAGCATTCGCCCCAACCACGACCTGGAAAACAGAGCCCTACTTAATCACTTTTACCTCCGTAATGATATCACACATTGGCGATCTGAGAACCGCGGTTTCATGCGGTTCAATGACGATTCCTTGGCAAATGCCATAATCGCCGAGCAAACGGGACCAAGTCCTTTGTTAGTGACTAAGGTTGAGCTTCAGCTCATCTTTAATTCAATAAAAAACAAAAAGTCAGCAGGTGTCGATGGTATATCCAACGTTGTACTAAGACATTTACCGATGGAAGCAATTGACATTTACACCACACTCTTCAACAATGCACTGAATAATGCATATTATCCAGTGCATTGGAAGACTGCTGTGGTTCATCCTCTCCCGAAAAAGGGAAAGGACAACTCCAACCCGTCAAATCTTCGGTCGATAAGTCTTCTTCCGAGTATCAGCAAAGTTTTCGAAAAAATCATTAATAGGGCTCTGACTAAGTGGGCTGCGGACAACAAAATTATTCCGGATAAACAGTTCGGGTTCAAGGCGGGTCATGACACAATTCATGCTGCGTCTAAACTCGTTTCTGATATCCAATGGAATAAATCAAAACAACAATGCACAGGTGCTGTCCTGGTTGATTTGGAAAAGGCCTTTGACACCGTATGGTTAGAGGGTCTTTACCTAAAACTGAGCAGGTTTGGCATTAGCAAGCCATTGTTGTATATACTTTATGATATGCTTAACGGTAGAAAGTTTGTTGTCAAAAGTGGCAATGTAACTTCTACCACAACATTCTCAATTAAAAATGGTCTTCAACAGGGAGCGGTGAATTCGCCGATTCTCTTCAGCATTTACACCAGCGATCTGATAGGTAGTCTTACAAAGGCAATTGCGTACGCCGACGATCTAATTGCGTACAGAACGGCCCGAAAGGTTGAGGTTATTAGAATTCTGTTGCAGCGTGATTTCGACAAGATTCAGCGATATTGCGACGACTGGAAACTGAAAATAAATGTCCAGAAGTCGGAGACAATTCTGTTCCGGACTCCGTTGGCTGGGGCCACGAGGGATACGTGTAAGAATTGGCGCAAGATGGTCATCGTTGATCTTCACGGGCAGCCATTGGCGAGCAAAAGTGTAGTGAAGTACCTCGGTATCTGGTTAGATCAGTATTTATATTTCGACAGACATATAAATGCTGCTCTGACCAGGGCCAGAGGAGCCTTCGCTCTGACGAAACGGCTGTTTTTTAGCAGTCGGCTTGACCCCAGAGTGAAGGTAATTTGCTACATGGCCCTCATACGGCCAATGATCGTGTATGGTTGTCCTGTGTGGTTCAACGTTGCCCCTTCCCAGATGGAGAAATTTCGGGTGTTCGAGCGGCAGTGTTTACGACGCTGTACCGGCTTATATCGAACAGCCGAATCTTCTTATGTGCATTACTATTCCAACGAGGTCCTATACAACGGGGCTCGAATCAACAGAATTGACAATTTCGTGATAAAACTCGTTCGAGGTCACATTGCAAGAGCTATGTCTTCGACAAACAATTTAATTTTCGGGGCGTTCTATCCGAACGACGAGTATTTTGAGAGTGCACGCTTGAGCGGCTTCATTCCCCCAGAGGCATTCCTCTTTTTAGATAGATGCGGTCTGATACAGGATAGATTGGCAGTTCCGTTAATCTACCACGTCAGACGAAGAACCGTGGACAGGCGACTCCTGTACAATCGGGACGTCATGGCACAAGGCGGAGCAGAGCTCCTTCGGTTCAGTAGGGCTGTGTCCGAACGGGACCGAACTGATAGGGTGAAGCAGGAGAACCAGTTTTGGTGGCTTCAATCGGCACTTGATATTGGGTAGTCGGGATGGGGTTGTAAGCCTTGGCCGGCTTACATACTTGTTTTATAGTTTTAGGGTTTAGTTTTAAGTAGAATAGGCATGGTGGCACAAAAAGAAATAGAAAAAAAAACAATAAAAAAAAATACAAAAAATACAAAAAAAAAAAAAAAAAAAACAAAAAAAAAAAACATTAAAATAAAAAAAAGAAAACATGGAATAAAAAAAAAAAAAAAATAAAAAAAGACAACAAAATATGAAAAAAAAAATGTTAGATAGTTAGATTTGCTGCTGTGGTTGTTCTAGTTTTAAGTAGTTTATAGGTAGAATAGGTAGTTTAAGTTAGTTTTAAGTTTTATTTAAGGACCTAACTTTAAGTAGTTTGTAAGTAAAAATAAATAAAAAAAAGGTTATTGATATTAGTTTTTTCAAAATTTTCTAATAAAAACAAAACAAAAAAGATTTAAGTTGAAGTAAAATAGATCATAAGGCCGAAAGGCATTAGTAATTAGTGTTATAGTTTAGCTTAGAGTGTCCGTATGGGACCATTAAGTTAGTTGTAAGTTATGGATAATTAGGCTAGTTTTATGAATTTTTGTCTAGCTTTAAGATAGGTTTAAGAATGAAGTAATAAAAATGAATTATAAAAAAAAAAAAAAAAAAACTGGCGTCCGAACACAACACCAAGGGTCGTGGGTTCGAATCCCGTGCGGAGCGCACCAAAAATATAGAAGCTTTTTTTCACAATCGTGAAATCGTCGATTTTATAGATTGGGAAAAAAAGCAAATGGAGAAGGAGAGGAAAGCAGGGGTATCGAAAGATACCTCTGCCAATACATCAGGTGATGTAAGTGTTGTGCAAGCAGCGGTACAAAACATCACCGAAACACAATCAGACCATACATCGGACCACTGGGCAATAGTGAAGAGAAAGAGGCAATCTCCCAATTTGGTGAAGCGGACCAATCCTGCTAAGCGGAACGCCAATAAAATAAAAATGCAGGCAAAAACGAAAGGTGTGACGTCAGATCACGAAACCTCAGAAAGTGACGACGCTGGGAGCGTAGACTACATCTCAGAGGGTGGAGAAGGGCAGTATAGGTCTCCGAAATATAGGAACAAGATCCTATCGGAGCCAGAACCGCCAACAAATAAATCGTTGGAGGGGGAGGTGAACCAAATCCTCCAAGAAGAAAATTCACTGATGGCGGCCCTGCAAACTAAACAGGCAGCCATCAGTAAGTTCGAAGACAGCTTGAGGAAACTAAAGGAGGAAATGGAGCCACTCCTCAGCCAACTTAAGCTGAAGCAGGAAGCGCGCCGACAACAAGAGGCAGCGCAACGGCAACTGCAACAAAAACAACAGCAGCAAAAACAAAAGCAGCAAAAACAACCACAGCAGCAAAAACAATCACAACCCAAGCCCGCTAATAAAAACACAGGAGCGGAGCAAAAGAAAAAACCGCCATCAGCAGTGACAGGCCCGGATGTTGAGGGCCCATCGACATCGAGCAAAGCAATGCAGCAGCAACAACAGCAGCAGCAACAACAGCAGCAGCAACAACAGCAGCAGAAACAACAGCAGCAGCAGAAACAGCAGCAGCAGAAACAGCAGCAGCAACAACAGAAACAGCAGCAACACCAGAAACAACCACAGCCCAAGAAGGAGAAGGTGCCACCTATTAGGACCTACCGGGTTGACATACAGGACATAAAACAGGTATGTAAGTCGGCCACTAAGGGCAAATTTCTTATAAAAATTTTGAATGAAAAAGAAAAGAGCTATTCGGTCCAGTGCTTCTCACTGGCCGAATACAAGCTAGTAAAAGAGTTGCTTAAAGAGGCCACAGCTGAGTTCTTCAGCTACACACCCAAAAGTGAAAAGTTTAAGACGGTCCTTCTGAAGGGCATAAGTTCCTGCACGGAACCGGAGGAGCTCTTAGCTGAGCTCCGCCAAAAAGCCAGTGACGATCTCGATTTTATCGGGGTCAAGCCTTTCACTACGGTGAAGTCCAGGCGAGGGGGTTATAGGCTTCCAATGTTCCTCGTAACATTATCGCCCCAAAGCAGTTTTAGTAGTGTCGAGAGAATCGAATCTCTCGACAATCAAGCTGTACGCTGGGAGACATTAAAAAGGCACGACGACATTCTACAATGTACGAAGTGCCAGAGGTTTGGCCATGCCAATGCTAACTGCAATATGCAGTTGCGTTGTGTGAGGTGCGGAGAAACCCACAAAGAAGGAGAGTGCAAGCTGGGGAATGAGCGGGTTGAGGATTTGACCCTGCTCAAGTGTGTCCTTTGCGGAAACCAAGGGCACCCGGCTAGTTATAGGGGTTGCCCTAAGGTCCAAGAAATTAAACAAAAACAGGCCAGTCAAAAAGCCGAAAGAAGTCGAACAGTTCGACAGGCTCCAACACAAAAATTCGTGAATCCCAAATTCTCTTACGCCCAAATGGTGTCAGGGAGTGGAAACACGAGACAGGCTCCACCAACGGTTGCCCCAAAGGCCCCTGTGCCTAAGGCACCAGAGGTGCAGCCTGACATTGTAGCCTTGTTGTTGAGCATTCAAGGTCAACTAACAGGACTGCAAAGTCAGATAAAGGAGCAAGGCAAAAGGGTAGATCATCTCTACTCTTTGTTGCCTGGCCTGGCGCAATTTAGACCATAATGGGCGCGCTGCCGGAGACGCGCCTAAAAGTCCTAGCTGTGAATGTAAATTCACTGATTAGGATTGAACGAAGAGCCAATATGTTCCAATTGTTGAAAGACTACAGTCCCGATGTGTTTATGGCTAGCGAAACTAAGCTAAACCACAAACACAAATTGACTCATAAAAATTACAATATCGTAAGAAGAGACCGGCCCGACTCCACTCAAGGGGGCGGTGTCGCTCTCTTTATACGAAAAGGCATTAATTATAAAGTCATATACAACAATGAATTGCGAAAGCTCAAGACGCTAGAAGTTTGCGTTGTATGCATCTCTCTCTCTCAAGGAAAGCGGATGTATATGATTGCGGCTTATGCGGCTGGAGCTCCGCAGGTCACTTACTTTGCATCAGAACTTGAGATTGTTTTTAGGGAACTTAAACTGAGCTTGGAAGAAAACTATTTCATCTTGGCCGGTGATTTGAACGCAAAACATGAAGATTGGGGAAATCAACATAGTAATCCCAGAGGTAATCATCTTTTTAATTTGATGAATCTTTACAGCGTTGAATATGGCGTCGACCTGCTGGCTACTGAAAGGCCATCGTATCCAAGAAGCGGCTCCTTTCTGGACCTTTTGCTGTACGACACCAGACTGACAGTTACAGACAAAGTGGGTAATCACCCGCGAAACTGCTTACAGACAGTCGAGTACGACAGTGATCACTGCGGACTGGCTGCTGTAATGCAGATTCCGAACGAACGCGTGGAGTTGGAGGAATACGTTGCAACGCACTCTTACAATTACAGTAAGATGCGTTGGCCTCGTTTCACCAACGCCTTAGCGAGAGAACTTCGTTCGAGTGACATAGCCCCACCAAACAACAGAAACCTGACAAATACAGAAATTGACCAACATTTACAACAGATGGACGAAACAATAAAACGAACAATGGAAAGGACAATTCCAAAGTACAAAGAACGGGACCAAATGGACGCTTACAGAAACGCGACAATTGACGCACTACGTAGGCACAAGAGTGGCTTACTGACAAGACTCAAAAACTTGTACAGACGACTTACAGACCCACGCAACTTGGAGGTTAGGACACTGAAATCGTCAATAAAAAATGTCAATCTGTTGATTAAGGAGAACTACAGGTTATCAATTAACAAGTACTGGGACCGCAAGATCCGGTCAGTTAATTCGAGTGACCCTGGTATGTTCCCCAAAATCAATAAGATATTCAGAAAAAAAAACGACAATGACCTTCCGTGTCTTAAACTCCAAAGAACCGAAGAGAACAGAGACGTACTCAGGACAGCGCAAATAGATCCAGAGGAAGCCATCTTTGACGATGACTTTTACATAATTGAAGATCCGAAGGAAAAAGTGGAGGCGGTGGGAGCTGCTTTCCAGCAAGTGTACAAGGTGAATGTTAGCATTCGCCCCAACCACGACCTGGAAAACAGAGCCCTACTTAATCACTTTTACCTTCGAAATGATATGACACAATGGCGATCTGAGAACCGCGGTTTCATGCGGTTCAATGACGATTCCTTGGCAAATGCCATAATCGCCGAGCAAACGGGACCAAGTCCCTTGTTAGTGACGAAGGTTGAGCTTCAGCTCATCTTTAATTCAATAAAAAACAAAAAGTCAGCAGGTGTCGATGGTATATCCAACGTTGTACTTAGACATTTACCGATGGAAGCAATTGACATTTACACCACGCTCTTCAATAATGCACTGAATAATGCATATTATCCAGTGCATTGGAAGACCGCTGTGGTTCATCCTCTCCCGAAAAAGGGAAAGGACAACTCCAACCCGTCAAATCTTCGGTCGATAAGTCTTCTTCCGAGTATCAGCAAAGTTTTCGAAAAGATCATTAATAGGGCTCTGACTAAGTGGGCTGCGGACAACAAAATAATTCCGGATAAACAGTTCGGGTTCAAGGCGGGTCATGACACAATTCATGCTGCGTCTAAACTCGTTTCTGATATCCAATGGAATAAATCAAAACAACAATGCACAGGTGCTGTTCTGGTTGATTTGGAAAAGGCCTTTGACACCGTATGGTTAGAGGGCCTTTACCTAAAACTGAGCAGGCTTGGCATAAGCAAGCCATTGTTGTATATACTTTATGATATGCTTAACGGTAGAAAGTTTGTTGTCAAAAGTGGCAATGTAACTTCTACCACAACATTCTCAATTAAAAATGGTCTTCAACAGGGAGCGGTGAATTCGCCGATTCTCTTCAGCATTTACACCAGCGATCTGATAGGTAGTCTTACAAAGGCAATTGCGTACGCCGATGATCTAATTGCGTACAGAACGGCCCAAAAGGTTGAGGTTATTAGAATTCTCTTGCAGCGTGATTTCGACAAGATTCAGCGATACTGCGACGACTGGAAACTGAAAATAAATGTCCAGAAGTCAGAGACAATTCTGTTCCGGACTCCGTTGGCTAGGGCCACGAGGGATACGTGTAAGAATTGGCGCAAGATGGTCATCGTTGATCTTCACGGGCAGCCATTGGCGAGCAAAAGTGTAGTGAAGTACCGTGGTATCTGGTTAGATCAGTATTTATATTTCGACAGACATATAAATGCTGCTCTGACCAGGGCCAGAGGAGCCTTCGCTCTGACGAAACGACTGTTTTTTAGCAGTCGGCTTGACCCCAGAGTGAAGGTAATTTGCTACATGGCCCTCATACGGCCAATGATCGTTTATGGTTGTCCTGTGTGGTTCAACGTTGCCCCTTCCCAGATGGAGAAGTTTCGGGTGTTCGAGCGGCAGTGTTTACGACGCTGTACAGGCTTATATCGAACAGCCGAATCTTCTTATGTGCATTACTATTCCAACGAGGTCCTATACAACGGGGCTCGAATCAACAGAATTGACAATTTCGTGATAAAACTCGTTCGAGGTCACATTGCAAGAGCTATGTCTTCGACCAACAATTTAATTTTCGGGGCGTTCTATCCGAACGACGAGTATTTTGAGAGTGCACGCTTGAGCGGCTTCATTCCACCAGAGGCATTCCTCTTTTTAGACAAATGCGGTCTGATACAGGATAGATTGGCAGTTCCGTTAATCTACCACGTCAGACGAAGAACCGTGGACAGGCGACTCCTGTACAATCGGGACGTCATGGCACAAGGCGGAGCAGAGCTCCTTCGGTTCAGTAGGGCTGTGTCCGAACGGGACCGAACTGATAGGGTGAAGCAGGAGAACCAGTTTTGGTGGCTTCAATCGGCACTTGATATTGGGTAGTCGGGATGGGGTTTTAAGCCTTGGCCGGCTTACATACTTGTTTTATAGTTTTAGGGCTTAGTTTTAAGTAGAATAGGCATGGTGGCACAAAAAGAAATAGAAAAAAAAAAAAAAAAAAAAAACAATAAAAAAAAAATACAAAAAATACAAAAAAAAAAACAAAAAAAAAAAAACATTAAAATAAAAAAAAGAAAACATGGAATAAAAAAAAAAAAATAAAAATAAAAAAAGACAACAAAATATGAAAAAAAAATGTTTGATAGTTAGATTTGCTGCTGTGGTTGTTCTAGTTTTAAGTAGTTTATAGGTAGAATAGGTAGTTTTAGTTAGTTTTAAGTTTTATTTAAGGACCTTATTTTAAGTAGTTTGTAAGTAAAAATAAATAAAAAAAAAGGATATTGATATTAGTTTTTTGTTCAAATTTTCTAATAAATACAAAAATAAATGAAATAAAATTTAAATGAAGTAAAATAGATCTTAAGGCCGAAAGGCATTAGTAATTAGTGTTATAGTTTAGCTTAGAGTGTCCGTATGGGACCATTAAGTTAGTTGTAAGTTATGGATAATTAGGCTAGTTTTATGAATTTTTGTCTAGCTTTAAGATAGGTTTAAGAATGAATTAATAAAAATGAATTTAAAAAAAAAAAAAAAAAAAAAAAAAGTGTGTTGGACTGTCATGCAAGGGGTCTTGGGTTCAATCCCTGCCTGTGCCACCTTAATTAAGAAAAATAATTTTCGCGGGTACTGCCTCTTACGAGGAATTGACAAATCCTTCAAGAGTAATTCTTTTCATGAAAAAGTGCTTTCTCAAACTAGCCGTTCGGATTCGGCCTAAAATTGTAGGTCGCTTCCATTCCTGACAACAGTACTCGCACACAGGAATGGTTGAGAGTTGTAAGTGACTAGGCCCTGGTTCACAACGGACTGTTGCGCCACCCCATTTGATTTGAAGGTTCTTGTAAGTGAAGTTAACTGGAAAGCCATCTGATTTTTTCTTTAAGTTTACAAGTTTCCAAAATTTTGTAGGATTCTCTTTCAAAGAGGTGCCCATATCAGTAACATAACAAACGTTTACAAAATTAGAAAGAGTCTTAAATTCATTAAAGAATTCAACATAAACAGATAAGTTGATTGGAGACATAGTTTTGAGATAAGTTTTCCATGCCTTACTTCATTTGTTTCGAAGTAAACGCAATTCTTTCGTGTACCAAGGGTGGTTAAAGTTAGTATTTCTTGATTTCTTAAAAGGTAGATTTTTGTCTAAACAATTATTAAAACACTTGGAGAAAGTAAAGCCTTAAATTCAACTAATTAATTTTGTATTTCAACATTGAAATTTAATTTAATAACAAATTCACTATCGAAATTTATCATTTTACATGTTATTTACCATATTTTTCAGGCACATTTCTATCATTTAATTCTAAGTCATTAAAAATTAAACATATTTTACTTTTAAACAGGTTTCGGGTGAATACGCAATGCTCTATCACGCAGCTAAAAGTGGTGCCTTTAACTTAGAAACAGTCCTCATGGAATCAATGACATGTTTTAGACGAGCTGGTGCTGATTGCATTATAACTTACTTCACTCCACTTCTACTAGATCTTATAAAAAAATAAGCACGTTGTACTATAAAACATTTTTTGTACGAGTTTTACTATTCCTTTTTGTATGGGTTATGAAAGTTTTTGGTTAAGTTAAGTAAAAAATAATAATGTAATTATGGCAATACAAGAAATTGGTGCAAATATATTTATATAAATAAAATTTGTTGGTGAATTTAAAAGGCCAAGAACAAAAGCAAACATCTAGTGACTTTAAGATTCGACATGAGACCATAACGAACTAACGTAATGTATCAATCAAATTTTATTTAAAGATGCTAAACTAAATCACACATTTATCCATCTAGATTTACAGAAGACTATCACTTAAAAATTATAGAAGAATAAGTTTAACGCATCTCTAGTACAGTTACTCCCTAAATTGAGCGTACACTCATATGAAAATAAGTAATTTGTTACTTTTGATATTTAAAAAGCGATGATTTTTAATAAATTCTTTTTACTTAATTTTTGTATTCAAATAAACTTTTTTGGGTCGGACGGGATGAAAATTATAAAGAGAAAGCCCTTTGATCAGTTCAAGAAAAATGTGCGCACTACTTTTTAGCCTGGAGATAATAAGCAGCCCTATCACGAATTCCATCATATTCACTAAGTCTAATAAACTTAACATGGAGAAAGATTTTCTCGAACAACCTTGTATATTTGGTACCAAATTTTTAATTCACTTGTGAAGTCCACTTTATGTTATGCAGCTCAAGTTTGGGGAATGGAGGAGTATGAGGAAATTGAAAAATTTCATTTAAAATATCTTTAACCTACTAACCAACACGCCGAACTATGCGATCTACTTAGAAACTGGCTTACCAAAGTTATTTACAAGCAACCAAAGTTATTTACAAGCACTTTAAAACTACAAGCAGATTATATTATTAAAGTCTTAGGTTTTTCAGATGAGCGACTGAGCAAAATGATGCTGCTTTACAAAATAAAAAACAAAAACTGGTAGTTTGACAAATGGCATCGAATTGGCACTTCATTTGATGAAGATATGCAACTTAATACAAGTAACATTTTGATGACGAAAAAATGTATAAAATTATCCAGCTTAATGAAGACTCGGTTCGGAACCAATTTATAAAAACAGCAATTGAATCAGAAAGTCGAATATTATATAGCCAGTTACAGTTTAATCTAAGTAACAATAACTATTTCAATAAATCTTTAAGCTACACAGATATTTCTTTAATTTTCAAGGCTATATGCGTAGTATTATGTCTCAAAGGAAGACAACACAATGGGAGTTTCAACCAGTTCTGTACACTCTGCAATAATAAATCCAAAGAAGACTGCTTCCATTTTATAAGCGTATGTCCAGTTTTCAGATACAAGAGATTCTCATAATTAAAAAGAAAACTTTTTTTATTCAATTCAATTCAATTCAATTCTAATATTGAATGGACCAGATTGGAAAAATCTTGTTAACTATCTGAAGGAAATTTGCAGATTTAGAAAATTGATTATGAGTGAATATGATTAAACTAGTAGATGTACACTGCGGGTCATAAGGTTAGAAGCAGGCATTTTTGAGAAGTAAAATTTCTCCCGTTACATGGTGGATTAGAAGAAAACAACTATATATAACGAAAGACTACTTTGTTAACAACAAAATGTAAAATTTGGGAATATTAGAGAATTAGCTAACAGATCTTTTATGACAAATTGTCGATTGAGTCGATTAGAAGCAGTGAACATATAAACGTTGTCTTGTGAAGTGAATTCATTTTATCTTCGGTATAAACGTTGCATTTCATAAATTAATTGTTGTTTATTGAGTTGTAATAAAAATGGGCAAGAAAAAATGTTTGACAGTGGAGGAAATGGAAAGAATAGATGTTTATTACTCTGAAGGTCTTTCATGCCGTGCTATACCCTTCCTCTGCTTTAACACTTCGCGAAACGCGAAATATACTTAAAATAGCGTCAAATTCATCTCTATCGGCAGCTAAAATTAGGGATAAAGCTAATGTTAAGGCCAGCTTATCGACTATCAAACGCACGATCCACAATGCTAAACACATAAAGCGCCTGAAGCTTAAAAAAAAACACCACTT
The DNA here is from genome assembly GCF_945859685.1 of Eupeodes corollae. Classification (NCBI taxonomy): domain Eukaryota; kingdom Metazoa; phylum Arthropoda; class Insecta; order Diptera; family Syrphidae; genus Eupeodes; species Eupeodes corollae. The sequence continues at coordinate 46,180,470 of NC_079148.1, forward strand.
AATGACGCAAGGAAGAAGCAACTCTTGTCTTTTGCGAAAGATCACATGAGCTGGGATGTGCAGAATTCAATGACTATGAAGGACGCGTTATAGTCTGGGGCTCAATTTCGTTTTATGGCGCTATAGACTTGGTAGTCCAAGATAGTAAAATGACTGGAAAAACCTACAAAGCCTTGCTGGAATCAGGGGTGGAATCGGGTAAGGTGATTTGTGATAGGTGACAGTCACAATCAACAAATTCGGTCTGTGTAAGGTGTAAGGTGATAGTCACCGGTGACAATCACGATTTGATGACTTTTTCTGGTGACAGCACTTTAGTTGTCACTTTCATTGGAAATTGAATTTTATTTTAAGTTGCTGAAATTTCAAGACAATATGAATGTGTTTGTGCTTTTGATTTTACATTCTGAAAATGAAAATATTAATCATAATAGAAATGTCCGACTCTTGAGGATTAACCTCCGCAATAAAATAAACATTCTTGATCCTCCAAGTCCAAAGTAAGTACGCATATGTGCTATATATGCGGTCAACACACATTCCCCCCATTCTTCCATTAGCCGTGACTTTAAATTTTCTTGGAGGTGGTGGCTACCAAAGGCAATTTGGCGCTGACTGGTCAGCTCCAATGGGCCAAAGTACTGTTTGTAAGGTTATTTATTTGACCTTAAAACAAATGGAGAGGAAATTGTGCCCACTTACAATCAAATTTAATCAATGGGTTTCAGAAGCAGCAAAAAAGTTCTTCTACGAAAAATATCAAATTCCTGGAGGTAGGATTTTGTTTCTTAGTAAAAATAAACTAATTTTATTACTTGTTTTTTATTTTATTATGATTCTCCGCCTTTCGGAAAATGAGCATATGTATTTCAATAGAAAGGAAGACATAGTGTAAACGCTATGATCGTAAGTCAATTTTTTGATTCATTAATGTTTGTTGCCTAGGTCTGCAACGAGAACAGAACAAATCTGGCAATAAATGCAAAATATGGCGGGAGTGCTCACGACAGCTTTGCATAGAGACAGAGTGCTCAACGAGAAAATTTAAATGCTGACTATTGTGCAGGCAGAACATCATCGTGGCTACTTGGTACATCAAAACTTATAATTACATAATAATCCGGATAGCTTCAGATCGGTTTTTGAATACAACCACTGAAATCGTAACAAACGTCAGTGGATTTCTTTTAAAGTGATACCAAATTCTAAACAAAATTTGGTGATCACCTTACATAGACGCAAAAATTAGTTTGATCACTTTTATGATCACAAAGGTGACAATCAAAAATCACCTTAGCCGATTCCACCCCAGTATTCCCCAAAATTACCGAGCTTTTTGGACAAATTTCATGGATTTTTCAGCAGGACAACGCTCCGATACACACAGCCCGAGAGGTAAAATCCTTCATTGCAAACCAAAACATCTACTTGCTGCCTTGGCCACCTTATTCCCCGGACCTTAACATAATGGAAAATGGGTGGGGCTGGCTTACACGTAAGGTGTATGAGGGAGGGAAGCAATACGATGACCAGGAAGCGCTTATTCATGGTATCAAATTGGCCTGGAGTGATATTTCACTGGACTACTTGGAGTCTCTTTATAAACCCCTAAAAGATAGGATTTTTGAAGTTATTTTAAAGGCTGGTAGTCGAGCTGACGGCAAAGCCAAAGCTTTTAAATTCAAAAACAAATGTTTATGTATTTATTTTAAAAACTGTTAATAAATGAATTACTTACTTAGTTCTAGAAACTAGTTGAGGATCCCACCTGACTCTTAAGTATTTGTGAGAAGAAAATGAAAGCGAAGTCCCCCGACATTTGAGAGGTATGGCGGCTATTACAGTAAATGTATGTGATAACGGCTAAGGGTGGCCCTAAAAAATATTATTCTTGAATTTTAAAACACTTTAAAATTTCTTATTACTTTGATCTCAATGTTTATTTTCAACAATCTTACGAATTTCAAGTTCAATAGAAACTTTAATTGATAACTATTAAGGTAATAATAAATAAGTTCTGATGATTAAGAATTAAAAAAAAAGTATACATTACTTGGTTTTTCACATTACGAATATAACCAGCAAAATCTGGAAAACATGTTGATAAGCTCGCAATTGTACAAAACTTTGACATTAATTCAACGTGGGTGCAGTTGGTTACAACTAGTGAGTCAATGTCAATGTCTGAATAAAACCGCAGATATTGTTATTTAAATGTTTATGTATTCAAAGGATGATATCGACAAAATAAAAGTATTTGCCGGTAAATTTATACGTGATCGGTCACTCTCACTTGTGAACATCATAAATTGTGGAACTCCAGGTATCGGATACAAAAAACTGAATAATGAGTAGGTAGTGTCACAGTTTTGCATTATATATCATAATGACTCAGTTCATTAAATCTAATGTAGAAACAAAAAAAGGGACTTGAAAGTAAGGCAAGCTTTTAGTATCTGAAAGCCTTCCAACTAATTCAACTTTATGGGAAAGGTGACTGGAAAGTTAGTCAAGTAAAATATCCCTAATATCAAGTCAGGTCTACTTATGTCAAAATGACATTTGATTATGTTTTTTTCATTTAATTGAAAAGAAGAGCTCGAAAAAATAGCAAAATACTAGATTTCCAGATGATAAAACAAAAAAATAGCAAAATACTAGATTTCCAGATGATAAAACAAAAAAATAGCAAAATACTAGATTTCCAGATGATAAAACAACGTTCAACCGGATAAGCAACAATCTTAAAAAACAAATTCATAAATTCAAAAATGATTCACTCAGTACATTCCTAAGGAATTTAACGACTGATGCTTCAATCGATCCAAAGCAGCCAAGCCCCTGAAAAGACCGCTGTTACAAAACTCGCCCTTGAAATCTCAAGATGGGAAATGGATCGTTAACCCGAAAGAAAAAGCTAACCTTTTCGCTGAACTTCTTGCGAATGTTTTTAAGCCATATTCATCAAACGCGGCTGAAAATAACTTACAGTTTGTTGATAAGATAGATGAAAGTGAAATACCAATTGTAAGACCTAAAGAAATAAAAAGTATGTGTTTACATCAACTATCAAATAAAAAATCACCAGGTTACGATCTAATTACTGCTCAGGTTATGAAAGGAATTCCATTGAAAGCCTTCATAAAACTCCAATATATAATAAATGCATGCCTTAAGCACCGGCATGTCCCGCACCATTGGAAAATTGCTGAAGTAATTGTCATACCAAAGCAAGATAAACCACCTACAGAAGTGACGGCTTACAGACCAATATCGCTTATACCAATTATGGCAAAAGTTTTTAAAAAACTGCTTCTGAAGAGACTTAGCAAAATCATAGAAGAAAGAAGGTTAATCCCAAACCATCAGTTTGGCTTTAGAAATAAACATTTCACGATAGACTAAGTTCATAGGATATCAGATGGAATAGAAAAAGCATTAGAAGTAAAACAAATATGTTCAGCTGTTTTCTTAGATGTTGCTCAAGCTTTTGACAAGGTTTGGCATGAGGGACTTGAGTACAAACTCCAAAGGGATCTTCCCAGGCAGTACTTTGAAATATTAAAATCGTACATCTCAGACCGATTGTTTAGAGTAAGGTACGATCAAGAATACTCGGAATTGAAGAAAATAGAAGCCGGTGTACCACAAGGAAGTGTCCTAGGTCCTACCCTGTATTTACTATACACAAGGGTATTACAGTTGGTAATCACACCATAATGGCTACTTTTTTTTTACTTTGCAGATGATACCGCAATATTTGTACCCGACGAATGTGTTTCTAAGGCAGCAGTAAAACTATAAAATGCCGTCGACACAATGAGAGCTTGGACCGAAAAATGGCGTAACAAACTCAATGAAACAAAATCTTCACAAATAAAGAGATAAACAATATTCCAATATTCATTAATAATCAAGCTGTACCTTACGCCAATACGGCCAAATACCTTGGAATAACTTTGGATGCAAAGCTAAAGTGGAAAGAGCACATCAAAAAGAAAAGAGAAGAACTAAACTTGAAATATTAAAAAATGTACTGGTTGCTTGGTAACAACTCTGATTTATCAATCCAAAACAAAATAATGCTGTATAATCAAGTACTAAAGCCTGTTTGGACCTATGGAATAAAATTATGGGGCTGTGCAAAGAAAACAAATGCCGAAATCATCCAAAAATTCCAAAACAAAGTCCTTCGTGGAATTGTTAATGCACCTTGGTACATAACAAATACCGATCTACATCGTGACTAACAAATATAAATGGTTACAGAAGCTGTTAAAAATACGCTGTATCGCACAAATAGAGACTGCAAAGTCATACTAATTCTGAAATGGAGTCCGTCTTGAATATAAGAAACCATATTCGGAGATTAAGAAGAACCAAGCCTCATGAGCTTATGGTCTAAAAAAACATGGGAAAGAATAAAAAGTTTAAACTTCCCCCAAAGTGATTGTACAAAGTTAAGAAAGAAAAATCTGAAGTCAATCCTTCAAGATTGGTCCAGATGAAGAGGTGGTTTAAGTGGTTAAGAGTCACATACTACTTGGTGTCGAATACTGCCGAGTGTCTTTTGAAGATTTCTTCCTGTCAACAAAAAAAAAATTCAATTAAAAGCTGAACTTTATTTCTCTATTATTTATTTTCTGCACAATTCCATTTAATAATTTGCATAAAAGGATTTCTTCCTAAATTGGAAGATAAATATGTAAGTAAAATTATTTTACAATACAAAACACAAATCGTTGGGGACTTTAAGTTTGCCTGAAGTATGTTTTGTAGACAATAATGGACAAGTTCAGACGACATAAGGGACTTGAAAGTTAGGCAAGTTTCTAGTATCTAGTTGGCCAGGTGTCAAAAAATTACCTTACAATTAAGGCAATTTTATAGAAAAGTAGATTGAAAAGTTAGTCAAGAAAAATCTCCCCAACTTTTAATCAAGTCTACTTCTATCAAAATGACAGTTGATCATGTTTTTTCATTTAACTGAAAGCTGAACTTTAGTACACTATGATTTATTTATTTTCTGCAAAGCTTCATTTAATGTTTTGTGTGAAAGGTTTCCTTGACAATTTGGAAAAGAAATAAGAAATATTTCTTTACAGTACAAAATACAAATCGTGATGGACTTGTAGCTTGCCTGAGGATGTTGTGTGAACAGTAATTTTGTTGGTACTTTTTGTAATATGAACTTAAAGAAAAGGTTTGCGAAGTAAAGTTCTGAATTTGAAGTTCATGACACTTGAAAACCTAATTAGTTACCTTGGTCAAAATGTACGTTCAAAGAATAAAGTTGACTGCAAATGAAGTCCCTTATGTTACTTGAACCTGCCCATTGCCATCGAATTCGAAGCCAGAAAAACAACCTTTTATACTTCCCTCATAATTTCGTGAGAATATAGGTGAGTTAGGTAGGTATTTGTATTATGCCAGTTGTATTAAGAATCTACTCCGACGAGCTGATGTTTACCAATGAAAGAATCACATTTTATATGAAATATTTTCGATTGGAAAGCGGAATTAAATTGACTATCAGTACGTCAAAAGAAGTCTATAACAAGGAAAATCAAATACAAGGAAAAACCTGGTTATAAAAAATAATCAGGGTTAAAATCCTAGCTTAAAAAGTACCCCTGGTTATAAAATACCCTTGGTCATAAAATATCCGGGGGGCTAAGCTGGGTGAAAATTAACCTGGCTGTTAAAATAACGAGGTTTGAAAAAAAATTTGTCTGCAAAATAATCTTAGTTTCAAAATAACATGGATTATAAATAACCTGTGTTTCAAAATAACTTGGATTATAAAAAAACAGGGCTTACAAAATAACCAGGGTGACAAAAATTATCGAGCTTAAAAAATAGCCTCAGTTATAAAACTACATCGGATTTAAAAATTAACCTAGGTTATAAAATATACTAGGTTCCAAAATATTCTGGGTTGCAAATTAATCCGTCTTATAAAATAATCTGGCCTTAAAATAACCTGGGTTTTAAAACAGCCAGCGTTACAAAATAACCTAGGTTATAAAACAGCCAAGATTATGAAATAACAAGGGCTTTTAAATAAAGTTCATAACGTAGTAACTCCTTACAAAACCTAATATTTTCCATACAAAGTTAGAATACATGCTAGAAATCCTTACTTCAAGGTTTATTCATCAATGTTAGGTTTTCTTTTTTTTTTAGTTATTGTTCGAAAGTATTACATGATGAAAAACCTCCTGACAATTGAGAAATGAAATTAGTCCTAGTTATAAGTTGTTTCAATCTTCTTTAAGTTACATTTACATAGACAAAATTGTTTATTTTTCTTACCAACAATTAAAAACGGATCTAATAACTATAAGAAAGCCAAGAAAAACTTTGACAGACTACATAAAGTTTGAGATATGTATATAAAAAAAAATTAGATTTGAAGCAAAACTTTTTTTTGTGGGAGGTCTGGCACAGGAACGCTAGTTGAGTATTAAAGCAGTATATATATATTTTTTTTTTTTTAGTAGTACCCGTGGCATGATGGTTAGTGCGTTGGACTGGCTAAACCACAAACACAAATTGACTCATAAAAATTACAATATCATAAGAAGAGACCGGCCCGACTCCACTCAAGGGGGTGGTGTCGCTCTCTTTATACGAAAAGGCATTAATTATAAAGTCATATACAACAATGAATTGCGAAAGCTCAAGACGCTAGAAGTTTGCGTTGTATGCATCCCTCTCACTCAAGGGAAGCGGATGTATATGATTGCGGCTTATGCGGCTGGAGCTCCGCAGGTTACTTACTTTGCTTCAGAACTCGAGATTCTTTTTAGGGAACTGAAACTGAGCTTGGAAGAAAACTATTTCATCTTGGCCGGTGATTTGAACGCAAAACATGAAGATTGGGGAAATCAACATAGTAATCCCAGAGGTTATCATCTTTTTAATTTGATGAATCTTTACAGCGTTGAATATGGCGTCAACCTGCTGGCTACCGAAAAGCCATCGTATCCAAGAAGCGGCTCCTTTCTGGATCTTTTGCTGTACGACACTAGAATGACAGTAACAGACAAAGTGGGTAATCACCCTCGAAACTGCTTACAGACAGTCGAGTACGACAGTGATCACTGCGGACTGGCTGCTGTAATGCAGATTCCGAACGAACGCGTGGAGTTGGAGGAATACGTTGCAACGCACTCTTACAATTACAGTAAGATGCGTTGGCCTCGTTTCACCAACGCCTTAGCGAGAGAACTTTGTTCGAGTGACATACAAGGGCGGATCCAGACTTTTCATCAGGGGGGGGGGGGTCACACACTTAGATGAGTTTTTACTCACCGCTTAAAAATGTTCTTCAATGTTTTGTAAAGGATCATAACAAAATTTAATAATTGCTATAATGCCCACTTTAGTTATCAAATTATTTAGAACACTGGTGTCCAGCAAGGTATTGTCTTACTATTTAATTTGGATGACTCATATGAAAGCATTCCAAGATTCCAACAGTTTTCTAAATATGCCATATTTAAGAGCTAATAGGAAATTGTTTTGAAACGTTGCTTTTTCCAAAAACAAAACGAACTTTTCTTGTTTTCATTTCTATTAATGCAAAACGCTGCAAAAATTTAAAAATTCAGAAAATGAGAGAGGATCTGATTACTCTCGTTATCAATCTGCTTACTCGTATTTTGATCTTATAAAGGCGTCAAAAAAAATTAAAAATTGTAGAGACAAACAGGTTTGATTCTTGAATTCAAGAAAATAGTTGCATTTTAGTACATAAATTCTCTAAAAAAATTAGATTTAAAAAAAGTAAGGTAAGTAAACAAATAAGTTGGGAAGAAAATTTTTGTAGCAGGTACTCACAAACTACACTTTTCAATGCTTTTATATCAATAGATATGAAACTTTTATTATGTTTTTCACTTAGCCATTATTTTAACAAAAGTGTCACTTAATTTTTTTGGGACATTTATATTATTGAAATTCTGGTTTGAATCTTAGTTCTAGAGCATCCAAAGAAAAATTCACTTCAAAAGCAGATTTAATTAACTTTTAAAAATCTTTTATATTCAACAGAAACCTAATTTTGAAAGAAACGGACGAACTTGATAATTTCTTCCAAAAAGTTAAATGTTTCCTATATTTTAAGATTTAAAAATGTACCTGCAAAATAAGTTTTTCTCAAAAATTTAAATACCATTTTATTTGTCAAAAAATCTAGATTAACCTATTTTTTTTCGAAAGTCATTTTAAATTTTGCCTTAAGAAATTTTTTGGTATAAGCACTAAATAAAGCGCTTATAAATGTATGAACATTTTACATTAAAATTTCTTCTTAAAATGTTGTCCCTGAAATATCAAGTTTTTAGTTTAGTATTTTATTAAAAATCAATTTCATAAAAAATCATCATTAATGCGATCATTGACAAGAGCTTGCACAGGAAGAGAAGAATTTTGAAATCGTTCCATTAGTTCTTGAGAAAACTTAAAAACAAAATTAAGATTTTTTGAATGGTCACCTTCTGGAGCAATACGAAAATATGTTTTTCTTGTAGAATGAGGCCAAACAAAGAACACAAAATTTAGAGAAAGTTTTAGAAAAATCGCATGTTATTGTTATTTTTCGTATTAATAAAATGAAAACTAAAAACGCCTTAAACTAATCGGCTGAAAATCTTAATTTCAATCAACGCAATTAATTGGACTGTATGGGTCAGGAAAGACAGGCAGACGAAAGCAATCGGGGTACCCACTTTTTTCGGCTTCTTTACCGTTGTAATGTCATATTTGATTAAAAACTCTAGTCTGAAATTGTTTACTTATGTAAGACTTGCTATATAGTTCTTATATGTAATCACTTCAATAATCACTATTAATGTTTGTCAAAAAAATTTAATAATAAAATTGAAGGCTAGTTTAAGGAATTCAAAGGCAACTTAATATAAAATTCATGATCACTTATTCAAGATCTTCTTAAGAATCGGAATATAAAATAATTTAAAGCATGACTAATGTTTTTTTAAATTCTAAATTAAGCGAAAATTAAAATTTGAGTTGTTTTCGACCACAAACCACTCTTTGGTGCATTTTATTAAATTACTAATAAATCTATAGATGAAATCCTTACTTATACAACTTAACTGTATAAGCTTTTTGGCTCATGTGACCCCCCCCCCTGGATCGTCAATTGGTCAAAAGTTGATGAATTTGTGCTGTGTTTTTGGAATAAGGCTGAATATCCGATTCATTTTATGTTCTTGGTCCAATTTTCAGTCAAAAGTAGTACTTTTAGCAACAAAATTTAAGGAAGTAAAATATAAATGTTGTTTTCATATACACAAAATAAATGATTCAAAATATAATGGGGGTCATATCCATTAACGCAATACGATTAGTTTTAAATTGAAGGGAATTCCTACGAAAAAGTAAACAAATGATCTCCCAGGGGGGGGTCATGACCCCTACGACCCCCCCTTGGATCCGCCATTGGTGACATAGCCCCACCAAACAACAGAAACCTGACAAATACAGAAATTGACCAACATTTACAACAGATGGACGAAACAATAAAACGAACGATGGAACGGACAATCCCAAAGTACAGACAACGGGACCAAATGGACGCTTACAGAAACGTGACAATCGACGCACTGCGAAAGCACAAGAGTGGTTTACTGACAAGACTCAAAAACTTGTACAGACGACTTACAGACCCACACGACTTGGAGGTTAGGACACTGAAGTCGTCAATAAAAAATGTCAATCTGTTGATTAAGGAGAACTACAGGGTATCAATTAACAAGTACTGGGACCGCAAGATCCGGTCAGTTAATTCGAGTGACCCTAGTATGTTCCCCAAAATCAACAAGATATTCAGAAAAAAAAACGATAATGACCTTCCGTGTCTTAAACTCCAAAGAACTGAAGAGAACAGAGACGTACTCAGGACAGCGCAAATAGATCCAGAAGAAGCCATCTTTGACGATGACTTTTACGTAATTGAAGATCCGAAGGAAAAAGTGGAGGCGGTGGGAGCTGCTTTCCAGCAAGTGTACAAGGTGAATGTTAGCATTCGCCCCAACCACGACCTGGAAAACAGAGCCCTACTTAATCACTTTTACCTCCGTAATGATATCACACATTGGCGATCTGAGAACCGCGGTTTCATGCGGTTCAATGACGATTCCTTGGCAAATGTCATAATCGCCGAGCAAACGGGACCAAGTCCCTTGTTAGTGACGAAGGTTGAGCTTCAGCTCATCTTTAAATCAATAAAAAACAAAAAGTCAGCAGGTGTCGATGGTATATCCAACGTTGTACTAAGACATTTACCGATGGAAGCAATTGACATATACACCACACTCTTCAACAATGCACTGAATAATGCATATTATCCAGTGCATTGGAAGACCGCTGTGGTTCATCCTCTCCCGAAAAAGGGAAAGGACAACTCCAACCCGTCAAATCTTCGGTCGATAAGTCTTCTTCCGAGCATCAGCAAAGTTTTCGAAAAGATCATCAATAGGGCTCTGACTAAGTGGGCTGCGGACAACAAAATAATTCCGGATAAACAGTTCGGGTTCAAGGCGGGTCATGACACAATTCATGCTGCGTCTAAACTCGTTTCTGATATCCAATGGAATAAATCAAAACAACAATGCACAGGTGCTGTTCTGGTTGATTTGGAAAAGGCCTTTGACACCGTATGGTTAGAGGGTCTTTACCTAAAACTGAGCAGGCTTGGCATAAGCAAGCCATTGTTGTATATACTTTATGATATGCTTAACGGTAGAAAGTTTGTTGTCAAAAGTGGCAATTTAACTTCTACCACAACATTCTCAATTAAAAATGGTCTTCAACAGGGAGCGGTGAATTCGCCGATTCTCTTCAGCATTTACACCAGCGATCTGATAGGTAGTCTTACAAAGGCAATTGCGTACGCCGACGATCTAATTGCGTACAGAACGGCCCGAAAGGTTGAGGTTATTTGAATTCTCTTGCAGCGTGATTTCGACAAGATTCAGCGATATTGCGACGACTGGAAACTGAAAATAAATGTCCAGAAGTCAGAGACAATTCTGTTCCGGACTCCGTTGGCTAGGGCCACGAGGGATACGTGCAAGAATTGGCGCAAGATGGTCATCGTTGATCTTCATGGGCAGCCATTAGCGAGCAAAAGTGTAGTGAAGTACCTCGGTATCTGGTTAGATCAGTATTTATATTTCGACAGGCATATAAATGCTGCTCTGACCAGGGCCAGAGGAGCCTTTGCTCTGACGAAACGGCTGTTTTTTAGCAGTCGGCTTGACCCCAGAGTGAAGGTAATTTGCTACATGGCCCTCATACGGCCAATGATCGTTTATGGTTGTCCTGTGTGGTTCAGCGTTGCCCCTTCCCAGATGGAGAAGTTTCGGGTGTTCGAGCGGCAGTGTTTACGACGCTGTACCGGCTTATATCGAACAGCCGAATCTTCTTATGTGCATTACTATTCCAACGAGGTCCTATACAACGGGGCTCGAATCAACAGAATTGACAATTTCGTGATAAAACTCGTTCGAGGTCACATTGCAAGAGCTATGTCTTCGACCAACAATTTAATTTTCGGGGCGGTCTATCCGAACGACGAGTATTTTGAAAGTGCACGCTTGAGCGGGTTCATTCCACCAGAGGCATTCCTCTTTTTAGACAAATGCAGTCTGATACAGGATAGATTGGCAGTTCCGTTAATCTACCACGTCAGACGAAGAACCGTGGATAGGCGACTCCTGTACAATCGGGACGTCATGGCACAAGGTGGAGCAGAGCTCCTTCGGTTCAGTAGGGCTGTGTCCGAACGGGACCGAACTGATAGGGTGAAGCAGAAGAACCAGTTTTGGTGGCTTCAATCGGCACTTGATAGTGGGTAGTCGGGATGGGGTTTTAAGCCTTGGCCGGCTTACATACTTGTTTAATAGTATTAGGGTTTAGTTTTAAGTAGAATAGGCATGGTGGCACGAAAAGAAATAGAAAAAAAATACAAAAAATACAAAAAATACAAAAAAAAATAAAAAAAAAGAACATTAAAATAAAAAAAAGCATGGATTAAAAAAATAAAAAAATAGACAACAAAATATGAAAAACAAAAAGGTTAGATAGTTAGATTTGCTGCTGTGGTTGTTCTAGTTTTAAGTAGTTTATAGGTAGAATAGGTAGTTTTAGTTAGTTTTAAGTTTTATTTAAGGACCTTATTTTAAGTAGTTTGTAAGCAAAAGTAAAAAAGGATATTGATATTAGTTTTTTTTTTCTCAAACTTTTCTAATAAATACAAAAATAAATAAAATTTAAATTGAAGTAAAATAGATCTAAGGGCCGAAAGGCATTGGTATTAAGTGTTATAGTTTAGCTTAGAGTGTCCGTATGGGACCATTAAGTTAGTTGTAAGTTATGGATAATTAGGCTAGTTTTATGAATTTTTGTCTAGCTTTAAGATAGGTTTAAGAATGAATTAATAAAAATGAATTTAAAAAAAAAAAAAAAAATAAAAAAAAAAAAAAAAGTGCGTTGGACTGTCATGCAAGGGGTCTTGGGTTCGATCCCTGCCTGTGTGCCACCTTAATTTAAAAAATAAATTTTCGCGGGTACTGCCTCTTGCGAGGAATTGACAAATCCTTCAAGAGTAATTCTTGTCATGAAAAAGTGCTTTCTCAAAGTTCGGATTCGGCATATAAATTGTAGGTCCCTTCCATTCCTGACAACAGTACTCGCACAGAGGAATGGTTGAGAGTTGTAAGTCACTAGGCCCTGGTTCACAACGGACTGTTGCGCCACTCTATTTGATTTTGATATTTTTATTTTTAAACCAGTACAGGAATATAATTTTCAAAGGATGTCTCCTTCTCAAACATGTGCCCATGTCGTGGAGACAGGTCAAAGTAGTTTTTATCCCGAAAGTGGGTAGGCGAGGTCACGAATCCGCGAAGGATTTCAGACCAATAAGCTTAACATCTTTTGTGCTTAAAACCTTGGAGCGCATTCTTGATTACCATTAGAGAAATCCTAGTTGGACGACCTCTCGAAAGCTCTCAGCATGCTTATTTAAGAGCAAATCTACGGAGACTGCCCTCCATGAAGTAGTGCGTAATGTAGAACAAACAATCCATTATAAAGAATTTACTCTTGCCACCTTCCTAGACATAGAAGGTGCTTTTAACAACGTCCTTACCTAATCTATAGAAGAATAGCTCGTTAAGTTCGGTGTAGAAGACTTCATTCGAGAATGGATTATTTCCATGCTCAGTGGTAGGAAGATTCTAGCCACTCTAGGCAATACAATCGCAACAAAATACGTGAGTAGGGGAACACCCCAGGGCGATGTCCTTTCGCCTCTTCTATGGTTTCTGGTCATGGATACAATTCTCGTTAAATTAGAGAGATGCGGAGTGAAGGCAGGCCTATGCGGATGATTTGGTGCTATTGGTGTCAGGAAAGTACACCTCTGTGATTAGTGAAATCACGGAGGCAGCTTTGAAGAAAGTTAGCAACTGGGCCACGAGTTGTGGACTAGGAGTTGACCAACGTAAAACTGAACTGTTGCTCTTTACCACCAAAACTAAAGTACCGCCCTTCACGCTACCTCGACTCAACGGTCAAATCCTATCATTGTCATCCAGTGCAAAAGATTTGGGAGTTATACTCGACCCTAAACTAAACTGGAAACTAAATATTGAAGTACGTGTTAAGAAGGCCTGTGTTGCTTCTACGCCTGCAGCAAAACTTTCGGCAAAAAGTGGGGACTTCAGTCGAAGATGATTTTATGGACGTACACAGCCGTAGTACGTCCAATCTTTACATATGGTTCGATTGTGTGGTGGCCTGCTCTTAGCAAAGACTATAATATTGATAAGCTAAAGAAGGTTCAGAGAACAGCTTGCGTTGGCACCACAGGGGCCATGCGTACTTGCCCAACGGATGCCTTAAACGTTATTTTGGATCTTCTACCAATCGACCTTTTTATTAAATACATAGTTCCCTGCAGCGCTATTAGGCTGAAGGAATCAAACAGCTGGTTGTCAAAACCTCGGTAGACACTGACCACTACAGTCCTACTTTGAGCCTTAGTAATGGTTTTAAGGTTATTTTCCCATCGAGAGAAAATTGTGAGGATGACATCGTGTCGATAGGTTTCGACACAACCAACTTTACTGACGGCTCAAAGATGGAGTGCGGAGTTGGTTCTGGGATCTTTTCTGAGTCCCTAAATGTAGGCAAATCCTTTAGGCTTCCTGACTTTGCTAGCGTTTTTCAGGCTGAACTGCTGGCAATTAGGGAGGCATGTAAGATACTTAAACAAAACCCAAACCAAAACCGAAATGTGGCTATCTTTACAGACAGTCAGGCAGCTGTCAAAGCCATTAACTCGGCCATATCCTCATCTAAATTGGTCCAGCAATGTCGCGATGAGCTTGCGAACCTGAATATTAACCTCGGTGTCAATCTGATCTGGGTTCCGGGCCATAGTGATATCGTGGGAAATGAACGGGCTGACGAGCTAGCCAGTCAAGGATTGGCCCTTCATAGCTCACTTGCGGAAATGGTTAACATTCCTCTTGGTGCTATGAAGGGTAAAATCTTTTCTATCTACCAAACTGAATCAAACGTAAGGTGGAGCAATTTACCCAACTGCATTATATCTAGGAAGATATGGCCCACCTATAATAAAACTCGTTCAAACGATCTTCTGTGCAGGCCAATGCAAGACATAGCCAGGCTTGTTGCGGTTTGTACCGGACATTGGCCTATAGGAGTTCTTGCGGAGAAGTTGGGTATCTCCTACAACACCTTTTGCCGTATTTGTAGTGACCAAAGAGAAATTGAAACGATAATCCATTTCCTCTGCAAATGTCCTGCTTTGGCCACACTAGAATGAAATACTTTGGTAAAGCATTCTTTCACGAACTTGATGAGCTATCTGAGACAAAGATTAGAGACCTAATCTTTTTTCTCAATGCGACAAAATGGCTCTAACATAATTGCTATGAAGCTTCTCTATCAATCTATCCCTTTCAATCAAAGGTCAAACGAGTTTTTGGTATCAAATCGGCCCACTACAGCGCTAGTTGGATCTCAGGCTAGGTTGCCTTGAGATCGCCGTTTCTACCTACCGACCTACCTACAGGAATATAATGAAAATTCGTTATGAATAGAGTTGCCTTTTCCCAACAAATTTTATTTGAAAATAAAGATGAGGAAATTGAGTAGTACTAAAACATTTTAGTGCATGGATTAGAATAGCCTCTAAAGTTTAATTGTCTTCTTTGATTGAACCGTCTTTTAAAAATATTGATTTTTTAACAGTATTTTAAGACAGCAAATACGTTTACCACTTCAGTTAAGTCAATATAAGAAAAATACTTTACTGCATTTGGTTTACTTTGGCAATCTATCAAAGAAGAAAAAGTAATTACAAAAATATCAAGATAACATTTCTCAAAATAATTACCTTTTACACTTCGAATTCAATTTAAATGAGATTGACTCATAATCATACCAAGTATTGCGGTACATGCATAATTATTTTAATTGTATCCACTTACGCCCGGGCTATACGACAGCTACAGCACCCGAAAATGCTTTGGCTCATTGTGGGATGTGGGCTATCAAGATTTGTTTTTGTCAATTCCGCCAAAGTGGAAGTTGTCGGTTGCATGCAAATCTGACGCATGACGTTTGGCGGCCTTAGTATACTCATAGCTACCTACACATTAAAATTTCTTGCACATTCAGATTCAGGTGCGGGCGGCACTCCGACTCCCTGACTCGTTGTGTTCTTCTTATTTTCTTTGGTTTACAGTTTACATAATAATTGTTGTTTTCTTTTCTGTATCAAAATGATGCAAATAGAATTGCTCTTATTTTGGTGTAAAATTATAAATAAAAATAACACGTGCACGGGAAATAGATACACAACTTTATTCTGATTTGGACTTGGTTCTTGATTTATTTGATAATTGATAAATTTTTAAATAATATTAAGGAATACAATTGTAAGTAAATTTATATTTTATCTCTCTTTGGTGTTTTTCTTTCGGTTGTTGTGTTCTTTGTTTTGCTCCAATGTTTTGTCAATGCTCCTACCCCGGCGTTACCATGTTGATGCGACGCAGGCTACCCCACTTGTTTTTAATTTTTTATTTTGAAGTTAGCTCCCATTCCCGACTCATTGAAAAATAAAAATAAATAAAGAATAAAAAAAGAATCAAATCTGTGCACAACTCAAAGAACAAGGGATTCTTAAAATTTCATTTGAACGATAACAAAGAACAAACATCATTGTGAAATTTATATTAGGTATGTATGTAGTCGACAAGATACAGAATAGGTACATACAGTCTGTTGCAATCGATTATGACAATAATCAAGTGTCTTATGCTTTGAATTAAAAAAAAGTGGTGTTAAGCGAGTCTATGAATTCTGAAACGGTGCATTTACACTTTTATGTGATTTTCCATGGGTAAGTTCAGATTTCTTTCAAAAATTGGAGTTGTGATTTTTTGTTATTGTATTAGAGTAACTTCGTGTACGTGTTAACAAGTGCGGTAGAGCTGTCAAATACCAATCTTCACCTTATTTAAAACCTATATGAGTGTTAGTAAAGAGAGGCAAATCTGTCGAAAAAGCGAGATCTGTAGATTTGATCTTAAATACAAAAAGAGGCTGGGATATGACCCACACTGATAACCTCCCATCTTGTATGTCGATTTGTCTTGCTTAAAAGTTTGTAGGATTTCGTGTTAGGTTAAAAAAGTTTTCAGTTGAATTATTCTTAAAAATTTTAAATTACCAACAATATTTTCCATATAAAGAAATAGTTTAATTTGAAAATATAGTTATGTTAAATAGATTTTTAGTCGAAAACAAATTTTTAACAATTTTAGTAGCATTTCTTAAATTTTTACAAATTGGATGAATGAAATCAATTTGAGAGATATCAAGAACCGTACATTAATGTTTACCAAATTTTTTATGAAAAAACAGACTATTAGATTTTTATAAAAAAAAACTACTGAATATCGAAAACAATATTTTCTGTGAAATAAAAAAGTTTAACGACAATATTTTTAATTTTTGGAAATATATTTGAGTGAAAAATCAATTTCTACTAATTTTTTTTAGGTTTTTATTTTTTATAAAAAAAAACTGTCAATTCCATTTTACTCAAAAGTGTTCCGAATATGGAAAATAATATTTCTCATTAGATAAAATGAGTTTTAAGCCTTAATTTCAAATTTTTGAAAAAATATTTGAGTGGAAAATCAATTTTTACCAACTTTTATTAATGTTTTTATTTTTAGTAAAAAAACTGTCAATTTGATTTTTCTCAAAATTGTATCGAATGTTGAAAACAATATTATTTCAATATTACAATATAAGTTAAAATTAGTTACAATCATAATCTCAAATTTTTGAAAAGATATTTGAGTCGAAATTCTATTTTTACCAACTTTGAGTAATGATTTGTTTAGGTTTTTATTTTTTATAAAAAAAACTGTCAATTCGATTTTTCTCAAAATTTAACTAGATGTTAAAAACTTTATTTTTCGTTACACAAAACTGTTTTGGAGATGAAATTATTTTGTATTCGTAAAATTTTTGAATTTTTTCAAAAAATATACCTGTTAAGTATCACGTTACAATTTATTTTATAAAATTTAATTTAAGTCTCTAGAGTTTGTAGTTCATGAGATATTTAGGGTTTACCAAAATTTCATCTTTTTTTCAAAATCACCCACGCAATTTTCTTGAGCGACGTTTCTGCATCTTTCTGCCTTTTTATCTGTATAGCAAAATGTATTTGAATTCGATATCTCTTCTGGTTCTTGATCTATGGACAACGAAAAAACGCCGCGAACGTACGGACGTACAAACGTTCGTTTACACGCACACACAGACATCTTTCTAAAAATCTAGGGACCTTGAAACATCGAGAAATGTCAAAATTTTCAATTTGCCAAATCGGACCCATTACAATAACTTTCTATGGGAAGTTAAAAAATCAATTTATTTAGCCCCATTTAATGCAATAACACGGAACATTTTTGTTTTGAAAGATCTAGATTAAAAATTAATTCATTTATTTCACTCGTGGAAATCCCCATTACGCAGGTAATTGGAAATCAAAAAGAAACAAATTTTATTTTACCAGCGAGGGAAGGAAAATCTTTCAAGAGCTGAACAATTACAGTCACAGTTTTTCTTTTTTCAGATTTCTTCCATTGGGAAAGACCTAAAGGTACGGCCTTCATATTTTTAATTAATATTTTTGAAAATCAGCGTATATTTTTAAAAGAAAAACAAATATATCTTGAAAATTTTACATACAAGTATGGCCCCTAAAGATTTTAAAAGTTTTATGTTCAACAAATTTTGGAACAAAATTCTGGGGTATTTTAAAATAAGAAAATCACGAAGCTAGGGTGAAATCAGCTAAGGTGATTATTGATAAATGACAATCAAAATGATCGAATTTTTTTATTCGATCTACGTAAGGTGATAGTCAAATTGATACCTAAAAAGCTGTCACAAAAAAATGTGATAGTCAATTTCAAAAAAAATATGTTTATTCCGAATAGAGCTATCAGACGCTTACACAAACGACTGGAAAAATTTTCTTAGTTCACTTTGTTTCGTTCAAAAAACACATTCATGTGACTGAAAAGGCTTTCGAAAGAAATAAGAAAAAGGAATATTATTCAAACACAACCAATTTGATACTTTTATTTAGATGTTTTATAGGAATCATTTTAAAATTTCACCATGGCAAAAATTAATTTTAACCATTTCAATCTGAAACTGTTCAATCGAATTGAATTGAGTTGAATCATTTTACACAGACGGAGTAAAAATGATAGTCACTTTGACTATCAAAAATATCAATTATCACCTTAGCCGATTCCACCCCTCAGGTGTATTTAAATAACCTATGCTTATATTTCTATCTTTTGTTTAATTATGAGAGTGAAATCCATATCCATATGTTATTATTATTATTTCATTTCGATTGCAGAGGTTACACCTGGGATTATCATTTTAGTGAGGTTTGTAATTCAGATTTAGCATCTCAGTTCTTGCTTAAAACAAAGTACCTATTTGATTTGCAGAAAGATTACTATTAAAATAATTGTTTACAAACAAAGTGTGATTGAGCTGCTTATAGACCAATCTGCTTGGAGAGGTTCGAGCCCTATTCAAAAACTTGAGATACAATAAATCATCAACCAACGCAATACATTCATAAAACCTACCTTTCCAATTATCAAGAGAAGTTGTAGCAAGGTTTAGATTAAATCCGTGCGCATTTGCTATTTCATACTATTCTTTAAATGGCGATAAATTCCTTCAGAATGCGAAATCCATCATTTGCTTATGAAGATTTTCATTTGACCTTTGCGTTACTTTTATTATCGGAGGGATCCCTGATTCCACATGTATAGCGTAAGTTGGTGTAAAATTTGGAATTTTAAATATTAGTTTAAAAAAGAAGCGTTGCACTATTTCAAATTCATCAAGATCTTGGTAACCAAAAACTTGACTGGCATAGCATAAGCATTAGTTTATAGTAGCTTCAAAAACTCTAAATTTAGCTGAGATGTCTATGTACTTATTGCAGAAGATTTTGTTCCATATAAGGTTTATTGCAGTTTTTGCCTATAAGCAATTTTCCTTAACATGGGGCCTGAAATCTAGATTGCTACAAAATAGAACACCTTAATACTTAAATTGGTTAACCAACTCTATAGGTTCACGATTCAATGACCATGCTTCTAGCGGGTTTCTCCTTCTACGGGTGCTTTCAAAAATCATAATTTTTGATTTTGAGGTGTTTATATTCAGGTCCCATTTATCACAACAGTTTTTAAGTCTATTAATTTGTAACTGTAATGTGGTGGGGTTGTCCGCAAAACAACAAGGTCGTCCGCATAAAGTAGTACCTTAATAAGTATATTTTCAAACCGAACACCCCCCGGAAAATCACGGGAGTCATCGTCAATGAAAAGGGCGAACATAATCGGGCTTAAGGGGCAACCTTGAGGCACACCGCAATCAGTGTTAAAGAAGCTGGATTTGACACAGTAGCGCAAGTATTTGTGAGGAGAAGTTTATAGAGTCTTAAAAATTTCGTCGATATACCAAAATTTGATAATAAAGGGTGATTTTTTTGAGGTTAGGATTTTCATAAATTAGTATTTGACAGATCACGCGGGATTTCAGACATGGTGTCAAAGATAAAGATGCTCAGTATGCTTTGACATTTCATCATGAATAGACTTACTAACGAGCAACGCTTGCAAATCATTGAATTTTAGTACCAAAATCAGTGTTCGGTTCGAAATGTGTTTCGCGCTTTACGTCCGATTTATGGTCTACATAATCGACCAAGTGAGCAAACAATTAATGCGATTGTGACCAAGTTTCGCACTCAGTTTACTTTATTGGACATTAAACCAACCACACGAATGCGTACGTGAAATGTCGATTCGTCGCCGTTCGCAGAAATTGGGTTTGTGTTATTCGACCACATGGAAGATTTTAGGCAAAGATCTTGGTGTAAAACCGTATAAAATACAGCTCGTGCAAGAACTGAAGCCGAACGATCTGCCACAACGTCGGATTTTTTAGTGAATGGGCCCTAGAAAAGTTGGCAGAAAATCCGCTTTTTTATCGACAAATTTTGTTCAGCGATGAGGCTTATTTCTGGTTGAATGGCTACGTAAATAAGCAAAATTGCCGCATTTGGGGTGAAGAGCAACCAGAAGCCGTTCAAGAACTGCCCATGCATCCCGAAAAATTCATTGTTTGGTGTGGTTTGTACGCTGGTGGAATCATTGGACCGTATTTTTTCAAAGATGATGTTGGACGCAACGTTATGGTGAATGGCGATCGCTATCGTTCAATGCTAACAAACTTTTTGTTGCCAAAAATGGAAGAACTGAACTTGGTTGACATGTGGTTTCAACAAGATGGCGCTACATGCCACACAAGTCGCGATTCTATGGCCATTTTGAGGGAAAACTTCGGAGAACAATTCATCTCAAGGAATGGACCGGTAAGTAACGCCTTTAGACTATTTTTTGTGGGGCTACGTCAAGTCTAAAGTCTACACAAATAAGCCAGCAACTATTCCAGCTTTGGAAGACAACATTTCCGAAGAAATTCGGGCTATTCCGGCCGAAATGTTCGAAAAGCCGCGGTCAACATTTAAATGAAATTATCTTCAAAAAGTAAATGTCATGGACCAATCTAACGTTTCAAATAAAGAATCGATGAGATTTTGCAAATTTTATGCGTTATTTTTTTTAAAAAAGTTCTCAAGCTCTTAAAAAATCACCGTTTAATTTATAAATTAGTGAATTCCTTATGAGAGTGAACTCCATATACGTACCTTGAGGAGTTAAATGTGTTTGTAATTAAATAAATTACAGCAGTCAGTAGAGAACTAAGGTCTAGTGTCTTACAACTTTCAACCATTCCTGTGTGCGAGTCACTTCGGAAATAGAAGGGATCATAATTTGTATGCTGAATCCGATTGCCTATTTGAGAAAGCACTGTTTATAACAACAACTGGAGTTCCTGGCAAGAGGCATGTACCCTTAAGAAAACTTTAGATTGCACATCAATTGAATTGGACCTCTTGCATGACACTCCTTCACACTTACTATCACGTCATGGGTTGAATGGGTTTACCTTAATTAAAAACAATACAAATCTATTTTAAAAAAAAAAAAAACAATCTACTTCCAAAATGTGTATCGGTATAATCAAATGATCAGCAGTGTACGACAACTTTTCCTTTTTCTCAGTGTCTATCTTATTTTGGTTTGAAAAAGTAAGTTGAAATCAGTATCTAAAGTCGATTCATTCATAGCGAACCTCGTAAAACCGGGCTTGAATTGCGATTAATTACACTTTATATCGACCTACGTACAAAACGTACACAAAATTTATTCACAGGCAATCCCTAACTCTACAAAAAAAATTAAAAAAGAAAACTAAGGAGGGGGACATTCATAAACTACCTAACAGGTAACCCAACAATAATACAGGTTTTGTTTGTAAACGAAGTCGAAGTATGTAGACGCAAAATTCCCCGAGTGCAACTGCTACAATAATACGCTGCGGATACTTTTGCCATAATTGTTTCCACTGGCTTTTTTGTTAAGTGTTTTTCTTTTTGTTTGTGATTCTGGAAAAGTGAAACTTGTCAAGTGGAAATTCATTACATAAGATGAATTAAATACATAAAACAGATTTTCATCTTGTTGATTTCTATTTGTTTGTTGTTGATAAAAAGTGCAAATTGTTTGTTTAGTGCAGAGAGTACAGAAAGCTTCTTGGAATTGGATATCTTGGTCTCGGCTCTTTGTGATAAGAAATATAAGAAAGAACCCCAAGTGTAGTGTATCCAAAAGGTCATTAGTACCTCCCGATGTATGTATGTACTTTGTGATGATGCGTGCAACAACGTTTGTAAGGTGGTTGTAAACAAAGAACAACAGTAGTGGCAAACAACATCGCCACCGCAGCCACAGACCGACACACCGTCTAGTCTCCGTCGTCATCGGTCGTCGGGACAAGTATAGTGCAGTCGTTATTATTTCTTGGTTCTTCCAGAGAATAGAAGTGTAATAAAATCAAGTGAATATAACGGTTTAGATTTTATTTCTGATCTGCATAAATAATTGAACAACTTTTGCACATACAATCGGCGCGGTAAGTAAATAAAATAAGTTCGTATTATTTACTCTTCGAGTTGGTTTAAGATTTATTCTGTGTTCAATTCTTCGACGAGTTTATGATTAATTTCTGAATTGGTGAGAATTTTTTGAATGGTCGCTGACCAAATTATGAAAAGGAAGTCATGGCGTATCAGTGTGACTAATATATGTATATACATACGTACATAATTATGTGCATCCCAGAGAGTGATTTTTTAAAAATTGGAATGTAAAAAAATTATAACTTTTTCATTTGGGGTAAAAATAAAAGAAAGAGACTTGGATTTTATGAGTTTTAATTTTGTCACTGATATGCTTCAGTTATTTTATTCCTATATTTTATGCACCTTACCTGTGTAGGTGTATAAATTTAAGTTTAAGTGAATTGGAACAGACTACAATGGAATTTACAGAAGCTTAAATTAATTTACATTTTATGTTTACAAAATTGGTGATTAATGAATATAATTTACCGTTAAAGCAAAATCATTGTTTTCAATATATGTAAGTAGCTAGGTATAATAATTTTTCTTCGATACTTAACCTTCCGACAACAACAGGGGTGCTATAACACCCCAGGCATTTTTATTCGAACTGTAATTTTGATTTTGCTTCATTTTCCTTTCTACAGTTTTTTTGTAAAAATATTTATTTTTTTATGAATTAAGTTTTGTATGTTTTTAATAAAGTATATGAATTGTTGTGTTAGAATAAAAATTAGATGTTGTCCTTTAAAGTTTTTTTTTTTCATTTATTCCTGGTTGGGGTGTTATGCCACCCCTGTTGTGGTGTATGTTTTTGTTTATTTTAAATGTGATGTGGTCAGAAGGTTAAAGTGAATTAAAACAAAAGTTTACAAATCAGAACTTAGCATCATCTAAACCTTGACTTCTGCAGTAGAATTTTTGTATCTATGTTATGTACATATTGTATATCCAAACCTTTGTTTTCAATCAATCATTTACAAATATTCAGGGTGTTTTAACTTCCCATAGGAAGTTATTGTAATAGGTCCGATTTGTCAAATTGAAAATTTTGACATTTCTCGACGTTTCAAGGTCCCTAGAGTCGAAATAAAAGATTTTTAGAAAGATGTCTGTGCGTGCGTGTGTACGTTCGTCCGTACGTTCGCGAAGTTTTTTTCGTCCTCTATATCTCAAGAACCAGAAGAGATATCGACTTCAAATAAATTTTGTTATACAGATAATAAGGCAGACAAATGCAGAAAGGGCCCTCAAGAAAATTGCTTGGGTGGTTTTTTTACCATATCAGTTTGAAAAAAAGGTGAATATTTTGGTTAACCCTAAATATCTTACGAACCAAAAACGCTAGAGACTTGAATTAAATTGTATATAACATATTGTAACGTGATACCAAACAGGTATATTTTTCGAAAAAAATAAATATAAAGGTTTTTTTTATAAATCAATAAAACTGAAAAAAAAATGTGTCACCTCCAAAATTTTACGATTGAAATATGATTTCATCTCCAAACCAATTTTGTGCAACGAAGAATAATGTTTTTGACATCTGATAAAATTTTGAGAAAAATCTAATTGACAGCTTTTTTTATAAAAAATAAACATCTAAAAAAAACATTACTCAAAGTTAGTAAAAATTGAATATCGACTCAAATATCTTTTCAAAAACTTGAAATTTAGGCTTCAAACATATTTTAACTTATAAGAAATATTGTTTTTAACATTTTGAAAAATCTTGAGAAAAATCGCATTGACAGTTTTTCTTACAAAAAATAAAAACCTAAAACAAAAATGAATAATAGTTGGTAAAAATTGATTTTCGACTCAAATATCTTTTCAAAGCTTTGAGATATTGGCTTTAATTTACTTTTATCTTTCAAAAACTATTGTTGTCAACATTCAGTAACATTTTGAAAAAAATCGAATTGACAATTTTTTACAAAAAATTGAAAACCGAAAAAAATAACGAAAGTGTGTAAAAAATGATTTTCGAGTCAAATATCTTTTCAAAAATTTTATATAATAGCTCCTGACTAATTTTTACTTATAAGAAATATTGTTTTCAACATTAGGACAAATTTGAGAAAAATCGAATTAACAGTTTTTTTACAAAAAATAAAAACCTAAAAAAAATGTATAAAAGTTGGTAAAAATTGATTTTCGACTCAAATATCTTTTCAAAAATTGTAGATATTGGCTTTAAACTACTTTCATCTTTCAAAAAATATTGTTGTTAACATTCAGTAAAATTTAAAATAAAATTTAATTGACAGTTTTTTTGTAAAAAAAAATTAAAAACCTAAAAAACATTAAACAAGTGGGTAAAAATTGATTTTCGACTCAAATATCTTTTCAAAAATTTGAAATATTGGCTTCAAACTTATTTTATTTCACAGAAATATTGTTTTCGATATTCAGTAATTTTTATATAAAAATCCAACAGTCCGTTTTTTCATAAAAAATAAAATCTGCAAAAAATAGTACGCAAATTTGGTAAAAATTGATACGAGTACATATAGACAAACTTTTAAGCAAGACAAATCGACAGACGGGATGGGAAGTTATCAGTGTGGGTCCAGAGCCGGATTAACCATGTCATGGGCCCCTAGGCAGAGTAATTCTTGGGCCCTTTTCTGATGGTTTTTCGATATTATAAGCTCTTTTTGAGCTAGGTTAGAAGGTGTAGGTAACCTCCTGAGGAATAATCAGCTATAATCTGTCATTTTATAAATCTTAACTAAAACATTTGAAACATCTCAGACAACAGTCTGCAGTTGATATATAAATTAATAACTGTAGTAAATATATGCAGTGATATCTCAACAAAGCATATATGTATAACAACTTCATGGTTCTCAGACAATTTCGATTAACTACAAGTTATTAGAAATTATCTTGCATTCATAAGGTATAAGTATACTTACGGTTTCATTATAAAACTGGAGAGTTAAATCATACGCAAAAGTTTCAATTTTGATTTTATTATTATGTAATAAAAGAAAGAAAAATGTTTTTTCCAAGTTAAGTTTTAATATTGACTTTTCTAATTTTTTTTGAAACAAAATCGCTTATTATGTCTTGAAAATTGACCTCATCCAGAACATCGTTTTCTATCGCCATTATTGCTTACGAATTCAATCGCTTTTGGGACATTGATGAACGCAGACAATTTTTTATAAGTTTTAGTCTTGAAAAATGACGTTCAACAGTCGCGTTAGAAATCATCAAACTTCTATATATTTTTAAGGCTATCATAACATGTGGGAACGTTGATTGGACCATTTTATCTGAAATTATTTTGAGTAACTTCTCGGCATCCACAATTTTAGATTTTTCTGGTGCATCCTCTGATTGCAACATAAAAAATTTGAATTGCACCATCTCTATAAAATAAATAACTACAGTAGTTGGTTTATCTATTTGAACACAATAGAAGAGTTAAAAAAAATTGCTTAATCTAACAGCCCTATTCTGGCAAACCTCACAAGTTATGACGACCTCACAAGGTGAGCTGAATTTGAGTTTGTGAGGTTTTGGCGTCACAAAAACTTTCGAATTTGTGATCTGCTCTGAAGGAGGTCACAACTCACAAGTTTTATTTTTCTTAGTAAGAAGTTTGTGAGAAATAAATCCTCACAAAATCAAGTTATGATCACCTTGTGAGGTTTTTGTGACTTGTGAGGTTTACCAGAATAGGGGTGTAAATTATGTACACAATATCCATTCTTATTTTCATTTCATTTTGGTTCGTCTCCCAAAATGTATTATCCAACTGCACTTCGACCCTGTGCTAATGCGTTTGTATTTGTAACATTTGAACATATTGTTTTTTTCTGGGGACTGGGGCCCTGCTATGTTACTTTGTGCTACTTTCGAATCTGTTCGAAAGTTAATTTTAGTTGTACTTCCTACTAACTTTTATTAGATATTAAAACGTGAAAAAAATTTGAGCTGACTGTCGAAAATCCGAAAAAAAGGTAAAAATCTCTCATTCTGGCATCGCTGGGTTGGGCCCATTAGGATGGAATGGGTCATGGGAGTCATAATTCATTATAAACACGTACATATACACTGTTTCTTTTTTTGTTGTTCTTTTTTCTTATATTTATGGCAAGTATAAAAAATGTAATGCTGTTTTTTATTGAAGGTGCATCTCCAACAAAATTTTTTGTTCGTAGTCAGAGCTAGGGGCCCCTAGCTCAAGCGGGGCCCCTAGGCAGCTGCCTAGTTTGCCTTGAGGCTAATCCGGCACTGTGTGGGTCGCATCCCAGCCTCTTTTTTTGTTCTTCAAAATCTAAACACCTAGCATGCAACACTTATCTTAATTAAATAGAACACACAAAAGATAAAGTACAACTGCAATTACCTATTTTGAATGAAAAATAAACATTTTTACAATCATGACACTTGATTATTTGCTTTTTCAGTTTAAACAACAAATCAAAAGAAGCCTTTGTCAGCATCTTTTTTTTTGGATAAAGAGGTCAGAACCGAAAACAAATATAAGTACCTGATACCTATCCTTATTTCTCATTTATTAAAACTATAATTGCTAAATATCACTCCAAGCTTCCTTCTATAATCTTGTTTTTTTTTTGTATTTGACATATTTACATAATGTATCTAAGGTGTGAAAATACTTTTGTAAGACATCAAAACTGTACCGTCAATCGATTTTAATGGACTTTAGTTACCATACATAATAACAGTTTTTCAAATTGTCTTGACGTACATATACATAAGTGAAATCAAAAAGTGTGAACTTGGTATTCAGTGTTCCAAGATTTTATAGATATTGAAATTTGAAAATTTTCGAGGAATTATCCCAAGTGAATGATTTTCAATCCCATTAAACTTTGATTATTTTTAACTTCCCATAGGAAGTTATTGTAATGGGTCCGATTTGTCAAATTGAAAATTTTGACATTTCTCGAAATTTGAAGATTTTTACAACAATGTCTGTACGTACGTTTGTACCTCCGTATGTCCGTATGTCCGTATGTTCGTATGTTCGTATGTCCGTATGTCCGTACGTTCGCGAAGTTTTTTACGTGGTCCATAGCTCAAGAACCGGAAGAGATATCGACTTCAAATAAATTTTGTTATACAGATAATAATGCAAAAAAGGCACTCAAGAAAATTGGGTGGGTGGGTTTTTTACCATAAAAATAAATAAATTGGGTGACGCAACAGTCCGTTGAGAACTAGGGCCTAGTGACTTACAACTCTCAACCATTCCTGTGTGCGAGTAATGTTGTCAGGAATGGAGTGGACCTACAGTTTATATGCCGAATCCGAACGGCTAATTTGAGAAAGCACTTTTTCATGACAAGAGTTACTCTTGGAGAATTTGTCAATTCCTCGCAAGAGGCAGTACCCGTGAAAAGACTTTAAATGGCACAGGCAGGGATCAAACCCACTAACCATCATGCCACGGGTACTACCTGTTCCATTTAATACCGCTGGATATTTTCTGCAAGCAAACGGCTGCTAATACAGCCATACGGCTTCAAGTCTCCTCTATGTGGATCAATAATGGCATTGGCCACAACACTATTTTCAACTCGTTCAGAATTATAAACAGTAATATTGACTACACCATACCCCATCCTCAGTTTAATAACTGTTGCTTCAAAGTGACTATACCTCCCAGGTCTTCTTGGGAGAATACATCATTTTCGAACGATGATCATATAAACTTTTTCACAGACGGATCAAAAACGGAGGATGGGGTTGGTGGAGGCGTATACTCAGATAGACTAAACTTAAGCCTCTCCTTTCGTCTACCCGATCATTGTAGCGTGTTCCAAGCTGAAATCCTAGCTATAAAAGAAGTCCTATCATGGCTTAGAGAAAACGTTATATCAACTAATGATATACGCATCTTCTCGGATAGCCAAGCTGCGTTAAAGTCCCTAGACTCTGACTTCACTAACTCACTAACAGCCCTAAATTGTCGATCATCTCTTACGGAGATGGCTACACAGTTCAACATTCACCTTCTCTGGGTGCCATGCCATAGAGACATTTCATCAATTGCAAAGCTGACGAACTTGCAAAAAGCGGAACAACTTTACCTCTGCTGGCTCACAATGCTAGCATAGGTATCCCCTTCCAATCCAATGGGGTGGCGCAACAGTCCGTTGTGAACCAGGGCCTAGTGACTTACAACTTTCAACCATTTCTGTGTGCGAGTACTGTTGTCAGGAATGGAAGGGACCTACAATTTGAGAAAGCACTTTTTCATGAGAAGAATTACTCTTGAAGGATTTGTCAATTCCTCGCAAGAGGCAGTACCCGCGAAAATTATTTTTTTTAAATTAAGGTGGCACAGGCAGGGATTGAACCCAAGACTCTTTGCATGGTATCCCCTTAGCTACATGTTAAGTCATGCTAAAGCAAGATACCATAGAGAAAACAAACTTCAGGTGGAATAACACCACTACCTGTTTAGCGACTAAACTAATTTAGCCCAATCTTAGCGCCAGGCGCTCAAACCAATTAATCTCTCTGAGTAGATTGCACAATAGCTATGTTATAAGTGTCCTGAATAGGAAGGCATGCTAATCGACTTGGAGCCCCTGCAAATGATTTTTGTAGGAGTTGCATGGACGAGGAGGAGACAATCTCTCATCTTCTGTGCACATGTCCTGGCTTATCACAAAGACGTAGAATCCACCTTGGAGACTACTACTTCAACGATACCAGCGATCTAAAAAATTCTGACATTATTTGTCTCCTACGCTTCATTCGGAGCTCCAATTGGTTCGACGAGTTAAGCTGATCAACTGATCCATGTGGTATCACAACGGACCATACTTTGGCCTAAGTGTGTTGGACTTCCCAACCAATAGCCACTTTAACCTAACCTAACCTAGGCTTCAAACTTATTTTATCTTATAACAAAATGTTGTTTTCAACATTCTCAAAAATGTTGAGAAAAATCGAATTGACAGTTTTTTTTTAAATAAAAACTTAACAAAAAAATAAATAAAAGTTGTTAAAAATTTATTTTCAACCCAAATATCTTATCAAAACTTTGATATATTGACTTAAAACTACCTTTATTCGAAAATATTGTTGTCAACATTCAGTAAAACTTTAAAAAACATCTAATTGACAGTTTTTGTACGAAAAATGTAAAACCTAAAAAAAAATTAACAAAAGTTGGTAAAAATTGTTTTTTTGAGGTAAATATCTTTTCAAAAATTTGAGATTATGGCTTCCAGATAATTTAATCTTTTGAGAAAAATCGAATTGACAGTTTTTTTTACAAAAAATAAGAAACCTAAAAAAAAAAATAATAAAAGTTTTTAAAAATCGATTTACGACTCAAATATCTTTTTAAAAATTACAAATATTGGCTTCAAATTGTTTTAATCTCACAGAAAATATTGTTTTCGACATTCAGTTTCTTATTATTTCTTATTAAAATCCAACAGTCATTTTTTTTCAAACAAAATTTAAATCTGCAAAAAATAGTAAGTTTGGAAAAATCGGTTTTCGACTAATTATCTCGTTAGCTAAAATAGATTTTAAAATCAAACTATTTCATCATAAATGCAAAATATTGTTAATAATGTTTAAATTTTTTAAAATGATTCAACAAACAACTTTTTTTTGACAAAACACGAAAACCTACAAACTTTTAAGCAATAC
This sequence comes from Eupeodes corollae, assembly GCF_945859685.1. Lineage (NCBI taxonomy): Eukaryota > Metazoa > Arthropoda > Insecta > Diptera > Syrphidae > Eupeodes > Eupeodes corollae. Next base: position 46,210,843 of record NC_079148.1, read on the forward strand.
AAATCGACAGACGGAATGGGAAGTTATCAGTGTGGGTCGCATCCCAGCCCCTTTTTTGACATAAAATCATTTTGAAGCCCATGTCTTTAATTTTGAAATTTTTCAAAAATCAATTTTTACCAACTTTTAGTAATTTTTTTTAGGCTTTTATTTTTATTTTTTGTAAAAAAAACTATGAATTCTATATTTCTCAAAATCTAACCAGATGTCAAAACGTTGTTCTACATTGCATAAAATAATTTGGAGATAAAATCATTTTTTTTTCGTAGAATATTCGAGATAAAAGTTTTTTTTGTTTTAAGTTTTACTGGTTCTTGAGATATGGACGACAAAAAATCTTCCCGAACGTACGGATGTACCGACACGTACAATAGGGTGGAGCGTCAAATTTTGTTTTCGATTTTCAAATTCAAGCTTTTAAAGATTCCATAATTACGTTAACTATACGTAAAAAATAAGAAAACAAATATTTTCCACTTTTCTTAGCCCTCTACCCCAGCTCAAAGTTTTGAAAAATAGGCGAAATGGTCACTTTTTTTTTGTCGGCTCTGTAACACTTAAATTATAAATCATACAAAAAAGTATTCTTGACAAAAAAGAAAGACAATTTAATTTTCTATGGAAATAACACTAAAAACTTGAAATTGCGATGAGCCGTTCTCAAGGTATTTGTTAAAAAGCATCCTAAGAATACTACCTGAAGCCATATTTTTTTGAATACCACCAAGTCATAGAGTAAAATTTGAATATTTCGAAATCGTTTCTTTTTTTAAGCGAGTATACCGGAAGAAAAAAGGGTTCACACATGGTTTTGTTATTGCAATTTACTGTCGGTCCTTAATGCAGCAAGTAGGGTAGGTACTTTTTCGATGAGAAATGTTTTCTCGCGCCAATCTACGAGTAATGTACCGAATTTCATAGTGCGGTTCCGATTTGGTTGATGAAAAATGGATTTCGCCGGCCATTCTATAGTTTAAATCTGTCTTTACTTGCAATAATTATTTAAGCTCAGTCGTTCATTGAACTGGTAAGAAGCAACACGATTTCGTTTCTCTATCAAATAGGTATTTACAATTCAAAATGTTGAGGCGAATGTCGAAAACGTCATAGATAGAAGTAAAGTTCGTAGGGCCAGAAAACGACAAAGATAAGTTCTCCAAACCAAAGACTGTCTTTCTAACATTGAATGCATTTATTTCGATGGAAGAAAAGACAGGACATTGGTTTGTGAATAACGAGGCCATCGATTTTACAGAGTTACAAAGTAATGGAACATATTTCACTAATAACAGAGCCGGGTTCAAACTACCAGGCAAAACCATAGCGGATTCTATTAACTCCTTTCTTGTGGACAGAGAACTGGATTTAAGTAAACTGTCTGTTTTTGGATGCGATGGTACTGCTACAAATACTGGTCGGAAAAGTGGGAGTTGAAGCTGAAGAGACCATTGCAATGGTTCATATGCCAACTACATGCTAACGACTTGCCTCTGCGTCATTTATTTATTAAATTGGATGGTGCTACATTAGGACCTCAAATCTATTCAGGACACAGTGGAAAGGCGCTTGAAAATTGTTTTAACCTTCCTGTTATTGAGTTTTTACCAATCCCAAGGAACCTACCTGCTTTGTCAAAAGAAATCCAAGATACATAAGAATTAGTAAATTTGTCAAGATGCTTCAATTCAAGCGTAAGAGACATAATTGACCCTGTTATTCAACGCAATTCTTATTTTGCGCATCCGGAGAACATATTAATGACAATGCTTTGTGATGAAAGACCTAACATCGGTAACTGGGGTTAAGAAGAATTATCCAATGTAGAAAAAAACATAGGTTTTCAGTAAGAGTCTTTAAACTACTAAAATTAAACTTCAATTCCAAACAATATATTGACTTAATTATCTGGACCGAGTCACAAGTCACCTCCATTATTGGAGAAAATGAGTGATCAGGAGACATTCTACAAAAAAAAATCAACCGACCGAAGCTTCAAGTACAGTAGCTGGTAAACATTAACATCATACAGTAAAAATGAAGGTATATTAAGGCTAGTTTTTGAATTATTTATGAATTTTTAAGTTTTTATTAATAAGTTTTTTTGTCAATATAAAGCTAATAATATCATAATTTTTGTGTATTTTATTTCATAAATGAATAAGTATGAAGTTATTTCACACTTGTGGATGAATATTAATCAAACAAAAAAAAACACTATGAGTCGTAACTTTGAGCTCAGGTAGAGGGCCAAAGACTTCATCCGAATTTTGTTTTTTAATGTAGAATTATTAAAATTACCAACTTGCAACAAAATGGAGGTATTCGAATTTAATACAGCAACTTTTTTATTTCTCCATACAGACCCTCCAACCTAACGTACAACTTTACGCACACACGCAAAGACATTTCTCTAAAAATCATTTATTAAGGCACTAGAGACCTTGAAACGTCGAGAAATGTCAAAATTTTCAATTCGATTATCAAATCAAAACGGACGGTTACAATATCTAATAGGAAGTTAAAAATCTTCCATAAAGGTTTTTTAGCATAAAAAAGAGATGATAATTTTTGTATTTTAATTCTTTTTTTTACAAAATATTCATTAAAAAACTAATTATCAATTTAAAATGTTTTTATTTTTCATTTCTCCTCAAGTTAAAAGCACTAAAAATTTTAAAAACATAATCTTTTCAAAAACATTAAGACAACTTATCTAACAAAGAAAAAAGTTCTTAAGTTCACTTAGGCGTATACTTATTTTTTTCCCTTCACATTTTATATAGAGACAAAGAGTGGTTCTTAAGATTAAAAATAGAGATTTAAGAATACTTGTTTGATGAATTCACGTACATATGTACGTATGTACACACCAGATGTATAACCCTTTTTAATTTATAACTAAAAATTCTTTATTTTTCTGTAATCTCTAAGTGCTTATTGAGCATTTGACTAGACCTTGACGATTCCATTAAGAGATTTCATTTTCATTTGCAACTAAAAAAAACATTTTTTTCCCTGCAAAATCTATAATTGGACTTTTTCCAATATTTTTTTTTTCTTCGAAAGATTTCCAAGTTTAAATAATTTTAAGAGTTTGTAGTCATCACATTTTACACATTTATATTTTATATGAATTTTAGGTAAGCTGGGAAACGATTTAAAATGCAGTAGTTATTAAGTTTAAAATACAGTCAAGTTATGTGGTGTCAACTTGTTTTAATTGAATTTTTCGGAAATTTTTAAACTATACAATGAATGTATCAAAAAATACACATCAAACTCGGGTATCGAACAAAATAAAAACAATGTGCTTCTGGATTTAAAATCAAAATCGAAATTAGAAGCTCTCATACAAATATAAACTTACATAAATGTTTAACTCAATGAGCCCAATTTAGAGTAGACTTTAAAATTTACGAAAAACTACCATAATTTTGTAAGGATCACAACTATGTAAATGGTTTACTGTTTAGAGTCGACTTTAATGTTTAGGTTATACCATGTATCGTTTATTATTAAGAGCTCATAGCACCGTTTGGTAATCTGAGAAACCCAACTGGGACGGTCTCAATGAATTCTTCAGGATCTTTAACAGGTTACTATGCTTCTTCTTCGATTGTGACGTAGATTACACAACAATCAAATTTAATTCTTTTGTGGAATGAGAAATTTTATCCCAAATATGGTAAAATCTATCAAACCAAAAGATAACTCATGGTTTGATTCGAGCTGTAAAGAGGTCAATAGGTTCAGAGATGTAAGTTTCCGTTGTTATAAAGCCAACCCCACTGAGGAAAACCGGAATAAGTTCAAACAAGATAGAAAGACCTGTAATGGTCATATTCGACGAACTAAATTTTTGCATGATCAGAAATTAAGGCAAAAAATAGTACAATGTCCCAAAGGTAGTACAAATTTCTGATAATTTGAAACGTACGAAACACCACGTCATCCTCGGTTCCAACGCTCATCCGCAATGACACTTCCTATGTAAGCTTGATTGATAAAGCCAATTTGCTTGCAGCACCCTCCTGTTCTTGAGAGCGTAAATGAAGAGTGCAAACTGCGGAATCAAATTGAGACAGCTATATTGCTGCATTAAGGTCTGTTTATTTTATGGATGAAGTAAAGGCCGTTCTTCCACAGAGACGATATTCTTTCCCACTCGTGCAGTTCCAAGAGTACTGAAAGACCTTGACATACACAAATCCGCTGGCCCGAATAGTATCTCCCTAATTTTTCTGAAGAGGTGTTCTCCAACGCTAGTAGTAACCGTGGCATGATAGTTAGTGCGTTGGACTGTCATGCAAGGGGTCTTGGGTTCAATCCCTGCCAGTGCCACCTTAATTTAAAAAAAATAATTTGCGCGGGTACTGCCTCTTGCGAGGAATTGACAAATCCTTCAAGAGTAATTCTTGTCATGAAAAAATGCTTTCTCAAATTAGCCGTTCGGATTTGGCCTAAAATTGTAGGTCCCTTCCATTCCTGACAACAGCACTCGCAAACAGGAATGGTTGAGAGTTGTAAGTCACTAGGCCCTGGTTCACAACGGACTGTTGCGCCACCCCATTTGATTTGTTTTTCAACGCTTGCAAAACCACTGCGAAAGCTTTTCCATCTTTCCTACTCTACAGGTCTCTTTACGAGCGGATGGAAAACAGCATTTATACAGCCTGTCCCTAAAAAAGGTGAGCCGTCCAAAGCTTGAATATAATTCGCATATCTGGGCAGATGCCCCTAAAACAATTTTAAATCTCTTGGATAGAATAAAAAAAAGGGCTTTAAAAATGATAGGCGATAGAATTATAATAATCGAAACATTTACACCGCTAGAACACCGCCGCAATTTTTCATGCCTTTCGTTGTTTTATCGATATTTTTACAAAAAATGTTATGTCGAATTAGCCAGTTGCATTTCACCCCTTAACAATTCAGCCGTAATACTCGCACTTGCAGGAGTGCAGTTCACCCTTGAGCTCAACTTCGGGCGTACTGTCAAGTATAGAGATTCTTTCTTAAATCGCACATCGAGAATGTGGAATGCTTTAGCCAACTCTGTTTTTCCCTCCCATTTTGATGTTCAGAACTTTAAGACCAATTTACACCGGTATCTCCTTTTAAATCTTTCCCTATTTTCCTAATGCTTGCAATGCGTTTAAATATAAACATATAAAGGGTACTAATAACCCCTTGAGTGCCTGTAAGTTATTTAAAAAAAATGTAAGTCAATTTCACACAAATTTTAACCTCAACATTAAATTTGATTATATATTAGTAAGGCGTAATGAGTTTAAAGAAAATTAATTTGACTTTGAGATAGTTAAACTTAAAAACATACAAAGTTTCACAATAACACCAAACTTCGGAATGGTCAGAATTTATAAAGAGTTCACTAGACAGAGATTCAGAATGAGTCACTTAAAAAGAGTCCAACATTAAAACTGTCATGTATTGATGTTTATTTTTTTTAATTTGATATCACATTAGGTACAACGCACTCTCAAGTCCCAAAGTATGTTGTCGGCTTTTAGTTAATTTATCAATTTCGCTTATCGAAAAGCATATGAACGGAAATTGGAACTGAATTTTTCGTTTGACTTTCTGTTGAGTCATGAAATACAATAGAATAGTATATTTCAAGAAGTCTAAATTTGTTGCCTATATTGGTGATAATATCATCATTAGTTCATTTACTTCGATTGAACATTGTCGTAGGGTTTCTTGTCCTACCCTTTCTAGCCATTATTTTAAGGGTTTAAGCTCCTTTCTTTCCTAGAAATGCTAATTAGTATACCCTCGAGCCCAACTCCGGGAGTACTGTCAAACACATACAGCTAGGTTCCAGAATTCGAGTGAAATGAAAGTGAAATCAAAATTGCAAATCGAGTGAATTCATTTTCAGTGTTCTACATTTCGAACGATTTGGTACCTTTGAATTTTTTTCGAAATCACTTTTCGTGAAATTAAAATCAGCTGATATCTGTCATTTGGGAAGTTGTTGAATTTTTTTTAATTTTTGCAAATTGTTTTTCTGTAAATAATTTTAATTTTTCACGCGTTTAAAAATAAAAGTACTAACTAGCCACTACAGATTATATAACGGATCGTATAATGAGTGCTGCGTTAATCGTTTTGGTCTTACAGACTGAAAGGAATAAATATGCACTGGAAAAAATAAAAAAACGAAGGCTGCGAGATGTATCTAATCCCTTGGAAATTGCTGAAAATAAAAGTTAAATCCTGTCAATTATTAGTTTTTTGTACATGTAGATTCATTTCATACTACCGATAAAAGTGCTTTCTTAATGGTGCTGGAAATTGTTGAGCCACATCTTAAACAATCTTCAATTCCTGCTAGCCGCAGTTTTGCGTTTTCTTGCCGAGGGAAATTTCCAAAGGTCAATTGGGAAGGATGCTGATATCGCTTTGGGGTCGAAGGAATTCCCTCAACGACGATGTAAATACCGCAAATTTTAGCAATTGCATCTTCCGTAGGCGATACCACAAATTTGTTAAAGGGGCCTCCTTCAGTTGATAAATCTTTGGCCTTGTTATGGGATAGCTTCTTCCTTATTGAACTCTTCCAGTCCGTCCAAACCTTCAATAAAAAAGTGTAAACCAATATTTTTTTGAAGTTGATAGTTGTTTATTATTATTTACTTTTTTCCAACCACTCGCGTACTTCTGCGGTAGACCATTGCTGTTGAGCTAGGATTTTAAATTGTCCCACAAAGCTTCCGCGACAACTCGGTCCCCTTTCATAAATCCCCTAGCGAGATCCTTGTGCTGCTCCATAAAATTTATAAATATTGCCTCTTGCGCATTATTTTTGTGTTTTCCCCTCTTTCAAATATGTTTAAAGTGCAATAAACTTAGGAAGTTTCATTAAAAAAATCATTTTTCTACTTACATTTTTAATCGCGTCTTTTTTGTTCCACTATTTCACATCAAATGAATAAGATCGATTTGAAATCGCTCGGAAACCGATAAAATCGAATTGTGGAACACAACAATTTCACTTCGTTTCGATTTCGATAAATTCGAAATTGAAATCGATACAATCGAATTGTAGAACACCGAATTATATTTTCGATCGATTTCATTTCGAGTGAAAGTGAAATGTAGAACCTTGCTGATAGATTCGTTCTTTAGCCGTACTTTGCGAACGTCTTACAACATCTTTATTTAACAGTCATTGCAGCATTCAGGAAGTCAAACCTAAACCTAGTTGTTACACTGTATTTCTGCATAATCCCCTTGAGTGTGCCTTATTATACAAAAAAAGTATCTTCTTCAAAAACCAAATCTCAAGTCAGTCATACTGAGCTCGGGCGAAATTAAATTATCTTTTAAACTCGTTCATTTTAATTTCACATCAATTACATCATCGCCTTTATCAATTTCACTTATATAAGTTTTAAGACATTATTGGTATCAAATTTGAAATTGTCTTTTTTGTAAAGCCTTATATGTACAAAAATACTTTGTTAAGTACTTAGCTGCACTCTCGATAATTTTCTCATCATAAAAAAGTATTTCACGCTCATTTTCAAAACTTATGCCATTGACATCAAAAATAAAATTAGGAGCTTACCAGTTTCAAATACGGTTACATTCGGTATTGAGGCGAAGGTTTTCAACTTCCATATCTATAACAAAAGTAACATACATATATGTATGTGTTTAATTACAATGGAAATTGTTACAATTCGCACGCACAAAATGAATATACATGTGTACATATAAGTATATAGATGTTGCTTTATATTTTATTTTTTAAGTATTTATGTTGGAATTCAGAAAGCAACAAACTCCTATACTGTGCTTTGCTATGACAGCTTGACTTGAGATCAAGTTAGTTAACCGATGACGACGACGACACGTCTTTAAACACAAGCAGTTTCTTCACCTATACAAAGGTTAACATAACTTAGCTTGGTCAAGAACATTCAATCAATTGCAAATATCGTCTTATACACTTCGAAAACTTGAATAACTTTTGTGTTTACCTTCATATTTCATGACTATTGACCTAGAACCTAAAATATAACCAACCTTGACATACATAAATGCTATAAAAGGATATCTTGTGTTGAATTGTTAAATTAATTTTTCAAGCCACGCAATTAGGTGTGTATGTTTACTGATATAGATGAAGATTACAAAAGGGTTTACCTTTAATTGAAATTACAAACAAATTTATGAAATAAAAACAATTTACATTAATGTACAAAGGTAGGTTAGTTATGTAGAGTTTGTATACAATTTACTGTAGTTGCCTTGAAATCTTTCTAGAGTACAAATTACTTAATCTTGCTTCGAAAAATTTGTATTTTTTTACACAGTTGATAATAAAATTTCCATATTTAATATATTTTTGTATGAGAGTTATAGATGTCTGTTAAGCATTGTTTAATACTTGATTAACTGCTAAGTCTATATTTTGTTTGTCAAAAAGTGCTTCTTAATTTAATTTTCAATAATTTTTTTTTTAAATTTCGGTATCAATGAATTTTAAAAGCAATTATGTATAAAAGCTGTAAATATCTATTTTTTATTCCAGGTTCTCCACTATGTAAAATGGTTAGACACGATGACACTGAAAGTATTTACGGTAAGTTCTCCTTCTTTTCTATCTAGAAAAACTCAATAAAATTCCTTTGCTTGAGGTTAAAAATCTGTCAAGTGTACATCTATCCAATTTTATTCAAAATTCCTGTACTAAATTCTGCAATGGGATTTTTCTTTCAGAAATTTTATTGTTTAATGTGAAAAGTTGAAAAGTCTTTCTGATGAAAACAAAAACCATCAAGACCTTTCTCATATTTCAATCGAAATCCATCGATATACGTTCCAAAAAGTGTAAAATAACAGCCCTACTACGGTTCTTAATTATCAATACGCTAGTTGACATTTTTTCAATGATATTGATAAATTGGTATTATCGTTGTCAGCAATCAAAATTTTTGATAAACTGTGAACGCTCTTCAGAAATTAGATCTATTGTGAATGATTCAAATTGACAGTCTTGGTATTATGGTTGTCAAAATATTTGTTGATTATCAAATTTTTAGTCAATCACAAATTCCTTGTTGATAAAATAGTTTTAAGAATCGCGAAAGCCAAAAGTATGTCTACTGTTGAACTATTTTTCGGTGAAAATGAAATTGAAGAAGAAAATTTGGCTGAACATATGTATGTATGTAGATAAAAGATCTTTTTTAGTTACATTAAAAAATCTAGTTTGGTTCGCTTTTAGATTCATTCAAAACGATAGCTTTCCCTAATGTATTTAGATATCAACGACAAGTTAAAACCAATGAAACAGACAACAATCCATCCCAAACATACTAAAATTTGCAGCTTTCTTAAGATTCCTTGGGCAAGGAAGCTACCAGATGAGTGTTGGGAACGATTTTAACATTGGTATGGCGCAACCAACGGTTTCAGTTGTTTTGAAAGAAGTTTTAAATGTCTTAAAAACACATATTTGTCCTAAATGGATAAAATTTAACTATTCACAAGAAGAAGAACGCCAGGCCAAGATATACTTTTTTGAAAAGAGCAGTATTCCAAATGTTATTGGTGCTATCGACGGGAATCATATTAAAAGAAAGAAGAATTTTTAATAAATTTATTTATATCCGCAGCACAATACTAACCCTCTGCCACTTGGTTGAGTTTCGTTCTGTTGGGACTAAGCTGTTTAATTCCACCGCAATCTCTGCCCACTTCTTACTCATGAGTGGCTTTGAATAAACACTCTTAGCGAAGTCTAGGTTCTCTTCCATCCGTTCTACCAATCTGGCGAGCTGATTTATGTTACCCACAATTTTACTCCTACGTAAGGAAAACACTAAAATTGAATAGCAACATTAATTTATTGCAAACTACTTAAATTTTTAATCCAAATCAACCAAAATAAAATTCGTCAAACGAAACAAAAGCAGTCCATTGAAAAATTCTAAATGAAATTGAAACGTCAAAAGTAAATAGGCACTATTCACAATATATTTTTGATCTTTGTTCACAATGGATCAAAAAATGATCAACTCGCGTTCATAATACTAATGTATCAATTAATTAAATGTTTCAATTTTCAATTAATTGATCTTTGACAACCGTAATAAGGCTGTTACATCTACTGAGTTCATGGAAAATGATAAATAAAAGCTTCAAAAGTAACAACGGGCTCTTCAAATTTAACCAGTTTATATTTCTAAATCGGTTCCTACGAGTACCTGATTCCCTTTTTTTTTAATCTTTTTCGATAATTTATGTGCAAAGTATTGAATTTCTGTATTACTTACTGTTTATTAGCCTCCGGATATCTTGAGCTGAATTTTGAAAGTATTTTTTTATATTGCTCACTTAGTATATTATGATGGCTACTTTCTTTGGTCTTTTGGCTTTGCCTGACGTTTACGAGTTCAGCCAAAGAAATTCAATGCATGCTATCACAATGAAGCTTCGACCTCACGTTTCATTTAACAATCGTAAGGAAATAACGTAATGTTACGTAATGTGACTCCAAACGGAATCTCTAGTTCAAATTTGCTGAACATTTGCTTCGTCTGACAGCTCAACAGCTGTAAAAAAGTCGACAGACAAAATACATTTGTTTTGGAGGGATACACATTGGTTATTATAGGCTTTGTAAGCTACTTCCGCGATAAATTAAATTTTTTCGATTTAAAAACTCATATTTTTTTATTTTGAGAAAAACAACAGCTGCTAATGACAGAAGTGACATTTTAGAAATGTCATATTGCAAGTGTCATTCAAAGCAACCTCGAAGTAGGCCCAACGTAACGCAGTTGAAGCCGAAGCTGAAGCATGTTTAGAATTTTAAACATAAATTCTAAAATTTCTGACAGCAAAATGAGAAATTCGAATGATAGAATTTCTCACAATTTGATTGCTATATGTGATTACGCGTAGTGGATTGTGTTTATATTTTATTTTAATGTTTTTTGAAGGGCTAATGAATTTTTAAAGTTTGGTTATTTTATAAAAAAAGATAAAGCAGAAAAAATAATATTCAGTTTTTAATTCTCTTTTATTTATAAAATATTTTATTAGGAAGAAATATTTTACTGATTAAAGGAGTTATAGCGACGGATTTTTAATACTTCTTTTTGAGGATAGCTTTTGTTCTAGATAATTTCTATGATGTTTCTTTAATAAGTTAAAAAAATATAAAAGGAGTGATTTGAGTGAGTGAGTGAGTCTTACTTGCTTACTTAAGGTGGCGCTACATTCCTGTGTGAACTAGGGCCTCACCCAACAAACTTCTCCATCTAGCTCGGTTCCTAGCTAGATGTCTCCAGTTTCGCGCTCCAAGTTGGGTGAGGTCACTTTCCACTTATGAGCGCCACCTGATCCGCGGTCTTCCTCTACTGCGCTGTCCTGTGGGTGTGGATTCGAAAACTTTCTGGGCCGGATCATTGGTTTCCATGCGCTCTACGTGACCCAGCCATCTTAGTCGTTGGGCTTTTACTCTTCTGAGGGCCGATTCGGGAAAGCGCGGCGCTTTTAATGGCGGATTTGTGTTTTTATATTCTCAACAGCGATTCGATTTCCATTTGGAAAGTGAAAGTTCTTTCCAACAAAATGTCATTCTTCTATTGGGTTTTGAAAGCGACAGGCGTGATAGTGGCGGGTTGCAACAAAATGTAAACAAAAATAGGTTTTATTTGTGTTTTTTTTAATATATTAAATTAAAGATATCAATTACTTATTTTTGTTGAATATTTAACAAAATAATTTGAAAACTAGTTTAGTTTACTTGAAGCGAACAATAATATTAAAATATAACTACAAACATTAAGATACTTTTTTCAGAGGAAAACAATTAGTTTAAGTGGAAGGAAATATCATATTTTTGGAAACAGCTGACAAATAAATTCAAAATTGGAAAATATCATGGAAATGGATTGGAAATATTTGATATTTAAGCTGGAAAAATGGAAGGATCGCTTTCTTCCATGTGCGCTTTTGAAATTAACTCAAAGCGAAGACGGTCGAAATTGAATTGTCGCTTTCTGAAATCGGCCCTCTGGCTTCTTCTCCTCCCCTTAGATGCATACAGGACCGTAGATCACACGAAGAACTTTTCTCTCGAACCGACCCAAGGTGCTTTCATCCGCTTTTGTCATGGTCCATGCTTCTGCACCGTATAGCAGGACGGGGATGATAAGGGTCTTATATAGCAATACTTTGGTCCCTCGAGAGAGGATTTTACCACTCAATTGCTTTCTTAGTTAAAAGAAACAGCGGTTAGCAAAAGTTATTCTGCATTTGATCTCAGCACTGGTATTGTTTTCTGCGTTTACAGCGGAGCCTAGCAAAACGAAGTCCTTATTGAAAGATAATAACCAAAAATTAGAATGTGAGAACCATTTTGAGGTATTTCGAGGACACAGAATTTTTAAAATTAAGTTAATTAGGTTATGTTCAATAACTAAAAGAACAATTTTTGTTTGTGTTTGCTCAAAGAATTTGTTTACTAAAGAGGTGCTTATTCCTTCAAAATTTAAAGATATTCAAGGAATGATAGCAACACGATACATTGGGACGTATACGCACTTTTTAAAAATATGCCTACAAAGTTGTTGATACATTTTAAAAACGAACATCACAATGTACTTTGTTGTGGATGTATATACATCTGCTTTAATGAAAACTACATTAAAAATGTTGTTTTCTTGTTCATAACCTAGTTTTCCGCTAAAAGCTTCTTTAAAATTAATGGAATCCAATTTATTTTGCATTTAATGTTACTCCGAAATGAAGAAAGTATGAACAAATTATTTTCACGAACACAACAACTATCTATGACTCCTAGTGACAAATACATAACAATCGCATGTAAAAATAATTTAAATTTACTAGAATCATGACGTTGTAACTGTAACTAAGAGCCTCCATGATGTTCATTGATAAAACAGTTTTTGTTACCAGGAAAAAGAAATATTATACCTTTAACTTAAATTAAGCAAAATTCCGTGCTTAGAAAATTTTTTTGTGCAAATAAACAAAACAAAAAAAAACTTTTATTTAATTTGAAAAGTAAAATAATACATTATACACAATTTAAATGCATATTAAATTATCCAGCAGAACAGTAGTTCCTATGTGACATGCAAAATTGAAAGATAGTCCTTATGGTAAAATAAAAGAGCGAAAGTGTATGTTCAACAGTACCTTCATGTGTGTAGCTTAGTGGGTCAACATATTCCTTCCGTGATGGTAATGGCTTATCCTGGAATATATATATATGTATATATTGTTTTAAGTTTTTAATATCTCTAAAGGCTAGTAGCCTTATTCGACCTACTATCCACAGGGAGAGTAGGTATAGTTTTCTATCGATTAGTGTCATTAATTGCACTTTTGTTGAATTCTTTCAGTGCAATGTTGTGCCTCTTAGTGAATTGGTGTTGTCAATGGAATAAGGTTCATCCTAAACTCTGTTCAGGTAATAAATTTAATTTTGTGAAATAAACCGGGTTAATAAATTCAACAGCCATTTAGTATAAATAAAGTCTAAAAATAATAAATTTGTACATACATAATTATGAACTGGAAAAAGCCGACAACAGATGATAAACCCACTTCATTGCAATTTCCTATTGAGTATAAGACTTTTAGTGCCTACGATTTGAACACCTAAGAAACCATAACAATTCCTTCTAGCATGAGATTGTTCTCCTAGAAGATTTGTCAGTTATTTTATAAAAATCTTATGAATAGATTATGAGATTTCATAGTGTAAAATATTAATGCGTTTTGAACGATATAGAGTTTCGAGTAAGAAAAGTATAAGCATTCAACAAACTAAAGCCGGTCAATTTCATCCAAGTTTTACGGAAAATTAAGAGTTGTTTGGATTCTTTAAAAACAATGATGTTTCAATACTGAAAATATATTTTTAACTTCCCGTAGGAAGTTATTGTAATGGGTCCGATTTGTCAAATTAAAAATTTTGACATTTCTCGACGTTTCAAGGTCCCTATAGAGTCGGAATAAAAGATTTTTAAAAAGATGTACGTGCGTACGTTCGCACGTCTGTATGTCCGTACGTTCGCTACGTTTTTTTCGTCGTCCATAGCTTAAGAACCAGAAGAGATATCGACTTCAAATAAATGTTTGTTATACAGATAACAATGCAGAAAGGGCACTGAAGAAAATTGCGTTTGGGTTTTTTTTTACCAAAAAAGGTGAACATATTGGTTATTATGTATTGTAACATGATACCAAACCAGCATATTTAAAAAAAAGTATCCAATTAACGGCTTTTTATAAATCGAAAAAAGTGAAGAAAAAAATTGGTCACCTCGAAAATTTTAAGAATAAAAATGATTTCATCTATAAAACAATTTTGGGCAAAGAAAAATAACGTTTTTAACATTTGATAAAATTTTGCGAAAAATCAAATTAACAGTTTTTTTTATAAAAAATAAAAACCTAAAAAAACATTATTCATAGTTGGTAAAAAATGAATTTCGACTCAAATATCTTTTCAAAAACTGGAGATTCTGGCTTCAAACTTATTTTATCTTATAAATAATATTGTTTTCAACATTTGGTAACATTTTTTTTATAAAAAATAAAAACTGAATAAAAACTTTAACATAAGTTGGTAAAAATTGACTTTCGACACAAATGTTTTTTTAAACCTTTGAGATAATTGCTTCTAACAGATTTTCACTTATAAGAAGTATTGTTTGCAACATTCTTAAAAATTTTGAGATAAATTGAATTGACAGTTTTTTTTTACAAAAAATAAAAATCTAAACACAAAAATTAATAAAAGTTGGTAAAAATTGATTTTCGACTCAAATATCTCTAAAAATTTGAAATTATGGCTTCCAACTAATTAGAAATGTTATTTTAAACATTGGACACAAATTTTGATAAAAATCAAATTGACAATTTTTTTTACAAAAAATAAAATCTTAAAAGAAAATTTAACAAAAGTTCGTTAAAATTGATTTTCGACACACATATGTTTTCGAAAATTTTAAGTTATTGCTTCGAACTAATTTTTACTTGTAAGAAATATTGTTTTCATCATTCGGACAAACTTTTACAGAAATCGAATTGATAGTTTTTTTTTAAATAAAAACCTAAAAAAAAAACAATACTAAAACTTGGTAAAAATTGAATTTCGACTCAAATAGCTTTTCAAAAATTTAAAATATTGTCTTTAAACTTTTTTATATCACAGAAAATATTGTTTTTGATATTGAGTAGTCTTTTTATAAAAATCCAACAGTCCGTTTTTTCATAAAAAAAATTATATCTAGAAAAATAATACGCAAAATTTGGTAAAAATTGTATTCATCCAATTAGTAAAAAATTAAAAAATGCTACTAAAATTGGTGAAAATTTGTTTTCGAATAAAAATCTATTTAACAAAACTTGGTTTTCAAACTAAACTATTTCTTTATATGAAAAATATTCTTGATAATTTAAATTTTTTTAAGAATAATTCAACTGACAACTCTTTTAACCCAACACGAAAACCTCAAACTTTAAAGCAAGACAAATCGACATCCGGGATGGAAAGTTATCAGGTATGGTCGCATCCTAGCCTCTTTTTCTAAATGTATGCGAATATATTCTGCCAAGCATTTTAAAAAGTTGTCTGTTTAATGTGATCTTCAAAATGTGATAATACATACTTTTGATTTGAATACTAACTAATGACATTCCTTTTCATTCCGTCTACCGGTACAAAATATTAATATTACGGCCTCAAATTTAGAGGAAATCGTTAATTTGATATTTTCAACAAAGTGCACAGGAAAAATTAAAAATGTGCCCAAAAAAGTACCTTAGTATGGATTCAAATACATTTAACACAAACAATTAGGCCCAGCTGTCATCTTTTGACATTTCACAACTAAACACGAAGCCGTTATTAAAAATAGAACAATGAGCAAAAGGAACTTAAAGGTAAGGCAAGTTTCTAGTATCTGAAAAATTTTCCAAAAAATTGCTTTCCAATTAATTCAACTTTTTTTTTGGAAAGTTGGTTGAAAAGTTAGTCTCTTGCAATCAAGTTAATTCGACTTCCTTGTCATACTGGAAAATGAATTAAGAATTTCAATACAAATCATAACTTATGTCTGACTTGTAATCTGTGTAAGAGTATTTTTTAGATTATAATATTGTAAACATTTTCTGCAAATAAAAGACAAAGTTCTATGTTTAAATGAATGACATCTAAGAAATTAACTAGTTGCCTTGGTCCCTAATGTTTTCTGAACCTACCTTAACAATGCATTAGAATTCACTCACTACAAAAGTGTGCACATTTTTTCTGATAGTGTTATTTCTCAAAAAGGAGATCATTTTTGGCCACCAAAGTCTTGTGTTGTGACATCTTAAGGCTTTTTTCTCCGTGTCCATCACATATGTAATAAGGTGGTAATACGCCAACTCTTTACAATGGATTCAAGACCTCAAAGATGGAATTGATTCAAATCTGCGAATTGATCATGGAAAATGGTCCTGCAGCAGTGGTCATCTGGCTGATATAGTTTTCCGTTATTAATGCCTTCATATTTACAATAAAATAAAACAAACAAAAAATCTGGTTAGATCAGTACTTATATTTCGACATACATATACATAAATGCTGCTCTGACCAGGGACAGTGGAGCCTTAGCTCTGATGAAACGGCTGTATTACAGCAGTTGACTCGACCCTAGGTCGATGATCGTTTATGGTTGTCCTGTCTGGTTCAACGTTGCAGCTTCACAGATGGAGAAGTTTTGGGTGTTCGAGGGTGTTTACGACGCCGGCCGTATCGGATTATATCGAACAGCCGAATCTTATTACGTGCAGTACTATTCCAACGACGTCCTATAAAACGGGGCTCGAATCAACAGAATTGACAATTTCGTGATGAAACTCGTTCGAGGTCACATTGCAAGAGCTATGTCTTCGACCGACAATTTAATTTTCGGGCCGTATATTTTGGCATATTTTGGTTTCACCAAGCGTTTTTAAACTAAACAAGCTTTTGTACACCTTTTAAAACTAAATGCACATTTTTGGCTCATTAAATTTTAAAAGTGTCATTAAACAATGAATATGACAGATAAACAGCTGATGTTTTGCTTTGTAAAATTTGTATTCTCAATATTTGGAGATACAGAATGAATAGGTTAACAATTTCAACATTCCATGATATTTATAATATCATTTTTATGATTTTAATTTTTAATTAGAATATTAGATTGAAGAAGAACATCACGATTACTTAAACGGTTGTTTTTGATTTTGAAGAAGTTTAGTTTACTCTGTTGTATTTTGCGATTCTTATCATCTATTTCAAAATAGAATGCTTTCTCATTTTTTCGCACACAATTCGCTTAGTAGAGAGAAAAAAGGGGTTTTATTTTTACAGGGTTTTAAGGAGAACTCTATTCTATTTCGTGCTTGGTGAAACTGAAAAAATATCAAGGCCTGATAAAATTTAAAAATCTTTTAGATAAAAGTGGCTTTAGTGTTTTTTTTATGAAATCGGACATAAATCAAAGCAATTCAGTTTTAAACATTAAATGTGTGCCCAAGTTTGACAAAGTCTATAAAGTATTTAAAAATATTCTTCAATTATCGATTTTCTATATTTTGAAGCTTTTTGACAGTATATGATGTAAAATATTGTTTTCACTAAGATTGTGACCTAAACTTGCCCATATTTCTTTGTGTACCGAACCATTGACATACTGCAGAGAGCAAATTTTGGAACTCTTCTTTCAATTGGCTTATGTTTTCCGTGTTTATTGTTAAGTTGTATTCACAGAACTCTGCTAAGGATTTTCATTCCTCATAAAACAATATTTTCATCTCAATAATTTGATTTGCTATTCGTTTGATCAACCTTTCACCGTATAAAGATAAGCATCTCAAAATATAATTAAAAAAAGAGGCTGGGATACGACCCACACTGACAACTTCCCATCCTGTCTGTCGATTTGTCTTGCTTAAAAGGTTTGTAGGTTTTCGTGTTTTGTTAAAGAAGTTGTCGATTGAATTATTCTAAGAAAATTTAAAATTAGTAACAATATTTTGCTATGATGAAATAGTTTAATTACAAAACCTATTTTTGTTAACGAGATGTTTTAGTCGTTAACAATTTTAGTAGCATTTCTTAGAAAAATGTGTTTCTTATATAAACAAATACAAATTGGATGAATGAAATTAATTTGAAACCAATGCCAATGACATTCACTGAATGTCGAAAAAAATATTTTTTATTTCAATTCGAATTTTCTAAAAAAGTAATCGAATGTTCAAAACAATATTTCTCTTAAGATAAAATAAATTTAAGCCAAAATCTCAAGTTTTTAAAAGATATTTAAGTCGAAAATCAATTTTTACTACGTTTTATTAATTTTGTTTGTGTACAAAAAACTGTCAATTCGATTTTTCTCAAAATGGTACTCAATTTCGACAAAAATATTTAAAAAAAAAAATAAAATTAGTTTAAGGCCAACGTCTCAAAGTTTTGAAAACTTATTTGATTCGAAAATCAATTTTTACTAGTTTGTATTAATATTTTTTTTAGATTTTTATTTTTTGTAAAAAACTGTCAATTCGATTTTTTTCAAAATTTTACTAATGTTGAAAACAATATATCTTATAAGATAAAATAAGTTGGAAGCCATAATCTGAAATTATTAAAAAGATATTTGAGTCGAAATTCAATTTTTACCAACTTTGAGTAATTATTTTATTAGGTTTTAATTATTTACAAAAATAAAATGCACGACTGGTTCGCACGAACGTGCTCCTGTATTCAAAAGTCTGTTTAAAGTGCCTAAATAAGATTTAAAAATATACCTGTCAAATAAGTTTGTCTTCAAAGATATAAATGCCATTTTACTTGTCAACTAAACTGCGCGATTCATCCCAAGACACAACTCATCCTAGGACAGCTCATCCTGGAAATGAAAAATACTTGTAAGCATACTTAACGAAAACAATTGTTTGTGTATTCAACTAGTTCGTCCAAAGCTTTTTCCTTTGGATAGCTTTATTTTTGTTTAATATATAAAAACCAGGATAGAAAGTAAATAATCTGAAGATAAGAAAGAGGAAGAACATGCATGTTTAAATTGTAAAGCGATCGCCTATTGGTTGTGTAAGGTTGTACAAGAAATTGCTATTCATGTGTTCTTTACAGTCAGGCTCATATGCGTTTTGGATTTTAGTTATGACGTGATACGTAAGCAATCGTTGGTATTTACAATAATAATTGTTATAAAAATACATAAATATGTAACAAATGCATTAATTTGGATAAAAGATAGGAATGTAATTACAATTTTGTCAAAATAATGCGCACTTTCGGGCTCATGCACGGTTAAAATGATGAAAAAAAAACTATTTTAAGATTCAAAATTTTACCTAAAAAATAAGTTTGTCTTCAAATATTTAAATGCCATTTTATAAATCGAAAAATTCTTGATTTTTCTATTTTTTTTTTTTTTTTTTGAAAATCGTTAGAGCGGTTTTTTTTAAATTAATTTTTTATATATAAATTTTTATAATTTTGTTCCAAAAATATTTTTGGTATGCAGTTGTTTAGTGATTGAATTTCGTAAAAAAATGTTGATCCGTTTTTGAGATATAGAATTTAAAAAAATAAAAATTCAATATTTTTTTAAAAATCAAAAAAAATACAAAATTGTACTTTTAATAATCAAATATTGTTAAGGCAATATAAGAGCTTATTCAAAAAAAATTATTGAAATCAGTTAATAAGTGGCTGAGAAAATTAAAAAAAAAAAAAAAAAAATAACAGTTTTACAATTTTAAAGAAATCTAACGGTTTGTTTTTGAGAAAATTTGAAATATCGTTTTTTGACCAAAAAATTGTATGGCCTAACGCCTAACGCGAATCTGCTCAAAAGCTTAACTTACAAGTTTGAACTCAATCGACCCAATGGTTTAGGCTGTAGCGGTGTGGGCAGACAGACAAAACAGACCGGACGGAATAGCGGGACCCACTTTTTTCTACTTGTCTACCATCGTAATATCATGTTTGATTAAAATCACGATTTCGAAATTTTGCGCGAATGCAAAACTTATGCCATATATGTATGTATGTAGTTCCTATATGTCGCAAGTAAAAACTGTCAATTCGATTTTTATCAAAATTTTACCAGATGTTTGAAACGTTATTTTTCATTGCACAAAATTGTTTATAAAAATATATTTGTTTGGTATCACGTTACAATATATAATATAAAATTTAATTCAAGTTTCCAGCGTTTTTAGTTCGTGAGATATTTAGGCTTAACCAAAACGGACATCTTACTAAAAATCTTTAATTTCGACTCTAGGGACCTTGAAACGTCGAGAAATGTAAAATTTTCAATTTGACAAATCGGTGCCATAGCAATAACTTCCAATGGGAAGTTAAAAATGAAGCGTCAATGCATCCATAAATAGTGGGGGGAAACCAGATTTAACCATCAACATGTTATTTGGTGTACACTGTGTGGAAGCATGAAAATCCTTTTTAAAAAGAAGCAAAGTAATTTTTCTACCGTAAAAACCGCATTGACTTAGAAACCGCCTGGAATATTTGCAGTTTGATGAGCATGGATATATTTTTATCTTCCATACAATTTTTCCACGATAAGCTCATAGCTGACTAACATGATGCAAGCTTCTCTTTTAGGTTCAGATCCATGCTCATGTTACTACATACTCGTATATGTATACCAAAATATTTATACGATTCGACTGTTTCGATTTGTTCCCCATCAAAATACCATTTTTCGTTTCTTGAATATGTTCCTCCTCCTTTTCTGAAAACCATTACTTTTGATTTCGCTATATGTTGACTTTTAACATCCAGTCCTTGCAGTATTTTTGAAGTTGATTTATCATTCTTTGTAATCTTTCTGGCGAGTCTGCAAGAAACACCAAGTCATCTGCGTACTTAAGAACCTCAATAAGAGTACTACCAAACCTGAACCCACCGCAAAGATATTCTGAGATATCGTCGATGAACACCACAAATGCTAATGGGCTAAAGTTGCAGCCATGTTTAACACCTGTAAAAGTTTCAAACAAGTTTGAAAGTTGCTTTCCGTCCCAAACTGCTGATGATGTCGTCTCGTACAGCTTTTTAATCAGTCTTCCAAATTTCCGTGATACATCAATATTGTAAAGTTTATGGAGAAGTGCGCTTCTGTGCACTGTATCAAAGGCGGCTTTAAGGTCAACGTAGAACGCGTATATTTTTGTCTTAGTCCTGATAAAGTTCTGTGCAACGGTGGTAAGGATAAAGATTTGATCTATTGTTGAGTAGTTCTCCCGAAACCCAGCCTAAAATTCACTAAGTATGTTATTTTGAGAAATCCACACTTGAAAACGCTGCGCCAAAACAACCATTAGTATATTCAATGCAGAATTTAAAAATGATATTCCTCTATAATTTTTTTCTTGGTTGGAACCGCCTTTCTTGATTGAAATTGGTTGATTAGTTCTTGAGAAAACTTAAATACAAAATAACGGTTCTATTTTCTTTTGAGCAACATAAAAATATTGTTTTATTTTGAAAGAAGCCAAATTAAGAAAAACAATTTCAGCGAAAATTAAAAAAATATCTGTTGATTTGTTTTTGATAAAATTCGAATTTACGATTTTTGTCAAAAAAAATGATTGTCTTTAAAAAATGAGAAAAAACAACGTTCGTGAATTGGTTCAAAACCTTAAATTTCCTCATTTCCAAATTTGAAGTCAATCGACCCAATTGTTTGGACTATAGGGCCAAGACAGACAGACAGACAGACGGAATCGGCGGACCCACATTTTTTCAATTCTCAACTATCGTAATGTCATGTTTGATTAAAATCTCCAATATAACTTGCCGTCGCGGTCGCAGGTAAAAAGCGACTTAGATATCTTCACTTTCACTCTCAATTCTGCTGTTCTATTATCGTAAGCAAAATAAATCTGATAAGAAGCTTTTTCAGATATCAATACAAGCAAATAATAATAAATAAATATGTTTTAAGACGAGCAACACAGGTACATACATACATACATACTTTAATTTGTATGCAAGCATTTTTGCAAAATTAAGTTTTTGTGTGGTAAAAGGTTTTGGAAGGGTAGCTACAGTTTTATCGCTGAGCATATTTTAGTTCTTATTCTTAACGAACTAAAGACATTTAAAGGAATAATAAAATTTTCCCAAGGCACTTAAAATAGGTATGTACATATATTTGTTTTAAAGTTTTTGTCCGAACCATTGTGTTTGAACTTCAAAATACATCGATAGACAGCTACAATTAACATCTTTCATTAGCGCAATTCACATTAAGCGACAAAGCTATCTGACGGTATATTTATCGTGCAACCCGAAGACTCACAGGCAAAAACAATAATTATTGTATGTATGCGAAGAAGAATTAATACGTCCCACTTCTACCATTTGTTTGAATCATAATATCTTATCTTTGATGTTAAAAAAGATATAAACAACACAAATAAAATAAAATGAAACAAAAACAATGCAATGCTATAGCTCCAGGTA
This sequence comes from Eupeodes corollae, assembly GCF_945859685.1. NCBI lineage: Eukaryota > Metazoa > Arthropoda > Insecta > Diptera > Syrphidae > Eupeodes > Eupeodes corollae. The sequence goes on from NC_079148.1 coordinate 46,233,416, forward strand.
GCAGCCTTAAACATTTTTGAGTAAGATAGGTAATGTGAAATGCTTTTATCTAAATTGTTTTAATTTTGGGTTTTTCAACCTTTCACATACATAAATATGAATATTGAAAATAAATATGTGCATCAGCTTCTATAATAACTAAGATTTCGAGATATCAATTAAATTTTAAAATTTATTTATCGTGTATACGGTCGAAAATGAACACATTTTTAGCAGTTGAGTTTTTAATTTTTAATCAGGCATTCATAATTCAGAAAGTCGACTCTTATGCCATCTGTGAAAACGGGTCTAGTTGATATTGCAGCATTTTAAAATTGATGAACACGCAATTTACTAAAGCCAAAAAGCTTATCTATAGAGATCTCTGGTAACTGTAACGTGGTACCGATTACACTGGTCGGCAAAGTTTTCTTCCAAGCAAAAATTGCACTTTTCCAATCGTTTTTGAGATATTTATTTTAAGATTTCGAAAAAAACGTATATAATACTGCTTTTTGAGCCTATCTTTATTTATCGGGTAGTTTTTTTTACCGGGTCGAAATGCTGTGTTTTAAAATACTGTAAGGTCAAAATTCTGTATGATACTGTACAACCGTATGGTTAATATTCTGTAATTCAAAATACTGTACATTTAAAACACTCAAAATGCTGTATTGTCAAAATACTGTATCTCATAATACTGTATAATACTGGAAGTTTTGACAAATCAATTAATTTGGTGCAATTGTTGATTATGATAGGGACAATTCATGTACAAATGTGAGAGAGATGCAAATAACTAAGAACAATAAAATTAGAAAGAGAAAATAAAAATAAGATACCATTTATATTATTTTTGTTTTTATTATTTCACAGACTTATGAATTATCATAGGTACATATGTTATTGTTTAATAGAAAATTATGCGAATGAAAAATTATTATGACGTTTTCTTAAAAAAAGTATTCTGTTTTCAAAATGCTGTAAATAAAGCTAAAAAAATAAAAATAGTTTTGATAAAGTAAAAAAGTGCCACCTTACTCAGCTAGTCAACGAGCCCACCCGAATATCGGACGTTGAAGGTCGAGCAGAAAACACTCTTGACTTGTTTCTTACCTCTGACCTTATAAGTACACTGTTAGTGTTCTATCTCCTCTAGGCACATCTGAACATTGTGTTGCATCAGAAAATTTCTCGTGTCAAAACTGTACAGTTAAAGAAAGAGCTCCTAAGAGAACCGTTTGGCAATACGAGAAAGTCAACTAGGATGGTCTCAATAATTACTTCAGGATCTTTAACTGGTCACTATGCTTCCGTGATAGTGACGTTGACGCCAGCGCTGACATGATCACAAGTTTAATTCTCCTGTTAATGAGAACTTTTAAGGAAAACGCATGGTTTGATGCGAGCTGTAAAGATGTTATCAGGCCCAAAGAGGTAAGTTTCCGTTGCTATAAAGCCAACCGTACTGAGGAAAGCCGGAAAATGTTCAAACAAGCCAGGAAGGCCTGCAACGCCCGTATTCGACGGACCAAATTTTTACATGACCAAAAGTTACGGCAAAAAATACTGCAATGTCCCTAAGGCAGTAAAAATTGATGGTCATTTGTAAAAAACATGAAAAATTATTCATCTTCTTCGGTTCCTACGCTCGTTGTCAATGACACTCCTTTTGTTAGTTCTTTAGAGAAAGCTAATCTCTATGTTAGGCAGTTCGCCGCCAATTCTACGCTGCCAGTGAGTGTTATGACTCCGCCTGTACTCGAGCGAGTTAGTATTTCTATGGGACCAATCTTTTTTCGCACTCGTACTGTGGCAAGAGACCTAAGAGATCTAAACACACATAAATCCTTTGGTCCGGATGGTATTCCCGCTATTGTTCTGAAGAGGTGTTCTTCAACGCTGGAAAAACCACTGCGTTAGCTTTTTCATCTGTCCTACTCCTCAGGTCTCGTTCCGAGCGGATGGAAAACTGGATTTGTCCAGCCTATTCCCAAGAAAGGCGAATCTTCCTCACCCTCTAATAATCGACCGATTGCACTTACGTCCCTCTCTCTTATCGAAAATGCGTGCTTTCGGTTTTCATGAATCCCTGCTTCATTGGATTAGTAATTACCTTTCGGATCGTTCAATACAAGTAGTATTGGATGGATTCAAGTCTGAAAACCATAAAATAAATACTGGTGTGCCCCAGGGCTCTGTTTTATCTCCAACACTCTTTCTCATTTTTATTAATGTTCTCCTGTCTGCAACATCTAATCCAATACATTGTCTACCAGACTTACATACGTCCAAAGCTTGAGTATAACTCCCATCTCTGGGCTGGTGCTCCTGCAACTTACATAAGCCTCTTGGACAGTATTGAACGTAGAGCATTTAAATTGATAGATGATAATATCATTATAAGTTCATTTACTTCGCTTAAACATCGTCATAAGGTCTCTTGTCTGAACCTTTTTTACCGTTATTATGCTCTAGTGTAATAGCCAGTTGCATTTCTCCCCTTAAACAGTTCAACCGTAATACTCGCGCTTCTAGGAATGCTCATCAGTATACCCTCGAGCCTAACTTCGGCCGTACTGTTAAATACAGGGATTCGTTCTTTAGCCGTACTACGCGAATGTGGAATGCCTTACCACACTCTGTCTTTCCTAGTCATTGCAATATTCAGGAATTCAAAACCAATGTGCACCGACATCTCCTTTTAAACCCTCTCTCCTCTTCCTAGTGCTCACACTGTGCCTCTGCATAATAAGGTGTGTTTATTATTAAAAAAAAATGGTTTTCAACAGAAAAAGAAAGGCAAAGTAAAGTATGTCTTGCTCTTGAAACGAATCTGTTGTCTATACCTGCGGTTCCCAGTCTTTTTTAGTCGCGGAGCACTTTTTACGTGAGAAATTTCACGCGGAGCACTTCGTTGCGCATATGCAATTTTTCGCAGTTACGTGTAGCAAATTAAATAACTGTTTTTCCAAATTTCGTTTATTGTATTGAATTCAGGAAACTGTTTCTACAACGAAAAACTCAAGAACAATTTTAACTTAACTTAGTAAGAAATTACATAATTATATAATATATGCATTATAATTATATGGAGTTTCTTTTTAGTGGGAATAATCTGCCTGCTTATTTTTACATATCTGGCTGAATTTGGAACAACTGCAACCGTATATCAGGTTCTTCATCGAATTCGCTTGTATGTAGATTCAATCCAAAACTGGATTTTATGCTTAAATGCTTGTATTTTGTCACTAGCATCGAAAACAGATATTGCTTTTGCCTGCAGTGATACACCAAAATCATTTTTTTTTAAATATTTCTGACAGATATGCCAATTTCAATAACCAACGTTCATTACACAACAGTAAGTTCTAACTTCAGCTCTTATTTCGAAAAGCCACGTCGGTGTTTTTCCGCGAGAAAGCCACCTTACTTCTGCGTGAAGAAGTAAAGACGTATGTAGACTAACTATGTCATCACACAATACTTTAAAAAGGCTTGTATCTTTTAGACGTGTTTTAACAAAGTTAATTTTTTTCACGCTTTCGCCTAACACCTCTTTAAGGGTGACCGGAATTTTTGTCCACTGCGAGGGAATGGCGGAACGGTGTCAACTAATTTGTTGGCCTTGTCACCCAATAAACATTCATCAATGTCTTAAACACATGGCTTTATTAAGTTTCCAGTAATGGTATGGGCTTCACAAGTTCGTGTTAGCCGGAAACTTACCAAATAGGACGCCATCAACGCATTTTCGTTCATTGTCTTTGAGTGATAAGTAATAATGGTTAGAGATTTAGTTCAATACACATATTTTCTTTTGAAGAAATCAGTCGGTTTGCTTTTGCAATCTGAATGAATCCCTTCAAAGTGACGTTTTATTTTTGCTGGAAACATTGCACTGTTCGGCAACACTTTGGCGCAAATTACGCAAACCATCAAGCTTAAAACCTTCAGAACTAAAATAAGTTTATGGAAAACCGAAATTGAACAAACAAAATAAATGCTTAGAGAGCAGAAGTTATTAACCGGGGATTATACTATTTTACGTAAATTATGATTTTAGTTGGACATACCCGTCAGTTGGTGATTCTTCGGCAGCTTCGAATGCTTTTTCCGAGCATTCACTTGATTTTTTCCAATATCCAGACTTAAGCCAGCGATCCAGTCGAAAATTGTATGTATAAAACAAAATAAAGTAAAACTCACCCACTTAAAGCGGGCCTACTATGGCTGCCGTTACCCGCTGGTTTTTTAAAAATATGAATTTCAAATTCGACTGCTGCGATCAAAATTACATGAAGCCCAACATTAACTAGTTACTAGTCCGTCTTGATTTTTTTTTTCCAAATATTTTCGCGGAACACTTTGGGAAACCCAGGTCTCGACAATTCTGTTATATTGAGTTTTTGAATTATATTAGGAAATATAAAAATAATGTTGAAAACGGGTATTTTTAAAAACTGAGCAAATAGGTAATATTAAAGTTTATTTTCGAAACAAGTATTAAAAATTGACTGCAAAACGTATCTTCCAAAATTAGAAAAACATTAAATTCAAGGTTTGCTGAAAACTTCATATAGAGTTAAATAAAGACTCATGATATGAAGTCTATGGATTCTGTGTTGTTTCATGTGAAGGTTTTCAGGTAAGCGCTTTTTATTTGTTGAAGAAATTTTAAATTAAAAATGATGCTGGGATTTGTCTCACTTAAAAGCTTGTCTATATGTACTTGTATCAATTTTTACCAAATTTGCGTACTATTTTTTGTAGATTTTATTTTTTATGAAAAAACGGACTGTTGGATTTTTATATAAAAATTACTGAATATCGAAAACAATATTTTCTGTGAGATAAAATAAGTTTGAAGCCAATATTTTTAATTTTTGAAAAGCTATTTGAGTCGAAAGTAAATTTTTACCAAGTTTTAGTATTGTTTTTTTTTAGAGTTTTAGTTTTTGTAAAAAAACTTTCAATTCGATTTTTTTCAAAATATTCTTTAAAAGATAAAACTAGCTCTAAGCTATAATCTCAATTTTTTGAAAAGATATTGGAGTGGAAAATCAATTTTTACCAATTTTTATTAATTTTTTTGTTTAGGTTTTTATTTTTTGTAAAAAAAAACTGTCGATTTGTTGACAGCAATATTTTTTAAAAGATAAAAGTAGTTTAAAGCCAATATTTCAAATTTTTGAAAAGGTATTTGAGTCGAAAATCAATTTTTACCAACTTTTGTTAAGTTTTGTTTACTAGGTTTTTATTTTTTTGTACAAAAATAGTCAATTCGATTTTTTTCAAAATTTTACTGAATGTTAACAACAATATTTTTTGAAAGATAAAAGTAGTTTAAAGCCAATATCTACAATTTTTGAAAAGATATTTGAATCGAAAATCAATTTATCAATTACATATTTTTTTAGGTTTTTATTTTTTTGTTAAAAAAATGTCAATTTGATTTTTCTCAAAATTTGTTCTAATGTTGAAAACAATATTTCTTATAAGTAAAAATTAGTAAGAAGGTATTATCTCAAATTTTTGAAAAGATATTTGAGTAAAAAATCATTTTTTACCAACTTTTGTTAATTTTTTTTCGGTTTTTAATATTTTGTAAAAAAACTGTCTATTCGTTTTTTTTTTCAAAATTTTACTGAATGTTGACAACAATAACTTTTGAAAAATAAAAGTAAATTAAAGCCAATATCTCAAAGTTTTGAAAAGATATTTGAGTCGAAAATCAATGTTTACCAACTTTTTTTTAGGTTTTTATTTTTTGTAAAAAAACCGTCAATTCGATTTTTCTGAACATTTTTCGAAATGTTGAAAACAATATTTCTAGTAAGATAAAATAAGTTTGAAGCCTAAATTTCAAGTTTTGAAAAGATATTTGAGTCGAAAATCAATTTTTACCAACTTTTATACATATTTTTTAAGGTTTTTATTTTTTTGTTAAAAAACTGTCAATTTGATTTTTCTCAAAATTTGTTCTAATGTTGAAAACAATATTTCTTATAAGTAAACATTAGTAAGAAGGTATTATCTCAAATTTTTGAAAAGATATTTGAGTAAAAATCATTTTTTACCAACTTTTGTTAATTTTTTTTCGGTTTTTAATTGTTTGTAAAAAAACTGTCTATTCGATTTTTTCAAAATTTTACTGAATGTTGACAACAATAACTTTTGAAAAATAAAAGTAAATTAAAGCCAATATCTCAAAGTTTTGAAAAGATATTTGAGTCGAAAATAAATTTTTACCAACTTTTATTAACTTTTTTTTAGGTTTTTTATTTTTTTGTTAAAAAACTGTCAATTCGATTTTTCTCAAAATTTATTCTAATGTTGAAAACAATATTTCTTATAAGATAAGATAAGTTTGAATTTCAAGTTTTTGAAAAGATATTTAAATCGATATTCAATTTTTACGAACTTTGAGTAATGTTTTTTTTAGATTTTTATTTTTTATTTAAAAAAACTGTCAATACGATTTTTCTCAAAATTTTATCAGATGTCAAAAACATTATTCTTCGTTGCACAAAATTGTTTTGGAGATAAAATCACACTTTAGTCGTAAAATTTTGGAGGTGACCAATTTTTTTTCAGTTTGTTTGATTTATAAGAAAACCGTTAAATGGATTTTTTTTTTAAATATATTTCATTGATATCACGTTACAACAAATTATATAAAATTTAATTCAAGTCTCTAGCGTTTTTGGTTCGTAAGATATTTAGGGTTAACCAAAATTGTCACCTTTTTTTTCAAACTGCTATGGTAAAAAAACCACCCACGCAATTTTCTTGAGAGACCTTTCTTCATCTTTCTGCCTTATTATCAGTATCACAAAATTTATTTGATAATCGATATCTCTTCTGGTTCTTGAGCTACGGACGTACGGACGTACGAACGTACGTCCACACGCACGCACAGACATCTGTCTAAAAATCTTTTATTTCGACTCTAGGGACCTTGAAACGTCAAGAAATGTCAAAATTTTCAATTTGACAAATCGGACCCATTACAATACCTTCCTATGGGAAGTTAAAAAGGCTTCAAAATTAAGAAGAAATTGATATTAAAGTGGTCACGCTTTTATTCTTATTTTAAAATTAAATTGTATAAACATATTTTGAATTGCTCTGCGTTCGAAACTATATACATTATTCCAATTAAAATATTGTTTCTGATGAATGTTGACTATGACTATTTAGCCATTGGCTTTAGACTGCTACACTACTATACTTTTCTTTTATTAGACCAAAGTTTTGAGTTTAATTGACAAAAGATATGATCACCTATTGTTAGTCCGATCGCATGACATGATCGCACAATTTAGAAACCCAAGTTACACGCAAACATTATATAAATAATTTGTCAATAAAAATACAGTTTTAAAGGTATTATTGCACTCAAATAATGTTCCTATTTGACTATAAATCATTTATCACGAACGATAAAAATGACAATTCTAAAAACCAAGACTGTGCATTTTATAGTGTGCGTAGTGTTCTTTTCTGTTTCCACAATAAACAAAAACAAGAATCACTCACTTTCTGAGTAAACTACACACAAACATATAACTTATAACTTATCAAAAAAACGCTGTCTTCCACTGCTAAGGCATAAGGCAAGAAAGCTTGAGCTAAACATTCTTAATTAGATTAGAATCTTATGTCAGCCGTAGCCCGTAGTGTGCGCACGTCATCTACGTACATATGTTTAACAATAAAAATAATTTTCTATGCTAAGCAACAATAATTCAGACTCAGCTACTTTAATTTTTATTCACTCTTCATTCACTGGAGTAAGCTTCGCTCTTCGCCCTTCAATTTCGGAGTTTGTTTTCATAAAAAATGAATTGCAATTATTAGAAAAATTATTAACAAAAATAGCACAATGCCTGGTTGTTGTTGTAGTGAATCCGACGACGAAAGTAGGGCTGTAGAAAATAGTGAATACTCTGAACAAATAACATTATTAAAATACGGTAATGCAATAAAAAAAAACTAAACAAATAAAACTAAATTTCTTGTGAAACTGTTGCTGAGTCATAAATGGAAGTTTAATTGTTTTTTTTTTTAATTATTTATTTTTATAAAGGTGAACGTTTGCAATATGATCGGAAATTTAAGGGACCGCTCTCGAAACGATCGTGCACTGATGTGTTCTGTTTACTAATTTTTGTCATCTTCCTGGCAGCTTGGGGCTACATTGGTCATTACGGTGAGTATTAGCATTTAATTGAAATTTCCACATTAAGGCCTAATAGACTATTGGAGAAGCCGAATATCAAATTGATTAACAGTCTCTAACTTCACTCAAATTTGTATTCATAATAAATTAATTTTAATGTTCTAGCTGTTCGAAATGGTGATTTGAATAAATTACTCGTTCCGACGGATTCGTTTAATAGAAAATGCGGGGTTGATGCTGCTGTAAAAGACAAAAAATATTTGTTTTTCTTCAACTTGGAGAAATGTATCGATCCATTAGTGCCAATTACTGGTTGTCCAACACCTCAAGTCTGTGTGTCGCAATGTCCCACGGAGACTTTTGTTTGGGATAATGTTAAAAATAAACTGAGTGTGGATGATCTCAAGCAAAAGCTTATATGCCAGACGGACGCCTATAAGAGTAGTATTAACTCAATAGATGATGCCGAAAAAGCTATATTGTCAAACCGGTGTGCCCGTTGGTATGTCAAAAGCAAGCCATGTAAGTTTTATTATTCTTTTTCTTAAAACTTTGTTGTTGGATGGGATTTTGTTATGTTTTTGTTTTTTACCGCATGATCAGTGTTGTTGTGTTGAATTGTTTTTTTTTTTTTGATTTTTTCATTGGTTTAGGTTAAGATTTTTGGTATAAATAAGTCGACAGTTTATTAAAAAAAATATAATTGAAATAAAATGTATAAATATTGTCCACACATGAACATAGGTATTGTAAATTATATTTATCTCCAAATTTATCCTATCTGTTGCGAAAAACTATTATTTGGTGAACTAGGTTATACAAGGTCCCGTAAGTAAAGGTTCAAACTGTGAATGATGAAGGGTCATCCTTAAGGTTTTCGAGTAACGGTTGATTAAATCTTTAGTCGGTTTAATACTCACCATGTATTTTAAAACAAGAACCAGTGTTGTGTGATTTGGAGTGTATTCATAAACGTCAGCCTAACTAAGAACTGCGTTATCTACATTCATAAAGTCAGATTTTCGATCGAACTACCTAGTCGAACTGCAGTACCTACCGTTCATAAATTTAAGACTGTCGTCAGCGTCGGACAGATTGTGCAGCTGAATTTGTTTGGCTGCAGAAATAGCGGGAATTGTTAAAATTACAACAACATGAAAGACGAAGCGGCACTGACTCGTAAAGAATGAAAGTAATGGCAAATATTTTGTTAATTTTTTGATAAAAATAGTTTAAATTTTTGTTTTTAAAGGAATGATGAAAGTACTGTGTGGACAACTAACCACATTAAACTTTAAATTACAAAGCCATAGTTGCAAGATATTTGTGCTAATTATAATTTTCTTTTCCGGTAAGCAAATCAAAAATCAAGTTCAACAAGATTTGTTTGGCAACCCTTTTTTTGACGTTTATGAACTCTGTTTACATACAAATTGGACTAAGTCAGACCTTTTTGTTTACTACAGACATTCTGGATTGGGAGTGCGTTCACAAATGCATCAGAAAAGAAATGCGATTGTACTAGTGAAGATTTTCTTCGTTTATGAATACACCCTTGATATTTAATAAGGCTTTTTTAAAGTCAGTGGGAATTGCCAATAATAAATCGCTAGACACACGTTTAGGTATCGTTGAGTTAAACTTTAACAGCGAGTTAATGTTCGTGTATATTAACCAAAATAAACACGTCTTTTACTAATAAGACTTCTATTACAATATTTACTTCATTCTGTGTCAAGAAGACAGCATTAAACTGACATAAGAAAAATTTACAAACATAAACAAAAATATTTGATTTAAATTAAGTTTTGAAATAAATTCGGACGATTCAATAATAAAAGATTTAAATATCTTGGAAGATATGGCCAAAGCAAGGAGGTAAAAATTATACAAAAACGAAATTGAACCATTCTCAAAATATGAGGATACAGAGTTTTATCGGCACTATAGGTAAATATTTTTTTTTCCGGCATAAACTTGAAAAATTAAAATAAAAAAAACTGCCAGATTCATTATTAATCTTTTGTGGAAGACATTGCCTCGGCTACCAACAGAGGTGGTGCAATTTCAAGTGAGCTAATTGTATTGACAGGCCTGAGATATCTTGCCGTAAGATCTTACGCATTGCAATCTGCGGTATCTTCGACAAAATCCAGAGCGAAAATTTTAGCAATTTCATAATCGATCTCAGAAGGAAGAAGGACTTAAATTGGTCCGCGCCTCCTGGTTGTAGCGGCTCTCTCGGCCCCTTACTTATTTCGGCGTCAATTCAATGCCACTTGCCTGAAACGTTGGAGCAATATTTTGCCAGGCTATAGCTTTGGCTTTTAATGACTTGCCATCATTAAGCTTTAAATCTATAACATCGGCAAGTGGTCTAGATACCAATTTGACGATCTGCTCCGTTTTAAATTTTGTTTTTCAGCCATTTCTTAAATGATGAATATTTATTAGAACATAACAATTATATATTAAAAAAAGTATTATTCGACTTGCTTTTTATAAAATATTGCCTCGAACAATCAGCAGACAACAATCACAACAAATCTCAACTCTTGTGACCCTAAAAGTATTTGTTGCGTATGCTGTCAAAATGACAGTGCAAACCATGGATTTTAATTTAATTGTCCGTTTATAGTTGTGTTTCCCAACAACAAAATTAAACTGGGCGTTAGCCCTTAACCTAACTATTAAAATATTTATTGGTATGGCAAAATATTTAAAACCCAATTAAATATTTAAGTGAGTTTTAATTTTGATTATTGGTAAGGCCCAGTGTAAAAAATTAAATTTGACCAAAAGACAATTTGTGCTATTTATTTTTTTGCAAAATATTGTCAAAAATTGAATTTTTTAAAATGTAAAACACCTACAATTGTATAGCTGGCAATAAATTTACACTTTTTTTAAGGTTTTCGATGGCTTTATTTCGAATCTTGGTTCAAAATCAATCGATAAAGTGTAGTTTTTGAGATATTTTTTTTATAATTCAAATAAAACTTTATATTTAACTTATTAAAGTAGTTTTTTTTTCAATAAAATTTGTGATCATTTTTCAAATCTACAATCCCTTATTTTAATATCCCGTTCAAATCCGTTTTCAGTATCTTATTGATTTTTTAAAAATGGTTGTAAACCTGCCCTACATAATCCTTAAATAAACGGGTGAAGTATTTATGCTGAAACAGTTCTTTACAGAAAAACTCTAAATGGAAATAATCGTACAAAGCTCCAACGAAATGTTGGAAATTAAAAATAAATGTTATGACATTGATGAAGATTTTAATGTAGGCTTCAGTCAGTTTCAGTTTCGTTTTATTTTGTAGCACAATTTTTACATTATTTTAAATTTAACAAATAATTTAAGAGATTTAGAAAAACAAAATTTGTTTACAACTTTATTTAAGGGAAAACACTACAAGAAAAAAACCCTCGGTCAGTATAGTTTAGCAAAATGTTACAGGGATACTGGACGTACAACAAGCCTAATTAGTTTATTTATGGCAATATTTGCATTTATATGCAGTAAATTTTTTGTCGTTTTGGTCCTAAAAATGGTAATAACCTATTATTGACAAACAAATATTCTACTTTAAGCATAATAAATAAGTTTTAACTTACATTTTACTAACGATCATCCGTACAAACGACCCATTACGAGAAATATTCGAAACACTTCACACTCAGGGAAGAATTGTATAAAATGAATGCGTTCACGTGAATAACAAAATACCGCGTGGTATTACCGACTTTTACGTAGATTCACTTCGAAAAGTTGAAATATTGTTAATTGAAAGTTCTAGAAAAATTTCCTCCAATGAATAGCAAAATAAGGTTGAGAGCTTAAATTGGAGTTCGGATTTGGAATCACCACTTAAATCAACTCCAGAACGAATTATTTAAAAACATAAAGGAATTACATGCAAGATTTTTCAAAACTTCATCAAATGAGGACCCATAAGAGCCCGTTCACACGATCCCGAATCGGCGGTTTTGCCGTATCGTCGATTTTACCATATAAGCAAGTGTCAATATAATTTAAATGAGTATATTCAGACAATACGGCATTTAAATGTATACTGTAAAATTACCGATTAGGTCGATTTTGTCATTCGGTTTTGTCTCTGCAAATCGTTTTCGGTCGCACAGTAAACAAACCGATTCGCAATAATGTATTTATAGACAGTGCGTTTAGACGATTCGATATGTTGACCGATACTGCGTCATTTTTCGTCTGGGCTACTGTCAAATAAGTGGATGGTCGGTGTAGGGTTGAGTACGATGTACGGTAAAATTACCGTACCGTCTGAACATTCCAACCGAAAGGCACCGAATCGAGAAAATATCCGATACGGTGAAAATATCGAATCGTGTGAACGGTCTCTAATTCATCTCAAAACTAATTAGAAAATACGAAAACTATAAGTAAGATATTAAATTTTAAACTAGAAGACAAAAGTATGTACTTTGTAAAATTATCGTACAACGTTTTTTTGAGAATTTTTATTTGTATGATAATTGTTTATTTGGGGTCGGTAAAAAGGTGGCAAAGGGCAACTGCGGAAGGATTGTTTAAACCACAGTACAGAAAACAATTTGATTTTGTTGACTAATATAAGTTTTAGCTGTAAGTTTATTTTGACATTGTTAAGTATTAATATATATGGAAAGAAAAAATCTTTCATTGGATCAGGGCCATGTTTGTGTTTTAACATCTCGACAACCGAACCCATCATATATAATTTAAAATCCTGAAATTTTTTAATGTCTTCAGTTTTCTAAAATACACTCTTGTTGCTCAGTTCATGCATACTTATACTCATGTAATAATTTATTCATTTAATTTGAAAATTGAATTGAATTTCTATTGGAAAATTCTAAAACTTTTTAATACAATATTTTATATTCAAAAATTGTGATAGCATTTTTATAACAACAGTAGATTTCAAGTCAAAAGCTTAAAAATTAACGTTATAATTTAACCACGTCAGAGAAAATAATTCTCGGTTGATTTTTCAAAAACCTTGTGACAGTTGTTTTTTTAATAGAAAAAATGCAAACATTATAGATTTTAACTCAAAAACATTGACTGTATCATAGAATTTTAGTATGGGGCCGGTTATAGCTATCAGTAAAATTTGAAACAGGAGGAATATGAAATGTTTTACTGATGAGCGCTTATGCAATCACTAAATGTACGTCATTAAATGTTGTTTTCTTCCGATCATAACATTGAGCTTAGCGCCTCAGACAATTTGTTTACTGTTGCTTTCATCAGTAAAATTTTTAATGATGTGATCGGAACAGTAAAACGAAATAAAATGTCGGGTGTATTCATAAACGCAGAAAATCTGCGTAAGTACAATCGCATTTGTTTTCTGATGCATTTGTGAACGCACTCCCAATGCAGAATGTCTGCAGTAAACAAAAAGTTCTGACTTAGTCCTATTTGTATGTAAACAGAGTTCATAAACGTCACAGAAAAATGGCTGCCAAACAAATTTTGTTGAACCTTTAAAAACAATAATTTAAATTATTTTTACCAAGAAATTAACAAACTATTCGCCATTACTTACATTAGTTACAAGTCAGTGCCGCTTCGTCCTTCTTGTGGTTGTAAAAATTATTTTAAAAATCCCGTTCTTTCTGCAGCCAAACAAATTCAGCTGCACAATCTTCCCGACGCTGGCTGATGACAGTCTGACGTTTATGAACGGTAGGTACTGCAGTTCTACTAGGTTAGTTCGATGAAAAATCTGACTTTATGAATGCGGATAACGCAGTTCTTAGTTAGGATGATGTTTATGAATACACCCTTCATCATTAAAAAAAAATTAAAATGGATTTATAAATTAAAGAAATCTTTAAATGCATTGTTTCTTTTTGGAAAAAATACTTGAATATAGGATTCATTTTATTGCATCAATCTTTTGCTAGAAATAAATCTGTAACATGTACTAAAACTAAAAACACAAATTTTACTGATGGATTTTACTGACAGCTATAACCGGCCCCTATCAGTATCAACAGTAATAGCATTTTTATAACAACAGTAGAGTTCAAATCAAAAGCTTAAAAATTAAAGTTACTTATAAACCACGTCAGAAAAATAAGGGCATTTCCGGTTAATTGTTCAGAAACCTTGTGACAGTTGTTTTTTTGAATAGACAAAATGAAAACCTTATAAATTTGAGCTTAAAAACATTGACTGTATCACACAATTTAAGTATTACAGCCCTATTATGGCTATCAACTATCAATTATTTGATAACTGATAACTTGTATCAATTTATTGATAATTTGGTATTATGAGTATCAAATGATGATTTTTTATCCATTGTGAATACTAATCAATATACGATTGCGAATAGGTTTTGTTTGGTGTTTGAGCTTTGTCATTTGTGTTAAGTTCTTGTGTTTTGGTCTATAAATAATATCGGCGGAATGATGTAAGTTGTTTTCATTAAATAAATGTCTCTTTTTTCTTAATATTTTGTTTATTTAGGAGTAGAATAGTTAGCAACAGAAAACAAATAGAAAGGCTTGTGGAAGTAATGGAGGAAAATCCTGAGGATTTGACAGCCGTAATACCTACCAAGTTTAATTTGCTTATTTTAATTCATGAAATTATAATTTGTCCAGTGGGTTTGAAGCATCTCGTAATAATGTTTTTTTAGCTTGCACGATAAACCTTCGTTCCTCAGTTTATGCCTTCAAACAACAATTCTGGTGAATGCATTTCGTTCTTCAATTTGTATATTCAATAAAAACTATAAAAAAAAACTTATAAATCGCATTTAAATTACAATTCTTTACTATTTACGAATATTTGATACATTTGTCAACGAAGATTTTGTAGCTGATAGAATATTTGATGAGTATCAATATGTTTGATAGCCGTAATACCGAGTTTATCAATAAATCTATTCACAATAGATCTTTTAATTCACTATTTATCAAAAATATTGATAATTGATCACTATAATACCGATTCATTAATTTTGTTGATAATTATCAACTTTTATCAAATATCGTGTTGATATTTGATAACCATAATAGGGCAGTTAGTATCAATAGTAATATTGTGAAATTGAACAGAATGTATCTAATTAAAAAAACGATCATTTGACAAATTTAAATTACTTTTATCGAAAAAACTTTGTATTTGTGGTTAGTTATTTCCTTAATTATTTTTACAATATTTATAATTAACTTTGTTTTATGACTAATTTTGTGTTTAAAAAACTAATGGAATTACAATTACTGTCGACTTATTTATACTTAAAAACTTAATAGGGTGTTGTCATAATACTATCGTAGATTAATTACTAATTTTTATAACTTAACTTTTTCTATCCAATCAAATTACATACTAAAATATTTGAAACAATAAAAAAAAACAACATAAATAGTTGGGAATAGATGCATATGGGATTTCGCAGCTGATACCTGCGAAAACATCCCACTTTATCTAAGAGATGCATCATTACAAAGTCTTAAAATGACACCGAAGTCGTCGAGCTTCGTAGCATTTCCCACGACAGAGAATTCAAAAAGAAATGGCGGTGATATTTTAGTTAAGAAATTCAATAATCTCGAACGAACAAATCATCAATTAAGAGAGCCTGTCGAAGAAATTGTCGATTGCGGAACACGCTACCAGCTTGGAGAAGTAATAAAACAAAAAGTACAAAAGTCTAATTCCTATGTGACACGTCTAACTGGGAATTTAATTCAACATTTCTACAAAGGAGAAAATGCTCAACAGGTAATTGTTTTATTTAAAAGCTAAATATTTTATCTAGATACCCTTAATCTTAACAAGTCTAAGTTGAAAAACATATATCTGTGTGGTGTTTCATAAAAATTTGATGTCTTCATTAATTTATTCATACGGTGTGTCCCTTGTCCTTTGCTAAACAGCTTAATCCTAATTATTGTTTAACAATCTAAGATCTGAAGTGCATTGTGCATAATAATTTTGATTACCTCTGTTATCATGAAATATTGTTTTTGAAATTCATTAGTGTCGAAACGATGTGTACCATCGGATGTAGAAGGTATAAATCGATTGGTTCAAGACATAAAACTTTCACCAGAATTAACGAAACTCACAGAAAGAATGCTGAATGCTGATCTTAATGGGGTAAGAATAAAATTTAAGAAATGGTTGAGCCTATAGAATGGGGTTAACATAGGTACCTAAGAATCTACACAATACACAACAACACGACTACTTACCTGATAAATGAACGTATAAAGAAAAGAAAAATACATTTTTATAGTGACAGAAATTGAATGTCCTTAAATGCAATATGGAAATGAGGATAGAATTTAGTAAAACTTCTTACAAAAAGAAATCAATGACGCTGCGTTGCAAAGCTGATTTTTAAAATAATCTCATAATACGTTTTGATGGATTTTTTTTTATAATAAACGGACACTCAAGTGGTTATTAATATCCTTAACATGTTTAAAGTTTAAACACAGTGCGAGCTTTAGGAAAATAGGGAAGGATTAAAGAGAAGATAGCGATGCACATTGACCTTAAAGTTTTGAATATCAAAATTATGGGAAAGAACAGAGCTGGGTAAAGCATTCCACATTCTCGATGTGCGGTTAAAAAAGAATCTTTATACTTGAAATTGAGCTCAAAGTATTACGGCTGAATTGTTCGAGGTGGGGAATGCAATTGGCTAATTCGACAGAATACTGTTTATAATAATATCGGCAGAACAACGAAAGGCATGAAACATTGCGACGATGTTCAAGTGGCGCAATTGTTTCGGTTATAGTTCTATTGATTATCATTTTCAAAGCTCTTTTTTGAATCCTGTACAAAATAATTAAACTTGTTTTAGGGGCAACTGCCCAAATATGCGAGTTATATTCAAGTTTTGGACGAATTAAAGCTTTGTAAATTACAGCCAGATCAGAAGGGGTGAAAATTTTCTTGCACAATGTGTAGTACCTGGATTTATCCCCTTTAGTTCAAACTTATTCCATTCTGACTAATTTTTGGGTCAGGGTCAGGGGTATAGTGAAATACTTATGTTAATTGAAATATCTCATTAAAATCAATTGAACTAAAAAATCGAAAAAAATCAGCTCTCCGTAAATATTTGTACTTTTTTTATGCACTTAGTTCTGAAATATTTCATAGTTTATAAATAGTTAAGTTTGCTTGATTGTGTACGAGACTTAAAATAAAATCTCTAATTACTAATTAAATAGAGCAATGCAATGAGCGCGTCCAAAAAATATATAAACGTCAGAGTCAGTTCATTAGAATTCATCGGCATAACAGAGTAATAGATTATTAAGTAGGCAATTTTAGAAAACGCATATTCAACTTAATCACTACATTAAAAACAAAAATAGTTAGACTGAAGTAAATACATTAATAATGATTAATTCAAAACCAATCCATTTATTGAAATCACATGTTTAAGTATCGTCTACGTGACTTAGTGTATCGATCTATTAATGGAATTATCGATTATGTATGGAAGACTTTTTATTTTTACATTTAAAGATTTGTTTGTGGGTCATGTATATTTTTCCAAGGTCAGGTGCCGATCTAAAGAAGTGGCACTTGCCTTAAATGTCAGTCAATCTTTAAATTTTGGATTTTTTGACACATTAATCCCCTTTTTTACCAACATCATTTTACGTTAGGAGTAGTGGCAACTGTCACTTTTAAACGAACATTGGGCAGGTTCCCATTGGCTGCGTTCTAATCTCAGACAGATAGGGTATCCGGATACCTTTTTGTTAGTGTCTAAGGTGTAAAATAACAGCTGATCAAAAACAGCTGAGATGTCAAAAAAGGAATTCAAAGATATCCAAGAATTTCTGTGGTACGTATGTAGGCATTCGACCAAACAGCTGAAACTTAAAAATTGATTTCAGCTTTTTGTATTTGTTGGTAAACAAAAAGATACAAAATATTAGTTGAAGTTGTATTTGCGGATTTTTTGTACATATTAGAAGATTAAGAAGTTATTTGCCTCCGATCTATTTTTTTAAACTTCAAAATTGACTTATTTTGTTCTCGTTTTGTAGATAAGCAATTTGCTAGGTTGTTTTTATTATTTGACAGCTATCGCAATACAACTATCCAACTCGTTCAACAAGGTATCTAAAAATCCATCTATCAATCCTATGCAACACGAGATTGAACGGACCCATCATAAGAAACTTGGTTTGAAATCAACTGCATTCTTTCAACGCAAAGTTAGACGAAGGTGGCTCGTTTTCAGATGTCCTTAATTTCAAACTTGAAACTTCATTTGACTACCATCTGCAGTTTATCGTGCAGAAAGTAAAAAACAACATTAGTATATGTACAAACAAAATCGCTGAAACAAGTTACAAACCTGTAATAAGTTGTTGTTTGTATTGTAACCAAAAATCGTTTTCCATTCGTTTCTATTACTAATAATCCTTTTGCAATGAACTTTAAATAGAATTGTGCAAGAGTGAAATAAAACACAAAGTTATGAAGTGCAGCTTTCAATAAAATGTAAAAACATGATTAGCTGATATTTTGACATACAAGTAAACTTGACTTGATAATAAAGCTAAAGATGGAAGATCTTCTAATATTTTCAGATTTTTCACCAAAAAATTCAGGCGACATAAGGACTTGCAGTTAAGGCAAGTTTCTAGTCTTTGATTGACCACCTGCCAAAAAAATGCCTTCCAATCAAAGCAACTTTATTGGAAAGTTAACTGGAAAGTTTGTCAAGAAAAATCTTCCTTACTATCAAGTCCAAGTTTACTTATGTCAAAATGACAGTTAATGTGTTATTTAATGTGTTCTGTAAAAATGTTCCTTGTCAAATTGGAAAAGGAATAAGTAAAATTTATTTAAAATACAAAATACAAGTCCAGATCGACTTGTAGTTTGCCTGCGAAGTTTTTGTAGACAGTTGTGTTGATAGTAGTTTTTGCACGATCAATTGAAAGTAAAGGTTAATAAAATAACGTTCCGAGTTTGATGTTTATGACACTTGACTAAATAACTAGTTGCCTTGGGTAAAATTTTCTTTCATAGAATGCAGTTGACTGGAAATGAAGTCTTTTATGTTGTGTGAACCTATCCATTTTACTCAATTTTCCATCAACCATGTAAACAACAAATATTATTTGTCAAAAGTGAAAGAAAAAAAATGGCATTCAATCGTCGGAAAATTTTCTATTACAAAATTGGTTGACTTCTTGCAATCGTCGTCTAAACACCCAATTTTTTCTATTTGAAAATATTGTTGACAATAGTTGTCCACGTTATATTGGATACACACAGAAAAAAAATTAAATGGGCATGCAAGAAAATTTGACAATAGAGGAACAGTCGGAATTTAAAACACAAAAAATTATTATTAATTTAAGCGTTTGAATTGGAGTCCAACTAGCCATTGCCTTAAAATCATTGTTCTGTTTTTCTACCGAATTAGAAAAAAAAAAAGAAATTGAAACAGCACTAGAAAAACAAAAGGAATTTTGTTGTATACATTCTACTTCGCCGGCAGATATAATATAGATGTCTGACAATAGAAGAACGTTTTGAGAAAGAAACTTGATTTTCAATGCAAAACTCATATCTGAAAATAAGGAAAAAGACGAATTTTGGCATCCCTTTCCTTTTTTCTAAAAATTATCCATTCTCTTTCGTGAATTCTTTCCAAACAACATGGGCGGAAAGTTTTTTATCAGGAAAAAAGAACAAAAGCTTACAAGATTGTGAAAGAATTTGAAAATTACGAAAATCGAAAGAAATAAAAAGTCACCGTTTAGTAATATAACCAAAAAGAAGTTTTATAGAAAAAAAAATAGATTGGAATACACTGGAAGCATGAACAATTTTTTTTTTTTTATATATTTAACATTTTTTTTAATGTTGTTACCACTTCCATAATAAATTTTTATGTTCTCTGTCATCTGCCGAGAAAATTGTATTCCAATATGTATACTAAATTGTTTGTTTTCTAATGTTTTCCAACCGTGTAAATAGATAATTATAAATTGGAAATTAATACAAAATTGTCAGCCGATATTCTACCGAAAAATTGTCTTTTATTTGAATAAAATCCATTAACCGTGTAAACGGACAATTTACTTGATAGATTGTCACGAAATTTAATGCTATTGTAAGACTTTTGAAAGTTCGGCAAATATTGTAAGATCTTTCAATCGTGTATACTTAGCTTTAGTTTCAGTTTCAGTTATGTCCTTTGAACCTGTCCATTGCTATGAGGTTTGAATCTATTATGGCTGAATCCAAAACTCACTTAGCGTTAGCTTCATTTTCACTTGAGCTGTCAGACAAAGCAAATGTTCAGATAATGGCTGAAACACAAACACGCTTCAGCTTCGACTTCGCCTGACGTTTATGAGTTCAGCCAAAGGAATTCAATGCATGCTATCACAATGGAGCTTCGACCTCACGTTTCGTTTGACAATCGTAAGGAAAAGAACGTAATGTGACTCCAAACGGAAGCTCTAGTTCAATTATCTGAACATTTGCTTTGTCTGACAACTCATCAGCTGTAAAAAAATGTCAACAAACAAAATATTTGCTCTTTGGAGGGATGAAATAATAGAAATGTCATTCAAAGCAACCTCGAAGCAGGCCCACCGTAACGCAGACGAAGCCGAAGCTGAAGCGTGTTTGTGATTTAGCCATGAACTAGAGCTTCCGTTTGGAGTCACATTACGTTACATTACGTTCTTTTCCTTACGATTGTCAAACGAACCTTAAGGTCGAAGCTCCATTGTGATAGCATGCATTGAATTCCTATAGCTAAACTCGTAAACGTAAGGTGAAACCGAAGCTGAAGCTTGTTTGTGATTCAGCCATTATTACCTTAAAACAGTACAGAAGAAATATATCTTTTATATCAAGGTTAGCCTGTTCAAACAGAAACAATTTTCATACCATGTGCTGTTGTACATACAAGTACATTATGTATATAATATATGTATTTGATGTTTAAAACATTAAGTTGCTAAATGACTTGAGCTATTAGAGCAATTAACTTTCAATTCTTTCGTACATTTTATAATATTTAACTAAACCGATATGTTAACATTAATAATGCCTTACATACTTAATGGTAAATTACATATGCGATTCCACCGCAAGAAGAAATCAGCAATACATTAAAAAAAAACACACACACATTTATAATTAGTCCAATCAGTTGGCTTTAACTCTTTAAACATTGTTCCTATTATTTATTTATAATATCTTAAGTGTTAAAAATATTATTATTTCTTCCACAACCACCCCCTCTGTCACAGAATCAGTTCAACGCAATAAAATTGAAAATTGTATTCATACACATTTTTGAACGTTTTTAAAATTTTTGGAATACTTTTTGTCCTCCCATTAAAAACTGTTTTTGAAAGTGTCACTTACACTGATAAAAACAATAAAATGTATCACAAAAACACGCTCTTTTAAAAATGTTAAACGCCAACTGATTCTTTTTTAAGATTTTAGCCTAGGATGCGTTTCAAAAAAAAAGCCATAAGTCATACAGGAAATTTTTCAAACTTATGATTTTGTAAAAATCTATGTACCAGTCTTTATTATAGTATTAAAAATGAAATCTTAACGTTTTTTTTAAGGTTGGCGAGAAAGTTGTTGAAGATATTATAAGCTCATGGCCTACAATTTTCTTGGTTCTGGTTGTAACAATGGCAGCATCACTCATATTCATTGCTCTAATGAGATGGGTTGCGACACCGTTAGTTTGGCTGTCTATATTGGGAGTACTAGTCGGACTCGGATTTGGTAAGGATGTTGAAAAATAAATTCTTTGTTTTTTTTTCAAGAAATTATATATAAACCCAAACTTCTATTTTTATAGGTGTATATTTTAGTATTGGCCAATACAAATACTGGAAGAATACCACGGCAGTTCCAAATCATTCTCTTAACCTATCGTCAACTGTTAAAAATATTTTCCAGGACGCAAAACTCTGGCTCTATGCATCAATAATTCTTGGCATAGTATTCGTTGTGATATTTCTTTTAGTCATTGTTCTAAGAAGTAGAATTCGAATAGCAGTAGCTTTGGTCAAGGAAGGCAGCAAGTAAGTATACCTTGCAGAATAAAGTAAATAATTATTAAATGTCGTAACTCTTGTCTATTTTATCAACAGGGCAGTTTCATGTGTAGTTGCAACTGTTTTCTTCCCTATTTTTCCATGGTTTTTGTTCATGTGCACAATATCAATATCGGTTGTGATTGGTCTATTCTTGGCTTCAGTTGGAGATCCATCGTTCATAGTAACACGATCAGCTGAATCGACTGAGGACTGTAGATGTGAAGGCATTGCAACAAATTACACTCGAGGAGCTGCTTGTGATCCGGTGATTTTTCAAAACCACTGCTTCCTTAAACCAAGTAGTTTTGCATTGTTCTCAGGGCAAAATAATCCATGCATTGAAACTGGGTGCTTTTTTGAAGGCATTGGAAATCCAAAGATTGTTTCGTATTTTCAAGTAAGTGTAATCAACACCTATAAAACGAATTTATGTTCATTATTCCTTTTTTTGTTTATAGATTTACAATTTTATTGGATTTTTGTGGTTATCATTCTTCATATCGGCATTAGGTGAGATGGTATTGGCAGCTACCTTTGCAACTTGGTATTGGACATTCCACAAATCTGATGTTCCATATTTTGTTCTGAGTCAAGCATTCGGTAGAACAGTGCGCTATCATCTTGGAACTGTGGCACTCGGAGCATTTATATTAACCATCTGTCGATTTATTCGTGTTGTTCTAGAATACATCGATCAGAAATTAAAGAAATTCGACAATAGTGTGACAAGAGGTATCCTTTGTTGCATGAAATGCTTCTTTTGGTGTTTGGAGAACTTTTTACGTTTCATTAATAAGAACGCATACATAATGTGTGCAATCCATGGAAAAAATTTCTGCGCAAGTGCTAAGGACTCTTTTAATCTGCTAATGAGAAATTTTCTACGTGTGATAGCTGTGGACAAAGTGACTGATTTCTTGTTCTTCCTCTCGAAATTGCTTCTAACTGGTGCTGCTGGCGTCGGCACGTATTATTACTTCGAAAATACACCAACTGAACCTGCTTTAAATTATATTGCCGTTCCAATTACTATAGTTGTAATTGCAACTTTTTTGATTACAAGTGTATTTTTCGGAGTATACTCGATGGCAGTTGATACGTTGTTTTTATGTTTCTGTAAGTCGAACTTAATTTATGTGTTTTTACTTTTGGTATGGCTTATTTTTGGGCTTCTAACGCCTTATTTTGAGTAAACTTAACCTGCCTTATGGCATGTTCAGGAAAATAAGATCTTAACTATCCGAATTTTGGAAACATACTAAAATCCTGCGAGAAAAATTGTCCAGCTTTTGATATCACGCTGAAATTAAGTATTGTTTTTGCTTGCTCACTTTTTAGCCGGTATTAATGTGTACAATCTTATTTGCCTGAATATGTTGTAATTAATTATAGTTATTAATATTATTTGCCGTAGTTAGAGAAACAAATTAAATTAATTGTTTTTATTTATTAATAGTGGAAGACTGTGAACGTAATGATGGTTCTGAAGAAAAACCATATTTTATGTCGAAGCAGCTGATGAAAATTTTACGCAAACGAAACAAAATGCCAACGCCATAAATAAATAATATTTAATTTATTTTTGTTTATAAAGATAAAGAGTGAAATGAAATGAAATGGTTCTCATGTATGTTATGTACCTATGGTTTGATAATGATGCGCAAAGTTTGCTCAAATTGT
Source organism: Eupeodes corollae (assembly GCF_945859685.1). Taxonomy (NCBI): domain Eukaryota; kingdom Metazoa; phylum Arthropoda; class Insecta; order Diptera; family Syrphidae; genus Eupeodes; species Eupeodes corollae. The sequence goes on from NC_079148.1 coordinate 46,257,378, forward strand.
TGTGAGCGGAATAGATTACCAAAAAAGAAACAAAATATATTTTGTATTAATATAATTATAATAATGTTACAATAAAAAAACAATTTTTAATATTTATAAATAAAGTGAAGATTTATCTATCTATACAAATTTTGTTTTTTAATTTAGAAATCAGATTATACGTAAAATAGTTTGCCTCACATTAGAGGCAAACATTTGTATGTGTTTTAAAATCCAATAAGTCTACATAAGGGAACTAACAGTGTTCGTACACTTGGGCGTATACGCAATGTTTTTTATGAACATTTCGGCAAATTGTCGTTACATTTATTATTTTTGACGCGTTTATTAGCTTAACTTAAAAATTAAAAAATGAAAATGATGTAAGTAATTTTAATAAAAAACTTTAATCTGTACATTTTTAAGTGCCTCTATTTAGACCTTTACAATTATTTATTGATTATCAGATCAGATCAACTTAAGAGAACATATTGGTTTCGTAAAAGTTATATTGAACCTTTCGATGTCAAAAAATGTTTTAGACAAGGTGATGAGCTGTCATGTGAGTTTTTTAACATCGCGCTTGAAAGGATAGTGCAGACCTCACACGTTAACACTAGAGGCACTATCTTTCAAAAGTCTGTTCAATTACTAGCTTACGCTGATGACATTGACATAATCGGAAGAACTCAGCGTGATGTCAATGGGGCTTTTGTGAGTATTGAGGCAGAGGCGGCAAAAATGGGTTTAACGGTTAATGAGGGCAAAACAAAGTACATGCTGTCGTCAAGAAAGGACATACAACACCGACGCACGTCTTGGTCAAAACTTCACCATTGACAAACGTAACTTTGAGGTAATCAAGGACTTCGTCTACCTAGACTCCGCTGTAAACGCAGAAAACAACAATAGCGCTGAGATCAAACGCAGAATAACTCTTGCTAACCGCTGTTTCTTTGGACTAAGAAAGCTATTGAGTGGTAAAGTCCTCTTTCAAGGGACCAAAGTGTCGCTATATAAGACCCTTATCATCCCCGTCCTGCTGTACGGTGCAGAAGCATGGACTATGACAAAAGCGGATGAAAGCATCTTGGGTTGCTTCGAGAGAAAAGTTCTTCGTGTGATCTACCTTCCCGTATGCATCGAAGGGGAGTGGAGGAGAAGATGGAACGACGAACTGTACGGGCTGTACAGCGACGTAGACTTAGCCAGAAGGGTGAAAGTCCAACGACTAAGATGGCTGGGTCACGTAGAGCGCATGGAAACCAATGCTCCGGCCCTTAAAGTCTTCGAATCCACACCTACAGGACAGCGCAGTACAGGAAGACCACGGGTCAGGTGGCACTCACAAGTGGAAGGTGATCTCACCCAACTTGGAGCGCGAAACTGGAGACATCCAGCTAGGGACCGAGCTAGATGGAAAAGTTTGTTGGGTGAGGGCCTAGTTCACACAGGACTGTAGCGCCACCTTAAGTAAGTAAGTAAAAGTTATATTGACTATTACCGGAGCACGTTAAGTTGATAGTTCTTTTTTTTTATTGAATCCCTGCTTTTATGTTCATAATATTCTTATTCTATCGGAGAATAGTAGTGGTTCATACTCTAATTTTACAACTACAACATGTATCAATTTGATTTTGAAAGTTGAACTTTTTGATCTATATGTATATGTTGTTTTAAGTTTGTTTTAACTTTTTAGAATTGTCCAAGATAAATTTTTAATAAAATAGTTGTAGTAAATGTCATGTCGAGAATGGATTATTTCCATGCTCATTGGTAGGAAGATTCGAGCCACTCTAAGCAATACAATCGCAACAAAACACGTGAGTATGGGAACACCCCAGGGTGGTATCTTATCGCCTCTTCTATGGCTTCTGGTCATGGATACAACTCTCATTAAATTAGAGAGATATACACCTTTGTCATTAGTGAAATCACGGAGTCAGCTTTGAAGAAAGTTAGCAGTTGGCCACGAGTTGTGGACTAGGAGTTACCCAAAGTAAAACTGAACTGTTGCTCTTTACCACCAAAACTAAAGTAGCCCCCTTCACGCTACCTCGACTCAACGGTCAAATCCTATCATTGTCTTCCAGTGCAAAATATTTGGGACTCGACCCTAAACTGGAAACTAAATATTGAAGTACGGGTTAAGAAGGCCTGTGTTGCCTTCTACGCCTGCAGCAAAACTTTCGGCAAAAAGTGGCGACTTCAGTCGAAGATGATTTTATTGACGTACACAGACGTAATACGTCCAATCTTTACATATGGTTCGATTGTGTGGTGGCCTGCTCTTAGCAAAGACTATAATATTGATAAGCTAAAGAAGGTTCAGAGAACAGCTTGCGTTGGCACCACAGGGGCCATGCGTACTTGCCCACGGACGCCTTAAACGTTAAATCTTCTAAATCTAATTGATTCCCTCTCGGTAGACACTGACTATTGCACTCCAACTTTGAGCCTTAGTAAGGGTTTTAAGGTTATTTTCCCATCCAGAGAAGATTGGGAGGATGACATCGTGTCGATAGGTTTCGACACACCCATCTTTACTGACGGCTCAAAGATGGAGTGCGGAGTTAATTCTGCGATCTTTTCTGAGTCCTTAAATGTAGCTTAATCCTTTAGGCTTCCTGACTTTGCTAGCGTTTTTCAAGCTGAACTGCAGGCAATAAGGGAGGCATGTAAGATACTTAAAAAAAGCCCAAACCAAAACCGAAATGAGGCTATCTTTACAGACAGTCTAGCCATTAACTCGGCCACATCCTCATCTAAATTGGTCCGGCAATGTCGCGTAGTACCCGTGGCATGATGGTTAGTGCGTTGGACTGTCATGCAAGGGGTCTAGGGTTCAATCCCTGCCTGTGCCACCTTAATTTAAAAAAAAATTAATTTTCGCGGGTACTGCCTCTTGCGAGGAATTGACAAATTCTCCAAGAGTAATTCTTGTCATAAAAAAGTGCTTTCTCAAACTAGCCGTTCGGATTCGGCCTTAAATTGTAGGTCACTTCCATTCCTGACAACAGTACTCGCACACAGGAATGGTTGAGAGTTGTAAGTCACTAGGCCCTGGTTCACAACGGACTAAGCTTTAGTGTACACGATTGCCAGATCATTGTCAGATCTGCAAACGTCTGACAATGTGTGACAATGAGATGACAATGAGCTGAAAATTTTAATTTGTGTGTACACGGTTTGCATATATCTACAAACATCTGCAAATCTGTTGCCAAATATTTGTCTGACAATCTCGACAAACTAATTTGGCCAAATAGCTAGCAATAGATTTGCAAACATTTGTAGATTTTCTGCCAACCGTGTACACACCAAATCAAATTTTTGATCTGCAAATTTATTTTCAGCTCATTGTCACTAGGGATGCAAACGATACATCGATGTTTTGAAAACATCGGTTTTCAGGCGACGGTGACCGTGTAAATGCCTCAACCGTAATAGGCTGTACATGTTCAGCACTCTCATTTTCAATATAAGCATCCATATCTGAAAATAAATGTTAACGTTTTTATACATTTTCTTTGAAATGAAAAAAAAAACAACTTAAAATTTACCTTGTAGTTTTCTCCAAATTTGTCTGCTAATGAATAAATTTGCAAATGTTCCTCAAACGGCATCTGCAAATTTATTCATTGTCAGACGTTTGCAGAAACGTCAGAAAATGAAAAAAATTTGGTGATCTCCCAATGAATTTTGTGTACACACTATTGCCACATCTGCAAATTCATTTGTCTTCAAAATGATTGATGAACAAATTTTTCTGCAAATCAATTTGGTGTGTACAGTACACGGTTGTCAGCTTGCGTGTACACGATTGCCAAAAATCTACAAATTAAATGGCAGATATTTGTCTGCAAATAAGGAGCCAAACCATTTGTCTGCAAATTAATTTGGTGTGTACACGATTGTCAGCCATTCGAGACAAATTTTTCAGTGGCAGATCTATCAATATTTACAGATCTGGCAATCGTGTACACTAAGCTTAACAAGTTGGCTGCACCTGTCCATTGTCATTAATAAATGTTAAGATTATTATGTCGTATATGATGTCATCATAACTTTCGAAAACTCATTGCTGAAGTGTCAAATAGTTACGATTTGTAACAATCTACAACTTAGCTCGGGAGATTAGTTAAAAGTGTTAGACTATTTAAGTGAATGATTTGTTTTGGCTTCGAAGCAAACTATGATCCAATTTAAAGCTAACTCCTTACCTAAATCAAACCACAAACGTTTATTATACAGTAAACCAATGTTTTGAAATATTTCATCTATTTATCAATCTTTCGCTATTCATTTAGTGACATAAAGTTGTAAAACAACTTTTTTAATTTTTCATATTGAAACTTTGACAGATAAACAATTTCTAGCAATAATCGTTCGTAACTGACAAAATTTAGAAATCAGGGGAAAAAAGCCTTTTCCTTTCATTGCGCAGGTTCAGTCGACATAAGGGACTTGGGAGTAAGGCAAGTTTCTAGTATTTGATTGGGCAGGTTCAGGCAACATAAGGGACTTGGAAGTAAGACAAGTTTCTAGTATCCGATTGGCCAGCTGCCAAAAAATGCCTTCCAATTAAGGGAACTTTATCGGAAAGTGGTCTGGAAAGTTAGTCACAAAAAATATCCCTTAATATCAAGTCAACTTATTTCAAAATGACAACTGATCATGTTTTTTCATTCAAGTGAAAACTGAGCTTTACTACTCTATAATTTATTTATTTTCAGCACAATTCGATTTAAAGGTTACTGTAAAAGGGTTCCTTGTCAATTTATAAAAGAAATAAGTAATATTTATTTATAACACAAAAGACAAATCGTAAACGACTTGTAGCTTGTCTGAGGAGTGTTTTTTTTAGACAATAATGTGTTTGGTAGTTCTTGTACTATGAACTTAAAGTCAAAATTTGTGAAATAAAGTTCTGAATTTTGAAATTCATGACACTTGGAAAACTAACTAGTTGCCTTGCTCAAAATTTAAGTTCAAGGAATGAATTTGACTGCAAATGAAGTCCCTTTTGTTACCTAAACCTGCCCATTGCCAGCTGCCAAAAAATTGCATTCCAATTAAAGCAACTTTATTGGTAACTTGACTGGAAAGTTAGTCAAGAAAAAATTCCATAACTGTCAAGTCATCTTATTTCGGAATTTAAATTGATCATGTTTTTTTTTCAATTAACTGAAAGCTCTATTTCTCTATGATTTATTTATTTTCCGCACAATTCCATTTAGTATTTTGTGTTAAGGGGTTCCTCGTCAAATTAGAAAAGAAATAAGCTATATTTCCTTACAATACGAAATGCAAATCGAGATGAACTTATAGTTTGCCTAAGGACTGTGTTGTAGATAATAATGTTTTCTGTATTTTTTGTACGATGAACTGAAGGTAGAACACTTGAAAAAATAACTAGTTGCCTTGGTCAAAATGTACGTTCAAGGAATGCAGTTGACTCCAAATAATTCCCTTGTGCTTTCTGAACCTGCCTTTTGTCAAAGCTTATTTAACTGCGCCCCTGGTATAAATATTTAAAATTTTGACAGATTATAATAAAACGTCAAATCTTGATAATCATCGAAATAAATAAGCAAACAAAACAAAATAATCTTTAAACTGTTTATTTTAAAAGACTTATAATTTAATAAAAATATTTTAATTATCTCATAGATACTGCAAAATGAAAACAGAAGATTTAATCAATCATTTAGCCCTAATAGACGGTGGATTCAAAGGACCTTCCGACCCTTTCTTTGAAAGCAAAGTTTATTTTCCAAAATATATGAAAAAAGGAGTCTTAACAGTCGAAGATGAGGACAACTATGACACAAAGTAACGGACTGAAATTCTCTGCACGCGTGCAAAATAATTCACACATAATATTCTCCTTTTTCCAGAAACCAACAGGAAATTTATTGCAATGTAGCCGGTTGTGGAAATTCTTTTCAATCTGTCGCTGCCTATCAGAGTCACTACAACAGCCTACACAGGTACATTTGCAGTCAATGTAAGAAAAACCTTCCAACACCCCATTTATTGGATTTGCATCTTTCCGAAAACCATGATTCATATTTTTCTGTCCTATCGAAATCCAAAGCAATGTATCAATGTTTCATTGAAGAGTGCGTGCATAAGAGCTTCACAGCTGAAGAAAGAAAAGATCATTGCATCAGTGCGCATAAGTTTCCTCAGAATTTCCGATTTGAGAATCTTTGTATGATTGGTGGTAGTCATATGACGGCTAAAAAAAATATTACCATTGTCGATGAGCCGATGAATGGGATAAAGAGTCAGTCCTCTAAAAACCCAAAGAACTTTTCATTTGGTCATCCAAGTGGGAAAACTTTCAATAAGAAAAGTTATAGCAAGCTTTTGAGTAAAAAGGAAAGTGAATATCGGAATACTTTAGAAGATTCCAATACTGTCAACGATCTGTTAAACAGTTTACCCGAATAAAACACTATTAAGCTGTTATATTATTTTTGTATCTTCTCCTATATTTATTAAATAAATATAAATTTTATGAATTATAAACCTATATGTACTTTTTATTTCGAGCTTGTTTTCTACTTTAAAGTATGTGTTTTGATGTTACGAGAATGCAGTAAAAGATTGCTTTATAATATGGATGCAAATATGATTGCATTTCATCTAAAACCTAATTGGAACTATGTCTTTGGAGCACGCCAGCCTGTAAGAATTTCTAGGGTTGACGGGAGTTCTGTTTTTACCAGACGGCAGCTATCGTGAAGCCTGACGACCTTAATAAAATAGTGCACTAGCACTTCATTCATTATCATCATCCTCAAGTTAGACGTTTACTCTAGAGTTTTAGCTTCTATGGATAGTTCAATTGATATTCAAGTAAGGAGTTTCCATTTCAATTCAATAATTCCCATTTCCATTTAAACAACAGTGAACAAATCTAGAATATCCCATCTACGATATAAGACAAATGGATGCGATTCTTCTTAAACTCTTGTATTCGGGAAGAAAGGAGTCATTGCTTGTATGTATATTTGACGTTAATCAAAGTTTTTTTTGAATTCTTAAAAAAGCTTTAGAACACAATCACGTCATTTTTTAATTTCTTTAAGATTTTATTTCTTCTTTTTTCTTTTTTTTCTTAACATAACTTAATCCATCTTTGTCGAATTCTAAAGGCATAATTCCCAGGTCTCCAGTGTATCTATTTTTGGCAACCTACGCAAAAAATTATCATTAATAATATGTTGATATTTAAATAAGGACATAACATACTTGCAAAAACTTCTTCCCTCCAACTGATGTAAGCCTTCTGTCTTGAATGATCAAAACATTATCGGCCTCTTGTGTAGCTTTAGCACTGCCAAATATTGAACTAGTGGTCAACTCGTCTGAATCACGTTCTTTTCGTGGATGCATTACTAAAGTGACATGCACATTCTTACGCGTTGCATACGACCTAAAAGCACTGATAACTGCGTCCTGTTCGTAGAATTTATCGACCTTATTGAATCCCGACATTCCCATCATAAATTGAATATTATCAATGATAACATGTTTGATGTCATACACATACTGAGCGTGTTCTATGGCGTCCATGACAACTTTAATGCTCTGCTGGCCGTGAAAGGTCATAAAATACATGGGATACTTCTCAAATTCGCTTGTCCAATATTCAAACTCGTTGAGTTTGTCATCGAGGGGATAGCCGACATACTGCCGCAGTAATGTCAACGCCAGTCGTGTATTTCGAATTTCAAATGAACCCCATAACGTGGATACGCCTTGGAGTGCCAGGTCTAGGGAGTACTCGGACATAAATGTCGTCTTCCCCGAACCGGTGGGTCCAGTCAAGATGGTAAGTTCACCCTTTCGATGACCTTTAAGCAGCTTATTTAGAACAGGAAACCGCTTCCATTTGACTCCGTTTACTTTTTCGATGTTTTGCAACTCACTAAGAATGTCCATCTTCAGTTCGCTGAAGGTAGTGATCGACTTGTGACGAATGGGAGTAGCTCTTTGTATTATGTGTCGCAGGTTCAAGTGTTTCTTCATAGCCTTAAAAGGTGTAGGTTGAACATCGGTGGGACGAATGAAAAGGCACCGTCTTTCTTCTAACTTAATAGAAAAGTTGTGAGCCACATCCCAACCGGCCGAATCGAAGTCAAACCAAAATATTAGTTCTTTATACGTCTCCAAGGCAGGGAGACACTCTTGTGGCAGTGCTTTGAGCGAGTACGGCAAGCAAATTATACTATCTTAAGAAAGAAGATTAATATTGAAAGAAACTCAACAAAAACTCAAACACCACTCACATCCTTCAACCTTCTGTCCACAAAGTGAGAGGTAATCCATAATATTTGAAACCAAAACTGCTTTGGATGCATCCGTTGGGCCATGACATAGGATACCCGAACAATTATCTTTGGGTAAAGTTTCCTCTGCTAGAGTGGCCAGGTTTAGAATTTTATCACCAACGTGTTGGCCAGTTGCATCCTTCAATGGAAAGTACAGATTTTCAGTATCACTGTCATATTTCACACCAAATTTTCGCAACTGAGTACTAATTGATGGTATTTTCAGGCTATCACAGATTTCCTTGGGCACTTCTTCAACCGTATTTATCGAGGGAATGTACACATCTTTCTTCAAATTGACCTCATTGATTTGAACATTTTCCTCGTAGCTTTTTTTAACATCCTTAAAGGGAAATTTAACTTGGCATGATGGGCACATGAAGAGACCTTAAAAAATTGGTCAAATAAAGGAAACTGTAAAGGACTTCCTCTTCTAGACTTACTCTTTACAAACCTGTCGTTTTATTTAAAAACGCCGTCGATCTGGTAGGATTATTGCATAATCTGCATTCTATTTGTAAACATGTAAATCCATCCCTTACCGGCACCTCTAGCTTTTTGAGCAATTTTTTAAATTCACTCAACGCTTTTTGGTCCACTAAGCTGTTGGGTTCAGCTAATATTTCGGACTTAAAGGTACTGTTTCTTTGGAAGCACTTTAGAAAGCTGCTTTTGTACAGAATTCTCGATTTGGTAAACATAACAAGCTTTGTAATTTATTAAGTTTTATAAAAAATATATTACTTCCATTGTGAAATAGAATAAAATATTCTACCGGCCAAGGTACGGATTACAGAAGGACCAGCACATGGAAAATGAAAATATAAAATATACGAATTGGGCGAGTTCCAATCTTGAGATTCTCTTGATCTCCATGAATTTTCGGCTGTCAAAAATAATGACAACAGGAGAATCTAGCCGCGTTCGGTTACTGTGACTGGACATTTCCAGAAATCGCAAAAGAGTGTTCGTCTATCGTTTTCATATTTATGTTATCAGGATACTTAATTGTACAAAACAAAATATTAAAGACTTACATAAATGAAGATTATAATACCTATTTGTTGGGTCTTAAAGAAAGCAGATATTCTCTGTAGTAAATTTACTCACAGATCTTATGAGCACCATAAATATAAACTGAGCTAATTTTAAACGTCAAAACAGGCTGTCAACTGTCAAGTCGTTTGTTGTGGCGAACGGTGGAGCAGCAGAGCATCTTTTTTCAATCATCAAGACATCGAGATCAACTATTTTCCTGAACAAATTTTGTAAACGTTTATAAAAAATATGGGAGAAAAGCGAAAAGCCATGGAAGACGAGATGTCTCGGTAAGTTATTAAAACCTCCAAAATCTAGCATTCTATTTTAACACACCAAAAAATAATTTCAGCTTCGAGGCGGAAATCTCAAAGCCAGCTGTAGTCTCTAATCGTAACATATTTGTACCAAACCAAGTTCGCCCCATCATTGGCTCAAATACTTACAGTCAAGTACAACAGAAGTTAAATCAGGCTCCAGTTACTCGGACACCAGCTCCACCACCCCTGCCGATTCCTCCATCGTTTCTTTCCACTTTTGTGCCAACAACTGCTGATAGCCAATCCAAAGCAAATCCCACACCCGTTGTTCTAAGTAGTGCACCGAAATTTTACCAAAGTCGACAGTCTGTAAATATCTCGCAAGTTGCTGCTGCTCCGCACATCGACATCAATGCCATTCAATTCGATGTAACACAAAAATTAAAGAAACTCAAAGCTGAGAAATCCGGACCAAATCCAATTGCCGAAGAAGCCATCAAAGCTGCTCGCGCTTCATCTGCTCTGCAATCGTTTCAAACTGAGAAAAATAAGAAGAAGGATAGAAAAACGGTTAGAGTGGCAGGTGGACAGATTTGGGAGGATTCTTCACTTGCCGACTGGCCAGACAACGATTTTAGAATATTTTGTGGAGATCTGGGAAACGATGTAAACGATGAAATTCTCACAAGGATATTTAATAAATTTCCATCGTTCCAAAAAGCTCGAGTCATTCGCGATAAACGAACTGGAAAGAGTAAAGGCTTCGGATTTGTAAGCTTTAGGGAACCTGCTGATTTCATTCGAGCAATGAAAGAAATGGATGGTAAGTTTATACCTATAATTAATCAATCATTTGTTAACAGAACTTTGTTCGTCCGAATATCGTGTACGATTAGCATATCAGGGGAGAGACTTGTGTCTCTTAAAAATAATTCAAAAGAAAGACCTTAATATAAGATAGATGACCGTTGAATAATTGAAACATTAGTATCTCTTGAACTCGGTCGCAATGTTTCACATCTATCATTATTTTAGGTAGATAGGTAGAAATGGCGATCTCAAGGCAACCTAACCTGAGATCCAATTAGCGCTGTAGTGCGCCGTTTTGATACCAAAAACTCGTTTGACCTTTGATTGAAAGGGATAGATTGATAGAGAAGCTTCATAGCGATTGTGTTAGAGCCATTTTGTCGCATTGAGAAAAAAGATTAGGTCTCTAATCTTTGCCTCAGATAGCTCATCAAGTTTGTGAAAGGATGCTTTTCCAAAGTATTTCATTCTGGTATTTGCCAAAGCAGGACATTTGCAGAGGAAATGAATTATGGTTTCACTTTCTCTTTGGTCACTACAGCTACGGCAAAAGGTGTTGTAAGAGATACCCAACTTCTCTGCATGAACTCCTATAGGCCAATGTCCGGTACAAACCGCAACAATCCTGGCTATGTCTTGCCCTGCCTGCACAGAAGATTGTTTGTACGGGTTTTATTATATGTGGGCCTTATTTTCCTAGATATAATGCAGTTGGGAAAATTGCTCCACCTTCGGTTTGATTCAGTTTGGTAGATAGAAAAGATTGTACCCTTCATAGCCCCAAGAAGAATGTTAACCATTTCCCCAAGTGAGCTATGAAGGGCCGATCCTTGCCTGGCTAGCTCGTCAGCCCGTTCATTTCCCACGATACATCTATGACCCGGAACCCAGATCAGGGTGACACCGAGGTTAATATTCAGACTCGCAAGCTCATCGCGACATTGCTGGACCAATTTAGATGAGGATGTGGCCGAGTTAATGGCTTTGACAGCTGCATGCATCTGTAAAGATAGCCGCATTTCGGTTTTGGTTTGGGCTTTGTTTAGGTATCTTACATGCCTCTCTTATTGCCAGCAGTTCAGCCTGAAAAACGCTAGCAAAGTCAGGAAGCCTAAAGGATTTGCCTACATTTAGGGACTCAGAAAAGATCCCAGAACCAACTCCGCACTCCATCTTTGAGCCGTCAGTAAAGATGGTTGTGTCGAAGCCTATCGACACGATGTCATCCTCCCAATCTTCTCTCGATGTGAAAATAACCTTAAAACCCTTACTAAGGCTCAAAGTAGGAGTGCAGTAGTCAGTTTCTACCGGGCAATATCTGAGGGAATCAATTTCGTAGTGTTGCTGTAGCCATAAGGTTTTGACAACCAGCTATTTGATTCCTTCAGCCTAATAGCGCTGCAGGAAAGTATGTATTTAATAAAAAGGTCGATTGGTAAAAGATCCAAAATAACGTTTAAGGCGTCCGTTGGGCAAGTACGCATGGCCCCTGTGGTGCCCACGCAAGCTGTTCTCTGAACCTTCTTTAGCTTATCAATATTATAGGCTTGGCTAAGAGCTGGCCACCACACAATCGAACCATATGTTAAGATTGGACGTACTACGGCTTTGTACGTCCATAAAATCATCTTCGACTGAAGTCCCCACTTTTTGCCGAAAGTTTTGCTGCAGGCGTAGAAGGCAACACAGGCCTTCTTAACCCGTACTTCAATATTTAGTTTCCAGTTTAGTTTAGGGTCGAGTATAACTCCCAAATATTTTGCACTGGAAGACAATGATAGGATTTGACCGTTGAGTCGAGGTAGCGTGAAGGGCGGTACTTTAGTTTTGGTGGTAAAGAGCAACAGTTCAGTTTTACTTTGGTTAACTCCTAGTCCACAACTCGTGGCCCAGTTGCTAACTTTCTTCAAAGCTGACTCCGTGATTTCACTAATCACAGAGGTGTACTTTCCTGACAGCAATAGCACCAAATCATCCGCATAGGCTACTGCCTTCACTCCACATCTCTCTAATTTAACGAGAATTGTATCCATGGACAGAAGCCATAGAAGAGGCGAAAGGACACCACCATGGGGTGTTCACCTACTCACGATTGTATTGCCTAGAGAGGCTTGAATCTTCCTACCACTGAGCATGCAAATAATCCATTCTCGAATGAAGTCTTCTACACCGAACTTAACGAGCGATTCTTCTATGGATTCTGTAAGGACGTTGTTAAAAGCACCTTCTATGTCTAGGAAGATGGCAAGAGTAAATTCCTTATAATGGATTGTTTGTTCTACAGTACGCACTACCTCATGAAGGACAGTCTCCGTAGATTTGCCCTTAAGATAAGCATTCTGAGAGCTTTTGAGAGTTCGTCCAACTAGGATTTCTCTAATATGGTAATCAAGAATGCGCTCCAAGGTTTTATGCACAAAAGATGTTAAGCTTATTGGTCTGAAATCCTTCGCGGATTCGTGACCTCGCCTACCCACTCGCGGGATAAAAACTACTTTGACCTGTCTCCACGACATGGGCACATGTTTGAGAAGGAGACATCCTTTGAAAATTTGTTCCAGCCATGGAGCTGCCACAGAAGCATAACTGGCAGTATGCCATCCATACCTGGGGATTTATACGGAGAAAAAGTATTGATGGCCCAAAAAATATTTTCTCAGGTTACAACGGAATTGACTTGCTCCACATGAACTACGTTTAGCTCTGTGGTTTCAAGCGATTCGGGGTTATTACTCTCGCAACCCGGAATTATTTTACATTATTTTACCGCCATTTTCATAAGCAATAATCTAGTGAAATATGCAATTACATGCCTTCCCTCAAACAGTTCAACTGTGTTACCCGTACTTTTAATATACCCTTGAGCCAATAACTGAGGTGCGGTCAAGTACAGACATTCATTTTTTAGCCGAATTGCACTAAGTCCATTGGAGTAATAACAGAAATTTTCAAGTGTTCAAGTCAAGTCAAGATGGAAACGGACACACTTAGGCCAGTTTAATGGCCCATTGTGATACCACATGAATCTTGAGGCTTCCTCCTAAGCTCAATGGAACCAGTTTGAGTCCCTTACGGAACGTGAGAGGGTTATTATACCGATATGATTTAGATCGTTAAAGAAGAATTCTCCTACGTAATTCTTGAGTTTTCAAGCTAGAGCAGGGCATGTGCAGAGAAGATGAAGAACCGTTTCTTCCTCTTCCTCGTCCATACAGCTTCTGCAAAAGTCATTTGAGAATACGCCTAGTCTCGTGGCGTGCTTTCCTATTAGACAGTGTCCGGTTATGACACCTATTATCGAGCTTATATGCAATCTGCTTAGAGAGAGCAAGCACCTTTAACGTTTTAAATACAGTGTTGACCAGATGTTTTTTGTGGCTTGACACGTGGTGATGTTGTTCCACCTGGTGCCTGCCCTCCTCACAGCGTCTTGCATTAGCAGCAGTTTACAAGTAGCGATTGGTATGCCAGTACTTGCCAAACGTGGTAGAATGGGCTGTACTGTACCGTTCCTGGCGAGTTCATCTGCCTTACAGTTACCTGGAATGTCTCCCAGCAAAGGTGAATATTAAACTGTTGCGCCATCTCCATTAGAGATGATCGACAGTTATGGACTGTTATAGAGTTTGTAGAGACAGAGTCCAGAGATTTGATAGCGGCCTGGCTGTCAGAGAAAATACGGATATCAGATGTTGATATCACGTTGATCCGCAGGCTGAACGTTGGACTTTATTTAACTTATCCCTGTTTATACCTTTCTCTAAAGCAGTCCACCATACTGCCACACTGTACGTTAAAATCGGTCTGATAACCGATGTGTATAGCCAATGCGTGAATCGGGTTGTAAACCCCATTTATTACCAATAGCTTATTTGCAAGAAAAGAGAGCTACAGTAGCTTTTTTGACTCTTTCCTGTACGTTGTATAGGAGTATAGGAGATAGGACCGTTGCTAGCTTTTTCGCCATTGCAAACGTGGGAGGTGGGATGGGAGTTGGTGACATAAACGTAGGCTGGTATACCTTGTTTATGTGGGAATGGATGATGATATTGGGAAGGTAGAGGAATAAGAACGTCCTTTAGTTTCAGGATTCATCTGGAGAAAATTCTCGAGAATCATTGACCTCACTCATCTTCTACAATTCGACAAGTTCGACGTTCAGAGTAGAAGAGTAAGGAGAGTACTATATCAACTCCTGCAGCAAGCGAGTTCCATTCTCTGAAGGGAGAAGCATTTGTACTGAGCAGTGTTATCAAGATCGTCTTATGATGCAAATTTTCTCTTTTCATAACCTTAGCTAAATAGTTGGAGTGCCGTTTCAGATTCTGAATATATATCGGTGCTACCCCGATTCGACATGTATGGCGTACGTGTAAAGTCTCAAATCCCTCTATTTGAGCGTATACAAAGGCTTGGACAGCGTAACATAAGCAAGTATTTATTGTTGCATTGAAGACTCTGTACTTTGAAGAGAGGTCAATAAGTTGGTTGCTAAAAAAATTGGGCCACATCAGGTTTAGGGCTAGTTTGGCCTCCCTGGTTTTCTCTTTCGCATGATTGGTCCAGTTTAGGTTATAGGTCAACACCTAGATGTTTAAACTATCTGACAAATTCAATACGCTCGTTGTTGATGTTCCATCATCATCCTAGATTCAAATATCATAACCTTGGTTTTTCTAGTATTGATCCGTAAGCCCCAAGTTTTGCAATATTCTTTAAGTCTGTTGATTTGCAGTTGTAAAGAAAATGGGTTATCCGCCAAAAGTACCAGATCGTCTGCATACAGTAAAACTTTAATCAAAGATTCCCCAAATATTATACCTCCCGGTAGGATTTCACAAACCGCATCAATGTAAAGTGCAAACAAAATGGGACTTCGAATACATCCTTGGGGAACTCCCGCCGCTGTCTCAAAACTTTCGGATAAATTGTTGCCCTCCCATACTGAGGCTTACGTTGAAATTAGAAAGTTAGAATAAATAAGTAAACATTTTTTCGAAAGGCCAAGAGAAGATAGTTTGTAAAAGTTTGTATAGTGATTAAGGTTCCCCGTTTTGGCATGCCAAATTCTCGTATTGCTTTTTCCAACACCAAGTTAACTAGAAAGCATGTTAGACCATGTCTCGTCGGATTTAGCAATGCGTGTATTTTTACTTAGTTTGACATAAGTTTGTCTTGATTAATTAGCCAAACTTAATACATATTCATTTAAGGGTGATGCTCTGCAGATTTGTAATTTTATTTAAGGGAATAATACAATTGAGTTAGAACTTACAAATATAAAATTTCATAAAACTCCTTAAATTAATACTACAAAAATGTTTTTGAAAAAATCTTAACCAATTAAATTCATTTTTCAGGACGCTACGTTGGAAGCAGACCAATTAAATTAAGGAAAAGCACATGGCGCCAAAGAAGTTTGGATGTTGTTAAAAAGAAGGAAAAAGAAAAACAAACCTTATTGCAATCATTTCAAAAGTAATAGTTGTACATTCATTTATTAAAAAAACAAATCTAATAAACAAAATTATTAAAAAAAAAATAAATTCTAAATTAGAAGTGCGTGGATTATAATAAAATAAATTGATTATTTCTGAAAACATGATAAATATCATGTTAAAACCTGGAAAATGTATTGTTTTTATTGAGCTTAAATTAAATGAAAAAAGAATATTGATATAAAGAGAAAAGCAAGGGATATTAAATTATTAACTAAAAAAGTAAAACATTTTAAGGGATTAAGTTACAACGGTAAGAACCTTTGTATATTTATTATGTTTTATAAATATTCGTTATTGCTCTCAGAGTGTTTTATTTTAACACATAAGACGAATCTATACGATTTCTTCACTAATGTTTAGTACTAAAGTCCATCATCATCACATCACATCATCACTAAAGACACAATTCGCAAAAGTACATTACATGACTATAAAATGTATTTTAACGCCACCATTTGGACCTTGTCTATCTAAGTAATGCCCACAATGATATGGTTTTTGATACCAACAATTACTTCACATTTACTTACTTTCAGAAGCACACATGAATTTTGAGAGTCTATGTTCTACAAGCAAGTGAAACGAAATTCACCAGTAGACAAAACACCAAATCGAAGGCTGCAAACACGAAATTGGAAACATCAGACTTTATGCACTTTTCAACCTGTTATGTATTGTTAACTGGAATCATTTGTTTAAGAACTGTGACATTTATGCTATGTGCTATAAATTCGACTGTGTTCTCTTTAACTGTTTTTATGAGACCACACCATTGCGAAAGCCGCGCAATATTTCTAAATCTCCTCCATGGTTTAACTCTTGCTTAAAAAACTTAAAACATAAATGAAACCAGGCCTGGATTAAATTCAATAAAACAAAAGCTGATAATAACTTGGTAATATACAATGAGCTTAGAAATATGTTTATTGACAATTCAGATATTCTTTATAATGACTTTATTTTAAATACTGAAACCGACATAAAAAAAAAACCAAAACACTTTTGTTAATAGTAAGAGAAATACTGACGGGTATCCAAACTGCATGTTTTGCAACAACGAAGTAGCTTTCGAAGTAGCGAACTTATGTCAAACTCCTGAGTCATTGGCCCTTTCACAAAATTTCCCTCATTTGAATTCAATTAGTCTTTGGATCTCTTAAGATGAAATCGTTCGCAAAGCTTCAGAACTTGACGTTTGTTATAGCCCTGGTCCAGATGGTGTACCTTCTTATATTTTGAAAAAATTCACATCCTATTTGTCCTATCCTCTTCATATTCTTTTTAATGAATCGCTTAAATCTTCAATTTTTCCTGAAATTTTGAAAACTTCGTTCAAAACACCGATACATTACACTGATACATAAAAAGGGTAGTAAAAATGAAATACAAAATTACAGTCCCGTTGAAAAACGGACGGTTTAGTTATTTGAGTCCATTATTTCAAGTCAACAGTTACTAACCTCTTTCATTTAGTTAATTTTGTTTAGAATCGTTTGAAAAACGGAAACAAGTCGACTGTGTCTTTACAGACTTCAGTAAGGCCTTTGATAAATTGTGCCATAAAACGTTAACTGCCAAACTTAAATCCCAAGGCTTTAACGAAAAATTTGTTTGTTTGATTTCGTCGTACTTATATAATAGATCATACAGCGTAGTTTTTAGGAATGAGCAATCATCATATTTTTATACCAACTCTGGCGTACCACAAGGTAGCCACTTAGGACCTTTACTGTTTATTTTTCACGTTAACAACTTGCCTTCTATTATAAAACACTCATCTGTTTTAATTTGCGCTGACGACATTAAAATTTTCAAACGTATCGACTCACTTGAAGACTGTTTACTCTTACAAGATGATCTAAATAGTTTTCGCGAATGGTGTTTTATAAATAAGCTTTTACTAAACATAGACAAATGTAAATTAATGTGTTTTACACGCAAACAAAATTTTTTGACTTTCAATTATCAATTAGACTCTTCTTATTTGACTAAACTCTCTACTTTCTCTGACCTAGGAATTATTCTTGACTCAAAATAAACTTTTACAAATCACTATAATGGATTTATAAAACGGTTTTCACATGATTTTCGCGACCCAAATATTCTTAAACTTATTTAAATATCATTTGTTAGACCTTCCTTTTATTCAGTCCATATAAACAGAATAAAAGGAGTACAGTGCTTCTGCCTCCGTTTCTTCCAATGGTCCAATAGGCTCGAACTTCCACCCTACAATCATAGGCTAACGCTCATAAATCTTCCATCGCTTTCTAAACACAGAGAGTACATTCAGCTATGCTTTATTATAAAATTAATCAATGACCCCTTGAGTCATATCACCATCAATCTTGGAACAATTAAACTTTACGCATATCCGTTCACGTATTAGAAGACAAGTTCCTTTACGTCCTATATCAAGCAGATCCAACTATGGTAAAAACAGTCCCCTCAACCTCAACTAAAAATAAATGTAACATTAGTATTAAGTGTTTCTAACGTTAGTTTGTTTAACGAATTCAATAAATAAATAAATCATAGTAGAACCCTAGTAAGTAATATGAAAGGACCACTTCTGCAGACTATGTAACGGCGACGATGAATCGAGTTCTGCTGTCAGACAGGATGATCCGTTCAATATAAATGACGAAAGCCAACAATCCCACCTTCCCGACTAAGACAAAGTAAAGATTGCTATAAGCTGAAGTCTAACAAAGAAGTATGATTGCCCGATAAGTGACCGTAAGCAATCCGATAGGTCCTTTTCAGTGTGGCTTAAGATCACGATATTCTACATTCGATCAAATGTTCACATTACTACAGATCCTGAATCCAAAAACCCAAGAACATAAAATCGACACCCACCATCTTTTCATCGATTTTAAGACCGAATATGACGGCATCTAAAATGAGGAACTATATTAAGGTATCCCAAAATCGTCCGTCTGTGCAAGATAACCAACCTATCTAAAACTTTTGAAGTCAACAAAGGCTGTAGTCATGCGCTGTCATATGATTTCTTTAACGTCGTCCTTGATTACTCGCATGTGTTGATTCCATTGACATAATCGGAAGAACTGAGCATTATGTCAATGGGGCTTTTGTAAGTATCGAGACAGAAGCGGCAAAAATGGTTTCATCAGTTAATTTGGGCAAATTCAAGTACATCAAGAAAAGACCTATATCATGGACGTCGTCTCGGTCAAAATGTCATCATCGCCGGACGTATGTAACTTTGAGGTAGTTAAGGACTATGTCTACCTGGTGGAGTGTTGGAGAAGATGAAACGATGAGCTGTAACGGCTTTACACCGTAATAGATTTTGCCAGGAAAATAAAAGCCCAAAGCCTGAGTCACGTAGAACGGATGGAAAGCAATGCTTGGGCCCAGAAGGTATTTTAATCCACGCCCAAAGTTTAATTCAGTAGAGCAAGGCCGCAAATCAGGGAGCCCGCATAAGTGGGAAATGGCCTCAACCAATTTCGAGTGCGTAACTAGAGATATCTAGCTAGGTACCGAGCTCGATGCAAAAGTTTGTTGGGTGAGGCCCTAGTTGATACAGGACTGTAGCACCAACTTAAGTAAGTATTAAATAATCCAACTATCAATAAATTCCTTCTTTGAGTTGAACTAAAAATGTTTGTGAAACTTTCTGACTAGCGAAGATTGTTATTTGATGACCTAGCGTCACTATAAGTAAGCATTTGTCCCATTTTAAGCATTCAGCTTACAGTGACGGGCTGAAAAGAATGTCCGTGGAGAATCAGCTTAAAAAATTACAATCTTTCATAGAAAATGTATTTATATTATTTTAAATTATTTGTTTGTGAATTTTGTATGATCTTAACATAAATATGGATTCAAAACCTCGGTGTTTCAGTTCTCTGTTTACAAGCATAGGGCATCGTAAGCTTCCAATAGCCTCCACATCTACATCGATTCCATCGTTGTTCCCATGCTTTCATTGCTGCAGTCTTGGCTACACTCGTAAAACTATTGAAAGCTCCACATCTTAAGCACTGTCGCACTGCTACAGGTTTCTTACCCAACTGAATATTTCTCACACTATCTAACACCCCGTCGTTGCACAGAAAACCCTCAATTTGCGGTTGTTCGTTGAAAACTTTTATAAAATCCAATTCGACGTTATAGGTGAAGAAGAGCGGTGGTGGCTTGTAAAATATCAACGGTGAATTTAGAGAGACATTTGATGTTGTGGTCTGTAGCTGAGGAATCAGCACTTGGGTGGGCAGAACGCAACACTCATCGAGAAGAACTTCATCTGGCTCTGAGGGATTCAATGCCAGGCGGGTGAGCAGACGAAATAAGGTCGCCAAAATGTCGAGGTTTTCAATAGACTTGAGGAACATGGGCAAACAGTGTGTATTGAGCAAGCCCCATATTCGAATCATTACGAGAAGTTCTCTTATACTATTCAATGCGACAATATCTTTGCTAATGTCGTAGCCATTATTTTTGTTGTGTTGGACAATATTTTGTGGGAGTTTGGCCAAAATATTGAGCGCCAAGTCGGCTACCCATTGAATCAATTGCTGCAGACTTTGAAGCGTCGGTGGTTCGACTGTGAAGTCCTTAGCATCTAGATTGAATAAAACCTTATCCACGTCAGGTACTGATTCCGACAGAACCATTGCAAGATTTTCCGCTGGACCTTTGTCATGGCTGGTCAAGTCGGACGGTCGCAGCAGACTTTTGAAAGCAATGAGAACCGAATGCAACATTAGCAAACTATTAAGGTCGTTTGCCCGCGATTGTCCGGACACTTGCATCCGACATAGATTCGTTTTCAAAGTGAGGAAGCTAACATAGTTAAACTGTTGAACGTACGATGGTTGACGTGTAAAGTTCTCAGATAGCTTCTCAATCACAGCATCAAGGATGTTAGATCGGAACAACATGAACATGTCGGTAGCATCGAAGCCTACAAATGACATGTGTGAAAATAATTGTATCAAATAGAATATATTCAAGATTACCTGTCATTATGCTGTACTCCAGGAGAGAAACCTTATGTGCCACCAGGGCCATTTGGTTGGTGCATTGTTCATGGTACGCCTGGGGGACCTTGAGGACATACATCTGACCACAATTGTCGAAACACACCAGCAAATGCCCCATAAATGTTACATCCAGAGCAGCCAGCTTCATTTCGGTCCTTGGTTGCCTGCAAGAAATATCTGTCTCGACGAGTTTGTTTACAGGCAGTGATGATGTGAATTTTTTGAATCCTCGGCCTAAAACTTGGATGGAATTGTCGCTCATCATCAGGAATACAAACGGATTATCGAAGACGACCTTCGACACACAAATGTCTACTACTAAATTAGGATACTGCATGCTAGCCACATTCTCCCAGGAAGTGTTCTGGAACACCTCGGTTTTGTTTATTTGAAGAAATTTATGGATTGGGGTGATTTTTTGCACTAGCGTCCATTGTTCCACGAAGCTGCTTTCGTAGTTGTTTGCCACCACGATGACCGATTCCGCCTCATCCTCGGTCTCCCAGCGCAGCTGAGAAATCTTTAGGTTGGCAATGTCCCGTCCAGCGCCTTCGTAGAGGAAAAAACTTGGCAAAGACTGACTGCTTATGATGGGCTTGCCATCTGTCAGTTGGATCATTATGCGAAAGCATTGAATCATCATTCGGTTCTGCTCACCGCTGGCGATGGCGATTCTAAAGTGGCCGCTCGAGTGGTTACTAGTTTTTCCATGCGCCACCGTTACGGTGGTAACAAAGTTCCGTGTCAATCCGAGGCTGTGTGTCACCGAACTCAGTTCAATGGTTGGTGGAACAGATGGTGGGCCTTCTCCGTTAATGTTGGAATTTTTTAGCTGCGGTATTAGGAAGGCTCCCAGCAATCCCGAAGACGTTACAACCAGACAACCTTCTGCTCCGACACCGCCAAACTGACGCACCGATGGCGGATACTTAATTCGGACAAACTTGTCCAAGTACATAGCGGCATCTCGCTTTTCCGAAGGGAACACCAGCTTACGACCATTGTGAAAGAACTTGCAATTAATCACTTCTTCACCATCGAAATGGACAGAGTAAACCGGTATCCAGTCGTTGATGAGCTGTGCCTTCTGTGTCCACAACTTAACAAAACCTCCAGTGTCGCCGGTGAGCAAATAATCACCGCTAATACTCCATTCCAAAACGGTGATGGGATATTTATTGGAACAAACTTTGAAAACATGCCATGGGGCTATAATATCACAGACATAAACATGGGAACCCCAAGAATCGACAGTATTAGTGAGAGTTTCCATGATTTGGTTGGCTGTGGCGAAAGCCACAATATTTTGGCTTGAAACTTTGCATGTTGTAGGAATGTTGGGCACTGACCAGTTGCTAATAGTAACCTTTTTCTTTTTAACACTGTATAATAACTCCATTACAAATCTACACAAAAGATAATTAAACAAATCGAAAAACAAAATTTATTTTACAAACAAATTAAACTCTATATTTTACGTATGCTTAAATGTCAAAAATCCAATGAGCCGCTAAACGTCAAACAAAATTTAGCTGCAAAATTTTGAAGTTTTTCGCGTTCAGGGTAGGAGTTTTTTTGAGTAGTGGATTTAAATAGAAGGAACTACTGTATCGACATTGTTGCTTTTTACACGACCAAGAAACCTTTCGGTCACCCTTGGACATAAAACCAATAGTAATAATGCCGGGACAATCTACAAATGAGGTTTTTAGTGACTATGTGATAATAATTGTTGTTGTTAGTTGCTCCAAGATAATACTAAAGGTTTTATGTACACAGCCATCACTATGATTTGCCCAAGTAGTCCATAGAATTCAAAATGGGTATAAGCTGTGTTTGGCTTGTAAAGTCGTTTGAAAAGATGAAGTAAAAGGCCTATGCATTACGTAATGTATACTCAGTATGTATTGCAACTAGGACTTGTAGCAAAGTTGAATCTCCTTTGTTGAAGTGCACTTTGACAGAAGATACAAACACATCAAACAATAAAAATATCTTTATAAAGCCTAGTACATACTTCCTCGTGAAGTGAACGTTCGCCAGTGGAGAAAGTGAACTTTTGACATTGCTCACTGGTACACACTTGTGAGTACACGTTGTGAACATGAACAAACCAAATGTCAAAGCTTCATCAACAGTTCCCGTACATTTTGCACGTGAATTGCCCGTGAACGAAAACTCTCCACTTTGTTCTCCACTCAGCTTCACAAGCAAGTTCACGAGTGAACCAAAAACTGAAATTTGTATGGGTTCACGAGATGGTTCACAAGTATGTACTAGGCTTAAAAGCTTAACAACTTTCAAAAAGAATGTGCAAAAAGTGAAAAATACACAAATACATTATAAAGCCTAGTACATACTTCCTCGTGAAGTGAACGTTCGCCAGTGGAGAAAGTGAACTTTTGACATTGCTCACTGGTACACACTTGTGAGTACACGTTGTGAACATTTGACTTCAGCTTCACCAACAGTTCCCGTACATTTTGCACGTGAATTGCCCGTGAACGAAAACTCTCCACTTTGTTCTCCACTCAGCTTCACGAGCAAGTTCACGGGTGAACCAAAAACTGAAATTTGTATGGGTTCACGAGATGGTTCACAAGTATGTACTAGGCTTAAAAGCGTAAAGAAGACTTGTTTGCCAACAATATAAGATCTAAGAGACATCTACTACTCAATTATTTAAAATCTTGTTTTTTTTTTAGGAAATAAGAGATATAAATTACCAGTGTATTCGAAAATACAAAAGATTTTTGCACTTATGAAGTTGAATGTGACTAAACCCTAACTACGGACAAAAATTCAAGAAAAACTACTCTTTATATTGTCTAATAATGGTAAATAGGTGTGCATGGTAAATAGGTTCAGTATTCTCTATTAAAAAAATAATGTTGTAGTTTAACGTCATATTTAAGTGTTAAAATAACTCTTCATGTCAGAAGACTTCACGTGTAAATCCATTTGAAACACCATCGCTTAGAAAAATCAAACAAACCTTAGCAATTGACAGCGCTAAATGGAGGACAGCTGTCATAAGTTCAACAAATATTATTATAAAATCTTTTTTTGTGTTTCATCTTTCACACTTGTCAAAAAGTAGTTTTTCAAGAATTTCCTTTAATTTATTTTAGAATTCTCTTCTCATAAGCTTAACAATAAATAAATTCAGTATTCTATATAATTACATTATGTTGAAGTTCCATGTCATATGTCAAGCCCTACAACAATTTTTCTTACAAAAAAAAACTCCATGTGTAAACCCGCTTCAAATACCCATTCTTAAAAAAAAAATCAAACAAACCTTCAAAGCTGACAGCGCAAAATGGCGATGTGGAACGCTTTCAAAAATCATCCATTCAGCAAATGAAGACCCTCATTCTTCACCAGCCAAAGCCATTCCATATTTCGTTCGTTTAGCCCTGTGTGATTTGCTTTGGTTAAAAGACTTGGACGCGTGTTTTTAATTTTTCGAGCGTTGAACATATTCTAGCTTGGACCTAGGAATTTAACTTTTTAGCACCATTTTATTTGTAAACAAAAACAAACTATGGATTGCAGTTTGGAACTGGATCCCGCGAATGTTTGCCGCGTCTGCCTAGAGCCCCAAGAGAACCCCCTTTCTATTTTTACAAAGCACATAATCGAAGGAAGCATCAGAACACTTCCTGAAATTATTTTATCATGTTTCGATGTTGACGTGAGTTTTTAATTTGAAAACAAAAACAAATATCTAGAAGTCGTTTTATTCTTTGTTTTTGAAAACAGGTATCATCAAATCCTAATCTCCCAAAGCATATCTGCGAAACGTGCAAAAGTTCCATTATTCAGTTTTTCAAATTCAAGGAGAATGTGGTCCGAACCGAGAAGCTACTTACCGATATTTTTAAAACCGATGATGAAGTTGTATTGAAAGAAGAGTACTTTGATGTCGAGGATCGTTTAAGCGACGCTCCTGTTGACAATGTGCCTCTCGGAGTCAATAACGAAACCGAAGCCGACGCCGATGAATATGAAGATCAATATGTAGAAGAAATCCAACTGAGCGTTGTTGATGAACCCGAATATAAGATTCAAGAAATCGACGAACAGGAATTCAAAATCCAAGAGGATGAAGAAGAAGTTTACGAATTGGAGCATATAAATGCGGATAAGCACGAAGACGAAGAAAACGAGATTGCTAATTTGGAGTTCATAGACGATACAACTGGGGCCTACGGAGAATTCAACGATGAGACCTACTTGGAAGAAACGGAACATTCTAATGATGAGACGATTATGGTCATTGAAAAGGATCTCGAAGCCGAAGAGGAACAAATGCCAAAGAAAAGACGTTACCGCAAGGCTAATAAAGATGGTGAACACAGATCTGCCCTCACTCTCATGTGCAAGATCTGCAACAAGCGTATACAAACAGAAGATGAAAACCATGACCAATTGCATGATTACTATGCGATGATTATTGCCTCCGAAGCCGTTCTGCAATGTTTCCGATGCTCGCATGTTTTTATTTGTCCCGATGAGCTAAGGTCACATTTGCAACAGATTCACTATGAGAATAACCAAGAGGATGAGGAAATGTTCAATGATCTGCAGCTCTTGGATGAGGATACGAAGAAAGAATTTTGGGTTTGCGGTACCTGCAATACGGACTTTGTGAGCATAAGTGATTTGAAGATGCATATGGTTACGCATATGTCCAAATTGGGTTGTCCAGTTGATGAATGCGGCTTTGAGTACGCAAACTTTCATTACTTCTATCAACACATAAGGAGGAATCACTTGTCAACGAAGCTGCTTTCTTGCAAATATTGCGGCAAGGAGGATATTCCAGACTTTAGGAGCTTACAAAATCACTACCGATTGGAGTGCTCGGCAAAGATGTATAAGTGTGAATTTTGCAGTAAGTATTTTAAAATGATACATTTTTCTATAGGTATATATTTTTGTACAGTACACTCTCTCATAGCCGGTCACTCATGTTACTTAAATGTTTTTTGGTTATGGCTAAGTTTTGAGAGGTTATGGTTGGATTTTGTATACAGGTTCTAAAATGTAACCGGTTATGAGAGATGTGTATTAGTAGAAAGAACACTATACTCGTATATAGAACAAGAAAGAAATTTTAAATTGCTAAGTTTTGGAGTAGTTCGGAAACAAATATAGGAAAATATAGGCTCTTTAATTAAAAACCAAATTTCTTATTAACAAAATATTTATGAGGTTTTTATTTTGAATCATTTATTTCGAATGAATTTTTTAAATAATTTTATTCGTCAAAACAAAAATAATTAAAAACTAGATTTTAATATTATGATAAGTTTAAAGTACTCCTACAAAACAAAATGCTATTAAATATCTAGACTTTTTTTCTTTAAACTAAAACAGTCCGTACTGCTTTATTTATGTAAGCTTTTTCTAACACAAGATGATATAAAGAAAACTTATATCAGGTGTAGTAACGTCACAACCTGTCAGTCAACAGAAAATATGTGTTCTACTATAAGTTCAGTTCATATTTATTTGCAGTTTAAGGCTTAGACTATTTTATAATGAATCAAATTATTTAAGAGATACAGAAGCTTGTTCTTTACATCTACAATACAATAAATTTACGACAATATTTTAATTTTACTATGGTTATAATAAATTATTAAGGGAAAACACTACAAGAAAAAAACCCTTACATAATACTTAAAAACTAAAATTGCACAAAACCCCAAATTTTACCCAGGCAGTATAAGTTAAAGATTAAGTATGAGTTCATTATCTGAGTAAGAACACCTTTCAAAAAAGTTTTCTTGTAGTTTGTATAGGACAAATTTAATTGGGTTGACATTTGCTCTTTTGTGTAGACGAGTAGTTGAATAAAACCATGGCAAATTTAGCATAAGTTTCAGGATTTTATTTTGGCTTATTTGAAGCTTTTTTATGTGCGTCTCAGCACAGTCAAACCATACTGGAGCACCATACGTTAGGACCGGTTGGAAAACGGTTTTAAAAATTAATATTTTATTATGTATGCTAAGTCTAGACTTTCTATTTATAAATGGATATAATATTTTAATTAAAAGATTGACTTTGTGGATTGTGATTGATATGTGTTTTTCAAAAGTCAGTTTTTTATCGAGTGTGACTCCTAAATATTTACAATGTTCAGACCATTGAATATCAGTAGAGTTTATTTTAAGCATAGTTTGAGGAAGGAAACTTTGTTTTCTGAGTCTAGTGAACCACATAGCTTGACATTTTTCAGCATTAACTTTTATTTTCCACTTAGTGAAGAAGTTAAGAAGAGTGTCTAGTGAATTCTGTAAACTAGAAAGAGCTTCTTGAGGGAGAAGACTTGACGCAAAAAGCGCAGTATCATCTGCAAACATGGCTACTTCAGTATTGTTTCCAAAATGTGGTAAGTCTGACATAAAAATGTTAAAAAGGATGGGCCCAAGTACAGATCCTTGTGGAACTCCAAAGGAAATATCATACATGGTAGACTAAGCAATTCCAGTGGATACAAAAAATTTTCTATTTTTGACAAAGTTCGTTATAATTTTAATGAGGTAATCAGGGAAATTAAATATTATAAGTTTATAGATAAGTCCTTCATGCCATACTGTGTCGAAGGCTTTTTCAATATCTAGTAGTACTAGACCAGTGGAATGTTTTAAGTTAAGGCTGTTTTTAACATACTGTTTTATTCGTAATATTTGATGATTAGTAGAGTGCCCAGCTCGGAAGCCGAATTGCTCTATAGGATATATATTAGCTTCCTCCACATGTATTAAAAGGCGATCCTTTAAAACTTTTTCAAACATTTTACTTAGTGTGCTTAGTAGGCTTATAGGCCTATAACTAGTCGGGTTTTCTTTTGGTTTGCCAGGCTTGCCAATAGGAACCACTTTTGCTATTTTCCACTTTTCGGGGAAATAATAGAGTTTAATACAAGCGTTAAACATAAATGTTATGTATGTTATACCTTTTTTAGGTAACTCTTTTAATAAACGGTTACTAATACCATCAAGACCAGGTGATTTTTTTATTTTCAATTCTTTTACTAAGTTTTTTACTAAGCGGTTGTTGTTGATAAGTGTACTAGTTTGGTTAACAGAAGCACTCTCCATTTCCCTAAGTTTATCCCTTACGAGAACTTCGGTTTGAACGTCGCTCAAGTGAGCTGATATATTATGATTTTGGCTAAATGTTTCAGCCAAAATGTTTGCTTTCTGTTCAGGAGTTACAAAAACCTCATTTTGAACTCGAAGGGGGGGAATATTTGAACCTTTTTTTTTAATTATTTTTGTGACTTTCCAAAACGGCTTGGACCCTTTATCAAAACCAGATAACAAGTTGTTCCAGTTTTGATTACGGAACATTAAGATCTCGTCTTTAATTCGGAAATTTAGGATTTTAAGATTAGTTTTAAATGTGTCCAACCTATACCGAATCCACTTTCTTCTCTCAGAATTTCGCAAACGAATCAAATGTAAAATATTATCCGGCAGGGGTGGGGAATTTGAGTTAAAATTGGCACATTGAATCCTAGGAATAGATACCTCAGCAGCTCGCAGTATTACTTTTTCGAATGTATCCGTCACCGTGTCTATCTGTTCAAACGACTGAACATTGTTTAACGATAGACTTCCTTCGTATAAGTTATCACAAATGTAGGACCGATATCTTTCCCAATTTGCAGAGGAATAATTAAAATGGCCACTAGGATTATTAAAAGAGCAATAAGTTTGTAGTTCTGTACAAACCGGCAAATGATTTGAACTCAATGCATTGATAGTTAAAGGTTGAGAGAAGTGTACTGCATTATTTGTTAAAAACATATCAAGAGTCGAAGGTTGTCCCGAGGAGGTACTAGGAAAGTAAGTAGGTTCAAGAGGATACAATACTGAGACAGACCTATTCACGGCGACAATATCGTGTAGAATATTGCCCCAACAGTTTGCTCTCAGACATCCCCAAAGTTGGTGTCTTGAATTAAAGTCACCACCTATCAAATAATTTGAATTTGACCTAATCAATTTTAATAGGTCCCTTTTAAATTTAGTCTTTTTCTCATTATTACTATTTCCACCTGGGAAATAAAAAGAGAAAATACTTAATTTGGATGTATTCTGTAAGTCTATCTCAACACCAATAGATTCAGCTACCTCGAGACTAACAGCTGGGATCACCGAATGTCTGATAGCCTTATTAATTACAATAGCAACCCCTCCTCCCTTTGCGTGATGCCTATCTAGCCTATAGCATACATAATTTCCATTAGAAAATTTATTTTTATTTGTAAGCCACGTCTCTGTCAAAAGAGCAATATCAATTTTGTTTTTAATTATAAAATCAAAAAATTCTGTTTGTTTGTTTTGAATGCTTGTTGCATTCCAAGTAATAATTTTTGGGTTTTTGTTCATCATATTGAATAAATATACTTTACTGCAAGAGTGGTAATAACATTAAATTGCTCAGCTTTAGTACGACATGAGCTTAGTTTAGACATAACATCATTAAGAAGACTTGAGATTTCTCTAAAGAGAATAAAGAGTTATTGTTGTTTTGATCAAATATATTCGAATTGTTTGCTTTTGGACTCTCTGAGCGTGTGTTGTTTTTGTAAGATGGACATGGACCAGTACTTGACGTAGACGCTTGTTGATGGTGAGTTCGATTTTTGTTAGAAACTTGCGGGAGTTGGGGAAATTCTTCCATGGTGAATTTGACATGATTGGTCTTGGCTCTCGGTTGATTTATTGAAACCGATTTTGAGAGATAATTGTTGTTATTGTTTCGCGTTCGGGAGGATATTTTTTGCCGAATTTCGATATAGTGCTTTCGACTTATGCAAGATGGGTCGGTTGATTTGTGTGCACCATTGCAATTAGCACATTTAGTTGCCGATGGTGATTCAGTGCACTCAGAGGTTTTGTGAGGACCGGAACATGAAGAACAAAAGCTTTTGACATGACAATGCATAGCACCGTGGCCATACATCTGGCAATTGTAGCATTGTGTAATTTTGTTAGGCTGGTGTTTTTTATAATCCCACCTCACTAGAGTTTTAAGAACAGATTTATAGTTCGATCGAAGTTCGTTCATTTTTATAGAACCACGTTCAATTATAATAATGTATTTGTAATGCACGTAATGCGAATTAGATGAATTTATTGTGATGGGTTTAACTTCAAGACATTTAATTCCGAGTGTAACAAGTTCATTCTTTAATAGTGTATGATCGTAGAGGTCTAAACCCGAGAGTACCACCTTAAATGGTCTACTTGCTTTTTTTTCATGGGAATAAAACTCACGTGACTCATCTTTTAATGTTTTTACAATAATATTATAAGATTCAATGCTTGAACACATAACTTTTAGCCCCATAGAAATATTTTTTAAGAGGTAATCAGTAATATGAAGTTTATCAATTAAATTTCTGAGGTCTTCACTTTTCGTTTTTAAAACAATGATTGGTGGAACAGATACTTTAGGTTTCACAATTTCACCTTGCTCACTAATTCCACTATCCATGCGGTCATCGCATAATGTTTGGAGTGGTTGATAAGAATTTTCGTTATTAATGGATTTTTCCATTTTGGAACGTTTTACAGATTTGTATGGAACTTGAGTTTTTGGGAGGATGAAATCATCATCCTCCATTTTACTACTTGATCGTTTTAAGCTAATTTTTGCTTGTCACTTAAAAACTCTACTTAAGAGCTCTATCGACAAATGCCAATGCACTGTGTTCTACTATAAATTTAAGGCGCTTAAGGTACTTAATATCTCTAAGCAGATTGCATATATGCTCTATAATTGGTGTCATGAACGAGGAACCGCTTATTCACCTTCTCTGTACCTGCTTTCTTCTACCTCAAAAAGGGAAGAACTACCTACCTAGGAGAATACGGCTCAGAAGAAGGACTCATGATTCATGTGGTATGGCAATGGGTCAACAACTGGCCTAAGTGGATAGCCTCTTCAACCTAACTTAACCTATCCTTGGATCTCCTTAAAAAGTTCTTCGGGCTCCAAAATCATTAATTTCGCAGTCATTGATTATCAAAAACTAGAGGACTTTTATGGTTTTGATCGGCCTTATCTCTGGAGTCTGAAAATCACGAGACTTACCTTAAAGAGAATTACATTTCCTAGAATAGCCTTAAAATCAAATGCTGAAAAAACAACATTTTTGTTTAAATGTATCCGATAATTTTCTTCCAACGGCAACGGCTGTGCTTTTAATCTTTCTTTGAATGTGAGCAATCTGAGCTTGAATTTGACTGACGGATTACCACAAGTGTCAAGATAAGTTGTAAACTTAAACCCTTATCTGCACTAACGCGACAACAAGAAGTGTCAACGCCGTTTAAGCCAAAGAAAAGGGCTCGGCCACCGTTAACTACAGAAGAAGCTTCAGGCCCTTCAATTTTGCCATCAGCCGGTGGCTGTAATGGATTTGGTTAATAGTTTAAAAAAAAAAACATTATTCCAAAATAAATAACTCATTTTGGCATCATAATTATATCGTTTAGATTTAGTAAATATCAGAAAGGATTCATCGTAATTCAAAGACATTTTGTGACGAATATGCATGCAGCTGCATGTGAATGAAGTTGCGTTTAGAGGGAAAACTGATTTGCCAAAAAAAAATCAAATGGGGTGGCGCAACAGTCCGTTGTGAACCAGGGCCTAGTGACTTACAACTCTCAACCATTCCTGTGTGCGAGTACTGTTGTCAGGAATGGAAGGGACCTACAATTTAAGGCCGAATCCGAACGGCTAGTTTGAGAAAGCACTTTTTCATGACAAGAATTACTCTTGAAGGAATTGTCAATTCCTCGCAAGAGGCAGTACCCGCGAAAATTATTTTTTTAAATTATGGTGGCACAGGCAGGGATTGAACCCAAGACCTCTTGCATGACAGTCCAACGCACTAACCATCATGCTACGGGTACTACCTGATTTGCCACCTGAAATAAAAAAAACTTTAAACTCCTTTTGAGTGTTTCTCATATTTCTTCACCAACCATCTTATCGATATGATATCCCTCGAAACAAATCGGGCTGCCATCATAGAAAATGTCAACACCCAATTCAAGATTGACAAACATGGACTTCAAAGGTATATGGGAGTTCTGATTTGTATGTCGATTTTTCGTTACCCAAACATCGAAGCTCACTGGAGCGAATACGGATTTCGAAACATATGTACCTGATTGTATGTCAACAAACAAATTTGAGCAAATTAAAAAATATTTATCGTTCAACGACGAGACTAAACGAGTAAAGAAAAGTGATGTTGGGCACGATCCCATTTTTCATATCAGAAAAGTTGCGACTTATTTAATGGGTGATTTAAACATCGATTGGTTTGTTAATGGGACTTACAGAAAAAGAATTTTCGAAAGTATATCGGACATCTCATTTAAACAAATAGTGACTGAACCAACAAGAATAACGCAAAACTCGACTACTTTAATAGATTATGTAATAACAAATATTGAAAACACAAAGGCAAATGTGAAAAAAGAATTTAAAATCAGGGACCACGAATCTTTAGAAATCCTTATCGAAACAAGTTCTATAAATAAAATATCTACTAAAAAAATTATTCGGACATTGGCATTTAAAGAAAACGTTTTCCGTAGTGAGCTTATTGATAATGAGATAACAAATATAAGTTAAAAATCAAATCAAATGGGGTGGCGCAACAGTCCGTTGTGAACCAGGGCCTAGTGACTTACAACTCTCAACCATTCCTGTGTGCGAGTACTGTTGTCAGGAATGGAAGGGACCTACAATTTTAGGCCGAATCCGAACGGCTAGTTTGAGAAAGCACTTTTTCATGACAAGAATTACTCTTGAAGGATTTGTCAATTCCTCGCAAGAGGCAGTACCCGCGAAAATTAATTTTTTTTTTAAATTAAGGTGGCACAGGCAGGGATTGAACCCAAGACCCGTTGCATGACAGTCCAACGCACTAACCATCATGCCACGGGTACTACACAACAAATATAAGTTGGAATAATTTAAATGATACAGCTAAATCTTTCAGTATGAAATTAAAACATAGTTTGGAAAAAATGATAATTTCAAGATCAATTAATGGGAGGAATGGAAATTTTGATTGGTTTAATCAACATTTGTCTAACATGAAGCAAATGAAAATCCAACTGCATCAAAGAGCTGTTTGGACAAATAACACCGGTGACTGGAGTATGTATAGACTCTATAGAAACAGGTACGCGACTGAACTTCAAATGGCAAAAAATAATTTCGTTGCTAGAAAGATTGATCAATCAACGGATCAAAAAACCATTTGGAGAACAATAAAAAATCTAGTCCTTAATCAAGAGAATAGTGAAATAGAACAAATAATCTGTGATAGTGAAGTGATTAAGAATAAGTCTGACATAGCTAATAAGCTGAATACATTTTTTGTTAAGAGTGTATTGGAATTAAATGACAAAATACCATTTGAACATTATAAAAATTTAATAAATATAAACCCAGAAATAAGTTTTAAATTTAAGCGAATTAATATGAGTGATTTAACACAAATAATGAAAAACATGAACAATAAAAGGGACTTCAATGGTAGTGCCAATAGAAAAAGTTAAGGGGACTGTTAATCCGGCCGGTCAACATGCTTATGACGGAGAGTAAAATTCTTGAAAAAAGTTGTACATAATCAGCTGCAGAATTATATGGAAGCCAATCATTTCTTAACGGATTATCAGTCTGGATTTAGGCAAAATCACAGTTGTGAAGCATTACTTAATCTGGTAATTACGCAATGGAAAACCGATATTCACGACAAGAAAGTTATTGTTGCGGTTTTTCTGGATCTACAAAGGGCATTTGAGACAATTGATCGAGATACAATGCTGAAAAAACTGAATCGATATGGTATTAAAGGAGTGGAACTACAATGGTTCAAAAGCTATTTATCAAACAGAACTCAGAGAACCAAAGTGTCAAGTAATTTATCAGAAGTTTTGGATGTAACGCTGGGTGTACCTCAAGGAGCGGTGTTGGGAACACTTCTTTTTATAATTTACATAAACGATGTGGAAAATGTATTAAGACATGCGAAGGCTAGGCTGTTTGCGGATGATACATTGTTATATGTGTCTGGAAGATCTGCAGAGGAGTGTATCGATCAACTGAATACGGATTTAAAAAACATTGAATCTTATTTTAAAATGAATAAATTAAAGCTTAACACTTCAAAGACAAAAGCTATTATAATTAATGGAGAGTCTGTACAAAATATTATTATTAATGAAGTGGCAATTGAAAAGGTTGAAGAAATTAAGTATTTAGGAGTTATTATTGATAAAACATTAAGTTTCGAAAATCACATTAACAATATATGTAATAAAATTGCTAAGAAAATAGGATTTTTCCAAAGAATAAGAGGTAAAGTATCTATGAATTGTGCAATTAAAATTTATAATGTAATGATCAAACCACATTTTGAATATTGTTCAACAATACTGTTTTTGGGTTCTAGACAAATGTCAGAAAGGTTGCAAAAATTACAAAACAGGGGAATGCGCTGTATTCTCATGTGTAATAGGTTAACACCGATACAACTTATGTTAGATACTCTAAAATGACTAAACATCAACCAAAGAACATTAATGAATGTACTAATGTTTATCTTCAAAATGAAAAATAATATGTTACCTAATTATCTTTATAATGAAATAGTCTATGTATCTAATGTGCAAACACATAATTTAAGAAATGGTGGTGATTTCAGGCTACCATTTTGTACAACAAGTAGATCGCAGAATATATTGTATCATAAAGGTTTTAAATTATTTAATAACTTGCCTTTTGACTTAAAGTCAGAAAATAATTTTATTGTTTTTAAAAGAAAAATGATATTATATGTAAAAATGAATTATATTTAATTAAAAATATTAGTTTTTATTCCTTAAATTAGTTTTAAGTTAAAGATTGTAAAAAATAGCAGAAGCTAAATAAATAATCAAATCAAATCAATTTGATTGAGCAGTTTGATTCCATTCCAAAGAATGCTCGTTTGTATGTTGACGAACAAATGTGCTCGACTAAAATGGCTCATCATTTGAATCAGTATTTGCCAGACAAACCGCATCCATGGGGTGTTAAATTCTTTGTCTAATGCGACAGCAACGGCTACTCGTACAGATTCGACATTTATACGGGAGCAAAAAATAACGACATAATTTTGCCTGGCACTCTAGACATCGGGACAACAGGGAATGTTGTAATCAAATTGTCACAAAGTATTACAAATTTTGCTAATCATATTATTTATTTGGACAATTTTTATACGTCTTTGCCTCTGTTAGTGTATCTAAGAACTCGTGGCATATATAGCTTAGGTATAGTTAGAGCAAATCGAGTACCGAAATGCCAACTTCCGACTGATAAAAGTGAAGAGCTGAAAAAAGCAGCCAGAGGTTTATCGACAGAATACATCGGAACCGCTTACTGTGTCGATATTACCACAGTTCTTTGGAAGGACACGAAAAATGTGAACTATAATAGGAAAGAGAAATCGTATCATGAAATCGACTGTCCACAAATTATACGTGACTATAACGCCCACATGGGTGGTATCGATATTATGGATGCCTACATGGGTCGAAATGAACTTCAAATAAAAACACAGGACATGGCGACAATAATTTTATATCACCTTTTTGATATGACTACAGCTAATTCGTTTATTTTATATAAACGACGGATCGCTGAAAAAAATCGTATTGAAAAAAAACAAATGAAAGATATAACGATGTGTGAATTTTGGTTGAGCATTGCCAAAGAACTCTGTGCTGCTGCTGAAAAAAGATGTGTTGGTCGTCCATCATCTGCTGCACAGGCAACTTCCAGCAAACAGGTTGGGAAAAAAAGCTGTACATCCGGTGGCAAGTGAGAAATTTGATGGAACCAATCATTTTCCAGAATGGGGAACAAACAAATCTTGCAAATTGTGTAAAAAATCAGATACACACACATTTTTTACGCAATATTCATTTATGTTTTTTCAAAAGTAAAAAACTGCTTCAAAACTTATCACACAGAACAATAATATGAATAAAAAATGTATTTTGGATTTGAATCATATATGTATTATTTGAAATGCTTTTTTTTCCTCCAAAATTCTTTTAAGAAAATATCTAATATTTTGATGTCAGTGGTTTAAGGGTTAGTTACCATCTGATATCCATTCTTATCCATATTCCTAGGATAACTTAAAACAAATGCACATTCAGCAATAAACGCTTGTCTTATAAAAATCTTTTTTATTTTAGGTCGAACATTTTTCACTGACAAATCATGGAAAACGCATGTTGAAATTCGGCACATCGAAAAGAAATTCGTGTGCGAACTATGCGGCAAATCATTTGCACAAATAACTGAATTGAAAATTCACACCCGAATGCATACCGGCGAACGTCCATTCGAATGTACGATTTGCAAAAAAGCCTACAAAACAGCCAGCGGTCGTGCAGCTCATATGGATTCACATTCAAACAATGTATTTCCGGTAAGCATTTAAACATAAATTTTGTTTTAATTGTTTATTAAATTTATTTATTTTTATTAGTGTGATATTTGTGGAAAACAAATGAACTCAAGACGAAACCTCGTTACTCACATTCGCAGACATACCGAAGAGAAAAGACTTAAATGCGAAGTTTGTGGCAAGAAATTCTTTACAAAATATCATTTGAACTTACACGCCTCGAAATTACATAATAAAAGCTAAGCTCTATAATACATCTATACTTATTGTTTTGTATTATTTTTTTTATATCAATATTCATAAAAGAATGTGTAACCAAACTTTGTTTTTAATAAGCCAGTACTTTAAATAATGAAATAAAAATAACACTAAATTATAAAATATATAAAGAGCATATAAAATTACTGTCAATATCTTGTCTCATGAACAATTAAGTATAATATTTAATGTAAGTACTTTAATGAAAATAAAAGAGTAAATATATTTTACCATTAATAATGAAAAAAAAACAATATAAATTGAAGATTCTTTAATAATTGGATAAGTATTAGAAGTGAAATTAAATCTAATTATTTTTCGACTTCTCAATCCATGTATGTATACAACCAACCCAAGATATAAAGTGCATGACCTAAGACCGAGGCGAGATGCATAAATATAAGAACAAATTTTATAATAAAAAAAAGAGCTATATTGATTCATTTAGTTTTCAAAATCAGTTTATTGCCCCTACTTACTTTTAAAGGCATGCAACGCACGAGTTTGATATTTTCAATATCATCAAAATATTTTTTGGAGATCCAAATGGTTAAGATGATACATAAATTGTACATTTCAGACAATTCGGAGAAAGTTCCTCAGAACTGTTACCTCAATAAGGGTGAGTTTCAAAATGTTTAATTTTCTCTAAACATATTTAGGACAATCTTCCATGTTTCACCTTCTGAATGTATTCACCACCTACTGGGAAAATAAAAAATTGGATAATTGATCTTCCTTCAATCCAAAAGCAGAGACGTGTATATTTCCAACGTTAACGACAGTCAGGATGAACAAATTTGTTCTCCGTATTCGCCTCGGCCACACACAAGCTACACGTTATATGTGGTATGCTTTATAGTAAATGATTTATGTAAATCACTGTTTAAACAAAAAATAAACCGACCTTCCGTCGACGATTCAATTGAAAACACACAAAATATTTATATAATTTTGACTATACTTAAAATAGAATCTAACATTTAATTATACTAGGATATACCATACATATTGGGCCGTTGGTGGTTGGGATTTCTTCGACGTTCTGATAGTCATAGGATCCCGAGGGCTCTATTAGTTTTTTCATTTTCCAAATTATTTTTAAAACTTCCAGCTATTAGACTTGTACTGTAATTGACTTGCATATGTAATTATAATATAAACTTATTTATATAGCAATAAATAATTATAATCAGCCCAATTCTAAATATTCCCCGGGAGATGTGTTCTCCCGGGAACAGAATTCTCTTATTTTTCCCTTCGAAAGCGGGAAAGGAAATTATGAATGTTCGAAACAGCTGTTTTGCAATATTTGACACACATATGAACCAAATTTTAAAGAAAAAAAAAAGTTTTATTGGATGTGAACAGTTGTCCTTAAGTAGTATTCACATGAGCGCGACCAACGAACGACGAATGAATTACAAAATGTGAGTTTATATACGTTTTAAGACATATTTCCACACAAATTCTTAACAAAACGATAGCAATATAGTTTCTATTTGATTTATGATGCATACTTTTACTTTTCAATATCGTATATTAATAAATTTAAGAAAACAAATTTATTCGTCGCGAAAAAAATTATAGTTGATACGAACTGTCAAACTTTATTCGCGTTCCACATTATCCACACTTGCAACGAATAAAATAATCGCTCGTACTTAACCTAAAATAATCATTCTTCTAGTATGTACTAGGCTATACTTGTGAACCATCTCGTGAACCCATACAAATTTCAGTTTTTGGTTCACCCGTGAACTTGCTCGTGAAGCTGAGTGGAGAACAAAGTGGAGAGTTTTCGTTCACGGGCAATTCACGTGCAAAATGTACGGGAACTGTTGGTGAAGCTTTGACATTTGGTTTCCGCATGTTCACAACGTGTACTCACAAGTGTGTACCAGTGAGCAATGTCAAAAGTTCACTTTCTCCACTGGCGAACGTTCACTTCACGAGGAAGTATGTACTAGGCTTAAGGGAAATGGGAAGAGGAACAAAATTCCTGGTGATTTTTTGTTTGTAATAAGAGAATGGGAAAAGGGGAACAAATTCCCGGGGAATAGTTATTTAGAATCAGCCTGAATAATCGGCCATACCGAGGTAAAGCCTAGTACATACTTGTGAACCATCTCGTGAACCCATACAAATTTCAGTTTTTGGTTCACCCGTGAACTTGCTCGTGAAGCTGAGTGGAGAACAAAGTGGAGAGTTTTCGTTCACGGGCAATTCACGTGCAAAATGTACGGGAACTGTTGGTGAAGCTTTGACATTTGGTTTGTTCATGTTCACAACGTGTACTCACAAGTGTGTACCAGTGAGCAATGTCAAAAGTTCACTTTCTCCACTGGCGAACGTTCACTTCGCGAGGAAGTATGTACTAGGCTTAACCGTCGCGTCGGAGCAGAATTCTCTCCGATTTCCTCCGAGACATTTTCCTTCAAGATAGTTGTCTGATCAGCTGATCGGACATTCTCTCCGACAAAATTCAACGCATGCAATTTGCATGCGATGCTTTGCGATTGTTTGGTTTTATTCTTGACAGATACAAACACAATTTTCCGAAGCCCTCCGACAAGTTCTTGTTGCGGAAAGTGTTTTTTTTTAAATAGTTATGTACATAAGTAAAAAATCTTTTATTTATACCATGTTGGTAGTTTCCCTCGGCAAAAAATCTGATGCAAGCTGCTAATCTATGTTCCGGAGTGACACAATCAGACTTGTTTTGTATTTGTGTTGAATCTGCTCCAAAACTAAATCAAACTCATTTTTATTCAGATTAGAGGATAAGTTTACTTACGCCGCGTCAGATAGTTCAACGTATATTGCTTTCATTTCGCAATGTTCTTCTATTTTCTTTATTTTGCGTTCTTAGCTCATTGGATTCAGCGTCCAAAAATAAACCAACACTATCCATTTCTTACTATTATTGCTTGTGTAAAGTCAAATAAATAAATGAAACTTATGTTTCAACAGTTTTTTTTTCAATTTATTCTTTTCCTTTGACACTTCAAATGGAAACAAAAACATAGGTTTGAAATAGGGAGGGGATTTTATTCGATAGTTTTGACTTAAAAATCGTTGCATCTAATTACATATCTTAAAAATGCTAGCGCATTATAATTGAAAAAATTACTTTTTATAAGCAATAAATTACGTTGTGCCACAACGTTTTCGTGGTTTGAAACTAAGCGTCTTTATTTTATAAAATATTTTCGAAAATATATCGCATTTTTGATATATCGGTTAATTTGCACATCAAATTTATATCCATCGGATTGCGTCGTCTCGTGTCTGTCAAATTTCTTCCGATAACAGCTACGTCAAACCGGAATTCAATCTCCGAAAAGGGATGCGTTGCGGAGAAAGTTAGGCTCCGACGGTTACCTCGATAGGGCTGAATATCAACATTTAATTTTCATTGGAAAAAAATTGAACTCGATTTTAAACCCATAACAAAGTGAATTTCTGTGATCCACATTTCGATTTTTGGAATTTTCAAGTGATATGAATTCGATGAGATTAATTTAATGTACATAAATTGAATTCAACAAGAGGACATTGTTTTAAAACAGTAACAGTTCCATTTAAAGTTATAAAACCTTAGCTTTTTTATGTAATACACTCTTCTCTAAATGTCTTTACAATTACAAGAATTTCAAAAACATTAAATACACATTCAAAAACTATCGAATAAAAAAAAACAATGTTTTATATTTAATTTATTGGAAAGCGCAGAACAAAAAAAAACATAGCAAATAATAAAAAATATGACAGTCAACCGAATTATTTATTGACGGATTTTTCAGCTCCTTTAATTTCACTTAAAGTAATTTCGAAAAATATTCGAAGTTATGAAATCGATCGAATGATAGAAAAAAACTATTTCACTTGATTTTCAATTTAGATTTCGATTTCATTTCATTCCATTTGGGAACCTAGCTGAATACCGATTAAAATTTATTAACAGTAATAGAAACATTTGTAGAAATGGCATTGCAATTCAACCCAGTTCTCTAGGATGAAAACAGAATTCCGCTCTCCAACATCTCCTGTATTCAAGTCATAACTTTCGACGGTCTTTGACTGAGAAACACTTTACCTTCATGTTATTTGGTCAAACTACTCACATTCAATTCACAACTTTCGACGGTCTTTGACTGAGAAACACTTCACCTTCATGTTACTCTGTCAAACAACTCGCAACATCTCCGAATTTGATATTTCTTAAACTATTTGATAATTTTGTAAACAACAGATTTAATCAAAGCACAATATAAGGGGTTTGGTGCAAAACGCCACAAGGATCGGGAAATATAAAAATTTAATAAGGTCGGAAAATATAAAAACATTTGACCCAAATGCTACTTTTATTTTGTAGACCGGTCTATCGTTCTTTCTGCATTGGGTAGGTAGGTAGAAATGGCGATCTCAAAGCAACCTAGCCTGAGATCCAATTTGCGCTATAGTGCGCCGTTTTGATACCAAAAACTCGTGATCTGTGATAGAAAGGAAAAGATTTATAGAGAAGGTTTAAAGCGATTATGTTAGAGCCATTTTGTCGCATTGAAAAAAAGATAAGGTCTCTAATCTTTGTCTCAGATAGCTCATCAAGTTCGTGAAAGAATGCTTTTCCAAAGTATTTCATTCTAGTGTTTGCCAAAGCAGGACATTTGCAGAGGAAATGGATTATCGTTTAACTTTCTCTTTGGTCACTACAACTACGGCAAAAGGTGATGTAGGAGATATCCAACTTCTCCGCATGAACTACTTTAGGCCAATGTCCGGTACAAACCGCAACAATCCTGGCTATGTCTTGCCTTGGCCTGCATAGAAGATCGTTTGTACGGGTTTTATTATAGGTGGGCCATATCTTCCTGGATATAATGCAGTTGGGTAAAATGCTCCACCTTCGGTTTGATTCAGTTTGGTAGATAGAAAAGATTTTACCCTTCATAGCACCAAGAGGAATGTTAACCATTTCCGCAAGTGAGCTATGAAGGGCCGATCCTTGCCTGGCTAGCTCGTCAGCCCGTTCATTTTATACCACTATGGCCCGGAACCCAGATCAAGGTGACACCGAGGTTAGTATTCAGGCTCGCAAGCTCATCGCGACATTGCTGGACCAATTTAGATGAGGATGTGGCCGAGTTAATGGCTTGAGGGAATCAATTTCGTTGTGTTGCTGTGACCATTAGGTTTTAACAACCAGCTGTTTGATTTCTTAAGCATAATAGCGCTACAGGAAACTATGAATTTAATAAAAAGGTCAATTGGTAGGAGATCCAAAATAAAGTTTAAGGCGTCCGTTGGGCAAGTACCCATGGCTCCTGTGGTGCCCACGCAAGCTGTTCTCTGAACCTTCATACCAGATTTAATTTCCTGTGCTGGCATACTATACACGGTACTGCTACTGATGTGAATTTTCCATACAAAATTTGTCAATGCTTAAAACTCTTATATACTTGAATCATTTTGCATCACTTGGTCGTGTGGTTTATTTATAAATTAAACACTTTTACCATTGAGTTTAAATAAATTTTTATTAACAATCATAATAACAGCTTAATATAATTAATGAAATATGTTCTTCTCTTTACAAACACAAATTATTGAAAAAAAAAGAAAACATAAAACAATTTATTCGTAAAACTAACAAAGCATTATTGCGAAAAAAATTAGGTATATAAAATTCAATTTCGTATATTAAATTTTATATACATAAAAATAATACGTTATTGTGTTGATATATCTTGTGTTCAAAAATAAAAAACAAAGTCAATTTAAAAAATTATTGCTTTTACGGGGAGATTAAATTTACCACATTTCTTTTCATTTTGTATTTACTTGTAAAAGACATGCCACCATATACTGACTGTGCTTTTCTGACTCTAGTCGCAAGCAAACAACATTAAATAAGGTATTGGACTTTGAATTGCTGTTATACATATGCTATTCATAAATCAATACAATACATAATTATATATAAACAAAAAAAAACATAATAATAATATTCTATGCATAGTTTATTTATTTTTGTTTTATATAGAGTACAATTACTATTGAACATATAACAGATAAAAAAATTACACACCAAAATATTTTAAATTACTTCAACAAACATAAAACTTTAAATCAAAATATGATTAAAAATAATAAAACACAAAATAATTGTTATATAATACAAATCCATAAAAATAATATATATATATTTTATATATATATATATATAATATAATACTTTATCATTTGACTTTACTGGTTATATATTGTTATTTAAATATATATATATATATATTTAACTGTAGTGTGTCTTGACTGTTGGTCCCCTATGAAACGTTGAATATATGTTGGTCCAAATAAGAATCATTTTTTGTGAGGTTTTTATTTGCATAACTGCAAAATATTAATAACAAAATCTTTTTACTAAGAACCTTAAAAACTCCGACTCCGTAGATAATTGCATTAAAAGTGAAAAAAGATTAAGTAAACCCATTTGCAAAGAGCTAAGTTTCGCAATTAAATCCTTTCTTGGATATTCTATTAAAGTTAACCTTCAATGTTTCTAAGGAAGCTACATAGTTTTCTATTATTTGCTTGCCTTTAAGGTCTAATATCATTTAAATGCAATCTACTTTGGGTGGCAGATAGAAGAATATTTAACGATCTTTGTTGATAGCAGCAGTTTCAGAA
Organism: Eupeodes corollae; assembly: GCF_945859685.1. Classification (NCBI taxonomy): domain Eukaryota; kingdom Metazoa; phylum Arthropoda; class Insecta; order Diptera; family Syrphidae; genus Eupeodes; species Eupeodes corollae. The sequence goes on from NC_079148.1 coordinate 46,300,800, forward strand.
GTTTCATAAGTAGGAGCACAATCCTGAATGCAGAATGCTATTTTAAAATTCAAGTTGTAAAGTCTCGTTTGATTTGAAAAAAAAAAGAAACTTAACATAATTGACTTTCGAACTGTTAAGTAAATCAATTTTTAATTGACAGATTTGTTTTTCTTTTATTGTCTCTTGTTTAAATATCTATTTATCTAACTAACTAAACAACATCTGATCTTGTATGACGAAGTCTTTATTATAAAACAATTTTCAAAACTCAAAGCCCGAGGTTAAAATGAATAGTTAACTGATGTGGTTAGTTGGTGTTTAAATAATTTTTGTTGTCATTGAAGGCGTCTTAGAACACAAAATTAAAACCGCTTTGTTTTCTAAAAAAGAGGACAAGATCGTTTGTACCAAAACAAATATCTAAGCAAACAGTCAAGACACTCTACACACTTCTCTAGTCTCCATTCATATTTGTTTTATATTTTTAATTATTTAAACAATTCGCTTTTACACGATAATTATCTATTTTTTGTTTTGTATCTCTTTCATTTTGCAATTTAACTTAGTTCGAGGCAATAATGTAAATAGTAGTTAATGTATACATAAGTATTTTATTTATTTGTTTCCATTTTCTATCATTCTTTTGATAAATACAACAACTCTTTATGATTTATTTGGTTATACTGTGCCTCCTCAAAATAATTGTCTTTCCTTCACGGTTCAGTTGGTTTGCTTTAGTTTTTTTAATTTTTTTTTTTCAAAATTTGATTGCACTTCAACAGTAAATTTGTTCGCCATTAATTTAGATAAATTATTATTTAATATATGCTAGTAATAAGTTGTATTATATAATGCAATAATTATTATTATTTTATTTATTATTTTACCTAAGCTTGAATACTTCATAAGAATTGATTCATATTTTATTTAATTTTTTTTTTATTTTATTTTGTTTTGTTTTCTGTTTTAATTTGGGAAACATGAATAAATGTAGGAGGAGAATAGGTAATAAAACTTGGTAAGGTTAAAATGACTGATTTCGAAAAGGGTGAATAATTATAATTTTTGTTGTTTTTTATTTTATGAAAATTGTGTATATTTTTAGTAACAAATTCAAACAGGACAAACGTTTTTTCTTTCTTTAGGAAACATATGTACGAAATACAAGTAAAATTCACACGTAAATACATTTATATATATATTTATATTAATGCAGACAAAATTAACAACTTTTCTTTTCTTTTTTATATATTTTTTTTTTAATTATTAGTAAATAACTTTGGTATTCGTTTTCAGTGTTTTCCCTTTAAGAGAGTGGTAGTTTGGGATACTGGGCGATAAACAGTTTTTAAGAGACGAGACTTATAGTTGCAGTTATAGTAGGACTGAAATAAATGAAAATAGATGTTGTTTTCATATTTAAAATAATAATAAAGATAAACAGAATGAAACCAAGTTAAATAAATAAATGTATAACTATGTAAGGTAATATTTCAGTAGGATGTTAAGAAGATAAGTTTACCTCCTTGAAGGTTGTAATAGAATTGAAATTATTTAATGAGAGTTCATATTTTTGAACGATCATGGAGGTCCTATGATTGATTTGTATTTTTACTATTATTGTCGTTATGCATTTAAATTGTTTTTTGATAAGAAAAAAAAAGTTCTACTTTGTCAAATTAGAATTAAAGTTACTGGGATATCTTGAAAGCAATTTCAACTTCAGCCGGATTCAAAATTTTATTCACTATTTTTGCTCACTATACTTTAATCTTTAATTGAAGAAGTCTCTAAAAATAGACTTTTGCATTTTGTGCAGCATTCAAAATTTCTTACCCTGTTGTTAGTATAATGACTGCACAATATTATCCCTGTCAGAAAGTTGTCTCACTTTCATAGAACCATCTGAGCCGCACGAAAATAAACGACCCTGCGAGTCTAACTGCAGTTGACTAACACCTTGGCCAATGTGTTTGAAGAAACTACTTTTAGCATGTTCCCCAGTAAAAGCATATAGCAGCGCATGATGAGTTAAACTCCAAATCTATAAATTAATTTAAAAAAAAATATTAAACAACACATAAGTATTTAAATATGTACATATATGTAAACAAAATAATAATATTCTCTGTACCTTAATATCACCTTCCGCTGATCCGGTTACAAAAAGTTCTTCGTGAGGATCCATTGCCATACATTTGATTGCACTCTCATGGGCCTAAAAGTTATTGATTTTATTTAAATAGAACTTTTTTTTTGGCAACCATAAAAAACTAACCTGGAATCTGTGTCTCAATGTTCTTTGACGAACATCAAATATACAAACGTCTCCCTTTTTGCCAGAGGAAATGAGTACTTGATGCTGAGGTGCATAGATTAAACTAGATGCTCCTTGATCGTGGCAAGTAAACGCTAAAAGAAAACCATGTTTTTTTTAATATTTATATAATGGAATGTTGGATGCACTTAATTTAATTAACAAAACAAAACATCTATATCGTGTCCTTTTTTAATTTTACTTTATATGCAAGCTTGGACCCAAAAGTCCATCTACAGATCTTAAACTATTTTTTTTATAATTAACTGGCACCCAAGGGGTTATTAATATTTAACGCTTAAACACAGTGCGAGCTTTAGGAAAATGGGGAAAGGATAAAAGAGGAAACACCGATGCACATTGGTCTTTAAGTTTTGAATATCTATATGAAGGGAAAAACAGAGTTGGATAAAGCATTTTCGATGTGCGGTTAAACAAAGAATTTGGGAGTTTAAAGCGATTTTGTAGACAGTGTTTTTTAGAGAGGAATGCTGATATGAAAATCAGAAGTTTTTTGTGCGTTGTTAGCTATACGCAGCAATCTTTAAAAACGTCATTTGTATGGACTAGTGGCTATCTGACTTATTGAAATCTTTCCTACAACAAATGGTAAATACAGGGTCCGGCAAAAGATCTATAATATTTTAAAAGGCAATGACAAAATTGTATTGATTTTTTTAAAGCTAGATCAAGTAAGGCATGTCTGAGAAATTCCGACATTTATAAAGAGTTTTCTTCATAAGATTAGATTTTCAGACCAAGGAAGACTACTCAATACAAATTCGGATAAATCTGCATTACTGAGCTTCGCTTCCTTAAGAATGAGAGTTCTGATGGGAAGATCAGATTTAGCTGGCATATTCAAGTAGGGGTCTAACGAATTTGGTGTATAGGGATTTAGTGACATAGAAGTTTGAGAATTTTTAAGGCCAATGTACAACTGACATATTGAATGGCAACATCGTAGAGATGATAAGTTCGTGAGAGAAGATGTAACCGCTTTCGAAAGAAATTAAAATTTGGCAAAATGACGTTTTAACATATTTTTGTTGCACTAAGTCTGAAATGAGTCAAGATCTTGTTGGAGTAAGATAGAATCAGAGAGAAGTGGAAATAACCATTGTAATTTTCATGTTATTATTGTAAATAGTTTAATGGGTCAAAAATAAAAGAAGGGGTTGGTGGAGGTGTGTACTATGAACGACTGAAATTAAGTCTCTCATTCCGCCTTCCCAATCATTGTAGCGTGTTCCAGGCGGAACTTTTGGCGATAAAAGAAGTCTTGTCTTGGCTCAAAGAAAACGTGATATCAACATCTGATATCCGTATTTTCCCTGATAGCCAGGTCGCTATCAAATCTCTGGACTCTGTATCTACAAACTCTATAACAGTTCATAACTGTCGATCATCTCTAATGGAGATGGCGCAACAGTTTAATATTCACTTTTGCTGGGTGCTGGGCCATAGAGACATTCCAGGTAACCGTAAGGCAGATGAACTCGCCAGGAACGGTACAGTACAGCCCATCCTACCACGTTTGGCAAGTACTGGCATACCAATCGCTACTTGTAAACTGCTGCTAATGCAAGACGCGGTGAGGAGAGCAGGCACCAGGTGGAAGAACATCACCACGTGTCAAGTCACAAAAAACATCTGGCCAACACTGGATTTAAAACGTTCAAGGTGCTTGCTCTCTCTAAGCAGATCGCATATAAGCTCGATAATAGTTGTCATAACCGGACACTGTCTCATAGGAAAGCACGCCACGAGACTAGGCGTATTCTCTAATGACTTTTGCAGAAGCTGTATGGACGAGGAAGAGGAAGAAACGGTTCTTCATCTTCTCTGCACATGCCCTGCTCTAGCTCGAAAACCCAAGAATTACCTAGGAGAATTCTTCTTTAACGATCTAAATCATATTGGTATAATCAGTTTCTCAAGTTTCGCTGGTTCCATTGAGCTTAGGAGGAAGCCTCAAGATTCATGTGGTATAACAATGGGCCATTAAACTGGCCTAAGTGTGTCCGTTTCCATCTTGGACAGCCACTATAACCTAACCTAACCTAACCTAACCATTGTAAATACTGACCAAGGGCCAAGAAGGCTAACTTGGGGAACTTTCGAGTTTAAAAAACTGGGTGTTTAAAGATTGAGAAAATAGAGAACTCCATATTGGCAGTTCTCTAGGTATGATATGGGATGGGAAATAAAAATGTTGAAAATCAAGGGCTTTAACTTTAAGATAAATAATTTGGTGAATGATGTCTTCCATTTTCCTTTGCCCGTGGCGTGAAGGTTAGTGCGTAGGACTGTCATGCCAGAGGTGTTGGGTTCAATCCCTTTTTTTTTCATGGGTACTGTCTCTTACGAGAAATTGACGAATCTTTCAAGAGTAATTCTTGACCACGGGAATAGTTGAGAGTTGAAAACCACTAGGCCGTAGTTCTCAATGGACCGTTGCGCCACCTAATTTTATAGTTCTTTTAGAGATCTTGACAAATTGAAATTGAATACAAATTGTATTATTCTAAAACTTGGAAGAACTTTTATGCATCAATTTTGTTCACCATAATTTTTAAAAAGCGAAAACATTTTATACTACCTTGTCGAATTGTATTTTTGTTACAAAGATTAGCAACTAATATTTTTAACTATTGAATTTCAAGACAAATGGATTTATTAATAGGTGATACTTACATGACACCAGTGACTTTTTCTGTGGAAGCAATGTATCCCATATACCAACATTTTTGTTCTCCGAACTATGACCGGCTATAAGAAAAATTATTTATTAAATGCATCTTATGTACAGTATTTTTTTTTTAATTTAACCTGAAGCCACTAAACTACAAGACCCCAAGAAAACAAAATCAGCAAGAAGCTTGCTATGGCATTGTTGGGTCTGAAATTAAAATTATTATTATTTTTAATTGAAAAATAACAAACAAAAAGTTTAACACAAAATACTTACGAAAAATGAACGATTACTCTGCGCGGCAATACCAGCTTGCCACAAACTAAGGTTTCCATCACCATCACCAATACCGAATTTATTACCCTGTTGTGAAAATCTACATCGTGTAACCTTGGCAAATGTACCAGGTGGTCTGGGTGTGCAAACAACTTGTTGATGACTCCACTCCCACAACTGAACCGATCCGTCTTGCCCTCCAGTAAGATACAATGGCATCAAAGGATGCGAACTCATTCGCTTAACGTTATCTACTTTATGTTTCATAACCTGTGGATAGTTTAAAAATTGAATTTAGAATTGTTTTTATTGCAACTCAACACCCATGACATGCATGGACAACAAACTTTGTGCATAAGTCCAGCACAATAATGCAACATTTTTGATTTTCATTACAAAAAAACCTAAGTATTTTATAATATACATTTATAAAGAACTCCACATAATCAACGAAAAACTAAAGCAAATTTTAATCTTTCTACTACAATATAATATTTATAAAAAATATTTTTTTTTATAAAAAACAGCACACAAATATTTATAAAAAGGATAAAGAGGAACAAAAAAAATTAAAACGTTCATTGTTGATTTATTGAAAGGAAACTGTACCGGTTTTAGCAAGTGTTTAGAATGTTCTAAAACCATTTTGCAATACCATGGATCGTGACAACCTGGAAAATTGGCTCCTTTTATCTGCAGCGTACAACAAAAGACAGGAAAAACAAAAGCATATTTTGAAAACATTTTAAGTGTGTGTTAGATAAAAATGATGTAAGTTTAGTGCATGATGGCAGTTGATATAGATTGATTTTTTATTTTATTGTAATATTTGTTTCACAAAAAATATATATATATTAAAGAGGCTTAAGAACATTTAAATGGAAACCAATAAATTTTAAATTTATATATACTACACGCTTTGGTACTTGTTGGCAATACTTTTTATTGAACCAAAATCCTTAAAGGACCTTATTATCGTAGATTTGTTAAACAAAGAAATCGTTAATATTTTAATATCTTTTAAAACCATGATCAAATTATTTGAAAACTGCTACATTCAGAATTTTTAAATGAAAAATCTTAGCCCTGTAAAATTTTATTTGGTTTTCAAGTCAAGCATAACATTACACCAATGAAAAGTTTCGTTGTTTTTAAGAAATAAATTATGAGTTAAAATATGATTTGAACGAAAACCTGTTTAAACGCAATAAAATTCAAAGCAAGTGAATAATTATAATTTATTGGTTGAGGGTCTTCACACAACTGGACCAATATAGGAGTTTTTGGCAAGTACAACAAAATAATCAAAAAGGGAGACGTTTTTTAATTGAATGAATCGGAGTAACAAAGTTTAAAAATTAAACACACAACAGTTGTTTGTTCGACAGAAATATTTAGTAACACAAAGGAGAATGTTGCCCAATATTAAGAAAAACTTATATCGTTGGAAAGCTTAGCCCTGATTTCTCATCTGTTGTATAGACACAAATCTGGAAACCATAGGACTTAGGTAGAATATGTAACCAAGTATTGTAATAAGAACTACAATTAATTGAATACTCAAGAGACCTTAAAATAAATTAAATTTTATACCAATGGCCAATGGAATGGAGAATAGCATTAACGTTGTAGAATAATTCGCTTAAATTCAAGAAAATGTAACTCTATTCAATTAGATTTAGTGAATGAAATGAATAATTGTGATTATTTGTCCAGTGTGCACTCGTTGCGAGATGTTTTTTCAGTAACCATGTAGCGGTGGTCAATTGAACACCGTGTGTTTGTTTACAACACGTTCATTGAAACAGGACGTTCGGTCATTGAAACACAGACAGCTGATTCCGGAATCATTTTAATATTGGCCGCCACAGTCGTGTCTCAAAATTTGATACAATTATGAAGTGTGTGAATAGATTTCTTGAGACCTGAAACTATGCGACAAGGTGATCGAACGGTAAGGACTCCAGAAAATAATGAAAGAGTACGTCATTTAGTTGAAGCCAGTCCTTGTCGATCCGTTTGGTGAATTTTGCTCTTTGATTTAAATTTTTATCTATACAAGATGATGATTGTCCAAGGTTTGCGGAAGCAATGTTGTAAATCTTAAAGGATGATACTTTTTTGATAATGAGCGACGAAGCCCACTTTCATTTATCAGGAGTGGTTAATAAACACAACTTTTAAAATTGACCCTGTGAAAACCCACAAGAGATTTATGAACGAACTCTCTACAATCTCAAGGTCACTGTTTGATGCGGCAGTAGTCGAAATTTCATTATTGGTCCGTACTTTTTTCGTGAAATGGCCCCCTTGGTCACCGGATACTTTTTATGGGGCTACCTCAAAGCATGATTATACATACAAAATATCACGTACACTCGAAGCCCTAATTGAGACAATAACCCAAGACATTCAAGCAGTTCCACGTCAAATGTTTTAGAGGAAAAGTGCAGAACTTTTCAAAACATACTGGACAGTACTTGACTGATGTGATTTTTCGTAGACCTAGTCCTAAATATTTGGTGCCTATTCTTCTTTTATTTGCTCAAATATCCATCAAAAGTAATCTTGAATATTTCAACTCCAGTCGGTAGGTGAAATAGCAATAAGCAGCGTGTGCCAAATTTAATAATAAAATAAGTAGTAAGTACGTTATATAATTTTTCTTATAAATTGACCAATGAGAAAATTGAAAACTTAAATCTTTCGTACAAGTTAGTTGTAGCGGTGATTTTGCGATAATATTGAAAATAAGCTTCTAATGTGAATAAATAATGTAAACAAAAATTGATGGTAAAATTGTTGCTTGCTTTTTTCTACAGCACTTCAAAAATTACCTAAAATTCATGTCTCTAGACCAGAATACCCCCTTAAATGTCACTATTAAAGGGAATGAATAAAAAATTCTTCGACAAATGCTTACGATTATATAAACCGTACGGTATCTTTAAATTTAGGGTTATGAGCTTATTATTAGTATTTGATCAGAAAAATATACAAAAATGGATTAATTAAGCTTGAGTGTATGGCATGGGTCTTGCACAATGCAATAAATTGCAGTTGTAGTTTGGCAAAATCAATTGAATAAAAAACTATAGATGGTATACGTTTTAATAGTTTGAGAACTCTACGAGATGAAGAAACTCTGAGATTCGAATTTAAGTCTTTAATAACTTGCAGACAAATTTTACTTGATACTTTTTTAGTACGATATTAAAATAATAAAAATCGTACTCCGAACTGAACGAACTTATAAATGTATGTTTATTTTGCAATCCGGTGGTCTCTTTACAATATTTATGTTTTGATTCTGAAAGGACACAAAACCATTAAGCATGGCATTGCAACCCTCATCCGAAAATATTGAATTTGTTTTGCATTACTTAAAAGATATCAAATTTGTCGTCAGGTTGCAAATAAGATACTGTTAATAATATCCAATGCTGACTTTAGATATAAATAGTTTCAAGGATCCGTAGTAAATTTTTATTTTTCGTTTCTGAAATATATTTTTTTCACGGTTACAATATGATATTTATATATTTTATCGATGTGTCGAATAAATGTTAAATCAGCACAAGCAAAATTCAGTTCAGAAATGAAATGCAATTTATATTATACAAACTAAAATTTAGAATTTTCTAATTAATTCATTGTTTGCGAGTACGTAGAAACATTTAAGAAAAGTTTTACTATTTAAAAATCCTAACATTCCTTGATTTCTTTAATCCTTAAAGTTTGGATAATACAATTTCATTCCCCTACTTTATTGCTTTTTATTGCCTTATTGGTTCTATTATATGATTTGTAAAAATAAAAACACATTTTTCATTTACATTATATACAAAATGGAAATACATATTAAGTGTATAGATATTGCTTGAAAGTGTTTTCACAATAAATTATTATTAACAGCTTGTTGATTTAAAAAAAAATGTATGTTACACCAAATCGCACTTGAGAATATGTGGAAACTGATTTGCATGGAGTTTACATACAATTTAAGTATACTCAATAGCAATAGGAGATATTTTACATAATTAATAAATTTACTTACCACCGATGTTCCACGGCCTGATTGGCTGCCAATTGTCGGTTGATAGCTTGACGAAGATCCATAGTTTTGAATATTCGGAGTTGCATTTACCGCATTTCTTTTAAAAAAAAGAACAAAGATATTTTAAAGAAATTTATGAAAAAAATAGTTTTCGTTTTCATACTTGTCCGCTGCGGCTTGAATAACCAAAAATCCTGTTGCTGGAAGTGAGTCAACGTCCTTGGACAAATTTAGTAAATCATATTCACATTCATCCTCACACCAGTTGGGTGATTCAAGAAGCAAGGAAATATCCATTTCTTGTACTTCACGAGGCGTGGCTATAGCCATAAGACCCGGTGAAGCATTGTTAATGCAAAACGCCGAAATTGATTCCTGGTCTTTGTGTATGATTCTAATGGGTTCATGTTGTAAACCTAAATGTTCGCTATCTTTAGAGGAAACAAAAAAAAAACATAGACATGAATGTATGTAAGTAAAGTGAAACATTTGCATAATTTTCAATACTTACTCGAGTCTACATCATGTCCGCCATTTGAATCATGCCTTGAACAAGTGTTCGAAGTTCCCTCCCAATCCTTTGATCGTTTTTTGCCAAATACTGCTCTTATAAATATATCTTGTACATGTTCCTGACGTACAAGATAGTTCCACAGGCGTCTAGCTGGTCCTGCTGAAGAACTGGACAGGAATGGTGTATTGTGTTTTTCAAGTAACGATCTGTACTTGTGGATAGCAGGACCCTTTGCTTCATTTTCAACAAAGCAACCTTGAAATAGTAAATAATAATAAAATGTTATAATCAGTGAGAATGTGTTTTTGAACAGATCATACCAGGAATAAAATCCGCAGGTGCAGGTCCTTTAGCCAACAGTTCTTCTGTTACAATTTCTTGCCAATGATTAAGGTTACGTAATACTTCATGGGAAAGTGGACTTGCTACAGGTAGTTCTAAAGAGTATACAAAATATTTTATAATTATATTCAGTTTGAAATAATGTTTGGTATAACATTATTTTTTTTAATTAAAAAACTATGTTTAGCCACCTTGGTTTTCGATTCCAGCAATATTAATCAGTTCTTGCAGTTTCAATGACGTCAGCTTAATTATAGCTAATCGCATAATATTCCACGAGTATGACATCGGATTTGAATGCTCCGTATTATCTTTTCTAGGTTTACTCAATGTGGTTGGATTTGTACTTAGTGCATCGCCGAATACTTCCTCATCGTCTGGGTCTTCCTCCTCATCTGATGCGTACGAATCGTCAGTATCATATTCCTCTTCATTCGATTCTTTTAATAAAAAGTGTTAAATTAATACACGTTGTTTTGAACTTTCAAAAAAAAATTACTTACCCAAATGGGATGGTTTTATTAAGAAATACGACACCATTGACATTTCTGGGGAAACAAATTGTTCCCTATAAGTTGGCTTATCCTCTTTCATAACCGAACTGTTAATAGGATTACTGAACGTGCCAAGAAGTTTCATATTAAGTTTAACCCGCTGCTTGGTAATAGATGTTACGGTATTCCAAACACTACTATCATCTGGTATATCTTGAGAGCTTTGTGATTGGAAACTTTGAGTGAGATGACTTTGTGACGTTGCCTTGCGTAGAAGTTTCTTTATGCCTCCACCGAAAAGTGACGACCATGTAGAATTGGTAAATTTCTGACCAATCAATCGGTATAGAATGTGACAATCACATGATGCTAAAGCATACACCATAAGAGACATATAAGTGGCAACAAAAGCCTCAAGCAGAAGTACAGTCAGTCTTGGTATGTCTTCATCTTTTTCTCGAGCCAAAAGTGCTCTTAAATTGGTAACACCAGGCCATTTAGATGGTAACGTACATACGGGAGCTGGTTCGTCAGTTGAATATTTTCGCTTGCGTTGGTAAATATTTGCATTGACCATTAAATGAGAGCACTGGCAGGATGCGTTAAGCTTGGCAATATTCTCAATACCTGGACTTTGATACCCATTTGAAACTAAAGATTGGCTCACTACAAAACTTTCTGAATCACAAAGTGATTGGTATATACACGATGACAGAGCAATGGCCAAATCACGGAGTACAAATATCTCAGAGTAGGTGTTTTCCTTGACGCCAATAAATGGAGAACGAACATCTACGACGGTCTGAAGCATATCCTGAGTGTGGGACTATTAAACAATTTTTTTTAAATTAGTATTTTTGTACTTAAGAGATTTTGGTTTATAATTCTTACTTGCAAGTATTTAATTGGATCGGCTATAACAGTCTTATTACCAGCAACACATGCACTCAAAAGAGGAAGGGTTGTTGGGAAAGGTAGGGGACTCAACAGCTGCTGTTGTGTTTTCTCCTGTTGTAATTCCTGAAGTAGTAGCACCAATTCCATTCGAACTGAAGCCAAACCACCACCACTGGCTCCATGAAGAGAACAGTAACTCAATAGAGTACGAAGGAGAGTTTCATTAGCTATAGAAAAAACGTTAAATTCCAATTAATACTTTATAAATAAATATTTGTTTGAAATAAATATTGGTTTAAGAAATTGGATATATTGAATTAATCAAATAATAGAATAAAAAATGTTCATCCACAAACCTTTGAGCCATCTCTTGCGCCTTGCTGCTCTCTTTACTTTAGCTTCAAAGTCTTGTTTTTCTTGCATTAAAATTTCATGTAAAGTTGGTTTATCAGTTGATTTTTGTGAGGTGATATTATTGTCTTTATCTGTCTGTAAATCGAACATAAAAAAATAATTCATAGATAAGGAATTGATTGTGAATATATAATAAATATTATTCACTCACCTGAGTCATTTCGATTGTTTGATTATTTTCTAAGGCATCATTTTCCGCATTGCAATAATTACAAAGCTGTTTCAATGCATCCACTTCTCGTTCTAACCAAATATACAATTGGTATCGGAGTTGGCCACCATCTACTTCAAAGCCCGTTGCTAGCGTTGATAGTTCCTCCATGAGAATTTTCAAGCATGCAACAAATTTAAGCTGCTGTGCCATTATGTCCAATTTTTCGTGCGGCTTTTCTTCTTGATTACTTTGCTTGTCCGTTGATTCATTGTTTTTAATTGGGGGTGTTGGTGTTTTTCGGTTTTCTTCGTCTTCATCGTCATCAACATTCGTTTCTTCATCACCCCAGTCGATTTTAAATCCTTCATCTTCGGCAACTGGCACTGGAGCTCCCCAATCGAAATCTGCAGATGAACCGCCAAAAATGTCTGAAGCAGCTGGCGCTTGTTGAGCTGCAGGTTTACCCCAGTCTATAATTCCAGTGTTGATCAAGTGGTCTTCTGCATTTTCGGCCGGAGTAGCAACTTCACTATTAGCTGCAGTGTCTATTACTTTCGTTGGTAGCTTATTTAAAACCTCAAGAGCCAGGGCAGGGCAACCAGCCTTAAAGTGAGCATGAGCAGTAGTAAAATATAGCTGCCGTTCTAAGGGGGTGATACTGTCCTCTAGCTGCAACTGTTTATCACTCACTCCTGCACTTCCCATATCTCCAGTATAGCTGAATCCGGAAAGAATAACTTGAGTTAGCTTCTTTTCCTGTGCTGTTGACGCGATGTGCTGTCGGATGAGAAGTGGATGAGTTCGGAGGTAAATGTAAAAGTTAAACACATTAGGATTGGTGGACTGTGAGTTTTCATTTTTCAGACTATCATCATCTTTATAAGCAGGATGGTTTTGTCCAACGTTATTCAGGAGGAGAGTACTAAGACTTGCAGAATAGTTCTTGAGAATCCAAAATCCGATTGAACGTAAAAATGGATCTGGATGAGCTTTGCTTACATCTTGGCCGCTGCTGCCATCGGCTTCGATACCCAAAAGATGCTCGTTGATCAATTTTTTGTACGTAGATGGAGTATTAGCATCCAGTTCACCTTCGTAGAGGCGGGTTAAAACAAGTGCCAACTGGAAATCTTCCAATTTATTCAAGCAAACTTCAATTGCATCATGCAATGAATTTGCCAACAAGAAAAACGCTACTGCATGTTCAAAACGCTGCTTGCCTAGCAACACAAATGCGTTTTTGAGAGCAGCTTTGCGCCAACGATCATCACTGAAATTGTTTTGGAAGAATGATGTCATTTTTTCATCTCGTTGCGACCGAAACAGACCCCAGACTATTGACTTTTTCTTCATGGCCAAGTAGTATAAAGCTGCATCCAAGGGATCATGTTTTGATTGATATGCCGATTTGGCCAGCTTTTCAATACACTGTTTTAGAACGGTAACGTTTTTCAACCAATATCCAACACCCAATTCCTTAAGAGTTGACCATTTGAGTTCTCCTTTTGTGTACGATGGAATCAAGTTGAGTAATTCCTCTTCGCCCTCTGAGTGGAAAGCCCACACAATATTTGAAGTACCTACACCTTGTTTTTGGAAATGTGAGCGCTGATTCAATGGAAGGCATCTCATTAAGTAGGAAAAGTGCTTCATGGCGAGCAAAAATCGGAGAGCACAATCATCGAGAGACTCTGTCGATATGTTATGTCCGGTTTCGTCGACATTGTGGGAATTCTCCTTGGCAATAGCAGTCTTTGCTGCGTCGATAGCGAATTTTTCGGAGAAGTCTGTGTTACATGTGGCAACGGTATCGGCCAATGCAAGCAAATGCATCTGATCCAGCGACGACAGACCAGGGAGATGTGTGTGTGTAAGCAATCTAGACAAGAGTTGTCCTTGACGAGGTCCGAAGTGAGCAACACCTGTTTTTTCCGGTATGGAAGGTCTGCGATCGTTGCGACGTGGCTCAGATTCATCGTCAAGTAGATCATCAAGATTGTCTTCTTCTGCGTCCATATCGAAGAGTTCATCGTAGTCTTTTACCTCTTCCTTTTGTTGTTTGCCCTGACCAGAGCCTTCTTTGTCTGCAGACAACAGAACCCAAAGTGGGAGCGGCGGAATAGAAGTAATTTCAGCATAGTCTAACATCAGTTCTTCAGGAATCTTAGAAAATATACAATATTGTTTATGAGTTTAATTATGTTAGGTAATTATTACATTGTTAACACTTTACAAGACAACATAAAGTTAGAAGCTCTAGCTGCCTGTCTGATCTGATCACGATATTTACCTGTGTTGTAGAACCTCGAGGTTCATTTGGACTTGTGGCTGCACCAACAAAACTTATTGAAAGAGTTCTCGATCTTGACCAGGCACGCTGCAAGGAAAAATGAATTTATTGGCCCATGTTTTTTGTCTGAGATCTTTCAAACTTTCTTCCGTCACTTAAACGGAGCGGCCGAAAAAAACTAACAGAATTTTGTATTCCTTAAAATTATTGTGGTAGAGCAATACCATACTTTGCACTTGAAATTTGTTGCTGAAGTGTGTAAATGATGTGTAAATCTTTAGGATTATCTAAAGCAAACCACAAGAGTTGGAAAAATAAAAGAGTTTTCTTAGTGTTTCTCCCAGCATCGAAAAATACCTTTTCATGACTATGAGAAGAACGTCATTGGAGACAGCGTAGTAGAATTTTTCAAGATCTCTTTTAAAATTATTCTTCTTTAAATTTGTTTACACTAAGTACACGACGTGACATAACAATTTTAAACAACATCGAAAAGCACCAGACTTACGAGCTTTACTAGATTGAGATAAAAATTAGAACGGATCATGAAATTATTCCTCTTTTATTTTATGAAGAGTTTTTGAGCATTTCATAATTTTGTGATCATTTTGATGTGCTTTAGATAAGTTTGCATTTAATTACATATTGAATTCAAATCAAATGGGGTGGCGCAACAGTCCGTTGTGAACCAGGGCCTAGTGACTTACAACTCTCAACCATTCCTGTGTGCGAGTAATGTTGTCAGGAATGGAGGGGACCTACAATTTTATGCCGAATCCGAACGGCTAGTTTGAGAAAGCACTTTTTCATGACAAGAATTACTCTTGAAGGATTTGTCAATTCCTCGCAAGAGGCAGTACCCGCGAAAATTATTTTTTTTTTAAATTAAGGTGGCACAGGCAGGGATTGAACCCAAGACCCCTTGCATGACAGTCCAACGCACTAACCATCATGCCACGGGTACTACATATTATATATATAATACATATAATACATATAATTACATGTTGAACTTATTTTATATTTAAAACAAAGTACCTAGAGGCCAAAGTTTAATTTTGTTTACTAATACGTATCATGTTTTAGAGACATTAAGCAAGTCTTAATACGAAAATGTACGGCTTTGATAATAATATTAATAGAAAGGTTAGGTATTTATTAGTTAAAGATATAAAATTCTAGCTCTAAAAATCAATAGCAAGCAAATATTATATTATTATTTACAACATGACATAAAGCATTGACTCACCTGCCTCTGCACACTTTCATCATCACCAGCTGCAGCACCCCCATGCAAATATGGCCCACTCATGCAACGCACCAAATGTGCCAAAATAGCCTTTACCCATCGAATCTTTCCAGAATTCAAAAGTTCCATTAACTGTTTTGGATGATATTGTGGCAAAACTGGACAGGCTATTCTTGAAGCCTGAAACAGACCATAGTCTGTCATGTAATCGTGGAATTGTTGTGCATCTGAACCGGGCTGAATATTTGCCGTACTAAGATTGCCAAACTTTTTCTTCTTGTCTACCGAAAGCAATTGCAAATTAGCCGTGCTTGCTTTGCTCATCAATGGCATCGACTGTACATTGTTCAGTCTTCGTTGGGAAGTTTCATTGGCAAGAGAACGTAAGTCTTCATCTCGCAAATTTCGGGTGTCCATTAGATCTTCGACGCTTACTGCTTGTGCAAAGCGCGGTTTCCACTGCGAGTAAACATGCATCTCCGAATCCATACCAACGACGAGAATACCATCACGCACCCAAGAAATTTGCATAGGAAGCGGCGGCAGCCCATCGGCTGTTTGTAAATCAATTTGACGTAATTTCATCCAACGAATTTCATCGTTGAAATGTGGCTGTGCTAAGGAACTAGATTTTCTGAGTATAGGTCGATTTGCGGAACGCGATTCTTTCATAGCTTTCATGTTGGCTTGTGCTAAGTCACTAGACACTGGGGTGTATAGTAGAATTTTACTACCTACGGCGACAGTAAGAATATGCGAGCCATCTTCTTTGGATACCCAATCCAATTGAACCAAATGCTTTTGCGTCAATGGACACGTGTTTCCATTTTCTGTGATACTCTTTCTCAGTGATTGAAGTGTACTAAAGCTCGGTACTGCTAGGAGTCCAGAAGCTGGCTTAACTCCCAATTCAGGAGTTATTTCTCCACTTCGAGGCGACCTGTTATCTTCATGGGTAAATGTCTGAATCACTTGATTGAGACGTTGCTTCTTTTGTAAATATCTGCTATCGTGCAGGTAACTCAGATCGAGACTGTGATCAATATTAATGCGTGGTAAATGGACGTTTCTCAAATGAATGGTGTCTTCTAAAACCCATTCACTTCCTCCAGTACTTTCGCACTCGTATATTGCCACACACAAATTGATATATCTCGAATCCGGGTCACCTTTGTGGGGCCTTGTAAAGGATTTGCCATATTTGTAGGCGCACGCAACACGACCTGAATAGGCTGCACTTATGTTCAATGGCTGACCCGAAATTTCAATGGCTGAATCTTGCTGCCGACTAAACATTTTCCATTCTGACCATTCATATTTTGTCGTCTCCAGGTCGCCAACACCTCCTTCACCAGTTACCACATCGCATTTCCAAAAACGTGATATTGAGTCGGAACATGCTGTGACAATAATGTATGGTGCAAAACATGCTGGGTAAATCGAGGAAGAGCTTAGATGACCGGCAGAAGGTGAAGCGTGTATAACATCCACCCCATCCGGCATTGGAAGTTCTTGGGTGCACACTTTTTTCGTCACTATAGAAATGTGTGGTGCCTCGGGTTGAGTTCCAGCCTCTCCGCCAGCTATTCCATTGTCCATAGACATTCTGCGTGTAACCTCTGGATCGTCTAAATCTTGAGTAAGATTACAATCGGGTACATACATTGCCGATTCCGACAGAAACGAGGTTTGCGGTTTAGATGAAATAACTATTCGCCACATATGGATGGTGCTTCCCTTTAAGGTCTTTTCGATAATAACAATGTAGAATGGTTCCTCGAACTCTGAATTTCTCTGCAAATCTACCATCGCACTCAGTTGGGATTCCATAAAACCAGGTTGATTAGTTGCCTCGTCGTCGCTCTTTTGTTTGTCTGTTCTCTCGCCAGTTATTAGTTGTTCTTGGAAAACATGCAAGAACTGCGTATTCTGCCAATCGTGCTTAGCATCTGAGAGTGCATCTAGTTGAATGATACAACCTGGACGCGCAGTTGATTGTTGAGAAACAATTTTTATTTTATCATGCAATGAAGCCCTGTGATAAAAATTTTCCGATGAAACCTCAGAGTATAGAGATGTTAAGGAACCCTCTTTTTTGCTTATGCTCTCCGATGAAGATATTTCGGCCAGTAATGTCCGAGCATCGATTACAGCTTGGTAGACGCGTAAGTTTTCACCATCACTCGCAACGAAACAAGCCGATGGCGAATTACTGTAAGATCCTAGTGTTGTGCTTGGAAGAAGTGTTGGAATCCAGGCAACATTACTAAACGCCGATATTTCGGGTGAATTTATTCGAGCCAACTCGCTGACTCCTCCTGAATGGCATAGTGGACCAACTGCGTCTACACGCCAAAGAATCAATTCAGAACAAAAACCAGCTGGAGCAAATATGTCTTTGTTGAAGTTATGATGCTTTTCAGATGGACTTATAACACTGCTGTTGGCGTCAGGAATGTTATGATGAGAAGTAGATACCTAAAATAAAAAAAACAAGGTCATAATATTGAAAGTCTTTGAATAACAGAGCAGCATATAATATACTCAGTGATGATACTTACCAATAAAGGCAAAACAGGATGACAGGTAATGTCATTTACTCGGAATCTGTGACCAGAAGCACGGCACACATGACCAATGCTCAGAACTTGAGTAAACTTTGTCTTATAGGAGAAAGTCAACTGCCATAAGTTTAGAGTTCCATTTGAATGTTTGGTAACCATCGAAACTGTCGGTGACGGCGTGGTATTAACCATATCGTCTGAATTACTGCCTTTCGATTGGTCTTCTCCTGTGTCCTCCTTTTTCTCATTATCTGCCCCTTCATTGTTTTCTTCGTCTTCGTCGACTTCTTGTTCCTCAGACACAATTGACAAACTTTGTGGGTCTTTTCCGTTTTCATCAGGAATATTTTCATTTTTCTTAACAGATTTAACCATTTCCCGGAAATTCAATGGACTCGCTCCAGTGTTGTATAGACTAACCATTGTAGACATAGACATGGCATCGCCCAATGGGAAGGCTCCTGGAATCCTTGTCGAGAACGAAACTTGGGCCTGACGAAAAGATCCTGGATAGTAGTCGTCTAACCACTCAATCACCCATATTAAGTAGCTTCCATCGATGGGATGGATTGAGTACAATAAATCAGGACTGTGATGCCAATCTCTCAGCAAACAATCGATTTTCATATCCAAGGAGTCGATTATATGCCCTCCTGCTGGGTTATTGTCGGGCGCCAAGGAATTCAATGAAGTCGTGTTCGAAATTGAATTTAAATGGGATGCGCCACCATGAGGACCATGTTGACCGGAATGTTTACTGCTGGAATGCTCATCACTGTTGCTCTCATCAATAGAAAACGACTTATGAACGGACTTGGCGAATTTTTTCTTTGCATCTTCACGGCGTTCGGCTTCTATTGTTGGGTCTTCCATATGCATGTTGTGACTGTCAGGGCCGTTTAAATTTGTCGTAGTTTTGTTATTATTGTCTTCTCTATCAATTATTTTGCGTGTTAGTTCCTGCAGAATGCCCTCAGCTTGAAGCGAAAAATGCATTTCCTTGTTGTTTAACCAATGCAGGATAAAATTGTTTTGATTTGAGGGATCAGAAGTTTGCATCGAAGGAACCAGGGGGATGTCTGTTTCTGCATTAATCGACGCGGCTAGATGGAAATGCATGCCAGGACTTACACCGGTGCCATGGAACCCGTATGAGTGGAAATCATGCACACTATACGATGATGGTAGCGATGGTATGGGACCTTGTCGAAACGGCGAGTCTCCGGCTGCGTTAGCTAAATTCCCTATGATTGCACCGTTTTTGGCATGTCTGCGTATGTGGAAACATGTTTTCATGTGTTTCAAACGTTGCATGAATCTGTGTTTGTGTCGGTGTGTTCTGAATTTAGGATTCTGTGAAGCCAAAGGATCAAACTGAGTCATATTGACCAAACCATCATCGGGAAGAACTGTCTCTATCCATATGCGGCATATATTGTCCAGGCATGATGTAACAAGCATATTCGAAACAGATCCTTTGGGCATATATTTACTGGTCTTTCGCCAGGAAATATTCGTTACGGCTCGCGGATGAGCAATATATACGTAGGTGTAATTTAAATCCGAATCATCGAAAGTACCTGATCGAAATTGTGATGCATCAAAACTTTTCGTTGGGAAAAGAACTGAAAAAAAAAATAATTCATTAGTGGATGTAAACACAAATAACACTTCATAGTCTTACCATGCTTATTCTCGTACCAAATCTTCACTAGACGATCGTTGCGACCTGATGTGGCAAAAAGTGTTCCATCTGGACTAAATGCCATGTGATAGACAGGTATAGCGGTTTGACAGCTCCAAATGGATTCCCAGGCGGTTTCATTGCTATTAGACTCATTGGTTGGAGTTTTTACATCCCTATCACCACCACCAATTTCAAATTTCACTCCTGCAAGATAAAATAACATTATAAGAAAAGCGTATGAAATATAATTATGAGTCCAGATCCTTAGTTTGATCCTGATCTGAATAATTAACATGCAAATATGAAAGCTATACAAGAATTTGTTATTGAAGTGAACAGCGAAAACGTTGAAATACTAAAATTCATATAATAACAGTGATTTGGGTTAAATGCGATCCTTGCATGTTTAGAGACGAGAAATGGGCTTAGCCTACAAATAATATTGGTCATCATTTATAATTAAAAAAGGGTAAATGAATAGATGATTCCAAACATTAACTTGTCGACTGGTGAAGTCCCATTTGGAACGAAATATAAATCCTGAATCAAAAACACGAGTTTTTATATGCATATCAGAAAATAACCCTTTTAGAGTTGCCAAAAGATACATTTTCAATTCAATCTTGTTTGAAGATCAATTTTTAAAAATTTTAAATATTAAAATTTCCAATACTCGTTATACAAGTTGTTAGAGGTCCACATTCAAAATAAAGATATTATTGCGCGATTTCCAATTTACAAATAAAACAAAATTAATTATCTCTACTGAGATCGTCAGATTTTAATTAATAAATATTGAGTTCTACACATGTATAAGCCTGAAATAGATGCTGGCTGCTTTGCTTTCACTTTTAAGATAGTATGACGATAAGATAAGATAAAATTAAACTATTAATACCTGAGTAAAATTAATTTAATATAATCCATGAATAAACTCAAGTGGCAAAGACTTCTTAACATTTTTTTTCTAAAAGCTTCGTGCTTTCATGTAATGTTTTTGAATTACCAAATAACTTATGTTAATAAAGAATAAAATATGAATAGCGCATTTTTGGTTGTGAATATTCATTAAAGTCTTAAAAATTCAAGCTAAAAAATATGGGATTTTCATTTCATTTTGAGTAATTTTCGGTTAGGTAATTCATTTACTTTTAGCATAAGGACCACTTAAAGGTTTTTAGGTGATAAGCGTTGAAAGTGTGATCGCGACGGCTGCTATAGATCTACCTTAACATTTAAGTTTTTTTCTTTAAATCATTGCATACAATTCTTTTGTTATGTTAAAATAAGCAAAGCTAGAGTAACACAATTGTCGTTAATTATTATATCACACAAAATTGCATTATTAAATGTGTAGTTTTTGTTTTAAATTTTAATTGTTTGTTATTTTTATATTATTCCAAAACTATTTCAAGAAAAGAAAAGTAAGAAAAAAATGTTCTCGCTCATAAGACCAATTGGGTGCAATACCTGTATCAGAAATTACAGTGTAAATTTTTATTTCAGGCAATGCGATAATGTACGATTTCAAATCTAAAAAAGGAACAGGTATATTTATTTTCATTTTTAATGTAAATATTCCTAAGGTTTACAGATGAAAAATAAGCTTAATGCCATGGAAGCCCGATATAAGCAAACAAAATTATATAACATAACCAACCTGTTGACTCATTATCTTCGGAAACTTTTTCTCTCCACATCTGCAACGATCCACCGCCAGTTAGTAGACGTGTGCCTTCTAAATTCCATGATAGAGTTGTTACATTCGAGTTGTTTGAAAAAGATCCAGTTTGTACCCATCTAAAATATATTTGATTTTAAAATTAAATCTACCATTAGATGATTAAAAAAAATTACCTATAATCAAGGTTATGGGTTGATGGTCTTTCATTTTGAATAACAGGAGTAGGCTCAAATATGCAGATTTTATCTTCATAAGCCGCAGCAATTTTTCCTGTATCCGTGCTGCAATCCAGAGCAGATATTTTGATATAGCCATGAGTAGCTCCGGGGATAATTTGCACACGTTCAAATGTGCTGGCCAAGATTACAATATTACACCCTGCTGCATATGCCTGTAATTAATTTTTTTTAAATATAAGATTTTATTAAGCTTAAAAACAAGTATAAATAGTTTTTTTTTTTAATTTGGTGTACGTATTGATGAGTTTCTATTAACACCCTTAAATACGCATTGTGAACAAATTTACAGTAACTTCAATCAGCGAATGAAATGGCTGAGAAATTGACTGTTTTTGAATCCATCTCAGGACAGTAAAGGCAAACCGCTCCACATTAGAACAGGAACTTAATCAATCTGTACTTTAAACTATCTACTATTATTATTGGAAGGAAATTCAAGAATAACTTCGTTATTCTGAAGAACTGCCTTCGAGTTTAAATTAATTTAATCAAAAGTTATTCCTTTAAAATCTTGGTTTTTCCGATTCAAATACAATTTAATTCATCTAAAGAAAACAGCAGATATGTTTAATTAAATAAAAATAATAAAAGTATCAACTATCCGTTTTTAAAGTTAAGATTGATTTTGGTGATGGTGTAACAGAGTTACATTCGTATCACAATACAGTTTTGAAAAGGTATTTTTTAAACAAGAAATAAAAGAATTGAAAAGAACCAAGTTAAGAATTCACACATATAATGTAAATGTGCTAAATATAATTATAATTGCTTTTGTCAGAAATGTTGCAATAACTTTAAGGGCTAAGACTAAGGCTGTAGGACTAAGTTCAAAGGATAGCTATTTTTTTTGTAAGCTTTTTTAATATTTAGCAATATATACAGTAATATTACTTTTAAAAACTGCCATAAATTTGACGAATAAATCGATTTTTTTAGTCTTATTTTTGAAATAGTCAATAGCATGTTAATGATCTCTACAGGTACAGAGAAAGATCACGATTTCACGTGGAATTTTTTATTTAAAATATATGACTTTATTTTTATAAAGCTCCATTTTTTTCTCTAGACAAAATAAATTGGTTAATTAAAATTATCATATAATCAGACTTACTGTCTTAAATACTAATATGTTCTGTGATTTGTTCACACTTTGGAAATTGTTTTTCAGATATACTTTTTCAATGAAAAACCCTTTTGACTTTTCCAATTATGAGTTTTTTAGTTTATAAAAAAAATAACATCATATATTGAGAAGAACTCAACAGGTTATGCCCTGACAGTCTATGGATTGGATTCTAGTCTTAGAAATAATACTTTCGGATAAAAACTATGCACCAAATATACAGAAATCTGATGGAGGTGATTGTAATTAAAATACTTTTGTATATCTTTTACACAAGTTGTTGTTCTTCAATAAAAATTCTTCAATGCTCTAAAATAAATTAGTTAATACGTGTAAGCCAGTCGGGAGTTGCACCATTTTCATGTATCAACATTTATTACTATTTTGTATTTAGGTTAAAAGTATAAAAACAATGCCAATGATTCGACTTTTTTCAATTTACTTTTGTTTTTTCCTAAAAACTTACACTAAAAAGATTATGTAGTAAATACCCGTGGCATGATGGTTAGTGCGTTGGACTGTCAGAGGTCTTGGGTTCGATCCCTGCCTATGCCATCTTAAGTATTTTCACGGGTACTACCTCTTGCGAGGAATTGACAAATTTTCCAAGAGTAACTCTTGTCATAAAAAAGTGCTTTCTCAAATTAGCCGTTCGGATTCGGCATATACTGTAGGACACCTCCATTCCTGACAACATTACTCGCAAACAAGAATGGTTGAAAGTTGTAATTCACAAGGCCCTAGTTCTCAACGGACTGTTGCGCCACCCAATATATTTATTATTAGAAAGATTATTAGAAATTAAATTATTAAAAAGAAAATGAGTTAGTTTAGCCAACCCATTAACGGTACCACTTATAATTTTGACTTACTTTTGACATAGAATTGCTCCAAAAATCGGAATATGTAATTGCCAAAACAACTAAGAAGGTTTTTATTTTTATTTTGTCTTCCCTCGGTTTAATCACCCCTGTGCTTGTATTTGTAATTATACTTAAAATAATTTGTTTTTTATATGTATACTTTAAATAAATACAGGTTTTATAAAATAAATAAGCACATGAGTATTAATACAATAAAAGTATAAACATTATATACTGCACATTTATATTTAAATTTAAATATACAATTTAATAAGTTTTTGGTCCTTTTTCTAAACTAAGTAAATAAGTCTTAGATTGTCACTAAAGTTTAATTTTGTGAAAACTGGAGCATAAATGAACGCAGTCCAAAATTTAAAACATATAAATTATAAATTAGATGGTTTGAAAAAGCATTTTTCATGCAAAAATTACTCTTGCAGTATTTGTCAGTTCTTACCAAGAAGCAGAGCATATGCGAACTGGCACTGGCAGGGATTGGACCCAAAACTTCTGGCATGACAGTTCTACACACTTACAATCATGCCACGGGGCTATATATACGGGTATAAATACGCCTTATATAACTTACTTTTTTTTACAAGGGAGTTATATCCTTTCACATTAAGACTTACTTTTTAAGCATATTTAAATTTGAAATAAAATGCAATTTAGCAAAAAACATTTTAAATAGCTGCTGCAAAGACTACAAGAACATTAAATGATACAATAAAATCACCATTCATTTTGTTTTTAAATCTCGAAAAAAGTTTCCAACATGTTAATGAAGATTGAGTAAAATTTTAAAATGCATTTTGCAGATACCTATCCTTCAAATGAAATTAAGTCAGTTGGCTACTTTGTATGCAAATATAAAAATTAATTGTTGTCATTTCAATTCGGATAGTTCTGAAAATATAATATATAGTTCCAAAGGACGACAAAAATATGATTTCGATGATATACAATTATAAAAACAATTTATATTTAACTCTTCCACTCAAGTGGCCAACTCTTAGACCAATTAAAAATCATAAATTAGATAGAATACAGGAAAGAAGTCAAAGAATAAATAAACACTAGTAATTTACATCTTTAAAGAATATTTGATGAGATTTTTCTTCCCGAACGAAGTCGAGCGACTCAGCTAGTTTTTTTAAATATAAATATTGAATAACTTTCTGTCTAAAAACAAGCTTAGCTTTTTTCATACAAATTCTATCCAAACTTTAAGGTAACGTAATTTAATTCCTTAGAATTCTTCTGTTATCAGACAAAATTATTATGCATGCATTAAAGGCATGTATCTTAAATCAAGTATCAATTTTATAAAAAAAAAAAAAAAACAAGTACCGAAAATAATAAGCTCGTTAAGATCTTTCAAACGTAATTAAAATAACTACACAATTATTTAAATAGTATTCAAGCTTGTTTTTTTATAAAGATTGTTGTGTTTGGCAACAATTAATAAACTTCTTGTACTCGAAAATTGTTTAATTGGAATTAAGGTGCATGCATGAATCAACGACACATTATTTGTAGAATATTATTATTGGAGGCTAACCACATGTTGATCGGCTGATAGTATTCTATGAATAGTATATTTTCAAGAAGAACTGTCTCAGATAAAATACATTTGCACCAAAAGTACCACAATAATCGAACTCAATTAATCGTATTCGTTTTAGTTTATTCGTTTTTTTTTTGTTTCATTTAAATGACTTTGAAACCATTAAAAGCTAAAAAGTATGTATTTGAAAAGTAGTTATTAGAATGTTTACATATTGTATATTTTTTTTTATTAAGAATGGCACTACATATTTGGAATTTTAATGCAATATACCTTCAAGCAAAATGCAATTTTAGAGACAAAAACAAAAGTTAAGGTATATTTAACAGCTGTTAACTGATTAAAATAAAATAAACGAAAATCTTAATTTTCCAGACTCAAGGTCACTTGACTCTCTCTCACTAATAAAAGCTATTGATTGTTTTCAAGGTACTTATAATTTTTGCAAAGATATTAATTCTCTAGTTTAAAATTAAAGCGATTTAAAGTTTCTTCTTTCAC
The DNA here is from genome assembly GCF_945859685.1 of Eupeodes corollae. NCBI lineage: Eukaryota > Metazoa > Arthropoda > Insecta > Diptera > Syrphidae > Eupeodes > Eupeodes corollae. Next base: position 46,326,709 of record NC_079148.1, read on the forward strand.
AATGAATTTTTATTTTGTTTTTCTTCTTTATAAAATTTGTTCTATTATTGTTTATCAACACAAATAAGGTTTGCTTTGATGACTTCACTTGTGCTAAGCAAAGAATAACAGTTTGGGTCACATGCTAGTTAGGTCTAAAGTAAACAAGTTTTCACCCAACCTGACAACGAATATACACATAGGTACTACATAATTGAAATAAGAGCAAAAATTGTCAGAATAATATTCTACTTTTTCCAAATCCTGCGGCCATTGGGCTGCAGATACATTATGCAGTTGATTTAACTGAATCAATGATTAGTTTGGATATAAAGTAGAGTGTCAATAGAATTGTAAAAATATTAATTTAAAAAAAAAGTTGCGTCATCATCTAACGACGACGACACACTCTAGGGAATCATTCTAATCAACTTGAAATCAAGAGACAGAGTAAAAAAGAAATAAAATATGACATTTTTGGGTACTTATTATTTTTCTTGTCGCGTTTTGCCTTTTCAACAAAGAAATCAACCTCATGCGCTCGTCATCCACTCCCCCCGAATTTTTGCTTCTCGAATTGAGAAGCAAAAATTAGAAATTAAGGTGAACAATATTTTTGACGATAATAAAAAAAGACAATTAACTGCGGTACAATATGAATACATTTGAACTTGACAATAAATATTTATTTTGGTAGGTACATAATGTGTTGTAATAAAAATAATAGGCAGTTGGTTTGATAATATGTAAAACTGACTTCATCTGTCTGGCTATAGGTACAACCTCCCATGGCCCACCATGGACGAAACGAGAACGACCTACTAATTGATTAAAATGATAATTTTCATCTTTGGAAAAATAAAAACTGGTTAATTAATTGTGACAATTGTCCAAAGCCACCAAACGCAGACGGCCCCAAAATTTGGCCAAGAAGATATTTTTTTTACATATAGGTTTTTAACAATAAATACATATATGTACATATAGCTTTTTGTTGTTTTTATTCTCACCGTGAAGGGGATTCCTTCGACAGATCCAACTGCATAACACCGATCTCCAGCATTACAGGCACCACTTAAGACTTGATGACGATTCATTTTAATTAAATCACTTTGTTCTTGATCTTATATGTAATTTTGGTTTCTATTGAAACATTTTTCAAATGTATACACTAGCGAAGAAAAATCAGGATTATATTTATTCGCGATACATTGCACTAATTTACTAAAAAATTCATTCTAAAAACTTTTTCTCCTTCGTAGTAAAATTTTTTCTTTCTCCTCTGACATATCTTTTCGTGAAATTTTCTGCTGTCAAAAAATCAATACGTGCAATAATTTGTAATAGATTTTTTGTTGTTCGTGCAAAAAATATGTAATAGATCAAATGGATACGTTCAGCGGTTGATTGTTTGTTGTTTTGATTTTTCATCGACGGAAAGCATCGAGCAAAATAAATTATATCTCTTTACATTATTGTTCCAAAAATTATGGTTGGACTTAAATTAGTACTCCTTTTGCAAATGAAGGATAAGGAAATGCAGGAATATGAATTTTAAAAATTTCAATTAATATGACTGAATACAATTGACTTTTAGAACATAATCGTACCTGAAACTACTGTTAAACCTTAGTTAATTCAGTCTTATTTATTTGTTGTGTTTCTTAGCTATCCAACTTCAAATACGAATCTTGACTAATTTTACTCGAACAAAGCACTATTAAGAAAAACTAAGACATGCTGCCAAATAAAACGAATATCTAATAAAATGAGATTGTTGGTTTAAACGAGTTTATCAATTCTTTTCTATGACTATTCCACTTCATATATCCTCAAATACTTGTAAGCCAAAATCTGTGTAAAGGAATTGTGAACAAAATTTGACTTAAACCATTCGAGGTTTTGGTTTAATGGGCTAATCAACCAATTTAGCTGATTACGTTAATCCGCAATAAACATCTCAAAATAACGACTCCTTCCATTTTAGATTATACGAAATGAAATATCCATGGATAAAAGATGGACCACTGTTAAAAAAATCTAACCACCAAACTAAGACCTCTCGTTGTATTTAGGAAAAGCAAATACATATGTAATAGCTTCAAATAATAAAACATAATATATATGATTCAACAACTGCATAATCACTGCGTAAGCTTATTCATCAGCCCTAATCCTTAGATCACGTTCCGAGTAGATGGAAAAAAGGATTCTTTAAGCTTATCCACAAAAAAGGAGATTGGACGAATCCTCCTCAACTTCTTACAATCGACCGATTGCCTTTTCGTCCCTTCTTTGTATTGGAAGCGCTGATTTATCAGCAAAAGAAATATTCGAAGATCAACAATTTCTTAAAAACCGACAGCTTTCGGAGCAATATATTTTATGGTTCATCTCGTCAAACAGTGGAGGATATCATTACATCGTTTTGGAGAGAGTAAGATTATTGCACTTGATATTTCAGAAGCATTTTACAGTGGTTGACCTCAGGCTTCTTTATCGAAAATGCATGACTGCGGTTCTCATGAATCCTTCATTCATTGGATTAGTAATTACCTTTCGGACCATTCAATACAAGTGGAATTAAATGGGTTCAAGTTTGTTCTATCTTCAATACTCTATCTCATTTTGTTTAATGATCACCTTTCTGCAATTTGTAATCCAATACATTGTTTCGCTGACAATAGTACTCTTCAATTGAACCTAAACAGCATTGTACACAATTTAACGCTACCAAAACGTCCAACGCTTGAGTACACAAAACTTCCATTTCTGGGCTGGTGCTCCTGCAACTTAGTTTTGACTATTTTGACAGTATTGAACGAAAGCATTTAAATTGATTTGTGATAATATTGTCATTGATTGATCTACGTCACTTGAATATCGTCATAAAGTTTCTTGTCTTACCCTTTTTTAATGTTGTTTTAATGGTTTATGCTCTAGAGAAATAGCCCGTTGCATTCCTTTTGAACAGTACAATCGGAATACTCGCACTTCTAGGAATGCTAATGAATATACCCTCTAGTCCAACCTCTGTCGCACATTCAAGTACAGAGATTCGTTCTTTAGCCGTAACCTTACCGCAGTCTGTATTTTCCAGTCATTGCTACTAATGTGCACCGTTACCTGCTTCCAAACCCCTTATCCTTTTCCTAATGCTCACACTATGTCTCTGCATGATAAGGGTACTAGTTTTCCCTTGATTGTGCGCGTATTATTCAAAAATGTGATTATAAACAACTAACCCCATAAAGGACAGAATTTAAAAAATGAAGAAACTGCATTGGTCGCATTCACAAAGCAACTAGCTTTGTGTATGCAAAACTACACTACAAAGCTAGTCAATCTGGAACTGTCATATTATTGACAAATGCAAATAATATATAAAATACAAACATTTTTGATTTGATAACCTTAACTTATCTTTCGTGTTTTTAAATTTAATAAAATCAAATTTAAGACACAATTTTAATGATTTATATTAGTATTTAAATACTTAACGATTAATTTCATTTTGAATTCGTGTGGTTTACCGAGCAGCTGATTGTGAAAGGTCAAAATCATTCTCCACTTACTTTGTAGACAAATTTTTTATACTACGTCGGAGGGGAAATTTCAACTACTTTTGTAGTTGGATTAAGCCAATCAGAATCCTTTGACTACGTAGCCAGTGGGCGCATTCACAAAGCTAGTGGCTACGTAGTCAAAATTCAACTAGCTTTGTGAATGCAAAACTACACTACAAAGCTCTGGAACTGTCATATTATTGACAGATGCAAATACATAAAATAAGAAACATTTTTTATTTGATAACTTTAACTTATCTTTTCTGTTTTAACTCCAATAAAATCACATTTAAGACACAATTTGAATGATTTATATTTGTATTTAAATATTAAACAATTTATTTCATTTTGAATTCGTGTTACTTAACCGAGCAGCTGATTGTGAAACGTCAAAATCATTCTCCACTAACTTTGTAGCCGAACTTTTAACACTACGTCGAAGGAGAAATTTCAACTACTTTTGTAGTTAGATTTAGCCAATCAGAATCCCTTGACTACGTAGCCACTAGCTTTGTGAATGCGACCATTTTTAGTCAAATTATTTAAATGTTTTAAAACTAGTTTTACGAAAAAAACTAGTTACAAAAAAGTTTCAAGTTTTTCATAAATTTCTCATTGAATTTCTTGTTTTCGTCATGTTGAGGTAGTTGCTCCCATACAAATCCATAGAAAAAATGAGGATTCGCAAAACAAACAACTGTTCTGGTTTCTGGTTAAAAGAGAGTGACACATTGGTCGCAGTACTACCAATCAGTTGTACTTTTGTCATACAAGCTCAAAACTTGGGGTTATAAAAATAATACTCATAAAATAGCTATATACTTTTGATTAACCTGTTGTTTCTCTGCTTAACAAATATATGTATGTAGTACAAAAAATTCATTTCTAACAAATTTGTAAATATTTTCTATTTAACAAAAGTTTATAGTACAAGTCTTACAAAATTAATCTATACATAGAGAGAATTTTAACTTACTAAAAATAATTATGTATATTAATTATATAATAATTAATAACAATTCTTATTCCATTGAGATTATGTCCCAAGCATTTGGGACATTTTTCGTGCACAAATCCAGTTTAAGCGTAGCTCCTTCACTAACTTCTGATGCTTTTATACAAGTTCCAGTTGCCATATTGTATACAGGACTACTTTCCTAAAAAGTTAAAAGTTTATTTAAAATGATTTAATTTATCTATTTTGTGGTAAATTAATCCTTACAGAGCTTGTGTGCCTCCATTGTTGATCACCTAGCATCTCGTGACATTTTCCAAGTACTGGATATGCATAATTTGAGCTTAACGATGCTTCCAAACACAACAACTTATCCAAAATAATTTCTGATTTTTCTGTTTCATACCTTAAAAAATCAAAAAAAAAAAAAAATACATTAGATAATATTATGTTCGTCATCATCAATCTTTTATATTTTCCATTTACCATATTTGATTCTTTGCTTTCATACAAGTCTGTAAAGTGATCATGCTTCCTTTTTTGTAGAAACCATTTACTTTAGGTCCAACCACTGAAGCACATAAGTTTGTGCCCGAAAGTCGCATTAGAAAACTACTTGTGTACTTTCGTTTCCTTAAAAACAAATACATATATCGATATTTAATATTAGTATATCTTAAGAAAATAAATTCGAACGCTTACCTGGAATGCCAAGGTTGAAATATTGATTTTGAGTTTTTACTTGATTTTTTATGTTCACCGGGTAAATCTAGCTCTGGATAAACATTATGCATGTACCAAGTAAAATTTGAGCATTTTAATTTCTCTCTCAGTTCAAGGCGTTCCTTAATGTCACCGAAATCAAAAAATCGAGCGATATTTTCATGCTTAATGTAGTAATCCTTCAGAAACAAAAAATATATGAAAAAGAAATATTTTATTTTGTTTTATAAATTTACCTTAAATTCATCCATCCAAACATAGGCTAGACGGAGTGAATTTTTAAGCATTGTATTGACACCTTCTGGGGAGCTATATGGTCGTCGCTTTCGAAATATATGACCCACTCGAGAACATGGCATTATCTTAATAGCGCCTCCACACTGCCACACTCGAAATGATATTTCAAGGTTTTCCCCACCCCAGATATCCATACCCATATCATATTCGCCAATATGGTGAAAATATAGCCTGTCAACAGCAAAGAGTCCTCCAGCCATTGTGGGCGACTTAAATGGTCCCGAAAAGGAATTCTCGTCCTTCAAAGTGCCTAAACAAAAAACATTATGACTACAGATAAGTTTGAAAAAAAAATTATATATTATTTACCATCTGGAAGATTTTCCCACTTAAAATGTAATCCCCAATTAAATCCACCTCTTACTAGAGGACTTGATGTATACTGAAAAGTATCGGCATTGATAATATCTATTACGGGAACTGCAAGCGTTGAGTTTTCATGTTTAACTATGTGCAAAAGAGGTTCTATCCAATCTTTATTCACTTCAATGTGACTGTCTAGGAAAACAAGAATATCGCCTGTGGAATTTCTAGCACCAATGACACGCGCTCGTATCAGACCTTCTCTTTGTGTATTTCTTAATAATCTGACTTTATGATCATGATCAAATTTACGTATTTCTTCAATGAGTCCAGTTAATAGGTCTGGGACATCACTAAAGTCATCGACTAGAATAATTTCTTTAAGATATTTTATAGGCGTTCTATCCAATATGGACTTAATGGAACGCAATAAAGTCATTTTGTGTTCATTGTAATAGCACATTATTATTGTAGCGCTTGGAAGTTCTTCATCATAAATTTGCTTTTGGCATCTGAAAAGATAAGTTTTAATGATTATAGTTATATTTTTTTGTATGACGAGAAGTTGTTGTTTAGCTATCAGCAATAATTCTTTTTCGTATAAGAACAATAAGGTTATGGAAATGAATTTTTCCAGTTAATCGTTGTTCATTATCGATGGCTGAAGTTTTACTTATGAAAGAGTTGAACTTATTGCTTAGGGATTGAATATGAAATAGATTGACATGTGAGTATCGTAATACTACACAAAATGTAAAATATGCGTTTCAATAAAAACAAAATATCTACCTTTGTACAAGTTGGTGAAAACAATTGATATAAAATTAAATTCAATAGATACATCGCAAGATCTTTTTAAGTGGGAAAGATGGAGACGGACAAATTTGCATTTATAAAATGTTAGCGTCATGAAAGACGAAGAATCAAATAAAACCAAAACAATTCATTTTTTTGAAGTAAGAAATTGTTTTTGAACAAAATAACTCTAGATACAATTTGACGTATAAATGTTTAACATTATCTCAAAACATTCTAACTGAAAGGTTTCAATGTACAACACTTAAGTCAAACTCGATATACTTTTTGATACGTGTTGCACAGTTTTTACTTATAATGATACTAAGATCAAAATATTGGCTTGAAATGAGAGGCAATAGGTAGGTTTAATAAGGAAGGGATGTACGATAGGTTAGGAGTGCGGAGGATTCAATGACCAGCACATAAGGGAAGGCTAGAACTAGGATGGGATAAGGGGTATGGGAGTTGGAATAGAATGTCTACAACGAAGGCGATGGCATGCTCGCGATGCTCGGCTAAGCTCGCCGGATGAGGGGGGGATCTTTCCTTCGTAGATGGACCTCACCTCTTTCCAAAACTAGAATTTCATGCCATTATAAAAAACTTAAACGATCCCAAAAACATTACATTAACACAACAAACAAATTTGTACCGACTTGCACACTACAACCAAAACCAGACTTCCAAACTAGCACTACACGTAAAGAACACCAAACACAGGACAACCTACACACCGCCACCAGACACAGAACTATCGACACACTACGACTGACTCACCATCACCAGACACACCATCACCAAACAATACTACATTCATGCTCGACCTGACACACTATCACCGGATAACACGACATTCACGCCGGACCTGACACGCCTCGGGAACGCTGGGGCTGTTGTTGCAACATGGCCGAATTTAAATTAAATTATCGATATGCAAACAAAAAAAGCACTTCCGACACATAAACTCAAGGACTTACAATAAAATATAAATACTAAAAATATAATCAAGAACGAAATTATAAGAGAAATTAAAAAGAATCTGTATTAAAGTTATTTGGATGAATTTTAGATATAAATTATATGTATATACAAATAGACATATATGTACATATATATCTGCATAGGCATACGGTGCCTTATACAGTATTCTCCTGCGGTTTTGGGTAGGTATACTATATTTGTTGGGAGGTTTAAACGATATTGTATCTTGAGTAATTTAAATAAATGAGGTGAGATTGATTTTTTTTTTTATCTTGCTCGTATATAAAATTACTTGGCGATCCGGGAACGTCGACGGACCATCCTTCTATCGAGTATTTCCAGCCTCGCGACACCTTTTGATATCGAGTGGGTCTTCGTTACGTATGTATGAGTTGCTCATACGCCTGCAGCTGCGGCGGCCGCAAAAAAATCAATCTCACCTTATTTCGTTTATTTAAGATTTTTTTCTTTGTATCCTAGTTTTTTTCCTTTGTCTTCCTTTTTTTTCCTCCTCTTTTGTCGATTCCCACTTTTTTTTATATGTCCTATAACCAACTTCCAAGATGCTTTCTTCGCGGTTGCCGAACTAACAATCTTGACTCGACTAGTGGTCTTTTAGCAGTTCAGCTATAACCTAACCGCTTATTTTCATTGCCTACAGTAAGGTTTAACGAACTACTTCTTTTCGTATATTTTTATACCTGAACCCTTGCTTTTAAGCTCAATCATATCCCTATATAGTCCTATAAGCTTCTTTTCCCACCAGCCTATCTCTGAACCCTTTTTCCATTACTAGCTTCCCTTGTCATTCCCATTTCGCCGAAACTATAATTTAAATAAAGTCTTTTTCTCTATGTTGTCGCCCTTGTCAAAATCCAAGAAAATATATCGGTCGCGCTGCTTAACCTCGTCATCCTTTTCTACATTATCTATTATTCTTTTCCTTATTTGAGATCCCTTTCTCTTTCTAATTTACTCTCTAATTCAGTCGGTAGTCTGTTTAGTCATTTCATTTCATCGAAGCTTAAGTTGAAAGTCGTGGGCGCATGGAAATAAAAAAACAATTTAAAAAGGGACATAAAAACAACAACAGATAAAAACAAAATTGTATTTAGGATTACAAAAACTATGTTGGAATGCCTAAGGTAAGTCTTTACGAGTACTTTTTCATATTCTGAACAGGGCAATAGACTGGAGTTTTACTCCGTCCATTTTCTTGGTCAGCCTTGTAAATATTTTTTTTTTTTTTCAATTGTCTAATGTTATTCAATTTTCCTTGCAGGAATGGTGACTCCACCTAGGACAAATCTGGCCCATCGGTGGCCACAACAGGCTAAATCAGCCTAAATATTTATCACTCAGAAAATGGCTTTCAAAGGACTTTGTTTATTTTGCTAACATCACTTTATGGACTCTAGATTTTAGCTTTTAATAGTCATAGTTTTTCAAACATTTTCAAATCGTTTTAAAAGACACATATAAAATATAAGACTTGCTGGTTTAAACCCCTAAGCCACCTTGAATTTGCTATAAAGCATATTTGGCGAAAACTAATCTCTTTTTTAGGGTCTGAAGAGAAATTTAAAGCATGGAGTAATAATAGTACTTACAATTTTCGAGAATAGAAAATGAGAACTATACAATGCTTCAATTTGAAGTTAAAATAAGATACTCTTTTGGTATCTTCAATAAATCATGGGTCAACCTCGAGTAAAAATCAAATATAACCAAAAAAAGAAGATATCCCGCTTTAAAAATAAAAAAAAATTAAAAATAGATAGATTTTTGGTATATTAAGATATCCGAAAAACAGTTGATTCAAAATACTGTCAAATTTTAACGAACCTGAAAATTGATTACAAATTTGTATGTGTTTTCGTAAAAATTCAGTGAGTTATTAAAATTATCCATTAAATATTGCATTTAAAAATAATTTTGGACATCTGTCTAATTTTCAATTTTCGTTAAAAGCCAAAAAATATATTTATTGTTTGTCTTCTATCTCAATTTAATTAATAAGATATCTAAAAATTAACCATATAAACCAACTAACACTCCTCGTCAACTGAATACGCACAAACATTTTTGAATATATTTTATTCATTTTTTCGAAACAGTGATGGTTTTTATGCCATCTGTTGATGGTAAAAATTTTGGTTACATATAAATAACAGAATTTCAAAGATTTATCCAAAAACAACCGTCAGTATTTTCTTCAACCACTTCCAAAGTGTAACTTATGCAAAGTAGAAGTTTGTTTTTCTTCTACTTTCACCTTTATTTTTAATTACTTCGTAAATTCGATTCGGTAGTACCCGTAGCGTGATGGTTAGTGCGTTGGACTGTGATGCAAGGGGTCTAGGGTTCAATCTCTGCCTGTGCCACCTAAATTTTTTCACGGGTACTGCCTCTTGCGAGGAATAAACAAATTCTCCAAGAGTAATTCTTGTCATGAAAAAGTGCTTTCTCAAATTAATTGTTCGGATTCAGCATATTAACTGTAGGTCCCTTCCATCTCGGGCAACATTACTCGCACAAAAGAATGTTTGAGAGTTGTAAGTCACTAGGCCCTAGACCACCTAATTTATTAGTTAACTTCGATCCGGCATGGAATCGTATATTAAGGTCAGATGAGTACGGCGGTCATTGAAGCAACTGCACTTGTTGCCCATCTATCCATATTTTTTTATTATGCGCGCTGAATGAATAGGCGCATTATCATGTTGGTAGGTCCAGTTTATGGGTCCAAAGATGTTAGAAAATTTAGGAAAATTTCTTTCCAAAATTACTTTATACCCAGCTGCTGTCATTTTTGATGTTACAACCTCGAGCTCATAATAATTGACTGCTCCCCATATCTTGACATATCCTTCACGACTATGATGGCGCTTTAAAAATCTTTTTTTCTTTTCTTAAGTCGTGAAAATAGAAGATGAACATATTAGGGCCATCGAAATTAAACTTTTTTTCATCTGAAAAAAACGCGTGATACCATTCTTTTTTCCAACTCATGTGAAGTCTTGAAAAATCTAATCGCAACATTTTCCGTCTCTCGTCAAGTGGTGGTTTTCTCTTAAGTTTCATTTGTTAAAGATGGCTTGAGTTGTTGATTACTCTTAAAACTGTTGAAAAACCTGCGTTTACGCCGACTTTTTGTTTTATTTTTGCCACAGAATCAGAATTTGATGCACATCTTAAAATTCTTAGTCTTCATATTTTTGCCGTATGCATCTTTATTTTTCAAGTAAGAATAAACAACATTAAAACTTCGGCCAACTTTATCAGCTATTGCACGTTCAGTTAGGCCTTGGTCTCTAAGTAAATCGATTTTAGCCTTTTCAATACTGTTAAGACACGTAGATCTTTCTTTTTCATAAAATTTGAAATCAAGAATTAAATTATACTGAAAACTCTAAAATCGGTAATTTAAACTGTCAAGCACTCAAAAAAAACTTATTAACAACGAAGAAAATGGCGTTGTACCTATTCAGTTGACTAAAAAAAAAATGGATCAAATATATTAAAAAATGTTTGTGCGTATTCAGTTGACGAGGAGTGTATAGCTAATATAAACAAGTAATCGTATATGTACAATTATTTTTGAACTTCCCTGTCTTTAATTTAGAAGTAAGAATTAGTTGAAGTGAGAGCAAATTGTACATAATATTCTTTAGCTGTGGGCATTTACTTCAATCAACGACAACGACTCATCACTTCATCAGAACTAATTCAAATCAATTTATTCATAAAGACTGGATCCTCAGCACCAATACAAGATTAAGATAATGCAGAATTGTAGAAGCAGAAGCAAATCACATAGATATACCTACAAAACTTAGGAAATAACCATTCTTACTTACATTTTATGCCGAGTATCTGGAATGTCACGACTTAATCCAATATTATTGCTGACTAATGCGTTAAATGCATGATTTTTGTAACCTAAATCTCTAATATGTTGGTCATCTAGATTTTTTATTACTCCATATCTGTTGACATTACCTGCAAGCAAAAATACATACATTAGTAATTCAGCTTTTAAAGAAAACTGGTTCAAGATTGCCCATAGCCTGTAGCAACAACCAGTATAACCAAAAAAACAAAACATATTGAAACATACCTTAGTATGTATTTACTTACCTAATCTTTGTATAAATGCATGTTTGGACACTAATGGATTGACGGAATGCTTCGTGGGAATCTGATCCGAAGTAAATCTTTCTTCGTGGTTCTTTTGCTGATTGTTGACAATTGGAATGTATGTGGAACTAAATCCTTCAAATGCTTGTGCCCTAGGGTAATTGTTTGGCACAAAACCCCGAAAGGTCTCTTTTGTAAGATGAAAGTACAATAAAATTGTAATTATCCACGTAAACGAGGCCACCATAATCCCCCAGCAAAACGATTTACCCAAAAGTCCTTTCACGAACATTACAAGTCTATTCATTTCATCTTACTTTCCTTGTTTGAATTGAAAGTGTGATTTTGTTGGATTTTGTAGAACTTACACTATAAACAAAAGTTTAATTGCAAATACATTGGTCACTTATCTGATAAAAAAAGTAATTATTTTGAGCACTTTGCTCTTGATATATATATCTACTCTAGTTTTGCATACCTCTCTGCTCTGCTTTTTTGAAGTTTCCATCGAATGACATCACTTGACGTTTAGGGTACAGTGTGTACATTTCTATTTTGTACTTTTTTATTCAATACAATTATTTTATTGAATCAGGGATGTGATCTTCGGTAATTGGCAATTCGTCCCAAAACTTCATACAGAAACAACAATGAAATCATAAATTTCGTTAAGCTTTCCGTGCTTTTCAAGTTTGGGCACATAAATTTCATTTGATTGATTTATTTTTATGTACTTTCATTATATCTTTGTGCATAAAATCTATAGTATTATAATGGAGCTGTTTTTATTTTAAAACTACCTTCCCATTGAATACTCTTGACATTTAGTTTCGTTTTATATTTTATTTTCAATTTACAGAGAAAAAATATTCGGGGCGACTTTCCATTACCGCAGCACGAATTTCTTTCTGAATTTTTTTGAGAGTTAGGTAGGGGTCTCAATAGAACACGTTTAAATCTTTAAGTCATAGAAAAAAATATTTTCTTTTTCGGGCTTAACCCTACTTTTTTTGTATTTCATTTTTTGAGCCTAAGGGACATGCTGGCCCCCTGCAACCACCCTGCTTAGGATGAATATAGGATTTGGGGTGTGTGCGACTTTGGGTATATGCAAAGTGCTCCTTGCATTTGAGCACTAAAATCAAAAAAATGGAAGAAATGTCAAAATCAACCATTATTGCGTAGTGTGTATGTAAAAAAGTGAATTTTGATAATTATTTTAAAATATAAATAAATTTTTCCTCGCTCTAAAATTGCTATATAGTTATTATTTATTTGCACATACATATCTATCAAATAAAAAAAAACCACTAGTCAAAATTCGTGCTGCGGTAATGGAAAGTTGAGCCAAACTGCCTCCCCATTGGATACTTTTGACAAATAGTTTCGTTTTCTATTTTATTTTCAATTTTACAGAGAAAAATATTCTATATGAGATTTTTTAAGTAACTTTTTGTAAATTGCTTTATTGTATTTGAATATTTATCATAATTCAATCTTTTTTTATTTAAGGTAGCCTTTCATGTTTACATACAAAACAAATTTAAAGCTCTAACAAACCTGCACTTCAAATAATACAGGAACATTTTAAGCCAAATAAAAATAAAATACCTAGCCGCGAAAATATAAGAAACTAAACGTATATATACCCACATATATATGTCTAAGAATGATGGCTTCTTGCAAGTTTGTCAAACCGCTTTTTTGCAAATTCTGGGCATATCAAAATTCAGAGTTCAAGATATATGCAAAAATCATCTCTCAGCTGGAGCTGGACGACAAGACAAACGAGGGGGTGACACTAGATCCAGAAAATATCAACAAAAAAAGGGGATTAAAGTCTCTTATTAAGTGTTCACCAGGGAAAGAAAAAGTGTTGACAATTGGAAAGTATGCAATGCATAAAGAGAAAGCTAAGCCTTTTCATGAATAGCTCCAAAAATCCTCTGAAGAAATCTTTAAGTTTTCATTTAATTGTCGAAAAATCTAGTTTTACCAAAAGTTGTTGATCAGCTGCAAATTATTCAAGGCAGCTCTATCAGTATAATTTCACAATCTGTGAAGGGACATCAAAAAACAAACAAGCATCTGACAATGTTAAAATTTATTCTTGGTCTGAAGATCAACGGTTGAAAGGTTCCAACGAAATCGCATCAATTTTATTCTCCTACCTAAAAGGCCTGAATATCAAAAGCTGTTCTAAAATTCAGATGTTTTGGGATGGCTGCCCTGGCCAAAACAAAAATATAACTGTTATTGGGATGCTGGCAAAATGGCTTCTTGAGCTTTGGCCTCCGAATATAAAATCCATCGAATTGGTTTTTGCAATAGTTGGCCATTCGTACTTACCATCTGACAGGATTTTCGGTCGCATTGAAAAGGAGCTAAAGAAAATAGACACAATTATTCAGCCAGAAGAATTCAAAAAAATATTTGAAAATATGGACAGGTTAAGACCGTTGGAGAAGAAGTACCCATCTTCTACTTTAAATCTTCGGTTGCCAAAAATTTTAAACCACCTGGTCAACTGCATTTCCCTTTTGCATCCTCAAAACGCATCATGCTTATAAAGCAAAATAAAAATATCGTGTTCAAAGGAGAAGTAAATTATAAAGTGGCTTCGGGAAGTTTTAAATCCAGAGTTACTTGATAATAAGGTCCCAGTAAAAAAAGAAAATTGACAAATTACTGGTCAAACATTTTGGAAGTAAATGGAAGGATAATATTTTTTATTACAAAAATGTAATTATTGCTCCTGAGCAACTATTTGAAGAAATTCAAAATGATGACGAGGAAATTCCACCAGAGGAACAAGAAGTGTTCACAAGAAAAGTTGGATTGATATAAAAACAAAATAAAATTTCATTAAATAAAAGTTCTGTATACGAAAAAGCATATAAAATAATAGAATCAAAAAGTCTACAAGAAATTTTTTGTCATTTTGGCTGGTAAGTTAATTACCTCCCTTATAGGCTTTTCACACCAAGTTCAAAAACCGGTTTTCGTGAAATTATCGGCTTTCGACGAAAACCTACACCGAAAAATCAAGTTTTCCAATAGATTTTTGGTAAACCACAAATTTGCGTAAGCCACAAGTTTTATATAAAACCTCTCAAAAACTAGTAACAATTCAAAGTTGAATTAACCAAATAAACCTTTCGAAACATTCAGCGCTCAAATTAATGCAAACAAAACAGCTGATGGCTGCTGTGAAAACAAATATTTCATTTTGAAATAAATTTGTTCGTGGTAATTAATATTATTTAAACAATTTCCTTACAAAATAAGATTTATTGCTTTTTGCTTTTTATTTACAGAATATGGAAGAAAAAAAAAACAAAAAAAAAGAACTTTGGAAAATTTGCCAACGTCGAGAATAAAAGCCCCAGTGACTATTTGCAGCACTAGCGGTTCTTTAATGATCTTCCAGAGTTTCTAACACTCTTTGTTAAGCGAAGAACTGGAATTCAATATGGCAACTGACGTGATGATCCCAAGGACGAGGAAGACTTGCTCGTAGTTCGTAATGACGTTTCCAAGGGATGCGCCTTCGAACTCGTCGCCACAAATATAATCGACGCTTTCGCTAACTAACTAGGTTTAATCGCAAGGATTTGGGAGAGGAGAATAAGTATGAAAGAAAATTTAACTTAATGAACAGCCTGAAAACATCAAGAAGATCCTCAGTGCATTGGACAAATCATGCGAGTCCTCAAAGGAAGAAGCCAAACAGATAGTCATGGAAAAATTGCAGGAGCATAACAGCTTCAGTGATCGCTCTGGTTGAGTGTGATTTTGGTAGGAATCTGGACCTACACGAAATCGTTCAGAATCTTCTCAACTCCGACTATAAGTTGCTCGGACGGCCACAACATATGGTGATTTTGAAGGCACATTTGGCCAACAGAAGAAATAGTCATAAGCTCAATATTTTGGGTTGAATTTGTTGTGAAAGAAGAAGAAAATATTTTAAATAAAATTGATTATTATTGCAACAGCTTTGTTTGTTGTTGATTCTTTGGTATATTTTCTACACAATTAAAGGATAGCTGCAACCAAGCGAGCTTGTACTTCTTGTTGGTTCATGTCGTGAGCATATTCGACTCGTCACAACTTCAGTTGAAACTCTTTTTCTAGACGAGCTAGTGTTACGTTAAAATCAATTTGAATTGTTTAAAATTCATTTTATTTTCACAAATAATTTGACAGACGGTGTTTTTTTCTAGTTCCCTTCAATCTCTCTACTTTGTGACATCAACGCCAATAATGTGGAATGTGATCACTCTAAAAGTTCATGAGAGTACTATGGTTTTCGCATAAAAAGATATTAATCATACAGTTTAGGTCATTGACATACTATATATGGACTGCTAGTAGCCAACTTCACGATGGTTCCACTTTTAACGGACAAAACACTAGCGCAAAGAGGGCTATGCGAAAAAATTGTGTAACATTTAATACTCACATCCACTGCTGTCGTTTTTGCTACTATAGTAGTATTTTACTATTTTCATAGTCAAATGCTACTCTACCCACGGACGAAAACTTATCTCCAAAATAAAACGGAAAAGAAATTTGTATTTGGTTTACAATAAAAACCAAAATTTAAAATATAATCCCCCAATAATAGTGCAACAGCAGAAACAAAATTTTCAGATATAAGCCTTATAAAAGATAAAAAAAGAAATTCACACAAGGTAGAAACGGTAAATGCCCTACCAACTGCTAAAAAACTCCTTAAAAACAATTTCATAGAAAAATGGGAGCCATCAAAAACTTTAATCGAGAATAACAAATCATTGTATAAGGCGCCAGTTATAGCTATCATTGGTTTTCATCATTGAAAACAAACATTCGAATTTTTTTTTGACAGGTCGTTTATAGCTATCCTTAAACATTTCTGTCATTGAAAAAATTTCCCGATTGAAATCCACCGACAAAATTTTACTGACAGAAATCTATCAGTGTGAAATTGGAACACAAATTAGTGGAACGATTCGTTTCACTTTTGAACATAAAGTATCAGATGTTCAGGAAAATGAATTTCTGACCGTTGTAGAGAAAAATACATGCGCAATTGAACTTTTTTTCCCAAAAAAAAAACATTCTTTGTGTGATTTCCGATGGATGATTATTTAATTTTCATTTCTAATCACCGTCAACATTTTTTTCTTGATCGATTTCAATGGTAGCTATAATTGACCCCTTAATGTTTTTAACTGAAAATATGAAACATCGAATTTGCAATAAAGAATTTAATTTATTCATGAACATTCAAACATGTATGTTGATTTAAAATATAATTTCAACTGTCAATTTCTTATTAATTAAACAAAAAGTGATGAATTTAAATTATTTATTTCAACTATATTATTTTAAAATGTTGGCCTTTGAGTAGTGAAAGCAAAAAGTTGGTACGACATTACATCCTTCTATTTGTCTGTTTTCGGAACATTAACCTTCACAATAGGCCAATTAACTTCGAATTTGGACATTATTATTTTCAGTTTTAAATTTTGTTCATGAGCTAAGCATGTCTTTGTTGTTTTATTGTTTTACTCCTCAATTTAAGAAAATATTCCCCAAAATTTTAGAAAAATACTACTCTTGAAATTTTTAAAACGACAGCACTGCTCACAGCAAAAAAACATGTCATCGTTTGTCTTCAACAAATTATACTAGGTGTCAATACTTTCTATGTCAGAAAAAGCTTATCTCAACTAAATACAAACAGATGTCGCTAAATATTTCATACCTTTTTTTGCTAATTTAAAGTGGAACCATTTTTCTTCAAATTTTGTATGGAAAATTCACACCACTAGCAGTCCATGTATAGTATGTCAATGGTTCAGGTATATTGAAACACTCGCGAGAAGGTACAAAGTATTTAAAAATAAAAAAGCTTTTATTATACTATAAGCTTCACTTCTGCATTTTACGATTTTCCTTTTAATGAAAAAATTAATATCTTGTGTAATTTGGTCTTTTCTCACTATCTCACAAACATTAATTTAAAACGTAGAAATCAAATGCAGATACATGTAATTCAAATTTCCAAAAATAAATCTAATCGCGTAAAATATTATTTGGTTTAAGAACGCGGACAATGTTAGTTATTGTGAACAATATTTTTGTGATAAGAGTAATTAGAGTGAGAAGGTTATATAACAATGATTTTGTTTACTTTTCTTTGTCGAGCTGTCAAAAATTTAGCTAGTTGTCTTGTTGCTCTTCACTTCAGTGGTTTCTTTTATTTACGAAACAATTATAGCATTAGAAATAAAATTATTACTCTTGTACCTGTAATTGTTATTAACATACACCGTGTAACAATTAAATTATTATTTAGTTTTAGGCAGAAGGCAACAAGTTTGCCTAAATCATATTTCCAATGCCTATACAAGCAGAACCCCAGGAAACTAATGTACGATCAAAGCGACCTTCAGGTGAGTCATAAAATAACTATCAACTTTTTATAATTTGTTAATCGATTTTTTCCATAAATTCGTTATCAATTCATTAATAAAATTCAACCAAATGATATGCTATGAACTATTCTTCTTTTTTTGCTTGTATGTATGTAGACTCAGCGTTTAAGCAACAACGCCTTCCTGCTTGGCAACCTGTTCTTACGGCTGGCACTGTTTTGCCCACCTTCTTCATAATTGGAATAGCTTTCATTCCCATTGGTATCGCGCTTACATACTTTTCCGATAAGGTATGTGAACAAATAATCGACTATACGTATTGTGTAAAGAACGGCGAAACCAACTTAACATGTGCCGATTACTTGACTTCAAATCCAAGTGGTTCTTGTGAATGTTCAATCGATTTCACACTTGATAAAGATTTTCAGGTATGACATTTAAGTAAAAAAATGAATTAGATGAACAACTAATAGCTTGAATTCTTTTGTCAAAAGGGTAATGTGTACATGTACTATGGGCTTACGAACTACTATCAAAATCACAGGAGATATGTAAAATCCCGCGATGACGATCAGCTTCTGGGCCGCCTCTCACAAAAACCATCAACAGATTGTGCACCATTTGACTATAATCTAAGTAGACCGATTGCTCCATGTGGAGCTATCGCAAATTCATTATTCAATGGTAAGTCTTTAAAATACATAAACTTGTAACTTTCATTAAAAATACAAAAATCAAAGATTTTTCTTGATAAAGCCTGTTAGAACGGGTATTCCAAGAAGTCCATTTTATAAGTGTTTTTATGAAAAAGTATATATATACAGTGAACTATATATATCCTAACACCCCTTCTTAATAAACACTTCTTAAGTAATGTCTTCATCGTTCTCAGTTAGACCAGCCAGGAGTCTGAATTTTGATTTTTTTAATATTCTCTAATGGTTTCGTTAGAATGTCTGCAACCATTTCTTCAGTTGGACAGTAAATGAATTAACTTCTTTAGGCTCTTTAATGTTACGAAGAAAATAGTTCTTCACATCTATATGTTTTGTTCGAGGATTTATCTTCTCTGAATCCAGAAGTTTTAAACAACTTTGATTGTCTTCGAATATTGTAACATCTTCTAAATCAACTTGTAGGTCTTGAAATAATGTTCTCAGCCAAATAAGTTCTTGAGTTGCCTCTGTTAAAGCGACAAGCTCTGCTTCAGTTGAAGAAAGAGCAATCAATCCTTGCTTTTTACTTGCAAAACTGATTGTAGCTTTTCCAAATCTAAATAAATATCCGCTTGTGGATTTTCGTCCTTTAACGTCTGAAGCCCAATCTGTATCGGCATATCCAATAAGTTTTGAATTTTTGTTGCATCCAACACAAAGCTGTAGCTGTTGAGTTCCTTTCAAGTACCTTAAAATGCGTTTAACTTTTATCCAATCACGCTGAGTAGGACAGGATACTTTTCTGCTAAGAATTGAAACAGCTGCTGCTATGTCCGGCCTTGTATTTCCTGATAAGTAAAGAAGTGAGCCAATAGCTTTTCGATAAATTTCATTGTCGTCTAAAAGCTCATCATCCGTCATTTGGTTTTTGAAATTGGGTTTTCTTCGTTCTTGCATCTTATTTGGGCAGTTCTTTTTTAAATGTCCGGTTCTTCCACAAGAATAGCATTTAAACTTGAAGTTTTAAGTCTTCAGTGAGGCATCTTCTAATGGTCCTCTCGATGATTTGTCACTTTTATTCTTATATTCTTGAATCAGCTTTTCTTTAACTAATTCGAGTGTTAACTCTTCGTCTCTTCTGACTTCAAGTGCAGTCACCAAAGAATTGTAGTCGTCTGGCAAATTTCTTAGGAGAAATGCAACCACAAGATGATTTGCTAATTGCTCGCCTAAGCCAATTATACGATCCACAATGTCCAGCCGTTCTGAAGTTGCATACGACACAATTTCTTTAATAGCGTTACCTTATTCGAGAGTGTTGACTTCTCGTTTGCTTTCTTTAGAGCATCCCAGCATTCTTTAGCAGTTTTCAATTTCCGAATATGCATCAGTTGAGAATCTTCCACTGCGAGTCCGATTGTGGCACGAACAGGATTAGGTGAACAGGATTAGGTGCTGCGTCAGCAATAATTTCCCAAAGATCTTCTTTGATTAAAAACAGCTCCATCCTGTATTTCCATGTTTGATAGTTGTTGTTGTTCAGCTTCTTGAAAATCGATCTTCCTTTTTCCATCTTGAATTTTTTTTTATCTATATATATAAAAATCAATGCCACTTTTCGTTGTAATGTTATAACTCAACAATGCCTTTACCGATTTGGCTAATTTTGGTCTTGAATTATTCGTGGAAGTCCAGAGAAGGTTTGTACCTTCTTCTTGAAAAGGTGTAAAATCAACATCTTTTTATACTCCCATATACAAACAATTTATACTAATACTTAAAGAAATCTCGATTTTTTTTTACCTTGGAAATGTACAACGAAGCTGTATTAATAATTGAAGATATGTGTCTAACGATTGTTAATAAAGTATTAGCAAAATTGAGTATGACCGCACCAAATCGTGAGATACATGATTTCTTTGATCGTGAATTGCAAGAGTTCAATTTTAATGATTTACAAACGTTTATTTGTACAATGGAATATAATGATAACTTTCGTTGTATCATTGATTTTAGCGACTATTCGATCGGAACAGAAAATTGCATTGGCACTTGGATCTTCGGGAATTGCTGCTACATTATTAGAAGGTGGTCGGACCGCACACTCTGCATTAAAATTGCCATTGAATCTACGGGTGATCGAAACTCTAACTTGCTTCTTCGAGAAATTCTGCTGTGGCAAAAGTTCAGCGATTAACGTCAAATATTTTATGGGATAAGTGCGAATAAAAAATTAATAGAAGCATTTAATCGAACAAAGCAAGATTTACGCGGTAATCAACAGGTGTTTTGGTGGTGCTCTGATATTGCTGTCAGGGGACTTTTGTCAAACATTGCCTGTCATTCCTCGATCAATTTCTAATGATGAAATAAACGCCTGTTTGAAGTCATCAGTTCTTTGGAGATAGATAACGAAAATTCACACTGAACATTAATATGCGTATTCACCTACATAATGATGCTACTACCCATGAGTTATAAAAACAATTGTTAGAAATTGGTGATGGCAAAATACCAATTAACACTACCAACGGATTGATCACTTTACCGAACGATTTTTGAACAATTGTGCAATCTATAAATGAGTTGATTGAATATGTTTTTTCGAATATTCTTCAGAATAACAGAAATCATCACCATTTTAGCACCGAAACACATTCATATCAATGTCATTAAATTTTAAATTCAAGCGAAAAAGTTATTGCCAAATTGATACAGAGTATCCCTATGATTCCAGCTGATATGCCATTTAAATTCAAAAGATTACAATATCCCGTGCATTTATCATTTGCGATGTTCATAAATAAGGCCCAAGGTCAAACACTTGGCGTTTGTGGTGTCAATTCGGAGGAATCATGTTTTTCACATGCCCAACTTTATATTGCCTGTTCCAGAGTCAGTACCCCCAACTGTTTATTTTTTCATGCTCAAAATAGAAAAACTAAAAATATTGTTTTTCCAACTGTTTTAGGCTAACCCACTATTTTTTATGTTTTAGTTTTTACTCTTTACTGATAAACGTAATATAAACAATATATCATTTGGGTCATTTGGACTTTTAAATAGTTAGCAATTAATAATATTTTTTTTTATTACTCATACGTAGCGAAGCACGTACCGAGCCGCTAGTTTGTTATAATTTCTTGAATTAATTCCTTAAATTAATTGGGGTTCTGGGCCCATAACCTGTTAGAACGGGTATTCCAGGAAGTCCAATTTATAAATAAATATTAATTTAACAAGCGTTTTTAAAAAAGGTTTATATGTATATACAAATAGTGAACTATATACACTCTAACAAAGCCAACAAAAATTAATAACGGTGTTAAACTATGTTAAACGATAACATTTAACCAATCCTCTGAACTTAACTAGCAGTAATAGAAAAATTAATTATTTGCAAGCTATTTTTTGCCTTAAGCTTTTTTTTCCAAAATTATGTACTAACTTTGAAAAATTAGAATAGATGAATAAACCTATTTTAATCTACTTTGAAGAGTATTGCGCATATTTTGAAATTGACACAAAGGTGTTTTTAAATCCATCTAAAATATTTTAAATACTGATTTTAAAGTTGATTCAAACGCAAATACTAATAACCATCCAAGAATAATGTAGGTACATACAAACAACTTTATCATTTAAACATTTTATTTTGTTTTCTATTTTACAGATACTCTGGAGCTTAAGTTCGGTACGGATCAAGTAACACTTCTTAATACTGGCATTGCTTGGCCATCAGATAAACAGATCAAATTCCGAAATCCTGAAGGAAATCTCAAAGATGCGTTGGAAGGATTTTCAAAACCACTCGCTTGGCAGAAAGAGCTTTGGCAATTAGATCCAAACAATGCAGACAATAATGGATTCCAGGTATACTGATAAAAATGAAATTTAAATTGAAAGAATAATCAAATAAAAATAATAACAAGGCAACGACATAGTCACTGATAAAGTTTCGGTTCCCATAAATCACTGAAATCAAGCATCAGTGAGCGTAGTTAGTAGACAAATGGGGGACCGTCTCGAAACCTGCCGCGTGCTGTTGTCATGTGTTCTTTCTGTCTGTTGTTCTTCCTCTTCTGTCCTTCTGTCTTGTATTAATGTCTTGTGTTGTTATCACCTTACATAGTCTAGTCGCTCAAGGTGCTGTGTTCTCTACTCTGTACATTTATTACAAAAGACAGTTTCTTCAATTTGTTTTATTCGATACTTTAATAACTCGTTTGTTTTTTACAGAACGAAGATTTTATCGTATGGATGCGAACTGCCGCTCTACCTAGCTTTAGAAAATTATATCGACGCGTCGACCATACCAAGCCATACTTCATGAATGGTCTTAAGCGTGGAAATTACACTCTCAAAGTTACTTATCGTAAGTGTCCATAAATTCTACAAAATATTTGTACCCGTAAGAATATTTATGTAAATACTTGTTTATTTTTATTATAGAATATCCTGTAACGGCTTTTAGTGGTACAAAGAAAATGATATTATCAACAACATCACTTATGGGAGGGAAAAATCCCTTCTTAGGAGTCACATACATTGTAGTTGGTTCCATATGTCTGATTGCTGGAGTTATTCTTCTCTTCGTTCATATCAAATGTAGCAAAAGGTTCGTTATCAATTCCTTGAAACAAAAACAAAAAAACCTGCAAATTTTACACATGTTTTTTTTATCTTTTATTTCAGTACCACGGAAATGATAAACGTCAACCCTAGAACACCATATTCTTAAGATCCACGACGACGCGACGACGACCGACGACGTTGAGATTTTATAAGAAAAAAAAAGTCCAAAGAACAGTAGCTAGCATTTCGTTAACATCCACAGTTGTATTATGTATTATTTATCTTTGTATTTCGTTCACTCATTTAATTTATGTAAATGTTTATCTTATTATTTTTGTTTTTTTGTTTTATCAAAAAAAGAAAACATACTCTTATTTTTGTTTCATATGGAGCTTATGTGATGCCATTTTAGTTATGAACAGTGAGGTTCGTCTAATTGAACGCACTTTAATTTTTGTTTTCTTTTAATACATTGTTAGATTAATAAATGGTATTGGGATAATCACAATATTTAAAGGAAGGTTATAAAATTAGTTAAAATAAAAGTAAGACCAGTGAAAGATGGAATTTTTAATCAACTTAATAATCGTTATGTAATCATAGAAAATTAATTATGAGGATATTGTTGGAAGAAGTTGTTTTCATAAAAAAATTTGGTCTTCTATGAATTGTTTGATATTTAAAATGTAATTTTCTTTGTAGTGTTTTTATTATTTTTTTCTCAAGAAATTCCTATAAGAGATTTATAATCCATCATAAATCAAGGTCTTAGCTCTAAGAACGTAAACTTTTGTACATTTGTATTGGATTAAAGATTTTAGGGCGTCTTACCTAATGCAATGTAGGATCATTTAACTGCACATACACCTCCAATAAAAGTTTAAAAATTTAACTGTAAATCATAATTCAGTATTTCATTAAAACACATTTAATTGAGAAAAAAACAGTGTTTTTTTTTTATTTTTCTAACATTGAACACGAACTGATGGGTCAGTTAAGACTGTTGGAGTAAATGGCTTAATTGAAGGTCGTATTTTTTCTTGTATGTGTTTCAGTATTGAGTATTCCAAACATCAACCCACAACGAATATGTACAACAATGTCGGATTCTTAATTTTGGTGATATTAAACCACACCCACTTAATGATTGTATTTTAATTATTATAGTAATAAAATATAAATGACTCATGAACTTAATAATATTTAGTTATAAAAAAAGTTCATAAGCCATTTAAAATATAAGAACTTAGTGACAAAACTGAAATTTGTACACGATTTTGTAGTTTTGGGCAATCATCGATTTTCAGAAATTAAATTAGATTGAAACTGTAATCAAAATTTTTGATAACGCAACTTAAAAAAAGAAAAAAACAATGAAAACCTCTCCTTTTTAAAGCAATTACATTTAGGCGAACTAAGGAATCGAAGCAGAGTCTAGCCCTCCGCAGCCTATTCAAAAACTCGTTCATCCAAACGAATTTAAAGAGGCTGAGATTGCAGAGAGATGTAAGTTGTTTTGAAAAAAATATTTATCTAGGCAAAATATAATCATATGATTTTTGATAATTTGTAATCCTACGTAAAATGTAAAAAACCCTGGGAAAAATTAAAAGCAATGTTTTTTTCTAAAAAATATAAGTATTTACAATAAAGCAAAATTAGTTCCTTATGTCATTCAATCAAACAAGAAATTCACATGAAGATCAAATCGATCGAGATTGAAAACATTGATTTTGTGGCTATAAATAGCCCCTTAAAATAATAATAATTCAAGTTAAAGCTTTAAGACGATTTGTAACGGAACATATTTTTTTTAAAATAGGAGTGAGTTCTTCTGAAATTACGGGTCTTAGTGTTAAGAAAGATTGAGTTATGAAGAATGGGCTAGTTAATAGGGCCAGAAAGCAATGGGTAAACGAGATGTCCGAAAACTTTCTACGTTCTTCCAGAGTCTTGAGATTTATTACTTGAAGGCGGTCCTGATATGGATTAAAGATCAAGAGATCATACCAAGGTAGGCCTCAAAGGCCAAACAGAATGAATTTTTTGAATGCTTTAAATACTCAAAATATGCATGCCGTAGTAAGGTGACTATTCTTGAGAGGCGTATTGAAGGTGATGTAGAGATATCAGGTAACATAGTGATGGGATAATTTCTTTGGGTAAAGTTTACAATTCAATGTTAAGTTTTTAAATTGTTTTTTGATAGTTTCTAGATTTCGTGAGTTAATATTTGTTGGCATATTGCAAACGTTCTGATTAGTGTTAGATAAAAGACGGTTTACGTGGGCTAGAAGGTTTGTAATGTGTATTGTTTCATTGCAAGTGGGCAGATCGGAGGATTTTCCCTTTTCAGAAGATGTTGATAAATCACAGAAGTGTGAACTTAACGCAGACGCACAAAATTGGTAATTGTTTCATTCTGTCTAACAATTAGGCATATAGTTTCGGTTTTGTTCAAGTTGATACCAGAGCAGTGGTATGTCAATCATCTCTGCCTCCAAAGTAAGCTTTATCAGCGTATTTATTACTCATAATGCCTATGTGAGCAGGAACCCACATAATTTTAGTTTTGTGTGCTATCTTGATAACAATGGGCAGGTTCAGGCAACATAAGGGACTTCATTTGCAGTCAATACTTCATTCTTTGAATGTAAATTTTGACCAAGGCAACTAGTTAGTTTTCCAAGTGTCATGAATTTCAAATTCAAAACTTTACTTCACATATTTTTAGTTTAAGTTCATAGTACAAGAACTACCAAACACAAAAACACTTCTCAGACAAGCTACAAGTCGATTACGATTTGTCTTTTGTATTGTGAAGAAATAATACCTACATATTTCTTTTTCAAATTGAGAAGGAACTTAAGGAATGTTGCATATCAACTTTTATCACAATACGGTCATTGTACCAACTCTCTTTTTAATTTCATTTGGTTAAAACTTTTCACATCATTCACTATTGTTTTCTTTATCGGAGCCCAAACCTAAACAGAGTTTCAACTTCTCAGGAATTTTATGCTCTGTCTGACTCCATACAAAGAATTGTCTCCCTCTATTCACACACTTCGTTATTACGGGCGATTTCAATGTTCACAATTCTTCCTGGCTTCGCCATTCGGGCCTGACAACGCCGGAAGGAATGTGTGCTGATTTTAACCATCTTACTCAGCTTGTCAATGAGCCTACTCGTATATCAGACGTTAACGGCCGAGCAGAAAATACCCTTGACTTGTTTCTCACTTCTGATCCTGATAAGTACACAATCAGTGTATTGACGCCTCTAGGCTCAACGTTTCTCGTGTCAAACAAATCCAGTTAAAGAAAGAACTCCAAAGAGAACCGTTTGCAGTACGAGAAAGCCAACTGGGACGGTCTCAATAATTTCATCAGGATCTTCAACTGGTCGCTATGCTTCCTCGGTAGCGACGGAGACTCCAGTGCAGATATGATGAATGGAAACGTTTATCCCGAATAGGGTTAAAAGTATTAAACCCAAGGTTAAATCATGGTTTTATTCGAGCTGCAAAGATGTTATCAAGGAGAAAAAGGTGACTCCTCCAGTTCTTGAACGCGAAAATGATTCTATGGGACCAATTTTTTTTTCGTACTCGAACTGTGGCGAGAGTTCTTAAAGATCTCAACATTCATAAATCCGCTGGCACAGATGGTATCCCCGCTATTATTCTGAAGAGATGTTCTACCACGCTAGCAAAACCACTGCGTAAGCTTTTCCATCTATCCTATTCTTCTGGGCTCGTTCCGAGTAGTTGGAAAAGTGCATTTGTTCAGCCAATCCCAAAAAAAGGCGAATCTTCTGCTCCCACAAATTACCGACCGATAGCACTAACGTCCCTTCTTTTGTTAGGTCATGGAAACGCTGATTAATTATCAGCTTAAGAAATATCTTGAGGAACGGAAGCTTCTTAATGACCGGCAATACGGCTTTCGTAGCAATAGGTCCACTGCTGAACTCATGGTTCATCTCACCGAACAGTGGAACAGATCTTTACCACCGATTCAAGTCTGAAACTCATAAAATAAACGCTGGTGTGCCCCAGGGCTCCGTTTTGTCTCCGACCCTCTTCCTCATTTTTATATATAATTTCCTGTCTGCTACTTCTAATCCAATACATTGTTTCGCTGACGATAGCTCTCTTAGCTTTTCATATTCGTTTCCAGTCTCACAACCCTCCTCTTCGGATGTGGAACTGCAATGGCAAAATATGATTAGCTCATTATATGTCGCAAGATGTCTAGGTTTTTTGAAACGTTGCAAGTAATTTTTCTCTCCGTCTGATCTGGCTACAATCTACAAAACCTATATACGTTCGAAACTTGAATATAACTCTCATCTCTGGGCTGGTGCTCCAGTACCTTATTTAAGCCTCTTGGACAGTATTCAAAAAAGAGCTTTTAAAATGATTGGTGACATTAACATCATCAACTCGTTTACATCACTCGAACATCGACGCAAGGTTTCTTGCCTCACCCTTTTTTACCGTTATTTTATGCTCTAGTGAAATAGTCAGTTGCATTCCTCTCCTTAAACAATTTAACTGTAATACCCGCGCTTCTAGGAATGCCCATCAGTTTACCCTTGAGCCCAACTTCGGCCGTACTATGAAGTACAGAGATTCTTTTTTTAGCCGTACTACGCGAAATTGAAACGCCTTGCCACGCTCTATCTTTCCCTGTCATTGCAATGTTCAGAAATTTAAAACCAATGTACACCGACACCTCCTATCCAACTCTTCCCTCTTTTCCTAATGTGTCTTTGGCATATTTAAGGTATAAAAAACCCTTTTAATGTTTGCTAATTATAAAAAAAAAAAAAACATCCAAGGAGGGTTTGAAGACGTTTGCATTACATTAATTTTAGTATACAAGTTGAAATTTAGTATATGGTGGTTAGGTAGGAAACCTATGATAAATTACATTTCTTTATATTTAGATCTTGCTGTTTTTATTTACACCCGACTGAGAAACTTTCGAGGTCTAGTTAAACAAGATAAGAATTATGCACCGACGAAGTAATTGACTTCCAAAATGTCCATTGTGATACCAATAATGAGGTTACTCATGGGAGAATAATGAACTTAAACAAACCATTTCGCACTTTTAATAAAGTTAGAGAGACGTTTTGTGTCAATCGTTGCCAGTTCACTGGTATTATCGAAGAATTGATGACCGAGAAAGTTACTCCTTCTAATGGAGAGTGCTGGACATGTACATAGAAGGTGTTGGACTGTTTCCTCTTCCTCCTCGTCCATGCAGCTTCTACAGAAGTCATTTGTGTAGACCCGTAACCTCAACAGCCTTACTCCAATTGTATAGAGCTTATACTTTGTCTGCTCAGTGATATCAAGCCTTTTGACCGTTTTAAGTCAGTACTTGGCCATATTTGCTTGGTTGCTTGGCAGGTGGTACTCTGCGACCATCTAGCATTTGTTGTTTCTAGAGCATATTGCTTGAGAAGATATTTGCATGTAGCAAGTGGTGTTCCTATGTTATGTTTTTGTTTAACATGAGGCAGTAGTGTTCCGTTTTTGGTGAGCTCATCGGCTTTGCAATTTCCCGAAATGTCTCTGTGGCCCGGCACCCAAATGAGGTGAATCTCATTCAGAGATGATCGACAATCGTGGAATGTTTGAGAGTTTGTGGAGACAGACGCGAGAGATTTAAGAGTGGCTTGGCTGTCTGAGAAGATTCGTATATCCTTACAAGATATAAAGTTTTCTTTGAGCCAGAATAGTGCTTCTTTAATCGCAATTACTTCGGCCTGGAATACACTGCATTGATTGGGAAGTCTATAGGATAGACTGAGATTCAGTTGTTCCGAAAAGATACCACTTCCAACTCCGTGATCGGTCTTTGAACCGTCTGTATAGAAGTGTACCGCATCGTCTTCCAGGGGTCTCTCTTCTTCCCAGGAGGATCTTGAAAGGATGGACACATGGAAGCTTTTACCGAATACCATTTTTGGGGTGGTATAGTCTAAGCGATCTGGGATAGATCTGAAACTGTCTAGAATAGTAGTATGTCCAGTATTGTTACTGGTCCATTGAGAGGTGGCTCTAAGCCTTACACATGAGTTGGCTGCCACCTTTTTGGAGAAGATGTCAAGTGGTGTTAGGTTTAAAAGCACTTCCAGTGCTGCGGTTGGTGTTAAGCGAAGTGCTCCTGTGATGCACATACCTGCTAACCGCTGGACTTTGAAGAGCTTATTTAGATTTACCATCTTGTCCAGTGCGGTCCACCATACTACAGCTCCATAAATGACTATCGGTCTGATTACCAAAATGTATAGCCAGTCGGAGAGAACTTGGGGGTGCTTCCCAGATACGGATATTGCAACGTCGTCAGCATAGGCAATCACCTTGAAACCCTCTGCTTCCAATGATGTAAGTAGGTCCTTTACTACCATGTTCCATAAAAGAGGCGAAAGGACTCCACCTTGGGGAGTGCCTCGATTCACCGATCTGGTGGTAGTA
Source organism: Eupeodes corollae (assembly GCF_945859685.1). Classification (NCBI taxonomy): domain Eukaryota; kingdom Metazoa; phylum Arthropoda; class Insecta; order Diptera; family Syrphidae; genus Eupeodes; species Eupeodes corollae. Next base: position 46,356,604 of record NC_079148.1, read on the forward strand.
AAACTTCTCATGTTAGAAATTATTGTCCTGCTTTTGAGCTTGAGACTTATAAGATCTACTCGTATGAGTGATCTCTAATTTCAGCTTATCGATTGGTGTTGTGATCGCCTGGTAACTGACGTTGTTGAAAGCTCCTTCAATATCTAGGAACGCTACTAAGTTATATTCTTTGTATTCGAGAGAATGTTCAATAATACGTACCAGCGAGTAAAGTGCTGATTCTACTGATTTTCCCTTAGAGTAAGCATGTTGAGCTGTGGAAATGAGGCATGGTTTTAAATTATGTCTGATATAAATTTCAATCAATCTTTCCAAGATTTTAAGAAGGAAGTATGATAGGCTGATTGGTCGTAGATCTTTAGGGTTAACGTGTGATCGTTTCCCTGCTTTAGGAATTAAGACTACTTTTGCCATTCTCCAGGCTTTGGGAATATATCTCAACCTTACACAGCTTGTCAGAATGATTTCCAATGGTGGAATGATCATGTCTGAGCTTTTTTGTAGTTCGGCCGGAAAGATTCCGTCTGGTCATGGAGATTTATATGGATCAAAGCTGTCTATGGCCCATTGCAGTTTTTCCCGCGTTATTAGATCAACTAAATCGCTTGTAGAAGCTAGAGACTCTGATGTTAAGTCGTTGAGTATGTTAGAGCTACCTGAAAAGTGGGTGTCTAATAACAGATTAAGAGATTCTTCATCTGTGTAAGTCCACGTGCCTGCTTCTGTCTTTAAAGCACTGGGTATTGTTGGACTTTTTGAGAGAATTTTCCTGAGTCTTGAGGCTTCTGAAGTATTTTCTATTTTACCACAAAAGTTTCTCCAAGAAGACCTCTTACTCTTCCTTGATTCGTTTTTATATTGCTTTAGAGTGTATTTAGATCTGTTGAAGAGTTTGCGACAGCTCTTTCTGAATGGTTCTAGTTCTTTACGCCACCAATGAGGTTTCTTTTTACCCTTTAAAATGGTTACAGTGCATGAAGATCTCATTGATTCATTTAAGGCTTCAGTGAGATGATTTACAGAAAGGTCTAGTTCATCTTTACTGGAGGAGCTTTTAAGAAGGTTGTGATCAAGCAGTTGTGCTAGTACCTCCCTATATCGCTCCCAGTTTGTATTCCGGTGATTTCAAAAACCCGTAGATGTATTTGCCACATCTTTGAGCTCAAACTGAATGTATGTATTTATTTGTGGTCAGAGAAGGAATTCTCTTTTGAGACATGCCAGTTTGAAATCATATTGTGGATCGAGTCAGAGGTAAGTGTAATATCATCATATCGATATCAAATCGAACTTCTTAACAAAAGTAAAAATACCTATGCCTACTGTGCATAGGTGAATCCTTACTGAATTCACCTACCAATAGTCCGGCTCTGATAGGGATATGCGCACTATTTCTTACGAGTCGATGTCCTCGTGCGCTGCAATTACTACGAGCTCGTGGTGTTTATTCTCTATTATTATTATTATTATTATTATTATTATTATTTTGGTCGTAGCAGTACAGCGGCTTTTCGGCACCTATCCGTATTCCGTATAAAATATCAAAACAAAAAAATACACATAGTGTGATTGAGTAATAATTTATTGATTGCACAATAATATTGACAATAAGCATAAATGTGTACTATCATCAGGATGAAAACATCTCTTCAAGATGTTTGAAAGTTCTTTATTTGGTTTGTTTAAATTGTTACATAAAGTCTATAAATTGTGTTTAACTAAGATTCGTATTGTTTTTTTTATTGTGTCATGGTAAAATCTTTAGAAAACCTAATTCGGGTTTAAATTTTGTTTTATTTCTGAACTGAAATAAGACCTTTTATCAAAAGTGTGTTTTACTCCAGGTTTGGGTGTCGCCTGTTCTATTATGTACATATTTACGTTTTGAGCGAAGAAAAAATCGGTCAATTTTGTTTGTATTTTTGTTGTTATTTATGAAAAGGACTATAGTACCTAACTATACACATGAGTCCATACAAAATGTGTCCTTAGAACATTATGCACGTGCGAACGTAAAAAAGTGTGAGTGTGTGTTATTTAATAAGATACGCAAAAAGGCTATAAGGTGTTTTTACTCCAAGCAATTATTCTAAGGACTAGAAAAAATTAATGAATTAATTAAACCTTCCATAGGTGTTTTATTAGTTTTAATTTTCATTGCATATTGAGCTCAATATTCGTTTTAAGTTACAACGCATTTTATGTTGTCCCTTTATGAAAAGTTCTAAGGCACATAATTCCAAGTATTGTATAGGGAAATGAATCGCAATATTCTACTCTTAAATTGTATGTACTTAAAATACGAAAATATTAAATTTCGTAGACTAAATATTTAATTAATGAGAAATGCAAATATTATTCTTTCTTTTAATGCTTTTTTTTAACTACAGTTTGTGTGTACAGCTGTGTTAAAAAAAGGGAATAAATCCAAAACGAATTGTTCAAAATAATAGGAGTAAACAAAATAAAGTATAAAAACTAAAAAAAAATATTCAATATTAAGATTTTTTTGTCAGCATTTTGTGGAAAATTTGTTGTCTTTTTTTATAATTGCTGCACATCTGCGTGGCATAGAGTTCACTAGGGCCTGACAACGCTCAACTGGAATTTGGTTCCATGTTTCCTCGACTGCGTCCCACAACTGCCTCGAATTCAAGGGTCTTCGTCGAGAAACACCCTTTTTCCCATCTGCCCATAAATTTTCTATGCGATTGAGGTCAGGCGACTGAGCTGGCCAGTCCATGACCTCAACCCCATTGACCCGAAACCATTCCTTGGCAGACTTACTGGTGTGTTTCAGGTCGTTGTCTTGTTGAAAAACCCATTTAACCGGCATATTCCAACTCGCATAAGGCAGCATCACACTGGACATTATATCCAAATAAACGCGCTGGTCCATCATATGCCAATGATCTGATGTATGGGGCCAACACCAGCATATGAGAAACTGCCCCATGCCATCACTTTAGCACCTCCATGCTTTACCGTTTTAATGGTGTACCGAGGCTTAAACTCGGAATTTTCTGGACGTCGGACGTATTGCCTAGAGCCAGTTCCACCGAATAAAACAATTTTGGTCTCGTCAGTGCACAAAATGTTTCGCCATTTGGCTTCTTGCAAATTTCAAACGAGCGGCTACATGTTTTTTCGTAAGCATCGGCACTTTTCGTGGACTGCGAGCGGAAAGATTGTGTTCCAACAATCGCCTGCTTATTGTTACGCTGCTAACTGCTAGTCCTAGATCTTCCTGGATCATCTTAGAGGACGCAAAAGGATCCTTTCGGCTGTAGCGAACAATACGACGATCGTCATTTTCACTCTTTTCTCGTTTCCATCCTCGGATTTCGAGATTTTCGGATTTTCATATTTTACAGCATTGGCGATCAGAGCACCCCAACATCATCTTTATATCCTTTTACGTTTTTCCTTCATTTCACAACTTTTTTTTATGATTTCCCGTTTTTCGTCGGTGCAGTGCTTTCCTCGGCCCACTAAATAACCAAACTTGTTTAGATATTCGATATTCCAACTATTTAATATTCCTATTTTAATTTAGTTACTTACTGTTTATTTTTTTTAAGTGTTTGATGTTTTTGGTTTTTTACGTATATATAACTCACACTCCTATTATTTTGAATAGACTGATTGAGAGTAAAGATCATTTGATCTCTGGTTACAAATGTAAACGGTTATGAATTGTAAACCAGTTCATTGTTTTATCATCTTTAATGTCCCGTTATACTTACCGGTAGAGAAATGGGCTGATTACCAGTATACACATGGTAAAAAAACACTTGAGCAAATTTTGTTAAAGCACTCCTATTATTTTGAACACAGCTGTATGCACATGTGTTTTTTATTTACTAAGATTATTTGCCAGATCACTTCTAAAGACTATTGAAAAACGTTTATACATACAGTGGCTCACAGCTTATTTGACCCATCGGCATCGTGTATTAACAAGTTTATGAGAGAATAGTTCTTAAGCGAAGAAAGGTATCAGAAAAATAAAAACGCAGAAAGGTCCAATATGTTTATAACGTAAACAATATTTCTTCATTTATTTTACTAAAATTAAAATTGTATAACAAGATAACAAAAACAAATTTAAATCAATTATTCAGCGTCGCAGCTTATTTGATATATTATCTTCCATCACTGGTTCGTTCATTTTCATAAGAGCAACTGCTATGTAGGTCTTGAAGCCTAAAATAATTGTATATTTTCCAGGAATTTACAGTAACACTGTCGATCAAAATCACAAAGGGTGGCCACCACCACTTTTTTCCTTTTAAATTGATTCTATAGTTACATATTCCATTGTCATGCAAATCAACTCCTCCACTCACGAGAGGTTCAATTGTACAGTTATTAGTAGCAACGCGTCGCCCGAGAATTGGTTTGTTGTATACGCCATTTTTAGGAATTTGGGAAATCGCATTTAAAGGTTTGCGGTCATATAAAAAAAAAATAAACCGATAGAATTTTTTCTATTTTTTATATAGTATTGTGTGGAATATATTCTTTTGATTACTGTATTCAAAACTGCCCCACCTCTTTTTGTTTTGGAATTATAAAGGTTTTTAGCCAAAATGAGTTTGTCGTATACGCCACCAAATTCAACTTTTTTCTCCATCCCATACACGTACGACAAAGTGAACGCACGTACGACATTCCAATATTCAAGCATAAAGTATAATCACATACGAATCGGTATGAAAACCATCTAAAAAAAGTCAACTTTCAATTTTTAACAGTCTTTTTATTTATTTAATGAATAACGTTAACATGAAAAACTGTCTTTTGTTTTTAAGGCAGTTTATTAAATCATAATAAAATTAATTATTGTTCTGTTAAGAACAAATTGTAACAGCTAAAAAGTAATTTGGTACAATAACATAATAATAAAAAAATAATTTTTGAAATGTTTCGCCTACGCAACGTTGGGGACAAATGGGTACCCTTAACATGTTTGAAGTTTAAACAAAGGAAGAGCAGAAACATTTGTCTTGAAGTTTTAAATATCAAAATTACAGAAACAGAGTTGGGTAAAGCATATTCCACACTCTTGACATAGAGAAAATATATTATAATATATAATATAATATATAATATATTTCCTCTATGACTCTTGATGTGCTATTAAAAAAACTGTCTTCTGCGTTTATTTGGGATCGGATTAAAAGTTACTTGATCGTCTAAAATGGTTTTTTCCATCATATTTGGACAAATTTATGTTTGTTTTTCTTTACGGACGATCGAAGAACTCCAAATTCGATCTTAAATACACACAGGAGAAAGTTAAGGATTTTGGTGGAAACACTGTTACCTAAGACTAGTTCTTTTTGGCACTATGATAAGACTTCATGCCGGAGGTCTTGAGTTCAAACAGTACCTATGCCATTTAAAGTTTTTTTTTCACGGGTACTGCTGCTTAAGAGGAATTGACAAATCGTCGAGGAGTAATTCTTGTCATGAAAAGTGCTTTCTCAAATTAGCCGTTTGGATTCGGCTTAAAACTGTAGGACCCCTTCATCCCTGGCAAAAGTACTCGCAGTTACTAGACCCGAGTTCTCAACGAACTGTTGTGCCACCTAATTTATTTTTAAATTTAGATGATATTTTTTTAAGTATAGAGTGCTCCTATTTTCTTCCAACATTGTCATATAAATCATATTGACTAATTTCGTTATAAATCTGGATTCTTGCCCATGGATTATGTACATATACAAGATATTTTTAAAAGCAAACATAAAATACTTATACAAAAAAAATCTAAAATTAAAAATTAAAACAAAAAATCGAACACAAATTTTGTTTTGCAATAACTTACCGTTTTAAAAAACACTCTGAAGAAATTAACGAATCCAAAATCTCCATATTGAAATCGCCAGCAGCTAAATATCCAAAACACTTACTTCGCTGAAACCCTAAAGTATACAAATGCACAAGCATGAGCAACAGTGTTTTGACAGCAATAATCAACATGGCTGATCTAAAAAGAGAAAAACCGAATAAAAAGTGGTCAATTGCCGAAATTATGTATAAGAATAATTGCCTTACCTTCATCAATAATTGTAGCAGCAGCTTCTTCTATAAGCGAATCAATAATTTGTTTTTTTTTCAGTTTTCCTCGGCATATTAAAACCAAAATAAACTTTTGGATTTCACATAAAAATAACAATAATCAGCTGTTCTCACAACTGTCAAAAATCGTTGCAAGAACACCTTGCTTTTTTATTTGCTTTTCGGGCGTTCACTATGTTGTGCATATATTTACACTCAATTGCAATTCCCAGACTAAATGCACTAGATCGTGAATTCCCCTATTGTAATTTTGGTGTATAAATATGCTTTCATGTGGGTCTTAACATAATATACAGTCCCTGGCCATATTATTAGACGTACTTAAGATTTTCATAACTTCCAGTTATTTTAATCAGGTGTTCGAATATTGTAATGCATTTAAGTTATTTTGTATGCAGAATATAAACTCCTTCCTAGAAATAAAGCAACAGATTTAAATAGATTAAACAGCCTCAGTTCTGCGCGGCATAACGTCAAAGCATGATTTGACTGTTTCCTGAATTTGTGGGTGGTGATTCCATACGTGAATTACTCTTTCAATAAGTGAAATAAAATATTTGCGCTAAAACAGAAAAAGTCCATGTCTTCCTTCTTCCATCTTAAAGTGAATTTTGGACCGCTATAACTTAAGAACTAAATAGGGTCATTAGTACATCACCAAAGGGTCGTTTCCTTTTTTTTCTGAGAAAATGTTGAAACAAAATATTTATATCAAGAATTGTATCACTCTGAAACTTGATTTGCCAATAAAAAAACATTTTTCCAAACGTAAAACAATTAAATAAAATTTTCCACACAAAAACATGATTTTTAAAACATTTTTCAACTTTATCGAAAGTTTTTCGAAGTAAGGCTATTTTTATATCTAATTTACCTGGACTACAAATCAAGTTTAGATTATTTTCTGTGGAGATTCTGTTAAATGGAGATTTTTTTTGGGAAACTTTACAAGACCCCTTTATAGACCTTTGGTTTTTATGAAGGGCACCTAGATTAACCCTCTTCCACAATTAAAACAAATAAACAATTGTTCCCTCCAACACGTTTTCTACGTTGTGTTGATCAGAAATGATCTCCATATTTGGAAATCTTGATCATTGATCTTAAGGGAATATGTTTTTATTTCTAGATTTTCAAAAAGAAATGGACTGACAATATAATTAAAGGGTGATTTTTTTGAGGTTAGGATTTTCATGCATTAGTATTTGACAGATCACGCGGGATTTCAGACATGGTGTCAAAGAGAAAGATGCTCAGTATGCTTTGACATTTCATCATGAATAGACTTACTAACGAGCAACGCTTGCAAATCATTGAATTTTATTACCAAAATCAGTGTTCGGTTCGAAATGTGTTTCGCGCCTTACGTCCGATTTATGGTCTACATAATCGACCAAGTGAGCAAACAATTAATGCGATTGTGACCAAGTTTCGCACTCAGTTTACTTTATTGGACATTAAACCAACCACACGAATGCGTACAGTGCGTACAGAAGAGAATATTGCGTCTGTTTCTGAGAGTGTTGCTGAAGACCGTGAAATGTCGATTCGTCGCCGTTCTCAGCAATTGGGTTTGTGTTATTCGACCACATGGAAGATTTTACGCAAAGATCTTGGTGTAAAACCGTATAAAATAGAGCTCGTGCAAGAACTGAAGCCGAACGATCTGCCACAACGTCGAATTTTCAGTGAATGGGCCCTAGAAAAGTTGGCAGAAAATCCGCTTTCTTATCGACAAATTTTGTTCAGCGATGAGGCTCATTTGGTTGAATGGCTACGTAAATAAGCAAAATTGCCGCATTTGGAGTGAAGAGCAACCAGAAGCCGTTCAAGAACTGCCCATGCATCCCGAAAAATGCACTGTTTGGTGTGGTTTGTACGCTGGTGGAATCATTGGACCGTATTTTTTCAAAGATGCTGTTGGACGCAACGTTACGGTGAATGGCGATCGCTATCGTTCAATGCTAACAAACTTTTTGTTGCCAAAAATGGAAGAACTGAACTTGGTTGACATGTGGTTTCAACAAGATGGCGGCACACAGCTCGCGATTCTATGGCCATTTTGAGGGAAAACTTCGGAGAACAATTCATCTCAAGGAATGGACCGGTAAGTTGGCCACCAAGATCATGCGATTTGGCGCCTTTAGACTATTTTTTGTGGGGCTACGTCAAGTCTAAAGTCTACACAAATAAGCCAGCAACTATTCCAGCTTTGGAAGACAACATTTCCGAAGAAATTCGGGCTATTCCGGCCGAAATGCTCGAAAAAGTTACCCAAAATTGGACTTTCCGAATGGACCACCTAAGACGCAGCCGCGGTCAACATTTAAATGAAATTATCTTCAAAAAGTAAATGTCATGGACCATTCTAACGTTTCAAATAAAGAATAGATGAGATTTTATGCGTTTTTTTTTTTTAAAAGTTCTCAAGCTCTTAAAAAATCACCGTTTATATGAGAATATTTTTGTTATGTTAGTAAGAAAACTGCGAAATATGAAAACACAAAAAATGTAGACAGTAATTATTATGTACAAAACTTTGAGTAGGCTTAAATATTTTTCAAATTTAATGTATTTTTTTAAACTATTATATTGGGCTGGCATACACATTTTTATGTATGAAATTACTCTTTCTGAAGACCAACATATGTAAATGGGCAGGTTCAGGCGAAATAAGGGACTTAAAAGTAAGGCAAGTTTCTAGTATCTGATTGGTTAGCTGCCAAAAATGTGCCTTCCAATTAAGGCAACTTCATTGGAGAGTTCACTGGAAAGTTAATCAAGACAAATCTCCCTTAAGCCTAGTACATACTTCCTCGTGAAGTGAACGTTCGCCAGTGGAGAAAGTGAACTTTTGACATTGCTCACTGGTACACACTTGTGAGTACACGTTGTGAACATTTGACTTCAGCTTCACCAACAGTTCCCGTACATTTTGCACGTGAATTGCCCGTGAACGAAAACTCTCCACTTTGTTCTCCACTCAGCTTCACGAGCAAGTTCACGGGTGAACCCAAAAATTGAAATTTGTATGGGTTCACGAGATGGTTCACAAGTATGTACTAGGCTTTACTATTAAGTCAAGTCTACTTCTGTCAAAAAGACAGTTTATTATGTCTTTTACTTCAACTGAAAGCTGAACTTTGTTGGGCTATGATTTAATTATTTTCTACAATACTTTATTTAATGTTTTGTTTAAAAAGGTTCCTTGTCAATTTGGAAAAGAAATAAGTAATATTTCTTTACAATACAAAATACAAATTGTAATGGACTTGTAGCTTGCCTTATGAATGTTTTTGTAAGTATTTGTACAATGAACTTAAAGTAGAAGTCTGTGAAGTAAAGTTCTGAATTTGAAACTCATGACATTTGGAAAAGTAAATAGTTGCCTTGGTCAAAACTCACGTTCAAAGGATGAAGTTGACTGCAAATGAAGTCCCTTGTGTTGTCTGAACTTGCCCAATGTAAATCTCTCTGTTGTATGTATTAACATATTAAGATTTCTATATGTTTTCGTTGATTTGAAATATTTCATTTAAGTTTGAATTGCTTGTTTTATGAATTTCTCATAGGGTTTTCCATGGGTAGATTCAGATTTCAGTCAAAAATTGGGTTTTATTTCTTAGCGTATGGAACAAGATTAGAAATATTTTTTTTTGTTTGTCATTTTGTGAGTGTAACTTAGTGTACGTGTTGCCGAGTACGGTTTAGCTGTCAGATTACCATGCATATGATTTTATATGATTGTATTAGTGATTGTGAGAAAACAATCTGATTAACAGATCTGATCTTAGATTAAAAATAATTCAATTTATTTTGCCTTATAGAATGCAAAAACAGGATAAATTTGTGTTTTGACAGATCTGGATCAAAATTAAATTGATTTATTTTATCCATGGAAAATACTACTCGCATTTTTACATGAAACTTATTTTTTGTTTGCTTTAAGTAAATCTATAACACAGGTTTTTGTAAAATTGAATTGATATCCTTTAAAGAAAATTTTTGGAAAAATCTTGGATAAGTTTTTTTTAAACGAAAATCTGTAGAAACTACAAGCCCAATACAAACATGACATTGGGAGAAGGATAAATCATAACATGTAGCGTCATCACTATAACGTTTCATGAAAATATAATTTTACTTATCGCAACTATGATATGGATAAATAAAATAACTTTATACATATGAGCCGTTTTTTTTTTTCAAAAATAGAAAATTCAAACCGATAACAAAAGAATGGAACCCCACCACAATGAACAGAAAATATGTACACGATAAAGAATTTATGTTTCTTCGAAGAATATAATTACATGCATACATTATGTACATATGGATACAAAATAAATAAATTATATACATTCTTATATACTATATATGCGTTTCTTATCATACAAATAAATAACAACATATTTTTTACTTTAAATAATTTTGCAACTATTAAAGGACTTGTTAAAATATGAATTTTAATCAGTTATAAAATGTCAGCCGTTGAGCGCACTTAAACTTGTGAATTTTGAAAAAAGAAAAAAAGTGAATTCTATAAAAAAGTGAATAATTATTCTTATTATTTAAACAGCCTACGAGCCGGTCCATCATTTGGCAATCTAACTGAATTCGAAAATGTTAGCTGCCTAGTGAAGGGCTTCCTTGTATGTGTTAAACTGCAATTATCTTCTTTTAAATGCCTTTGAACCGTTGTAATATTCAAAAATATTTTAGTAAAATCATGATTTCTTAAATAATTAAAAAAAAATAGTTTTTGTTTAAATATTTCTTAGTGGTGAAGCCTTAAAAGTATTTGAATTTATTTTTCTTAAAATTGTACTGCTCCAAGGATTATTTTCGATATCTCTTAATATGACGTCAACTTCCTGAAGGATGGTTTATGTACAAAATATTGGATATGGTCCATTTTTCAAAGTATCAACATCACAATTCACTAAACATGGATCTTTAACAGAGAACTTGTATCCGTCATTTAAATTTGTTCAACAATAAAGTTTAGTTTTTGTGGTTGAAGTTTCATAACTACATTCTATAATAACTATGTCTGGAGAGTTTGTGATTTGTGTTTTCTGAAAACAATATACAAAATTCTGAAATCAGAAATTTATATTAGAATTAAAATCCCAACCTTTCTTCTTAAAATTTTCATATTACATTTTTCAAGCACGAGATTATCAAAGGAGCCATTTTGTTTTAAAAAAAAACATTCGTACATATATTTACTTACTTACTTACTTAACGTGGCGCTACAGTTCTGTGTGAAATAGGGCCACACCCAACAAACTTCTCCATCTAGGTCGGTCCCTAGCTAGATGTCTCCAGTTTCGAGCTCCAAGTTGGGTGAGGTCACCTTCCACTTGTGCGCGCCACCTGATCCGCGGTCTTCCTCTACTGCGCTGTCCATTTTTGCCGCCTCTGCCTCAATACTCACAAAAGCCCCATTGACATCACGCTGAGTTCTTCCGATTATGTCAATGTCATCAGCATATGCCAGTAATTGGACAGACTTTTGAAAGATAGTGCCTCTAGTGTTGACGTGTGAGCTCTGCACTATTCTTTCAAGCACGATGTTAAAAAAATCGCATGACAGCGCATCACCTTGTCTAAAACAAGGACATCGAAAGGTTCTGTTAAGTTGTTTCCAACCTTTATGGAGCAGCGTGAATTCTCCATGGTCATCCTGCACAAACGGACGAGTTTGGCAGGGATGCCAAAACTAGACATGGATCTATACAACTCGTCCCTGTAGATGCTGTCATATGCGGCCTTGAAATCGATGAAAAGATGGTGGGTGTCGATTTGGTGCTCTTGAGTTTTTTCCAGGATCTGCCGTAATGTGAATATTTGATCAACTGTGGACTTTCCTGGTCTAAAACCACACTTATAAGGACCTATCAGGTTTTTGACGATGGGCTTTAGACGTTCACATATTACGGCAGAGAAGATTTTATAGGCGATGTTAAGTAGACTTATTCCTCTATAGTTGGTGCAGTTTAGAGGGTCTCCTTTTTTCAGGATCGGGCAAACAATACTGAGGTTCTATTCATCGGGCATGCTTTCTTCCGACCATATCTTACAGATAAGTTGGTGCATGCTCATAACCAACTTATCTCTAGCTGCTTTAAAGAGCTCGGCATTCAAGCCATCCGCTCCAGCGGCTTTTCTAGACTTCAACTTAGATATGGCAATCTTTACTTCATCTAAGTCGGGAGGACGGGATTGTTGGCTTTCGTCGTCTATATTGAATCGGAATTCAGTTCTTCGTCGCCGTTATACAGTCTGCAGAAGTGGTCCTTCCATATCCTCAGCATTGACTGCGGTTCCACTATGATGTTTCCACTTTCGTCTTTGCAGCCTTCGGTTCTAGGTTTATGTACCTGTGAATTTCGTTTCACCTGTTCATAAAACTTTCGAACCTCATTCCTGCTTTTATACCTCTCAACATCTTCGACCGCACGCTTCTCATGCCCTCTCTTTTTCCTTCTGAGAAGTCGGCGTTCTTCTCGCCTCTTTTGCTCATAGAGCTCACGAGCAGCTCTCGTCCTTTTATGCAGCGCCGCTTTGCATGCCTGTTGTTTGGCTGCATTTGCCTGCCGACATTCCTCATCAAACCAGGGGTTCCTTGTTGGTGGCTGTTTGAAACCCAGCACATCAGAGGCGGGTTCTCTGAGAACTTTATTATCATGATCTTAAATGATAATTCAAAAATGCAGGGTGGGATTGGTATAAGGTATTAAAAGGCTAGTAAAATGTATTAAAATGAACATACATATGTCTCAATAAAAAAAAACTGAATTAAAATTTATTTGTTTTTTATTATTTTCTAAAATGCTGTATACCTAAACAGATACATATTATGTAGTATGTACATTCAGTCATACGCACACACTTTGCGATGTTTGAATTAGTAAATCTGTTGAGCTTTTGGAAACCGTTGATTAGTTGATTAAATGGATTAAAAACTATAAAGCTAAAAAACGACATCCAAAAGTCTAAGTTTTAATCTTAAAGCGGACATTTCTTGATAATTATTCTTTCCTGAAACTAACTCCTCTAAAAATTAAAGACATTTTGTTGTCTTCAAAGATTTTAAAAGCCCTATTATAGCTATCTACTAGATACTTGATACATAACAATATTTTTGATGCATTGGTATTATATTATGGCTATCAACAGACTATCAACTTTGTTGATGAACTGTGAATTTTGTCATTATTGTGAATGATTTGTTGACATACTTGGCAGTACGAATATCAAAAAAATTGATAAACATCAATATCATATCAACCACAAATTCTTGGTTGATACGTCTCAAATAGTTTTTGATTTAGAAAAAAATTATAAAAGGTAGAGTAAGTTCGGGTAATGTGTAGTGGTCGGATAATGTGGAGCACCACTGTATTCGCTCTCCTGAGCAAGAACGAGTTGGTGTTTGTTTGTCATCCATTAGCTTACTAACACAAAGACATTTATCAGTTACTGCCACGTGCGCAGACGTAAAAGGTTTTGCGCAGTTTGACCTTATTTGTTTTGGAGTGCAGTCGTTGTTAGTTTTCGTTCCGAGAAAAAAGTTTCTGAGCGTAAGAACAATTTTCATTTTTATAACACTTTTTTTTGTCTGTTTTATGAAATGGTGATCTATCGAAATATTAAGTGAGTTAGTGTTTCGTCTTGCATTTAATAATTCTTTTTTATAATTTTATTCGTTTTGTGCCTTTCGGCTTATGTGGAGTACCTTGAAGAGGGTAATGTGGAGTAGTACTCCACATTACCAGATTTTTTTATGAAATTAAATTTTCCTCAAACATTTACAGATTTTTTTAAAAATGCCAAAAAAAGGAGTTCCAGTGAGAAAATATGATCCAAATAATATGAAAAAAGCATTGGAGGCAATCCAAAAAGGAGAAATGGGTGTGTTGTTGGCCTCTAAAATATTTGATGTTCCAAAGTCAACCTTACAACGGATGGCACGGAGTGGTAAGACAATAAGTGAACTTTTATCTACACCCTTGGGGCGGAAACCTGTTTTTACTAAGAAAATGGAAGAAGAACTGGTTCAATATTTGCATGAAATGGAAAATCGCTTTTGGGGTCTTACTAGATATGATTTACGGAGCCTAGCATTTCAAATCGCTGAAAAAAACAACATCCCAAATAAATTTTCATTACTACATAAGACCGCAGGAAAAGATTGGCTATACGGCTTTCTCAAACGCCATAAACATGAAATATGCTTGCGACATCCCACAGGAACTTCAATTGACAGAGCCAAAGGCGTTGCACCAGAAAATGTGAATAAATTTTTCAATATTTTAGAGGGATTATATGAAAAATATAACTTTCCCGGATCCAGAATATGGAACGTTGATGAGACCGGATTAAGTATTGTTCATTTAAAACAGCCGTATGTTTTGGCAAAAAAGGAAAACGCCAAATAGGAGCTTTAACTTCAGCAGAAAGTAGCGCTCTGGTCACAGTTGTCACTTGCATGAGCGCTGGGGGGAATTTTATACCACCCTACTTTATATTTCCGAGAAAAAGAAATAATCCACTGTTTATGAACAATGCGCCCGTAGATTCCAAGGCCAGTTTTCACAGCTCTGGCTGGATTCAAGTTTTCATATTTCCAGAATGGTTTCATCACTTTCTGGAATTTGCAAAGCCATCAGAAGAACACCCCGTACTTTTAATTTTAGATGGCCACTACAGCCACACAAGAAACGTCGAGGTTATCGAACTTGCTCCTCAGAATTTTGTAGTGATTGTGTCTCTACCTCCACATTGCACCCATAAGATGCAGCCTTTAGATAGGTCCTTTAAAAAAATGCTACAACGAAGAAATCAGGCTATTTATGAGAGAAAAATCACGAAAAGTCGGGTTGGGTGACGTTGCCCAGTTATATAAAAAAGCTTACCTGAAAGTTCAAACAGGCCAAGTCGCAGTTAATGGCTTCAAATGTTGTGGAATATTTCCATTTAACAGGCATATTTTCTCGGAGGCTGATTTCTTAGCAGGTGAAACTGAATCTGAGCAGTCACATGTGGTAGAACCTCAAGGCCTTGACAATCAGATAAATAATGAAGAACTCGTAAAAGCTCAAAGCCTTGACAATCAGATAAACTATGAAGAACACGTTACTCCATGGGAAATCTCTCCTCCCCCAAAATTAAAGAGGATGCCCAAAACTAACAGAGGAAGAAAATGTGAATCACAGGTTTTGACATCTTCCCCTTATAAGAACCAGCTGCAGGAACAAATTGAGAAAGCTGAAAAATCCACCGAAACAAAAATAGTGAAAAAAGCTACAAAGAAGCTTAAATTGGCCCAATCAGACAAACCATCTACATCAAAACGCCGCCGTTCTTCATCATCGGATGATAATAGCCATCATCATATACCGTTTGAAGATTCTGAAGATGAAATTGTCGAGTTTCCGTATTCAAGAGATACCCAATGCAATTTTTGTAATGTGTCTTGGGGTGATGACGAAAGCGGTGAAAAATAGCTTCCATGCCTTCAATGTGATTTGGTTTGGGCTCATCAAAAATGCACACCAAATAGAAGCGCGATCTTCGTTTGTACATCGTGTGACAAAACTTTTTCTTAATTTTGTACTAATTTACATTCAACATTTTACATCGTTGCAATACAAAAATAATTTTATTCAATGGATTACAGTGTAATATCTTTATTAAAATTAATTTATTTATGAATTATTTTCTTATTTATTAAGGAATTTATTTATGTTTTTTTACGTTGTTTTTATTACTTTTGTACCTCAATCTATATATATAAAAGAAAGTCGTGTTAGTTACACCACTTATAACTCAAGAACGGCAAAACAGATTTGGCTGAAAATTGGTAGAGAGGTAGCTTAGAGCCAGGAGACGGACATAGGATACTTTTTATCCCGTTCGACAGCGTTCCCGTGTGACTTGACATGAAACGTCAGTCACTATAAAACGTGGTATAACAAAAAAGAATCAGACTTGGAATAACAAAACGCAAATGACAGCTATGTAATTGACGTAAAATGACAGCTATGTAATGACGTATGGATGACAATTTGATATTTGTAAGAAATCAATATTAAAACTATTTCTATTAAATAAATAATTAAGAAGTGGATTGAAGTGAAGTGAAGTTTAAATAAAAGTGAAGTGAAGTTTAATTAATAATGCCGCGACCAGCCTGAAGCTCTGGATCGTACACTTAGAAATTTTAGAACTGAGTAAAGTCCGATGAGAGGTGTTGTTATACTGTTTGCAGGTGTGCCAAGAGTAGCGTTGCCATCCGTCCGGGTTTTCCCGGACATGTACTCTTTTTAACCTATGCGGGGAACGTCCGGGATAGTTTTTGCTGATTGTCCGGAATTTCTCTTTTTCTATCACTAAAAAAAAGTTTTTTTTAATATTCTTTGTTTCCTATTCTAAAACTCAATCGCGGCTAATAAGATTAAAGAAATAAACAGAACCAATCATTTAGAAAGAGAAATTCCAAACAAACAGAATTTGATTGAACAGAATTTACACAAACAGAACTTTTTTGCTGCCAAACTTCAATGTCATCTTTTTCAGTTGGTGAAATACTTAACAAAATTAGATGCAATGAAAAATACAATTAGAATAGATCATTCTCAAAAATCTTTTGAGTTAATTAACTATTTAGGTATGTATTTATAAAATATTCAACCTACGGGCTACCTTAAACTTTTTTTTTTAATTTTTATATATAAAAATGTATATAATGTGCTAAATGATATTAACTAAACGTATACTAAATATGAAATGTTGATATGAAATTTGATGACAAATGTTTATTATTTAAAAATAACTGGAGTACCTAAATAAAATATTTCAAAAAAAAGTAAAAAAGTAAGTAGCCTGTGTGTCCTCGTTTTGTACTCTTTTTTGGACTCTAATTTGTCCGGAAAAGTCCGGGATTGCAAATCTCGCTGCATAGTTTCATCAAAATTCTTCTGGCAACCCTAGCCAAGAGGTATAAAATCGTCGTTTCTGTGGACTTCTGTCAAACTTTTAAGATTGACCACAAATATGCGCGTACATTTGGGTGGTGATAGTAATGCAGCACAATTTTCAAGAACTCTTTTGGATATAGGAAATGGAAATATTTTAAATAATGATGGTGAAGTACTAATAGAACCAACATTTGCTACTAGCGTATCTAGACAAGATGAATTAAAAGCTAATGTTTACCCGTCGCCCAAATTTCAGAAAAAACGGATGACTGGTAACGCGAACGAGTGATTTTAGAACCTCAAAACGATTCTGTTCCAAGCATAAATCATAAAATTCTTTCAATGTTTGAAGCCCATCAACAAACTTATCTTTCTATTGATAATCTGACTGATCAAGATGATGCTATTGATATTCCAATCGAATTTTTGAATTCTTTGAATACATTAGAACTTCCTTGGCATAAACTAGACTTGAAAATTGCGGCTCCAATAATACTTATGAGGAATTAAATGCACCGAAATTATGCAATGGTACTAGACTACGGATAGTAACTATGCAGGGGAAAGCGATTGAAGCTAAAATTCTTTCCGGTTCAGCCCAAGGCCAAAGCGTTTTCATTCCCAGGATACTGATGATTACTAACGAATGCCCTATAAAGCTTTGTTTTGCTATGTCTATCAATAAGGCACGGACACTGAGGGTTGCAGGCATTTATATCACAAATCGCTGTTTTACCCACGGACAATTTTATGTTGCTTGCTTCCGTGTCAGCTCGGCAAAAAATCTGTATGCTTACAAAAAAGTATTTTAACCATAATAGAAATATGTATAGGTAGAGATACTTTATAAAAATTATTATATAAAAACGGTACAATATAAGAAAATAGTAGTTTTTCATCCTAATTTTTTTATATAAAATAGTTGAATACCTCCCGGGTGAAGTCGGGTAAACCAGCTTGTTATTTATATAACTTAATATCATAAAAAATGTATGTTCCTTTAAAATTATTCAAAGAATTTATTATTTTGTTTGTTTTTAATAAATTTCAATAAATATAACTTGGATATGTGTTCTTCATTGAATTCTTACTTTATTTTTTTCATTTCGGGTAAATTGGAGCACTACTCCACAATACCCGAACCCATGGACACTTTTCAGAAGGGCCAATTTTACAACTTTTCCAAACTTTTGTAAATATTTTATAAAACAATTAAAAATCAAGTACACTAGTGGGTAAATTTGCTGGCCAACTTTCCAGACAAACATAAAACCTCGAAATCTGAACAGAAAACTTTTTGATTTCAAAGATATGACTGATAATATTAAGGGTACTCCACATTATCCGAACTTACTCTACGGTTTTTTCATTCTCTTCATAGAATAAAATATAAATTTAAAGAAACAGCGATTTGCACGCATTTTATTTTTAAAATTACTTTTTATTGACGATGTTTAATTCGGTTTCTATAAGTATATTTTCGCATGCAACCAAAAAACTTATATTTCAGGTTTTTCAAAGGCAGAACAAAAAATTGAAGCAATTATGACTTCGGCGGAATTGTTTTTTGAAGCGAGTTATGAAGAAGTTAACCCAAGTCAGCAACTCAAAATACGCAGAGCATTACGTGATTCTTTCAACCAAATGGATTTGGACGAACACATGTATGTTTGTAATAAGATACTTTTCTTTAATTCTTCCATTGGCTCCCCCTTGCCACTTCAGGATTTTGCTCCATTAATTCCACCATTCTTTCCAATTGCTTTCTGTGAAAATATTAAAACTTTTTTAATGGAACAACTTACATATTCGCAAAAGAATTTAAACTTCAGACACATAACAAAATTTTAAAACAATAATTGAAAATGTCAAACGAGAAAAACACCTCATTCACAATAAACTATTCACAATCGGTTCAAAAATTAAAAGTTGATGTTCATAATACCGATTCATCATTGATAGATATTATCAACTATCAAACTGATACTCATAATAGGGCTGTAAGTAAATTTTTTTCAAAATAGTTGACATATGTAAATATATAATGAAAGAACCATTCTATGTTCAAAATGTTTGCTTTAGACAACTTCCTACTGACCTAAACTTTAAGACACCAAATTCAAATTTTAGGTATCTTACAGAATGCAGTTTTTTTAATAAGGTGAATCTAACGTGGGTTCTTTAAACTGCAAATAAGAATTTTTACTACCCTTAAGGGCCCTAAGAACATATCAAAAATACAGAACAAATTACTTCACGTTCTTGGGATTTTTATTTATTCATTGACTGCGATAGCTCAGAAAAATCTTATTTTGCTGTCTTTGTCGTATATTTCTATGAAAAATTATAACAATCTGGGGCCCTACTATTGAACTCGATTCTACAATGAAATTGCTTGAATTCGAAAAATTGGTACTATGTATCTATTTGACTACTTTCGAACGAAGGATAATCGACACTATAATCTTATAAACTTGCGAATAAATGAGGAACTACGTAACTCGAAAGTAGAATTCAAAACTAAGCAAAATCGAAAATAATCACTCTACAACAAATGTGTTTGCGAGCGAAGTTTTTTTTGTCAAGGTGTAAGTAAAATGTTAAATATAAGTTCCATCTACCACCACAATTACACCTGGAATTCGTGATTTTTCCAAAAATAGTGTTTGAACTTTCGTTTCTCTCCTCATTGATTTCAAAATTCATCATCAGCGGGCACATGACTCTTTCGATTGAGGCGAAAACTTCGGCAAGTATTTTTGTCATGGTTTGCAATTTCAGCGTTCTTGTCACCATCGATTTGGTTTTGGTAACATCCTCTTTAGAAAAACGATAATTCTTAACAAAACCAAAACAAAAGTATATATGTACAGTGGCTCACAATGAAAACGGCCCACCCTAACTTCTATTGTTTTTTTTAGACAATTCATGGGAAATACAATAAAATGTTAAGCTAAACTAATGTTTTTTTATAGATTAGTATTCGGTGTTTCAGCATAAGCTAAACATACATAGGTTCACTTACAAAAAGAGGAAACGCATAACAAATAACAGAGAAGAGAAAGAATTTCACCTCACAGTGAAAATGGCCCACATAGAAAACGCTCTCATATAACAGTTTTCTTAAATATTTAATTTCCGTTATTTGTTGTGTCTCTTATCTTACATTATTAATTCATAAGAATGCATTTGCGTTAGGTTTTGGCACGCGTGTTATTCATTCCTAAAGTTTAATTTTGCAAAATGGGTCCTCACACTTCAATAGAGATCCGAAAGTTAATTATTGAACACTATAAAAGTGGAAAAAGTCAAAGAGAAATAGCAAGAATTGTTAAAAAAACCTCGTGAAACAGTAAGAAATATTATAAAAAGGTTTCGGAAGGAGAAAAGAATTATAAACAAGCCAAAACGAAGTCACAAGAAGATCTTTTCTGAACGTGATGAACGATGGATAGTAAAGAAAACCAAACAAAATCCTAGGCTGAGTGCTCCAAAACTTAGAGACATGGTGGAAAAACATCTTAAGATTCAATGTAATGCAGAAACAGTTCGTAGAGTTTTACGCAGAGCAGGATTAAATGGTAGGATTGCAAGGAAAAGCCATTCATTAGCCAAACAAATAAAAAGGTTCGATTGGAGTTTTCCCACAACTACGCAATGAAAGATTTTTCGTTCTGGAAAAACGTTCTATTTACGGATGAAAGTAAATACAACATTTTTGGATCAGATGGTAGGGTCAACGTATGGAGAAAGCCGAATGAAGAGATGCATCCAAAGCATTTGCGTCCTACAATTAAACATGGTGGTGGTCATGTAATGGTTTGGGGTGCGTGCTCGGCTTCTGGGGTCGGTACCTTACATTTTATTGAAGGGAATATGGATAAATATCAGTATTTGAATATTTTGAAAAACAATTAAAAAAAAGTGCTGAAAAACTTGGGATTGAAAATACTTTCCACTTTTACCAAGATAATGATCCGAAGCACACGGCTGGAATTGTTAAAGAATGGTTATTGTACCATTGTCCAAGGGTGATAAAAACCCCAACGCAATCACCAGACTTGAATATAATTGAAAATTTATGGCAAAAATTGGAAATTGAAATTCGTAAACAAGACATTTCGAACAAAAGTGATCTTAAAAGGGTTTTATTGGAGGAGTGGAATAAAATAAGCCCTAGCTACACCAAAAAACTTGTAGAATCTATTTCAAATCGTCTTAAATCTGTTATAAGGCAAAAAGGATACCCGACCAAATACTAAAAAAAACTTCAACACGCTCTTACCATTCTTCTTGCTACTAAAGTTTTGTTGGGCCATTTTCACTGTTTGATGATATTAATTTTTTTGTCGTTATTTTATTTTATTTTGTTATTTTTTAAATCGAAATGTTGAAATATTTTATGTTTTTAAATAAAGAATACATTATCCTATTGAAATGAACAATTTCTCTTTTTATATTATTGGGTTTGAGTGACATTTTCTTAGAAAAAAAATTCAGCTCGGTGTGGGCCATTTTCATTGTGAGCCACTGTATGTACATATTTCTCATTAAGAATAAGTGCAAACATTCTACCATATAGCTATATACATATGTACAAACCTTTTCTCTCTCAGCTCCATTATTTTGGAATTATTTTCCAACGGTTTCCATTTTTGTAAAACACCTCGATACTCGATCGAAAGTGTAAAATTTTTTGAAAACAAGTTGGTATAACCGGAGTTCGATTCTACTTTCATACGTAGTACGATTCGACAGGAAATGGCATTGAGAACCACACCCTCAGCATCGTTAGACACTCTCCTCCATCTGACACCCCTCGACATCTTGAGTAAACAAGTGGCAGCGAGTACAGCGATAAGACTCGACGCCTCATTCCAATGGACCAACAACAATGTGGGGCACTCCATCGTTTTGAACCTCTTTGGTTCTATACCAAAGTACATAGACTACACTATTCCTAAACCCCTATTTGGAAAAAACTTCCAGATTTCCATTCCATCCAGAGACGAATGAGAAGACAAAAAACTCCTGGATAACAAAAGTATTAATTTTTATACAGATGGATCCAAGACAAATGAGGGAGTTGGTAGTGGTGTGTACTCAGAAAAGCTTAATCTAAGGATCTTATTCCGCCTCCATAATCATTGTAACGTCTTTCAAGCGGAAATTTTAGCGATCAAAGAGATTCTCTCCTGGCTAAGAGAAAACGTGATATCAACTTCTGATATCCGCATCTTCTCTGACAGTCAGGCAGCTTTCTAATCCCTTGAAGGTGTCTCAACCAAATCTATAACGGCCCTCGATTGTCGATCGTCTCTTATGGAGATGGCGCAGCAATTTAACATTCACCACTGTTGGGTATCGGGCCACAGAGACATCACAGGAAATTGTAGAGCCGATGAACTCGCTAAAAATGGAACCGTCATATTTATTTCACCTGAAAGGAAGAAGATAAGTATGCCGATAGCTACATGTAAACTTATGCTAAAAGAAACAGCTTTTGCGATAGCAAATTCTAGGTGGCACAACTTACCAACATGCGCAGCCACAAAACTCATATGGATTTCACTGGACCTAAAGCGCTCTAAAGACTTGTTATCCCAAAACAGACTTCATATTAGCTCCCTAATACGTGTCCTTTCTGGGGGTCTACTCCTTTGATAATCCCAGTGAACTAGCTAAAAAGGATATCAAATATCTTCTTCGCTTTATAAAAAGCTCAAAATGGTTCGACTAGTAAGAAGTAATTCTCTAGATTCATGTGGTATCACAATGGGCCTTTCTCTTGGCCTAAGTGTGTGGATTTTAATCCGCAGCTACGTTAACCTAACTTAACCTAACGATTCGAAAGTAGAATCGGAAATGAGTTTCGAATAGAATCAAAAGTAGAATCGAGATACATAGTAGGGCCCCTGAGCTGATTATATGTGAATTTATTTGGACAATCATTTTTTGCCCGCTTCACTCTTGAGAAGCTTTGGATTGGGTACGAATTTTTTTCTTGCATTTCTTTTCAGTCACGTTTTCTTGAAGAAAAAAAAGAATAAAGTAGATACAATTCTGGGTGAATATAATAAAATAATGTTTTGAGTAGAAGGCCAGCGCTACTCTTCTTTTTTCTGCGGTCGTTTGGCATACTTTTATCCATTCTGGACATAGTTGCTCCTCCAAAAGACTTCGGCGAGCACTTTGCTAAAACTAGGTTGGGCCAGTCCAACATTGTAGTCTTTTCCCACCCCCGTTTGGTATCCTCCTTCAGCGAAGAAACGCAAATAAGCACTCAATTTTGTTATTGGTGGAATCGCAAAACTTTTTTTAGCTGGATCACAGGACCTAAAGAGAATATCCAGCAATTACTTGAAGACAACCTTGTTAACTCTATAATACTTTTAAAACCTAAGAATCAAGTTGTTTAATGAAACTAGAAAAAGAAATTTAGAATAAATCTTTGTGAATTTACAAGTACTTACAACCATTGAGGCAACTCCAGAGGGTTCGAACTGCCCCTCAAGGATCTTCTAACAACCCTTGGGCTTTGATGTTCTTCTAACTCCTCTTCAAACAAGATTCCTGATTAAGAATTGGGCTGCATATTTTATATCAAACATGTACTACCTCGGCTTTTTATGTATTGAATTTGCCTCTTGGATTCATAATGGACATAAAAAAGATCAAAATGTGCCCTTTATTGAGATTGATAATGTAAAGTACTCTAACTCTAGAATTTAATCAAACATGATATTACGATGGTAGAGAAATCGAAAAAAAGTGGGTCCCGCGATTCCGTCCGGTCTGTTTTGTCTGTCTGTCCACACCCCTACAGCCTAAACCATTGGGTCGATTGAGTTCAAACTTGGAAGTTAAGGTTTTGAGCAGATTCGCGTTACGCGTTTTTTTCATTTTTTTTTTAAGATCAAAACTAACAGTGGCCCCTATACAATTTTTTTGGTCAAAAAACGAAAATTCGAATTTTCTCAAAAACAAACCGATAGATTTTTTTTTAATTTTCTCTAAAATTTATTTTTAACTTAGCTTCTTTAAATAAGAAAAACATTTTTTTGTATTGCTCAGGAAAGGTACCGCTCAAAGAACCGTTATTTTGTTTTTTTTTTATTTTCTCAGCAACTTATGAACTGATTTCAATCATTTATTCTCTGAATATGTTGCTTTAACAATATTTGATTATCGAAAATGCAATTTTGTTTGGATTTTTAAAAAAATATTGAATTTTTATTTTCCAAAATTCTGGATCTCAAAAACGGGTCAACATTTTTTTACGAAATTCAAATGTAAGGCGTATATTTACAATCACTAAACAACTGCATACCAAAGATATTTTTAGAACAAAATTAAGAAATTTAATATATAAAAAATTTATTTAAAAAAAAAAACGCTCTAACGATTTTCAAATACAAATTTTGAAAAATCAAAGGTTTTTTATTTATGAAATGGCATTTAAATTTTTGAAGAAAAACTTATTTTTCGAGTAAAATTTTGAATCTTAAAAATATTTTTTTTTTAAATTATTTTAACTGTGCACATTATTTTAACTGTATATATGATTTTATATTATTCTTTCCGAATAAGATTGTTTCACGCATATTTAACTTGCCTTCACCTATATAGAAGAATAAATAGTTTAGTTTAGTTTATTCATCAAACAAAGTTACAATAGGTACTTTAGTGATTACTAGATAATATAATACATACAATTTAAAATTTTAAACATTACCACCAGCAAAGTTATTTAGAATTAACAATAAATTTGATTAAAATAAATATCTACTAACATGTTGCAAACAGTATTTGTTTCTCTTAAACACCTGGAAATTGGTTCATTGGAAGCATACACAACTATGTCACGAATGAACATAACCTCTGTATACTTTCTACGAATGTTAAGAATCAAAATATCGAGTAGTTTACACCTCGTTTCATAGTTAGGAAAATCTATGTCACATTGAAGTCTTTTCACTACAACTCTCGTAAATCTTTTTTGGATCTTTTCGCTTCTAAATGAATGAAGAAAATATGAAGGATTCCAGATTCCACTGCAGTATTCAAGATTAGACCTTACAAACGCAAAATATAAACACTTTAAGGTGTGTGGATCGGAAAACTCCTTTGAGTTCCGCAATATGAAACCTAACATTGAACTGCCTTTAGCAACTAAAAAATCTATATGCTTTACAAAGTCAAGTTTTTTATCAAAAATCACACCAAGATCTTTTTTAAAGGTTATAACGGACAATGGCATATGATTGATTTTATAGATAAAATTAATTGGACGATGGTTTCGAGAAAACGTTAGGCTTTGGCATTTGGAAATGTTCAAATGTAAACAGTTAGTTAAACACCAGTCCGATAAAACATCAAGATCTTGTTGCAGAAGAAAACAATCATGTTCAGATTTTATACAACGAAATACCTTAAGATCATCTGCGTACATCAAGCACTTTGAATTTAAAAACGTATCAGGAATGACGTTTATAAACAACAAAAAAAGAAGAGGACCAAGATGGCTTCCTTGCGGGACACCCGACGTAGCATATACCGGTGCTGAAATAATGTTATTTATGCGAACGTACTGAATACGATCCCTTAAGTATGAATTTAGCCATTTTAAAAAGTTTGAGTGAAAACCTACTTTATTTATCTTCATAAGTAAAGCATCATGATTGACTCTGTCAAAAGCTTTAGAAAAGTCAGTATAGACAACATCATACTGATAATCTTTCTCAAGTGCATTCAACACTAAATTACTAAAAATAGTGAGGTTAGTTGCAGTGGATCTACCAGCTACAAAACCATGTTGGTATGGTGAAATCATTGCTTTAAGAGAAGGAGTTAATTTGTCATAGACTAACTTTTCAAAAAATTTGGGAATCGTTACAATTTTACAAATTGGACGATAGTTTCAAACATCTTGCCTACCACCTGATTTGTAAATAGGTGTGATTGTTGAACGTTTCCAAGCATTTAGAAACTCGCCATTTGCAAGTGAACGATTAAAAATAATTTTTAAAGGAACAGCCAGTGCATTCGCACACATTCGTAAAATGATTGGTGAAATTCCGTCAATATCACCCTTAAGCTTAGACAACGCTAACTCAATCTCAGAAGTGGAAAAACTTAAACTGCCTATATTAATAGGAGTATTTGAAGAGTTTATGCTTGCAGCATTAGGTAAATTAGGACAACTGTCTAAATAAACCAAAAACTTTTGCTATTTGTTTTTAAATCACACTCAACACAAAACAGATATTGACTGTAAGGAAATTTATTTAAAGTATCGAATTCTTTTTGTAAAATTCGATATTGTTTATATAATTCACGATCATTATTAGACTTTCGAAATTGCTTGTAAACCTTATTTTTTAAGTTATTAAGATTTATGATTCTTTTATTGAACCACACAGGTTTTTTGTTATTGATTTTCTAAATTTTGGGTATATATATGTAGGATGTGCCTACTGTCAATACTCCTAGTCCGTATGCCGGAAAACGATGTGCCAATACCATATCATCCCATTATCTTCTGTAAATACTTGGCACCGTTGCTAAATCATACGACAGTCAAATAAACCACCATTTATAAAATATTCAACCTACGGGCTACCTTAAACTTTTTTTTTTAATTTTTATATATAAAAATGTATATAATGTGCTAAATGATATTAACTAAACGTATACTAAATATGAAATGTTGATATGAAATTTGATGACAAATGTTTATTATTTAAAAATAACTGGAGTACCTAAATAAAATATTTCAAAAAAAAGTAAAAAAGTAAGTAGCCTGTGTGTCCTCGTTTTGTACTCTTTTTTGGACTCTAATTTGTCCGGAAAAGTCCGGGATTGCAAATCTCGCTGCATAGTTTCATCAAAATTCTTCTGGCAACCCTAGCCAAGAGGTATAAAATCGTCGTTTCTGTGGACTTCTGTCAAACTTTTAAGATTGACCACAAATATGCGCGTACATTTGGGTGGTGATAGTAATGCAGCACAATTTTCAAGAACTCTTTTGGATATAGGAAATGGAAATATTTTAAATAATGATGGTGAAGTACTAATAGAACCAACATTTGCTACTAGCGTATCTAGACAAGATGAATTAAAAGCTAATGTTTACCCGTCGCCCAAATTTCAGAAAAAACGGATGACTGGTAACGCGAACGAGTGATTTTAGAACCTCAAAACGATTCTGTTCCAAGCATAAATCATAAAATTCTTTCAATGTTTGAAGCCCATCAACAAACTTATCTTTCTATTGATAATCTGACTGATCAAGATGATGCTATTGATATTCCAATCGAATTTTTGAATTCTTTGAATACATTAGAACTTCCTTGGCATAAACTAGACTTGAAAATTGCGGCTCCAATAATACTTATGAGGAATTAAATGCACCGAAATTATGCAATGGTACTAGACTACGGATAGTAACTATGCAGGGGAAAGCGATTGAAGCTAAAATTCTTTCCGGTTCAGCCCAAGGCCAAAGCGTTTTCATTCCCAGGATACTGATGATTACTAACGAATGCCCTATAAAGCTTTGTTTTGCTATGTCTATCAATAAGGCACGGACACTGAGGGTTGCAGGCATTTATATCACAAATCGCTGTTTTACCCACGGACAATTTTATGTTGCTTGCTTCCGTGTCAGCTCGGCAAAAAATCTGTATGCTTTCAAAAAAGTATTTTAACCATAATAGAAATATGTATAGGTAGAGATACTTTATAAAAATTATTATATAAAAACGGTACAATATAAGAAAATAGTAGTTTTTCATCCTAATTTTTTTATATAAAATAGTTGAATACCTCCCGGGTGAAGTCGGGTAAACCAGCTTGTTATTTATATAACTTAATATCATAAAAAATGTATGTTCCTTTAAAATTATTCAAAGAATTTATTATTTTGTTTGTTTTTAATAAATTTCAATAAATATAACTTGGATATGTGTTCTTCATTGAATTCTTACTTTATTTTTTTCATTTCGGGTAAATTGGAGCACTACTCCACAATACCCGAACCCATGGGTCCACATTACCCGACACTTTTCAGAAGGGCCAATTTTACAACTTTTCCAAACTTTTGTAAATATTTTATAAAACAATTAAAAATCAAGTACACTAGTGGGTAAATTTGCTGGCCAACTTTCCAGACAAACATAAAACCTCGAAATCTGAACAGAAAACTTTTTGATTTCAAAGATATGACTGATAATATTAAGGGTACTCCACATTATCCGAACTTACTCTACGGTTTTTTCATTCTCTTCATAGAATAAAATATAAATTTAAAGAAACAGCGATTTGCACGCATTTTATTTTTAAAATTACTTTTTATTGACGATGTTTAATTCGGTTTCTATAAGTATATTTTCGCATGCAACCAAAAAACTTATATTTCAGGTTTTTCAAAGGCAGAACAAAAAATTGAAGCAATTATGACTTCGGCGGAATTGTTTTTTGAAGCGAGTTATGAAGAAGTTAACCCAAGTCAGCAACTCAAAATACGCAGAGCATTACGTGATTCTTTCAACCAAATGGATTTGGACGAACACATGTATGTTTGTAATAAGATACTTTTCTTTAATTCTTCCATTGGCTCCCCCTTGCCACTTCAGGATTTTGCTCCATTAATTCCACCATTCTTTCCAATTGCTTTCTGTGAAAATATTAAAACTTTTTTAATGGAACAACTTACATATTCGCAAAAGAATTTAAACTTCAGACACATAACAAAATTTTAAAACAATAATTGAAAATGTCAAACGAGAAAAACACCTCATTCACAATAAACTATTCACAATCGGTTCAAAAATTAAAAGTTGATGTTCATAATACCGATTCATCATTGATAGATATTATCAACTATCAAACTGATACTCATAATAGGGCTGTAAGTAAATTTTTTTCAAAATAGTTGACATATGTAAATATATAATGAAAGAACCATTCTATGTTCAAAATGTTTGCTTTAGACAACTTCCTACTGACCTAAACTTTAAGACACCAAATTCAAATTTTAGGTATCTTACAGAATGCAGTTTTTTTAATAAGGTGAATCTAACGTGGGTTCTTTAAACTGCAAATAAGAATTTTTACTACCCTTAAGGGCCCTAAGAACATATCAAAAATACAGAACAAATTACTTCACGTTCTTGGGATTTTTATTTATTCATTGACTGCGATAGCTCAGAAAAATCTTATTTTGCTGTCTTTGTCGTATATTTCTATGAAAAATTATAACAATCTGGGGCCCTACTATTGAACTCGATTCTACAATGAAATTGCTTGAATTCGAAAAATTGGTACTATGTATCTATTTGACTACTTTCGAACGAAGGATAATCGACACTATAATCTTATAAACTTGCGAATAAATGAGGAACTACGTAACTCGAAAGTAGAATTCAAAACTAAGCAAAATCGAAAATAATCACTCTACAACAAATGTGTTTGCGAGCGAAGTTTTTTTTGTCAAGGTGTAAGTAAAATGTTAAATATAAGTTCCATCTACCACCACAATTACACCTGGAATTCGTGATTTTTCCAAAAATAGTGTTTGAACTTTCGTTTCTCTCCTCATTGATTTCAAAATTCATCATCAGCGGGCACATGACTCTTTCGATTGAGGCGAAAACTTCGGCAAGTATTTTTGTCATGGTTTGCAATTTCAGCGTTCTTGTCACCATCGATTTGGTTTTGGTAACATCCTCTTTAGAAAAACGATAATTCTTAACAAAACCAAAACAAAAGTATATATGTACAGTGGCTCACAATGAAAACGGCCCACCCTAACTTCTATTGTTTTTTTTAGACAATTCATGGGAAATACAATAAAATGTTAAGCTAAACTAATGTTTTTTTATAGATTAGTATTCGGTGTTTCAGCATAAGCTAAACATACATAGGTTCACTTACAAAAAGAGGAAACGCATAACAAATAACAGAGAAGAGAAAGAATTTCACCTCACAGTGAAAATGGCCCACATAGAAAACGCTCTCATATAACAGTTTTCTTAAATATTTAATTTCCGTTATTTGTTGTGTCTCTTATCTTACATTATTAATTCATAAGAATGCATTTGCGTTAGGTTTTGGCACGCGTGTTATTCATTCCTAAAGTTTAATTTTGCAAAATGGGTCCTCACACTTCAATAGAGATCCGAAAGTTAATTATTGAACACTATAAAAGTGGAAAAAGTCAAAGAGAAATAGCAAGAATTGTTAAAAAAACCTCGTGAAACAGTAAGAAATATTATAAAAAGGTTTCGGAAGGAGAAAAGAATTATAAACAAGCCAAAACGAAGTCACAAGAAGATCTTTTCTGAACGTGATGAACGATGGATAGTAAAGAAAACCAAACAAAATCCTAGGCTGAGTGCTCCAAAACTTAGAGACATGGTGGAAAAACATCTTAAGATTCAATGTAATGCAGAAACAGTTCGTAGAGTTTTACGCAGAGCAGGATTAAATGGTAGGATTGCAAGGAAAAGCCATTCATTAGCCAAACAAATAAAAAGGTTCGATTGGAGTTTTCCCACAACTACGCAATGAAAGATTTTTCGTTCTGGAAAAACGTTCTATTTACGGATGAAAGTAAATACAACATTTTTGGATCAGATGGTAGGGTCAACGTATGGAGAAAGCCGAATGAAGAGATGCATCCAAAGCATTTGCGTCCTACAATTAAACATGGTGGTGGTCATGTAATGGTTTGGGGTGCGTGCTCGGCTTCTGGGGTCGGTACCTTACATTTTATTGAAGGGAATATGGATAAATATCAGTATTTGAATATTTTGAAAAACAATTAAAAAAAAGTGCTGAAAAACTTGGGATTGAAAATACTTTCCACTTTTACCAAGATAATGATCCGAAGCACACGGCTGGAATTGTTAAAGAATGGTTATTGTACCATTGTCCAAGGGTGATAAAAACCCCAACGCAATCACCAGACTTGAATATAATTGAAAATTTATGGCAAAAATTGGAAATTGAAATTCGTAAACAAGACATTTCGAACAAAAGTGATCTTAAAAGGGTTTTATTGGAGGAGTGGAATAAAATAAGCCCTAGCTACACCAAAAAACTTGTAGAATCTATTTCAAATCGTCTTAAATCTGTTATAAGGCAAAAAGGATACCCGACCAAATACTAAAAAAAACTTCAACACGCTCTTACCATTCTTCTTGCTACTAAAGTTTTGTTGGGCCATTTTCACTGTTTGATGATATTAATTTTTTTGTCGTTATTTTATTTTATTTTGTTATTTTTTAAATCGAAATGTTGAAATATTTTATGTTTTTAAATAAAGAATACATTATCCTATTGAAATGAACAATTTCTCTTTTTATATTATTGGGTTTGAGTGACATTTTCTTA
Organism: Eupeodes corollae; assembly: GCF_945859685.1. Lineage (NCBI taxonomy): Eukaryota > Metazoa > Arthropoda > Insecta > Diptera > Syrphidae > Eupeodes > Eupeodes corollae. Next base: position 46,388,076 of record NC_079148.1, read on the forward strand.
GAAAAAAAATTCAGCTCGGTGTGGGCCATTTTCATTGTGAGCCACTGTATGTACATATTTCTCATTAAGAATAAGTGCAAACATTCTACCATATAGCTATATACATATGTACAAACCTTTTCTCTCTCAGCTCCATTATTTTGGAATTATTTTCCAACGGTTTCCATTTTTGTAAAACACCTCGATACTCGATCGAAAGTGTAAAATTTTTTGAAAACAAGTTGGTATAACCGGAGTTCGATTCTACTTTCATACGTAGTACGATTCGACAGGAAATGGCATTGAGAACCACACCCTCAGCATCGTTAGACACTCTCCTCCATCTGACACCCCTCGACATCTTGAGTAAACAAGTGGCAGCGAGTACAGCGATAAGACTCGACGCCTCATTCCAATGGACCAACAACAATGTGGGGCACTCCATCGTTTTGAACCTCTTTGGTTCTATACCAAAGTACATAGACTACACTATTCCTAAACCCCTATTTGGAAAAAACTTCCAGATTTCCATTCCATCCAGAGACGAATGAGAAGACAAAAAACTCCTGGATAACAAAAGTATTAATTTTTATACAGATGGATCCAAGACAAATGAGGGAGTTGGTAGTGGTGTGTACTCAGAAAAGCTTAATCTAAGGATCTTATTCCGCCTCCATAATCATTGTAACGTCTTTCAAGCGGAAATTTTAGCGATCAAAGAGATTCTCTCCTGGCTAAGAGAAAACGTGATATCAACTTCTGATATCCGCATCTTCTCTGACAGTCAGGCAGCTTTCTAATCCCTTGAAGGTGTCTCAACCAAATCTATAACGGCCCTCGATTGTCGATCGTCTCTTATGGAGATGGCGCAGCAATTTAACATTCACCACTGTTGGGTATCGGGCCACAGAGACATCACAGGAAATTGTAGAGCCGATGAACTCGCTAAAAATGGAACCGTCATATTTATTTCACCTGAAAGGAAGAAGATAAGTATGCCGATAGCTACATGTAAACTTATGCTAAAAGAAACAGCTTTTGCGATAGCAAATTCTAGGTGGCACAACTTACCAACATGCGCAGCCACAAAACTCATATGGATTTCACTGGACCTAAAGCGCTCTAAAGACTTGTTATCCCAAAACAGACTTCATATTAGCTCCCTAATACGTGTCCTTTCTGGGGGTCTACTCCTTTGATAATCCCAGTGAACTAGCTAAAAAGGATATCAAATATCTTCTTCGCTTTATAAAAAGCTCAAAATGGTTCGACTAGTAAGAAGTAATTCTCTAGATTCATGTGGTATCACAATGGGCCTTTCTCTTGGCCTAAGTGTGTGGATTTTAATCCGCAGCTACGTTAACCTAACTTAACCTAACGATTCGAAAGTAGAATCGGAAATGAGTTTCGAATAGAATCAAAAGTAGAATCGAGATACATAGTAGGGCCCCTGAGCTGATTATATGTGAATTTATTTGGACAATCATTTTTTGCCCGCTTCACTCTTGAGAAGCTTTGGATTGGGTACGAATTTTTTTCTTGCATTTCTTTTCAGTCACGTTTTCTTGAAGAAAAAAAAGAATAAAGTAGATACAATTCTGGGTGAATATAATAAAATAATGTTTTGAGTAGAAGGCCAGCGCTACTCTTCTTTTTTCTGCGGTCGTTTGGCATACTTTTATCCATTCTGGACATAGTTGCTCCTCCAAAAGACTTCGGCGAGCACTTTGCTAAAACTAGGTTGGGCCAGTCCAACATTGTAGTCTTTTCCCACCCCCGTTTGGTATCCTCCTTCAGCGAAGAAACGCAAATAAGCACTCAATTTTGTTATTGGTGGAATCGCAAAACTTTTTTTAGCTGGATCACAGGACCTAAAGAGAATATCCAGCAATTACTTGAAGACAACCTTGTTAACTCTATAATACTTTTAAAACCTAAGAATCAAGTTGTTTAATGAAACTAGAAAAAGAAATTTAGAATAAATCTTTGTGAATTTACAAGTACTTACAACCATTGAGGCAACTCCAGAGGGTTCGAACTGCCCCTCAAGGATCTTCTAACAACCCTTGGGCTTTGATGTTCTTCTAACTCCTCTTCAAACAAGATTCCTGATTAAGAATTGGGCTGCATATTTTATATCAAACATGTACTACCTCGGCTTTTTATGTATTGAATTTGCCTCTTGGATTCATAATGGACATAAAAAAGATCAAAATGTGCCCTTTATTGAGATTGATAATGTAAAGTACTCTAACTCTAGAATTTAATCAAACATGATATTACGATGGTAGAGAAATCGAAAAAAAGTGGGTCCCGCGATTCCGTCCGGTCTGTTTTGTCTGTCTGTCCACACCCCTACAGCCTAAACCATTGGGTCGATTGAGTTCAAACTTGGAAGTTAAGGTTTTGAGCAGATTCGCGTTACGCGTTTTTTTCATTTTTTTTTTAAGATCAAAACTAACAGTGGCCCCTATACAATTTTTTTGGTCAAAAAACGAAAATTCGAATTTTCTCAAAAACAAACCGATAGATTTTTTTTTAATTTTCTCTAAAATTTATTTTTAACTTAGCTTCTTTAAATAAGAAAAACATTTTTTTGTATTGCTCAGGAAAGGTACCGCTCAAAGAACCGTTATTTTGTTTTTTTTTTTATTTTCTCAGCAACTTATGAACTGATTTCAATCATTTATTCTCTGAATATGTTGCTTTAACAATATTTGATTATCGAAAATGCAATTTTGTTTGGATTTTTAAAAAAATATTGAATTTTTATTTTCCAAAATTCTGGATCTCAAAAACGGGTCAACATTTTTTTACGAAATTCAAATGTAAGGCGTATATTTACAATCACTAAACAACTGCATACCAAAGATATTTTTAGAACAAAATTAAGAAATTTAATATATAAAAAATTTATTTAAAAAAAAAAACGCTCTAACGATTTTCAAATACAAATTTTGAAAAATCAAAGGTTTTTTATTTATGAAATGGCATTTAAATTTTTGAAGAAAAACTTATTTTTCGAGTAAAATTTTGAATCTTAAAAATATTTTTTTTTTAAATTATTTTAACTGTGCACATTATTTTAACTGTATATATGATTTTATATTATTCTTTCCGAATAAGATTGTTTCACGCATATTTAACTTGCCTTCACCTATATAGAAGAATAAATAGTTTAGTTTAGTTTATTCATCAAACAAAGTTACAATAGGTACTTTAGTGATTACTAGATAATATAATACATACAATTTAAAATTTTAAACATTACCACCAGCAAAGTTATTTAGAATTAACAATAAATTTGATTAAAATAAATATCTACTAACATGTTGCAAACAGTATTTGTTTCTCTTAAACACCTGGAAATTGGTTCATTGGAAGCATACACAACTATGTCACGAATGAACATAACCTCTGTATACTTTCTACGAATGTTAAGAATCAAAATATCGAGTAGTTTACACCTCGTTTCATAGTTAGGAAAATCTATGTCACATTGAAGTCTTTTCACTACAACTCTCGTAAATCTTTTTTGGATCTTTTCGCTTCTAAATGAATGAAGAAAATATGAAGGATTCCAGATTCCACTGCAGTATTCAAGATTAGACCTTACAAACGCAAAATATAAACACTTTAAGGTGTGTGGATCGGAAAACTCCTTTGAGTTCCGCAATATGAAACCTAACATTGAACTGCCTTTAGCAACTAAAAAATCTATATGCTTTACAAAGTCAAGTTTTTTATCAAAAATCACACCAAGATCTTTTTTAAAGGTTATAACGGACAATGGCATATGATTGATTTTATAGATAAAATTAATTGGACGATGGTTTCGAGAAAACGTTAGGCTTTGGCATTTGGAAATGTTCAAATGTAAACAGTTAGTTAAACACCAGTCCGATAAAACATCAAGATCTTGTTGCAGAAGAAAACAATCATGTTCAGATTTTATACAACGAAATACCTTAAGATCATCTGCGTACATCAAGCACTTTGAATTTAAAAACGTATCAGGAATGACGTTTATAAACAACAAAAAAAGAAGAGGACCAAGATGGCTTCCTTGCGGGACACCCGACGTAGCATATACCGGTGCTGAAATAATGTTATTTATGCGAACGTACTGAATACGATCCCTTAAGTATGAATTTAGCCATTTTAAAAAGTTTGAGTGAAAACCTACTTTATTTATCTTCATAAGTAAAGCATCATGATTGACTCTGTCAAAAGCTTTAGAAAAGTCAGTATAGACAACATCATACTGATAATCTTTCTCAAGTGCATTCAACACTAAATTACTAAAAATAGTGAGGTTAGTTGCAGTGGATCTACCAGCTACAAAACCATGTTGGTATGGTGAAATCATTGCTTTAAGAGAAGGAGTTAATTTGTCATAGACTAACTTTTCAAAAAATTTGGGAATCGTTACAATTTTACAAATTGGACGATAGTTTCAAACATCTTGCCTACCACCTGATTTGTAAATAGGTGTGATTGTTGAACGTTTCCAAGCATTTAGAAACTCGCCATTTGCAAGTGAACGATTAAAAATAATTTTTAAAGGAACAGCCAGTGCATTCGCACACATTCGTAAAATGATTGGTGAAATTCCGTCAATATCACCCTTAAGCTTAGACAACGCTAACTCAATCTCAGAAGTGGAAAAACTTAAACTGCCTATATTAATAGGAGTATTTGAAGAGTTTATGCTTGCAGCATTAGGTAAATTAGGACAACTGTCTAAATAAACCAAAAACTTTTGCTATTTGTTTTTAAATCACACTCAACACAAAACAGATATTGACTGTAAGGAAATTTATTTAAAGTATCGAATTCTTTTTGTAAAATTCGATATTGTTTATATAATTCACGATCATTATTAGACTTTCGAAATTGCTTGTAAACCTTATTTTTTAAGTTATTAAGATTTATGATTCTTTTATTGAACCACACAGGTTTTTTGTTATTGATTTTCTAAATTTTGGGTATATATATGTAGGATGTGCCTACTGTCAATACTCCTAGTCCGTATGCCGGAAAACGATGTGCCAATACCATATCATCCCATTATCTTCTGTAAATACTTGGCACCGTTGCTAAATCATACGACAGTCAAATAAACCACCAGCTAGACAAAAACAAGAAACGACCAGAGAAGAAGAACAATTACGAACACGCTACGGTTACGACATCATCGCGACGCATCGACCTTTTTTTATTATTTGCTAATTGTACTTAAAGTTTTACTTTAGTGTAATATTTTTCACAACTTAATTTTAATTTGAATTTGTACTTATATTTTAGTATTTAAAATAAAACTTTTAAATCAGTTTTACTGAACAAAACTGTCTTTTGTCGGCGCACCCCTCCCACATATAAGTCCATCGCAATATTAAGAACATTAATGAATAAATTATAGCACTCATTTAAATCTATATTGGTAAACAATGTTTTTCAATTTGAACCATCCAAAAAATCATATATTGCATTCAAATTAGCTTCAGCAAAATTCTAATTAAAATTTAAGTCTAAAGTCTCAGGTGAGAAAAAATTATAAAATTCTAAATGTAAGCTGAGTGCAACATGATGTATCGTATTGTTGAAAAGGGAAACAATAGAATCGTTTGTGCCTACGCACAATTCAGCATCAACGAAAACCAATCCTAAAATTATTATTTTTCGATTAACTTTACGATTTTTTAATATTAAACGACAATTTTCTACATGAGCTTTGTATAATTCAAGAGAGCTACTTGGTGGAATGTAAGAGATAATAAGAAGCATTTCATTAATACAGTCAAATTTAATATTCAGCACTAGTTGGTCGACATCGAGAGTATCATATTGACAGGGCAATTCAACTTTAGTGCAATGAAGAGAGGTATGCACAGCTACTAGCACACTACCTCCTCTTTTACAACCAAGTAATTCATAATTACGATCTTTGCGAAGCATACTGATCATCATTAAACATCTCGGCATCGTGGTGTTTATCATTCAGCCAAGTCTCCGTGAGAGCAATTATGTCATACTGAATTGATGTTGAAAAGAGAAGAACTTAGTGAAGTTTGGTACGAAGTCCACCGGTGTTTTGATAGTACATCAGAAAGTCATTTAAAGAAGAGCGAGCTGAAGAGAGATTTTGTGGTTGATTTAAGTTATTATGTTGTTGTTTTGAGAGTCTTGGTTTTTTGGATTTGAGACAAAGAATTTAATCTGTACAAAGCAAGGCCACACTGAAGGGTTCATAACGCTGTCAACTTAGTACAAGTTTAAGAAACGGACCAGAAAGAGTGGGTATATGTATTTTCTATTAGATTCACTTTTTCAACGTATACATACAACCTCTACAACTATTGCTTAACTGTCACTTCATAACTAAAATCCAAAACGCATAAGAGCCTGACTAAACAATTCATGAATAGCAATTTCTTGTACTTGTTCCTTTTAAAATTAAACGAAAGAAATAAACTGATCGTAATAACTCCATGAAAACTTGCAGGAAAGAAGGAATGTGATTGGATTGTAGTAAGCAACTTCTACCTACCAATAACATTCCTTCATTCATTTATGTCATGTCATTACCTATCCATCTACATAAAGCTGAGCAAGCTAATAAATATACTTTATTCGTTTTAGACATCTACCTAACTACAAAACCAATAAACGATAGCTTTACAATTTAAACATACATGTTCTGCCCTTTTCTTATCTTCAGCTAATTTGTTTTCCGTCTTGGTTCTTCTAATATGAAATTTAAATAAAGCTATCCAAAGGAAAAAGCTTTGAAAGAACTAGAACAATTGTTTTCGATAAGTATGCTTTCAAGTATTTTTCTTTTCCTAAATAAGTTATCCTAGGATGAGTTATGTCTTGGGATGAATCACAGGTATTTTGACCAATCAAATGTCATTTATATCTTTGAAGTTAAACTTATTTTACAGGTATATTTTTAAATCTTATATAGGTACTTTTTTAAACAGACTCTTTGCATACAGGAGCAAGTTCGTGCGACCCAGTCGTGCATTTCATTTTTTTTTTAAATGAATTTTTGAGAATAAGATGTATCAATGAATAAAATACTTAGATCATTTTTCATTCAAAACCATACTTTATTACATGCTAGATTCTGTTTTTAAGATATAAAACAAATTTGCATATTTTTATTTCTTATTTTGTCGACATACCTATGTCTTTGTCCAATACATAAGACTCCATTTTCCAATGTAACACATTTTCCATCAAATAATTATTACTACCTCATTAATATTAATTCGTTTAAAATATAACGACACTATTTATTTTAAGTATCACATTGTTTGATTAATAAATTTCTTTATTTACTTTTATGTTTTTTTTTTTCCTACTTACTTATAAATTTAACAAAATAGACAATTGATTTTATTTATATTGTGCATTCACTTTATTAGATCCGGATTTAGGCACATGCATTTAACATAATTTAACAGTCCCGGTTGCCCAACACACGTGTATGTTTGTGTAATGTGAGAAATCTCTTTGCATCGTAGTATAAAATTTGATTAGTAGTTAAAATTTAGGAAACTTGAATATAAACTCGGCTTATAAAGAAATATTGCATTAAAAGGATGCGAAATATTTGATAATGTATGTATGACGATGTAATAAAAAAAGCATTTATAAGGACAAGTCTCAGAATGTCTTGGCGTATTAATTGCGAAGTTAATTTAACAGCATCTGATAATCCTGTTTCGTAAAAGTTCTTTAAAATGCTCTCCTTCTCGTAAAATAGTTGATATAGCCATTCTGTGAGTGATTCTTCTTCACTAGGTACCTAAAGACAAAATTTGTATTAACATTAGTAAAACAAATAAAAATATACTTTGAAGGTTTTTTTTTACATATTTATGGTTTCATTAAGACCTGAAAATTAATTTTGTTTTATATTGAAAACTGTTTTTTTATTTTGAAACAAATTATCAACTTCTCGACTATTTCGTACGTCATAGATTATTAATTAAAACTAAGACCATCTTTACCTCTGTAATTTTGTACAATCTGTAATGCATGTAAGTTTGACAAGATCCTTTAAATCCATTTAAAATATCAAGCAGACCTAACGGAACTCCTTCCGGATATGCAATTGTTATGTCTAGAATATAATCAAGAAAGTTGAGTTCATCTGAAAAAAGTAAAAAAACAGAACAAAATAATAATAAAAATTTTCTTAAGAAGGAGGTATGTGTATATACAGTGGTGTGAAAAAAAATAGGTGTGCTGAAAAATCTTCAAAAACGCATATAAAAATTGTAAATGGAAACACAGACGTGTGAAATTAACATAATTTATTTATTTGAATCCACTTTGAAATTATATAAAAAAAATATAACAAAAACAATTCCGTTTGATCCACAGATGAATTTTTACAATTTTGTGATGTGCAAAAAAATAGGTGTAAGAACTTGAACCTCAAAGTAATCTGAAAATATAAGAAAATCTATGAAATTTTCAAGGATTTTCTTAATGTATAATGTACTTCATACTTAATATTTTGTTCCAAATCCATTATTATTTAGAACACTTTCGACACCTTTTTGGCATTGAGTCCACTAACTTTTGACACCTGTCAACAGGAAAAGACTCCCAAGCTTTTTTACTGATTGCCATAATTCTTCTTTTGAGGCATGTTTTTTTTGTTCTCTATTGGATTTAGATCCGGAGACTGGGCCGGCCACTCCATAACATCGATCTTATTCGTCATAAACCACGTCTTTTCTGCCTTCGACTTATGCTTAGGGTCATTATCTTGTTGGAATGACCACCTAAGGGGCATTTCTTTCTCAGCATACGGCAACATTACATTTTCCAGAATATTTATGTACCCTGCTGATTTTAAAATGTGCCTTAATCCAGAATATTGGACCAACACCTAACCAGGAAAAGCATCCCCATACCATCACACTTCCGCCGCCATGTTTGACTGTCTTAACTGTATAATTTGATGCAAATTCTTTTAGTTTTGGTCTTCTTACAAACTTATTACCACCATCTGCACCAAATAAATTAATTTTTGACTCGTCAGACCATAAGATGTTCCGCCATTTTTCTTTGCTCCATAGAAGATGCTGCTGCGCAAAGTGTCTATGTCGAATAGTTAGCAATGGGCATTTCCTCGGCCTTCTAGAGGGTAGTTTGTTTTCCAGCAACCTTCTCCTAATTGTTGAGGTGTTCAAATCCAGGTTAAGGTCCTTTTTTATTTGGGTTGAACTAATAAACGGGTTGGTCTTAAGAGCCCTTGTAGTTAGTAGGTAGTTTTTCTTGGTCTTCCTCGGGTTTTTTGGTCTATTTTAAGGCATTTGCGACCATATTTTCAGAACAACCAACCAGTTTCTCGATTGTTTTATAGGTATTTCCTTCACCTCGAAGCTTTTTGATAACTTCTCTAATCTGATGAGAACAATGTCATTTACGGCCCATTTTTACTTGTTCTAAATCAATTTAAAAATATTAAAAATAATTAATATCTATAAACAAGTGATAAACAAACTAACAAGTTACTGCTCTTCACTTAAAACGACGAATGAGAGTGACTTCATTTTAATGCACTTATTTTCTTACGCAGCGAATTTCAAAAACGGTTGATATAAACGGGTTAATAAATCAAAAGCAACGACTGGATGCACGTAAAACAGCAATAACGCGATACAAGAGCATGTGACATATTTTATGTATCATTTAAGTAGTACTTGTTTCACTCTTTCTTAAGGAAATTAAAACCTTTTCAACCTATGCAATATTGCACCTATTATTTTTCACACCACTGTATGTGGTATGTGTACATACAAACAATAAAATCTAATGAAATACCTTTTTGATTGTGGTCATTATGCAAAACATCTATGACAGCTTTCATTGCTCCGATTCGGGGTAAAGTAACGTGCTCCAAATGAGGGAGACCACGTTGCTGGGCGTATTTTTGACTGATATGTTTACGTTTCCTTAGAAATCCACCTTCAGGAAATAATATAATCCATTTTCGATCGTTTTTCTTGTAGGAATGCTCGAGATGATCCCTTAGGTCTTGTATCGATGCCTCCCGATTTTCTTTACCCTGAAATGTAAAAATGTTGACCTTTATTTATATCTCAATAACTCTTAGGGTTATAGCCTTGATGAATAGACCAAATAACCATCTATTAAGTTAGAAGTAGAGATGTGAGGAACATCTTCTAAATTAATTAAAAAGAACATTTTTTTTTTACTTACCGATGAAATAAAAAAATCTTCGTGTATAACGCTGACTATTCCAAAATTTGTAAATTTAAACAGACGATCCATTATCCACATAACGTTTGGTAAAATTTTTGGCTTAGAGTTGAAATTTGCCATCAAAAACGGAACATCTGCCGTACTTTGATGATTAGCTAATACTAAAGTGTGTTTATCCAAACAAGGAGTTATATCATCTCCTACTTCTACAACTAGAATATTGAAAATAATAATTGAAATTCGAATTAATTCATATTCTTTAAAATATACCAGGTTTTCAGAATAAATTAATCTAATTCACTTACTGTCATATCCAGCTGAATAAGACCACATTGCCACAACTGCTAGAAGCCATGAGAACAAAATTCCTTCAACTTTGCTGTAAAATCCTGGATAAACGATTTTAAATGGCCACAAACAAGTCATCCATATTACATAAGTTGGAATGCAATAAATATTATTGATAATTATAATTGCAGATCGTATTAAGGCAACAGGATATTTAACAAATCTGAAAGAAGTAAATTATTTGTTTATTGTTGAATTAGCTCATTGAAATGGGGCAGGAACAATTAATGAACAAAAAAAAAAAAAAAAAAAAACAGAAAACCAGACTGAAGTCTAAAGGAAGAAGCTTTTACAACACAAAACAATTTATTGACACATGGGGATCGTTTCTAGGCGATAATCTCATCTCTCCCAAAGGAATATCCCACGTTCAATCTAAATTGCTTAATACTGTTACTCTTAGTGAATAAATTAAGTAATTTTTATTATTTTAGATGTTGGTAAATAAAATTAAAAATAAAATAATTTTACCTTTTAACGCAACTCATATTCTTATGTGTCCTAAAAATGTCTATACAAGTAATCCCATTTTCTTTTGCTGAAAATAAATTTAAGACATCATTGGTATCGTATTTGTTTATTAAAATAAAAGCATATATTTCTAGAGATTATTTTTTTAAGCTTATATTATGTTTCATTGATTCAATAATAAAAACTTCCTATTGTTTTTTTTTTAAAGAAATTCAGGCTTTGAGTTAGAAGATCCCAAAGAAGCAGGTTCTTATAAACACATGTAAAATTTGATTCTGGAGAAAATGTCTCCAATATTATACTTAGAATCTTTATACAGGCTCCGTTTGATTTCTTCTTGTGACTACGTAAATCAGACCAGTCATGTTTGATACAATAATTTCAGCTTAATATAACCGATTCAAAAGACTTAAATAGCTTATTGAGAATAAATCAATGCTGTCGAAGAAAGTCATAATTTATTTGTAAAATAAAACAAAAATATACTACATATTTCCATAGGTGTAGCAAAAGCGAAATCCTCATATTTGTTTCTAAAATCATATTAATTAATTGAGGATAAACAAAATAAACTGGCTACTAAAGTTGCAATCTACTTAAAAAGATATACCGCTGTACCTACTTGGATCCATGTAGACTTATGTCCATGCAAAAATTGCATTTATTGAGACCTTTGATAAGCGAAAGAGGTTTAAGGTGTTACACCACCTATTATCTTCTATAACAAGTTTATTTATTGTTGTAAGAACTTGACATTTATATTTTCATCAATAAACTTTAACTTAAATATTCATACACACAAATTTCTTGTAAAACAGTATTGGAAGTATCGATAAGCTTATAAATAACATATAAAGACTCAAATGTCTTTCGATTTAAATCTCTGTTACGAAAAAACCAAAGCTAACTTTGAAGCCAAACCGCGACAAGTGTAGTTACCTACTATCATGTCAGTGTAAAATTCTTTTACAGAAAAACAAGATCAGGCCATGCTGACTAATTCTTGATCACTTGGAGTCTATTTGAATGTTTTATTATTCTATTAACTGCTATGACGTCATGTACTATAATGCAATAGGTTAAGATTTGCGTGTGATGTAGGCATAGGCAGGTAAATACAATCGTTTATAGATACGTTCTTATCATGACATGAACTTCAGCATTTTTGCTAAGTTTTATGTTCCCACTATACCTACAAGACATATTAGCTTAACACGTAAGGCATACTCCAGCGGACTTTGTATTTCACAAAAGTACAATAAAAATTATAATACCTACCTATTAGATTAACATTATTTCAAAAATTCCCAATGACAACCGAACCAACGTTCATCATACTTGACTAAATATAGATTCTATTCGAAGACACACTCATTTATTTTTGTAAAATACAAATTTTCCATTTAAAAACAAACCGATTTTAAGATTTATGTTTTAAGAATAAACACACCCACGACAATAAATTATTCAAAACAGTTTTTGTACTAAATTAAATAAAAAATCAATTTGATTTTATTGAAAGAAAAAAAAAATTAAACATTCTTCTTCCTATTATCAAATAATCAATGACCCCTATTGAAAAGATTATCAAATTGTCTTGATTACATCGATTTGAAGATTTCGTCTTTCTCGATGATCGGAGTTAATTGAATTTGTATTTTTAAAAATATTTACACAGACACCTACTCCTAGTAGGTCAATGCAGAAAATGCTAAATTAAATTCCCAATCTCAACTAGGAAAAAAATGACACTACGACGAATAAACACTGCTGCTCGAGTTGCATTTTTGTGAAGTGAAGTGAACTGAAGATTGTCGTCGATGTCGATGTCGATTTAAAGAAAAAATAAACACCGTTCTTGCTTCTTGACATGCGGTGCAATGTTTAAACAACGAACAACCACTTTTTATTATAACATTTAGCTCAAGACACTAATTGATGTGAAAATCAAATATTTTCTAGCACTATTCTATGCCTTAACTTACATTCTAATTTAAGCAAAAATAAATATTGTTGCTTACCAATTACACTTAATTTCAATTAAATTAATAACCTACAATAGTTATTTTTTAGGTATTTTCTATTCACAACAATCACAGACCACAGGGTATCACACCATTTATTTTTGTATTACAATTTCAAGAATCAGTCGTCAAATTCGATGTTATATTGGGTCTGTTTGGAGAGTAGACTTTTTGCGCAAATGTTCTGAATAAGTTGTCAAAATTCCAAATGGGAAGGGGCCGCTATTTGTTGAATATAGAACGTGTTTCTAAGGCCAGTTTGGTAGCTTACAAATTTTGCAAAAAAAAAATCTTGAAGTTTTGCTTATGTTGATTAAAAAAAAAATAAACTAGAATGTATGTAAGAGTGTTTTATCTGTTTTTTTAAAAGAAAAGTTTATCTAGCTTGTGTATGAACTTTTCACTTTTTGTAAGAAGTGTTAATTTTTAAGTTCAGTCTTGAAGTAGTAGAATTATAGCTTTTTCCAACAAAATAGTCCGCTATTTGGGCAGTGTTATTCTTGAAGATGTCATCTTTTGCGACCTGCTAAGTACATCCTTCGATTTTACTTAAAATGAAACGATGCACTCTTAAGCACTATTTACATGAGCACGACCAACGTCCAACGAATGAACGAATATTCGTCGATTTTGACGTTTCTTTTACATGAAAGTTTTTTAATTCGTCGCGAATAAAGCCACAGCCGAATACCATTCACCACCGAAACCAAAACAAGAACGATTTTTGAGGTTAAGTACGCTCGAATTTTTTATTCGTTGCGGGTGTGGATGATGTGGAACGCGAATAAAGTTTGACAGTTCGTATCAACTATAATTTTTTTCGCGACGAATAAATTTGTTTTCTTAAATTTATTAATATATTATATTATATTATACATACTTTTAGTATGTATCGTAAATCAAATAGAAACTATATTGCCATCGTTTTGTTAAGAATTTGTGTGGAAATATGTCTTCAATCGTATATAAACTCACATTTTGTAATTCATTCGTCGTTCGTTAGTCGCGCTCATGTGAATACTACTTTAGGCAATGATCAATTGATCAGAATTGAACCACAGAGACCTTGAAATTTAACAACATTATACTTTTTCTTTGCAGCCACATCAGAGATTAGTAAAATGCTCTACAATCGATTCACGACCGTAAAGATGGAACTCCTGAGGTTATTGAAAATAAATAGTCACAATTCTGTGAGAGTTGTTGATTGTAGTGTTTCGTTTTGTTTAATTTCAAACTGGGAATTGGAAAAAGTGAAATCTTATTCATTTTACTTGAGTGCTGGTGGTGTTTACAATTTAATTGAACCTATGATTTGATTAAAATGTATTATATGTCCTAATATCTTCAAGTCTCATATTTTTTGTCAGTCCAGTGCGTCTATCAAATTCCAGTCTCACTTTTTTTTTCTAATTTTAAACTATCTTTGATACAGACAATTAATGTTTCAACTACTTAGGCTAAGCGCTAAGTTTGTGTCACGAGGAAACTGCTTGGGCATTCAACTAAATCGTTGAATAATTTTCTGTAAGTGCAAGAGAGAGACAAATTTAGTCAAGGTGAACAAATGTTTCCTGTGTATTAGTTTATTTCGTTGATTACTTGCGGAGTTGCTTATGTGCACGATGTTTGTGCAACTAACGATCGAACTATTTGGTTTCGAAAAAGTTGCATGTGCAATACACAGGAAACATTTATTTACTTTTTCTATCTCATGTACACGAAACGAAATTGTTTCAAATCTGTCCTAATCTTTTGCTTATGAAAGAAAGGAGTAGATATATTGTTGGAAAACAAAATTATGTAAAATATATTTTTTGTTTTTTAATATCATAAGTCGATACAAATTTCTGGAAATGGATTTTTACAAATTGGCACTGAATAAACCTGTAATTAAGCGAATATCGAAACAAAATGCCACTAAAAAATTGTGGCTACGAGACGACTGCGATTTTCTTTTTTGGTTTCCTTTCGGTTGCCAAAACGCTTTTTATGATGTTAACTTTTTTGAATGAAAATAAAACATCTTTCAATTTTACTTTACTTATTTATTTTTAGTGATAGAAATATAATAGATCCTCAGTAACTAACTTAATGCTTATACCTTCTCACACCTCAAATAAATGACATTGTTATTAAACGAATCATAAAATAATTCATGATTCTTTTCCAAGTAGTTTTACGACTTCAGGTTCAGACATGGTGTTTCTGTTGCAGTGAACTCGAATGTCCAACCGTAGTCCTTGATTATGAGATAGTTGAGGGTTACCTCTGCTCCAGGGACACTGCAAATCGGTAGATTCCAGCAATCTCGAGCTCTCCGATAGATATAGCGTGAATAGAAGCTCTCGAAGGCATCGTAAAGCGTAACATAACCCTGAAAACAAATCTAGTTTCAGACTCAGTCAGTCAGTTCGTGGATTTCAAATCGATTCAAATCGTCATCTTACCTCTCGGTTATTTTCTTTAGCTACTTTTGGGTCACACATCAATTGTTTGATGTAGCCCAATATCATGAGTAGGTAAAAACCAAGATATGTTAGGCAGGCTGTGTGTAGAGGAACCTCTTCGAATGAAGATTTACTCCGATAAGGATCATCATAGAATCCTCCTCTTCCTGATACTGCTGCTCCTGTGGCTGCTTTTCCGTTGCAATGTTGTTTATGTTACTCTTTATTGTATAAATTTCCATTTGCAGTCTGGTTAATATCATTCGACGGTGACTGCGTTGTTTAAGAGGCAAAATTGCATTTGAAATAATTGTGCCGTTTGATGAGGGCTTAGGCTTTATTCCATTTTTTAAACGATGACGCACTTCGATATGATTAAAGTACATAATAATCCAAAATAAAAAAATTCCAAAATATGTTTTGTTTTTAGATACAAATTATATTTACCACAGCTTTTCAGTACATAAATACATTTGACATTTAAAAAGTAGCAAATTGAATTATGAAAACAAACTTACGAGAAAGATTTATTATTATGCGCTTTTGGAAGTATCCTACTAACCTCGTCAAACTTTAAAGAATCATTTGACTGAAACGCACTAATAAATGCATACGAAAGAAACTATTCAGTTGAAGTGCGCGCAGTTACGTGTATCATAGAAGGATACATACATTTTTTATGGGTTTAAACAACTAATAAATTTTCGCAATCAATGTATGAAAGAGAAAACTATTGAAATTGCTATGTAAGGTTGTTCTCTTCTCTCAGATTTTTTTGTGAAAGGAAAACATTGACTAATTTTTTTCTCTCTTGCACTTAAAGAAAATTGTTCAACGATTTAGTTGAATCTCCGCGCAGTTACCTTTAATTCCTTGTGACACAAACTAAGGAATGGAATTGGTTTGAGGTGATCGTTTAGTTTGTGTTTTGACAAGGTGCTCGAATGGGCGACAGAATGGTTTCGGCATGTGCGCGGACTCTCGTATACATTGACATACTATACATGAACTGCTAGTGGTGTGAATTTTCCATACAAAATTTGAATAAAAATGGTTCCACTTCAAATTAGCTACACTAGCCCTTTGAGGCACAGTGGCAAAAAAAGTTATGAAATATTTAGCGATATCTGTTGGTATTTAGTTGAGATAAGCTTTTTCTGACATAGAAAGTACTGACATCTAGTATAATTTGTTGAAGACAAACGATGCCATGTTTTTTTTGCTGTGAGCACTGCTGTCGTTTTGAAAATTTCAAGAGTAGTATTTTTCTATCATTTTGGGGAGCATTTTCTTAAATTGAGGAGTAAAACAAAAAAACAACAAATACATGCTTGGCCCATGAACAAAATTAAAAACTGAAAATAAAAATGTCCAAATTCGAAGTTAATTGGCCTATTGCGAAGGTTAATGTTCTGAAAACAGACAAATAGAAGGATATAATGTCGTACCAAATTTTTGTTTTCACGGCTTAAAGGCCAACATTTTAAAATAATACAGTTGAAATAAATAATTTAAATTCATAACTTTTTTTATTAAATAAGAAATTGACAATTGAAATTATATTTTACATCAACATACATGTTTGAATATTTAAGAATAAATTAAAGTCATTATTGTAAATTCGATGTTTCATATTTTCAGTTACAATCATTAAGGGGTCAATTATAGCTACCATTGAAATCGATCAAGACGGTGTTTCCCTTTGATTAGAAATGAAAATTATATAATCATCCATCGGAAATCACACAAAGAATTTGTTTTTTGAGAAAAAAGTGTAATTGCGCATTTATTTTTCTCTACAACGGACGGAAATTCAATTTCCTGAACAGCTGATACTTTATGTTCAAAGATGAAACGAATCGTTCCGCTGATTTGTGTTCCAATTTCACACAATTCTAATGATAGATTTCTGTCAGTAAAATTTTGTCGGTGGATTTCAATCGGGAAATTTTGTCAATGACAGAAATGTTTAAGGATAGCTATAAACGACCTGTCAAAAAAATTCTAATGTTTGTTTTCAATGATGAAAACCAATGATAGCTATAACTGGCGCCTTATACAATGATTTGTAATTCTCGATTAAAGTTTTCGATGGCTCCCATTTTTCTGTGAAATTGTTTTTAAGGAGTTCCTTAGTAGTTAGTAGGGCATTTACCGTTTCTACCTTGAGTGAATTTCTTTTTTTATCTTTTATAAGGCTTATATCTGAAAATTTTGTTTCTGCTGTTGCACTATTATTGGGGCATTATATTTTAAATTTTGGTTTTTATTGTAAACCAAATACAAATTTCTTTTCCGTTTTATTTTGGGGAGTAGTTTTCGTCCGTGGGTAGAGTAGCAGTTGACTTTGAAAATAGTAAAATAGTACTATAGTAGCAAAAACGACAGCAGTGGATGTGAGTATTAAATGATAAACAATTTTTCCGCATAGCTCTCTTTGCGCTAGTGTTTTGTCCGTTAAAAGTGGAACCATCGTGAAGTTGGCTACTAGCAGTCCATGTATAGTATGTCAATGCTCGTATAAGTCTATAGTGCTCAGTTAAGAAACCAAACAGTTTCGAAACTAAAAATTGCATGCGCAATTAGATTTCCTTTTAATTGTGAGGTTGATAATTGCAATAATATGTCTTACATTAATGAGATACCTTTCTGAATATTTGTATGTTTTTAATGTATACATGATTAAAAGTACCTTTTTTTTACCGTTTTAAGCTAATGAAAAAATACTGTGCACCTAATTATTCCATTTAAAGCAATATTTTTTTGTTGTCCGAAAATATTTTCATATTCTTGACTATTTTTCAGCTTATATGTAGGTTTTTTAATATAATTCATTGAACATTAGTGAAGGCTTGTGCCAAACACTTTACTTTCAAAAACTTATAATATTTTACATTAAGTACAAAAAAGTACCTTTGGTGTATTCTTTTACTCTTTAGGGTTTCGACATAAAGTTCTCTTCCTCTACTTTTGTGCATTAAAATGGATATCTGCACCTGCAACCCCATTTTTGCAGATCCCAAATGCCAGGTCAACATCAAACATATATAATGAATAATATAATTGGATCCCGAACGCGGGCATTGTGTATCAGTCCTAATGTTAAATTTTCGATATTTGGTTTTCGAAAAAGCAACGTGCAGCTGTTTTTTTTAAAGCTTTTATTGTTTGCTTGACAGTAAAAAATTAGAAGAGTTGTTATTTTATAGTTTTTATTTGTGATCTCGGATTCGGGTTGTGGTTGATTCTAGCTTGAAATTTATTAGAAGTCTGATCTTTCTTTATTGACGGTGTAACATACAAAATATTTTATTCTTTATATAAGGCTCAAAAAATTCCGTGAAATAGAAAGATTTCACGATGAAGTCAATTCTAATATTTCTCTCTCTGTCCATACTCGTCAGTGGTGAAATAGATAAAGTCTTTCATTATCAACCGGAACAAGTACACTTGTCTTTTGGAGGTAATTGAAATTTAATAATTCCTTTGTCAATTGAAAATACAGTAACTTCATCAATACTTAAAACTATCTTAGTCATGTATGAATGTAAATTTATTCGTTATTATTGTATTAATTTCAAATTATTGTGTACCTATTTCTTTTGTTACAATAGTTTTTGCAACAGAAGTTTTTTTGCATTTAAATAATACATATAAATATGTGTTAATAACTAAACAATTATTAGAAGTTTATTATTTGTTATCAATTACGCCTTTGTTTATTTTTTATCAATTCAAACTTGTCAACAAGTCTAAAATAGAAAATAGCTTCAAAACAATTTGTAAAGTAGGGACACCACATTCAGAAGTTATAGGAATAGAGAAGTTTCAGATTATACATAATATCAATATTTCTTGTTTACTGTAGATTCACATAAACATTTCTTTATCGAAGAGAAATATATATTATATTGGTTTGAGTATCTTAAATCATCGAGCTGGGTTAAGAAAATAAAGGGATCTAAAAAATTGCATGGGAACCTGTCTTAATACGGAGGAGAAATAAGAAGTAGTAAATAAGTTCACGAAAGTAGTAGTAGTCGCATTTTAAAAATAATAATAGATTCGTCTTAAGTATTAAAAGGACTAATTCGTCTAGTTCAGATACCTTATACCTAACCTTGTTTCGAATGCATAGTAAATTATCTTGGCAAGAGTGCGATAACTCAGGCGACAAGATATTGTAACGGATTTGTATAGAACAGTTAAAAACAAGCATTTTTTAATATGATTCAATCTCCCCCCGTTTAGGCGGGAGGGCAATTTAAAAAAAAAAAAATATTTAAAATGGAAGAAAATAGTAAAAAAAAAAAGTTAATACATACTTACAATTAAGTATAATACATTTTTTTAAAGCCAACGTTCTTTTCTATTAGCCAGTTTTCAAATTAAGTTAAAACTATGTGTAGTTTTTGAAAAAAATAATTTGAAACTCAAAATTTGACTAAAAAAAAAGTTAAAAAAAGGTTTAAAGTGTAATTTTTCAATAATTCATGATTATCTACCTACTATTGTTTTTATTTAAGAATTTATTACTCTTATTTGTTTTTGATCAAAAACTGAACTTTAGATGATAGTAGTAGTTGTAGATTAGATTTTAATTGGTTCATATTTTTTTCTTTTTAGAGATTGAATACAATATTTAGGATACATAAAATCGTTTGAGCATGGCATTTGCCGTCTGCCAGATTGACAATACAATATAAACTCTATATATATGTGTTTGATAAAATTACATTTTTAATTTAATAGTTCAGTCTTTATTTTAATTAAGGATTAAGATTCCGTTTGCATATTTTTTTTTTTTAACTGTAGGTAAGTTCTAATTTCAAAAATCACCGTTTTTAATTCTGTTCCTATATCTAAGATCAGTTTTTAGGAAATCATACAATAAATCAACATTCATTTGATTTAATAAGAAAATACAATATTCTTCGGTTAAGGTATCATTTTCAAATAAGTTTCTTCTTATTTCACGCAAAACTGGACACCTTCCCAAGAAATGAATGATGTCTTCACGTTCTCGCCGGTTGCATAAATCGCATAAAATCGGTAATTGAGTTGCAGCAATTCGCCTCGTAATCGGAACATCATTGAAATTGTGCTTGTATTATTTTCATCTTTGAAGTAGTTGTTTTCGTTGAAAGTGTAATCCAGGCGATTATATATAGTTCGGTGAAGAGATCCTGCTGCTTCTTTCTCTTGTTTTTCCCTATATCTAAGGTCTACTTTTTTTATAAGGTCGTACAATAAGGGTCTCGCAGTACTTGGATCATCTATATTTATATCAAGTACAAATCCACACTCTTCGGCTAAACATTCCCATTCTTTAAAAAATCCTCTTTTGCTTTGCACCACTTGAATGGCGACCATCTTAGGGAGCCGGTGATCAGGCAATTGCATGACACGGAGAACAGTCAACTTGTAGTTTGAGTGTTTTAATTAGTAACGGTGGCAATCCAGTCTCAATCATAAGCATATAGTTCGGTGCGTTGGGGGGAAGTTGAAATGCTCGTTTCAGGTAGTACCTTAAAAGTTTCTCAACCGATTCATATTCTGAACCTCCCCATACCTGTGCAGCATAAAAGATGATTGATTCTGCTACAGTTTCAAAGACCCGATATTTACTACTGTGCCTTATGAATTTGTTATTGAAGCAATTTTTCCAGGCAGCGTTTATTGCAGTTTTCGCCTTAGATAATTTATCTTTTAAATGTTTATCCATTTTCATATTTTGTGTGAATAGTACACCAAGATATTTGTATTCTTTTACAACCTCAACAGCATTCCCTTCGTAATACCATTTCTCGTTTGCGCTAGTTCTGCCTGCTCCCTTTCGAATTACCATAACTTTGGACTTATCCAGATTAACCATAAGATTCCACAACTTACAGAATTCTTGGAGCTTATTTAACATTAACTGTAGAGTTTCAGGTGAGTTTGCCATAATCACTACATCATCTGCAAAAAGAAGGGCTTTAATTTGCAGTCCCGCAAGTCCAAGACCAAGTCTTTTATAAAAAGTGCAAATAGATCGGGGCTTAGAGGACAGCCTTGTCTGACTCCTGTTTTGGTTACAAACCACTCTGATCTATTAGCACCATTCCATACTGACGATTTCGTATCTCGATAGATATTTTGAATGAGTTGACCAAATTTTAAGGACATTCCAAGCCCGTACAGCTTGTACATTAGGGCATCCCGGTCGACCGTGTCGAACGCTGCTCTAAAATCCACGAAGATGACATACAACTTTTTACTTCTTGCGAGATATGAGTCAGCAATACTTTTGAACACGAAAATGTGATCAATAGTAGAGTAGCCCGATCTAAAGCCCGCCTGAAATTCACTTAAGAGATTTTTTGATGAAATCCACATTTTGAGCCGATTCTGAAGTACTGAAGTGAAAATTTTATAGGAGGCATTTAGAAAGGAAATACCTCTGTAGTTCGCAGGATTCATTGCACAACCTTTCTTGTAAATGGGAAACACTAAAGCTTCCTTAAACTGTTCAGGTATTACACCATTTTCCATGACGCTGTTAATTAGGCCGGTTAGCGTCTGAATGAGATTATTCGATCCGTACTTGTAAAATTCTACAGGTATCCTATCCGATCCAGCTGCTTTGCCATCCTTGAGTCCATTGACAATAGAAGAAACTTCTTGTATAGTGATAGGTGAATCTAAAATAGGCTCTTGAAAGTTAGGTGGGGAGTAATGGTACTTGGATATCTCGTTTGATGTTGGGTTTAAAAGTTGCTGGAAATGGTTCTGCAAAACTTGCGGGCTTAAGCTGTTGTCAATAATATATTTAGTACCATTTAAATTGCGAGCTAGGGTCTAAAATTCTGAAGAGTTCATAGCGAGAGTGAGTTTAAGCGCCTCAGATTCGAAAAACTGTTTCTTTTTTTTCTTTACATAGGTTTTTTAAATCTCTGATTAGCTTTTAAATACGATTCCTTGGCAAACCTGGTACTGGCTTTACGGAATAGTTTTAGCCAGGCATAGGACACATCCCTTGCTTTTTTACAGCTTTCATCAAACCAGCGTTCCTTGAATGCTATGCGTTTTTTCTTCAATCTGCTGGAAGGATTTGCTTGCTTAATTATTTCCTCTAGATGATAGTATGTCTTCTAGTTCTTGATAAGATTGAAAATTCACAACAAAAATATTGTAATTCAATTATTTTTAATTTTTGCTTGAGTGGTCTTATTTCAATAGTTATAATGGTAGGTGCAAGTTTGGGTGTATGCAACAGTAGGACTATGCATAGTTTTGACTAGTAAATTGCCCCTACCGACTAAACGGAGATAGACCCCCACGCCTCCCATAGTAAAAAATGATTGTTTTTAACTGTTCTATACAAATCCGTCATTAAACTTTGTCGCTTGAGTTATCGTACTGTCCCCATTATCTTTAAATCTGAGGCTTATTAGAACAATAACTAAAAACTCATATTAAGTTAAAAAAAAAGGTTATTTTTGTCCTTTTTTAAAACAATTTGTTTGTACCTTCATAAAAATGATTTTTTACTTTCCAAATGAATTCTGAATGTTCGCTCAACTACAGCCCAGCTCACTTCTACAGTTTAGCTTAACTAAGAGCTCAGCTCAAATATGAGCTAGTTCGTAACGTGATTTTGCTCACATTTGTATATATATTTGACATATACACAATAAGAGCCGGATTTAGGGGAGGGCAACCGTTGCGAAAGCCCCGGGGCCTAGACAAACAAGGGTCTCCCACAATAGATGCTTGGAAAATTCAAATTCCAACTAATAAGCACTAGGAAACATCATTTCATTTGATATATTTTTTTTGCTCTTTTACCTCTACCAACAGCCTACAGTACTTTGTACATGTACATACATGACTATTTAATTATATTAATCTTAAATAACAGAAATCTTTGATCTACATTTACTCACGCCAATCAGGCAATCAGTCAAATATCAAAATCTCAAATGGAAGCACTTTCAATTCACTACCCATCTTGAGGGAGTACCCCAATCGCTTAATGGCTGAGTGGGGTGGAGCTTGGATATTCGATTCTGTGTCTCGACAATTTTTTTTCTTATATACAGACCCCTCTTTACCACTGGGCGTAAGCCCAGGGCCCCGTAATCAGCTGGTGCCCCAAATTGATCAGCATTCCTACTTTCCTTGCTTAACAATTAAGATCACATTCCCTGCGAAATTATATTCAAATTAAAAGAGAAATATGAATAGCTAACTTTATTTTATTTAACCCTTCATCTATGCTCTCCAAGTGGATGTAGCGATTGGAAACACATCAATCAAATAACAATTTCACATGTAAAAAGTTCTGCCTATAGACAATCTATGATGACCTACATAGCACGAACAAAAGTGACAGGTAGAGTAGATACTGTATTAATATCACAACATCAAAATAAAGTAAGTTACTGGAGAAAAGTGTTGAAGAGGATTGTATCAGTTGTAAGGTTTTTAGCTTCGAGAGAGCTTTTAAATTTCGTGGTGACAATGAGATCCTCGGATCTTCCAATAAGGGGAATTATTTGGGATGCATTGAGTTGCTTAGCGAGTTTGAACCGTTTCTCGTAGATCATTTCAACAAATTACGAAATCCAGGTGGTCATGCTATCTTTCAGCAAATATCTGTAATGAATTTATTCATATCGTGGAAAAACAGGTTTTGAAAACTATTGTAAAAGAAGTCAAAATGGCAAAATATTTATCAAGTAGCGCTGATAGTACAACCGATCTGTCTCATGTTGATCAACTAACATTTATTATTCGTTACGTAAAAGATCACGAGTCTGTTGAAACGTTTTTGGACTTTATTCCAATTAGCTGATTATTTAGCGGAAACCATACTGCAGTTTTTGGAGGATCATGACATTTCGATAACAGATTGCAGAGGTCAAAGCTACGACAACGCGCGAAGTATGTGATGAAAGTCTTATGGTCTCCAGGCAAGAATAAAAGAAAAATGTAAATTTGCCACTTTTATACCTTGTGCAGGGCACTCATTAAACTTGCATGCCACTGGATGTGTCTTAAAAGCAACCAAATTCTTTGATATTATTAAAATTTGTATAACTTTTTTACGGTATCTTCTCATCGATGGAGTGTGTTGACTGCTCATTAAGGTCCAAAAAAAGTTTTAAAAAGTCTTTCTCGCCATATATATAGGATATCAAAAAATTAAAAAAGCTTTGATGTCTATCGCGAACGATTTAGGACAGGCACAAGAGGGCAGACATGAGCCATTAGGTTTTTGCAAAAAAATGTCCACGCTTGAATTTACCATACTTACAGAATGTTGGAAATCTGCAAAGAATTTATAAAAGAAGTACCTTACTTCAAAAACAAAATATTACCCTGGATGTTGCATAAATTTGCTAACTGCAATAGGTAATTGGGCTCAGGGACAATTTTGATAACTTTGATTAATCAGCCAGATAAAAAAAACCGGATTCCTAATAAAAGGACCTTTCTGAAAGGATGCAAGGTGAAAAAGCTCACTCCAGAATTTATTTGACCGCTCTAACCCTCAGAATTTATGACTGGGAAAGAAAGATTTAAAATTGAAAACACACTAAGCGTTCATTTGAAACAGCATACGAAGATTGGCAAATGTTTTGACTTTTTTTTCGATGAAGAATTCTGAATTCCGAAGACTTAAAAGAGAACTGCAAATCTTTTGCTAAATTTTACACATCAAAGGTTCCTTGAAAATTAGTCAACATTCTATTATTTTTTAAAAACTAATAAAATTGAAGATGAATTTCCAAATGTTGAACTTACACTAAGAATTTTCTTAAGTATGACGGTGACCAATTGCAGATAGGAACGTTCCTTCTCTTAGTTTAAAAGAATCAAAAAAGAACTCAGGTATACAATGATTCAAGAAAGATTGATCTGTTTGTCGCTGATGTCATTCGAAAGCGACATCCTCAGAAGCCTCGATTTTATTACACAACATAACATTTTTATATAATCATGCAGGGGCCTCATTTTCGAAAAGTGCCCAGGTCCCCAAAAGGGTAGAGACGGCCCTGCTTATATATATATGTATATATTTATATATGCACATACAATTCCTGTATATGTTGAATACATAATAATATTGACTAATTGGTAGTTTGTCCATCGGCTGTTCAATTCTTTGATTTCGTGCCGAATATGTACACGTTTTTCACAGCCAATACAGAGCGACATCGAATTCTGATTGAGAAATTATTGGAGAAAAAAAGCTGAGCGACACTCGTTATTCTTGTCGAGCTGAAGCTACGCAAGCCTAAGTCAACGGCTATTCGGAAATCGAAGAAGCTCTAACCAACATATCTTCCAATAAAGAGCAAAAAGACACCGTGAGGAATGAAGCAACGCACCGTACAGAAGATGAGTGGTCTCGAAACCGCTTTGTTTGCAACATTTTAGAACGATATCTTGAAGCGATTCAACGCTACAAACAAGATGTTGCAAGACCCGAAAATGATTCTTGAATCAAGCACTAGAATCATTGAAATCATTCGTGCAACCCAAACGAAATGATTTTGATAAATACAAGGAAGCGGCCAAAAAAAATATCCTATACTGATGAATATGTACAATCGCGCTAACCGCAAATCTGTCACTGAAGGAAAAATACAAAGTATCCGCTTTCATCCCAGTGATTGACCACCTATCCCTTTCTCTTACTGAAATATTGCATGCATATGAAGCTGTACGTTTCAGAATTGGATTTGGTGTAAGTGCATCCGAATGATTTAGAGCCTAGTCTTGGTAATGAGTTGGTTTAATTTGTATCTTTGATTGCCTCATACAAAAAGAAAAAGGACTATGGAACATATCAATCGCCGCAACTATTTTACTACCAAATTCTCCAAAATTTCAGAGGTACATTCCCAAACTGTGAAATTGCATTGAGAATGTATTTGGTTTTGTTGGTAACAAATTGCAATAAGTAGAGCTCATTTTCAAAAATGAAAATTATAAAAATAGGCTTCGAACCAAAATGGGACAAAACCGTCTATCGAAGCTTTCTTTCCTAAGCATTGAAAGCGATTTATCCCGAGAATTGGATTTAAACGCAATCCTCAATTATTTTTCGGCGAAAAAAGCTCGAAAGGTTCCGTTCGTTAACCCCTAAAATTTAATTTAAGATAATTCTTTTTTTCCGTTTGTATTTAGGTATATGTATGTGTTTGTTCAATACTAAAGGAATCTACTTGGTTTCACTATAAATTATTGATTGAAAAACTCGAGTGAAAAAAAAATGGTTTACTTTATTTTGAAAATAATTTGGGGCGAGGGGGCCTCCCCTTCTTTATTGCATCGAGGCTTCTGGACCTCTAAATCCGGCCCTGTACACAATAGACATCCTTAGTGCGTTATAAGTTTGATAAAATGAGCACTTATTAAATTGATAAGTTGCATTTTATTAAGAAACTAAATAACAATAAAATACAACTATGGGAACTTTTCAAATGATTTAGGTCTTTAATCTAACAACTTAATTTGTTCATTGATTATATTTTTTTTTATATTGAGCACTTACTCCAGGGGATGTGATTGCCCTTAAAAAGATTAAACCCTGTGCGAGCAATTAAGAAGAGAGGATAGGATTAGAAAAGAGATACCAAAGAAAAGTGGCAAATATTGATTTTGGAAAAGCATTCCACATTCGTGTAGTGCGACTAAAAATAGAATCTCTGTACGGGCTCAAGGGTAAATTGCATTCTAAGAAAAACGGGTATTACGGTAAAATTGAATGAGGGGAAAAATGCAACTGGCTATTTCATTAGAGCATTGTTTATGAAAGTAGCGATAATGACAGAAAGAAACCTTAGGAACGGTGCTCAAGAAATACAAAAATTTCAGTTTGACAACGGTAACCTATCATTTTTAGAGCACTCTTTTTAATTCTGTCCAAGGTTATTAGAGCACCTGCCCAAATATGTTAACTAATCAGGAACAGATAACATTCTTAAAAATATTACATTGTGTAGTCAACCAAACTCTTACATTACTTTGAGACTAACCACTCCAAATGTCCTAGCGAAACTTACTTACTTACTTAAGGTGGCGCTACAGTCCGGGGCGGACCTGGGCCTCAACCAACAAGCGTCTCCAGCCAGCTTGGTTCCTAGCTAGCTGTCTCCAGTTTCGCACGCCAAGTTGGTTGAGGTCCTCTCCCACCTAGTTGCTCCACCTGAGTCGTGGTCTTCCTCTACTGCGCCGTCCCTCGGGATTGTTTTCGAAGACCTTATGGGCTGGAGCGTTGATGTTCATCCGCTCTGCATAACCTATCCATCTAAGCCGTTGGACTTTAATTCTGCTAACTACGTCAGTGTCGCTGTACAGCCCGTACAGTTCGTCGTTATATCTTCTCCTCCATTCTCCATCTATGCGTACGAGACCAAAAATCACCCGAAGAATTTTTCTCTCGAAGCATCCTAAGACGCTCTCATCTTTCTTTGACAGGGTCCAGGCCTCAGCGCCCTAAATGAGAACCGGGATGATGAGTGTCTTATAGATGGTGATTTTACATGCTCGAGAGAGGACTTTACTTCTCAATTGCCTTCTAAGTCCAAAGAAGCAGCGATTTGCAAGAGTTATTCTTCGTTTGATTTCAGCGCTGCTGTCGTCGTCGTTCAGTTTCCTTTTTTGATGACAGCATATACTTGGTCTTGTCCTCATTGACCACTAAACCCATCTTCTTCGCTTCCGTCGCAATGCTCAAAAACGCTCCACTGATATCACGCTTTGATCTTCTGATTATGTCAATATCATCTGCGTATCCGAGTAATTGGATGGACCTTTGGAAGATCATGCCTCTAGTGCTGACGGTTGAGTGTTGCACAATTCTTTCCAAAACGATATTGAAGAAGCCGCATGACAGTGCATCGCCTTGTCTAAGACCGTTTTTGACATCAAATGCATCGGTGATATCTTTTCTGACCTTGATAGAGCAGCGTGCATTCTCCATCGACATTCTGCACAAACGGATAAGTCTGACAGGGATGCCAAAACTAGACATTGCTCTGTAGAGCTCTTCCCTATGGATGCTGTCATACGCGGCTTTAAAATCGATAAAGAGATGGTAGGTATCGATTTGAAGCTCCTGGTTATTTTTCCAAGAAACTGATATTATTATAAATACTATCAAATACTCTATTAGAGAGATTGTTTTATTTCAACTTAGACCGAAGTAATGCTACACAATTGTAGAAAATTAAATTCTCTCAATATAATATAAAATAACCAAATTTCTTTATGCAAGCTCTGAAAATATAAGGCAAAATTTTAGAGTTTTGGAAATTTTTCTATGATCTTAGAGTACAGAATACACCGAATAGTAAAATCGCAATTTAACCCAGGCACATTTTTCTTTGCTTGTTTTACTTATGTATGTATGTTTTCAGTAGTTATTCAAAAACTGAAACGATAGAATGTTGATATTTATTTCGTAACATTTTTCTTTAACGTATCTATTATGAACCCTATTTATTTGTTTGGTATACATTTTTTTACTGCCATACAATGGTTAGTTAAATTATTCTTAAGAATTCTATGAAGTTATGCCCCTACAGATATTATCCTCAGCCCATTGTTTTCCTGAAAACATTTCAATTCGGGTTCTCTTATTTTCTAGATAATACTGATGAAATTGTAGTCACTTGGTCCACACGTGATGATGCTGGCACATCCATTGTTGAATATGGTATTCGAGGTTTAGCCCTAACGGCTGAAGGAACATCACAACTATTCACTGATGGCGGTGATAAGCATAGATCTCAATTTATACATAGGGTAAATTAAAATATTAAGTTTAAATCTTTATAATGCAATTAATTCAATAGTAATGTTATCTTAGGTTAAGCTAAAGAATTTACAACCAAACACAACTTATCTATATCATTGTGGAGGCCAGCTCGGTTGGTCGTCTCAATTTTCATTTCGTACCGTTCCATCTGGTGCCGATTATTCTCCTACCGTTGCAATTTATGGCGATATGGGTAACGAAAATGCCCAATCGTTAGGTAGACTTCAAGAGGAAACACAACGTGGTGTCTATGATGCCATCGTACACGTTGGTGATTTTGCATATGATATGAACAGTGAAAATGCTAGAATTGGGGATGAATTTATGAAGCAAATAGAACCAGTTGCAGCATACCTTCCATACATGGTCTGCCCTGGGAATCACGAAGAAAAGTTGTAAGTTTAAAAATGTTCAGTAGTATTTTTTTTTTCAAAATTATATCTACTGTAATTTTTTTCTTCAAGCAATTTCTCGAACTATCGGGCACGATTTAGTATGCCTGGAAATACCGACAACATAATGTACAGTTTCAATTTGGGCCCTGTACACTTTATAGGCTTTTCAACCGAAGTCTACTATTTTCTTAATTATGGGCTAAAACCTCTCGTTTTTCAATACGAGTGGCTAGAAAGAGACCTAAAAGAAGCCAATAAGCCTGAAAATCGAGCTGTGCGACCCTGGATTATAACGTTTGGTCATCGACCAATGTATTGTAGCAATGAGAATGACAACGATTGTACACATTCTGAAACATTGGTTCGTGTGGGTTGGCCTTTCGTTCATTTGTTTGGCTTAGAAGATCTATTCTATAAGTATGGCGTAGATGTTGAGCTGTGGGCCCACGAACATTCATATGAACGTTTGTGGCCTATTTATGACTACAAAGTTTATAATGGATCTAAAACGGAACCTTACAAAAATCCTGGTGCTCCTGTTCATATTGTAACAGGCTCTGCAGGTTGCAAAGAAGGTCGTGAACCGTTTGTATCCAAAATTCCCGATTGGAGTGCTTTTCATAGTCAGGTAGGAAATTATAAATTAATAATTAATATAATTTTTGTTATGAATGTTTTAATGCATTTTAGGATTATGGATACACGCGTATGAAGGCGCACAATCTAACGCATTTATATTTTGAACAAGTTTCTGATGACAAAGATGGACAAATTATTGATTCATTTTGGATTATCAAAGATAAACATGGAAGTTATGAGCACAACAAATCAGTATAAGATTAGCTTTATTGTTCTTTCGTAGGGGCATTTACATTAATCACAATTGAATCTCACATTCCTCAAGTTCTCTGTACAAATAAGTAATATTTATGAAATAGCACAGTAGTAGATCAAAACACAATTTAAAGCAACAGTTTTTATTTGAATACACAAAAATAAACAAACGAAAAAACAAAATTGTATGATAAATTAATGTTTAAAAATTAAGTGTTGTTGGTTTTTTATCATTCTAATCTCGAATATAATATAATTCTAGATTAAGGAAAAAATAAGGTTCATATTATTTATTTTGTTCAGGCTTACAGAGGCAAAATGCCTTCAAAACAAATTTAAAAGAGCAAGTTACAATGGCTTACAATGAAATTTACCTAAACCGTAAAATTCGAACAATATTATAGTATTGTAAGAATTTTTTGTTTGTAAAATACATACAGTGTCTGTCATTAATATTCGGTTTTTGCTAATTTTTTTTTTACTTCGACTTGGTCTTTAATAATAAAATATATACAACTATTTCTTGCTTGGGAAAAAAGAATTTATTATTTCTTATTAAATGGTATAATTTTTGGTTACCAAAAGCTAAACTAAGAAAAAAAATAGAAAAGGAACATGCACTCCCATATCAACAGGACATTTTCTTAGACCGATCTATACTGCTCGAAGAGGTTACAAGTGTCATACACCGATGTGGATTGAACAAAGCCCCTGGTGAAGATCGCATATCGTATGAGTTCTTCAAGAACGCTTCAACAGATTTTTAGTAAAACTAACATCGACATTCAATTTTATTTGGTCCACGGGATAAGTCCCTGACAGTTTTAAGAAAAGTGTAATACTACCGATTTTAAAAAATGAAGATCCAAAAAATCCCAGTAACTACAGAGGTATATCGTTTTAAACACTGTCATGAAAATCTTCACAGGCATCTTACTTCAACGTTTAACAGACTGGATAAACGAAAATGACCTGTTAAGCGAATTTCAAGCCGGCTTCCGCAAGGGGTACTCAACAGTAGATAATATCTTCTCTCTAATAAGTATTGCTCGTATGTATGTGGAAAAAGGAAAAAAAATGTATGCGTTCTTCGTAGACTTCAGGGCAGCTTTCGATTGCATAGACAGAAGATCTCTATTTCTCAAACTAAGCAACCTTGGAGTTTCAACAAAAATGTTAAGAATCTTTCAAAAGCTCTACGAAGAAAATAAGTCGGCTGTTTGGGATGGAAATAGTCTTTCAAATTGGTTCGAACCAACAACTGGTGTAAAGCAGGGATGTGTCTTGAGTCAACTCCTCTTCTCAATTTATTTAGACGATCTAGTTACGGTTCTTCCGGGTGGAGTTCTTTTTGATGGAATGTCCTTAAAAATATTGCTCTACGCTGATGACATTGTAGTTCTCTCTGAATCTCCCAACATGCTCCAGATCATGATAAATAAACTGTATTGTTACTGCAAACTGTGGAACCTAAAAATAAATACAGCTAAATCAAAAGTAATGGTGTTTCGAAACGTCTTGCAAGGAATGAAAGTTGGACTTGGGGAAATGAAAAACTGGAAACTGTTAAGGAATATAAATACCTCGGTGTTTGGATTACTCAAACGCTATCATTCAAAAAGCATTTACAAGAAAGACTTAAAGAATCCAAACGCGCGATAAACTGTAATTGGAAAACAGTATTCTGCAATCGAAATATAGCTCCAAGTGCAAAATACAGAATTTTTGAGGCAGTAGTCAGATCAATTATGTGTTATGCGGCAAAAGTTTGGGGTATTCTCGAGTTTGAAGAAGTAGAAAAATTCTTACGTTTTTTCTTAAAAAGAATATTCAGACTTCCAGAAAATTCACCAACGTACATGTTGCACCTCGAAACTGGTCTACCTCCACTGTATTTGTACACTCTTGATTTACACTTTTCATATATAATAAAGACCTTGAAACACCCTAACCATCGCCTCACAAATAAAATCGCTTTGCATCTCAAAAACAGAAATGAACAATTTTTTTCGGAATGGAGAAGACTGAGCCTAGAGCATGATGTAACACTCCAACTAGAAAATGAAGATTATTTAAACCTGCAAACCCTTTTAAGTAAAATTAAAGACTCAGCTAGAAATGCTTTCATCGAACATTGTCATCAAAGTCAAACAAGAAGCTCGTATAAACCTTTAAACCACTTCCTGGGAGAAAATAATTACTTTAATGACCAGAATAGTCTAGATGTTATAAGTACTATCTTTAAAGCGAGAGGCGAACTCCTCAGACTAAATTACGTACCCTACATAAGCGAGCAAAATACGGAATGCACCTTGTGCAATATGAGAACTAGAGAAGACATATGTCATTTCATTGGCATATGTCCTATTTTAAACTCAATCAGAAGATCAATCTGGTGAAAAAATACTCTTAATGAAGATGAAATTCAGGGTATTCTTAATGGAGAAAATTGGACACTTCTTTACTGCTACATAAAAACTGCCTATAAATATCGAAATCAAATCATAAACGAATCTTTTTGATTCTGCTTTTAAATTTTATAATCAAAAAATTCATTTTTATATTTATTGTATTAGTTTATCTATTTGTTATTAATGTAAACTTTGCGTTAAATTAACTCATACTTTGTATTAAGAAATATTATTGCTCTCTTTTCGGCTGACGGCACATGCCAATGCTCTTTTGTGATAACTACCAAACTATGTAATTACTTCTTATAAATGTAAATAAAAATCACACTTTCTACTACTACTACTACTACTAGAAAAGGGACAAAACTTTAAAAAAACATAGTTCATTAATATTCGGTTTTATCTAAAAACACAAATGTATAGTTAAGAAATTCATTTTTTAAGAAATGATTTAATATTTTGTCGGATAACCTTGATTGGATATGACTCCTTGAAGTCTTTGAGGCATGTTTTTTATAATTTTGGAAAGATATTCGACACTAATCTTGTTCAATTCTTCTTGGAGCCGAATTGAAAATTTGTGGGATGAATTGGATCGAAGAGTTCGTGAAAACCCCGTTACTTAAACACTTATTGAAGTAATGGGGTTTTCACGAACTCTTCGATCCAATTCATCCCACAAATTTTCAATGGGGTTTAAGTCTGGGGATTGCGCAGGCGTTTGGATAACTTTTGGACAGTTATAGAGTAGCCACTCTCTAACAACATGAGCCTTATGTTTCGGATCGTTGTCCTGGTAAAACTTGAAACTGCTCAAAATACCCATTCTCTCAGCACTTTGTCTCAAACTTTCTCTCAAAATTCTCAAATATTGTTCTTTATTCATAATGCCGTCGATGAAAACAAGATTCCCCATGCCTTTTGCAGATATGCAACCCCAAATCATGACGTGCTCGCCGCCATGTTTGACAGTTGGTTTTAAATTTTTGCCCTTTAGCTCTTCGTTAGGTTTCCGCCAAACCATAACCCTTCCGTCTGAACCAAAGAGATTAAACTTACTCTCGTCGGCAAAAATAACGTCGTCCCACCAGCTTGCATCGTTGTTTTTATGCTGCTTCGCGAAGTTGACTCGAATTTTCCTTTTGCGCATATTAATGAAGGGCTTCTTTCGGGCAACACGACCATTGTAGCCATATGCTTTGATGGTACGACGAATGGTTGATGCAGATATTTGCTTTTTGCATTCAATTCTGACTTCTTCAACTATTTTTGGGGCACTTAAACAAGGATTAGCTTTGATCTTTCGTACTATAAGCCGTTCTTCTTTCGCCGTAAGTCTTATTGGTTGGCCCAACTGCTTCTTTGGCTTGATTCTTCCTTCATTTTTGTATCTCCGGGCTATATCCCCGAATGTGTTTGGCTTCATATTTAATAACTCTGCAATTTTCTTGTAAGTTTCACCTTTTTCGTGTTGAATAATCACAAGATTTCTTGTTTCAAGACTCGAATTTTGTCCTTTACGACCCATGTTTTATTTATTGAATAATTCTATAATGTTAGACTTTTAATTACTTTACAAATGTACGCAGAAAACCTACAGACTAGTTTGGTTTAATTTTACATTAAAAAAAACAAACCGTTAGTCTTAAGAAATGTCAAAACAAGCAGAGGGAGAAAAAACCGAATATTAATGGAGCGTTTACATTCAGCCTTTATGCGTTTACATCTAATAATCTTAGCGGAGGATGGTAAATGGATAATTTTCGATCAATTGTAAAGAATACATTCATTCATAAATAAAATAAACAAATACTAAGATTTATAATAATGTTTATAAGTGGAAAATATGAAAAAAGAAATTGCATGATAAAAACCGAATATTAATGACACTCACAGTATATATTATTTTCAAGTGTTTTAAAACCCTTTTACTTTGCTTTGAAAATGAAATTAAACCAAAATTTGAAAAGAAAAAAGCTATGTTGAAAATAATTGATTTCCGAAACGATTTTCTTGATATTTTTGGGTTATTTACTTGAAAGTGTATGTATATGTTAAATATTCTTCAGTTATTTTTGCTACACATTTAAAAACGTTCACAGATTTACCAAATGAAATTGTTGTAACATGGTCAACTCAGGATGATCCAAAAGAGTCCATTGTTGAATTTGGTGAGGAATCTTTGGAACAAATATCAAAATCAAAACCAATTAAATTTGTTGATGGTGGAAACGAAAAAAGCACTCAATACATTCACAAAGTAAGCTCAAAACATCACAACAAAATCAACTGTTTTGCTTTTATTGTAAAATAAAACCTAACATTTATCAGGTGACGTTAAGCAATTTAAAACCTTCTACACGTTATATCTATCATTGCGGAAGCTCTCTTGGCTGGTCGGCTGAATTTTGGTTTGTAACCCAACCAAAGGGTACAGAATGGTCACCCCGTTTAGCAATTTTTGGGGATATGGGCAATGAAAACCCACAGTCACTAGCCAGACTACAACAAGACACCCAACGTGGATTGTATGATGCTATAATTCATGTCGGAGACTTTGCCTACGACATGGATTCTGAAAACGCTAGAGTTGGTGATGAATTTATGAGACAAATTGAATCAGTTGCTGCATACTTGCCATACATGGTGTGCGCTGGCAATCATGAAGAGAAGTAGTAAGTATTTCAATGCTCAAATGCTCTCTATCCATCCAAACGAACGTTTTTACTGATGTTATTTTGTTTTTCAAATAGCAACTTTTCCAACTACCGATCGCGTTTTAGCATGCCAGGCGGGACAGAGAACTTAATGTATAGCTTTAACATGGGCCCAGTGCATTTCATTGGGTTTTCCACAGAATTGTACTATTATCTGAATTATGGCATCAAACCGCTAGTAAACCAATATTATTGGCTTGAAAAGGATCTTGAAATTGCAAATCAGCCTAAAAACCGAGCTCTTAGACCTTGGATTATTACTTTCGGACATCGCCCAATGTACTGCAGTAACGATAATGGAGATGATTGCTCAAAGCACAATACAGTTGTTAGGAAAGGTCTACCTTTATTGGGATCCTTTGGTCTAGAGGATCTGTTTTACAAATATGGTGTTGATGTTATGCTGTGGGCGCATGAACATTCGTATGAGCGTTTATGGCCAATATATGATTATAAAATGTTCAATGGCACAATTGAGGACCCATACAAAAATCCTGGAGCACCTATTCATTTAGTAACTGGTTCAGCCGGCTGCAAAGAGGGTAGAGAACCTTTTGATAAAATTATTCCAGAATGGAGTGCTTTTCATAGCCGGGTAGGAATTTTCATTAATATAAGAATGTTTTCAATTTTTCTGATCCATATTTACCCACTTAATATAGGATTATGGTTATACAAGAATGACGGCCTACAATACAACTCATTTATACTTTGAGCAAGTTTCTGACGACAAAAATGGTTCTATTATTGATTCTTTTTGGATTAACAAACAGAAGCATGGTTCTTACTTGTGATAAAATACATACAAACAAAAATAAAGTGTTTTCATAAATAGTAAACAATATTCTTATGCGTACATATATTATATTAAAAACTAAATAATTTGCAATAATTTACCAATTTCTTTTTATTTTGGAATATGGTTAACAATATGGACACATCGATTTTGGTTGCTTATCTACTGCTTTATGGTTTCGCAATATGAATTTGAATCAGCAACGGATGCAATAAAAAAACGCTTTGAAATTGATATCTGAAGAAACCGCTTCAGAAAGCCTCAATCAAAAAACATCCAATATGAAAAGAGAAGTATTTTTTGTGTGTGCTTACAGCACAAATGATAGATTCAAAAATTTTAACTCAGTGCACAGTGGTTTCGGTTGTATGGAGAGAGCGTCAAAATTCAATAAAATCGGAACCACTCAACCGATCTTGATGAAACTTTCAGATATTATCAAAGATTTCATAACTTAAGGAAAATTAATATAATCCCTTAAATTGATACAGGGTTGTTTTAAGATATTTTTGTTTAAGATGAGGCTTTTTTGCATCAATATGAAAGTTTTTTCACGCCTACTTTTTATAGTAGGGGAGCCCATGATGCTAAATCGGGATTTACTCGAGCGTCAAAGAGACCTAGTGGATTGCGAAGCTTAGATGATAAGAACAAAAAAATGTTATATCATATATACACTTTTATCGGTGGGGGGAGCCGGCTGTAAGTTTTCAAAAATGTAAAAAAAAAACAGTTGCATGGACATACTCGAGCGCGTCAGATATTAATAGCATCCATGTTCTACGTATTTTTGAAAATATATGTATGTTAATCTGACCGTTTCCATGATGGGGGTGGTCGTACGTAAGGGTTGAAAACGGTAAAAAAAAATTTAACCGAGCGCGTCAGATTTTCAAAGGAGATGTTAAGTGAACCTAAAAGAACGCTCTTATGTAATAATCTGACGATTTGCATGTGGCCCAAACTCGCGGCCATTATTAGAACTTGCAAAAAAAAATCGCCGTTTTGAAATACTCGAGCGCGTCAGATTTTGACATATATGGTTCATGTATATACCCTAAACGTGTTGCCTCTTATTATCGGGAAGGATTCGCCTAATCTGACAATGGAACGATTTTATTTTTTTTTTATTATTATTATTCTTATTTTTTTCTTTCTTAAGCATTTGAGATATATTCATTTTTCTTAAATCCAGCTTATTTAAATGCAAAAGAAACTTTGCATGCATCCCATCTTGCATCCATCGCGCCTTTCACCCTCCCCACCTTGCACATACTGCACCTTGGACCCACTCCAAATCCAATAGTGTGTCCAAGTAGGGGGGTTGCAGGGGCAGCATGCCCCCATATACACCTCGGTGTGGCGTACACCCAAACTCGCACACACCCCACTGTTGCATACACCCACATTCAGACCTACTATTATTACTATCAAAATAAGACCACTCAAGCAACAAAAGAAGAATTAAATTAAAATAGTAGTTGTGGTTATTTTCAACTTTTTCAAAAACTAAAAGACAAAAAATCGTCTAGCAATAAATTTTGAAATAAAAACAATTGTAGATAATCTTGAAGTATTGAAAAATTACACTTTAAACCTTTTTTTTAACTTTTTTTACTCAAATTTTGAGTTTAAAATTAAATTTTTCAAAAACTACGCATAGTTCTGACTTGAATTTAAAACTGGCTAATAAAACAGAATGTTGGCTTTAAAAAAATGTATAATTCTTAATTGTAAGTATCACCGTTATTTTTTAATTATTTTTTTCCATTTTAAATTGCCCCTCCCCTCACTTCGGCTAACGGAAATCGTCAGATTATGTAATATTTGTGAACGTTGAATTATTACCTTCAAAATAAAAAAAATTAACCACGCTCGAGAAAGTCAAGATGACGTTTTTTTTTACAAGTTTGTAACCCGCCTACTTATCGTCAATCGAAAATTGTCAGATTAGTGGAATATACACTTTTTAGCATATAACTAACTTACCCTACCTTAATCTTACGCGCTCGAGAATTTCAGATGATCAATTTTTTTTTACTAATCTGATCCTTTATCCTTGACGCGCTGCCACATATATGGGGCTAATACTTGGTGGAGGTATTCAATGGGGTACTAGGTACCTCCCTGTATATTAATCTGCCGCGCTGTAGTAAATCCCTTCTTGGGCTCACCTACTATTAGGGGGATTTTCCCATTTATGTACTCTTTACTTTTAAAAATAATAGGCCCAAAAAAAAGTTTCGTTATTGAAATAAAAACCTACCATTTTTCTAGAAAAATAAAATAAATATTTAATTTCACAAATATGGTTACAAAAATTAAATTAAAAAATTGTATAAACAAACGAGTATGTTTTCACAACTGTGTGGATTAACTTAAAAAAAAAATAACAATATAAAAATCCAATTAAAATAAGATTTTTTTTCGGACAAATTCCCATTTTTTGTAACCCAAGTCATACATTTTTTTTCTTAAACACCGAGCAAAAATACATTGAAGTGTGAAATCAAAAGAAAAACTTAAATTTTACTGTTTGTGGGTGATTGAAGGTGGTTAGACTATATTTTTCAAAAAGCTGTGAGTTTTTTCAACACTTGGGTCAATTTAAGCTACATTCAAGACCTAAACTTTAAAGTAAAATAAAAAAAAAAACAACTTTAACCACAGCGGAGTTTTACCATCATAACTTTTAAAATACAAATATTACTTAAGAATTTTTAAAATATTCTGCACACCATTTTTTTAACTCCATTAAAACCAAAACTTCCAAAAAATTCCTTTGATAAAAAAAATTCACTTTAAAAATAGTTCACTTTAGTCACAAATATGGACCTATGTTCAGACTAGGGATGTTGAGAATATTCGCATCCGCAATTGCGGATTATTCGCAATAATTCCAACATCTGCATTCGCATCCGCATGAACTGATGCGGAGTTTGTTGCGGATGCGGATGTTTTTTAACGCTTTCTTTTCAAATTCGAAAAATAGCAACAGCACGGCATACTATACCATGATTAATAAAATCGACCCTTTCACCCTTAGTAATAATTTTAAATTACAAAATCTCGGTCCCAAGTAGGCAACGACAAAAGCAACAACAATTCATATGCAATGGTCACAGATTTGAGGATATAAAAGCTCTTGCTAAGTGGCCAGAGGACACAGTTTATTTTTATGTATTAAGTGAAAAAGTGATACAAATACAGAACATAAATGACGCCACCAACAAAAAGCAGCATCTGGATCTATTTTAATTTAAATAAAAATGATCCTGACAAGTCCGAATCCAAAATATGTCTTAAAACATACTAATGAAAAGGACATACGACTTCTTCGTTGAAAAACCACTTGAAGTCAAAGCACCCAGAAGAGTTTGTTTTATTTGAGAGCACCAACAATGAAAATCTTTAAAAAAAAAAGAAAGAAGATGCAGGTATGATATTTTTTTATAAACCTAAAACAAAGGATTGCTTCAGAAGGGATATGGAAATGATGCTAGATTCATCAACTGAAGACGAAGGTGAAGGAGAATCTGATAACGCTAGTCATGAAGCACTTCACTTAATGGAGTTAGCATGTAGATAACTGAAATAAAAAAAAGACT
Organism: Eupeodes corollae; assembly: GCF_945859685.1. Taxonomy (NCBI): domain Eukaryota; kingdom Metazoa; phylum Arthropoda; class Insecta; order Diptera; family Syrphidae; genus Eupeodes; species Eupeodes corollae. Next base: position 46,428,176 of record NC_079148.1, read on the forward strand.
AGAATTGGATAGTAATCCACTTGATTGGTGGAAAGTCCATCAAACAGACTTTAAAAGGCACTCCAAAGTTGCACTGAGGTATTTATCACTTCCAAAAGCCAGTGTTCCCAGCGAACAACTATTTAGCGGAGCTGGATTAATATACGATCCACTAAGAAACAGATAACAGTCTGAGAAGGCTGCAATCTTGCTTTTTATTAAATATAACTCAACCATTTTTAAATTTAATTATTAAACGCAAAGATAATCAATACAATTTTCCTTTATTTACGGACTTAAAATTGTGTTTATGTAATAAATTCTAAAATCCGCATCCGCATACGCATCTGCGGATGTGAGTCTCAAAAAATCCGCATCCGCTTCCGCGGATGTCAAAATTTGTACATCCGCAACAACCCTGGTTCAGACCGTGCAATTAGCTCACTTTGAATGAGAAAACGAAAGAGATAACACGTGACACCTATGACGAAATGTTTGTAACAGTAAAAATAGGTCAATTATCTATTATAAAAAGTCAAGAAACAAACAAAACAAGCAAACTGCACTATAGTTTTATTAATGGTATTATAGTTCCATGATGAGTACTGACACGAGCTTTTAGCCGAAAACAAAGAAGTTATCGCACTTGATTAGGACCATTGGATAGACCCTAAATATATATGTACAAGAAAAAAAGAAGAAGAACCAAAAACCGTTGGCAAATTGTTTCTCATTGGGGCATTTTTAAATGGATAAAATGCAATGCTTCGAAAACTCAATGCTGTCTCCTGTTGTTAAAGTTCAAGTGGAACCCACCTCCAATGATGCTATCCAAGAGTCGCACCTGCATACATTAACATTGTAAACTTTTTTTCTCCTACTTAGTATTTCACCCCTTTTGAGCTGGCTGTAATTTACAAGGCCTTTATTTGCCAAAACTTTAATATAACTGTCATATTTGGAAAGGTGCCCCAAAAACAGGTTTAAGTCTTTGGACTGAATACGAAAAAATCGCTGAAAGTTGGTTGTAATTTCCTAAGCCTTTATTTGTCCAAAACTTCAATACAACTGTCATATTTGGAAAGGTGCCACAAAATCAAGTTTAAGTCTCTTGGATAGAATCCAAAAAAACGGCTTTGAAAGTGATAGGTGACAGAACTAAAAACGAAATTCAATCACCGATATTTTTATAAATAAATTCCTGTAGAAATAACCAGCTGCATACCCCCCCTCTCCCTTTTAAACAATTTTCCCGTAAAACTCGCGCTTTCAGGAATGCCCATCACTTTACCCTTGATCACAATTTCGGACGTGTTGTCTTTTTTCACAGCACATACCTACCTATCTTCTTTTTCCATTGTGATACTCAAAACCCTTAGACCGATGGACATTGTATCTCGTCTTAAATCCTTCCATATTTTCCTAAAGCTCTGGCTTCAAAAATTATAGAATTGAATATTATCCTTTTTTATCATCATTACAATTACAAAAACATTATCAGCATTATTTCAAAAATCGATTGAAAGCGAATTTGAAAAACGAGTACATTTGTTTTAAGTGTTACACATTTCTATTGGTTTTAAAAGCTTCTTTAAAATGTGGGAAACTAACTCAAATATTAAATTAAAAACCGTTCTCAATAAGTTAAGATGGACACTACCACAGAAATCTATGTGCTTTGATCTTCACAAATATTTTTACGCTTTTAAAGTGGATGACTTTTAAAAAGCTTTAAGCTAATTGATTGCTGAATATTTAAAAATCCATGACCATTTTCAGTTTAAAAAAAGAATGAAAACCTAAAACCTTATATTATCACTTACTTTGTATATTTATTAAAAATATATATTCAAACTTATGATTACAGACAAAGTTGGAGAAATTGTCGTGACATGGTCAACGCGTGATGATACTCAAAATTCATTAGTAAGATTGAAGAAATGGGAATCGAATCCAGATGAATTTGTTCAATTTGCTGGAGAATCAAAAATTTTCATTGATGGTGGGCACAAACAAAAATCTCAATACATTCATAAGGTATGTATGCAATAAAATTGATAGCAACCCTTTAATCATTCCTTGGAGCATTTTAACAAATGATAAATTTTTAAATATCATAAAACTCAATGTTTTGAAACAACTTAAAACGTATGTTTAGGTTACACTCTCCGGATTAGACACAAAAACAAAGTATGCATATACTTGTGGATCGATGCTTGGTTGGAGCGCAATGTTCTGGTTCACTCTACCATCTGAAAAAGCTGATTGGGCCCCTAGTTTGGCTATTTTCGGTGACTTGGGTAATGAAAACGCGCAATCACTTAGCCGTTTACAATCCGACACAGAACAAGGAATGTATGATGCAGTAATCCATGTAGGCGACTTTGCTTACGATATGGACTCTCAAAATGCCAATGTTGGCGATGAATTCATGCGCCAAATAGAATCTGTAGCTGCATATTTGCCTTACATGGTTTGTCCAGGAAACCACGAAGAGAAATAGTTCGTTAAATTATTGATGTACAAATTTTCTTACTTTCTTTAAAATGTATTTTTTTATTCTTAGTAATTTTTCGAATTACAAATCACGCTTCAATATGCCAGGTGACTCGGATAGCATGTGGTACAGTTTTGATCTTGGTCCAGTTCACTTTATTTCATACTCAACCGAAGTATATTACTTTCTGAATTATGGCATAAAAAGTTTGGTCAAACAATTCGAATGGTTAGAAAACGATTTGAAAGAAGCGACCAAACCAAAGAATCGAGCTATAAGACCATGGATTATAACTTACGGACATCGGCCTATGTACTGCAGTGATAATAAGGAATATGATTGCAATGAGAATCTAGAAACTTATATTCGAAAAGGACTTCCCGGGGTACAATGGTTTGGTTTGGAAGATCTTTTTTACAAATATGGTGTAGACGTAGAGATTATGGCTCATGAACATTTCTATACACGTCTTTGGCCAATTTATGATTTCAAAGTGTACAATGGTTCAATCGATGCGCCCTATACAAATCCAAATGCACCGGTTCAAATCATAACTGGTTCAGCTGGTTGTAAGGAGAAGCGAGAGCCTTTTTCAAAAGATCTACCAGAATGGAATGCTTTTCACAGTAATGTACGTATTGAAAATTTAGTCTTCAACAACTTTATACTTATTTGTCTTTTTGTCTCTTAGGACTATGGTTACACAAGAATGAAAGCATACAATGGAACTCATTTATATTTCGAACAAGTATCAGATGATAAGGATGGTGAAATTATTGATTCAATATGGATAGTAAAACACAAACATAGCAAATACAATTTAAAATAATGTAGTTTCATCAACAAATTTCAAATAAATTGTCTTCTTTCTTAACATTCTATAAATACTTTTGCAAACTACTTTTATTATCATATTATTATCTTTTGTACTTCAAAAACTTATTTTGTCTTAACGTACATCAAATTTTAATAATTCTTATAAACGGGCGAACAGACTTTGGCAAGGTAAAAAAAAATTTAAAGTCTAAAATGTATACTTTCTGGTAAATAAAAAGCTTATTTTGGGTCGAAAACACAGCTCAATAAAATCTTTTATCATCGCTTTACTATTTGGAGCACGTTAGAGAATTTAAAATCACTAAGCTCCCACGTCAAAAGTCTGACCAATAACTACGGAAGAACTCAGCGTCATGTCAATGGGGCTTTTGGGAGCATTCAGGCGGCAAAAATGGGTTTAATGGTTAATGAAAGCAAAACAAAGTACATGCTGTCATCAAGAAGGCCCTACAACACTGACGTCTCGGTCATAACGTCACCATAGATCGAGCGACCAAATTGTCCTGCTATATGGTGCAAAAGCATGAACTTTAACAAAAACGAATGAAAGAACCTTGGATCGTTTCGAGAGAAAAGTTCTTCGTGTGATCTACAGTCCCGTATGTATAGAAGGGGAGTGGAGGAGTGGATGGGACGACGACTTGTACCGGCTGTACAGTGACGTAGACTTAGCCAGAAGAGTAAAAGTCCAACGACTCAGATGGCTGGGTCACGTGGAGCGCATGGAAACCAATGATCCAGCCCGGGAAGTCTTCGAATCTACGCCCACAGGACGCCTCAGTACAGCAAGACAGCGGATTAGGTGGAAAGTGAAAACACATGGAAAGTGACCTCACCCAACTTGGAGTAAGCAACAAGAGACATCTAACTAGGGACCAAGGTAGATGGATTCCCTAGTTTATACAGGACTGTAGCGCCATCTTAAGTAAGTAAGTAAAGGGCTCCTGTAATTATTGCTAGTTGTATAACACGCCCTGTCATAATTAACAACCCAGAAAAGAGTATCACTGCTCCGATCATCGTACAATAGAAATCGCTTTGAAATTAGTTCTTGAATAGCGCCTTCACTAGCCCCGAATGAACTTGAAGTTTGGTAGTTTTGTAATAGTTGTTTTGATCGGTGTTCAACTTACAACGAACTAACAATACATTTGGATAACGAAGATAAGGTGCATACAAATTAAAAAAAGAATATGAATGCAGGCCTTCAAATTGCGAAGCATGAACTGCTGCATTCTTTAAGCAACTTGCAAGAAGGTGTTATAAGAGTTACTGACCTTCAAACTTTTCCCAGAGGAACTAGACTCAATGATTTGAAGTAGCAAATTTTTCGGAGTATTTGGAATCCAATAAACATTCTGATGGTGAACAGCACGAAAATGTTTCGACGTCATCAGACTTCGCTTTTGGCGTCTTCCAATCACTTCGTCAATCATATTATCCCTCCAATAATGATGCAACAATAATTCTATCTGATAAACAATATTTAATTTTAATTAAACTTGTTTCAGCCCGATATGAAGGACCAACTAGTGATCCCGTTGCAATGTACTTATTTTTCTTCGTAAACTCGTCGAGAGCCAAAAACTGATGTCGATTGGTTTGCTTGTTTTTATCGTTCCTTGAATGAATTTTAAAATTTTATATTTTATTGTGGATAAATTATAAGAAAATTAAAATAAAGCTAACTCACATTTTTAAATTAAAATAAAGAAATAATCCACGAAATCGAACACTGAATAATAATAAACACTCTTTCGCCTGTGAATCCGCCAATAAAAAGCTATCGGATTCAACTCGCCAACAAACATTATGACATTTCAAACTCGCCTTCGAATTCGTTAATTGGCCGAATTCAAAACGAAGAAGGCGAAAGCGAAAGCAATAATGGAAAAATGGTAAATTCGCTAGCAAAACGATTCGCCGCGAACCTCATAATCAGGCCCCTGCATTTTGGGGTCTTCTCACATATTTTCGACGACCCTTGGATCCAAAAAGAACGACTTTGTTGTCATAGCTCCACAGAACATTCCTCCATTTCTCTTTTGCCTATTCAGTATGCGCTTTGGAAAACTCCATTCTCTTTGCCACGTGCCTTTTGGTCAAGAATGGTACCTTGCAGGGACTTCGGGCTGGTAACTTCGCTTCTAAAAGACGTCTTCGTATTGTGAAAGCGCCAACAAACAGTTGAAGTCTATTTCTTATTTTCCTAGAGCATATGAAAGGGTTCTGTTTTGATAACTGAACAATTTTTCTGTCACTTCTTTCAGTAGTCATTTTTTTTGGGCCTCGCTTTTACGGTTTATTTTGGCATTTTAAGACGCAGTTTTCTGATAAGTTTTCAAATTTCTTCGGTGCAGTGTCTTAACTGTCCCATTGTTTATTTTTGAGTTAATATTTATTAATTATTTTTATGCTAGTATGTTACAAATACTTATAACTTTAAATAGTAAAATGTTTATTTACCGAAAAATAACAAACAAAATAATTTCCAACACTTTTTAATTATAAAATCAAAGACACTGCTATTTTTATGAACATTCTATATTCAGAGAGTTTGAAATAATGTGTGTTCACCAGGAAAAGTAGAGTATAACTTCAAGCTAAAATTCTCGACTATGAAAACGAAAGACCGTAGATGCAAGTAACATGTCAATTTTTTTGTAAGAATGTTTGTTATTTAAATAATTGACAATCTAATAAACAGCCCTATTACGGTTGTCAATTATCAATACGCTAGTTGACATTTTTCAATGAAATTGATGAATTGGTATTATCGTTGTCAGCAATCAAAATTGTTGATAAACTGTGAACGCTCTTCAGAAATTTGATCTATTGTGAATGATTCAAATTGAGAGTCTTGGTATTATGGTTGTCAAAATATTTGTTAATTATCAAATTTTCAGTCAATCACAAATTCCTTGTTGATAAAATATTTTACGGATCGCGAAAGCCAAAAGCATGTCTACTATTGAACTATTTTTCGGTGAAAATGAAATTGAAGAAGAAAAAACTTTGGAGCAAGCAAAGATTCGAAGAAAACTCCTCGATGCTTCAAATCCGATGGATTTGGCTGAACATATGTATGTAGTGTAGATAAAAGATCTTTTTTAGTTACATTTACATTACAAAATCTAATTTGGCTTACTTTTAGATGCATTCATAACTTTAGACTTTCGAAAGAAGCCTTCCTTAATGTATTTTTAGATATCAAGTACCAATACCAACGAAAAGACAACAATCCATCCCAAACATACTAAAATAGGCACTATTCACAATAGATTTTTGATCTTTGTTCACAATAATTGACAAAATGTTTCAATTGTCAATTAATTGATCTTTGACAACCGTAATAAGGCTGTTTCAGCAGTACTATTTTTTATGAACACAACTGTATATTCCGTAGGTTCAGTTTAATGTTGCAGTCATAATTTGTATGAAACTTCTCTATACAATTCAAGATCTAGTAAATCAACAACTCGTCTATAAAAATCCAAACTCAATACGAATTAACATTCATTGACAAAATTTAAAGTTTTAAATCACAGAAATGATAATGAAGTTCAACCATTTCTTTTGAATACAAAAAAAGTAAACGTTTCAAAAAACAGTCTTAAGATTTATTAAATGTATTTACTTAAAAAATAAAGTAGGTACAATTAAAGGACAAAACGCCAGTTAATAATAACATTTTGATTAAAGTTAACTCTTCAGTTATTTTCGCTTTCGCTTTTTTGCTTCTTCTTTTTCTTCTTTTTGGGTTTGGATGCACTTGGTTCTTCTTCTGCTCCTTCTTCCATTGGTTCTTCTTTTTTAACTGAAACATTATTCTCAGGTTCAGCCTCAACTTCTGAACGTTTCCTTTTTTTCGCACTCAAAGTACTATCAGCTTCTGTCTGGTAAGTGAGAACCTCACTATAAAAATCGCAAAAGAAAATGTTCAATTAGTTTTTTATTCTCAGAAGTCATAAATGTGATTGAATTACCTTTTAACTTGATACTTTTCAAACTTAGCTTTAGCTTTACCAGTTCCTGATAATTTGCGTAAGTTTCCTTCTTCCAAAAGCCTCAAACGAGCTTCAAGTTTAACTTTGTGTGCAACACCAGTTTCAAATGTTGCCTCCTCACCGAAAGCATCGACTCTGGTTGCCAAAGAAGCCTTCGCTGCCAAAGATCTCGACATTTTACCCTTGTTCTTCAAACTGGCTTGGCCAACTAACTGAGCATGGAAAATAAGACCGTATTTGGGAGTATCTTTCTTAGTTTTAAGAGCTCTGAAAAGAGCCTTTTCAGCTCCCAATATTTGCAATGTTGATGAGGGATGCTTGGCTAAGTTGATTAACGAACCAGCATGTGCAATAAGCCGCGCTCCAACAGTTTCACCAACAAGAACTGTCAAATTGGGTGCCATTGCCATCATGCGCGTCTTTAGGTAATCATACAAGTGCGTTCTGTAGGATGTTATTGAAATAATTTCATCGCAAAGAGCTTGTATATTCATGATATCTTCTTCAGAAATTTCGGTTCCTGTAAGTTTAAGTTTTGTTTAGTTTTTGTTTTGCAATTTTAAATCCTAATTTCTTTCCTTACCCATTGAAATTTCTGCAGCTTCTTTTACACTTTCTTCAATGTCCTCAGGAAGAATATCAGATAAATCTGTTTTGGACATGTTCTCCCTAGTTCCTACTAGTTTAATTGTTTTCACAAAAGACACATTATCGGTGATAATCTTTCCAAGTTCAGGGAAATGCCAACCATACCTGCATGACAAATTTTAAACTACTCATCAAAAATTAAGAAAACCCACATTCAATTATTAAAATGTAATCTTTCATCAGACAGCCAAGGTTTTAATCAAAACTCTCAATAGAGTTCATTTTTATGCGAAACCTTTTACATATCATCATTTGAAAGATTATTTGTTTCTTTTTTTTGTATCTTCTATATACGTGTTAAACTTGCGACCTACAATTGTCTCAAAGTAGTTAAAATATCTTACCATTCTCTGGCTCTCATAACATAATTATTCAGCTCTTTGTCCAAATCATCCAGAAGGCATTGAGCTTGTACAATCATAGTATCTATCTTATCCGGGGAGAATTTAAGCTTATATCTTGAGAGGGAATGAGCCAAACCCAAGGCCATAGCAGTCATTTCTTTTTTTGGCAACCCACTTAGCAGACTATCAGATTGATTTCTGATGCAACGCATGAGCTCCTGAACACCGGTATTGTACACACATTGCACAGCAAACTTTTCTTTAATAGCATTGCCAAGTTTTGCATCAGCAACCATAAGAGATTGTTGAACATCTTCACCAAACAATTTTTTAAGTGTTTTCTTAAGGGGCTTGGCAATTTTTCCTTCCACAGCAGCTGTTGCTGCAGCCAAAGCTTCGGTGGTGTCATTAAATTTTTCAAAATGTTTAAGTTTTAACCTATAAATAAAGAAAAATTAAAATTTATCAATTTTTTTTTTTTAATTTGATGCGCATAAATTAACAAATGAAATTGTTTACATCAGACAGCCAAGGTTTTTAATCAAAACTTTTTAAAAGTTCAGTTTAATGCGAAACCTTTAAAATATCATCATGTTAAACAATATACAAAATAACAGTCCTACCTAATTCTTCAATAAAGCGACGAGTTACTTAGTATTATTTTAACAAACATACAGTTGTGTTCATAAAAATAGCAGTGGTGGTAACATTTTATTAGATTGTCAATTGTTAAAAGAACGAAAATGCTTACAAAAAAAATTAACTTGTTACTTGCATCTAACGGTCTTCCGTTTTCAAATTAGAGGCTTTTAGCTTGAAGGTATACTCTACTTTTCCCGGTGAACACCCATTATTTCAAACTCTCTGGATAAAGAGTGTTCATAAAAATAGCAGTGTTTTTGATTTTATAATTAAAAAGTGTTAAAAATTCATTTTTTTTATTCTTCGGTAAATAAATATTTTACTATATAAATTTTTAAGTATTTGTAACATACTATCAAAAATAAACAATCAGACGGTCAAGACACTGCACTGGAGAAATTCGAAAACTGCTTTTAGAGAGAAAAACCTTCCAAGACATCCTAAGCTGCTCAGCAAATATGGTCAGTAACCCCTTAAAATGGCAAAATAAACCGAAAACGCGAGGACCAAAAAGGGTGACTGCTGCAAGAAAAATTGTTCAGTTAGCAAAAGAGAGCCCTTTTACAGGCTCTTGGAAAATAAAAAATGGGCTTCAACTGTCTGTTAGCGTTGTCACAATACGAAGACGTCTTTTATAAGCGAAGTTACGAGCCCGAAGTCCCTGCAAGGTACCATTCTTGACGAAAAGGCATGTGGCAAAGAGAATGGAGTTTTCCAAAGTGCATAGGAAATGGGCAAAAGGGAAATGGAGGAATATTCTGTGAAGCGATGAAAGCAAAGTCGTCCTTTTTGGGTCCAAGGGTCGTCGAGAATATGTGAGAAGACCCTTAAATGCAGCATTACTATCCACGGTAATAACAGTGAAGCATGGTGGAAGAAAAATGATGATATAAGCTAGCTTTTCATATTACGGGGGGTCGGGCCTATTCATCGAATGGGGGTATAAGAAAATTTGCGAGGTTATGTTACCCTATGCTGAAGAGGAAATGCCGTTAGTTTGGGTATACCAACAAGACTTTGACTCAAAGCCGTTAGTTTGGGTATACCAACAAGACTTTGACTCAAAGCATACGTCAAAAAAAGGCAAAACCATGGTTTGCGCAGAAAAAGTTAACTGTTATGAAGTGGCCCACTCAATCCCCCAAATTATTAGTTTTTCTTACTTCTTATATAATAGATCTAGTACTTTGTCATGCACTGCTATTTTTACGAAGAGCCATATATTTAAAAAACGGTTTTACTGTGACAAAGCTTTTGTTTTATTTAAAGAGCACTGCTATTTTTATGAACACAACTGTACGTGCATGTGACTACTAGTTGAAAGTGCTACTAAAAGCAAGAACGCCAAACACCGAGAAGCAAGACGATGTTATCTGCGAACAACTCCGTGATCCGTACAGGTGGAGCTTTAAGGTAAAGCAGTGAAAAGGAGTTCTGGTTTCAGTCGAGGTCATTACAGACGACGGTAAAATAGAAATGGTGTTCACAAATGTTCAATCTTGCACACGAAGCGTTTTCTTATATACGAATATTGCTATTCAATTTCATAGGAATAGCATCACATGTAGATAGAATATACCTCGCAGTCTAAACATTTCCAGGCTACGAACACACAATAATTGTCACACCCCATACAAAAATTGACCCAAATTACTTCGACTCGTAGATGGCTTTTGAAATGTTCAGATGTCGTTTCTTTCACAATTAGCAGCGCCTCATGTTTTCCAATTCTTTTCATGAAAATGGGCGCTCAAATCAAAATTCATTTCGTGTACTCGGGTCAGCGAAGTAATTACAGTTCGCTATACCAAAATAATAACGAAAAATTGAGGAAACGGAGCTGATCAATATGTGGTTTAGAAATACAGTGCCAGCGAGAAATTCAACGTCTTGGCAATTTCCCCACGATCGTGTGATTTCTTTGGGAATAATTGAATTAATAAAATATCAGGGGCGACTTTCCATTACCGCAGCACGAATTTCCTTCTGATTTTTTTTTACAGTTAGGTAGGGGTCTTAATAGAACATGTTTTAAATATTAGGGCGAGGAAACAATATTAAGTCATAAAAAAAATATTTTCTTTTTCGGACTTAACCCTTCTTTTTTTGTATTGCATTTTTTAAACTTAAAACAAGTTTTTTTTAATTGATAGCACGGCGCACTAACAGCTAGGTATGTAGGGGGGGCATGCTGCCCCCTGCAACCCCCTGCTAGGGGTCACTATAGGATTTTGGGTGGGTGCGAGTTTGGGTATACCTATGCAAAGTAGTTTTTCATTTGAGCACAGGGAAGAAATGTCAAAATCAACCATTTTTGTGTGTTATGTATGTAAAAAGGTGAACTTTAAAAATTAATTAAAAATAGAAATAAATATTTCCTCGCTCTAAAATTGATATAGTTATTATTGATTTGCACATATCCATCGAATAAAAAAAAACCGCAAGTCGAAAATCGCGCTGCGGTAATGGAAAGTTGAACGAAATATCATTACAAATATGGACCATCAAATAGAGGAATGGTACCAAAGCCATGGCACGTTTTTACTGATATTTTAATTCGCACATCAGATGAGAGATCAAGATTATCTGAAATCTTTTTGTTTTATTTAAAATAAACGTGGTACGTTACAATAAATCGAAAAATTAAATAAATACAATTTAAAGGCCTTTAGATCAGACAATTTTTCATTGAAAGGTCTATCAAATTTATTGTAAAAAACCAGTTGTAAAAATAACAAGACACCAAAAAGCAGATAAATTAATTATGCTTCTTCTACTGTGCACTGAACTCAATAAAACGTGCATAATATGTAAACAAAAAAATAAATCAAAAAGAGTTATAAAATGTAGAAAATTCAAAATCGTTTACATAATACTTTATATGCAAACGAGTGAAGTATTCACTGGAATTATTATACGAAATTCTAAAAATGTAAAAATCAGTCTAAAGATCTTTACATAGAACAATTTCGATGAAAATAACTACGCAAACTCATGCTTCATAATACAACGCTTTGAAATATTTTCTACAAGAACTTACATTAGATTAAGCTTAGTGTACATAAATTACATATTATCTACAAATTTAAGAGATCTGCAACAAAACACAACAAATATTGTGTCGCATCTAATAACTATGAATGTATAAAGTAAAGTATATAAATAAGTAGATTTAAGTAATGTTGGTGCCACATGTATGACTTCATCAACGACATGTTAAATCATAAGCTGGCACAATAAGGTTAAGATAGGTCAATTTTTGTAACCAAATAGGTGTCTACATAGATAACACAATTAAATCTTAGATAAAAAGTTCTGGGCTTGGATATTTTGTATGTTATGTGACGTAGGTATTTGTAATTTTTCAAGGACTTGGCTTGGAAGCTTTAAAATTGAATGCAACCAAATTTTTGTAGTGCTTGGATAGGTATGTAAATATTTTCTTAGCATTTAACTATACCAGAATATAGCTAACCATAAAATTAAACAATAAATAGGGCGGGCGGGAAAATGGACTTGGTTGCGACAAAATTCATGAGTTACCACGTGGTTAGTAATTGCTTTTGGGAAGTTGGTACATTAAACCAAAGTAATACGAAATTTTGTACTCACAATTTATTTGCTTTTTCAGGTGTTTGAAATTCTAGATATAAATTATCGACTTCAGTAATTTTCTTTTCATCCAGAATCTGTAAAAATATATAAAGTTGGGTAAAATATAGATTTAAAAATTAAGTTGCTTATGAAAAGAATGTACCCACCTTGAATATGGCATAACCTGCCGGTGTTTCGTATAAAACGAACATTTTTAGGCAGGATTATATTTATTTTAATTTTATAAATTCTTAATTTAATTAAAAAATAATATATTTCTCAACTTTTAAAATTCCATCCGACTCGCGTGGTGTTCATCGGTAAAAAGAAAAATGTCAGATTTCATTTTGAGAGGAGATGGATTGCACGTGTTTTTTAGGAACCGCTTGTAACGCCCCTGAATTTCAAGTTAAGAAACTTTGAACTTAAGGCAATAACACAATGGCCGTTAACATTCATACATGTTTGAGCAATGTTAACGCTGCTAATTTTTAAATTTTTTTTATATTAAGAAATTTTCAATAAAATAAGAGCATGATATCATAGATTAGGGCTGCTCAAAATAGTCTTAATTGACAGAAGATTAGGAACCAAATTAGAAATAATAGGGCATGTGACGCAGTTCTTGCAAGTTAACGGTGACATCCAGCAACTTGTTCTAAAGCAAGATTTTGGATTTTTTTATTTTAAATTGATTTTTCAATCATTAATTTTTTTATAATTATTGCTTCTTCAAATTAGTCGTTCGGATAAATAATGTAAACTAGAGGTCAACTCCATTCAGTGTTACCGCTGGGATTTTTGAAAAGGTCACAAAAAGGGTTCAAATGAAAAAAAGTCACGTTTAGATTATTTTTTAATACATCCCTAAATCAAACGAAGTCTGTATAAATTGCAAAAAATAGTTGTTTTTTAGTTATTAGTAAATTGTTATACTAGTATTCAAAACATTTGATTTATATCACACACGTTCCTTTTTAATAAACGTTAAAGTGTATATGTATATAACATTAAACAACAATAACAGTCAATTCAGTCGATTGAAGTTATAATAACTCAAGTTTTAAAGTTAAACTAAAAATAAATAAATTCATATTCTATTTAGTTCTTTTGAAATACAAAAATTAAGGTACATTTTAGAAATTTATGTTATTTATAAATATTTGACTTCTATATTTACATTATTTTTAAAATAGGGTTCATTATTTTTGTGTGATTAATTACAGTAGCTTTGTATAAGCTCCTCTGAAGGTTCTAAATGCACTGCTGTGAGGAATTGTGAAAATATTTTTTACGAAGGAGTATAAGTTGGAATAAACATATTCTCCTTTCATAATACTTTCATAACTCTTTTCATGAATTTTGAATTCTTAAAGCTTGTATTCTTCAATTACTTTTTAATGTTGAATTATAAGGTGTTGATAATCTAATACGAGATCATTATAATTAAACTCTTCGCCTAGTTTGATTACTTGAGGATCCAAGTTCCACAAAACCGAAGACTTCCTATCATTAATATCAAACCTTGAAATAATTTGCCTGCAAATTATTCTGTAATAAATAAGAATTTTACTTTTTATATTTTCAATATCCGAACTGGAAACACTTTTTTGTTTTATATATGTTTCCGCTTCATTCCCTATATAAATATCACTTACAATTTTTATATTTGTTGGGTCTATAAAATTAATCTATTCAATTTTAGTGCGTAGTATACAAACTTAAAATTGTCAACTATTAACTACATTTATATTCAGAGTCGAAAGGTTTAAATTAATTTTTATGCTAGAATAGCAAGATTTCGATTCTGAGCGAACGTGATCGAGTCGACGCAAACAATTTCAACTTGATTCCAATTTATATGTGTGATAGTGTTAGTTATGTTCTTATTTCAATGGAAATAATTGTATGAATTAAGAAAAAAATGTATCTTTTCAATGCATTTTATAGAGAGTTGGGATCAAAAAAGTCGCATAGTTTTTTAAAAAGGGTCAATATAGACAATTTTTTAAAAAGTCGTATCGTGACTCCATTCCTGACATTACTAGCACACAGAAATGATTGAGAGTTGTAAGTCGCTAGGCCAAGAATTAAATAGTAGGTGAGGTAAGCAAACAGCTGATCAATATCACTGGCAGATATTGTTCTGCGCGCAACTCCGACCATCTGCTAAAAACTTTAAAATTATAGTTGCCTTCTAGGCACCTTAACATATTTTATCAAACTACTATGATTTTTCTCCAGTGTGTTTTATAAATTAATTGGAGATCTTTTATCAAATTGTGCTTTGAGTGTTCTCGACTCGGCTTTTTTTATAATTGAAATTTACATCTTCTCGTTTCGTGTTTATATAGTTGACATTTATCAGATTTTGTATATTATAAATATAGTATTATCATGGCGCTGTTTTGCGTCAATCCTGTGTTGGATAAGGTATTTTGAACGAGTAAAGGGCCTTGCACATGAGAATGGACAAACAAACGTGATTTTACACATTTCTAAAAGTAAATTTCAAACAAAAACACCTTTAAATTATAAGAAACCAATTGACACTTATGTTAGGGTAATACAATATGCATTTTGTTCTCTAAATCAAGACAATTTTGTAAAAACAAATTTGGTAGTAACGAATTGCAGTGTGGTTGCTACGAACTGTCAAACTGGATTTGCGTTCCGCATACCATCCACACTGCATCGAATAAATTGTTTGCGCTCAATTTAATCTCAAAATTATGCCACTCTTGTTTTATTTTGTTGAAAAGGGTAATTATCAATTGATAATTCATCGCTATCTGCGAATAGAAATAAAGCTCATGTGAAAGAAATATGCTAACATCCACAGTTCGCAGTTCGTAGCTCATGTGCAAGATGCTTAAGCACATGAGCACGACCAACGAATGAACGAATATTCGTCGATTTTGACATTTCTTTCACATGAGAGTTTTTAATTCGTCGCGAATGATTTTTGACAAGGAGTCACAGCCAAACACCATTCTCCACCGAAAACAAAAATGATTTTTTAAAGTTAAGTACGCGCAATTATTTTATTCGTTGCGAGTGTGGATAATGTGGAACGCGAATAAAGTTTGACAGTTTATATTAACTACAATTTTTTTCGCAACGAATGAATTTGTTTTCTTAAATTTATTAATATATGATATTGAAAAGTAAAAGTATGCATCATAAAGTTAAGAATTTGTGTGGAAATGCGTCTTCAAACGTATATAAACCCACATTTTGTAATTCATACGTCGTTCGTTGGTCCCACTCATGTGAATACTACTTTAAGATACCTAAATTGAGATAGCTTGCAAAAAAACAAAAACAAAAAGCTGTCAATTTTTACCAAAAAACGTATAATTTTGTAATCAGTTTTCAGACTCTTTCAAATTCAACCATACATTAAATAGGCTGTTCTGATATATACCAGAAATTCTCGGATACCTTTGGATCTTTTTTTGACATCTCGTAAAACACTAACAAAAAGCTATCTCGAAACCCTATCTGCCTGAGATTGAACGCAGAATTATGTCAATTTCTAAAACCGTACCAATACAAATTAAAACTGTTTCAAACCTTTCACCTCAAACTTTCGACCTGTCATATATAGGCTTAACGTTTACATCCCGACTTTGTAAACTGCTGTCATCTTTACAAAAAAAAAGTATTGCAATGAGAATGAAAACAAAATAGCAAATGCAAATATATTAAATTATTAAGTGTTTTTCCTAAAAAATAAACAATTTTAATATAATTTTTACACAGAATGTCCCTACCACCAGCTTTACTCAAGCGTTTGGCTTCCCGAGGTCTCGTTAAGGGATCAATTTCCGATGATTCAGGTTTGTTTGTATGCTTTTCCACTTAAAACTAAATCTTACAAACTAAAAAATATTTATAATAAATTATGCAGCTCTGAATGAAACAAAAGCAGATGAAGTTCTCGAAAATGAAGAAATCATTGCAGAAGACTACGATGAAATAGACATTGAGTACCCCTCACAATTTGATTCATACGAACCCGAGAGGAGAATCGAAGAGAATTTCTGGATCGAGCGAATGAAACTACGCATAGGCGATGGAAATCTCTCGGGCTACAAAGGCTGTCCAAACAAATACAATATTTATCACAAATGTAATCTCTATTGTGTTACCCGCTGGGGAACCGGAGTTTTAGAACCTGAAAAAGAGTACTTGAAGCGAAAAGCTCGACTGAGTAGAAAATACCCACTTCCTAAGGGTTGGAAAGAAATCTACGATCCTGGATGTGGATGTTTTTATTACTGGAATACTGCAAACAATAATGTTTCTTGGCTACCACCGACTCATCCAAAGGCCTGTGTAACCAAAAGCGCGGCTATGTTCAGGCGACAACTCGAAGAACTAGTTCCGCTCGAAAGCGATGAAGCTGCGGACGATAAAAGCGACAGCGAAAACGGCTCCCGATCAGCAGACCAAAATGAAACTAATGTCTCGCCATCATCGCAGCCACCGTTTTCATCTAAAGTTCCACTAGGTGAACGCTCCAAAAGTGAATTAAGAACTCATCTAATGGGTCCGAAAAAGCACCGTAACCGTGATCTGGATAAGATGATTCGGCAAAAAGAGATTAAACGCTATCGCGACAAAATGTTAAGAAAAGATAGCGCCCGTGAGTCACAACATAAAGTAGAATTGTCAAAGCAACTCAGAGATTATGTCGATAAAGGAAACGCAAGCCAATAAATAATATAAAAACACCTTGAAAAACTAATCACTAGGAATTAAAAGAACATTTCTTAATTTCAGAACAAGTTTAATAAAATATATATATTATATAGGCGTTTTAATTAATTTCAAAATGTTTGTATTTAACTTAAAATAGTTTCTCCTGTAATATTCATCGTGTTGAGGAAGACTCCCATTGGAGTAGCCGGTCCGAAGTTCTCAATTGTGTTGGCTACTTTATTGCGTAGATTCCTCAATCTCAAAGATGCATGCACAAATGATACTAAATTATTTAATGGGAATATAGATTATGGTCTTGGGAATAATATATTGATAATCTACTTACGTGAAAATGGCAATAGCAATGTAAATAATGACCAAAGGACAGCATTCAAACAATAAAGGAGAATATAACCCAATACGAGGGTTCCTGCCAGGTAATACCACCGTTCGAGACTTTCAGGAGCTGGTTTCTTCTTTTTGTTTGGGAGTTCTCCAAAGTAATAAACAGCAACTGCAATCAATAATGCTTGAACCACAAGTCCACAAATTATCTTAACAGGGTTTAATATGGCCATTAAAGTGTAGATTGCAATAAACAATAGAAAGTAGTTAGTTTGGTAATAGAGAAGATTTTTGTAAACACGATTGCCCCATTTGTCCATGTCCTGAAGATTGGGGAGCTGGAATCGAGCAGAACCCAAAACAAAATCATCGAGAGACCGTAGAGGTGGTAATTGCAAATTTTCTGCACTAATATGTGCACCCGAACTTCTACTAGTCATCTTGATGGCTTATTTTAAGTTATAACTTATTTATATTTTGGAGTTTCTGTGCGTTCCAGTACAAAGCCACGAATTAAATGTCTATTCTCTGTTGTCTAGGCCTTGGGCTAGGTAAGCACAATCACGATGGTAATTCTGAAGAAAATGACGTAATTATGTACGTGCATTCATTTTGGTGATTTGGATTTCGTATATTCTATACACATAACACATATGTAGATACTTTTATCTAAATGAACTGAGTTCTGTTTTTGTACCACGTGAGCATAAAAGTATAATGGTGAGCTGAAATGTCATTTTCATTATTTGAATTCTATTTATGTAGGTCGAGTTAATAAAAAAAATGGTAGTTCTGTATCTAAAGAAAAGCGGAATGGTAGATAGCAACAGAATACAAAATAATAATTGAATGGAATGAAAAAGATCCCAAAATATAAATGTTTTAGATAGGGAAATTCTGGAATCTATCGACGTCGAAAATGACACCCGTCATTTTGAGGTAATTAAAATAAAAAAATAAGATGCGATTAGTTGCTTTAATGCAGTTTAAAATTATTTTATAAAAATAATATATATCAAGTTAAAAGAATCTGCCTAAAGTGGCTATAATTTAGAAAAAAAAAGACATCGACCATCTCATGAAGTTTCCGTAAGCCTTCTGTCCGAACGCCTCAAATTGACAGTTTAAAATTGAATATTGTACCTCTAAACTCCTAATCAAACTGACATGTTCAGAAAGGTAAAAGTGAGACACCCTATAACTTTTATATCCAAAACAATTGTCACATTTTCGTAAGCTGTGGAAATGTTCACTATTTCATAAAACAGTACTACGTGTAAAGTACTATTCACATGAGCACGACCAACGACCAACGAATGAACGAATATTCGTCGATTTTGACGTTTCTTTCACATGAGAGTTTTTAATTCGTCACGAATGAAGCCACAGCCGAACACCATTCACCATGGAAACTAAAATAAGAATGATTTTTAGGTTAAGTACGCGCGATTATTTTATTCGTTGCGAGTGTGGATAATGTGGAACGCGAATAAAGTTTGACAGTTCGTATCAACTATAATATTTTTCGCGACGAATAAATTTTTTTTCTTAAATTTATTAATATATTATATTGAAAAGTAAAAGTTTGTATCATAAATCAAATAGAAACTATATTGCTATCGTTTTGTTAAGAATTTGTGTGGAAATATGTCTTCAAACGTATATAAACTCACATTTTGTAATTCATTCGTTGTTCGTTGGTCGCGCTCATGTGAATACTACTTAAGATTTGATTTCTACATCTGTCAAAACACAAATTTCTCCTGTTTTTACATTCCATGGAGCGAAGTAAAATAATTTATTTTTGGTTTAAGATAAAATCTGAAAATGAGAATTTCTCCTCCTATTTACACGAATACCAATACAATACAAATGTTTAGATAGAAATTTGGCAGCTAGACACGTACATAAAGTAACGCTAATAAAATAACACAAAAACAAAACAATTCCAATCGTGTTCCATGCGCTACGAATAAAATAATTTTTTGACGGAGATCTGACTTTATCCATGGAAAACTCCAAAAGAATTGCGAATTCTACACATACAATTTAGGGATTCCATAAGAGTGAAGTAAACATTTTTGACAGTAAAAGTGTATGCTTGTGTATTTATATACTTTGAGGGTGAATACGAAACTTACATGGAAAATTATTCAAGCTTGTGGAATTATACTTCTGCTGGCCTGATGTGCCAAGTGGACTGCTCCTTTCTATTGTATTCGTTGCTTCATTCCTATATTAGAAAGCACTAAAGATAATAGAATCTTTTTTAAGAAAAATACGTTTTGTTTAGATTAAGGTCCTAGGGCCATGAGCTGAACTACACTCAATAATTTTTACAGCACGTTAAAAATTTAACAATTTAAAAATTAGCTTGAAGCTAAAATAATAAAAGAATAGAATAGTTTACAGCTAATTGAGAATAATGGCTGAATCACAAACACGCTTCAGCTTCGTCTACGTTACGGTGGGCCTGCTTCGAGTTTGACATTTTTGTTATTACATTCAAATATTTTGTTTTTTTGACATTTTTTTACAGCAGTTGAGCTGAACTAAACTAAACGTCAGGCGAAGCCGAAACTGAAGCGTGTATGTGTTTCAGCCATCAGGGTCTGTGTAAGGAAGCATAATGTCAGTTTTTCCCGAGTCAAGCTGACTTGTTTTTTTTTGTATGACACTATTGTAATTGTATATACAATCTATAGTATTATCATGGTTCTGTTTCTTACGTTTTTCGAGGCTAGTTGAAGTTTAATATAGAAATAAAGGTAAAAAAATGCAATAGCTAAAGTAGCTGTAGTCACTAGGTGTTGTCCCAGTAAAACACACAGAAAGCACTAAAGATTTTATATGCAAGATGACAAGAGTTAATCTTGAAGAATTTTTGGGGCGACTTTCTATTACCGCAGCACGAATTTCCATCTGATTTTTTTACAGTTAGGTAGAAGTCTCAAAAGAACATGTTTTAAATATTAAGGCGAGGAAACACACCTTTAAGTCATACTTTTTTTGTATTTCATTTTTTGAGCCTAAAACAACATTTTTTTTTTAAATTAATAGCACGGAGTACTAACAGCTAGGTATGTAACCACCCTGCTTGGTATCCTTATAGGAACTTAGGTTGGGGCGAGTTTGGGTATATGCAAAGTACTTTGTGCCTTTCAGCACTTAAATCAATGAAATCCCCAACAAAAAAAGCAAGAATAACAACACTGAACAAAGAACAGGAAAAAATTGTCAATCATTTCTATGTAAAAAAGTGAACTTTTAAAATTAATTTAAAATAGAATTAAATGTTTCCTCGCTCTAAAATTTATTTAGTTGCTATTTATTTGCACATATCTATCAAATAAAACAAAACGAGAGTCGAAATTCATGCTGCGGTAATGGAGCCGAAGTTTTGATTCCTTGGCCTATGTTTCAAACTTTAAAAAAATATGGTTTAAGGTTATAGCTTAAAATATCGTGCTTTTTGATATTTAGCTTTTAGATTATCAATCGCACTTTCGTAAAATATACATGCCGATTGCAGAATACGGTGAATGATTAAGCGTTTTTCTTTTTTAGCTCAGAGCAGAGAACTGAGCAGTCAAAAAATATCTCTGTTTTTTTTCCCCAGAGATGTCAGAGCGATTGGTTTGTGTTTTTTGTCAGTCAAAGTAATTTCGGAGCAAGCTCTATGCACTCTGAATACAATGACCGAGCTAAAGGAGTAAGAAATTGAGCGTGGCTGACTTCACCTTTAATTCGTGATGTATGAAAGAGACAGATGGAAAATTCTTAAACTATTGACAGCTCCTCCTGTATGCTTCATAAATTAGTAGGAGAGCTTTGGACAAACTCTGCCCAGAACGTACACGATGTGCTCAGGCTCTGTTCTGAGCTTTAAAATAAAAAGACCTTAATGCCATTGAAATCGCAATATAATGAATAGGCGTGTACCATCAACTGAGCGCTCCGAGCGCTCAACTATTTTTTAAGTGAGACAAAAAATCTCAGCTGAGCACTGAGATTTTTTGCGGAGATTTATGAGACAAATTCATGGATTCATTTCTCAATTTGCTTGCTCACCCAAATCAGCTGTTCAGTTGTCATTTCTCTGGTGTGGTGCGTAATTTAAATAATTTGAAAAGAAAAGAAATACAATTTAAACATTTTTATAAATTAATTTACATGAGTGAAGACGTTCAGCAAATTTTTGAGGTCGACGGGGTGCAATATCTTTTGATCGATACAGCCGAAAATATAGATGTATTGAAAACTGGTAAGCATAACTAGAACTACCGAAAAGCAAATGTTTTTTTTTTAACTAACTATCTATCTAATACTTTTTTCTTTCTATTTAAGACCCCGTAATAGGCTTTTCACACTAAACCCAAATTATCGGTTTTCGCCGAAAACCTACATTGAAAACTCAAGTTTTCCCATACATTTTTGTAAACGACAAGGTTTCGTAAACAACATGACTTGTTAGTTTTTTAATTTTTTTTTCCAAAATAGTTTTTTTTCCAAAAGTAACAAAGAATTATAAATAGAAAAAAATAATAAATTCACATCAAAAACTACAATTGACAACATATCTTTTTGACATCTTATGTTTGTACGGAGATTCCTGTCCCACAAAACGATTCTGCCTCCGTCAATCTAACACCGAGCGCTCACTGAGCACTTAGTTGATGGCACACTCCTAATATCAAGTGGACGTTTCTGCCATTTTAAAAATGTTAACAAAAATCATTTCGAATCCATCCGCAACTCGTTTGTCGAATTTTCTAATCAGTAAATAGAAATCCGAAACTTTCATAAAATTTAAAATTACCTATGGTGGTGAATATTATATTCACCACTGCAAATTTCCTATAAAATTTATTGGAAAGGGAAATATACAATTATTGGAAAAGAGATACCTCGACTGTATATATACGACAAAAATAGTATTATTCGTTTCGCAGTCCATTGTCCATCTCCATACCATAGCTCCTATTTCATAGCATAGTGCAATTACAACTTAAATATCGATCCCTGCTATACTATTGTTTTTAAGTACATACAAATTGAAAGAAAATAATAATTTCTATTACAAATGATTAAGTAAAATTAAACTTTACTACTCAAAACCAAAATGGAACTAGTCACATTATTTTTTAAAGTATTCATTATTTCGTATTTGTTCTTGAATGTTGAAACAAAGATTAATTCTTTTGTTGTAAACAAATACAACAGTGAACCAAAACATAATTTTTTTCAAATTGAAAATGAATATATTGAACATAGAATTAAACGTTCCTTGGTTAATAATAATTCAACCGATAACGTTTATGCAAAAGTAAGTAACTATATTTTATAGTTCTTAAAAAAAGACACTGAATATAATATATGTAAAAGAAATTTACATTACAATCAAGGTTCCAACACCTGTGTAAGGTACAAAATATTTATTCTATGATAATGGCTATTTCTTTTTTTTTATCAGTATCAGTTGAATAAATATCTTTTTGTTTTATAAATATCTGTTATGACCCTCTTTATAGCCTTTTCTGAAGTTGTTCAATTGTTTCAATACATTATACTTATTTTCTAGTAAATTATTATTATTGTCTGAAAAATTCCTTATAATGTTCAGCAAACGTTAGCGATTATTTAAAAATATAAACAGTCACCTTTTTAGTAATTTTCCAATGGCGACTTCTAAGAGTTATTTAAGCAATAGATTAAAGATGCATATTGTTCTTATTATTCATATGGATTTTATACGTACTAAAAACTCGGAGTCCAGGAAATGCAGGCTAACCTAGGGAACAATCGTCAATTAGTTTTAATAAGGAAATTATATTAAGAGAAAGAACCCGGTCTTTTTGTTCATAAAAATAATAGGATATATCATAAAGACAAACACATAGGGGTCCATATGGTAAAAACACTTCTTGTAGTTGAGTGCATTTTATTTAATCATAAAATTTATCTTATCGTTAAGTTATCTTTACTGCGCTCAACTTAAACAGAAATCCACATTACTCTTACCTTTAGAATGTTGTGCAATATTTTGAATTTATCGTTTTAATCTTTAAACGAAGTGGGTAGTCACCGACTAGCTCTCAAACCGATAACATCGTTCCACAAGCTGTCGTGATTTTGTCGTACCGCCAAGTGCGTAAACCGGTTTCTCTCTTCAAACCGTACATCACTATTAAACTTCTCTTTCTCCCACTTCTCTCTTCGCATACACACCTCACACCAACACATAGATCTTACTTCACTAAGCCCATGGCCGGCAGGCCTAAAAATATCGGAGGTCGCTTCGGGACCCTTGATCCTGATTGTGACCTCGACATCCAACCAAAAAAAAGATACAAAGTCAACAACACATCCCTAAATGCATTCCCCGAACTCCCATCCATCTCCAGTGCCAAAAACCCCCGATTCGTTGTTATAACTTCAACAAACAGTGAAAAACCCATTACCTCATTGAGCC
Source organism: Eupeodes corollae (assembly GCF_945859685.1). Classification (NCBI taxonomy): domain Eukaryota; kingdom Metazoa; phylum Arthropoda; class Insecta; order Diptera; family Syrphidae; genus Eupeodes; species Eupeodes corollae. Next base: position 46,452,248 of record NC_079148.1, read on the forward strand.
CTTTTCTTTTAAAAAAAGCAATCGATGGTATAAGCAAAGACTACGATAGTGTAAGCCAACTTCGTGACGGCAGTTTATTAATATTTGTAAAATCGCAAAAAATAGCCGACAACTTCCTTCGTACTAAAAATCTTGCCGGTTTCTGCCCCATTACGGTTAAATTACATGAACAACTCAATCAATCAAAAGGTATCTGCTATGCTCCCTGTCTCATCAATGTCGACGAATCAGAAATTGTAAGCGAAATGAAATCCCAAGGTGTCAAAGACGTTTATAAATTTTTAAAGAAAGGGGAAGACGGAAAGCAAAAGCCAACAGGTCTTATGCTCTTTACGTTTGACCTTTATCAAATTCCTAGTGAAGTCGCTATTGGTTTCTACACTGCCAAATTGACAGAATATATCCCAAACCCTATGCGATGTCGCAATTGCCAACTGCTTGGACACACTCTGAAACGCTGCAACGGTAGTACGAAATGCGACTCTTGCTCCCTTCCCCCCCACACGCCTGACCCATGCACCCGCACAATGTGCGCTAATTGCTCGCTATCCCACTCTTCATCATCAAAAACCTGTCCAGCCTACAAACAAGCAAAAGAAATTCTCACCATAAAAACGTTGAATAAATGCACGATGAAGGAAGCTAAACGTATGTATAACCAACAAAATGTAAATCAAACGCCCCCCCTCCACGATACATTCGCTGAAACAGCAAAAAAAACATCACACTTACCTACTACTTCTAACGATTCACATACCAACCCAAGCTTCACTACTAGACTTATCACAGGCCATCACACCACCATCAACCCACTCTAATTCTACATCATCAAATTCAAAAACAACAACAAACCACACTAACGCTTCAAATCACAACACATCCAAGACATTAAGTACTAACACACGGACGCAACCAAAATCTCCCACTCCTACTCGATCACAAATAATTAAACCCCAACATGAAAATACCACTCCATCAAACACTTCTTATACCTACTCCACACCAAACTCATCATCCAATTCTAACACTTCCTCACAACCAGCTCAAAGTATTTTAAATAACTCACAAATCCCCTCAAATTCAACTGCCAACATCAACACACAATCCTCTCATAACACACATACCTACAACCACTCAAATTCATCTCTCACTCAATCACCTTTATCAACAGTTACTCAAAAACTTATTCATAGTAATGATTATTTTGTAAACAATATTGATAGCGATGATGCTGAAATGCAATAATAAAAATTCCAACGCAACCACTGACTCTGCGGCTCGGGAACTTAATCGGGCAGGCTCCAATCAGAGCCTGCATGATTCAGCATCCGGTCCGCGGAGTCAGAACCCCGAACAACATAATTTTACCAACCCTCATAATTTCCAACAAAAAACTTCCAACACAAACAAAAAACCTTTTCGTAACATAAACCAGTCTTCTTTTACCAAAGGTAAAACAAGTTCTTGGAACTTACAAAACTTTAACAAAGCTCTCACCATTCTTCAATGGAACATGAATGGATTTACAAATAATTTCGATGAGCTTAATGTTATAATAAAGAAACACAACCCGTCCATAATCGCCCTTCAAGAAACTCATTGCCCCTTTGCTAAAAATCTGACCCCTCCTAAAGCGTATAACGCTTACTTCCACAACTTACCCATTAATAATAGTGCCAAACAAGGCATCGCCCTACTTATTAAAAAAAATATTTCACATAAAACCTTATCTTTAAATTCAAATTTGCAAGCACTAGCCGTCGAAATACAACACAAAATTAAATTCACATACATAAACTTATACCTAGCTCCTAAAGAATCATTCACCAGTAACGAGCTGCTCAACATTATTAGTCAAATAAAAACGCCATTTATCCTCGGCGGTGACTTTAACGCCTGGAATACTCTTTGGGGATCCCCAAAAACAAACAAAAAGGGCGAACTAATCGAAAATGTTTTCACTGACAGTAATTGTTGTATATTAAACGATGGATCCCCCACTCATCTTTCAACCCACAACACATTTACGCACGTTGATGTAACTTGTTGCTCAGCAGAACTTCTTCCAAAAACAAATTGGGAAACCTTAGACGACTTACATAACAGCGACCATTTCCCTATCCTTACGACTCTTAATATAGGACGAACGACAATACCAACCGCAAAAAGCACACAGTTTAAAACCGACCAAGCCAACTGGCCACTTTTCAAGAAAAAAACTTCTGAACTATTATCCAACATAAATATGTCCTACAACAACAACAAGGAAGCTGCTATATTGCTGAAAGGTATTAGAACCGCCGCCAACCTCTCCATCCCTCAGACTATTCCAAATACGAAGCGCAAAGAGGTAGTAGCATGGTGGAACCCCGAATTGTCAATATTGCGCAAAGAAAAAATGATAGCATTAAAAAATTTTCAAAAAAACCTATCAACTCAAAACTTGATAGTCTACAAAAAGTCTAATGCAAAATTTAGACGGCTACTAAAAATAAGCAAAGCCAACAGTTTTATAGAAATGACATCCAAAATCAACCCAAACACCCCCACTGCAAAAATATGGCAAAATATCCGTGTCCTCACCGGTGACTTTACCCCACTTTCTATAAATAATATAGACAGCAACAACAATACTATCATAGATCCAGTAAGCATTGCAAACCTTTTTGCCCAAAATTGGTCAAACGCCTCAGAAAATATGAACTTTTCTGACCAATTCTTAGTAGAAAAAACAAACGCCTTACATTTCTCTCAAACACTACAACCAGCTAACACAACTGCCCAGAAAATTGAAGAACCTATAACTTTCATTGAATTTGAAAGCTGCCTCAATAAAGTAAAGGGAAAGACTCCAAACAGAGACAGGATCTCCTACCCAATGCTAAAAAACCTACCCATCGAAATCAAACACAGAATCATAGCCCTCTACAACAGAATCCTCAGCAACCATGAAATCCCTCAATCCTGGAAATCTGCAACAGTCATTCCTATTCCAAAACCCAAAAAAGATAAAAATAAAATTGAAGGTTACCGCCCCATCTCGCTTATCCCATGTCTGTCCAAAATAATGGAAAAGATAATTTCAAAACGTTTGTTGTGGTTCGCTGAAACGAACAATCTTATTAGCCTCAATCAAGTTGCGTTTAAGGCTCAAAGAGGTTGCATTGACGCCTTGCTTCACATCGACCATGCCATTTCAAAAGCTCTTTCAACCAAAAAACATATTTCCATACTCTCTCTTGACTTCGAAAAAGCTTTCGATCGTATAGGTCCTCATATTATATTAAATAAGCTCATAAAGTGGGGTGTTGGAAGCAGAATATACGGATACATAAAATCATTTTTAACAAATAGAAAATTTGTGGTAAAAACCAATAACGTCTACTCTTCCAGCTACCCACTTCATAACGGTATTCCCCAGGGATCACCTCTCTCGGTAATACTGTTTATTATTGCATTCGATGATATTAACGCAATACTAATTAAGTACCAATTTTTGGATCATTGCAGCTATGCAGATGATATTTATATTTTATGCAAAATTAATGACCTAAATAAATGTAAATCTTTATTTCAAATCGCATTAGAAGATATAATTGAATGGTCAACAAAATCAGGTGCAAAACTTTCAATTGAAAAATGTAAACTGCTTCATGTATGTCGCAAACAAAATTGTCAACAACCCAATCTTAACATAAACAGCACTATGATAAATAATGTTAGTAACTTAAGTATTTTAGGATTAATATTTAACTGTAAATATTCTTGGAAAGAACATTGTTTAGAGCTTAAGAAATCCCTAGCTGCACGAACTAACATAATAAGATATTTAGCAACATATAAAAGCAATGTACATATTAACACCCTTTCATACATTACTAAAACTTTAGTTCTAAGTAAAATTGATTATGGGCTGGTTATATATGGTCACTGCCCAAAGTATGTTTTAAACATCATCAAACCCATCTACCACACAGCAGCTAGAAGAAGCATAAACGCCTTTCCAACAACTCCAATAAAAAATATCCTAACTGAAGCAGGCCTCCCCAGCATCGAAGTACGAAGAGATACACTAACTTTAAGAATGCTCGCAAAACTAGTATTCTCCAAGAACTCCATCATCGACAGCGACATCAAAAAAACATTGAATCAAAAACTAACTAAACGTATTCCATCCGCCATCGGTACAATTCTTAAAGTATCAAGGCGTAACAACCTGCCAACCAAAAGAGAACGACTCACATCCCCACGCTACCCGCCATGGTTCATCAATCCTGAATCGCTGATATTGGATCTAACCAAATATAAAAAACTAAAAACAGCAAACAGCACTTATCGCCAACTTTTTTCATGTATCGCCTCTGACTTTAGATCTGACGGATGGAGATTTATCTTCACCGATGGCTCTAAAACTCCGGACACCACATCTTATGCGGTGACTGATGAAAACGGATCAACCATAAGCATTGGTATTCTCCCAGATTTTGCCTCCGTCTTTACAGCTGAAGCATTTGCGATACTTCAAGCTACTAAAGCTGCAGCCAATCTCTCTGAAAAATGCATTATATGCTCCGACAGCATCTCAGTAATCAATGCAATTCACAACGCAAACAACAACACCGAAATCATATCAGTAATCAGATATCAACTCATAAAATTGAAAAACATTAAACTAATGTGGACTCCAGGCCATGTTGGAATACTTGGAAACGAATATGCCGACAGTGCAGCGAACTCAGCCAAAAACGCACCTGTACTCACCTTCAACATTTTCACCAAATCCGATCTCCTCAAGCATACCGGAAAGATATCTTCTGCAAAAAGTAGTCACGACTGGAGCCTATATCATCATCACTACAAGGATATAAACCCTTTAAAATCTACGCCGATTTACCCTACAAACTGTTCGAAACAAAAAATAACCAACTTCACTAGACTTCGACTTGGACACACTACTGCTTCCCACCAACACCTCCTCAACAAAAACGACCCTCCAACCTGCTCCACTTGCAACACCCACCTTGATCTAAAACATATTTTGGTGTATTGTCTGTTGACGCAGCCCATAATTAAAAAATATTCCCGTATATGAAATCCTCAAAAATCCCAGCTTAACAAATATAAATAATATTACTGAGTTTCTCAAAAAAGCAAAAATTGTAACTTGAACTTTCAAGCAAATAAGCCAATAGTCTCTGCAGCTAGGCTTGTTAAATTTTATATTAGCTTGTAATTTTAATTACTTGTTAATAAATATTAATAATAATAAAAATATAAATATGTTTAGTACTGTTGTCTTCGTTGCCCTAGTATGCGGGACAGTGCAACACTTAGACACTTCATCTATACGCTAAGATTCTATTAGATAGCTTCCGAGTCCCATGATCCCAAAATTTTGTATTTCATTAGCAAAATTACCAATCCTAGTTTAATCCTTCACACTAAATACAGACATTATTATCAACGTTCAAAAAGAAACTATCTTATACAAAATAAGATCCCATTGCAATCAGTTAAAAAATCAAACAAATAAAAACAAAATTTGAAAGCAAAACAAAATGCAATGAAATCCCGCAACTCTACTTTCATTCCCTCTCCCTTTGTATCTCTACTCAAGAGGAAAATAACTTAGCTTGCATGTTAATGTAATTTTTAGAGCGGATAAGACTATTGTCTTTTGTGAGTTCAAAAATGTTATCACTTAATATTAGTTCTTCGGAATTTTATTTAAATTTAAGCCTCAGATAATTAATATTAATAACAGAAAAAAACACTCAAGTGTAGGCACTTGAATTTATGATACAATAGAAATACACTCGGTTCATTCGATTTAGTTTGAAGTTGGGTCTTTCTAGTTTGCTTTTTGCTCATGTAGGCAAATATTTATGTATAATTCAAGTTCATTGAATTTTCGGAAGACCGCTTCACTTTATGCATAGGGATTTTGACTTGTGTATAGTTATACTCACTTTGAATTGTGTGGATGTAAATTAAATTTATGTGTAAATTAGGGCTGTTTAAAACTCTTATAAAAAACAAAAACAAAATATTGTTTAAATTATCATGGGTTCAACTTAGAATAGGGTCAGTTAGTTATGGTTCAGCAATCTCAGCAAACTTCTGTTAACTCACCTAATTTGGTGCAATTAGTTTTCAGGCATGTATTAAATATACATTTATTTATATGAATTAATAATTTTTGGAATATATATTTTTTTAACAGAAAAATTCTGCTAATAAAATTCTTGGAAAAAAGCATTTCGTTTATTAAATAGAGTTTGACAAAATAAGAAAAATAAAATAATAATTCGTCAGACGCCTCTAAGCTAAGATTTAAACTTTAAACCATTTTGGAATACTTTGAATTTGAATGAAGTAATTGAAATAAATTTTTGGTGTGTTTTCACATAATGCAATAAAGCGTTACATCATTGTTTTCTGTTCCTTTTTCCTCTTTACGAGCTCCCGTAGGATTCAAGCCTCGATAGTTTTTCTTAACATCTCAATACGTCTACATTATTCTCCTCCAAAATTAAGTTACTCTTTTGTCCTTGCGACAAAGTACAGACCCATGCACTAACACATAGCCATCGTTTGAAAAACAATCTGCAATTTGTTTCTACATTTTCGTTCTTAAGACCTACACTACCGGTCAAAAGTTTGAGACTACATCTGAAATTTGAGAAATATCGAGTTTTAACCCCTAAACTGAAGTTTTAGAAAAAAATTTAATACGTGAAAAAGTGAAGAGCATGTCTAGTTGTAAATGATAGGAAAATATAAACTCGTTTTGTACTAAACATAAATTATTTATTTAAAAAACCAATAAAAGCTCTAAATTGAGTTTTCATCAAAAAACTCTCCTTTAAATTCAATAATTTTTTTTACAATTCTGGGCAATCTTCTTACAAGATTTTGTATTTTTTCTTGTGAATTATTATTCCAGCAATTTTGTAGAGTTTCCCAAAGAGCAGATTCCAATGTTATGTGGTGATTCCGGACATTTCTGTCAAGCCCTTCCCATAAGAGCTCAATGGGGTTTATATCTGGAGACTGCGGTGGCCATACCATTACTTTTAGAATTTCCTCATCTTCTTTTTGTTTCAGGTATCCGCGGAAAAGTTTTGAAGTGTGTTTCGGGTCATTGTTTTGCTGAAATACAAAACCTTTACCGATTAGTCGGAGTCCAGATACCAAAACGTGGTCTTCCAATATCGTTTTACATTCTTCCGATTACTCGTGTTAGATCCCCTACTGCATCGAAGGAAAAACATCCCCACACCATTACTGAACCACCTCCATGTCTGGTAGCATCTTCTGTTCAGCACTGCGCCTGACGTACACTCTGCGATTTGAGCCAAATATCTCAAACTTGAACTCATCGCTCGATAAGACTCTGTTGAAGTCTTCATCCGTTCAATCCTTATGGGTATTGGCCCATTCCAACCGTTTGATCTTGTTTTGGGGTCGTAGAAGTGGTTTCCGCACTGCAGAGGGCCCAAAAAGTCCAGATAATGGTTCTTCCCGGATTTCAATAATCTCGGCGCGTATTTCTGGTGCTGTTTTCTTCCTAGAACGCTTGTTTATTGTGATGATATGCAGATCTTCGGTTTTCGTCGTAACTCTAGGTCGTCCTGACCTCGGTTTATCCTTAAAACCGCCGGAACTAGAGTAACGCTGTATGGTCCTGTGAACTGCTCCTTTGGATATCTTCAGTTTTGTGGCGATTTCTCTTTGCGAATAGCCTTCTTCAATAAGGGTCATAATATCAGATCGAGTTTCAATAGTTAATTCCTTAACTTTTCCCATGATGCACACTTTGTTGACTGGAGAAGATCACAGTCTCAAATAAATTTAAATTGGATCAAACCGAGCGTTATATACAAAATCCTGAATATTCAGGTATTCAAATTTTACATTTTTTACCCTTTAATATTACCCCAGTCATAAAAAAAATCCAAATTGAATGTAAAAAGTCATACAAAATAAAAACTATGGGAAATCCAAATAGATGCCAAAAACCCAATACTGTTTTTTTTACCTTTTTTCACAAAATTTCTCATAATTTACAGAAAAGGATTAATATCTGGGTTTTTTTCACTTACACCTTTTATAGATGATCTAAGTTAACAATGCAGGTTAAAAAATTCTATATTCATTCATAAACCCAAGAGCGAGGTACAAATAAAGCAACCCTTTGAAGGTGGTCTCATTTCTTAAATGAGACCATGAGAAATTTCTTAATTTCTTAGTCTTTTGTGTTAAACTGTTTATTTCTTAATTTCAACGGATAACGTTCATTCGCTTCTGCACCAAAATACAATAAATCAATATTTTTATATACATATGTAGTTTTAGTAACTTTAATGGAAGGACTTTTCGAAAAGACTAAGTGGACTGCGGACAACAACATAATTCCGGATAAACAGTTCGGGTTCAAGGCATGACATGACACAATAAATGCTTCGTCTAAACTCGTTTCTGATATCCAATGGAATAAATCAAAACAACAATGCACAGGTGCTGTTCTGGATGATTTGGAAAAAGCCTTTGACACAGTATGGTTAGAGGGTCCTTGCCTAAAACTGAGCAGGCTTGGCATAAGCAAGCCATTGTTGTATATACTTTATGATTTGCTTAACGGTGGAAAGTTTGTTTTCAAATGTATCAATGTAACTTCTACCACAACATTCTTAATTAAAAATGGTCTTCAACAAGGAGCGGTAAGTTCGCCAATTCTCTTCATTTAGACCAGCGATCTGATAGGTAGTCTTACAAAGCCAATTGCGTACGCCGACGATCTTATTGCGTACAGAACGGTCCGAAAGGTTGAGCTTATTCGAATTCTCTTGCAGCATGATTTCGACAAGATTCAGCGATATTGCGGTGACTGGAAACTGAAAATAAATGTCCAGAAGTCGGAGACAATTCTGTTCCGGACTCCGTTGGCTAGGGCCACGAGGAATACGTGCAAGAATTGGCGCAAGATGGTCATCGTTGATCTTCACGGGCAGCCATTAGCGACCAAAAGTGTTGTGAAGTCCCTCGGTGTCTGGTTAGATCAGAATTTATATTTCGACAGACATATAAATGCTTCTCTGAATTGAAGCTAAATAGATCTTAGGGCCGAAAGGGATAAGAATTAAATATTATTTTTAACTTAAAGTGTCCGTATGGGACCATTAAGTTAGTTGTAAGTTATGGATAATCAGGCTAGTTTTATGAATTCTCGCCTAGCTTTAAGATAGTTTTAAGAAAGAATGAATTAAAAACAAAATCCACGGCGGTGCTATTATCATATTCCGGTATTGAATCTAATTTCTTTTAAAGAATCCAAAAAATACAAGACAAATTGATCCTAATATTATACATTTGTTCCAGGCAAATGGGCTGAATGATACTCATGGACAGCTAATGGTGCATTGGTTGGGAGAAGGAACGGATGTTATGATTTGTCTTGCCCGTGATCAACCCGCTGAACAAGGTGATGAATCAAAAGAACCCGACAGAAATCCACCAAAAGTATTTATCTCGTTCGATTATGGAGAAACCTTTGAAGATAAAACATCTTTATTCAAAGTTGTTTTCAATCAAACAGAAGAAAAGCCTGCTAGCTTAGATCAGTTTCTTACTCATCCCAAATTTGACACAATTATTTTTACGGATACAAGAAATAAAGCAATCTTTAACTTTTCTCCAAAAAATGGAGACGTTAAACGCACTAATTTAGATTTTACACCATCAGATATTTCGTTTTATGAAAACGACCCAAATATTTTTTTAATATTAGACAAAAAGAACGTAGAGAGAAATTTATATTTTACAACAGATGGCGGAAAGAGTTTTGATATCTTACAAGAACATGTTAAATCATTTGCATGGTCAAGTGGACCAGATCTTCCTATGCTATTGTATGTGGAACGAGGAGAACCATCAGGTAAAGATGAATTTAATTATGTAATATAAAAATGCACTTAAATGCAAACTTTTTGTATGTTAGGTTCATCGTCAATTATTAATATGGACCCTCAGAATTTTACAAAATCCGATGAGCGTTTTAAATTTAATGTTTTGATTGAAAACGTTAACGAATTTATTATAAAGAAAGACTTTATGTTTGCAACTCGAAAGGTAATAATATTTTAATTTGTTTTTAATAAAATTAATATATTCAGATCTTAATTTTCAAAGGATCAAAATACATTGGAACTATTGATTTCATATCAAAGAAGAAGTTTTGTAAAAGCAAATTTCCAAACTGAGCTAGATATCAATGGATTACACATTTGCGATGTAGAGGACAAATACATCATGGTTTCTGCTGCTCATACACATACTTTGGCTCATCTTTATGTGGCTGAATACAACGAAGAACTCAATATGGTTACATTTACCAAGAGTTTAGAAAACATATTAACATTCATACCCAATATCATATGGAAAACTGGATGGATAACGTAAATGGAATATTATACATATGTTTTTTAAATTCCTTTATTTAATTTTGGTTTTGTTTTTGCAGGCAAACGACCGATGAAGCTTTTACAGATTTGTACAAAGTCGAAGGAATGAAGTCGATATATATTGCTTCTAAAATTCATCGATTAACTTCTTTACCAAGCTCTGAGACGTCTGTTGGACCTGAGCATCTTGTGTCGGTGATTTCTTTCGATCATGGACACAATTGGCAACCAATTGCAGCCCCATCTGTTGACGATGAGGGACAGCCAATCAATTGTACACAAGATTGTAGTTTACATTTGTCTCAAAAATTCAGCCAGCTTTATCCTGTTACCAGGTAAAAAATTTTAAAATTGTTACACATTGTTTTTCTTATAATAATTTAAGAACATATTAATTAGTAATAAATATTTCTTTTTATTTCGATTAGATCAATTACAATTATGAGCTCAAAATTGGCGCCTGGCATAATCATGGCATCAGGTGTTATCGGAAAATCCCTCAAAGGTCATCCTGGTGTATTTTTGTCTCGTGATGGTGGCCTTACCTGGAAGCTAGTCCTAAAAGGCTACTACTTCTTCAACTACGGAGACCACGGTGGAATTCTGGTGGCAGTTAAATATTTCAAATCGAAAGGAGAAACCAGAAAAATCCTTTATTCAACCGATGAAGGTGAAACTTGGCAATCGCACACTTTCCATAGCAAAGATCTGAAAGTTTATGGCCTAATGACTGAACCCAATTCAAATTCAACAATTTTCACTCTCTTCGGATCGGAGAAACAAGAGCATCGTTGGTTAATAGTTAAAGTAGACTTCCAAAAAGCTTTTGCACGTAATTGCAGTGCGGCAGATTACAAATTCTGGACACCCAAATTCACATCACCTAATGGTGAGCAATGGTGCACACTAGGTAAACAGCTTTCTTTGCAAAAAAGAGTTGCCCATGCCAACTGTTTGAATGGCATAAAATATCAACGCATCATCAAAACTGAAGTTTGTCCGTGTTCGAAGCGAGATTTTGAGTGTGACTTCGGTTTCATGAGACATTCTTCAATCAACGCATGCATCTTAGATAAGAAGATGACAACAGCCATCGATCCCTATGAAATTCCCTCAAAATGTGTTTCGGGACAATTTTATAATCGAAGCAGAGGGTACAGAAAAATAGAAGACGATCAATGCATTGGTGGTATTGAAAATCGTTATTTGCCACAAAAGCTGCCGTGTCCCTTCGAGGAGCCAAACTACTTCCTGCTGGTTGCGCAACGTGAGCAAATATCCCGCGTTGATTTGAACAGTCAGCGGGTGGAAAAATTGCCCATAAACGATTTGAAGAATGTCATCTCCATTGATTTTGATATGAAACACAATTGCGTATTCTATGCTGACATATTTTCGGATAAAATAGTTCGGCAATGTTTAAACGGGGTTACTGATGAGGAGGTAATTTTAGAGAAAAATTTAGCATCAGTTGAAGGAATGTCGTACGATTGGGTATCGGAGGTACTATTTTTCGTTGATGGAACGCGTGCTAAAATTGAAGCTGTGAAAGTGTCTAATGATTCACTACTCGGAACTCGTACAACAATTCTTGCTGAACCGACCCTAGTTAAGCCCCGCGGCATTGTTGTTCACCCGCTTGAGGGATACGTCTTTTGGACCGATTGGGGAAGTCTTGATCCTTCTCTCTCGAGGAGTAACCTTGACGGGTCGGATGTTAAACAGTTGTTCACCAAACCTACTGTAGTTTGGCCAAATGGCGTGACTGTCGATTACTTTGCTCAGCGTATATATTGGGTTGACGCAAGTAAGGACTACATTGGTAGTTCCGACTTAGATGGGAAACATTTCTCGAAGGTATTACATCATGATCTAAGAGTTGCACATCCATTTGCCATAGCTGTGTTTAAAGATCAAATGTTTTGGGATGACTGGAAGATGAAATCAATATTTTCAGCTGATAAAGACCATGGAATCATGATAAAAACAATAACAACCGAAATGCAACATTTAATGGATCTTAAAATTTTTGCCCATTCACTTCAATATGGAACCAATCAGTGTTCCAGTCATAATTGCTCTCATATCTGTGTCGGATTGCCAAATAACAAACATGCTTGTCTCTGCCCAGATGGCTTAGTTCATTCGAATAAAACCTCCGAGTGTGTTTGTCCGGATGGCAAAGATAATTCAACGTGTCAAGTTAAGCCAAATGGCTGTGCCAATGGGTACTTCCAATGCAACACTACACGAGTATGCATACCAGCCTTTTACACTTGCGATGGTGAAGATGACTGCGGTGATCAATCAGATGAGCGCAACTGTTCGAGAAGAGATTTTATGAATCCCAAAACCTGCCCCCCAAATATGTTTGCATGTGAATCTGATGGAAAGTGTATCCCAGAATACAAAGTCTGCGACTACGAAACTGACTGTGATGACGGCTATGATGAGAAAAATTGCCCGATTCAAGATTGTGAGTCGAACGATTTCCAATGCAAGAACGGCCAGTGTATAGATAACCGGCTGAAGTGCGATGGCGACAATGACTGTTTGGATGGTTCGGATGAAATAAATTGCAATTTCTTGACAAATTCTACAGAGACATGTGGAGAGGACGATTTCCAGTGCAAATCAGATGGAGAGTGCATTCCAATTCACTTTAAATGCGACAGAGATTTCGATTGTCCTGATAAGTCCGATGAATATGGATGCACAATCAAGGAATGCGAAGAATGGCAATTCAAGTGCAACAATAAAAAATGTATTCCTAAGAAATGGATTTGCGACGATGATAGAGACTGCGACACAGGCGAAGACGAATTAAATTGCACAAAAATCGAGGAACCAAACTTGGGAACAAATAATTTCCCCTCAATCAATTGCCACGATTGGATGTTCCAATGCTCAAACACAAAATGTATTCCCATGTGGTGGAAGTGTGATAATGTAAATGACTGTGGAGATAACAGTGATGAACTTGGATGCAACAATTCGAAAACTAATGTTACCCCCAATGAATCAATTAACTCCAAAGGAATACAAGATACCAAAAAATGTTCATCCTCCGAGTTCGAATGCGACTCTGGGAGCTGTATTTCAAAAGCTTACGTGTGCGATGGAACAAGAGATTGCATCAATGGCGAGGATGAAATCCATTGCGCTGATATTAAGAGTGAAACATGTCGCAAAGATCAATTCAAGTGTAGTGCGGACAAAACCTGCTTGCCAATTGTAAACTACTGTGATAAAGTGGTCCAGTGCTCGGACGGAAGCGACGAAAAGGGCTGCGATAATCATTACACTACTCCACCCCCGCAAAATATTGTTTGTGGACCAGCATTTTTCAAATGCGATGAAACATGTGAACCTTTATTCAAAAAGTGCGATAATAAACGGGATTGCTATGATGATAGCGATGAAGATAATTGCAAAAACTTTACTCGCATCTACCAAGTGAACGAATACAAAATACCCTCCACCAAAATAACAGAGACATCTATAATGCTTATTTGGTCACTATCATCAGCCATTGGAAGTGCAGCTAATATAAAATACTTGCCATCCAAAACCGAAACAAAGTCAAATAGCTGGTCCAATGCAACTTCTTGGACTGAAAAGTCTCATTATGTGTTTACAGATCTGAAACCAAATACTAATTACAATTTTACTGTATACACAAAAACAAATGACGGCCCAGCTCAGCCACCGTATTTGTATGTAAATGCAAACACTTTTGAGGGTAAACCTAGCGAACCAACAAGCCTTTCAGTTGGTTCATTCAATTCGTCACATCTTCAATTGAAATGGAAAGAGCCCAATCAACTTAACGGTGCACTTAATGGATATAATATATATTACAAATTAAAAGAGAGCTCAAATGCTGAAGTGTATGATAAGAAGACAGAAAACTCCAGCACACTGATTGACATTCGGAATTGGAAAAATGGAACTTATGAATTCTGGGTAAGTTTTTTTATGATTTTGGCTTCAAAACAGGTTGGTTTATTTGTTGGATATTTTATATAGTTTTTGGTTTTGGTTGAGGGAAGGTTTATTTTTAATATTTAAACTATCCAATCCAATGTTCGTCCAGCACCTATAATTAGATTTGAATAAGCAAATGATTATATCTTACTTCTTTACGATGACACTTACAATCAAAGATAGACTTTGGCCATAACCAATATGCTCATCCAGTCAACTCTGTTTCTAGCTAGCCATAGTTTTTCGAGTTACACACAGGTTGGATTCAAAGATTCTTGGGGCTTCAGAGCAGCTGTATTTTCAGTTTCTAGATAGGCTACCGCCGCTTTATAGCTCGTAAAGCTCTTCACACCCTTCGTTACACACAAGAGAAAAAATCACCAAAGAATTTTTCTCAAGCTTATTTTCATCTGGATCTTTCAGAGCACATTTATACATGCTTCAAAATTTAAAAAACAATTCTTTTTTCCTATGTTATAAGGTTATAAGTTCTTCCCATAAGAGCTCAATAGGGCTAATATCTGGAGACTGCGTTGGCCATACCATTAGTTTTAGAATTTCCTCATCTTCTTTTTGTTTCAGGTATCCCTGGCAAAGTTTTGAAGTGTGTTTCGGGTTATTGTTTTGCTGAAATACAAAACCTTCACCGATTAGTCGGAGTCCAGATACCAAAACGTGGTCTTCCAATATCGTTTTATAGACTTCTTTATCCATTCTTCCGATCACTCGTGTTAGATCTCCTACTCCATCGAAGGAAAAACATTCCCACACCATTACTGAATTGCCTCCATGCTTTACAGTTGGGACCAAACAGTCTGGTAGCATCTTGTGTTCAGTACTGCGCCTGACGTAGTACACTCTGCGATTTGAGCTAAATACCTCAAACTTGGACTCATCGCTCCATGTCTTCATCTGTCCAATCCTTATGGGTTTTGGCCCATTCCAACCGTTTGATCTTGTTTTGGGGTCGTAGAAGTGGTTTCTGCACTGCAACGGGCCCAAAAAGTCCAGATAATGGTTCTTCCCGGATTTCAATGATCTCGGCGCGTATTTCTGGTGCTGTTTTCTTCCTAGAACGCTTGCTTATAGTGATGATATGCAGATCTTTGATTTCCGTCGTAACTCTAGGTCGTCCTGACCTCGGTGTATCATTAAAACCGCCAGTACAAGAGTAACGCTGTATAGTCCTGTGAACTGCTCCTTTGGATATCTTCAGTTTTGTTGCGATTTCTCTTTGCGAATAGCCTACTCAATAAGGGTCATAATAGCAGAACGAGTTGCAATAGTTAATTCCTTAACTTTTCTTATGATGCGCACTTTGTTTACTGGAGATCACAGTCTCAAATAAATTTAAATTGGATCAAACCGAGCATTACATATATACAAAATCCTGAATATGCAGGTATTCAAATTCTACATTTTTTTACCCTGTAATATTATCCCAGTCATAAAATAATTCTAAATTGAATGTAAAAGTCAAAAAAATAAAAAGTATGGGAAATCCAAATGGAAGCCAAAAACCCAATACTGTTTTTTTTACAAAATATCTGGTGTTTTTTTACTTCCACCTTTTACGAATGGTCTAAGTTAACAATGCAGGTGAAAAAATCATATATTCATTCATAAACCCAAGCGCCAGGTACAAATAAGGCAACCCTTTGAAGGTGGTCTCAAACTTTTGACCGGTAGTGTAACTAAATAATTCTCTCCTTATTTTATTTACGTTCCATTAACAGGTTACAGCCTCAAACAAAAGATACGAATCATCATCTTCAAATATCGTGAAAATAGATCTGCAGCCACTGCACACAACTGCCGACATCAAAAACCTTACCTACAAAATAACCGATGACAACACTACTATAACACTTAAATGGGAGTCCGAATCACCTAGTCAAGCATATCATGTGAGACCATTTTTACCCGAGCCATATCCTCATTTGTTGGGTAAAAAAACAAATTCGACTAGTGTCACTTTTAACAAGTTGGCTCGTGGAGTTTTGTACACGTTCAAGGTTTCACCTTTAAACGGAAAAGAAAGTGCAGTTCGTGGAATTCCACAATTCATACAAGTAAAGCTCGAGGGAGACCAATTGCCAGAAATAAAAAATACCCGAACAGTCAACAATAATGATAATTCTATAAATATAAAATGGGAGAAAGCAATATTGTCAACAACAAACGTAACTTATGGTATCTATTATGGAACAACACTTCTTGAATACCAAGAGAGTAAGTTTTGTTTTTTTTTTCTGTTTAAATTGTCCATTCAAATGTTACGCTATTATTAACAAATACTTTATAAATCCTTTTAGAACCTCGCCTAATTACAACAAACACAAATACTCTTCTCAAAGACTTAAAACCATGCCTATCGTATTTGATAGGAGTGAATGTGTATGGTCCATACGGCCCGGGACCGCTACCCAAAAAACCCATAAGCCTCAGGACCGAGGACGATTATAAAAATCCTCCAAAGAACTTGACTGCTAAAATCAATGAGCAAAAGCGTGTTCTATTTATCGAATGGGAACATAGCTGTCCGTTTACAAAGCAGTATCCACCCTATTTAATAACCATTACCGAAGAAACGCATAATAAAACCTTCTATATTGAGTTGAAAAAGTTCTCACAGAGAACCGTATCACATTACATCGTAGATATTCCGTATGGCGCGAGCTATAATATATCGGTGAAGAGGAACGCAGAGCAAGCAGCACACGCTTCTGTTGCTATCAAATCCACTCAACTGGAAACCCCAAAGCAGTTGAGGGTTTTGCAGCAGAAAGATGGTTCGTTTTCTGTTTACTGGAAAGAAATACAAACTTCTTACGATTTTGGGTATTTATATCTTTGGGTATTGTTCAGGAGGAAGAAATTAATCCGTTTTTTTATCTGATTACAGATTCAAATATGAACTCGTGATATTTGACGGCTTATTATCCAACTTCTCAAGTTCATCGCCATCGAGAATATTGAAAACAATAACAGCTTCTTCACCTCCAATTATCGTCAACCAATCGGATTTGTTGAAGGACGATTTATCGGGAAAAGTTTTAACATTCGGTGTACGAACTGTCTCCAACGAGGGATACAATTCAGAAATATTTGAAACGGAACACGTTGAATTTATACCAAGCTCAAAGTGGTATAAGCAAGTTTCAACATCCTCGTACATTTGGCTTTTGCCAGTGTTGTTAATTTTAACAACGATATTCTTTATAACGGGATTATACTTTACCAGACGAAACAAACGAGTGCGAACGTCATTTACTAGATTTGCTAATTCGCACTACGATCCAAAGACCGGTGCTACCCGAATTGATGATGGTGGCATGAACGACGTGAATACCTCCAACAATTATGATCATAATAGATTCTCCGACGATGATCCGCTTGTGCAAACTTAAGAGCAGCAGCTAATATTTGTCCTCTTATCGTATTTGTGTATATATATATAATTAATTATTATTATTATTTGTATTTTTATTGTGTTGTAACTTGTGTTTAAATTAAGAAATTATAAAGGCTGAAACTTAATATTTAATCTATTTTATTCATATTATATTTCCGAATTTTAAAAGAAAAATATTAAGTGATATAATTGAGAGTGGGATTTAAGAATTAAGGATAAGGATATGGATAGCTATAGAGAACTGGAACGTATAGTGTTAGATAAGTAATCTTTGATAGTTTGATTTATAACTTAAGCCATAAACAGAGGAACATTCAAACTTACGATCCATTCATAAACGTTAAAGCCGCATACGACAGCCAGTGTTCATCTATACACAGCCATTTGAGAATTACGCATCCCAAACAAATTGCAGGGTTTATATCCAGATTACACAAGAATTTTAGTGATTCTAACAAGCGGATAGGCTGACATACCTTCCCTCTGGCAAGTCATCACATCCCAGTAGATACAGGCTTACGAAAAAGACGTTGACATGTTTGGTAAAACCAAACAAGCTTTTCACCAAGCAAGGATTGTAAATTAGTAAATGAGAGACAGACAACAAGATGGAAGAGGAGCACGAATTCGAAGTACTGCAATTTTTCAAAAATCTTGATATAATCCTATCAGACCAAAAAAGAAGAATGAGTCTGGGTCTAGAAATCTAACAACTTACTTTTAAACCGCTGCTGTATTTGTCAATGGTTTTACATTTACTCACGTCAGAGCCCAAAATAATTCCAGATGTATATTCTTTTTTTGTCCCTGGAGAACAAAATCAATAACTGTGCGATTATTCCAACCGATTTGGATTCACAATGCTAGGATGTTAGGTAACAAAATGGGATAGATTTGAAGAAGTCAAAAAATCAATGAATTTTGAGCGTTCTGTGTGGAAGATTAGTAGACACAATATTTTTAACAAGTCAGGAACAAAAAAAATGCCGAAGATCCTGATATTATGAAGGAACTGATATTATTTTTATATTTCGACATAACTAATGTATTTTTGATCCTTTGACAAAAAAATGAACTATTGTAAAGTACAACATTCAATTACCATTTTCATCTTTTTCTTTGCAATTCAATCCAATGTTACTTAAAATACCAACAGCCGTCATTTTCATTTGATTTGATTGGACAACATCCAACCCTGCGTTGGATCCCCCTGTATTGATCATATCAACCCCCTGCGGATCATTATTGAACAGTGTGATCACCACTACACCTGCTGCTTATCGACTTTGAGAGGGCCTTTGATAGCGTTAACATGGAGTATATCTGGTTAGCTTTACGGAGGAGAGGCATCCCAGAAAAACTAATTACTATTATTAAAGCAAAATATGATCGATCCAAGTGTCACGTTCTGCACGATGGTAGGTTATCAGATGATTTTTAAATCCGAAGCGGAGTCAGACAGTGCTGTGTTCTGTCGCCAATATTGTTTTTGTTGGTGATAAGCGATGTACTGCGCTCAGATCTGTCAGGTAGCGGAGGGATCCAATGGACTTTGACATCCTATTTAAAGCACTTGGATCACGCGGATGAAGGTTGCTTACTCTCTCATAGGATCTCCATCAAACGACAGCAGAAAATTAATTATTTATCATTATCAAAAGGAAATGGGAAATTATAAGCGAAAACACAAGGTTGAGCCAAAGCAAATTTCTCGAATTGTTTAATTTTTGCATAAAGGACAATAACTACTTACAGTTTAAAGACAATTTTTACAAACAAATACATGGTATGCCAATGGGAATCCCTCTTTCCCCGACGATTGCTGACTTGGTTTTAGACTATTTGCTTGAAGAATGTTTTAAACTAAACTACAGACCTAAGTTTATAGCATAGTACGTTGATGATATTTTCGCGATTGTTAGAGAAGAAATTGATAATATGCTACGATGCCTCAATCAATTCAACGAAAAGATCCAATTTACCGTAGAGAAGGAATAAAGTGAGTCAATATAGCAGTCAATAGCATTCTTAGACGTTGAGAAAAAAGTCACACAAATACTCATTGACAATAGCTTTCCGATAAAAATCATAAGAAACTTGATACTTCGTCAAAAACATCAAGTTTCTTCCGGAAATAAGTTGGAAGAGAAGAAAGGTGTTTATAAAAGTGTTGTGTATGTTCCCAAACTCTCGGAAAATTTCAAAGAAGTTGTCGCCATAGACAACCCTGACGTGAACTTAGCATATAAGTCAAACCAGACAGTTGCATATTTATTTACATGCCTTAAGACGAAAACGGACAAGGATCGCCGCTCCGACGTAGTTTACAAAATAAACTGCAAAGGAAAAGCGGACGAAACATGCAATCTCTGTTACATTGGCACAACTAAACAACTCCTTCGACAAAGAATGGCTTACCATAAATCAGACATTCGCCAAAAAAAACCGGAAAAGACAGCACTAGAATGCATCACCATTGAAACAGGACATCAACCAGATTTTGAAGGAGTTTAAATTCTTGCAACTGAGAAATATACATCCAAACGCTATACATTAGAAACACTTCACATAATAAATAACAAAAATAATATGACCCGCAAACAAGACACTCAAAACATTTCCGCCGTTTACTGTTCCTTAGTTTCAGACACAAACAATTCAACAGTTTACATATAACAGTTGTAAAGTCTTCAAAATCGGAAGCGCTTTAAATTTTATTTGTTTTAATTGTTTTTTTTTTAATGTTTTTTTAATATTCAAATCAATGTAAGTCATACTTGTACGCTTTACATAATATTCGTATGTATTAAATAAACATTTTTATTATTTTTATGAATAAATACATCCCCTGAAGAAGATGGCAATCACCGTCGAAACGTTGGGAAAAATTAGATAAAAACTGTTTTCATTTAATCATCAAAAAGATCAACAAAGCCGATGAGAATCACCACTTTAATTGTTCTCCAATCAAACATCAACATCAACTTGGTCAAAGTCATAAATCATTGAAAATTAATTCCGACAAAACAAATATGATTAGCCTCGGAACACGACCATCCAAATAAATATTTTCTCCCGAACGGTTGAAAAAGTGGAGAGCTTTCAATACCTTGGAAGCATCGTTTCCATCGAAGGCGGAACCGAGCAAGACGTCATCTGCCGCATCGGCAAAGCAAAAGCGGCGTTCAGTATGCTGTCAAAAATTTGGAGGAATAACTCTATTAGCAAGAACAAAGCTATGGCTGTTTCGCACAAATGTCGAATCTGTGCTTCTTTATGGGTGCAGCACTTGGGAGAATAATTCAGCCATGACAAGAAAGTTGCAAACATTCGTGAATAGATGTCTTCGTAACATCCTAAGGATTTTCTGACCAAACCGCATATCAAATGAGGTCCTTCATAGAGGGACAGGTCAGGAACCTATAGAATCTATATTACGAAGACGTAAGTGGCAATGGATTGGACACACGCTTCGAAAAGATAACGACTGCATTGCAGGCCAAGCAATGCAGTGGAATCCGGTCACACAAGAGGGAAAAAGAGCTGGACGACCGAGAAGCACATGGCACAGGACAGTCGTGGCGAAATCAGCGTCACTAGGCAAGAGTTGGAGGGAGCTGAAACACATCTCCGGAAACCGTACACGATGGCGCGTAGGCGTAGTAGAGGCCCTATGCCCCTTAAGAGGTTCCCAACGGACCTAACAGGTCTGAGGACCTAAGTAAGTAACATCCAACCAACTTATAATTCCCATATTTATAATTCCCTTACCTACAAAGTTCCATTCGAATATAAAAGTCGTCAACCCATTCACTTTCCCAATCCATTAAGCTTCTCCCATTTCATTGAGCGTTTCATTAAAACAAAATCTAAAATTCCCAGAGCTTCTTTTTGCTATATCCAACAATCAATACAGGGTACCAGCCACGAACCGAAGCCTGTAAAGACGATCAAGGGAACATCGTAGTAGAACCACAGTCGATGCTGAGAATATGGAAAGATCACTTCTCCAAATTATATAACGGCGATGACGAACCGAACTCCGCTGTAAGGGAGATAGAACCACTCAACCTCGGCGACGCAGTTCAACAATTCCGCCTACCCGACCTTGACGAAGTGAAGATAGCTATATCTAAACTTAAGTCAAACAAAGCTGCTGGAGCTGACGGCATCACCGCCGAACTATTCAAAGCAGCAGGCGATGACTTGGTAGGGAGCATGCACCAACTCATCTGCAAAATTTGGTCGGAAGAAAGCATGCCCGATGAGTGGAATCTCAGCATAGTGTGCCCGATACACAAGAAAGGAGACCCTCTAAACTGCGCCAACTACAGAGGCATCAGTCTCCTTAACATTGCGTATAAGATCCTCTCTGCCGTATTATGTGAACGTCTGAAGCCATTCGTCAACAACCTGATTGGTCCTTATCAGTGTGGCTTCAGACCAGGAAAGTCCACTATCGACCAAATATTCACACTACGGCAGATCTTGGAAAAAACCCAGGAGCTTCAAATCGATACCCACCATCTCTTTATTGATTTTAAAGCCGCGTATGACAGCATCTATAGGGAAGAGCTCTACCGAGCAATGTCTAGTTTTGGCATCCCTGTCAAACTTATCCGTTTGTGCAGAATGACGATGGAGAATGCACGCTGCTCTATCAAGGTCGGAAAAGATCTTACCGATGCATTTGATGTCAAAAAAGGTTTTAGACAAGGCGATGCACTGTCATGCGACTTCTTCAACATCGTTCTGGAAAGAATTGTGCAAAACTCAACCGTCAACACTAGAGGCACAATCTTCCAAAGATCCATCCAATTACTCGGATACGCAGATGATATTGACATAATTGGAAGATCAAAGCGTGATGTCAGTGGAGCGTTTTTGAGCATTGCGACGGAAGCGAAGAAGATGGGTTTAGTGGTCAATGAGGGCAAGACCAAGTATATGCTGTCATCAAAAAAGGACACTGAACGACGACGTCTTGGACAAAACGTCACCATGGACAGCTATAACTTTGAGGTAGTTAAGGACTTTGTCTACCTAGGCACCGCTATTAATGCAGACAACGACACCAGCGCTGAAATCAAACGAAGAATAACTCTTGCAAATCGCTGCTTCTTTGGACTTAGAAGGCAATTGAGAAGTAAAGTCCTCTCTCGAGCATGTAAAATCACCATCTATAAGGCACTCATCATCCCGGTTCTCATTTATGGCGCTGAGGCCTGGACCCTGTCAAAGAAAGATGAGAGCGTCTTAGGATGCTTCGAGAGAAAAATTCTTCGGGCGATTTTTGGTCCCGTACGCATAGATGGAGAATGGAGGAGAAGATATAACGACGAGCTGTACGGGCTGTACAGCGACACTGACCTAGTTAGCAGAATCAAAGTCCAACGGCTTAGAAGGCTAGGTCATGTAGAGCGGATGGACATCAACGCTCCAGCCCGGAAGGTCTTCGAATCCAATCCCGAGGGACGGCGCAGTAGAGGAAGACCGCGACTCAGGTGGCGCACCCAGGTGGGAGAGGACCTCAACCAACTTGGCGTGCGAAACTGGAGACAGCTAGCTAGGTTGAGGCCCAGGTCCGCCCCGGACTGTAGCGCCACCTTAAGTAAGTAAGTAAGCAATACACCCCCTTTTCAACCTATTTAACGTGCATTGAACTCTAAAACCATATCGCAACTTCACAAAGGCACACTTATGCTGATGTTGCATATTTTTCTTCTTTGTCGTGTTAAATGACGAGCCGTCGCTCGGTGCGACACCCTATTTCTCTATATCGGATCGGTTGGTCACTTTCTTTAAAAAACTCTTTCAAATCTTTTTTATTTTTAAAACTCTTATGGCAGTTTATAATAAGAGTTAATACATATTAAAACAAACTGTTTGTTAATAAATATATACGAACGCAACTTATTAAAGACAAATAAAAAGTTAAGACCTTTATTTGAGAATCGTGCTCAAAACTAAAAAGAGCGCAAATGTACCAAAAAATATTAGTTAATTTGATTCCCTTCAAAATACTACCTGTAAAGTTGTTCACTCATTGCTTGAACTTGAACTTTAATAAATTTTTGGAAATGACAGTTTTTTCTGCGATTGAAGGTCTTCTCTCTACAGCGCCTTTTAATACAAGATAATCCATTTTTCTATGTAGAATCCCAGAACGGTATTATAAATCATTTTGATAGATTTTTGCGGTCGAAGTCGTTTGTAGGTTATCTTATGATGACTCTTATCTAAGCAATCACTACGTTTTTATTTACCTGCTGCTGTTAAAACTCATTCTTGAAATAAAATGTTTGCCATTTGCCAGACAATAAGATTTATTGTTAGTATTTAGTTTTATTTGTAGATATTCAAGTATAAAGTTACTTATTACAAAGGTCATTTTAAAATTTACTGATTTTGTACTCCGGCTCATCTCCCGATTTTTTTGTTTTTCGCTTCTGTATAATTGTCTGTACAATAAAAGGATAAAGGTTAGGAACTGCTAAAACTTAAAATTAAAAAAATAAACTTACTTGAATTTTTTGCCATTCTCTATCCAATTCGGCCCGTTCATTTTTATCAGTTTTATTTTTCCTAGTTTTCCTTCCATCTTGCATTTTGACACCATACTGAAATGCAGCTTTTGGTAGAGCTTCCTTTGTGCTCATGTAATCAGAGTATTCTTCTTGAGTATCAAAATCCCATCTGCCGATCGGACCTTTTTTGTTACCCAAGTCCATTTTTGTGTAATCAACCTCATCATCTGAATCATCAATGGCATCGTTCATTTCCTCTAAACCAGGATAACACTCTGCATAGCCCTGAGGTTCGTTGGAAAATTTCGAAACCATTGATTTTGAAATTCTCTGCGGTATGAAGATATTCTTTGGTGGTGACGGTTCGTGTGGCACATCTTCATCTTGAAAGTAATTTTTGCCTTCTCGCCCATTGCCACCACCAAGAAAAGACTTTTCTGCATTTTGTTCTTCGTTTAGTGGCGATCTTGAACCTGGCAATGCTCTACTGTCGTCCTTAACTTGAGGATTGTAATCTCCTATATCATCGTAAATGTTATCGTTCGGAAAGCTCTTCAGATTATCGTTAGTTTCATTGAACAAAGGTTTGTCTTTGTCACGTTTGCGGTTCTTTTTATTACGTCCCCCTGATCGTAAATAAGATAAAATTTGTGACAGCTTGTTTATTACAATGTCGTTAGTTGTTAGTGTATTTGTATCTTCATGATTCACCGGGACGTCGTACTTAGATCGAACCAAAGTCGTGGGAATATCGCTTTCTGCGTTATCATCATCCAAATCAATTATGTAAGCCATTCGACCTGGCATGAAGTGTTCATGTCTAACTACTTCTTTGGATTTAGCCGCAAGTATGGTATTGTAGATGTTTTTGCCAAGTACTGTATTGAATGTTGGTTCATTTGAAAATTCTTGTTCTTCCAAACTGAGGGTTATTTCCTTTTCTTCAAAAACCTTTTCCATTTCTTTTTCTTGTTCGTCTTCTTTGTGCTGCAGTTCTGAGCGCACTTTTTGCAAAAGGGCATAATCCAGACCCTTGACCAAATGGGTATGTTCCATATCACCACCCAAGAATTTGGATTCTTGAATGATTCGACGTCTCCTTTCGGCTGCATCGATTCCCGATTTGACGTCAGGTGCGACAGCTCTGTATGCATTGTTTCCATGTCCTGGCGTCTCGGCATTTTGATAATCAGGATTGGCACCATCTCGTCGCTCTCGCGCTCGATCACGATATTTTTCCGAGAGTTCAGCTAGCTTGTTGTCTTCTTGTTTTTTCAGAGCAGCATAGAAGTGCTTTTTCTTTCGTCTGGCTTCAATACGATCAGAGCTGATTGGTGTTGTAGTTTTTTTAACGGGCTTTAAACCGGCTTCTCTGACCGAGCCAACGGGTAAATTTGCTGGAGCACCTGGCCGTGGAGTAGCCAAGAGCTTACGAAAATCATCATTTGTTAATTTTTGTGAAGGAGTTTCCGGAGGTTGTGCCATTACGTCTATTAAGAAAGTAGATAATTTTAGTGATAAGATTGTCTTTATAAGGTAATTCTCGTAACAAGGAGACGAGGAACGGTATCTATCTTTAGAATTAAACTTTCATGTGTAGACCTGAATTACTCTTTATAATATGGTCATTGAGATATAGTTAAAACTTAATAAAAATGTGCAAAACAGTTTGAGTACAGTTACAAGTTAGCAGATTTTGTGGTGTTTTTAAATAAATGTAATGTGGTTGAGTAGTGCCCGTGGACTCTTATGCTAGAGGTCTTGGGTTCGATCCCTGTCTGTACCATCTAAAGTTTTTTTTGTATGGTTACTGCCTCTTGCGAGGAATTGACAAACTCTCCAAGTGTAATTCTTGTCATGAAAAGTGCTTTCTCAAATTAGCCGTTCGGATTCGGCTTAAAACTGTAGGTCCTTCCATTTTTGGCAACTTTACTCGTAACATTACTATTAGAATTGGTCCCAACATTCCTTTACCTTAGGTCTGCTTAAATCCAACAGAACTTGACCAAGACTATAAATCTAAAAATCTCACCATAAATTCCAAACTTCTTCTGTATAAGACTATGATTTTATTAGTACTCACTTATAGATATGTGACTTTTATTTATAATTTATTCTATTTAGGTATAAAAATGCGTTATACAAAATATTCTGAGAAGCTACATAGAACGCATGAGCGAAGAAGAACCCGCTAGGGGAATCTTCTGTGGTAAAATTTATTGTAGAAGACAACGGGGAAGACCGTGTATCCGCTCAACGGATAGCGTAGACCAGGACGCCCAGAGCCTTAGGTGGGCAACTGGATGGAGGTGGCCTAAAACGAGGAAAGTTGGAGAAGCATGTCGAACGCGGCCCGGAGAGTATCACGACCGATGAAGAATGTATGTTTGAAAATTTTAGTAAAGATGTTAACACCACTGGAGTTATAGAAAAGTAGATAAACTCGAAAAATCGGTTTTGTAACTTAAGACGCAGGCACTTGATTAGAAGAGACTTTGTACACAATGCTTGGAACACCAGAAGGAAGGTATAAACACATTACTAGCTTACTATCTCTCGTTCGGACGTTAAACCCTCTTAGGTCTTTTACTTAAACGTAAAAATTGTATTGTAAAAAAGTACACAACAAAACAAAAATAAGGGATCAGTCGAGAAATGAAAACCTTTTAGGAATATGGAAAATACATACATATTTTAAGATAACAATAGGGAAGATCACCATTCAATTGCAATTAAATAGAATTATTTAAGGTAAATAAATATCAATAAAACTATAAGAAATACTGTCTATAATTAGGCCACATACTTTTGAACAAAACGATGTATGTATCGTGGATTTTGTTGTGACTGTCAAATCACTTGAAAAGCATAGCATCGATAACAAACTTTCCAAAATAGATTCCAGGAAGTGGGATATTTTCCAATCGTTTATTCTCTATTATAGGAAAATATTCACACCATTTATCTTTTCTTTTTTTAAATATTCTTCACAATTTCAGATGAAGATATTATTTACAAATAAATCCACCATTCTTCACACAAATTTCAGAATCGGATTAATCTGTAGGGTAGGGTACGTTAAAATATATAACGTTCGTAAGCGAGCCATAAAATCACTACCATCAGATTTCGTGAACGTCAAGACTTTGTTTTAGAAGACGTTCAACATGAGTACTATCCTATAAATAAACTTTGCTTTCATAAAAACTGAACGAAAATTTTTACAATTCTAAGGAGGTTTTTTGTATGAAATTTTATACTCACAGTTTAAGGCAGCTGCTTGCCGAATTTACAATTGAATATTTAGAATGAAACAACAACAACTTGTGTGTGCTACCACCAAGTTCATAGGCTGGAGTTATAGCTATTTCACGGGGACCAACCCGATCATCAGACTCCTTTAGTGGTGCTTAATCGCTTTATGTTCAATTTAATTTTTAAAGAACTTTTGCCCGAGCTGGGCTTGAACAAGCGATCTAGCGTGTGAGGAGCTAGTGCACTACCCACTACGCCACCGCACCCACATGAAAGTTGTAAGCCAATTACAGTTTTTTTCGTTCTATGGAACTATACTTTTATTCGTTTATGATGGCTTATAACTGGTCCCTTAAGCCCCAAATGTTGAGTTAATCATATTAAACTGGATCCACAAATATGCAAAATAAAGATGGCTCTTCTAGCAATAGGTAAAAAGGTTTTCCAGAAAACACTGATAGCTGTTGCTGAAAACGAAGACAAAATTGCCAACTTGTATTCACCTCTTTAGTGTCAAAATACAAATTTGGGACCAAACTAAAATAATCATACAATTTATGGGAACGATTGTCACTACCTGGAAAGTATCCTAGTTTATATGATTCTTCAAATCCATATATGATATGACATTATTATGACAGTTGTATATTTTTGTTTATTTCCTACTATTTCATAATTTTATGTAGAAACATGTTATAATTTTAAATGAACACATTTTATAAATATAATCCAGTGTTGAAAACCAAAAATGTTTCGAAAAATAATAGTTGGAATATCTGGTGGAGTTGACAGTGCGGTATGTGCACATTTACTTAAAGAAAAAGGTAAGGACGAATATTAGGTCTTAAATTCAGCTTAACCTTGATATTGGTACTAAAAGTTGAAGGTATTTCGTGGGTACATTGAAACTATTATGGTTATAATAATTAACAATAAGCAATGAATTAATTATTTTCTAAAAGTGTAATTAAATAGATTAAAGTGTAATCAAATAGATTAAAGATTTTCAAAAGAAATAGTTAAACAAATAACTATTATAACCTAGCTGTTGTCTTGTATTTCGCCAGTAAAATTAGGGAAATGACAAGAACTAAGGTCTATTTTTGTGTTGAAAACCATAACACAAACATCATAACCTTCCCAATTTAACAAATGACGGGGAAATTAAGACCTCTAAAATTGGCGGATCTGAAAATTAAATTCTTTTATTTGGTTAGTCTCCAAAACCTTAAGGTTTCTTACTTTATTTTCAGGAGATTCAAATTTATTTTTTTTGTTTGGAAAAATTTGGGACTAAATATCCTTATCATTAGTATTTCAAAAAATTTAAACTTAAAATTGTTTAAAACTATCTGAAATAAATAACCACGCTTTTGTTTTTAAACAATGTAAGCCTTTTTGAATGCGTTCTCAATGGTTGTTAGGGCACCAGTGTCTCATTTTTGGTTTCTTAACATATCCAACAATATGGAAATGTGCTTCATCCCTAAATACAAATTTGTAACAAGTTGCTTCTTTTTCTGTAAAGGCCACAATTTTCATTATCGATTTACGTGGATTTTGAATAATTTCATTTCGAACTTGAGACCCGTTGTTGCTAACGTTGATGGTCTAGGAATATGTCTACTGTCCATTGTGCCTTTTTGCCTGAACCTTTGTACATACAACCAAATAAGTTGTATGCCCGGCTCATCACTTAGTCCTCGAATATTTAAATGAATACAAATAGCACGAATTGCACATTTGTATGGTGACCTTCGTCACTATAGTACATCAACCTCAAAAAATAATTAAATCATTTCATAATCCTCGTTTAATACGAGTATGAATAATTATTGTCAAATTGGAAAATAATAAAATAACATATTGTAAAATAATACTTATAGTAGATTGTTTGATCAGCATACAAAAATGAATGCAAAATATATCTGATTGAACAACTTTAAAATATTAATTTAGAAGAATAGTCGAGAATATACCTCCAGAATAAAAACTAATAAAATAAATTGCTTGGACTCTCTTTCTCACGTACCAATAATTCACCGTGCTTCAAATATTGCACCACAGGAAACACTGCGCTTCTTACCAGTCTTCAAACCCTGCTCTTTGAATAAATAATCTTAAAAGCTTACATCAACTAGTCTTTGATAATCGCAATTTAAAGCTGAACACCCTTTATCAACCTGCAGCATAAAGTATCTTATATTTAAACAAGCGTATGTATAACCCACATCCAAGAAATAGAAAGTAGTTCTTTTGTCCATCTCCTCTTCTAAGTCTATATACGCACCTACATACATACATATGTATTTACACAGCTAGTCAAAAAAATAGGTGTGATGATTAATTTTGTATTCCTATTTTATGTTAAACATTAATTTTACGTAGATATTTTTAAAGCTCATATCAATTAAATAAAAACACTTTAAGGCTTTAAAATACATTACAATTATAGATAATTTAGCCCCAAAACTACTGATGGAGGTTTTTTCACTTGGATAAAAAATAGGTGCGTCTTCATAAATTAGTAATATTATCGTTTTTACCAATAATTTCTGTATCTTACCACAATTTTTGTTTTACTTACTTTAATAACCTGAGTATCCTCCATTACTATCCAAAACTTTTTAAAGTCGTCACGGCACGACTCTACTCACTTTCGGCATGTTTACTGTTCTCTTTAAACCGCTTCCCACAATTGGTGTCCATTTGTGAAATAACGTTTAAGCTCATTCGACAAGTTCTCAATAGGATTAAGTTCAGGTGATTAACTTGGCCATGGGACAACGGATACTTGTTTCTCTCGAAATCAATCTTTCACAAGACCTGCGGTATGTTTAGGATTGTTGTCTTGGTGAAAGTGCCATCGCAGGGGCAATTTTTCCTCAGAAAATAGTAACATGACATCTTCCTAAATATCACTATATCCGTATTTTGTTAAGATGTTATTCAAACGAAATATAGGAAATACACCGTACCAGGAAAAACAGCCCCGCACCATTATACTCTGGTTCTTTCCAATTAGTACGGTTTAAGGCAAATAATTTTCTGGACCTTATATTGCTAGCCCTAAGGAATGGAATATTCCCGGCGATTCTTCCTGGGATATTCGAGTTCTGAAGCCTTTTTCAGATCGAGCGTGCACTGACTGTATTATCAATTTGAGCCCCTTGACGAAATAATAGATTTAGCTAGAAATAGTATGAGGCGGCCAGTGGACGCTGATGTTTTTTTCGGTCGGCCTCTATTTTCGCGTATTCCTCTGAGCATGAGAGCATTTGTTATTAAATTTTGAGATCTGCCTAGGACCTCCGCAATAAATTTGTAGGTCTTGCCCTCATCTCTAAGTCGACGAACTAATTTCCTTTCCTCTGCCAAGCAGTGGACTTTACAACCCATATTCAAACAGTAATGAACAATGATTGGATTAAACTCATAAATAAGTTTGAGGTTCCATACAAGGCATTTCTCTGATCATATGCCAATCACCGTCGAATGGAAAACAAAACCTGGCTCAAATCAAACAAACCTAAAGCTATTACCCCGACTTAAATGGAGAGAAGACGAAGCGGGAACTTTTCGACACAAACTGGACATCTGTCTCTCAAGAATCCCAACTGACATCGAGCCTTCAGATACTCTATCAATTAAACTTATAAATTGCAAATGCCGGGAGCAAATCAAGCGACAATGTAAGGAAAGCGTTCAAACAAAAATGGTTTGATAACGAGTGTATGAAAGCAAGAGAAAAATCATTTCCTCTTTTAAAAGCATTTAAGAGATTCGACAATGAAGAATTACGTAAATGGTACATGCAGTTGAATTCTCAGTATAAACATCTATGCTATGAAAAGAAACTTGGTTTTGAAAATGAACAAGCACAATCACTTGGCAAAATAAAGAATACAAAGGAATTTTGGAAACTTGCAAAAAATATTAATGGTACTCAACATATAATTGGCACAGGTGTATCCGCCGCTAATCTTTCTTCTCATTTCTCGAACCTTCTTCAAACAAACTCTAACTTAATGTTTACTTAGGCTGAACCTGGCATCACCAATGATATATTAGACACCGATATATCTTTGATTGAAATAGAAACAGTTTTACGAAAAGCTAAAAATAATAAAGCACCAGGTGAAGATGGTGTACCGTACGAATTTTTTAAGAATTATCGCAAAGTTTTAAGCTGCAACTTGTTGTGGTTTTTAGCAAAATTCTTACGAAAGCGGAAGTTCCTTCCTCGTACAAAAAATCGGTTATCTTCCCAATACATAAAAAAGGTTCCTTAAATGACGTCTCAAACTACAGAGGTTTATCTTTAATGAATATTATAGCTAAGGTATTTTGCGTAGTTCTTGTCGCTCGTTTGGAAAAGTGGGTAGAAGAGAAAAAGATATTATCTGACTTCCAGGCTGGATTTAGGATAATTACTCCACTGTTCACCAAATCTTTACTCTGTCATCGATAGTGAAAGCATTTGAGGCAAGAAATAAAAAGGTTTACTCGATGTTTGTTGACTTCAAAGCAGCGTTTGATTTGGTAAATCGCAATGCTTTAATATATAAACTTTCGCAGATCGGTGTTTCAACCAGATTTGATTCTGGTGTCAAACAAAGATGTCCGCTTAGTGCACTTTTATTTTCACTATTCATTAATGACATAGCTAACGACTTACCTGGAGGAATTAGAATGGCCGGAATCCGGATAAATGTTTTACTTTATGCTGACGACATGGTCATACTATCGGAATCGAAAGAAAATCTTCAATTGATGATAAACCGACTGTCTGCATACTGCGATAAATGGGGATTAGAAATCAATACAGAAAAATCAAAAATAATGATCTTTTCGGGATCCAATCGGACTGAAGTTGGAAGTAATTGGAAGTACAAAGGAAGAAGTTTGGAGGTGACAAACGAATATAGATATCTTGGAGTGAACCTCAACCTACGGCTGAATTTTAGTAAGCACCTTGACATTAAAGCCAAAACATCACGAAGTCTAATAAACTTAACATGGAGAAAGATCTTCTAAAACAACCTTGTATATTTGTCTACCAAATACCAAATGTTTAATTCAGTTGTGAAGTCCACTTTATGTTATGAAGCTCAAGTTTGGGGAATGGAAGAGTGTGAGGAAATTGAGAAATTTCAGAGGAGTTTCATCAAACAAATTTTCAACCTACCAATTAACAAGCTGAACTATGCGATCTACTTGGAAACTGGCTTACCAAAATTATTTACAAGCACATTGAAACTACAAGCGGATTATATTATTAAAGTGTTAGGTTTCCCAGATGAGCGACTGAGCAAAATAATGCTGCTTTACGAAATAAGGAACAAAGACTGGTGGTATGACAAATGACAACGAATTGCCTCTTCATTTGGTGAAGATATGCAAATTAATACAAGTAACATTCTTGATGTTAACGAAAAAATGTATAAAATTATCCAGCTTAATGAAGACTCGGTTCGGAACCAATTTATAAAAACAGCTATTGAATCAGAAAGTCGAATATTATATAGCCAGTTACAATTTAATCTAAATAACAATAACTATTTTAATGAATCTTTAAGCTACAAAGATATTTCTTTGATTTTCAAAGCTAGATGCGAAGTCTTATGTCTCAACGGTAGACCATACAATGAGAGTTTCAACCAGTTCTGTACACTCTGCAATCATAAATCCAAAGAAGACTGCTTCCATTTTATAAGCGTATGTCCAATTTTCAGATACAAGAGATTCTCATATTTTCAAAAATTCTCTCTCACTCTACAAGAGACAATTCTAATATTGAATGGACCAGATTGGAAAAATCCTGTCAACTATCTGAAGGAAATTTGCAGTTTTAGAAAATTGATTATGAGTGAATATGATTAAACTAGTAGATGTATATATTATAATAATATGTATAATTTAAAACAAAGTTTACCAATGTTATAAAAATTTAAGTTGCTAGTCGAGCTGACGGAAAAACCAAAGCTTTTAAATTCAAAAACAAATGTTTATGTATTTATTATATATTTATATTTATGTATTATAATAAATGAATTACTTACTTACTTACAGTAATGAATGAAAAACTATTGCTTGAAGCTAATAAAATAATTTTAAACGATCCATCTCAAGAGTTTATACCATAAAATAAAGAATATTATAAGAAGCTTAGCATTACATTACTTAAATGCAAAAAGTTTAGCATCCTCATAGAGATAATAACTGTTCTTTCTTTTAAAAAAAAATGTTGGTTGCATTGCTTGCATTCAAAACAACAGCTTTTTTTTGTTAATCGACAACAAGTCAAGAGTGGATATCAAAAAATTTCTCACACCTATTTTTTTGACCAGCTGTGTATATAAATCAAATAAAAATCAAACTCGTAATCAATGCTGAAACAATGTTAAGTAGAAATCTAATTCTAACAAGGCACGAACTCAGGCATTTTATTAAAATAATAAATAATTTAATATCAATAAATGTATGTTAATTTATTTATTTAAGGATTTTCTGTGTTGGGAGTATTTATGCGTAATTGGGATGAATTAGACGAGACTGGACGTTGTTCTGGAGAAAAGGATCTAGCCGATGCAAACTATGTTTGCAATAAGATTGGTATCGACCTAATTGAAGTCAATTTTGTAAAGGAGTACTGGAACAACGTATTCACGTAAGTTTCATATAATTTAATAGTACTCAAGAAAATAAGAAAACACAATTAAATAGTACAGAAAATATAGAAAGTTAATTGGTAGCACCTCCAATGCAATATTGACGTAAAGTATTTAACGATTTTTTTATCTACAATTCATATTTTTATATTGTATCCCTTACAAAAGGCGCTCTCTTTTAGACGCCAATAAAGCTTAACTAAGTTTTGAAAAATATTACCCTTACTCAATATTGCACGGGTGTCATTGTATTTACATAAACAATAGTTTCTTTGTCCTGCATCCATACGAGGTAGTAACTTGAAGCTTTTAAACAACCCATCTTATTCGAAGATTACAAAATCGAAAAAGATAGTAATTAAATAGAAAGTATTCAAAGAAAACTTGCTTCTCTAGAACACAACCAAATGTTTGGCTTCAGGTTAAGAAAATAAACGCACATTTCATGTTTGTTTAGTATTAATAGTTAGAGACGAATTCATTTATATCAGCATTGTCATGTCCTTGAAAGGCTAAGACTTTCAGCTGGTGGTTCTGCATTCCGCTCGAAGTGCATTTTTGGACACAAAGCTGTTATAAATTGTCATGTCTTCACTCTCCGCAATCTATATTTTTTTATTTTAAAAAATCCATAAACATAATTAGGAATTTTCTTGAAGATTATCAAAATGGCCTGACCCCTAATCCAGACATATTGTGCAACAGGCATATCAAATTTGATCACTTCTATAAATATGCATTGGAAAAACTAGAATTCGATGCTATTGCAATGGGTCATTATGCTAGAACATCTTTTGGTCCATACTTGGAAAATTATAAACCAAATAAAGGTAAGTTCTAAGATACCTCGCTCTAGAATTCAATGATATCTTTTCTGATTCTGATTCTCATGCGTTTTGAAAAGAAAACGAAAATAATCATAGAAATATTATAATATTTAAAATGCTAACTTTTTACTTTTGCAGATGTTCATCTTCTTCAAGCCAAAGATTCATTTAAAGATCAAACATTTTTCTTATCGAACATAAGACAAAAAGCCCTTCGAAAAACAATGTTTCCAATAGGAGAATATACGAAAGGTGAAATAAAAAGTATTGCGAAAAACATTGGACTTCATAGAGTTGCTTTAAAGAAAGAAAGCACCGGGATTTGTTTTATTGGCAATAGGAATTTTAAGGATTTTATAAAAGAGGTAATTTTAATTCCATCGTTTTAACAGGGATTTTGTTGTCATGGTGAGAAGTCAGAGTTGATTTTATACCCAATTAAGGGGAAGGATAAAAACGGTATATAGACAAGCAAAAAAAGGAAATCTCATTTTGGATAAGAAATTAAGCTGGAAACCTTACTTTAAAGAAAGCCACTGTGAGGTGGCTGGATAGGGACTCTTGTAAAAAAGCTTTTAGTAATAAATGGGGCCTACAAACACAAATAACACATTTATATACATCTCTGTTATTAGACCAATCATTACAAATGGAGTCGTGGTATGGTGAGCTGCGTTGGGCAAAGCAACAAGCTCCAGCAAAGTTAGAGCGCTCAGCTCTATTCCCTCCTCTGCACTTGATGTTCTGTTGCATCGTATACCGCTTAATATATTCAGCAAACAATCAGACGCAAGCAGCCATTAAGCTTATTGTCTCAAGCACTTCATAGCTAATACCAATTGGTTTTATCTAGTAAGGTATATCTTTAGATCCATGTGGTATCACAACGATTGGTCTAGGTAGGTAGAAATGGCGATCTCAAGGCAACCTAGCCTGAGATCCAATTAGCGCTGTAGTGCGCCGTTTTGATACCAAAAACTCGTTTGACCTTTGATTGAAAGGGATAGATTTATAGAGAAGCTTCATAGCGATTATGTTAGAGCCATTTTTTCGCATTGAGAAAAAAGATTAGGTATCTAATCTTTGTCTCAGATAGCTCATCGAGTTCCTGAAAGAATGCTTTTCCAAAGTACTTCATTCTAGTGTTTGCCAAAGCAGGACATTTGCAGAGGAAATGGATTATCGTTTCACTTTCTCTTTGGTCACTACAACTACGGCAAAAGGTGTTGTAAGAGATATCCAACTTCTCTGCATGGTCTGCATGGTGTGTTGGCTTTTACTGTCAAGCAGCTACCTTAACCCTAACCTGTTGCAAGCTACCAGTGACACCAACCTTCTATTTTTACCAACAGAGATCTTGCACACAACTTACGAGAAAATATAAAAACGAATAATTTAATATTTTATATTTGAAATCAGCCACAACTTTTGAATACACTAAACATTGACGTTACATTTGAATTTTATAGCACCATTCAAAAACATTATAATTTTCCTTCTTGAAAGAATATAAGATTTTTTTTACGTTACAGTACATTCATTCTAAACCTGGTGACTTCATCGACATAGACACAGGCAAAGTAGTTGGACATCATGAGGGTTTTCACCAGTGGACAGTTGGACAGCGCTGTCGATTGCATTCTTATCTCAAACCGTATTTTGTTGCCGCCAAAGATGAATTAACAAATTCCATTCTAGTTGCATATGGCACCGATCATCCCGCCCTCTATTCAAATTTAGTTTACACACAGAATCCTTCATGGATTTCCTCAGACCCTTTAAAGGATCGCAACCAGTTCAGATGTCAATTCCGATTTCAACATACTAAACCTTTAGTAGATTGTACAGTGGAAAAGCTAAACGATGGTGGTCTGCAAGTCAGCTTAGATAAACCGCTACGCGCTTTAACACCAGGTCAATATGGTGTCCTGTATTTAGGAACCGAATGCTTAGGCTGTGCCAGAATTATGACATCGGAACAGATGAAAAATAATTTCAAACAGTTTGCATCGATGCAAATATAAAGAAAGAAACAAATAAAACAAAGATATTATCTAAAAAAAGGTACATTATTTCTTATTATATTTAAATTTTTGTTTGTCCATTTTAAGAAATATTAACGATGCTTATAGTCATTTTTGTTTGTTAACAATTATTCAAAGATAAATACAATTTCACCCTGATACATATAAAATGTTTTTTTTTTTTTTGTAAATGTTTGTACTAAATGCAGGGGAAAACATAATTTTGTTTTGTTTTGTTTACACCTAAAGATACAGTCGCTAATTTTATTTGATTCTATTATGATCTTGTATGCTTTAAAAATAAAATAAATACTACTTAATAACTATAATTTATTTTGTTAACATTGATTTTAGCTCAATAAAATAGTCAACGTATCCAAAAATCGAGTTAAATCACTCTGTCGAATTTGTATTAATGAAGGCTCAAAGAAATCCTGTCTTATAACTGAATTACTTTTTTGAGCAGCTTGTTCGAAAGCTTTGCCAAAGAAGCTTTTCGGTGAGTTCTCACGGACGGGCGGTATTCCAACTAAAAGGCAAAGTCCACGCTCTGCGTCAACGGGACAACTAACGATGATTGGTAGTTCTGGTGCTCGACGACTTCTAGAAGTCGACACATATCCGTTTAGGACAAATTTCGCTAGCATTGTTAGACCATATGGATATGAAAAGAAATTGTTCTCTTCATTTAAAACATAGTAAAAGAATGGACCAGCTGAATGCACTTGATGGGCTTCTAAACAACTCTGCACTTGACGGAATATAGCAGAGAGTAATAGTTTGGCATTTTCAATACCAGCATTAAGGATGGATTTGTGACTTTTGGATAGACCATCGAGAGCTTCGAGAAAACAATCCTCTGGAGTTTTGTCATGTTTGACGGACTCTAAAATGGCTAATGAGGCATAGACATAATCAGCTGCCGAGTAGCGATTCCGATAGCCATAGTTGAGTGTAAATGAGCCATACACAATGTCAGGTATACCATATTTTTCGGCGAGTTTTTCGATCATTTGATGAAATTCCTGACGCAAAGTGAGATCCATTGAGTTGAACATTTGTTTGGCATGCGTTAAGGGTAGACCCATTTCTACAAGAAGTTCGTGAAGCTTTTTTTCACCTCGCAAAGTCCAGAGTTTAAGTTTACATGCACAATACATAGAATATCTAAAAATAGAAAATATTTGTTATATTTGTAAGGGGCAGAATCTTGTTTGAGGTCTTACTTCATAGATTCAACTACCGACCAGTGTCGATACAGTGCTAAATGCAAATCATTTTCAAATGTTATTTTAGATGCACTGTGAGCCTGTGTTTGATCGCTGGCCTTAGAAGTGAGTCTTGAAACATGACTTTGAATGTTATCGATCTCAAGTGTATAAGTTGAACTTTCTATCTTGCCCAATATCAATTGTTCAGTTGTGCCGACAATAGCCCACCATAAAAGATCCACAGAGTCTTTGGTTAGTTTCCATGCTAATTCGAAAAATATAACTGCAGAACTTCTTCCATAATAACTGTATTGAGAGTAATCGAACATTATGCGATCCCTTTCGTTTTCCCATGTTCGACGTTCACGTTGTTTTAGAATTCGATTTTCATGCTTTTGGACGCGTGTTGTTTCCTCTTCATTGTTATCGTCATCATCGGCACTGTCCTCTTCGTCATCTGATTCACGAAAAATAGCATCAAACGACGGTATGGATTCCTCAGCAGCTGGATCGCCAAGTATGCAAACCTGTAGGAAAAGATTGATCATTGAAATTATTGTTTATCAAATCAAAGTTATAAAATGGAATATGCAGAGGATAGGATTAGAAAGCAGAAACCGATGCACATTGGTTTTGAATGTCTGCTCATTGTAATGAGTGGGAAATATTGAGTCAGGTAAAGAATTCTACATTTTTGTAGTGCGGCTCTGTACTTAACAGTACGTCCGAAATTGGGCTCGAGGGTAAATTGATGGGCATTCCTAGAAGTACGGGTATTCCGGTTGAATTGTTTAAGGGAAGGAATGCAACTGGCTATTTTGCTAGAGCATTCTTTATAAAAA
The DNA here is from genome assembly GCF_945859685.1 of Eupeodes corollae. Classification (NCBI taxonomy): domain Eukaryota; kingdom Metazoa; phylum Arthropoda; class Insecta; order Diptera; family Syrphidae; genus Eupeodes; species Eupeodes corollae. The sequence goes on from NC_079148.1 coordinate 46,491,470, forward strand.
TAACGATAAAACAATTGTAAGATCAGAAGGAGTAGAAAACGTCTTGCATCGTCGGAGAAAACCTAAATACTTAGCAGCATTTTTGGCGATGTCAAATATGTGATCACTCCACAACAAGTGGTCTGTGATGCACATACATAGGATCGATAGTTGTTTAATCTCTTCGATGCAAGTACCACCCAGGAATAGTGGCATTGGGGGAGGGTTACGTTTTTGTGACAGTAGACAGCATTGAGTTTTCGAAGCATTAAATTCTAATCGGTTCTTGATTCCCCATTGCACAATGCTGTCAACATCAGAATTGAATGAGCTTATCATACGCTGCCGTTGGTAGTCCACACCCGAAAAACAAGTATGAGAATCTAAAAACAAATATGAAAAGCAGAGGTTACTGTTGTCAGCGAAACAATGTAGTGGGTTAGAAGTTTCAGACAAAAGATCATTTATGAATATAAGGAAGAGAGTCGGAGACAATACAGAGCCCTGTGGCACACCAGCGTTTATTTTGTGAATATCAGATTGGAACCCGTCCAATACTACTTGAATTGAACGGTCCGAAAGGTAATTTCTTACCCAACAAAAAAGAAATTCATCAATACAAAAGGACTCATTTTCGATAAGAAAGCTTGATGCCAAACTCTATCGAATGCCTTTGGAATATCTTACTTTCTCCAAAACGATGTAAAGATTTGTTCCACTGTTTGGTGAGATAGACCATAAGATCACCAGTGGACCTATTGCAACGAAAGCCATACTGCCGGTCATTAAGAAGCTTCTGTTCTTCAAGATATTTCTTTAGCTGAAGATTGATCAGCGTTTTCATGACCTTGAAAAGAAGGGACGTAAATGCAATTGGGGAGGAGGATTCGCGTTTTTTAGGGACAGGCTGGACAAATGCAGTTTTCCATCCAATCAGAAAGAGGCCAGTAGAATGGGACAGATGAAAAAGCTTACGCAATGGTTTTGCCAGTGCTGAAGAACACCTCTTCAGAAGAATAGCGGGGATACTATCCAGGCCAGCGGATTTGTGAATGTCAAGATCTTTTAGTACTCTAGCAACTATACGAGTGCGCAAGAAGATTCGTCCCATGGAATAGTTTACCCTTTCAAGTACAGGAGGAGTCATTTCACTCATTGGAAGCATCGAATTAACAGCAAACTTTGCTGCAAGCAAATTGGCTTTATCAATCGAGCTAACATAATTAGTGTCATTGGAAACGAGTGTAGAAACTGACGATGACGTAGTGTTGCGCACATTTTTTACAAATGACCAGAAATTTTTACAACCTTTGGGACTTTGTAGTATTTTTTGCCGTAATTTCTGGTGCAAGAGAAACTTAATTTACATGGAAAGGCATAAATATTTCTTACTAAATGGATTCTTCAACCAAAATGGAAGAGGTTGATCTTGATATTAAAAAGGTTAATAACAACCAAGTCAACGGTTCTTATGAACTTCCAGTGGAACTCTTCAATAAAGTACGGGTCGCTAAAGTGTGCGGTACTTCAGATCCATAAGCCTCACCTTTAACAGGCGATGCTACGTGCTGTAAAAATTATCAAAGCAAATCATCGGCAGCTTCTTAATTGTATTTCAAGAGTCCTTTACGGCGATTGAAGAAAACACCTGCTATCAACAAACAAACATACATCTATCAACCGACTTGGACGTTACTATTGATAGCAATATAAAAATAAGTTATTTATCGCGGAGTAAGCATTGCTTCCAAGAGTGACACCATAGTAAAGATTCGGCCAAGAATTGTGTATGATATTTGGTTTTGTGTACAAAGGAAGAGAAGATATAACCGCGAACCAATGATCTGTACAAAAATATGGATGTAAGTAGTTCAAAAAAATAAAGCGCATTAGCTCATTAAATTCAATTGAATGGATAACAACGATCCTGCTGAGAGAATCTTCGAATCCCAGCTTCCAGGTTTAAGACTACATGGAATGAAAAAACTCTGGCCCTTGGGATCTTAGAACTAGGAAGACTTTCTTGTCCCAGTTATAGACCTTTCATGAATCTAAAGCATGACAAAGTAAAATTTCTGTATATATCTCTGCTATGCAAGCATACTTACTGTAGAAAAGTGTAATTTAATAATGTTTTCAGTACATACGAAGTTAAGCTTTTTGGGAGACATTTTTTTTTGGTTTCTTGGGCTTTGATGATCAATCAGTTTGATGCGATTAATAATAATATAAAACTAATCCATCTTGGTTTTACCCTACGTTTTTAGGTTTGGCTGCATTTAATAAGAATTGCATGCTCTTGAGACCAGCATCTCAAAAATAATTTGTACATACAAGACTATGAAGAATTATCTAAGCGGTAAACATGTCCTTCAACTTGAAAAATAAATAAATTGGGTGGCGCAACAGTCCGTTGTGAACCAGGGCCTAGTGACTTACAACTCTCAACCATGCGAGTGCTAGTACTATTGTCAGGAATGGAAGATGGCACAGGCAGGGATTGAACCCAAGACCCCTTGCATGACAGTCCAATGTACTAACCATCATGCCACGGGTACTACACTTAATCGTATTAAATTAGTTAAATAAAATGTCGAATAAATGCTTCTTAGGGAGCCATTGGTATTTGTGTAAAAATAAGTCCTAAAAAACATTCAAGCGGACGGCGACTTAAACTACTTAATAATAACTATATCACGGTTTAAATCCTGAGCAAAAATTCCCTTAATAGATAAATCTTTGTAGACGATTACTAACGTGTTTTTTTTTAAATAAAATTCAAAAAAGACGACGACAACAGACAAAAAAATATCGAATGAAATTCCAACTCAAAAATATTTAAACTTCGACTGGAGCTTTTAATCAAAGAAAGTTTACTATAAATAATAAACCTCCTTAATGTTCAAAACGAAGCAGATACTATTGGGCTATAAATGTACACCATTTCCAGATACATGGTATAGATAAATTGATAGTTTTTAAAACGAATTAAAAAAAAAAATTGGAAGATCACCTGCAACCAACATTTAATAGACGGATAATCGAGGGCAATTTGATTATCTTATCTCACTTTAAATTGTTGCAGTTAAACTCACCTGTTTATCACTATAAATATTGCAAACATCTAGCGGCCTATGGGAGTCACAAACAAAGAAAACCACTTCTTCATCGGGTTGCAAAAGATCTACAATATCAACACAACCGCCACAATTAATTAATATCACGTACTTTACGTCATCTCGGTTTTCAGTGTAGGCTCTTTGCATCCCAGCCATGCCCATTATTGGCACAACCGAATACAGCATATGATCATACTTAAATAAGGATTGTAGGATTTTGCTAGCACAAATACCATCGATGTCGTAGTTGACAATGATTAAAATTCTTTTACCCACAAGGACATTGTAAAACTCAAGTTTTAAGTCTTGCACAAACATTTTGATAGTTTATTTTTTTAGAAATTATTCTGTTAAGTTTTTTTCTTTTTTAGAAAACTCTTAAGTCCTTGAGGTTAGCAGCAATAATAATTGTTGCATTGGCCTGTCCGACCCGCGGTGGGATTCATATTTTAAAGAGTTACAAATAAAAAATAATCTAGTGCTTATTGGTATTCAATGGGTTTGATGGTCAGTGCGGTTATTGGACTAACTAAGAACATAAAAACGAAAGTAGTTTATTAAAATTAAACTAATATATTTTAACAAAAAACGTAAATTATAAAAGATGTTTAAAAATGCGACCTGCGGGAAACTTTCAAAATGTCAAAAACATGGCGCGACAATTTTCTGCCATGATCACAATTATAAATTCACAATAGATAAAGATGAAGTGTGTGTTAATATGGATTCCCTCTTATATTTGAAATCGAATAAAATGTTAAAACGTTGTTTTCCTTTCACCAAAAAGTACTTTCCCATGGGATACTTGCTTTCTTTTATTAAATTATAAATAATTTAATTAAATTATGAATAATTTAAAATAAAATTCATGTAGCGAGATAAATTGATATGCCGAAAAATAGATCTTTTCGAAAGACGGTAAAAATTGTTGTTTGTTTTTAAATTAACCTTTTGTATTTATTTTCATTGGGCCTTACCAATAATCAAAATTAAAGCTCACTTAAATATTTAACTGGGTTTTAAATATTTTGGTATATCAATAAACATTTTAATAGTTAGGTTAAGGGATAACGTCCAGTTAAATTTTATTGTTGGGAAACTCAACTATAAACGGACACTTAAATTAAACTCCATGGTTTGCACTGTCATTTTGACAGCGATACCTAAACGTATGCTTAGTGATTTATTATTGGTAAGGCCCATGGATATACAAATTTTTTGTATCGTGAACACAAATTTGCAAATTGCAATAAGCTTACCGTTGCAACATATCTATGGCCATGTTCAGGCGACATGATGAAGAGACTTGAAGGTAAGGCAAGTATCTAATTGGACAGCTGACAAAAAATTGTCTCCACTTAAGGTATGGCGTTTTTCTTTTTAAGTTTAGAGCTGAGCACTGAGCAGAGTCTGAGCGATAAGAGTAGAGTAGAGCAGAGTTCACAGAGCGCGCTCTGAACATGATCAGAACTAAAAAAGAAAAACGAATTTGAAGCTCTGAACGATCAGAGCTAAAAAAGAAACACAATTATTTTTTTGACAGTTCGAGCTCTGCTCTAAACTAAAAAAGAATAACGCTATTTATCGGAAAGTTAATTGGAGTCAAGAAAAATCTCCTTTACTATAAAGTCAAGCCTTTTTATGTCAAAATGTCAGCTGATCATGTTTTCTTCATTCAACTGAAAGCTGAACTTCATAACTTTGTTATTTATTTAATTATTCCAAAATATTATTTGAAGTTTTGTGTAAAAGAGTTTCTGTTGTAGTATTATTAAAATTAAGTCCCTTATGTTGTCTAAACCTGCTCTATGTTGAGATCTCCATTGACTGTAACACTTACCAATAACTTTTCTTCTAGATAAAACTGTCATGTAGTTACTTTTTTGTAGACAAAGTGATGTTCACTAAAACTCAGATTCTGACTTGACACAAAATTAAAGTTCAAAAACCGTTAAATGTCTTCTGTGTTTCCTTAATATGTGCCGATTCAGACTAAGCTGTTTTTTCCAAGATCAATTTTGTATTTCATATTTTCGTATAGGTTTTCCCAACAAAAAGCTTCAGTATTTTTAAATAGAAATCAATGGATGGCTATTTTATTATGATGAGAAAGAGGTACTTCCAGACTTCTTTCAGCTATATCGCGGTGTTTTTGCACCGTACATCGTCAAATTGTTGTTAATTGTGTAGTTTTACTTATAAAAAGATAAAAGCTGTGTTTTTTTGTATCGAAATCAAATAAAAATAAAATAAATCGATGTAAATCCAAGACGCTGTTTAAGGCTTTCATACAGCTAACTTATTGTTTCTTATGTTTGTTTACTTTTCAAACATTTTCTATCCTTTCCTTTGAACTACATTTCACACAATTTAACCATTTTAAAACTGTCATAATGAAAACTATATTTTAGGTTTTTAAAATTGACCTGAATACAAACCAGGATTACAAATTGTTGTTGTATTACCAGACAATCCATATGGATCAATTTTAATAATATTAAGCAGCTCTGAGCTGTTCATAAAGTAGATACAAAAGTCCAGTAATTTGTTCAGAAAAATTACAAATTACTAAAGTTGTAAGCAGAAAATCACTTAAGATAGTAACTACATATAATAAATATTAACAACTGACCTAGATAAAAATAAACAGAGGAAATAGAAGGATTCGTATCCTTAAACGTTTGTATGATTTAGCCTGGTCCTAATGATTTGTAACTTTCAATCATTCTTGTAGCTGTCAGGGTATCAACAATTTATTTGAGAAAGCACTTTTCATACCAACTAATAATTTGACTTGTATAAGGATTTATATAAGCATATTTCCAACTTATATAGAAACACGTTAAGGCCTTATGCAAATTAATTTGGTGTAAGTTATGGAAGCTATTTAGATCCTTTAGGACTAGTCTTAAAAAATATTATGTTTTCAAATAGATTTTTTTCTATATCGTCATTATCAAAACGAAAATAAAAATATATGAATATAAGCTAAGTTTTCCTGATTTTTAAATATCATTCTCTGAGTTTAAAGTTTCGTGAGAACTTTGTTCAAAAAATTACAAATGATAAAAAAGCCGTACTTGTGGAATTATACAATGGGCCTAACTAATAATCAAGTTTAATGTTGAGGTTAAAATTTGTGTGAAATTAAAATATATGCAATGGACTCTTATTTTAAAGTCTTAAAAGTAAACCATTTATGGTTTGAGATCAAAAAAATTGAACTAGACATTTATCTTTTATTATTTGAGATCCTTGCAATATATGGCAATATTTCGAACATTTTAAAGTCCACTCTAAATTTGACTATTAAAATAAATAAATTGGGTGGTGCAACAGTCCGTTGAGAACTACTCTCAACCATTCCTGTGTGCGAGTAATGTTGTCAGGAATGGAGGGGACCTACAGTTTATATGCCGAATCCGAACGGCTAATTTGAGAAAGAACTTTTTCATGACAAGAGTCTTGGAGAATTTGCAAGAGGCAGTACCCGTGAAAAGACTTTAGATAGCATAGACAGGGATCGAACCCAAGACGTCTCGCATGACAGTCCAACGCACTAACCATCATGCCACGGGTATCACAAACAATTTGACTATTGGTAAGACCCAATGTGTTTGCTAATAACCGTAATAGGCAAGCCATAAAGAAATTGTTTGTAAATAACCCTCAGTTGCAGGTTCTATAGATGGTAAAAGAATCACTATTTATTGTTTAACATTCTTGGCAAGCCTTAAACAGGCCTTTGCATACTAAAAGATACGGGCTCTGTATATATCCAGTCAATTTCATATTAACAGGTTTCATACAAGCTATAATTTTAAAAATATTCGGAAAATTAGCTGACGTGCACATCAAAGTCTTATATTTATACTATACAAACAATTGCTTTCCCATTTTGAAGAATTTAACCTAATAGAAGCTGAATTGTTTGTTTGGATGGCAACAATTGCTCTTGGGGATTTGTTAATTCCTCGCAACCTTACGCACTAATTATCATGCCATGGAAACTCAAAAGAGTAATAAACAAACATCAATATACTACAAATTCATGTACTATAGATTTCGAACAATTTTTATTGTAAAAACATGCCTACGTCAAGCCGCATCTCTTGTGGAAACACATTAATTCTATTGTGAATGTGCCATGGAAACTTCAACTGTTCATTTGACAATTCGCCGATTTTTGTACCTCATCAACTTTTGTGCAAAGTAGCTCCTTGTCGAGTGGAACTTGAATAAAAATTTTTAAATTTAATAAATTTCAGAGTTTATAAAGTTTACTCATTTATTTTTTATAGCCATAAAGATGGGTATTTACGACACGGTAATGCAAGAAAAACCCCCCGTAGTTCTTGATATAGGAACAGCATACACAAAGTAAGAACAATTTCAAAACAAAAATGATGTCATGTTATTATTTTCCGTCTTAAATACATTCCAGAATTGGATTTGCAGGAGAAGCCCATCCCAGATTCATAATCCCATCCGAGAGTTACTTATCCTCGACTGGTGATATCGAAAAGCTTTTCAACTATTCATCTAAAACTGAACTATATGATCATATGGTTGACTTTCTACAGACCATATTCTTTAAGTAGGTTTTTATTTGTATTGTTAACAACATCTCTAACTATCGATATTGTTATAGACACGTCTTGGTAAGTCCCAAGGATAGGAAAGTTGTAATGGTGGAAAATATTTTTGGTGAAACTATCATCCGCGAGACCATTGCCGAGGTACTGTTCAAACATTTTGAAGTTTCATCTATTCTTTTTGTGCCTACACACTTGATTGCCCTGTCGACATTGGCAGTACCGTCAGGAGTAGTGGTGGACATGGGCTACAACGAGGCAACTGTTGTTCCGATCTTTAGTAGTGTTCAGATACTAAAAGCATTCCAAGACCAAGCGTTCGGAGCTAAATCTATACATGACGAAATTAAGCGTCAATTAGTGGAAGCCGGCATCAATGCTTCTCATTTAACTGAATCAATTTTGGAAGATATCAAGGTTCGTACGTGTTTTGTGACGACAGCAGAAAGAGCAAAGCAATACAGAGAAAACCAGCCCATTACCCCTCCACCAGATCTTGAGTATTCGATTAAGGAAAAGGAAATTATAACAATTCCGGGTTCTGTGCGAGAAACTGCCTACGAAATAATGTTTTCGGAAGATAATGAGCAATCGAGTCTGCCTTATTTGATATTGGACGCGATTCTTAAGTGCCCCGTGGATGCGAGGACAGTTCTGGGAGAAAACATTTTCCTTATCGGTGGAACCTCGATAATAATGGGCCTACTATCACGTTTGAAAACCGAGTTAAATACGTTGCTGAGCAATAATAATCGTTATAAGGATAAACTCTTTTTCAAGAGTGTTAAATTTCACACGGCCATCGGAAGGGCAAATTTTGCTGCTTGGCTCGGAGCTTCTATTTGTGGAGCAACTGAAATTGTTGGTACTAAATCTCTTACAAAGGAAACCTATGCAAAATGCGGCCATGTTCCTGATTGGGTTAATTTAGATGATAACAGATTACAAGAATCGGTTTAGAATAACAAAAGAGTAAAATACAATATATTCTGATAATTTATTTATTTTAATTCAAAACGAATTGCTTTTATTAATCTTTTCATTTATAGTTAAAGCGTACAATTTAATCTTATATTTTTAGTATATGCTTAAAAGAAAATTGAAATAAAGTTGATACTCATAATTATGATCATTTCTTTATAGGATGGGATATTCGTTTTAAAAATTGTATACAAAACAAAAATATTACAAGCTATATTCTTATATTAAATCTGCATTTCTAGTAAAAGAAATCAAAAAGGGTACATTTGGAAATTGCGAAAAAAGTAAATTTCTTAGATCCAGAGACAGACACATTTTTGTAAGATTTTGTTGTGTTCAAAATATTCTTGTTCTGCAATTATAGGTTTTAAAGTGTCATATATATATTTGAATGTGTCATTTAAGGAGACTTTTGAATACATTCGAAATCGAAAATTCATTAATTTTTCAGAGATATCTTGTATATTTAATAGGCAGGTTCAGACGACATACGGGACTTGAAGGTAATTTAAGTTTCTATCACCGGATTGGCCAACTGCCAAAAATTTACAAAAAGTTGACAGAAGTAAGTCGATACAAATCTCCTTAACTATCAAGTCAAGGCAACTTCTGTCAAAATGACTGTCATATCTTTCATTCTTCTGAAAGCTAAACTTTGTTAATCTATGATTTATTCATCTTCTGCATAATTCCATTTAATGTTTTGTAAAAAGGGATTCCTTGTCAAATTGGAAAAGAAATAAGTAATACAATTAAAAATGACTGTCATGCGAGAGGTCTTGAGCTCGATCCCTGCCTATGCCACTTAAAGCTTTTTCATGGGTACTGCCTCTTGCGAGGAATTGACAAATTCTCCAAGAGTCATTCTTGTCATAAAAAGTGCTTTCTCAAATTTGCCGTTCGGATTCGGCTTCAAACTGTAGGTCCCTTCCATCTCTGACAACAGTACTCGCACACAGGAATGGTTGAAAGTTGTCAGTCACTAGGCCCTAGTTCTCAAACGGACTGTTGCGCTACCCAATTTAGTTTTATTTATAATTAAAAAACAATATACAAATCGTAATGGACTTGTAGTTTTCTTAGAGAATATTTCGTTGAAGATAATTTGTTGGTGAAGTTTAGTGAAGAAAAGTTCCGAGTTTGTATGTATGACACTTCAAAAAATATGCAGTTGACTGCAAATGAAGTCCTCATGTTTCCTGAACCTGTCTAATGAAGTCACTTTGTTGTAAAAATTCAACTAGTTACATGAATGCAAAATTGCACTACGAAACTAGTTAAATTATAAATGTTAATATAGCTGCAGCTGATTGGTAAACGTCAAAATCAGTTCGCAAAAACTTTTATGCCCAAATTTGTACATTTTCGCCAGAGAGGATATTTCAGTTCATTTTGTAGTTTCATATATCCAATGTATGAGGTATGACTTGACTACGTAGTCACTAGCTTAGTGATTTCGCCCAATTTACCAATTTTAAAAAGCATTTGGTCAACAAATTCGGTGTCACATAGTGTGTAAAAATGGTTCAAAAGTGGAATGTTGGTTTTTTCCTTAGTTTTCATTTTCAATTCCTATTAGGCTAGGAGAGCACATGCAACTTTTAGTTTCAAAACTGTTTGGTTTATAAACTGAGCACTATAGACTTATATGAGAGGCCGCGCACATGCAGAAATCATTCTGTCACCCATTCGAGCAACTTTTAAGTTTGTGTTTTGATACAAACTAAACGATCACCTCGAACCAATTCCTTAGTTTGTGCCACAAGGAATTATATGTAACTGCGCGGACATTCAACTAAATCGTTGAATAATTTTCTATAAATGCAAAGAAGATAGAACTTTAATCAAGGTGAATAAATGCTTCCTGTGTATTGGTTTATTTCGTTGATCACATTTGGAGTTGCTTATGTGCGCGATGTTTGGGCAACTCACGATCAAACTATTTGGTTTCGAAAACGTTGCATGTGTGCGCCTAGCCTTAAGGAAGAAATTTCAATCAATCGCATATGGCGTGCATTATGAACTGCACTTTGTCCCCCCTGCCTTTTCATTTAGAATAACTCAAAACTATCTTAAATCTACTTGAAATCTATTCGATTTTCTATAAGATAATGAAATGTTCTAAGAACTTTTGTGCTGAACGCACTTTTATCAATGGTGACTTCTTTCTGATGAAGCCATTAAACATTTTGTTTTATTAATTTATTTGAACCAAGTACATTTTGATTTGATAGAAAAAGCCAATATATATATATTCAAGCAATAATTATGTGTCAGACCAATCTTTATTTTAATATAAAAACATAATTAAATAAACTGAAATCGTCCTGAAAGTTTAAATTAAATCTGAATTAACTGCAGGTGGAAGCATAACATTACTAGAAGTTGTAAACTTTGAATGCAGCCATTCCATATGCTTTGAATTCCAATTCCGTGCCCATCTATTTCTCCTATAAAAATATCCCTTCTTTATAAATGTCAAATATGTCTCCCTTCTGTCATCCAATTTTATTGCGTTTTGCATACACTTTCTCTCTTTTTACTTGATAAGTTGAGCATTGTTTATTGTTTTCGTAAATAAACCCATTTCTACAATTTATTCTAATAAATAAATAAACGACAGTGAGTTTTAAAACTTTATAGTTTTTAAATAACTTCATATTTTTAACTTTTGCTATCGTATAGACATGGATATTATGGATATACAAGCTGTCGAATCTAAACTGAGCGACGTAACCGTGACACCAATTCCCCGTTCACAAGTACAAAATTTTTACAATTACCAACAGCAGCGAGAACAACGCGATCAGACGCCACAAATCCAAATTTCAGCGATTCACCATGTTCCACAAATTCCACCACCTCCGAAACCATTGTCACCAGCTATAATAACAACCCAAACCTCAGCAAACATAACAACTCCCATGACTTCGGCCGCAAATATTCCATCAAATTTAACAAACTTGCACGGCTTGACAAAATATGCGCAGCTATTGGCTGTCATTGAAGAAATGGGTCGAGATATTCGACCAACTTACACAGGATCTCGAAGCTCGACCGAGCGACTAAAGCGTGGAATTGTCCATGCTAGAATATTGGTCCGTGAGTGCTTAATGGAAACCGAACGTTCGGCGAGGCAATGAATTCCATTCATACCCAGACTCATTGCGATCCATATTTCGTTAGGAATACTTTTTAATAAAACAAACAAAATTAATACTTCTTCTATTTGATTTTGCATTCAACAATAATATAGAATAAAACAAAAATGTACCTATTTTAAAGCCTGTTAAACTACATAACATTTGTATACCAAAAACAAACAAAAATGCCACACAAAGGAGGAGCAGAAGCAAGAAAAATAAATTAAAAAAAAAAAAAAAACAAATTAGCTCAGGTTTTTTTTATAGCAAAAATAAAAAACTAGTATTTTAATAAAAAATATAATAACTTTATAAGACACTTACATGCGTACATAGATACTAGATATTAATGTAAACGATAAACAATAAAAAATAAATAAACAATATTTGTAATTGAATTAAAAGATTGGTAGCAGGCGCTTAAGTACTTACTTAAGGTGGGGCTACAGTCCGAGCGGACCTGGTCCTCAACCAACATGCTTCTCCAGCAGCTCAGTCCCTAGCTAGATGTCTCCAGTTTCGCACGCCAAGTTGGTTGAGGTCCTATCCCACATGGGTGCGCCACCTGAGTCGCGGTCCTCTACATGACCTAGCCATCTAAGCCGTTGGACTTTAATTCTGCTAACTAGGTCAGTGTCGCCGTACAGCCCGTACAATTCGTCGTTATATCTTCTCCTCCATTTTCTATCTATGCGTACGGGACCAAAAATCATCCGAAGAATTTTTCTCTCGAAGCATCCTAAGACACTCTCATCTTTATTTGACAGGGTCCAGGCCTCAATGTTCAAATGGTAGCCATGTGCATTCAAGAGAACACAAGCGTCCACAGGTTTTTCTCAAAACCCACCTCTGTCTATCAACTCCTACTCTCACCTCCCCGCTGTGAACATCGGGTGCCAAGTACATCAACTGGAGATTGGGTTCTAACCCTAGTGGAAAGTTTTTTGGGGCATCAAACGAGAGAGAGGGGGGGGGCAGGTTCTTCTACTAATGAATTCCCGGGATGGAATCAACGGTGGCGTCTACAGTTCCAGTAATGTTGAACTACTTAGTGAACACCTTATAGGGCTTCTACGACTTATTCGGAGTCCAGGCCCATAAGGAGTTATACTAAGGAGTTATAACCCTTTAGGGTAGGGGTTGTGCCGTCGGGGTGACTTCCTGGCCACGTAAAAATATCAAAGTTGCGAAGCACCATCAAGCCTCGGATACGAACGAATTTACTGTTGACAACCTACGCAAAAGAATTAAGGACAACGATCTTCAGATATGCACGTGGAATGTTAGGTCCTTAACAAACCACGTTCGGCCGCAGAATTAGCGGAAGCTCTAAACTGCTGCAAGGCAGATATTACCGCCATCCAAGAAGTGCGATGGGACGGACCGGGCAAACTCAAACTAAACGACTGCGATATACACTACGGCGACTGCTACCGAGAACAAAGACAGCATCTATTTGGATTTGTTGTTGGAACTAGACTCAGGCAAAAAGTCTTGAGTTAGAACAGTGTGAGCGAGCGCATCACGACAATCAGCATCAAGGCTAAATTCGCCAACATAAGCCTAATATGCGCGCATGCTCCAACAGAGGAGAACGATGAAGACACCAAAGTCATATTCTTCGAGCCCTTGGACAAGACATATGTATGAGCAGTGCCCCCCTGGCTATGACATTAAAATTGTTTTAGGAGATTTTAATGCCAAGCTAGGAAGAGAAGACATCTTTGGTGGCATAATCGGGAGATACAGCCTGCACGACACCACCTCCGACAACGGATCAGGCAGATCGATTTGGCTGCGGGGCGAGACGTTCTGGTAGCTAGTACGCAGTTCACACATCTCAATATCCACAAGGGGACATAGAAATCTCCTGATCAATCAACCGTCAACCAGATTGACCACATTGCGATCGACGCACGACACTTCTCCAGTATCCAGGATATCCAAACATTCCGAGAGGCCAACATTGACTCGGACCACTACCTCGTTGTAGCCAGGGTACGGCTACGGATATTCCGATCCAAGCCAAAACAAGGGAGTACTGTGAGAAGATTCGACGTTAGAAGGCTACAATCGCAATAGACAGCCATGTCCTTTTCCGATCAAGTCTCTAATAACCTCTTAAGGAGTCCTATGCTGCTTGCAATAAGCATTGAAAACCATTGGCAACATTGCCTTGCAGCCATCAGAGATACCGCCTCTGAAATTCTAGCTTTCAAACGGCCACGACAGCGAAACCCCTGGTTTGACGACGAATGCCGACAAGCGCACGCAGCGAAACAAGAGGCATACAAAACGGCGCTGCACAAAAGGACTATAGCTGTTGGAGTGGTCTACGAGCAAAAGAGGAGAGAGGAACACCGGCTTCTTAGATGGAAAAAAAGAGAGCATAAGAAGCACGCGATCAAGGAGATAGAGGGATGTACAACAGAAATGAGGGTACCAGCCACGAACCGAAGCCTGTAAAGACGATCAGGGGAGTATCGTAGTACAACCGCAGTCGATGCGGAGAAAATGGAAAGACCACGGCGATGACGAACCGAATTCCGCTGTAAGGGAGATAGAACCACTCAACCTCGGCGACGCAGATCAACAATTTCGCCTACCCGACCTTAACGAAGTGAAGATAGCTATATCTAAACTTAAGTCAAACAAAGCTGCTGGAGCTGACGGCATCACCGCCGAACTATTCAAAGCAGCAGGCGATGACTTGGTAGGGAGCATGCACCAACTCATCTGCAAAATATGGTCGGAAGAAAGCATGCCCGATGAGTGGAATCTCAGCATAGTATGCCCGATACATAAGAAAGGAGACCCTCTAAACTGCGCCAACTACAGAGGCATCAGTCTCCTTAACATTGCGTATAAGATCCTCTCTGCCGTATTATGTGAATGTCTGAAGCCATTCGTCAACAACCTGATTGGTCCTTATCAGTGTGGCTTCAGACCAGGAAAGTCTACTATCGACCAAATATTTACACTACGGCAGATCTTGGAAAAAAGGAGCTTCAAATCGATACCCACCATCTCTTTATCGATTTTAAAGCCGCGTATGACAGCATCTATAGGGAAGAGCTCTACCAAGCAATGACTAGTTTTGGCATCCCTGTCAAACTTATCCGTTTGTGCAGAATGACGATGGAGAATGCACGCTGCTCAATCAAGGTCGGAAAAGATCTTACCGATGCATTTGATGCCAAAAAAGGTTTTAGACAAGGCGATGCACTGTCATGCGACTTCTTCAACATCGTTCTGGAAAGAATTTTGAAAAACTCAACCGTCAACACATTTGATCTTAAAAAATCCTTGAATGAAAATGACGTATTAGTTATAAATTGTAAAAATATATGGAAAAGAGTGAGTGTTTTGTCCATAATAAGTAAAAAGACGCGTCTTGTGTAGAATTGGGTAATATCAGAATATTTCAAACAGCTCACTTAACACTGCACTTCATTACTTACATACATTGTAAACACTATTTAACCATAACTTTTTTTTTTAAATGTTTAATCTAAATAGCTTGAAGTGATACAAAATGTTTAAGGTTGAGTTTAGATTTGAAATCAGAGCGTCAAACGACGTCGAATAAATACACTTTGATAACTGTTAAAAAGCTTGAAAAATGTACTTAACTTAACTTAAAAACGGGTTAATTTAGGAAAAGTAGCAAGACAACTATCATTGGTCTTAGTTCTAATTTTCTTTAACTTATATATGACTCCCACAAATTTAAAATATAGCTAAAAAATGATCTCTTAAGTCATCTACAATTCATTCATCGGTTTCTGCAACCAGCATGAATGTTAATGAAATTTTTGCGAAAAATCCTGGTAGCTATCACTTTATTTAGTTTTTAATTATTTAAAATGTAATTTATTTATATTTCAATAAAGTTATAATAATAATAATAATAAATAATAACTAATTTATTAAAGTGAATACACTCCTAGTGGGACTGCCTCGTGTGGAACTGACAAAAAAGTGTCCATATTTGAATTAGGTTTTAAGACTGTAGGTGCCCTCTTACAATATTTGCACTCATTAATAGCTTAGAGTTGTAATTCACTAGGCCCTTATTCTCTACGAGTTTTAAACCACCAAAGGAGATGTGGAACTTCGGGACCATGAGCGTGTATGATCTATAGTTATAACTTAAAAAAGGTAATGGTTTATTAATTAAAATTAAGAAGTTTTAGGAAAATAGTAAGTAGGAATTTTAAGATGATTAAACTTGAAGTTGCCATAAGAAATATCAAAGAAATCACATTTTTCTTAACAAAAATCTAAAAGATGACAAAAGCAGTTTTTAACCCTTTTAGATTTGAAATCAGAGCGTCAAACGACGTCGAATAAATACACTTTGATAACTGTTAAAAAGCTTGAAAAATGTACTTAACTTAACTTAAAAACGGGTTAATTTAGGAAAAGTAGCAAGACAACTATCATTGGTCTTAGTTCTAATTTTCTTTAACTTATATATGACTCCCACAAATTTAAAATATAGCTAAAAAATGATCTCTTAAGTCATCTACAATTCATTCATCGGTTTCTGCAACCAGCATGAATGTTAATGAAATTTTTGCGAAAAATCCTGGTAGCTATCACTTTATTTAGTTTTTAATTATTTAAAATGTAATTTATTTATATTTCAATAAAGTTATAATAATAATAATAATAAATAATAACTAATTTATTAAAGTGAATACACTCCTAGTGGGACTGCCTCGTGTGGAACTGACAAAAAAGTGTCCATATTTGAATTAGGTTTTAAGACTGTAGGTGCCCTCTTACAATATTTGCACTCATTAATAGCTTAGAGTTGTAATTCACTAGGCCCTTATTCTCTACGAGTTTTAAACCACCAAAGGAGATGTGGAACTTCGGGACCATGAGCGTGTATGATCTATAGTTATAACTTAAAAAAGGTAATGGTTTATTAATTAAAATTAAGAAGTTTTAGGAAAATAGTAAGTAGGAATTTTAAGATGATTAAACTTGAAGTTGCCATAAGAAATATCAAAGAAATCACATTTTTCTTAACAAAAATCTAAAAGATGACAAAAGCAGTTTTTAACCCTAAAAATCAAATTTGGTGATTATCAGTTGAAATATTGTTTATTTATAAAAAAATTAGTCAACCGCGAAAAAGTGGGGGAAAGGAGGAAGCTCTAAGTAAATGCTCTGTTAAATGTTCCAAGATATTTGGTCGAAAAATACACTTTTTAGAAAATATTAAACAATTTGTAAGACCAATATAATTTCAATGTGGAGAAATAATACAAAATTTAAAAAATATTTTCCAGAAAAAAATCCCCCTCCAAAAATAGGATTTTATTATATTTTTGACAAAATAGAATACACCAATATATTTTGCGACCGTTTTTCTCCAAATCTTGGCCCTCATGACTACAAACGATCTCTTGTTAACAATTATTTTGCTGATGAATGGAAGCAAGACATTTTTCTATCTCTTCTGATATAATATACATAAGTATAAAAGTCTTCATTAGCCCAAAACTTTAGTAAAAGTCTCTTGGACAGAATCCAAAAGCGTGTTTCATCCTTCGGCAGGAATGTGCACCAATTTTGGACGTACTTTCAAATATACTCGTAGATATTATTCTTTTCAGGTAAACAACAGGAATGTTGAGCTAAAGAGGAAAGACAATGGGCAGGTTCGAACAACATTAGGGACTTCAATTGCAGTCAACTGCATTCCTTGACGTTCATTTTGACCAATTCAACTAGTTAGTTTTTCAAGTGTCATAAACTTAAAATTCAGAACTACCAAAAACATTATTGTCTACAAAACAGTCCTCAGGCACGTTTTAAGTCCATCACGATTTGTATTTTGTATTGTAAATAAGTATTACTTATTTCTTTTCCAATTTGACGAGAAACCCTTTTACACAAAATATTAAATTAAGTTGTGCGAAAAATAAATAAATCGTAGAGAGTTCAACCTTCAGTTAATTAAAAAACATGATGGATTGTTATTCTGACATAAGTTGACTTGACTTGATAGTAAGAGAGATTTTTCTTGACTAACTTTCCAGTCAAGTTTCTAATAAGATTGCCTTAATTGGAAGGCAATTTTTTGGCAGCTGGCCAATCAGATGCTAGAAACTTGCCTTACTTTCAAGTCCGTTCTGTCGCCTGATTAATAGTATTTTTCGTCCGTCTCAGAAGAAGTATAGGAGAAATATAATAATAATGCTACCAAAGGGCGTTTTTAAAATTTTAACTGAAGCTCGAAATTCAGCTTCGAAAGTACGAATTACAAAAAATCTTAACAACTCTGCTGTTTCGTGTTTTTACCCAATAAAAATTCTGATGACTTTTAAAAATATTTTTTAAAGAGGTATATTAACTTCAAGTTTGTTTTAAAAAAAGTAGATTAGATATTCCTTTTTAGTTAACTTTAAAGCGGCGCACAGTGGTTCACCTAGTAGGTCAAAAGTCAAAAATTAAATTTCAAGGTTTTTATTTTTTTTGAAAATGTTATCTATAATAACGGAACATTTTAATCCCAAACCAGTTTTTTATTTAAATTGTTTTCTTTATAGTGAGATCAATTGTGCAAGTTGGGTGATTTTTCAATTTCGGCAAAGTTTAATTTTTCGGTTTTTGGTGATTTAAAAATAGTCATATATTAATAGCCGGGTTTTATTATCACCATGATCTGATCCGGATCAGATCCTGATAATAAAACAGCATTGGATCATCATATTTTTTATTATATTTAAAGTTTGGTAGCAGTGTCAAATTCGTTCTTTCAAAAGTGACATTTCAAAATAAAAACAATCAAAACCCGAAAATGGAAGCTACTGTGGTTGATGTAAGTATTTATTTTTATTTTTTTGTCTTTTTATAATAAACTTTCATATTTGTAGTTCTTATTTGAAAGCGATGATAGCGATGAATCACTCTCGTCTCTCTTTTTACTCGTATCACTACTAGATGATACGAGTAGTCCCAATTCCTCAACAGACGAAAATACGCCTCCAAATCATCAAAATAAAATAACAAATTTTTTGGAAATTGTGCATACGTTTTGCGACGCAGATTTTAAGAACCACTTTCGGCTTCATAGGTCAACTGTCCACATTTTGATAGGTTTACACAAAATTTGTATTATTTTATATTAACGTTTACATGTAAATATTAAAATTTATTCTAGATCGGTATAAATTATTGCCACGATTTATTACCACACCAAGAAGAGGGCTGCCGAAAACATCTGCTGAAAAAGAAATACATACATTTCTGTGGTATATGGCGAACACAAAATAAAAACGTACCCCTTACCATCCGATCCGTGAAGATTAAATTTACTTTCATCAGAAAATATTACGGTGTTCCAAAAAAATTCGTCCATATTAAGATGCTCACGAGCAAATTTGATTCTTTCTATTTTGTTTTTACTGCTGATGAAGGGCTTTTTTCGGGCACTCCTTCCATTAAATTGGCATCTCTTAATATCCGGCGTATTGTCTCAGCAGAAATATTTTATCTGCTTCTTGGGCTAATTTTGGTGCACTTAAGGTAGGATCTTCCTTCACTTTTCTTACAATCCATCGGCAATCACTATAGGCAAATAATTTATTTGGATCTTCTTTTGCCTTACTGACTACTCAATTTTCACGGACATAACGTTCAATTATATGGTGCTCTGTTGAAGAACTAATTTTTACCATTTCTGCAATTTTTCGTTGGCTTTTTCCATCTTTAAATTGTTTAATTATTAGTTCGCGGGTTTCAATACTTTCGAAAACACAAATTCAAAATATTTAATTATGCGATTGAAACACGAATGAAATTGAAAAGAAGCTGCTACTTCAATTTCGTTATGCAACAAAGTCAATACAGTATAAATTTTACCGTTAAAACTGAGTAACGGTAAATAATAATAATAATAATAATAATAATAATAATAATAATAATAATAATAATAATAATAATAATAAAATAATTATTATGACTGGTTAAGCTATTAAAAATTTATAAATTTTTCATTTTTCGTTAAAACCATCATTGGAATAAACTTAACAAATAATATAACGTATGGTTTTCTTTTAATTTTTAAGCGATTCCCTTGTTATTTAAGTTTTTCATCAAAGAAATTGAGTGCATCATTTTGGCTGGGAGCCACTGTAAGTGCAGTTCTGCAAAATTCGTAAAGTTTGACAACATTGATTTCATTTAACAAACTTATCACTTGATCTTCCGATAAAAAGTCCTTTCTGAATACATTCTATCTGATTTCTCTGAGAATGGGGCATTTTCCTTTTCCCAAGAAGTGGACAGTATCTTCTCTTTCTGATAGGTTGCACATATTACACTCTAGGGGTAAATCATCATAGAAATCACACGGACATTATTTGAATCCTTAAAACAGTTATTATTTGCAAGGTTTATGATTTAATCTGATGTAAGTTGTTCTGTACAAGGAATTAGTGGCTTCAGCAATATATTCAGCTCTACATTTCTCATCAACCTTTGAAATGGTTTTATAGAAGATGTTTTTAGCGGTTGTTAAATCCTCGATGGGAAAATTCAAATTAATTTGACATTCCTGAGCAAGATCTTGCCACTCTCGATCTTGTATCGCTTTTATGGTCACTCTTTTCACGACCAGTGAATCATTCATTTTAAAAACGTTAAGCAAGAAGTCCGCTTGTAACTTCAGTGTTTTGATAAATAAAGGAGAGAGACCCGTTTTCAGCATTATAACGAAGTTTGGCGTATTTTTCGGTAAATGAAATATTCTATTTATAAAATGCGTTAGGAGTATTTCAACCAAATTTTACTTTTTACATCCCCATACCTGCGCTCTATATAAAAGTATGCTCTCAGCTACTGCTTCAAATAATTTAAGCTTGCTACTATGTGGTCATATTAATAGCAGTTTTCGCCTTAACCAATTTCTGCTTCAAGTGTGATTCCATATTTAACATATTTGTAACTATAATGCCAAGATATTTGTAGTCTCGGACACATTCAATATTTTCTCAATTAAAGCTCCATTTTTCCGCATCTCTACTAACTACGTTTTGGAGGTAAACAAAATAGAAACACATTAGTAACGCTTCTGGTGAAATCTTAGACGTGAACTGAACAACCTTAGTAATTTGAAAAATCAAAATTATCACATCATCCAAACAACTTCTGAGATGCATTAATAGCTAAAGCGATAGAGTCAGAAAGCAGGACATTGTATAGTCAACTAAAAGAAACTATTTTCATGACTCGCTCTATTAAGATGAAATATCTTTGATATTCAGCAGTACCCGTGGCGTAACTATTCTCATGAGAAGTGTTTTCTCAAATAAGCCATTCGGATTCGGCTTTAAACTGTAGGTCCCGTTTATCGCCTACAACATTACTCCCACACAGGAAAAGATGAGAGTAACTCACTAGGGCCTATTTTCCAAAAGGACTTTTGTACCACAATTTTTCTTATTTATCTTTTATAATCAGTGCCAGATGTTACATTTTATCTTTACAACGAAACTATGATTAAACGTTTGACCAATTCTGCACATTTTGCTTAAAAAAAACAGTTTTCATATAATCAGCATATGGCCAACATTTAGACCACAGAGGATTATTCCTTGGAATCGGGAGATTAACATTGGTCGAAACCATAATGTTACTAAACGAATGTTAATAAAAAATTCTTAGTAGGTTTTTTTTTAAACAATCTGCCTAGAATACCTAGAATTCTATTGATTTCAGAATACGCATAAACATTGCACAACATATCTTACTTTGAAAAGTACCATTATTTTTTAAATACATACATTTATAAAACTGCTAACCAGGCTGACCCCTAAGCCTTAGCTTTTAATTTGATACTTTGTAACCATGTTTTTACTTGCGGGACATACGATGTACATAAGCAAGTATAATATACTATTACAAAATTTGGAGCTCGAGATTATTAAACATAACATAAAGACGGTTGAAAATTCGAAAAAAGTGGGTCCCCCGGTTAAGTCTATCCGTCTGTCTGTCTATCTTTCTGTATGTCCTCCCCCCTACAGCCTAAACCATTAGGTCGATTGAGTTCAAACTTGGAATTTAAGGTTTTAGGCATATTTGTTTTTTTTTTTAATTTCTTAAAACTTAAAATAATAGCAGTTCCCATACAAATTTGTTGCTCCAAAAATTAAAGATTCCAATTTAGTCAAAAACAAACCAATATATTTTTATAAAATTTTTCTCTTAACCTGACTTCTTTCAACTAAAACAAACTTTTTTAATAATATTTTTGGTTTAAATTTTTTTTTTTCAAAATTAAATATTAAAACTTAAGGGTGATTACTGAATATACTTCTGAGGATATTTTGTTAACGATATTTATTAAATCAAACTTCTACAAATTCGGGTGTATAAGATGGCTAATCTAATTAATATTATGTTCCAAATCGGGAGAGTCACTTTTTTGAGTACATATTAAGATATTTAAAAAAATCAGTATTTGCCAGGGGATGGACGAGGTAACATAGAACTGATAAAATACACAGTTTTGAAAGTATTATAATACACTGCCAATCACTAGGATGAGGCCACATATTTTTCAACCGATTTTCGGTCCGATAGATGTTGGAATTTGTTTAACCCGGAAAATTTTACTACATGAGAGTAGGTATATATTTTCTTAAAACAAATAGGGTTATAGGGTTAATTAGAAAAGTCCGTTGGAATTTCCCTACATTAATGAATGAGCTACCTAAAAAGGATATAAAAATTTAGTCACTAGGATGAGGCCATTGCGAATATTTCGTTGTAGAAGTTCAGATCAGCAATTTTTTTCAAAATTTGGGTTACAATATTTAAGAACGTTTTACAAATAACTATTTTTATTAAATTTCAACTACAAATGGGTTCCGGAAAGACGTTGACAGTAGCAGAAAGAGGACAAATCGATGCTTTCAAGGAAATGGGACTCTCAAGACGAGAAATAGCAAGGAAGCTGAACAGAAGTAAGACAGTTGGAAACAACTATCTTGCTGATCCTCAAAACTATGGAAAAAATCAAAAAGGACGCACAGCCCAAGCAACAACATCCCGAGAAAAGCGGTTAATTTTACGTATTGCTTCAAATTCTACTCAATCAGCTACTAAAATAAGGTCCAAAAGCGGAGTATCAGCCAGTATTTCGACAGTCCGAAGGATAATAAGAAAAGATGGTACTATCCAGAGAAGAAAACTCAAAAAGACACCTGTTCTAAAGCAAGTACACAAGGAGCTGCGAATGAACTTTGCAACAGAACATGTATCTTGGAGCAGTCAATGGAAACGCGTCGTCTTTTCGGATGAAAAAAAGTTTAGCCTTGACGGGCCGGATGGTTACAACTTTTATTTCCATGATTTAAGAAAAGAGGAACTAATTTTGGGAAGACATCACAGCCGTACATCAGGTGTTATGGTGTGGGGAGCTATCACCTACTATGGCAAAATCGAATTGGAGTTTCTTTCTCTTACAATGAACGGAAACAGCTACAAATACTTGTTGGAACGCTCATATCCGAAGATGAAAAATATTTTTGGACCTCTGCCTTGGATTTTCCAACAAGACAATGCCCCCATCCACACTTCCAGGGTTGTCAAAAGCTGGATTTTATCAGAAAACGTAGAGCTTTTGCCATGGTCACCCTATTCACCGGACTTGAACATAATCGAAAACGTATGGGCATGGCTATCTCGAAAAGTTTATGAAGGCGGTAGACAATTTGAAGACAAGGACTCCTTAATTGAAGCTATCCGTGATGCCTGGGACGAGATTTCACTTGACTATTTAAAAAAAACTTTATGATTCCATTCCAAACCGTCTAATAGAGGTCATATCGAAAAATGGGGGGAGAAAAACTTAATAAATAAATGTTTGAAAACCAAAAACTGTAAACATTTCTTTCATTTTTTTGATATTTTATAAGATTTTTCATGTGGCCTCATCCAAGTGACGCACTTTTTCATACTGTTTTTAAGTTGCTCTTTAATTAATGTAGGGAAATTACAACTGTTTTTTCTATTCAACCCCTTAATTGTATTACTTTTTTTAAAGAAAATATCTACATACTCAAATGTAGTAAATTTTTATTGGTACGAAATTTCCAGCAGGTATAAAGAACAAAAATCGGTTGAAAAATATGTGGCCTCTTCCTAGTGATTGGCAGTGTATATGTGAATAAGTAAAAATCTCTTAGGATTTATTAAGTGCACATGTTTTTTGAAAGTACTAAAATCACTTATTAACAATTAAAAATAATTATTTAATACTAGGAGAAAATACGTCAGTGTTCAGAACAGACTTTTGACTATTAACGTAACGTTATTCACTTATCTTTTACCACTTTCACATAGTTTTATTAAATATTTCTAAGTAATCAACAGACAATATAAAAAAATCTAACAATATTCATCTTAAAAGTACTGATGGCAATGAAATGAAGAACAATACCAATATACATGACACAGGACTGACGAAAAAGAAGACAATTGAGGTTTTAATCTGGTCTAATGTTTTTTGTGTAATTTCGAATACCAACAAACTACATTTTAACAAATCAAAGTCTGATACAGGGTGGGGCGTGGTTATTCCTTATTTCAAAAAGTCATAACACAAAAAGTATTGGCAATATTGATTTAATTATTTTTTTCGTGTATGGAAGTATATTTTATCTGGTTTTAAAATCGACATCTCGAAGGTGGCCACCGTTCTCATCAATGCACTGAGAATTTGAAATTGTTTTCCACTTTTTCCAGCATATCTGTGCTTATGTCGGCGATAGCAGCACGAATATTATTTTTAAGATGACGAAGGGTCTTTGGACGATTAGTGTATACCAAAGATTAAAGGTAGGCCCACAGGAAAACATCACATGGAACTAAATCTGGCGATCGTGCTGGCCACTGAAGATCGCCTCTAAGAGAGATGAGCCTTTCGAGGAAGTGTTCACGCAAAATACTCATTGACCTTCTTGCCGTGTGAGCTGTGGCGCCATCCTGTTGAAATCACACTTCCCCTACATTCATTTCTTCATGTTTGGGCAGAAAAAAATCAACAATCATGCAGACATAACGTTTAGAATTGTCCGTAACTAATCTTTCGTTCTATTCAAAGAACCATCTCGGGTTAGTGGGGCTCCAATATCGCATGTTTTGTTTGTTTAAACATCCTGAAATATGAAAATGTGCCTCATCGCTAAAGAAAACAAGGGCGTCCTAAGGCAGGTTTTTTAGAGAAAGGCTTCACATGCATTTTTTCGTTCAACATAATCGCGTGGATTATGTTGTTGCACCACTGTCAATTTGTATGGGTGAAAATTAAGTTCCTCATGAAGAATTGGTCTCATTGTGCAACTAGGAATCCCTAAAGCAGCCGAATGATTGTGTGCAGATCGCCTAGGGGATTTCAAAATCGCCGCTCTTACCCTTTCGATGTTTTTTGGCGTCCTGACTGTTTTGGAAGATCCATTATGCTATTTCTTCACACTACCTTCTAAACGTGTCCTGCAGGCGCAATATTGAAATGGTTTCTAAAAGCTGAATTGTGATGATCGAACGGCTGCAAGAAAAGTAGGACTCTACAGCGAACGCGCGCTCTTGCTTTGTCCACTGCATTGTTAACACTGAACTTGTCATAACATAAACCTTAGATAACGTGCCTTAAAACAAGACATAAAGCAATGCTCTACTATTAATAGCTGCTCAGTTCAAATTGTGCGACCCGCAACTAACTTTATTACCTACATTAAAATCCAAAGTGGGATTTGACGTTGAGTCGGCGATATTTCGCACGAATTTTAAATTTAAAAAAGAGGCTGGGATGCGACCCACACTGATAACTTTCCAACCCGTCTGTCGATTTGTCTTACTTAAAAGTTTGTCTATATGTACTCGTACCAATTTTTACCAAATTTGCGTACTATTTTTTGTAGATTTTATTTTTTATGAAAAAACGGAAAATTACTGAATATGAAAAAAATATTTTCCGTGAAATAAAATAAGTTTGAAGCCAATATTTTTAATTTTTGAAAAGCTATTTGAGTGGAAAGTAAATTTTTACCAAGTTTTAGTACTGTTCTTTTTTAGAATTTTATTTTTTGTAAAAAAAACTGTCGATTCGATTTTTTCAAAATTTTATCGAATGTTGAAAACATTATTTCTATAAGATAAAATAAGTTTAAAGCCTAAATTTCAAGTTTTTGAAAAGATATTTGAGTCGAAAATCAATTTTTGCCAACTTTTATACATTTTTTTTTAGGTTTTTATTTTTTGTAAAAAAACTGTCAATTCGATTCTTCTCAACATTTCTCAGAATATTGAAAACAATATTTCTTATAAGATAAAATAAGTTTGAAGCCTAAATTTCAAGTTCTTGAAAAGATATTTGAATCGATATTCAATTTATACCAACTTTGAGTAATGTTTTTTTTTAGATTTTTATTTTTTATAAAAAAAACTGTCAATTCGATTTTTCTCAAAATTTTATCAGATTTCAAAAACATTATTCTCCGTTGCACAAAATTGTTTTGGAGATGAAATCATATTTTAGTCGTTACATTTTGGAGGTGGTAAATTTTTTTCAGTTTTTTTGATTTATAAAAAAACCGTTAAATGGATTTTTTTTAAAAAATATATTTCTTTGATATCACGTTACAATATATTATATGAAATTAATTTCAATTCTCTAGCGTTTTCGGTTCGTAAGATATTTAGAGTTAACCAAAATTGTCACCTTTTATCAAACTGCTATGGTAAAAAAAACACCCACGCAATTGGGTGACAAAATAAAGATCTTCCCATTGTTTTAAAATAAATTGTAATCTCAATAAAATATAATAAGACTTTGTATATATTGGTTGATGACATCGAGTTACCCAACTTTTGTATAATTACACTTAAGCACTTTTATTTAAAACAGTGTATTTGCGTACAGGAGGAAGTGCGACTCAGTCGTGTACTTATTAAACTTTGTAAAAAAAAGTGCTTCGAAAACCCGAGCTGAGGAAGAACTGTAACTATTTCAAAAAACAAAATACTTTGGAAAAATATATATGTATATCGTTTGGCTTGAGCATAAGGAAAATAAACTTAAATTTACTCACCAGTGCAATCTATCTTCTACCTAAAACTTCACAATAACATTTTCTAGATATTTCCTCATTTGCGAGCTTAAAATAGATGCTGGTTTCTTAGAAAAAATTGTTCCCACAAACACAATGTCTTAATTAGATGTGTCCGAAACATTTGCCATTCTCAAATAACCTGCTTTTAAAGAAAAATCGACGTTATTTGCTCTGAGCTCAGCACCATGCCATTGAGGACAGGAGAGAGTATATAACCGTCATTTGTCAGTTAAGTAACGTGATAATTAGTTAGGAACTTGAGCATTAGCTAGTGGCTTCCTTTCAGGACGAACAAATCACTCCATCTGCAGTAATTTGTAAATGTTGAGAGTTGGTGTATAATAGAAAAAGTTTGGGTCAGTTGTTTTTCGATGGATGGCGAAGGAAATGGCCATTGCGGGCGGTTGGTGGAGTTTCGGTTTACTAAGGAGAAACACAATCAATTTAACCAAATGTATACTAAGTAGCTAATTATAATGAAAATAGATAAATTCCTTTCACCTTTGTACCTATTTCTTTTTATAAACAGATTCATACAAGGTATCAGGTAGGAATATATATACGAGATAAGATAGGTACCTTACCTATACCTATGCCATTCTTATGCGAACCTTGGTGGCAAGTCGTAGAAAATTATTTCCCAATTCCGACAGGAAAAACAGAAAAATAAAAGAATAACAATTTAAAAGCAACGAAACAATGAATATCTACACTGCTGTATCTGTATCTTTGTATCCTATCTACCTACATTTATTTTTGTTTCCCCCCGTTCTAAGGATTTCCACTTAAGTTTACATACGATTCAGCAAATATTACACAAGGGAACATCGATGTCGGTGCGATGTGCGAAGGCATTCTCATATTTGCAGTGAATTTGTAAGATGCAATGGCTTTGGGGTCATTAAAATGAATAAAACATAATATCAAATTTATTCTTCAATTGTCGAAAGTTTATTCCTAAGTTATAATTCTTGAGCTTTGTTTTTTTTTGTGTGTTTTGTTCTGTTCTGGTTAAAAGTCGCTGGAACACAAGTTAGGTATTGGAGTTGGTACTTTGAACACTTAAGGGTGCTTCAGTTTTTGTTGAGAATTTCTATTATGTTCTTCTGTCATCAATAAATTTACAACACTGGTTCATGATTATTTTTTAAGAGGAGAAGTTGTTTTGCTTCCAAAAATTGTAATATGTAATGAGTTTTTATCTTTCTATACATATACTCGTATGTATACATTGTACATATGTATATATGTAGGTGTAGAGAATAAGTGAGTTTAAAAGTAAGATTTCAAAAGTCATGCCTGAAGGTGCTTTTAGTATTTATTTTTTTAAATAAAACTGTTTGATTAGTTTTCATGTTTTGAAACTATCTTGCTTGATATTAATACTTTTCATGGGAATTTGTACATCGGTTCATTATGTTTGCAAAATATGTATGTTTTTCAAAATACTAACAAAATGTTTTTTACGAGAATGAATAATTATGGCAAAGAAAGGACTTGGCTTTCTTTCAAGTGTGTTTTTTGGCTTACACTTTGAACTTTTCAACTTCCCATAGAAAGTAATCGGTCCGATTTGTCGAACTAAAAGTTTTGACATTTCCCGAAGTTTCAAGGTCCTTAGAGTTTAAGAAAGATGTTTGTGCGTGCGTGAGTTATATATTTTAAAGTAGAATAAAAAAGACCGTATTGTTTCCAGTTCCAAACTCAACTCAATTCTTTATTGCCAAATGAAATTAATGAAAAGTATTTTATTTGCATATGTATCTAAAATTAATGCTTACTATGTACAATTAAAATTATGAATTATAAACTTATTTATGAAGAGTAATATTGATTTGACGTTGGGGTAAGGCAACGGAAGTGAGGGGTTTATTTATCTTAACATGAAAGTGGTTTTATTTTTTATTAATGATGTCTTGATTAAAAGACTCATCCCTTTTGTTGGTAGGGTCAATATACGTTACTCGTGTGTACGTACGTTCGTATCTCCGTACTTCCGTACTTTCGGGATTTTTTTTCGTCGTCATAGCTCAACAACTAGTAGAGCTATCGACAAATAAATTTACTTATACAGATAATGATGCAGAAAGATGCAGAAGGGTCTTCCAAAAAAATTGAGTGGGTGTTTTTTACCATAGCAATTTAAAAAAGGTACACATTTTGGTTAACCCAAAATATCTCCCAAACCAATAATGCAAGCGAATTGAAATAAATTTTGTAATATATTGGAACCTGATAAGAAACAAATATATTTTTGGAAAAAAGTCCAATTAACGTTTTTTTTTTTATAAATCGAAAATTTTACGAACAAAAAGTGACTTTATCTCCAAAATAATTTTGTGCAACGAAGAATAACGTTTTCTGGCAAAACGTTGCAAGAAACCGAGTTGACAGGTTTTTTTTTTAATAAAAAAGGAAAACAAAAAAAAAACATTACTCAAAGTTAGTAAAAACTGACTTTGGAATCAAATATCTTTTTGAACATTTTAGATTATAGCTTCCAACTAATTTTATCTACTAATTATAGGAAATATTGTTTTCAAAATTCAGTAAAATTTTAAGAAAAATTGAATAGACAGTTTTTTTACAAAAAAACCTAAAAAAAAAACAATACTAAAACTTGGTAAAAACTTGCATTCGATTTAAATATCTTTTCAAAATTTAAAAATATTGGCTTCAAACTATTTTTATCTCACAGAAAACATTGTTTTCGACATTCAGTAATTGTGTTTTTTAGTAAAAATCCAAAAGTCAGTTTTTTCATACCAAACTAAAATCTACAAAAAATTTACGCAAATGGTACTAAAATTGGTAAAAATTGTTTTTCGACTAAAAATCTCGTTAACAAAAGTAGATATTAAAATCTAACTATTTCACCATATGCAAAATTTTTAATTTTTTTAGAAAAGTTCAACTGACAACTTATTTAACAAAACACGTAAACATACAAATGTTTTAAGTAAGACAAATCGACAGACGGGATTTGAAGTTATCAGGTTGGTCGCATCCCAGCCTCTTTTTAACTTCCCATAGAAAGTTTTTGTAATGGGTCCGATTTGACAAATTAAAAATTTTGACATTTCTCGACGTTTCAAGGTCTCTAGGGTCGAAATAAAAGATTTTTAGAAAAACTACGTACGTACGTTCGTTCGTACGTTCGTACGTCTGTACGTTCGCGACGTTTTTTCGTTGTACATAGCTCAAGAACCAGAAGAGATATCGACTTCAAATAAGTTTTGTTATACAGATAATAAGGCAGAAAGATGCAGAAAGGGCTCTCAAGAAAATTAAGTGGGCGGTTTTTTTTTGTTACCTCGAAAATTTTACGAATACAAAATGATTTTGTCTCAAAAAAACATTTTTGGCAAGGCGTTCCACATTCGCGTAGTATACGACTAAAAAAAGAATCTCTGTACTTCATAGTACGTCCGAAGTTGGGCTCAAGGGTAAACTGATGGGCATTCCTAGAAGCGCGGGTATTACGGTTAAATTGTTTAAGGGGAGGAATGCAACTGGCTATTTCACTAGAGCATAGTCCGTTAAAATAACCGTAAAAAAGGGTGAGGCAAGAAACCTTGCGTCGATGTTCGAGTGATGTAAACGAGTTGATGATGTTAATGTCACCAATCATTTTAAAATCTCTTTTTTAAATACTGTCCAAGAGGCTTAAATTAGTTACTGGAGCACCAGCCCAGAGATGAGAGTTATATTCAAGTTTTGGACGTATATAGGTTTTGTAGATTGTAGCCAGAGCAGATGGCATCTTGCGGCATTTTTGGCAACATCGCGTATGTGATCGCTCCACAAAAGGTGGTTGCTGATGCACATTCCTAGGATGTCAAGATTTTCTGTTTCGTTGATGCAAGTGCCACTCATAGATAGTGGCAAAGACGGTATATCTCGCTTTAACGATGCAAGACAGCATTGCGTTTTCGAAGCATTAAATTCCACACGATTTTTTATTCCCCATTGTACAATGCTGTGTAGGTCGAAATTTAATAAGCTAATCATATTTTGCCGTTGCAGTTCCACATCCGAAGAGGAGGGTTGTGAGTCTGGAAACGATTTTCTTTAAGTTTAAGAGTGGTGTACGCCATAATGCCGCGGCCTTTTTGAGTATTGTAAGACGCAAAGGCGTTGCCGCTACGTCCGTCACCGCGAATCATAAAGTCACTTCCTTGTGTATGATCGCCAATAAATTGAAGACCCCAAGTGTTTGGATGGCCTTTTAAGCCGATATGAAGAACACTCTGTGGCTACTGTGCACAGTTTTAGCAATTCGTTAGACTTGTACGGGGTCCGGCAAAAAGATCTCCCATATTTTAAAAGGCAATGACAAATAAATAAACAATTTAACAGACAAATTCGATTGAATTGTTTAAATTAAATACTATGCAATTTTACATTAAATAAAATAATCTTAGTTTTAAACATTACCATTTTATCTATAAATAGCTTTAAATATAAACGTCTAAAAATACGGAAGGTTTTTTTGCCGGACCCTGTATTTCAGTGTATAACACTCATGGTTCCCGTTTCGTGTGCTTTAATTTCACGAACATCACCCTGACATCGATCTCAACTGTTCAAAATTCCACGCACTATAGCCAGAGAAGAATTCTGCACAAAGATTTCGGATTATTCACTTAAAGGGTTAAAGTCTTCATTTTGGGTCTTAAGGTTTTAGAAATTGGACAACCATTTTGGCGAAAATTCATCTAAGCGTCTCCGTTAATAAACAAAGTTGCTAGATCTAGGAGCTTTGCAGAAACTTGACGATTTGATGCGGATTCTCGGCTATTATAACAAGAGGAACATTTTTCTTCTAAAATAAGGTCCAAAGTAGGGCTTGACAAAGTTATGTTAACCAAGTTTCTTTTTAGTTTTTACTAAAATTGAAGAATTGTATTTAAATGACCGCCGATACATGCAAGATGGCTCACCATGTTATAAGACAACAAAACATAAGAAGTATTTAAAAACTGAAGTCATTAAGACACTTATAACAATTACTTACATTTTTTAAGTTGGCTAAATCAATTTTTGTATCGGCGAGTTGAATTTCAAACATGCATGTAAATCTGACAATTCAACATTTGAAACTTTTGAACTTTGTTAATTGTATTGAGCCGATTGCTCGAATTGAAAATTTTTTAATTTCTCGACGTTTCAAGGTCCATAGAATTTAAATCAAAATTTTTTAGTTTTCTGAGTGTGCGTGTGAACGTACGTTCGGCAAAGCTTTTTTTGTCTTCCATATCTCAAGTACACGTAGACATATCGACTTCAAATAAATTTTATATACAGATAATAAGTGAGCTTTTTAGGTATACCATATGTAGTACAGTGAGAAATTGCCAACAAAACGATCCGCAGTAGCCAAATTTTTGTATTTAAAAATTGGTACAACTGAAAGAAGAAATGTCAGAATAATAAAATAATGGGATGCGACCCACACTGATAACTTCCCATCCCGTCTGTCGATTTGTCTTGCTTAAAAGTTTGTAAGTTTTCGTGTAGGGTTAAAAAAGTTATCAGTTGAATTATTCATAAAAAATTCAAAATTACCAAAAAAATCATACAAAGAAATAGTAGAAGTTAGTTTGAAAATCTAGTTTTATTAAATAGATTTTTAGTCGAAAACAAATTTTTACCAATTTAAGTAGAATTTCTTAAATTTTTACAAATTGGATGAATGAAATTAAGTTGAGAGATGTCAAGAACCGAACATCAATTTTTAACAAATTTGTGTACTTTTTTTTATGAAAAAAAAAAACGGATTGTAGGATTTTTGAAGAAATACTGAGTATTGGAAACAATATTTAGTGTGAAATAAAAAAGATTTGGATACAATATTTTAAATTTTTGAAAAGCTATTTGAGTCGAAAGTAAATTTTACCAAGTTTTATCAATATGATGTCAATTCGATTTTTCTCAAAATTTGTCCGTATGTTAAAAAAAAATTCTCAAAAGTTAAAATTGGTTGGAAGCCATAATCTCAAATTTTTGAAAATATATTTGTGTCGAAAATCTAATTTTACCAATTGTTGGTAAATTTTCTTTTAAATTTTTATTTTTTGTAAAAAAAAACTATTAACTCGATTTTTCACAAAATTTTGCTGAATGTTGACAACAATATTTTTTAAAGGATAAAAGTAGTTTAAAGCCAATAACTTGAAGCTTTGAAAAGATATTGGAGTCGAAAATCAATTTTTACCAACTTTGAGTAATGTTCTTTTTTAGATTTTTATTTTTTATAAAAAAAACTGTCAATTCGATTTATCTCAAAATTTTAGTAGATCTTTAAAACGTTGTTTTTCGTTGCACAAGATAGTTTTGGAGATAAAATCATTTTGTATTCGTAAAATTTTCGAGGTGAAACATTTTTGTTTCAGTTTTTTTGATTTATAAAAAACCGTTAATTGGACATCTTTCTAAAAATCTATTTTTTGACCTTGAAACGTCAAAAAATGTCAAAATTTTCTATTTGACAAATTTAAACGAACACAGCCATCGAGATACAAATGCAATATCAGTTGTACCAACGTTTGAGAACGAAATCACAAAAGATCCATTCGAGACTCATATAAATGTCAAAAACCCATCCGTAGTTAGATTCTACTCTTACTTTTATCGATGTTATGGATATTGTTTTACTATAGATAGATTTTTCAACAAAACACGGGTAATAACATAAAAGAATGCACAGACTTTCAAAAGATTGAGTTTAAGTTTTTGTTTTGCTCCAAATTTCTCACGCGTCAATATCGCTACCGACCTGAAGTTCACTTTATAATAAAATGAGACTAGTTTATTTTAAAAAAAAATCAATTTTTATAAATCAACAAAAAATTGAAAACAAATTTGGCATCCCGAATATTTTTGAACATAAATCTAACGAAGGCTAATGTATAAGCATCTGGTAATATTTTTATAAAAATCAAATTGACGTTCGTTTTTTTTCAAAAAACATGTACTGATAAAAATTTCTGGTCTTAAATATCTCGGGAATAACTATGTAATTTTGCTGCCTTTATAATTATTTAATTTCTATATAATTTTAAGAAAATTCAATGGACAATTATTTTTTGTTTAAAAAATAAAAACTTTACAAAAATACTAATACAATTTGGTAAAAAATGATTTTCGATTTGAACATTTTGAAAACAAATGATAGTATTAAATTCAAAATTGTTCGATTCTGCTCAAAATATTGTTTTTGATATTTATACAATTTTTGGAAAAAAATTTGATGGACACCTTTGTTTACAAAAAAAGAAAATCTCCAATCTCCGTTGAATGAAAACTGTGCTTATTACCAAAAAATGAATAATTGGCTGCAATGGGCTGTCAAAAGCAAATCTTCCACAAAGTTTGTGATAAAGAATGTTTTTTAAGACGAGTCGATTTGAACAAACAATATAAATTATATAATTTATTGTCAAGGACAAGAATTTAGCTTTAATACAAAGATAAGGACTTGCCATCATGTTTGAAAAATTATTTCGGGAAAGTGGCCACCTCGGTTAGCTCAATTAAATTCCAGCCGGGAAGCCCAATTTTCGATCCATTTTTTCTATGTGGCTCCACTTTAGGGTGGTATGTCAGCATGTTTTATCTTCCAAGGACATTAATCGTCAAGGGTTTATCCGCGTAGACAAATCGCACGACCCTGGAGCCAACCTCTTTAGCCTCTACGGGAGATAATGTTTTTTACCAAAACTTTCCTTCATGCGTCGTGCGAAGAGA
The DNA here is from genome assembly GCF_945859685.1 of Eupeodes corollae. Lineage (NCBI taxonomy): Eukaryota > Metazoa > Arthropoda > Insecta > Diptera > Syrphidae > Eupeodes > Eupeodes corollae. The sequence continues at coordinate 46,526,173 of NC_079148.1, forward strand.
AAAAATATTTTGGTTATAAATATGCATGTTTTGCAAAAGTTGTTCAGGAATATGTCTATTGGTTATAAAATGACAAACTGAACTGATTAGGTAAATCAAGTGACAGCTGTCAAAAAGACTAGTATAAAGTATTGCCAGATTAAAAACCACGCTCTAAAGAAACACTCCTTGTATGGATGTTTGTTTCTGATTCACTCGAAAGCAACTGAATGGATTTTCATAAAAGTTTGAAATATTATAGGTTGTTTGGTATACATTAGAATAGTATTAAGGTATTGTGTACACAAACTGATTAAACAAAGTAATACTTTATATGCAATGTATATTTGGTAATAACAAATTGTTCCTGAAAGCTGATTATCTTTATCTCAATGGGATTCTAAGTCATCCGAAAAGTCAAAAGTCCCTCAGGGTACCCCTGTCAAGCGCAGAATCAATTCCGATGACTGAACTTTGGAGATTTAAATAAGTTTTTTAAGCACTAATCCTGCACCTATGAAATTGCGGGTACTAAATAGTTTAGAATATATTATTTTAACGATACATAACAAAAACAATAGATCTTTTTAAAATCAAAAACTATTTATTGACTATGGGAAGAACAATGTCAAATATATTGACGGAATTCAACGACAAATAAAATCATGGAATCCCCATTAAGACCGAACATTTTAAAAGCTTTCTGCTAAAGAATATTTTGCTATAACATATAGACTGAAACAAAACCATTTGGTTGTATCCGAAAGGACAGAGGAATCCCAAAAGGGTTATAAGATTTAGAGGTTTAAATTGTATGTTCTGTACCAATTTCCGGAATTCGCAAGTGAACAACAAGATGATTTAATTTATTTCTCTCTTCCGTTTTTTTTTTAAAGATTCCATACCTACCTGTCTACATGTATAGATAAAAAAAAGTATTCATAAGGATGTATCTATATGCAAGTTTATATTTTTATATCTTTCACAATGGATATTCCCTGTGATGTATGGAAAACCGTTGAAGACAAAAAATAAATGTCCAAATCTTTTTCGAACATTTGCCGTATACTCGTATCTATACAATAGATACGAGTATCCCTAAAACTATGTTTTATTTTTTAAAATAGTTTTGTTTGCCATTAAACAAACCTATATATAGGTTCGTACCTAAACCTATACCCACATTTAATCTCGACAGATGATTCGATTCGATGTTTCTAATATTATTTGTGTCCTGTCCTTACTGTGGCGACTAACTGAGTGCAAAAGAGGTAAACATATCCTGAAAAAAAACATTGAAAAAGCTTATATCATTTGAGTGTATTGGTTCTCATCTATAGATATTCGTTTGAAAATCAACGAACAAAGTAAACTAAATTTTCAAGCGCATGCTCTGTTCAGCCTCACCCCAAAAACATACCAAGAATATACCCTTAAATGTGCTCAACTAAAATAACTCTCAATTTCATCGATAAACTTTTCCTAGGATCACACTCACATTTTCCCCTGCTGATTTACAAAATAAGCCTTCTAAATTCGGGAGAGACTTGAAGCGCCGTTCTAATTTACTTAAAGATTAACACACAAAAACTTTTAATCCTGTGACCTATAACACACAGCAACACCAACAACAAAACTATTCAACGTATATTCATCAATGGTCATCATAATTAACCAATCAAAAACAATTGTACGACAAACACAAGTACAATAAAAACAGCTTTGTTAACGCCCCCAATCCACCCTATTCATGCGTCATCTCTTAAACAACGAGGGTTCATATATCTCCAAAATGAACTTACAGGGTTGGTCACACTTTAGCACCACCCTTGCGATGAAAATTTGACAATCGGAGAGAAAGAATACCATTGCCACAGACAGACGTGCTAAAGAATTCGTTATCCTTTCTTCGTGTCTAGTTGTAAAAATCTGTTAAACTTTATATGGGCTTAGAATTTTAAAGAGGATTCGAACGCATTCATAGATGTGCAATTGTTATTTTTAGCTTAATACTGTAAATATTAACTTTGTGAAAGTTATAAGCAAAACACAAAAGCTGCTCACTATTGTATATTTTCTCTACTATTCATTCCTGGAACATAATTCAGTTTTCGGTACCTTGACATCAGTATCACAATTGGATAAGATATTTAACGCATCATCGACGTCCTCGACGAAAGCACATCTTCTTTTTTAAATGGATAACAACTGAAATATAGATACAAATTATTCCAAGTGATACAACAAAATATTCTAATAAAACAACAACAAGAAAAAATAATAAAATCTTCGTTTTGTGTAAATTTTTAATGAAAAAAAGTGAAAAAGTTTTTCAAGAGTGTTTTAACAACTAATCTTAAAGGTTATTTTGTTGTTGTAAAGGTCAAACACGTGTGAATTTAAAATACCTATCTACGTCCGTCGTCGTCGTCTTCTTATCTAAAGTTCCAGAATAATTTATAAGTTTGCATTAATTTTAAATTATTCTCACCAATTGAAAAATAGAGCGAGAGAGAGGGCGAAAATAAAATTTAAAAAAATTAAAGAAGAAAATAACGGTTTAGATAAAAGAGTTTTCGTCAATTAAGCTACTGCAAAGCGCGAATAAGCGAAATCGTTGTGTTTTTTATTTAAAAAAATATCGATAGTGATTCAAAATTTATTCTCCCACGTCTTTTGACGCCTCTAGGGCGTTAAAACTGGAAGAAGATTTCGTTGGCGGCTGTATGACGATGTCGATGTATTCGACACCTGATAAAATGAAAATGGGGACACCGAGTTGTTTTCCAGGCCGATACAGCCCATCTTATCGGGGTCCAGATCAAATGCGGAGATGTATGACCAACCCGTCGGTATGTGTAATTTTGTTTTTTTTTCTTGTTGTTATCTAAATATTATTGTTTATTAACAATTTATAAATAATTACAATTAAAAAAAAAATAGATAATGAATTTATAATCTCGAAGTTCAAAGGAGACCATCAGAGGGGTTACAAGTTATAGGTCTGTGGAAAACACCAAGCGGCATCAAACGTTCTTCGACTAGTAGCATTTCAAAAAAGTAATTATTATTGGATTTTTTTAGGGTCGGAACAAGAAACAGATATGCTTCAAATTGGATGTTGTTTTTTGAACTCACTACTCAATTTGTTTTCGTTTTGTTAATAATAACAAGAATTTGTTTTGTTTTAAAGGCCAAAAGCCGATCATTTCCTGAAATATGTATCTCTTATTTCAAAATAATTCATAAATAATTGAGTACTTTTAGTAATTTAATAGGAAAACTACGGCTTAAAATTTCAAACGTCAATAATTTTCGAATATTTGTAGAATTTATTAGCCTGATTGATAAAACCTTTCTTATGGTTATACATAAATCACCGTTTTGGACTTCAAGTTTCTATGAAAACCTCCACTAAAAATGATAAGTTTCTGTGAGAAAGCCTTCGATAAATTAGTTGTTATTTTTGTTCTAGCTGTTTTCTTTAACCCTGGATGACCTTAAAGAAGAACTTTTAATTGTTCCAATTAATCAAACCAAATTAAATCAGCTTAATGGTATTTATGAGTAGTGATGACATAAACGTAAATAGCACGTTTTTTTTAAAATCATTTATCCAACAAAAGTAGTTTCTAAGTTTGAAAGTGTTATAAAATAATTTTTAAGATTAATTTTGAAAACTAAAAAGTTTGTTTTTGGAAGATATATTTTAATTTTTTTTTCTTCCACAGTTTAAAATGTTAAATAAGAACGCAAATTTTCCTCTTTTAAAAAAATATAACTTTCATTTTCATTTAATTTTTTGGCCGACGGAAGGCCCCCGGCATTTATTTTGTGGGCAAAATTACTTAATAATACTTTGAAGTGTGTGTTACGTTTATTTTGTTTTTTCCTTAAAAAAAAGTATTCATCCCACAAAAATATTTACGAAATCCCATGGTCGTGGGATGAAATTATGACTATTAATTAGATCAAATGTCAACATGACATATTATAATTGTCTTCTAAATAAGATAAGCCCATGATCCATGATGAACCAAATCAACTTTTAAACATTTATACAAAAAACATCATTTAATACTTTTGATTTGTTTACACTATCAGTAAAATTTTTATTAAGAATATTGCATATGTTATCAGAAAAAAGATCAATAGTAAAAAATATTAATTGTTATAGAAATCAACCAAACTTACTTAAAGCTTTTGACGTTCTGAATTTAAAATTGACTTAGAATTGTCCATCATGTCAAGTTTTTGAGATACCGACAATTATTCTCATCTAAAACCTTATATCTTTGTGGACCATATTTTTTTTGATAAAATCCAAAATGTAATTTTTCCTGACTTAACACTTTCAAAAGGTGAATGGGAATTGCCAAATACAGGGTCCGGCAAAAAAATCTCCCGTATTTTTAGACGTTTATATTTAAAGCTATTTATAGAAAAAGCGGTAAAGTTTAAAACTAAGTAATTATTATTTAATGTAAAATGGAATAGTATTAAATTCAATAAAATTTGTCTGTTAAATTGTTTATGTATTTGTCATTGCCTTTTAAAATATGGGAGATCTTTTTGCCGGACCCATCTTTTTGCTGGACCTTGTATATGTATAGCGTTATGGTGCCGATGGGTGCATTTGTAACATGTAAAACTGACAGTTGTGAATATTATGCTTAATACTTACTATTTGTTTTTAATTTTTTTTATTTCAAGACTTATTAGTCTTTTTGCTTGGTAAAATTTTTCATTTCTGCTATTTCCGTCGGGTAAACTACGTTATCAAAACCAATTTGACGTTTAAGCTATTCATTTAAAAATGGTATGCACGTTTTGTTTACAATTTGAAAATTATTATTGTCATTTGATCTTTATTCATACAAATCTTTGGTAAATCATGAATATTTTTTTATTCAACAGTGCAATAAAAGAATCATCATTTATTAATTATTTACAAACTATTTATGCAAACAGATAATTGCGCTCAGCATTACCGATATCAATTATATGAATACAGATTCAATTCAAAAGATAGACCTATACCTTAGATTTTTTCTTCTGAAATGGTGTGGGATTAGGTAAAGAGCTTTTTACTTTTGGATCTTTGCAAAAAAGAGTCAGACAAGTGTTATTTAAAATCACACTATAGTGACTTTCGTTTTCTAACACCTTGAGCCAGAAATAAAAGTGTGTAATGAAAAATCATATTTGAATTTAGAATTATAAATTTTGGTTCAACACGTATATTGGTTCAAAATTCTGCACACATTTTTTGATCCAAAAAACATGAATGTGGTTGTTTCTTTGTGCCACTAAATGATATGCACGAAATTTAAGTCACGAAATAGGTTAAAGGATTTAAATTTATCAGATTCGAATTTTGTATGATCGTGAATTGTTCATTCCATTAGTATGACAATTGTCTGCGAAGGTTTGGGAAGTGTCATAACAATTTATACAAAAATCTTAAGGGTAAATTGTAATTTGAAATGTTAACTTAAATTCTTATTTTCCAGTTAAAGGGAATTATAACTAGTATTTTTTAAATAAAACCCAACAAATTCAATTGCTTGACCAATTTTGGTTCTGTTATTTCCAAAATATGGCCCCCACAACTGAGCTATATTAACGTCAACTTACCAGTCTAATTTCTCACCAACTTTTATAGTACGTTAACCGTTTCTAGTTTTCTAAAAAAAATAAGGTGGTGCAATAGCTAGCAGAGAACCGGGGTCTAGAAACTTAAAACTCTTAAACATTCCTATGAGCAAGAAATTTTAAGGATGGAGGGGACCTACCATTTGTATGCCACAACCGAATTGCTCAATGTAGGAATATTGGACATTTTGTTTATTGCTTTCAAGAGAGGGGTAACCGTGAAAAAACTTGCAGATCAATAATACGAACTTACTATCACGTCACGGGTACTACCCATCACGCTTAAAGTGAGTCAAATTTTGACATTTAAACTATCCAGACTATAAGAAGTAGGTACATGGTCTAAGCACTGTGCAATTATTGAGGTTATATGATTTTGGAACCATCTCTCATAGAAAATATGTGCATCGATATGAGAAATAAAAAAAATTACTAATCACTTTCCTGCAATATTCCTCATTCACAATGCAGGTGTCCGGTTGTTCATAAACGGTGATTTTTTAAGAGCTTGAGAACTTTTTAAAAAAAAAAACTCATAAAATTTGCAAAATCTCATCGATTCTTTATTTGAAACGTTAGATTGGTCCATGACATTTACTTTTTGCAGATAATTTCATTTAAATGTTGACCGCGGCTGCGTCTTAGGTGGTCCATTCGGAAAGTCCAATTTTGGGTAACTTTTTCGAGCATTTCGGCCGGAATAGCCCGCATTTCTTCGGAAATGTTGTCTTCCAAAGCTGGAATAGTTGCTGGCTTATTTGTGTAGACTTTAGACTTGACGTAGCCCCACAAAAAATAGTCTAAAGGCGTCAAATCGCATGACCTTGGTGGCCAACTTACCGGTCCATTCCTTGAGATGAATTGTTCTCCGAAGTTTTCCCTCAAAATGGCCATAGAATCGCGAGCTGTGTGGCATGTAGCGCCATCTTGTTGAAACCACATGTCAACCAAGTTCAGTTCTTCCATTTTTGGCAACAAAAAGTTTGTTAGCATTGAACGATAGCGATCGCCATTCACCGTAACGTTGCGTCCAAGAGCATCTTTGAAAAAATACGGTCCAATGATTCCACCAGCGTACAAACCACACCAAACAGTGCATTTTCCGGGATGCATGGGCAGTTCTTGAACGGCTTCTGGTTGCTCTTCACTCCAAATGCGGCAATTTTGCTTATTTACGTAGCAATTCAACCAGAAATGAGCCTCATCGCTGAACAAAATTTGTCGATAAAAAAGCGGATTTTCTGCCAACTTTTCTAGGGCCCATTCACTGAAAATTCGACGTAGTGGCAGATCGTTCGGCTTCAGTTCTTGCACGAGCTGTATTTTATACGGTTTTACACCAAGATCTTGGCGTAAAATCTTCCATGTGGTTGAATAACACAAACCCAATTGCTGCGAACGGCGACGAATCGACATTTCACGGTCTTCAGCGACACTCTCAGAAACAGACGCAGTATTCTCTTCTGTACGCACTGTACGCATTCGTGTGGTTGGTTTATTGTCCAATAAAGTAAACTGAGTGCGAAACTTGGTCACAATCGCATTAACTGTTTGCTCACTTGGTCGATTATGTAGACCATAAATCGGACGTAAAGCGCGAAACACATTTCGAACCGAACACTGATTTTGGTAATAAAATTCAATGATTTGCAAGCGTTGCTCGTTAGTAAGTCTATTCATGATGAAATGTCAAAGCATACTGAGCATCTTTCTCTTTGACACCATGTCTGAAATCCCGCGTGATCTGTCAAATACTAATGCATGAAAATCCTAACCTCAAAAAAATCACCCTTTATAAAGATTAATGGTCCGATAAAGACTTCGGTATGCAAAAAAAACGTAATTTTGCCCAAATGTGATGGAGTCTTTATAGTCTAATGAGGAGTTTAATTAGTCCAAAAATATGACAGTTAAGTTTGTTTACACAAGTTAAGTAAATTTTGCGAACACAGCCGGGATTTTGAAATAAATTGTAACGTTGTTCTGGAGTTAGTCCTTAAATGCTAAAGAAAGTTAAGGTTAGGTTCATGAGTATGACAGATAGTTTTGCAATTATCTCTTTCACTTCACTGTATGCTTGATATTTCATACAGAAAAGTTATTGTTAAATTAAATTTATCCCTTATTTATGTACATTTCTTTACCAAAAGAATGCCTGGTTCGTCACTTAAATTTAGATTTCTTGCAATTTGTATTTTAAACACGTCTGAAAGGAATGTTTCAAAGCTTCCAAAATAATTAAAGCATTTAAATACAAAACTATCACAAAAATATCAGTCACTCAAGGGTTTATCAATATCCTACAAATGTTTACGTTTATAAACATAGTGCAGGTGTTAGGTAAATGGGGAATAATTTAAGAGGAGATACCGGTGTACATTGGTCTTAAAATTTTGAATATTAAAATGGAATGGAAAAACAGTGTTCGGTAAAGCATTGCACATTCCCAATGAGTGGTTAAACAAAAGAATCTAAATACTTAACAGTACGTCCTAAATTAAGCTCCAGGGTAAACTTATGAGTATTCCTGGAAGCGCGAGCATTATGACTGAAATGTTTCAGGGGGGGGGGGGGGGTAATGGAACTAACTATAACTAAAACTAACTAACTAAAAATATTTGTAAAACAACGAAAGGCATGAAACATTGCGGCGGTGTTTGAGCGTTGTAATCATTTTCAAAGCTCTTTGTTTTATCGTAACTAAAAGTCTTAAAGGCTTGTTTTAGTCTTTACATCCTTTAGTTAATTGTTGTTTTGTTTATAGTTCAAAAACTATAATATATATGTTTATAGTTCTAGTTGAGACAAACACTTGCGCAGAGATTGACATTATTTGTGGCTTCAATGGGCGGAGCGCATTTGAAAGGTCCAGTTTTCTTTGTGTTTGAGCATAAATCAGGCTGAATTTGACCGACGGTGTCGATTATGATGTTTTTGAAAGCAGCAACCTAAAAAAGCAACATAAGAATGATTTTAAAGCGATCAATCATACGATCTTGGGGGCCAATTAAGGTCGACTCCCCGAGAGATAACCATGCCATAAAATCGCTCGCGCAGAATATACAATTCTGATTTTGTTTTCAGTATAGACATAAAATTTAAAGCCTTATATATGTTATAATCTTATATTTCCCTGTGCTTTAGATGAGAGCGAAAAAATGTTAACAAAATTTGTATCGAAGATGATAGTCTGCAATTGCAACTTGTAAGCTAAGTCGTATACATTAATATATTCAGCGAAAATTCAATTATTTAAATGATATTAATTAGGACCTTTTATTTGTAATCAATATTTTAAATAAAACAGTTCAATCTTAAGTTAATGCATATATTTCTTCGTAAACTGTAGTTTAGTAATTAAAAAAGCTTAGCAAACTACTATCAAAACGCCCCACTAAAGTTTATCAAATCAATTAATAAACAAAATCTATACGAATATCTTATATTTATCTGCCATCCATCCTTTACATCTCCCCTAAAATTTAATATTTTCAATGTGGGCTATCGTGTAATTTAATTTTAAGGTCGCTCGGTCGAATCAGTATAGTAAATTAGCATATATGTGTATGAATACCTTTTTTCTATATTATTTTTGTTTTTAATATTGTTTTTGCTTTTGAATTGGATCTATGCGTTTATATGCTACAAATTATATATGCATGTTGAGTTGATCCAAAAGTTGTCCTTGTGGGATAAAAAAAAATATACAAAACAAGAAAATCAATGCGCGCACCTTCATCCTACATCTACACTTATTAAATTTTTAAGCATCCATTAATATTTTAACACCTAAAGTTTTTTCGTCACGCAATTTTGAATTGGTTAGACAGCCGCATATATTTATGTACATATATTTGTACTATTATGCACAGATACATAGGTATATTTTGTATTTAAAGTACTGCCTTTCTGTTCAGGAATTTGTTAATTGCGGAATGTTTTTTTATACCTTTTTTTTGTTGCTTTTATAAAATAAATAAATGAACGTGAAAGTGACCACCATGACATTATGAACAATAATTGTGCCTAAATTATTTTGTTCAGGTTTTTAATTAATTTGAATTGTTAGTGTATTGTTTCCGAAACTAAAGTGTTTGAAAGGCTGTTTGGAAGACAAAATATATTTGTTTTGCATTGAAAAAAAACTGTATGCCATTTTGGTCTACATATATTTCTTCACGGCGCGGTTGTCTAGAAATTATAGTATTACTTTCCTATAGCTGTTTTGATGTAATACTCTAAGGGGAAAAAACAGGGCTATTTTGCTAGGAATATTTATTTACGGGAATATGATTAAAGTCCTTTTTTTCTTTTTGGGGAAGAAATTGTTTGTTGGAAAACAAACCGTTTTTGTCTGATGTTATGTATGAAAACACTCCTAAACATGTAATTTTATTAATTCGGTTGAAACGAATACAAATAACCAAATTCTGCCTAAGAAAGAAGATACAAATCTAACAGACATATCTAAAGCATAGATATTTTGTCAGTGTCAATACAAATTTCATTGGAACTTTCTCATCCTATTGAATATCAAGCAAGCAATAAGGAAAATTGTAAAGAAGTTTGAAAGTTTTTCTGATGTCGCAAGACTTAATCATCATCTCAGTACACTTATTTACTTAGGTCCTCAGACCTGTTAAGTCCGTTGGGTACCCCTTAAAGGGCATAGGGCCTCTACTACGCCTACGCGCCATCCTGCAATGCCGTCGCTACCTTTTCGAACCGTAAGCCAAGTCCATTGCCATCTTAGTACACGCACAGTCGAAAATACTGCTGCTGCAAGTGCCGCTGATGACGGCTACGGTTAATTCGGAACGATTTGATGATTGATAATCTATTTATTTGTTTGGTTGCCGAATGAAGAACTTAGTTTCGAAGATAAGTGATGCCAAGAGATCGATGCAACAAGCTACAAAAATGTCAATTTATGGGGTTATTGCATCAGAAGTTTTCTGGTCGCGAAGGTTATCGTTTTTGCGACGGCAATTGGCCACCAAAATTATGCAATTTGATAGTGTTTGATTTTTTTTAAAAGGTTCCCAAAAGACCGTGTTTGCGCGAACAATGGCTGAATCATAAACACGCTTCAGATTCGGCTTCACCTGACGTTTACGAGTTCAGCCATAGGAATTCAATGCATGCTATCACAATGGAGCTTCGACCTCACGTTTCGTTTGACAATAGTAAGGAAAAGAACGTAATGTAACGTAATGTGACTCCAAACGGAAGCTCTAGTTCAATTACCTAAACATTTGCTTTGTCAACAGCTGTAAACAAATCTCAACAAACAAAATATTTGTTCTTTGGAGGGATGAAATAATAGAAATGTCATTCAAAGCAACCTCGAAGCAGGCCCATCCGTAACGCAGACGAAGCCGAAGCTCAAGCGTGTTTGTGATTCAGCCATAATGTTCGATCTCTAGACGCATTAGACGATGTACACTTGTGTCATTCTAACGCTGTGATAACGTTGCGGTGCCACACAAGTTCAATGCGCACATATTTATTTTTCTAACAGGATTCAGTCTGTAGTTCACATTTGTCGTGAAGAAATGGGGGGTTTCAGAACGAAATTTGATTACATTATACGTAGCTTGTATTGAAAGACTTAACAGAATGTGCGTTGACGCAGTGATCTCATAGAAAAATGCGATTGTTTTTTCCTCAAGAATAACGTTCACTACCGAATTGTCAAAGAATTAAAAAAATGTAAGACGCAAATTCTTAAACACCAAAACAAACCTTTTAATAATGTATAACATGCATCGAAATTATATTGGTGTGTTTAATTTTTTAGCGAAAGATTTTATTCAATCATGGATCTGAAATTTCGTCGAATAATCAGCACATTAAAAAAGTGATACATTTGGGAGGACACGCACTTTCTCTTATTTTATCAATAACCAAGTAATTTTTAATGAAATAGTAAAATATGCAACGTGTTTACATTAACCCAAAGGTTAAATGTCGGTTTCGAGTTTAAAATTATGAGGATGACTAAAAAATTGGGATTTGTAATATTTGTTATCACAATTTTGAAGTAAGTGCCTGAACCGAGACAACAATTCTACTATACTATTTATAGAATGTCAAAAAAACTGAACTATTTAAAAACAAAAGTTCTTTTTTTAGTATATTTTATTAACTGATTTGTTTATTGTGTCATTAACCAATATATAATGCATTTCCAACGACAACAGTAAAACTTTTTGGAAAAGTAAAATGAAAACTTACAATAAAAATAGTGATTTTCATTTTTCTCACTTTTTCACAACGATTATTTTCAATTTCACTTATTATTGTTTATATTTTAATATAAACAATATAGTATAAATAATTTCAAACTTAGAATTTTATTAAAGAACCCTTTGTCTTTAGTTTAAGAACAAATATCTTTACCAACAAATTCAAAACTCTTTTATTCACTTTCGTGTAATAAATTTGTAAAATTGCAGGAAATATATAATTCCTACAGAAATTAAGTAAATAGGCTTTAAGTTGGATGACAAAAATAATTAGCAGACGTTTTGACATAAGTCGTTTGAACTCATACAAGGTTAATTAACGCATTTGAAATAATTGAATATTTAATACTTTACAAGCCTCGATACTTTTGGCGCTTTATAATTTTGAGTCAATGTCGATGCCCTCAAAGGACAAGATGCATAGTTTTAAAATTTCATATTTGAATTTAATTTACATCAACAGTTATGTACAGGAATATTTTAAAAAAATGTTTAATAACTTCATCATGCATTTCCAGACGTATTTGTTATGTATACTTACGCTGTGTATAAACGTTTAGTAAGGCTCTATTTAAGGTTGCCTAAAGTCTTATGCAAAAAAACTGTTTTCAATTGATTAAAGATACAAAAATGGTATTCACGCAACGTGGTAAGTTTGCAAGTTTGCGTTCACGTCCTTTTAATTCTGTTGGTTAAATACTGTTTATTAAACGTCAAATATTGAACATCAACTATTTTGTTTGCAATCAAAAAAGTTAATTTTCAAAATGATACATATTCCAAAAAAAGAGCAAATCGTTTTTAATGATTACCCATTTTAGAACAACATACCTATTTGGAAATATTATGATTTGTGTATTTCTTTAACAAAAGTGAAATTCTTTTAATTAAACTCACAATGGCTAAATTAGACAGACGAATTTATATAATTTGTTGCACTAAAATCTTTGGAGAGTTTTAGACTTAATGTGTGAATTATTTTTCATAAATTTGACAGTTCATTTATCAAATGGCAACTTATCCAGTCTTTTACATCGTCACGTGAATAACCTTAGTGCGTTGATCCTCCAAGAATGTTTAACTAAAAATACCTTTATTCAAATGTAATATACTAAATACTTGTATTATTAAATATTTTACATCTCTTTATTGATATGTAACACTTTAATTGTCCAATAATGCACCACATTAATTCAAATTTAAACAAAGACGCACAAAAAATTAGAACAATGTCAGTACCTTTTTATTTTTTTTAAATCGGAGCTTTGTAATTAATCTCATTTAATTTGCTTAAACACAACAAACGAAGGGTGCATAATGAAATGCTGTTAGTTACACGAATTTATATATATGATGTCTTGGTCACTGGTTGATGGCAATAATAATCATCAAAATAAGTAACTTAAAATTAAGGACCTTCATTTATTAGTAATCAAACATCCTTAAAAGTAAGCCACAACAACAACAGGGTCTATATGATGTCTAAAAATTAATGAGATCGTTTTTACAAAATTGCTATGAAAGAAAATAAATGGAGACGAAACGAAACGAGACCAAAACAAAAAATATTTAACTTGGAGGTAATTAATCAAGTACATCATTTTACATTTTCTACAGAAGCATCTTCATAAAAAACAAGGGCGAAAACATTTGTAATAGAATTTAATTTGAAGGGTTTGAGATTTGTCTAGGTTTTCTTTAAAATAAAGCTCAACATTCTCTGCATAGACTTATGTATGAAGATGTGAAAAATGTTTTTCTGTATTTTTGACATGTTTGAGAATATTTTCCGAATTATTTTAAGGTGATGCGAATATGATCTAAATATATCAAAAATTATGGTTTCACTTCTTTGGTTTTCTTTAAATTGTTTGTTCTGATGCAAAATTTGTCAATAATTCATTTTATAGTGTTTTAGAGTTGATGAAAAATTTGGAACACAATTTCATCAAATTGTTACCCAATTTCGTACAAACTAAAACTTACTGACAACTTACCTGGTTACGTTGAGTAAACCCCATTTAATTTGTGATCGTTGGTTTTCTTGTATTTGATGTGTTGATATAATTTCTCGGTATGACTTAAGTTTGAAATTATGTTTTGGCCTTATAATTAATTGTATTGATTAACTGTACAATGCATCGTTTTATCATTAATTTAAGTTTTGTCAAAATACATTTCCTGAAATGATTTATGACTTCAAAGTCATTGCTCATTAAAATACAAATACTAATAAGAATATTAGTTCCCCCAAAAAATCAAACTAAATGAAGGTTTTTTCTCACAAAATCAAATTAGTTTAAGGTAAAAATTAAGTTGAACTCATTTAAATTGTATATTTATTAAAATACAAGGAAGAGGTTTCATTTTGATATTAAAGAAGATACGAGTGTTTTTGTATCTTCGAGAAATAAAGTGGCCAAGAAAGTTTTATTGCAAAATTACTATTGTTTCGTTGTATTAAGAGCTGTTTGAAGATGATTTTTCGATGAAAATCTGGATTGTTTTGATGCATTTAAAGGACCTAATTTTCTTAACTTTAAAATCTTCAAGAATTAAGTCAAATAAACGTTGTAATGTTATTTACATATATATAATTAAAGCTAAATGAACAAACTCAAGATTTCATCAGTTTTTCTTGAACGAAACACATGTTTTCGATCTTTAACTTCCCGTAGAAAGTTTTTGTAATGGGTCCGATTTGTCAAATTGAAAATTTTGAGATTTTGTTGAAATAAAACATTTTTAGAAAGATGTCTGTGCGTGCTTGTGTTCGTACGTCCGTACACCCGTACGTCCTTACGTTCGCTACGTTTTTTCGTCGTCCATAGCTCAAGAACCAGAAGAGATATCGACTTTAAATAAATTTTGTTATATACATAATAAGGCAAAAAATTGAAAAAAGGGCTCTCTTTACAATAGCAGTTTAAAAAAAAGGTGAAAACGTTGGTTAACACTAAATATCTCATGAACCAATAACGCAAGAGGCTTGAATTAAATTTTTTATAACATATTGTAACGTGGTACCAAACAAGTATATTTTTTGAAAAAAATCCAATTAATAGTTTTTTTTATAAATCAAAAAAACTGAAAAAAAAATGTTCACCTCGAAAATTTTTACGAATACAAAATGATTTTATCTCAAAACAATTTTGTGCAACGAAAAATAACGTTTTTTCATTTAGTAAGATTTTGAGAAAAATCCAATAGACAGTTTTTTTTTATAAAAAATAAAAACCTAAAAAAACATTACTCAAAGTTGGTAAAAATTGAATTTCGACTCAAATATCTTTTAAAAAATTTGAGATTATTGATTTTAACTAATTTTAACTCATAAGAAATATTTTTTTCTACATTCAAACAAATTTTGAGAAAAATCGAATTGACAGGTTTTTTTTTTACAAAAAATAAAAACCTGAACAAAAAAATTAATAAAAGTTGGTAAAAATTGATTTTCGACTCTTCAAAAACATGAGAATAGGCTTCCAACTAATTTTACCTTATACAAAATATTATTATCAACATCCGAAACAATTTTGAGAAAAAACGCATTGATAGTTTTTTTTTACAAAAAATAAAAACCTAAACAAAAAAATTAATAAAAGTTGTAAAAATTGATTTTCGACTCAAATATCTTTACAAAACCTTGAGATATTGGCTTTAAACTAATTTTATCTTTTAAAAAAATGTTGTTTCAGAAAAATCTAATTGACAGTTTTTTTTACAAAAAATCAAAAACCTAAACAAAAAATTAATAAAACTTAGTAAAACTTTACTTTCGACTCAAAAAGCTTTTCAATCATTAAAAATATTGTCTTCAAACCTTATTTATTTCACAGTAAATATTGTTTTCGATATTCAGTCGTTTTTTTTTTTTTATAAAAATCCAACAAAATCTAAAAGAAATAGTACGCAAATTTGGTAAAAATTGATGTTCGTTTTCTGATATTTCTCAAATTAATTTCATTCATCCAATTTGTAAAAATTTAAGAAATTCTACTTAAATTTAAAAAATTTGTTTTCGACTAAAAATCTATTTACAAAACCAAAAAACTTAGCTATTTCTTTATATGAACAATATTGTTGGTAATTTTAAATTTTTTAAGAATAATTCAACTAACAACTTTTTTAACCTAATCCTACAAATTTTTAGGCAAGACAAATAGAAAGACGTGAAGGGAAGTTATCAGTGTGGGTCGCATCCTAGCCTCTTTTTAAAATACTTATTAGCCCCCATAATTCAAATTTGTTCACCAGTTTCACAAATGCCGGCGGCGGAGAAGATGAAATACAGGGTTTCAAAATTGTCTACATTTTTAAAGTGAATTTTGACAATTTCAATGTGTTGTTGAAGAATCTATCTTTCAATTTTTAGTAATGTCAACAGATGATACCTTGAAAAATGACAGCCGTCTAAATAGTTCGATTAGCTAATCCCTTTATTTTGAAGCTCATTCGAAAAAAGACTTTTTAATTGTCACAAATTATGGCTTACAAGCAGTCGACTGTATATGTAGGTGTTTCATCAAGAGGCCATCATACCACTTGAAGAATATAGAACGGCAATAGACTGGACAACTTTTTTTTTAAACACGTATTGAAAAATGTGTAAATTTCATTGAAAAATGTTACATTACATTACATTGCACTCTACTCATCAGAACATAAACATACAGAAGAAGAATATGTTAATGTTGATTGTTCGGTCAGAAATATAAAGAGCATTTTACCAGAACTCAAAACTTAGATAAAATATTCGGACTTACAAATAATTCATATGGTTATTAATAATTTGAATATTGTTAAATTGAATATCCCTTTTTTTAATGTAGTGGTTGTTCTTTTATCTTTCAATCTAAAAGTTTAATCATATACACATGACATATACAAAAATTAATGATATTTTTCGACTTAATATATGTACAGTGCCGCACTTAATTATTGGCACAGTACGCTTTTTTAACTTTGAAGTAACATTTTAAGCCTTGGAAACACGCTATTTTAAAATGTTTGTAAATAGTATATGTATATACTATTAAACGCAGTTAGTTTAATTGAAAATAAGTTGTCCAGATTTAAAGAAAAAAAAATAATGAATAACAAAAAAAACATATAATTCCTCCAGTACAAAAATATTGGCACCACATATTCAACAGAGTAATTTAAGTAAACATAAGTTAGTATTGGTACTTAGCAGGGAGGCCCTTTTGCTTTATAACAGCATCCAAACGCCTTGGCATAGAATGCACTAAACTTGTGTTCGTTTCTTCTCTAATGTTTTGACATTCCTCTATCAGTGCTACTTTAAGTTGAGCTTTATTAGATATCAAACGTTTTTTACGCTTTTATCTAACTCTTCCCATAATTGCTCAATTGGATCGAGATGCGGGGATTGTTTTGGGTGTGGAAGCACATGTGCAATGCTATATACCAACCACATAGACATGTCGTGAGCCGTATGTTTCGGGTCAATGTCGTGCTGTCCTGAACGAGCCTGTTAAGTTCAACTTTTCAGGACTTTTTTTCAGGTTTTCTTTCAAATGTTGATAAAAACTTTCTTGTTCATAGTTCCGTCGGAAAAAACAAGCTCGCCCACGCCCGCAAAAGGCATGCACCCCATACCATCACTTCTTCACAGCCGTTTTTTATTGTAGGTGCCAAGTTATTTTTTTGGAGTGCTGTATTTGGTTTTCTCCAGACTTTTGTATGGCCATCACAACGGAAAACGTCAAACTTACTCTCGTCAGAGGACAGTACATCATCCCAAAAAGCGTTTGGCTTGCTTCCGTACTCAAAGGCATATTCCAAACGTGTTTTCTGGTTAACTATCGAAATCATTGGCTTACGCCTAGCAATACGAGCGTTGTATTCAGCTCTTCTTATCGTCATAGGGTGAACTGATTTCCCAAATTCTAAGTTGACTTCGGCAGCTATTTCAGTTGATGTAATTTGAGGGTAGACTTTCACTTTCCGCACAATGCGGCTGCATTCACGAGCATTCAAAACCCGAGGACGACCAGAATGTTTTGCCCTTTTGAAGTTTGATTTCCCTTTCAACCGCTGCGAATTGTGTATCGGCTCCTGTACTTGTCCATAACTTGTCCAATCTCTGCATATAACCTGCCTTGACTATGCATGTAAATAATTATTTTACTTTCCGATTCGGTGGTTTCCTTCTTTTTTGGGCTCATTTTAATACATTGTTTTTCATCTCAAAAACTTTTTTTTTTCAAAACAACTACATACTAGTAACCACGCAAACAAAACTTTTTTAAATAAATGTAACTGCAGTTTTGAATTTGGCTGACAGATCTGTCAGAAAGCTATAATTATTTCTTTCATGACTAACATATTATGTGCTGGAGAAATAAAGTGTTTTCTAACTTCTATATTTTTGTCTATAAACCTGAAAAACTTATTTTAATCAAACTAACTATGTTTGATAGTAAAAATATGCATATACTAGACAAAAAAATAACGAGATAGCGTGTTTCCAAGGCTCGAAATGTTGCATCAAAGTTTAAATAGCTTGCTGTGCCAATAATTGAGTGCAGCTCTGTACATGTCAGTTTTTACAAATATATTTTAGTATCGAATTTTTCTCTACTGCAGATTCCGCCAGAAGAGTTTACGCTTACAACTTTTTCAATTCTTGATTCACATGTCTTTTTTAAAATGCTTGAAAACAATTCTTTTGCTTCCGGAATGACAGCTCCTCCATCTGAAAGAAAAAATCAATTTTATTGAATCAAAACAATATTCATATTCTTCAAACTCGGGACAATTTCTTCGGTATTTCTTCACATAATCGAAAAAGTTATTAACTTGAATCTATTCACTATGAAATGGCTAATTGGGATACTTTTTTTAAGTATACAGTATCTATTTTTCAAGTTTGATACATATGAAGATTTTTTGAAAAAGGTATTGCCTACATAAAAACTGTCCGTTAATAATTTATATTAAAATTGATACATCAGCATTCGATAATTTCCAAGGTTTGTTGACAACAATTTCAAGTCGTCTTAAATTTAATGTGTCTCGTCACCTGACTGTCTATAACTTCCTAAGACTACTACATATTAGAACATGTTTTCCTTTTTATAGACAGTTATGTGTAAAGGCAAATAATTGAATTTCTTACTTTAATACTTGAATTTTATACTCATCGGCTTCGTCGATTCGATTGGCGGGCGGCGGCGACGGGAGCTCGATTTAATAAAGTTGGCTTGGCTTGAATGTAACGTTTATACAAAAATATACTTGCCTCTATTCTCTTGGGAATTTACCTAAAAGTCCCTTCGTTTTTCTTTTTTTTTCACTTAAATGTGTAGAAGGGACACAGGACCATGTTTATCCACCCTCTCTAAAAGTACTTAAGCATCTATAAATGACAAAATATCAGGAAGGAAAAATCAAAAGAGGTAGAACGTAGAACTATACATACCTTTCGAACTTTTATTTTTTTTCCTTCAGTTTTTACCTCAGAAGGTGTAAGTTAAGGTTTTATTGTCAGGAAAAAGAAAAGAAAATACTTAATTCTTAATTAGAGATAAAAATAGATATGTTTTTGCTTTATTTCTAAAAATATACATATGTATATTTGTTTGATTCAGTTCTATAATATATTCTCGAATAAAATTTGTTGCCTTTGGTGATTTTCTATTATTTATTTTTCTTTTACTCTCACAAGGTTTTTTAACCCTTTTAGCAAGCATTATACAATCTCTACATATGCGGGGCCGGTCCGGTATAGCTCACCTCTCTAGCACATTTTGATTTATTCAAAACACTATTTATAGTATACAACAATAGAAATAGATTTTCCTGAAGCAGCAATACAATATAAATACAAAGGATATATGGATAGTTTCGTATTTTATTTTATTTTTACTCTGGGGCACTTTACAATTCAACAGAAATAGTATAGAAAAGAGAATAGTTTTTAGTATGGAATCCTGCAACAACAGAATAACAACAAAAAACAGTATTTTTCTCTTCAATATTCAGACATGCATAATCCCCGAACACATCCACACACGGTTTACACAGGCACACAAAAAAACACAAAAAACAAAACGAACATTGAATTGTTTAAATTTATTTTGCCAATTCTAAGGACATGCTCAATTCAGGTAAAATAAAACAAAATACATCCTTCGCATACATATGAATGTACATTAGGGTGGAGAGCCGAGAGCCAATGTATGGAGATGGAGAGTCTAGGACGTTTTAAAAAAGATGCTTAGTGTAAGCTCAACAACTGTAAGGTATGATTAAAAAAACTGAGCTTCCATTGGTATAATGCAGCTTAATCCAATTTAATTAATGAAAAGTCTTAAGATTTGTCTTGCTTAAGACTTTAACAGGATATTCATAACAATATTTTGTGTGAGATGATGAATTTCAAGTTAATACAACATCTTAAGTTAACAGCAAAATTTAGCACAGAATAAAAACATTTTTAAGTCAATACTTTCATTTGTTTACGAGATATCAAGAATTGAATATCAATTTTAACCAATCTTAAGTGATATTTTTTGTAGATTTAAATTTTTATAAAAAAATTGAGTGTTGGTATTTTATAAACATTTTAATGAATGTCGAACACAATATTTTCTATAAGATCAAGTTAGTTTCAAGCCAATATCTTAAATTTTTGAAAAGATATTTGATTCGAAAAATGTCAATTCGGTTTTTCTTAAAACTTTGCCACATGTCAAAAACCACAATTATGTTGGAGATAAAATATGCACAGTTTTCTTTTTGATTGATTGGTAAAAAAAACATCCACTTAATTTTTGTTAAGAATCCTTCTTGCAAAATTATCTGTAAAACAAAATTTATTAGAACTCGATATCTCTACTGGTTCTTGAGACGTGGACGACGATAAAGGCTGCCCGAACGGAACGGTACGAACCTGAATACATACGCACACACAGACTGTTCTCTAAAAAAACTTTTATATAGACTCTAGGGACCTTATAACGTCGAGAAATGTCAAAATGTTCAATACGACAAATTGGACCGATTAAAATTACTTCCTATTGGTTTAATAACGTATTGAAAATGCGTTAACGTGTAGTTTGCATACGAATCATTGTAGCAGCGGGATAACTCCACACCTACAAGCTGTGTTTGCATAGCTGTTTCAACGCATCTAACAAGAACAGCACACAATTTTAGACTAAGCAAACAGCAAATTTGGGGTTGCAACAGTTAATTGGAAATAAGAACATGAGTTGGAAGCAGTCAGACACTGTTTGGAAAAAACATGTAACTTAATGAAATCGTAGTACCCGTGGCATGGCTAGTGTGTTGGCCTATGCCATCTAAAGTTTCACGGTTACTGCTTATTGCGAGGAATTGACAAATTCTCAAAGAGTAATTCTTGTCATGAAAAATGCTTTCTCAAATATTAGACGATCGATTCCGGTTTAAAACTTTAGATCCCCTCCATCCCTGACAACAGCACTCGTACACAGGAATGTTTGAGAGTTGTAAGTCACTAGGCCCTAGTTCTCAACGGATTGTTTCACCACCCAATTTAATTTATTTGTGATGCATCGTTGAAAAACTAAATTTATATTCTTTTAAATTTATTATAAATTAATCGTATCTCGAAAACGCTTGTTTGAAAACATAATTTAAAATAATTGTAGATTTCAATAACTTCTAAATCAATCTAAGAAATATATTTTTGCTGTGATTTTCCAGTGTAAAGTCAACATTGGTAATTTTGGGCTTCTTTAAATTGTCTACCATTGATTAACCTTGGACCCGCCTTTTTGTGATCAGGGAATCAATATCTTGGGACGGATAAAGAAAATTTGCGGGTAACACAATTTTACCCAATGTTGCACTAAGTGCAATAAGACCGCGACTAGGAACTACCAGAAATCGTTTTTTTGACAACCCGACATTTTTTTTGGGTTTTTGAGAGTATGTATTTAAGAATCTAAATACCTTTCCAAAAATAATGAATTTATTGAATCTGCTATAGCTTTCCTTGTTCTAGAAAATTTTAAATAAAAATGTAGTATTAAACTAGTTTTGTAAGTATTGAAATATGCTCGTTTGGTTTACTCACTCTGTGAACTTGGTTGCTTTTCCATCTCGTGTGTTCTTTCCATCGAATTAACTAAATGCTTTCAATTTCCAAAAGATTTTCATTAGTTTGGAAAATCTTGGGTTACTGTTTTCTGGTTTTACAAACATAAGTCCAATATCTTGTAAAACTGTCATTTCTGCAACTGACCAATCTTAGGTGTCGTATTGATCACAAACCATTGCCTACATTTAACGATTCAACCGATTTTTCTACCGGTCAGTATCAATGTTGAAGATAGGATGGAAATTTTACTGAAACCTCGGCCTTATTTTTGTTCAAAGTTAGTAAGCAAGACAAAACCATTCTTTCCTCATAACTTGATGTTCTCATCGGTAGATAAAAGATTATGATTGAATATTTTAAGTTGTTCTCGTGCCTTTTGAAAAATCTCGAGAACAAATGAACGTAATACATTAAGGAACGTTTGATAAATAAATAAAATGAATAATTTTTCTTTTTTTGTAAAAAAAATATGTGGGACAGTTAAGGAGTAATAAATAGCCGTGCTATAAAATCTGTTACAAAACTTCAAGGCCTTGTTACTCAAAACATCCATTTGATATAATATTGTTATCTTATTTTGTTTAAATATCTACATTAATAATCACACTCAAATGGCTTTTACTTTGGCACATGAGATGATTCATGAAATAATTCTTGTTCCAATAAAAATATTTGTACCTTTGAAGAGGTTTATAACAAAGAAAACGATACAATTTAAGCTGTTGTTGTTAGGAACAAGCGTAGCCATCACTACGCTTCTGTGATGGTTTGATTGGAGTTTTTACTCCAAAGTATCCCATCCCGACATTTTTGGGAACGAATGTGAAAACGGTTGTTATGTTGTATCATGGATATGTGGTGAAGGGTTTGTTAAAGGATAAACAAAATACCATTTTAAATGGAGATAGATGCAATTTGTACAGGATCCTGGTGAGACAACAAAGAACAAAAAGCACAAAAGTGCCTTGGGTTCAATATCACAGGTTTTAGAATTGGCCTTAGGGAAGTCCATATTTTAATAATTAAGATTGTTTTTTGTCGTCAGAAATGTAGACTGTGTCTGAAAGACTTTTATAGGAATTTTTACGTTCTTCAGAGAGAATTAACAAAATCAGTGTTAAAAATGTCCGTAGAAAAATCGTGTGTGACTATTGGTCGATCGTCACAACGTAAAAGGGCTGGCTTAAAAGCTGAGGTCGGTCATTCTGAGTAAACCTACTTTTTTAAATTACCTTATATTATGGCCAAATAAATAAAACAACAATTAATACAAAATATTATTTAGTTCTTGTCTTATGGTTAAATATGCTTGCAGGACTAGGTAGAGCCGGATATTTTTTTAAAAAAATGTTTACGAAAACTAAACGCTCCACCCTAATGAACATGCATACGTACATACAAGCAATGAGTATAAAACCATGTTCCTTTTTCTTTGATGGTGTGAGGCAGCTATTATCCTTCTTGTACCTGTTATACAAGAGGTTTTGTGTGTGATGGTATATAATTGGAAAAGCTTGTGTGTAGTGTGCATATTATATGCATAGCACATCCCTACATTTATGTATTTTTAGCTATGTATGTATAAATGTATATATGCAAATATTTATGCGAGTGTGTTGGTTTTATGTTGACAGGTTGTTGTATCCCACCCATAGTAAAAGTAAAGTAGGAGATTTTATGCTTTTTTTTGTTGCTTGCCTTATGCAGCATGAGACACATGGACCATGCTAAAAACGCTAGTGTCATGCCATGCCATCTCTATAAAGGTAAAAGACAAGAGTCGCATACAAAAACGATGAAAACATGACACTGAAGAATAAAAGTAAGGAATTTTTATATTGTACTTAGATACATGTATGCTTATATTGTACATATACATATGAATGTATCTATTGTACCTATATGTATGTTAAAACAGATATAGAAGGTTTTCCTTTTATTATTTGGCAATAAAAAGAATATTTTTTCTTTTTATTTTCTCGGGGATCGTTTGTGGTTTTCGTTACGTTACCAAAAAACGACGTATTCTTTAATGGGAATATATATTTTGACAAAAGCAATTTGAGGGTTTATTTTATTGCAAAACTGTTTCTTGTTTTTTTTTTTCTTTTGGCTTTTTTATTATAACTTTCGTTTCTGGTATTTTTTTGTTTTGCGACGTATATTTAACCTTTTAAATTGGTAGACTGAATAGAAACTTATAGGTACAAAGGTTAAATTTATTCTAAGCTCGGAAAGGAAGGAAGACTCTCGCGATCAAAATAACACGCAGCTCTTCAATGACTATCGCACATATAGAATAAACGAAGTTAGGTACCTTTTTGAGGCATATTAAGAGAGGTTTCAAATTGAGCATCATAAAAATAGTGAAAGAAATAGTTACAACAAAAGGTTCAAATGAGCCTAATGAAAGCCCATTTTCATCTCTTTCTTACCCTTTAAATACATGAAAATAGAAAAAAACTTAAGAATATAACAAATAATTAGTTAGTAACATAACCTTAAAATATTAATGAACTTAGTTATTAATAAAGTATTTCAATGGAAGGAAATGCAGGCGATAACAGACCACATTCAAAAAACAATACTGTCTGAAGTCATAGCTTGGGAGTGCAATGCATTAACTGTAACAGTTGCATGAGCTATATTTTCGAAAAGTAAGGCTACTATAGACAAAAAACCGTATCAAAAAATGACAAATTGTTAGTGAAAAGGTTTTTCAACATTTATTTGTGAATTTTCGATCGCCAAATAAAATAATTTTGGTTATTACCGTAGGTGAGGAGCAAAAAAGGAAACATGAAAAATCACTAAAGATGATTCTTCGATAAAAATCTATATACATCATTTTGTTGCATTTGATGGATTCAATCGAAACGGTTTGAGTAGATATGATTTCTGAACTTTAAAAGTCTTAGGATCTATGTTTTCATGCTAAACTCAGGTTTATGTCTTTTGTGGAATGCTGAATTCCAAAGATCGACAAGAAATGAACAATCAAGGGTTTCTTAAATAGTACGGACTACTTCAGCAATATTCTTAGTAGTTTAGATTTTTCACAATGCTAACTTGTCTCACAATTCAAATTTGTCCACCGGTTTCTATTACTAGCCAAAAAGTTGCTTAACGAAAAAACTGCTTCAGTTTTTCGAACTGTGATTACAAAATTCTTAACATTTTTGTACTGAACTTTTAAAAATTGTATTCTATTCTATTCCAAAAGGATGACATCTTAAAAAGAAGCACCTGGTCAAAATGTGATTTACTATGATAAATCTATTCATTCATATAACTCTTTGCTAAGCAATGGCTTGTAGATATTAGTCAATAAATTCTAATTAATATCAAAATTGAAAATGTCTGTCTCAGCAAACAAGTTTCACAAATTTGATAATTACTGATTCTTGTTTCGTAAATAAAAATGCCTTAAAATTTTGGTCTAATCTTATTATTGATTGTATCAAAATGCTTACTGTTTTTTATTTTTTAGTGATTTATAAACAAAATTTGTTATAAAGGGAGGTTTTCAAAAACCCGAAAATCCTTCACACCGAACAATTGCATGTTTTCATTTGACATTTACATTTGTTTAACACCGGCTGTCAAATTTTGTATTGATGAGAAAAAAATATTTCAAAATGAGCCGCAGAACTTTCGATATACTCTGCAATGAACTTAAGGATCTGGAAATGCAAGATAAAATCTTTAGACTTATGTAAGTACTTATCAAGTTGATTTTCAGGAAGACAAAGATCTATACGAGCTCCAAAAGAACGAATGGGATCCCTCCGTTGAGTGGTTTAACAAACGTTTCTATACTAGCATACAAAAAACTTCCAGTAAAAATATACCATAGAATCAACAACAAAAAAAACTGTCTTCTTCTTTCAAAACAAATTCAATCCAAAATACTGAGCTGACCATTGCTTCTGTTGGCCAAATGTGCCTTCAGAATCGCCATATGTTGTGGCCATCTGAGCAACTTATATGTGGGGTTGGGAAGACTTTGAACGATTTCGTGTAGGTCCTTATTTCTGAAGCAGAAAAGGTCAATTCCTATCTCTTTGGCTTCTTCTTTTGAGGACTCGCCTGGCTTGTCCAAATCATTGAGGATCTTCTTGTTGTTGGCATCGCTATGTCCATCAAGGGGCAATAGCCCACTGTTGTGGTTTTATTGACAAATTTTCCGAGCCCGCTGCGACTTAATTCTGTAAATAAAAAACAAAAGCAATACCTAATTCTTATTTTGTAAGGAAATTGTATAAATAATATTACTTACCACGACCAAATTTATTCCAAAATGAAATATTTGTTTTGCCAGCAGCCTTCAGCTGTTTTGTTAACATTAAGCGCTGAATGTTTTGAAAGGTTTGTATGTTTAGTTTAACTTTGAATTGCTACTAGTTTTCGAGAGGTTTTATATAAAACTTGTGGTTTACGAAAACTTGTGGTTTACCAAAAATGTATGGGAAAACTTGAGTTTTCGATGTAGGTTTTCCTCCAAAACCTATAATTTCGCAAAAACTGGGTTTTGGGCTGGGTGTGAAAAGCCTATTAGACTAATTCAATTTGAACCATGAAAAGATACGCAATCGAGCAACGCATTAAAGTTACTCAGGTTCTTATTATGAAAATGGGAGGGGTTCAAATTAAAATGGTGCACTTCGTGATCTTTTCGGTCGATTTCATTGTCCAAATGTGCATTACAATCAAAAAAATTGTGCAAAAATTTTAGCAAACCGGGTCTGCAGGAATGATAATCCAAGAACGTTTGTCTAGTTGGCTGGCATCATCGGGCCGTATTTTTTCCAACGTAAGACCGATCAGACAGTTACTGTGAATGGTGCTTGCTATAGTAAAATGATAACGAACTTTTTATGAACCGAAGTGAAAGTAATGGATGTGGACGATATGTGGTTTCAACAGGAAAGTGTCACTTGGCACACAGCTAACAAAACAATGGCTCTTGAATTGAATCGTTGCAGACTTAAATTTTTGGGTTGTTTTGAGGAAATGTTTTACGTCGACAAGCCAGCAAAAGTTCAAGGCCTAAAAGATGAGACAATTCGGCACATTAATGGCATATCACAACAATTTTTTTCAGCGTCATCGCAAATTTGATCCACCGGATGAAGGTGTGCTGCTAAGGTCAAGGCCGCCGTTTGGCCAATGTTTCGTTCCATACCAATATTATTATTTTAATAAAAAGAAATGACAATAATTTCCTAAATAATTTATGTTTTATTCACAGTCAACGTCGGTCCTTAAATTTGTACCGCCCTTTACAAATTTCCGCCGAAAATCTTAGAACAGCATTTTTATGATTTGCTTTCTCAAGAATTCTCTATCGCATAAAAGTATTTAAAGAAATGCAAAGCTAATTTGATTGCTAGTTGATAATGTGATGAAAGTTAATTGTATTTTTCTTTAATTTTTCGGCGCTGTCAATTTTTAGAAATCTAAGAAATATAAATTGGCCAATTGCTTGGAGAATGTTACGAAACAAAAAGTGAAATACAGATATACTCGTATGTAGAACACATGACATTTGAAGAAATAGTCGGTTATACCTTTCTTCTGATTTTGATCGATAATTACATCAAGACCTTTGTCAAGGCAACAATAACATGCGTTCTGACGTGACGCACGCTACGTTGTAATTTGGTACTACTTCAAAAAGGTTAAAAGTTGCATTCGTTGTTTGCCTAAAATAAGATTGCTGTCCGCAGAAAAACCAACAGAGGAAAGGGTCACATCCAAATACATAAATGACTACAGAAGAGATAGATAGATAGATGGATTTTATTTACTTGCAATTATTTGTACAGTTTCGTTAACAATCTTGGCATGATTTTGCCGTCTGCCTGATTTACAACGTTTTAACTCTATTAAAGTTTTGTAATAAGTGCTGTTTTGTATTTTAGTCACATCTACTTCATTTAAGAGAGCTAAGGTTTCGTGTTCTAATATAAGGTCTCTACCAAGTACATTTCTTCTAGTTTCTCTCAGGACTGGACGCCTTCCGACAAAATGAAAAATATCCTCTCGTTCAGCCATGTTGCAAATATCACATAGCAGTGGAAGATCTTCGCGATGTGGAATATAATTTAAGTTTATGGAGATTTGCTCTACAGTATTAATGTCCTAGAAGTAGTTTCTTTCATTAAGATTATAATACAGCCTTCTATAGATCATTCTACGAAGTGACCTGGATGCCTTTTTTGTTAACACATTTCTAAAATTTTCATCCAGGCTCCATGTACTCTTTTCACTGAGATTTAAAGTTACACATGTATCTTCTGCAAGCCAAATGCACTCTTTAACCCACCCTGTTTTGCTTTGTATCGCTTGTAAAGCTGCTTTTTTGGTAAGCGATTGTTGTTGTTGCATATTCAGTATGTAATGGACTTGCAGCTTCAACGTTTTTATGAAGAGTGGGGATAAGCATGAAGGAAGGCGGAATGTTCGTTTTAAATAAAATATCAGGAGTTTTTCGACAGTCTCAAATTTCTTTGCTCCCCACACTTGGACTGCGTAAAACAGGATTAATTTTGATACCGCTCCGAAAGCTTTATATGTACTGCTATGTGCAATGTTTTTGTTGTTGAAACATTCTTTCAATGTCACGTTAATCGCGGTTTTAGTCTTAAGACGTTTTTCGTTGAGGTGTTTTTCGATACTTAAGTTTTGGGTAAAATGTACTCCTAAGTATTTGTATTCTTTCACTCTTTCTATGTTATCATTGTTGAATTACCATTGTTCACTTGAGCTTAACCTTCCTCCACTTTTCTTGATAACCATCACTTTCGACTTGTTCAGGTTCACGACCAATCTCCATCGTCTACAGTATTCCGAAAGTCGATTTATCATAAGCTGTTAGATTATATCATCTGCGAAGGCTTTAATGACCTCTCCAGCATATCTAACACCCCCTGGTAATGCGTCAGTGATGTCATTTTTAAATAGTTGGAACAAGCTAGGACCGAGAGCACAGCCCTGTCTTACTCCTGACTGCGTCTGAAACCATTCAGATACCGGCTTTCAATTCCATACCGCTGCTCTCGTGTCTGTGTACAAATTCTGAATAACTCTTCCAAACTTAAGCGACATCCCGGATCTTAACAACTTAAACATCAATGCATTTCGATCAACTGAGTCAAACGAAGCTTTAAGATCAACAAAAAAAGGGTACAGCTTTTTATTTGTATCTAAAAAAGACTCAGCAATGCTCTTTAGAACGAATATATGATCGATGGTCGAGTAACCCGACCTGAATCCGGCTTGAGACTCACATAATAGATTATCCGAGTCTATCCACGTGTTCAGCCGCCTTAGTAGAATCCCAGTAAAGATTTTATAGGAAGCGTTCAAAAACGAAATTCCTCTATAGTTGGCTGGATCTTCGATGTTGCCTTTTTTGTGTATCGGAAAAATCAAAGCATCTTTAAACTGCTGAGGGATGATTCCAGTTTCAAAAATTTGATTATATATGTTTCACTATAGAACATGATCCATCTGTCAAAATATTCATTTATCCAAGTTCTTAATCTTTTTTAAAAATTCAAAGTTTTCTTAAATACAGAGGTGTTAAAGTTTATAGCAGCATATTATTTTGTGTGACAAACGATTGATTTTGAAATTATCATTTTCAAAGATATTTATTTATGACCTAACGAAACTCTCGAAGAGGCATTTCTGTATGGAAGAACAATATTATTTTCAGCTGACCAATAACGCATATACTGTTATTGTTAACTAAGCTTCAACATTGAAGATGATTTGGCGATGAGAAGTTTCCATAATTAATTTTGAACTATTTTTAAACAGTCTTCGTTCAAACTGTTTCAGTAAAAGTTCTTTTTAATTTTTGCATGATCTTTGCCTTGCGACCCTTATAATAGTTATAACATTTTTTGAAAAGCTGAATGACTTTAGTTATTAACTTCAAGGAGACTTTCCACAGTTAAAACCAAAAATTAAATTATGGTAACCCCATATTTATATAGACACTGATATAGTTCTGAAATAGGTTGAAAACTGAAATATAACTTTAAATTCTTTAAAGTTTAAAGAAATATAGTGTTTGTGATTCACTTAATATTATTACCTTCCAGTGTACACCTGCTGCTTCACAAAAGACCAACCAATACATATATATAATTATTTATCAGAGCTCCTTGATTTTCTTGGAAAAAGTAGGTAAGCAGTAATTGCCCCTATTCTCTTCATATTATAATAGATATTGTAGCTTACATTCAACATTATAACAATCCGCACAATGCCATTGCTGCTACTTTAATTCGATAATTCATCATTTTCACTTTGAAAGTGCGTGCACCGCGTTGGTTGATTTATATTTGTAATTAAAAGAAATTAAAAAAGAAACTACTTGGTAATCTGACATTTATAATATTATGTACGAGTACCCGGGTATGTAAAATGAATCAAGATATAAATGAAGTTGAAGAATAGATAGGTAGGACTGATACGTATATAGATAAAATGTTACGCAGAAAAATTGGCCGATTATTATCGGAAATAATATACCACAATACAAACCATTAATGGTGTAGTTTTAATCCCTTCTCTAAATAATGGGTTTTGCCCTGCTAAGAAGTCACCAATATGCGCAAGCTCTCACAATATTTCCAACTGTATAGGGTAAAGGTAAGCTATACAAAATGCTTATATGTAAAACTTATAGGTGCATAAGGACTGCAACTTTCCTTAAACTAGAGAAGAAGTGTACCTGTGTCCATAAGTTGTATGGTGTATTATTAAAAGTCCAAACAGATTATTAAAGAAAAATAGAAAACTTAATAAGAAACTTTAATCCTTGCTGTAAGAGCTTGAAGCTAGGAACACAAACCATTATTAGAAAACAATTTATGTTCCTTCTCTATACAAAGTTCGTTATTTTGCGGTTTGAAAAAGTTTCATATAATCGTGAGAGACTTAACAGTTGCATTAATTGATTCTTTACAACACAAAAGAGTCCTAAATACACTCATGTAGGTTTGTTATACAAATAGATATAGGTAAATAAAATAACTAATGCCAAGAATTCATGTAGGGTGTGCTTTTATTCGAGTCAAAAAAGCCTTTGATTTAACAAGTATTCAAGATATGCAATTTATAAAAAGCATCAGTAAAGACATTTACCAATCTTTTGTCAATTGTATTTCAACAGTACAATGGCATACTTTTGACTCGGTTGTGCTTGATCAGTTTAAGATTGATTGTTTCATAAATTAAAATACAAAACTTCTGACGTTTTAAATCTCAACAAATTCCACCTTCAAGTTGTGGTGTTATGACTTTATCTTGAAGGGAAATAAGTAATTGCTCTTATAATTTTAACTGTACCAGTTCTGATTACAAATTTGTATGATTTTATGGTTGGAAGTTGATAACAGTTGTCATATTAAGGCTGATTCAGAATTGTGAGCATCCATATCAACTCTATACAAAAACCTATAACCAATTTTAAAAGCTAAACAGTATGACGGTTTTTGTTTTTTCTAGGGTACTATTTTACAACAAGCCATGATCTAATTATTTGGACAGTTGCAATACAAATTGCGTAAAGTTACATTCCATATGTGTGCGCCATCTGATAGTTTTTAAATAAATTTCTTCCGTCAAGAAGCCATACCGTTTTGCACGTGAAAAGAAAACATGATAACTTTGTCACGAAAAGTCTGTTTTATTGTGTATAAAATGTTGGTATTTTATGCCAAAAATAAATTGTATTTCCGTCGAATCAAACACTAAATCGTCGTCGATATATATTTAAAAGGTCAAGTTGCAAGTCTGTCATATATAGGGTCCGCCATCTATTTATTTATTTATTGAACTTAAATCTAATATTACATTAATTCTTAGATTAATAGATTTAAAAATGCTTTAAGCAATTTGCAACAAAAAAGCTAAATTTAATTTAAATGTTTGACTTTTAAAATCATCGCCTACAGAATATATACCAAAAAGTAATACTTGTTGTAAACTGAAATCAATTGGTTGAGGGGACTGTTTTAACCATAGTTCAATCTGTTTCATGTGGGACGTAAAGGAACTTGTCTTCTAATACTTGAACGGCTACAAATAAAGTTTAATTGTTCCAAAATTGATTGTGATATGACTGACCCATTGCTTAATAAAGCATAGCTGAATGTACTCTCTGTGTTTAGAAAGCGATGGAAGATTTATGAGCGTGAGCCTATGACTGTACGGTGGAAGTTCGAGCCTATTGGACCATGGAAAGAAACGGAGGCAGAAGCGCATGAATTTTCTTTGTACCCCTTCTATTCTGTTTATATGGACTGAATAAAAGG
Organism: Eupeodes corollae; assembly: GCF_945859685.1. NCBI lineage: Eukaryota > Metazoa > Arthropoda > Insecta > Diptera > Syrphidae > Eupeodes > Eupeodes corollae. The sequence goes on from NC_079148.1 coordinate 46,558,503, forward strand.
GAGCCCATATTATGCTGCCATATTCGAATATTGGCCTTACAAATGATATATTAACAAGATTAAGAATATAAAGGTCGCGAAAATCATGTGAAAACCGTTTTATAAATCCGAGTGTCTTATCTGCTTTTTTAATAATATAATCATGATGATTTGTAAAAGTTAATTTTGAGTCAAGAATAATGCTTAGGTCAGAGAAAGTAGTGAGTTTAGTCAAATAAGATAATTGATAATTGAAAGTCAAAACCTTTTGTTTGCGTATAAAACGTTTGTCTATGTTTAGTAAAAGCTAATTTATAAAACCCCATTTGTAGGAGCAAACAGTCGTCAAATGAGTCAATATACGTTTGAAAATGTTAATGTCATCAGCGTAAATTAAAATAGAGGAGTGTTTTATAATAGAAGGTATGCCGTTAACGTACAAAATAAACAGTAAAGGTCCTAAATGGCTACCTTGTAGTATGCCAGAGTTGGTATAAAAATATGTTGATTGCTCAGTGCTCATTTCTAAAAACTGCGCTGTATGATCTATTATATAAGTACGACAAAACCCAACTAACAAATTTATCGTTAAAGCCTTGGGATTTAAGTTTGGAAGTTAACGTTTTAAGGCACAATTTATCAAAGGCCTGACTGAAGTCTGTAAGACACAGTCAACTTGTTTACGTTTTTCAAACGAATCTAAACAAAATGAACTGAAATGAAAGAGGTTTAAGTGTTGACTTATTTTGAACAAAACCATGTTGACTGTCACAAATTATAGACTAACAATTAAACGATATGACCTTACAAATAATGGACTCAAATAAAGTCTAAAGTTTGTTTTTCAACTAGTGCTAATTTCGTGAATGGTAACACTTAGCTTATGTCTGATTTGACAGACAATTAGTTTTATACTTCCGCTGAACGAATATGGTTGTGTATACGCTTAAAAAACGCTGGGAAATATTGCTTGGGATTGACCTGGAGAAGATGCCGATTTTGCCAGACACATACATTGAAAAATTGAAGAGGAGGATACTAGTAACATTTGGTTTCAAGATGTTTCGCTCCCATTTTCAAAAAAAAAGTTATTTGTGGGACCCTTTATTTAAAATATATGCAAACATTGAAAAATCTCATTGCAAGATAAATTAACTTAAGAATCCAAATAGGATCGCTTTTAAGATTTCTTCCATTCGTTGAGTATTAGAGATGCGTCTTTGAAAATTTCATAGAATGTTTTTTAAAATATACTCTGTCCAAAAAGGACAGCGAGTTTTTTTTCTAAAATTTACATTAGTTGGGACCCTCAACATTTTGAAAGTTTGATATTTGATTAATTTTGGAACTGTCCCAATTCCATATAGGCTCAAAATTTCAATCGGCTTTAGTGATTTTTGAAAAATCTCGGCCAAATAGACAAATTTGATTTGTCACAAGAAAAAATAAGACAGTAATTTTCCAACGGATATGAATTTTTAGTCGCAATGCAAATAGAGCGTCATTTTTAGCCAATTCCACCCCTGGTTTCGTATTGGAGACATAAATTGTTCAACAAGATCGTTCGTTCGATATTTTTTTATGGGGATATGCAATAGCTACCGCCCCAAATGTTCGATAAAGTTGTTTAAAATTACGGCCTTGTGCAATAACTCCAAAAAGAAATAATCCAAAAAAAAAATATGTAATAATCCCCCAGCAAAATTTTATGGAAATGGGGATTCAATTCATGCTTCTTTGAAAACTTATTTTATTTTTAATTTGGGAATATATTTCAAAGTTGGAATTTTGGGGAGTTACTTCATCAATAAGGCCAATTTTTAGGGGTTGGTGTTATTTTATTATAACAAGGTGAATTAAGGACAAATTGGTTTTTAATTTGTACTCAGTATTACGGCAGTGAATAAACAATGAGGAGAGCATAGTACTCACTGTCTTACTTACTTACCGTGATGCTGCGTGCTTTCCTGTTGCTAGAATAAGTTGGTCTTATTTCTCAAAATAATTTAGCCTCATATCACTTTGTAAAAGTGCAATATGATAAACTTATAAGCCCCGCCGGCGAAAAAAAACTTTCAACTTTTCTCAAAATATTCGAATACATTTTAGAAAAATTGCAAGAATTTTGTTCAAAATACATTATTAAAACTTTCAAAGTTAAAAAATGCAATTTCAAAACTAATATGAAATTTAGAGTCATGGATTTCGGGAATGCAGAATATTTTGATAAGAATATTAAGTCTTCTAATTTTGTTTTTTGAAAGCTTTATAAGACTTAAATCACCCCGTATACACACAAAATATTCAATCAAATTGTAAACAATAAATCCTATGTTATTTTTGCTCTTTTCAAGTCTGAGTGTCAATCTTAAAAAAAGGATAACCAGATATACCTTTATTCTGTCCATTGTAGATATGTAAGTAGATATAAATCCTATATAGTAGGGTTAAAATATATCTACGTATCAGAGAAGTTTCAATAAAAAACAAAAATAAAATAAAGGGTAAGAGACATTTGATGATGGTGACTGACAGTTTTAGAATTTAGATGGCTAGCTGAAAAATAATGGAGTTACGAATTGTAATCCACGAAGGGGCAATAGCATGAGCATTCAACAACACATACAAAAGTGGATTGAAGGATATTATAGTATAAGCAAAGTGCTTTAGAGGATTCGTACTTTTAAAGTCAAGTAGCTTAAAATGGACTGTCAAGCTACAATAGTAAGGTGTACAGATAATGGGTTAATGTTGCTTCAAAACATATAAGTGGATTACAAAAAATAAAACTTCTTTAAAACTTTTACCTCGAGTTTTGTGTGATGTGCATGTTGCAATTCTTTTTTGTGACAAAAAGTTTTGTACGATGTTTTTACTGTTTCACAATTTGCAATGCGTACTTAATTTTGTTGTTTTGAAAAGTAAAAAAAATGTATAAAGAAGTTTATTTGATTGAATAATTGAGGATTGAAACTTCTGCATTCTGATGTCAATGATGGGATGAATGTTTTTGTACACACCAATTTTTTTAAAGGGATGTTGCCAAAATTATTATTATAGAGTTCAGCTCTTGTTTTTAATGTTCCATTATCCATGCTTATCTTACAATTGTTTTTATAAATTCTCTAAGAACTATAAGAGTCCCACAATAATTATTCGGAATACCAAACTTCAATTGAGTAAGTTTATTTTTTCTTATAAGAAATTATATCCTTGCTATATTTTTTCAAATTTGAAAGTCAATAAATTAGAATGCCATTATCAATCATGCAAACTGCACATTAAGTCTAAACCATACATATTTAGATTAAGAACTTAAACAAACATTTTGTTTTACTTAAACTCCTTAACTATACTATGGGCTGATTTGAGTCTTCATCACAAAAATTAACAAGTTTACTTTTTAATTTAAATAAACAACAAACTACAACAACCATTTATGCATGTTGTACTGTATTGTACTGTACAATGAATACAGTACACAAACACATATATGTATGCTCGGAAAAGTGCATGTCTAATAATAATGTTCGTGAGAATGGTGTTTGCATTTTGTTGCAGTTGTACATATTGTCCTTCACAATAATGTATTAAATACATATAAATTAGGTGGGTTACTAATTGAGTAATAAATTATCAAACAATAGAATCGATATCTTTTGTTTTTGGATGGTTTTGCAAAACTAACATCATTATAATAATAGAAGCATCAACAATTTTCCAATGTAATTATATAATCGCTTGCAAAATTTCATATTTGCAACATTAATGTTTGTTTAAAATAGTTTAAAATAAGTATCGCATTTTTGTGAATATAACATATCGAATTCTTGAGCTGCGGTGGAATTGCCTTAAGTAATTTGGGATGAATGACAATCAAAACCTAACAATTCGATATGTGTAAGATGACCAGTAAAAGCCCATCTATAACTACTTAATTGAACATAAGCAAATGTTAAAAACCAAACGAAAACTTCATTATGTTAGAAAAAGTATTTGGCATAACTGAGATGTCATTTCACTCATGCTGCTATCTGTCAAAAAAAGATTTAAAAAGTCAAAATTACTAAAAATATAATATTTGAATTATTTTGTATTTTAAAACAAATTATGGGTTTGTTAAACTTCTAGTCCGTACTCGTTTCTCGATTTATTTACAAGTTTCACAAAATATCATAATACTTGAGTTGAAAACCATTTCTTATCAGTTCTTTGTTGGTTTTGTACGTTTTCGTGTTTTGTAAATTTAATGTTAACAAGATTCTTAGTCGAAAAATAATTTTGGTAACATTTTTTTAAAGTTTTTATTTCTAATATAAAAAGTACAGATTGGATTTTTCTAAGAACGTTACTTACGTTAAAAACAAAATTAAGCATAGAATGAAATTATTTTGAAGTCAATAATTTCATTTATTCACGAGATATCGAAAATCTAACATTAATTTTTACAAATTCTGATTATATTTTTATACAAAAACTGAATGTTAAGGTAAAAATTGTATTTAATGTTGGTAGCAATATTTCTAATTAAATAAAATTAGTTTCAAGCCAATATCTTTATTTTTCTTCGAGATATTTGAGTCGAAAATTAATTTTTACTTACTTTTAGTAATTCCTTTCTTAGTTTTTTGTAAACAAAACGTTATTCGATTTTTCTCAAAATGTTAACAAATGTCAAAAACGTTATTCTTCGTTGCATAAAAATAAAATAATTTTTTTAATAATTCGGGGTGTTAAAAATATAATTTGATTTAAAAAACAGCGCTAATTTAAAATTGTACTAGTTTGGTATTACGTAACACTTTATAATATAAAATTAAACTAAATCCGCTAGCGTTATTGGCTCGTGAGATATTTTGAGTCAAGTAAAATCTTCCTTTCAATTTGTTTGAAAGGCCTTTCCATATCTTTCTGTGTTATTATTAAAATATTTTTCAAGTCGAGATCTCTACTGGTTCTTGAGATATTGACAATGCACTTACACTTTTAGATTCTTTGGATCTAAAAATTTGAGAAATGTCAACAATTTTAATTCGATAAACCTGACCGATTAAAATAATTCCTATGGGAAGTTAAAACTACAACATAGTTTTTTAACATAACCTTCTCAAAAACCCAAGGAGCACAATAGACTACCTTTTTAAACATAATTTTGTTCTTTCCTTAACTCTGTCAATTTCAATTCTGCAAATAGTATAATTTTAACGAAAATTTAACGAAAGTTTCTAAATTATAGCTTGTTGTTGCTGTACGTTGTATAAGCTGATTCAAAAGCGCGTTCATATTTGAGCTAAATTCAATAATAATTATACCTTAACTTGTGGAAGCTTAAAAGGTGTCTCCAACGAATATGACGTTTCTGTCAGCGTAGTATTCAAATAAATGTCAGATGCCTACGTTTGTTGGAATATATTTTTGCCCGTTAACAGAATATGTGCGTTGTTGAAAAGCTTGAACAAATACTTTTATTTCGCAAGTGTATTGAACCAATATTTTAACAAGAGTTATTAGCTGTGTTCCAGACATTTCTCTCACTAGAAATGCTCTCAGAGTGGAAGCAAACTGTCAAAATGTCTGGAATGGTTTTCGCACCAATTTGCACGAGTTTAAACTACTTTTTTTTTTAACGTAAAAAAATATACTAGAGCAGAGTTACCGAATATCATTCATACTTTTTATTCAACTTAATCACGAATAAGAATCCAATAAAAATATATCAACAAAAGTAAACTTATATTTATTTAAAAAAAAAATAAAATTATTCATTAAATTATGAAACTTAAATGATTTTTTTTTCAAAAAATCACTGCAATATCCAATTAATATTAACAATTATTCATATTCTTTGTACTACAACAGTTTTATAAAATGATATATGTTCTATGAAAATTATTTGATTAATGAAAGGAAATAGAAAATATGAACAATATTAATATTTACGAAAACTAATCTGAAAATAAAAGATAATCAAAAGTTTTTTTCTTCTGTCATTACTTGCCGTGAACGTCAAATTAAATTTGACAGCGAGCCCAGAAATCTCCAAAAGAAATTCCTCAGAATAAATCTAGCAAAAGGGGAAAAGTTAGCACGAGCGAACTTTTGTAAGAATTTTGAAGTACATCTCCCTAAGTTTTTTGACATTACCCGTGTTTTTTTGGCATTCTATAAATAGTATAGAAGAAAATTCCCAAGAAAACCCATTTGCAGTAGCCAGATTTTTGTATTTAAAAATTGGTACAGCATCAAAGAAGACCTGTCAGAATAATAATAAAAAAACGCAAATAGAAGAAGGTTTTGTGAAAATCAAATGTTAAAATTAGCTTAGCAAAAAACTAACTAAAACTAATAAAATGTTCAATTTTCAAAAAGAAATGGTAAGAAAACATCTGGAAATTGAGATTCTATAAAAATAGTTCATTTAACAATTGCAGCTTTGATATAAAATAAAAACTTCAAGAAGGGGGTTTGTTCGTAGACCATTATATTTCCATGTGGTGTTGAAGCGAGCTTGAAGCTCGCCTCAATTCGAGTTGAAATGAGCTTGGTTCGACTCGATTCCGATTGGTGATCTGAGTCGAGTCAACATTTGGGAATAAAACCTAAGTGAAGGAGTTGGTTTTACAGATAATGCATTATGGTCTGTTTATTTGCAGGGTTGTGTACACCAAATATAATTTTGTTTTAATCAAATACAAAAAATTCACATGGAGTAGGTAGCATATTCTTATATGGTGCTGAACTATTCAGTTCTTAATTGTTCAACACGAATCAAAATAACTCTCTTGCACTTCATAAGAAACATCAAAACACCATTTGCATTTTAGAAAGAGCTGTCAAACTTTATCATTTTAAATCTACTTGTGCTGTGGAAACACCAAAAAGATTTATTTAATATAAACTGAGATAAACCTTTGGTTTAAACATTTAGTCCATTTTCATTAACAAAACTAAATAATATATAACAGTAACAGATTAATTTTTTTCCCCAATGGAAAACCCAAGATTCCAAATGCACAACTACTCAACGAACACAGCCATCGAGATGAAAGTGCAATATCAATCGTACCAACATTTCAGAACAAAATCAAATAAGATCCATTGGAGACTAGCACATATAAATATCAAAAACCCATCAATAGTAAGATTCTACTTTAACTTTTATCGGTAGTATTCATACTACGGATATTGTTTTTGTTATTCGTGTAAAATCATATTTTCCAACAAAACACGGGTATTAATTTTGGTTTTAATTCTTTAATAGGAGTTATTTAATCTTTGTGTAAGACAGTTAAATACTTCTCGAAATATTGAAACTTTATTTTTGAGTTTAAGGATTATTTAAAAAATGATTACCAATAATTTTTGATACGATTTTTATAAATTTTAAACGGTTATATGAATCAATGTACAAAATTACGAGAGGTTTTGTAATTTTGTAATTTGATTCAAATAAGGACCATCAGAACCTTAAGAAAAATCTTAATTTAATTTCAACATCATAGTCAAATGATTTGTTTATGAAGCAGAAAACAGTTTTATGTGGTGCATCTTAGCAAGTTTTAGATTTAATCCTTCATTTTAGGCCTCAAAATAAGTATATATATAACGTTTCAATACATCCTTATATGTTTATCTGCTAAAAACAATTTAATATATACGATTATATTTATATGTGTCTACGATAAAATAATATTTGCAACAGTTGGTGTTTGCTTTATTTAAGGTACAATGAAGCACGCTAAAGACTTTTCGTCACGCTAATTTGGTATTAGAAGACCAGTGCGGGGGCAAAAACTGTTTATTTTTATAGTTGGACTATATTTTGATAGAAACTAAGAATTTTTAACCTTGAAATTTTATTAAATGACATATTTTTTTTGTAAGCACATATATGTATGTACATATAAGTTTAATACTGAAAAGAAATGGAGTCATTTATCAATTAAGAATCCTTTGAAATCAACATTAGACACTTTTCGTTAATAAAGGAGGCAATTTTGACATCCAGTTAGCAAGTTTTTTAGTTTACTGGAATTCTTATAAGTTGTGAGTCTTCACTTAACCCTACTCGTATGTATAATACTTTCTACAAATATTTCTGACTGTTGACCTTGAACCCCAACTACGATCATAGCTAAATGAACACAAATTAAAAAAAAAAAAATAATATTATCCCGGATCCCTGAAAATTGTTACCGTAAACGTGCTGATCTATCACACCAATGAACCAAGGAACCTTATATCATAATGCTAGAGCCACTATACTTTATGTTTGTTGGCCATATAAAACAATTTTTCTTTCATCCAATCTTGTGAGGGCCAAAAAATATGTATCTTGGAAAACTGAAGTGTTTCTTTCTTCTAACGTTTAGATGATTATTTCTCAGTATTCTTCTAAATGTTTCCACACTTGCATTAAAATTATTTTTATCTCAGTAACAGTCAAGTAGGGTAAGGCCTTCGAGCATCTTACAATCCTTCTTACCGATTTCGGAGACATTTCTGCAGTGCGTTTCAGGCTTCTCTTGATTTTGCAGAGATTTGAAGAGTGTTATGTATTTCCAAATAAGTTTATCCTTCCAATAGAAGTTGGCGAATGGTTCAGCTTTTCTCCGGAGATATGTGTTTACTACGGCACATATTGTACGTATTTATTGTTCGGGAGGCTACACTGCTATTAATTTGACTCGCACTGTATATGGGATAGATCATCGCTCCATTTATCTTGATATGTGACCAGAGCAACTTCAGTGTTCTATATATGACGTCTTGTTCTGTTGAAAATATCTTTAAATTTTTAGCTGGTCAAGTATTTTTGCAGCCAAGCTCATTGTGTTTAGTCCGAAAATACAAATCGTCAGAAAAGCAGAGTCGAATATACGAGTATGTATATTTTATTGTATCAACACTTTTGTCCAATTCTAAAATTTGTTTAAAGCTTCAGAATTGTTTCCACCAATTTGGGATGCGTCTGTTAATTTACTTTATATAAGTGGTCCTGAAATTATTTTTTGTCCTAAATATACCCATGTAATCTTGTGCGTATTCAATTTTACTCTAAGTCAACTTACAACTTAATATCACCTTTAGTGTATTTTTTTATGACTTTATTCGTAGATTTTGATGTATTTGTTTTCTAGCCCAAAATTTTTCAAAACGGTGTGATTTCTGCCAACATTTCTTGAATGTCTTCCATATAATTTCTTGATTATTTTGATTTTGTGGAAGGACTAAACCATGTCGTGTTCAAAAGTGTTACTAAAGTCAATCAACAGAAACTAAACCGGCGGGCGCTGTTTAAATTAATTGCATTTTCCAATTAGCTGATTCATTGTCAGTAAGTATTCAGTTGTTGAGAATCCTTTCGTCTCTAAATCCAGCTTGTTATCTTAGTGTTCCTTGTAATTAAAGTCTTTCTTTGTGGACCTGTAAAGCTTTTCGGAGAAGAGCTTGTAAATTATCGAAATGATAAACAATTTCGTTTAATATATTGGTTAAAATGTTGGCAAGTGAGTTTTTTTCATATTAACATTTCTGATGATATTCCGTCATTTTCGGTGCACTTATTTTTCTTCAAATCGTCTATGGTCCTTGCGATAGTTTCTTTGCTGAAAATGGAATTGAATCTATTTATATTTGACGGGTACTCAAGGGGTTTAAAGTTTGAACACAGTGCGAGCTTTGGAAAAGTACGGAAGGATGAAAGAAGAGATACCGATGCACATTGGTCTTAAAGTTTTGAATGTTAAAATGACAGGGAAAAATAGAGTTGGGTAAAGCATTCCACATGCTCGATGTGCGGTTAAAAAAAGAATCTCTATACTTGACAGAACGTCCGAAACTGAGCCCAAGGATAAACTGGTTATAGTTCTATCGCTTATCATTTTCAAAGCTCTTTTTTGGATCCTGTCCAAAATACTTCTTCTATGATAACTTTTGGCCGAAATGAACAGTTTTTCAAAAAAAAATATAGTAACGCTTTCATTGATGTCTTTTCAGTTTGTAATATATCAACTGTGTTCTGGTCGTTCATACTTGTTATTATTCTTATCTTTATAGTGTTTGTACTATTAGTATAGTAACATAAGAGTTTCACCTTGGAATGAGTGAAAGTAAGCTGGAAATTTGTCAATACCCTCCTTTTGGTATTTTTAACATTGTGTACAAAATCTGCGTTGTAAGTTATGAGCGTCCATAAGCTTTGAAAAACTCTTTTTTCGTGATTATTTGCGCTTCTACTACAGGTTAAATAGTTTCACTGAAATTTTCGGTAGCAATTAGCATTTTCTAAAATGTTTGTCCGCTTATAATCTTTTATTCCGGGGTTGCCCCATTTTTTCACCTCATTTCAGTGGACTTTATATTCACAAAAATGTACCTTATTTTCAATATTTAAATATAGTTTTTCTGACTTCGCGTAGTTCTGTTTTTCTTAGTTATGTAAAATAGGTTTTGTTCTTAATTTTTCTCTTTTGAAAATAAAAGTCTTTGTTTCTTCTAATATTTTTTTCTTTGGAAGACTTTGAACTGTATCACTGAAATTTTTGCTGTTGACTTTATACTTTTTCTAGGTTGTCATATTTATTTTGGAGGACATGCTCCAAATTTTCACCACATCACATAATTGTCTTTGGTATTTCAAGTTAACGTCATTATTTAAGTAAAAACATCATCAAAAAACGACCAATATGAAGTTTTTGTAATTCTAAACGTCTACCTTCATCTTAATATGGAAAATAAAATTTTAAAAAGGTTTTGGAAACTATTTGTTTTAAATCAATCTTTGGAACGTGTAAGTCTGCATTACTGTGATGACATTTTTGCTCTTTTCTACGAGCAGTTTAAGCATTTAAAGAATTAGTTGTTGACTTATTAATACAAAGTAACTAAAGCGATTCGGTCTCATTAAATACTAAATAGTTTGACTCTGGCTGAACACTTTTTATGTTCAAGATTGAACTTACTCCAACTCTTTTCTAACGAATTTTTTTTTTTTATAAATGAGCCGCCCAATTTAATTTTTTTAAAGTCTGTGTGATCATTAAATCCGTCGCTAAAACAAGTTTTTACATAAAACTGTACGCATATCTTCACAAGTTTAATCATTCATTTTTTATTTGATTCTAATAAACATATCTTCATATTCAGAGGCCTCAAAAAGTCTTTTCTACTCATTCAAAACACATGTACTCAACCTTCTGAACTAAGGTTACATGTGGTTTTTACCCTTTTCCCAACACAATTGTGTTTTGAATACATAAATTACAATTTATTTGAGTTGAGAGAGCTTTGTTCTGGACCAAAGGAATAAACGTTTTAGCAAAGATTTATGTCATATACCTTCATATAACATGATTAATATGAAATACGGAAAAAGAGCATTTCCGTCGGCATTTGTTTAGTTATGAATTGAAACCTAAACGATACGTACCTACATTCATAATAATCGACAAGTAAGGTTAAGTAAGAATTTTTACTTAATTCTTTGTTACTGTAAGAAATAATTATTTATGCATAACTTTATCTATATCTTTACACATATTTGTACAAACAAATTAATAAAAAGAACTATACACAGCTTGAACTTAAATATTCGCATTCGCAATGGGAAATCTTCCATGTGTTTTTAATTTTGCAAAATTCCATCTTGTTACAAAAAATCTAATTCAGCCATCTGCAAAAAGTACAATCGTTTTGTTTTTTCTTTTTTACTTTGAGAATACAAATCTATGTATTTATATATGTACAGACAATATGCGTAAAGATATAAGATACATATCGATATATTGTAGGTATAAAAGGTTTAACGTTTTTAGATATGTTGGGAAAATAGGAACTAAGGTATTAAGAACTTAACTCATTTAAATTAACAAGTTGAACCCACCATTTTGCAACCCCACATCTGACTTTTCAAAATGGTGTATTGATGTTTATATATTTCCATCTCTATCTATCTTTGAAGGGTTTGATTCAAGCCCTCTACTAAAATATATTTTATTCCCTTCTCCACCAAATTTTCTATACGTTCTGTTTGTATTTGTGTTCTGTGTCCCTTTTTGTGAATGTATGTATGCATGTAGAAAGCTTTTCAATTCTAGGATTTTGATTAACCAATCACAAAACAGATAGGATATTGATTTCTCCAAAAGGAAAGTTCAACGTTACTTGAGTTTTGAGTAAGATGAAAAAGCTTTCACCTAGAAGGATTATTATTATGTTCATTTTATGCTCATGTGTTGGATTTGAATATGAAAATAAAACGAAAAACGTTTACCTACCTATACATAGAAACACTTTCGTTTATTAATGAAAATCTAGATGAAATAAAATGTTTGCTGTCAACACTGATTATTATTCAAATTTGAGTTAAATTTTGTTTTCAGGGTTTTTCATTAACATCAATACTAACTTTTTCAGATAGGATAAAGCCCCCAGAAACGTAAAGGATTTCATACATATGTACATATAAATATGTATGTTTGTTGTAAATTTAAATTATTGTGTGTATCTCTCTGTGAGAGTTCACAATTATGAAGTTTTGTACGAAAGTCGGACTTTCTTCTTACCGAATACGGTATATTTTTTGTCAAGACTAAGAGTTCCTAGTCTTTTATTATTACCTGCTTTATTATTTTGTTCGATTTCAATTTTCCTAAATAATTTTGCTGTAATTCTTTGAATCAAAATCAAATTTTATTAAAAAGTCTTAGTTTTGAATTGACAAGACTGAAAATTTGAATCGTTCCGAGTTTTTAGAACCGAAATTTAGATATTTAAATGCTGTTTTTGAGGTCTTAAAATTGTTTCTTTTACATGAACTTTACCAAGAAAATTGGAAAAATGATTTAATTGAAGAAGTATATTCTGCACAATAGCGACTCTCACAAAATCCGACTTGAAAAAAAGAGGCTGGTTTTGACTCACTCTCACACTGACAACTTCCCATCCCGTCTGTAGATTTTTAAATCAACATTTTATGTGGGATAAATATTTGAAATTAATATTTTTCTTTGATTTTCTAATACCTTTGTCGAAAACCATTCCTTATCAGTTAAAAGTTATCGACATTATCGACAATATTTTACATATGATGATAGTTTGTCAAAATCAATTTTTGTAAACGAGATTTGTAGTTAAAATCCAATTCTTGCCAATTTGAATGGCATTTCATGAAGATATAACTGTAAAGTATAGCTTTCTCACTTTAACCCATTAGTTAATAATGTTAAATTGTAATGCAAAAACTTAACGATAACTTTAAAAATGGCATCTCTTTTATTTAAGAATATGTTTAAAAGTAAAATAAGAAGAATTTCATACATGTGTAAGAATATAGAACTCCGAAAAGTAAATTTAATATAATTCAAATGAACTATTTCTCCTATTTAGGGTTGTTGAACTTTGTATATTCAATTCGTAAAATCATCTGTATGGATTATGTAAAGAAATACAGTATAACATGGGTAGAAGATTTCATGGTAGGATCTTTTACATTTTGAATTTAATTGCTAACGATCAGTTTATTAAGATACTATAACTATGTTCTTTAATATTACAAATTACAACGTTTTACAAAACTAAACTGTTTTTCTTTTTAAACAAAGCATTTAACTACAACTTAGTTCAATTTAAGACAATTTTATTCTTCTTGGTATAATCTTTTTGGAAACAAGAACATTTATGTTTTTATTGAGCCAACGCCTTTGACAAAAGAACATGGTCCTTCGAGCCGGATTTGCAGATTTCCCATGTATAGGGACAGACAACAGACTAACGCTGGGCAGAGACAGAAGCCCGTGTAAGCATTTACGAGTCAGGGTTTTGGGTTCATGAGGGGTTGGATAAGTTCCTTCTCTAAAATTAGAGACAATGAGACATATTTAGGCACTGAAATATTCATACATTGTATCGAGTGTAAATTTCTTATTGTGGCCATGATAATTTGTTGACCGCCATGCAGTGTATTTTGATGAATGTCCGATATCAAGAGTTTAACAAAGGGATGAGAGTTTTTAAGTATTACAGGGTGTTGCTGATTCAAGCTTCCACCTACTCGTAACATACCACCACTTGCGATAAAAGGGTTAAGATTTCAAATGTGGCTACTCTTTGGGATATATTTTTTATTTTTTAAATTAGATTTTTCTTCAGGAAAACATTCTTTTGGAACAAATCTAATTTTTTGATTTTGAGTTGAAATCAATTCATCTGATTGTAAGGAATGTAAAACAAGTGATTTTCTGCTGCCATTGTGTAGTATATTATAAAAATATCTGCGCCATATTGCAACACTTCATACAAGACGTTTAAGAGTTGAAAATTTGTCTATAATTGGTTTTATGTTTAAAAGATAACTGAAAACTACGCGATCAATGCTTGAAGGTGAGATATTAAAGGTTTCTTGATAAGAAAATGGTATTTTCATAGAACATAAATTAGTTCTTTTTGTTTCGAGATCAATTTCAATAGGTTTTACGTCCTTACCCTCATCTTTGATAAAATTCGGAAATGGCGGCCCATGTCACCACATTTTACTATCAATAACATCTTTAGGCGATAGCCCTCTTGAGACAATGTCAGCGGGGTTTTCCTTGCCATTAATGTGATGCCATATAGTTATTTAGGTGAGAGACTGAATTCCAGCTACTCGATTCGCGACAAATGTCGTTCTTAATGATGGGCTTCCTCTGATCCATGCTAAAGTGATCATAGTGATCAGACCAAGCAGAGATGTCTACATTTTCAAACTGCATATATCTTGATATACGATAAACGGGCCTTGCAAGCAGTAGTGCTGCTTCCAATCAAGGCAGCGATATACTTTTAATGGGAGCTACTCTGGTTTTCGAGGCTATAAGATGGATGAGTATCCTCTTCTCCATTTTTAACAACACTTGCGTATAAAACTGCAGCGTACGCTTTCTCCGAAGCATCACAAAATCGATGTAGTTGAAGCAAAGATGAATTTTCAAAGTTAATCCAGCAGGGTATTTGAATCTCTTCTAATTTTTTAAAAATGTTTCCTAGGTCAAGCCAACTTATTTTAAGTGCACGGGGTAAAGTTGAATCCATAGATAACTCATCGACCCATAGTTGTTGCAAAGATGAAATTAGTTTTTAATTTTTAAAAGACATTTGAGTCAAAAATCAATTTTTTCCAAAATTAGTCTTATCATCACATTCTTATAATCAAATAATCACATTTCGATTTTTCTCAAAATTAGTCTTCGTAGCTTAAAATTATTTTTAGGACAAAAACATTCTTAGTTCGTAAAATCTTTAAGATGACAATTTTTTCCAGTTTTTTGTTAAAAAAAAAGTTAATTGCATTTTTTTTTTCAAAATTATATTAGTTTGGTATTACGTCAAAATATATAATGAAACATTTAATTAATTCATTGGTGAAATATTTTGGGTTAACCGAAATTTTAATTTATTTTTTTTTTTAAATTGGTTCCACTGGTTCTTGAAAATAGTACGAACTTATGTACGTGCTAAACTCATTTTTAACTTTAAGCTGTCATATTGTTCTTTTTTCTGTCTTCATTAATTAAGGTACTTCAAAGAATTAAATCAAAGCTTGCAGTAATTTTGTGATTTAAATTAATTCTTGATCTCCATAACTTGTAAGGGATTTGACATTTTTACAAACCTACTATTAAAATAAAGTGTCGACCATCCTTTTATATTGGTTGTTCTTAAAATTTTAGAAAAATCATCTAGCAAGTTTAATGCCCTAGAGATATTTCAACAAAGTTGTTAAAAATTAAGTTTTTCAAAATAATATAAATAAACAATAAATGCTTATAGACCTCAGTGTACCCTTGATTTATTATCGTTTTTAAAACAAAAACATAGTTTTTTTTTTCTCTGAAGCTATGATTAGGGTTATGAACTTTGCAAGCAACTCTTACTTGAACTTGTCCATTATAATTCATATACATTTTCCAACTAAAAATATAATACAGACAATGGAAAAAAGAGACTTAATTTAGTTGAAAAACATCGATTGCGAAAATTAATCATAATTCTAAACCTAAACAACCCTATAACGAATATAATTAACCATAAATGTGTTTAAGAGTTAAGTCTCTTCAGCCATGCCCGAATTCTTAACTGTCATAGGACCAAAAATCGATCATAAAGCCTAAAAATTTAAATAAAATCGTCAAAAAAAAATGTCATAACGTCAAACATATTTGTTACGCTCTCAAGACGGTCAGGTTATTGGGTGATCTGGTATTTTTAGGCCTCTTTCACACGAGACGGTTTCGTCCGTAAAATCCGTACGGTTTTTATCCGTGAACTAATAAAATTAAGTAAAGCTGTAACACTGGCCGAAGATGGGTTTTTTCCGTGCCGTCGCCGTCTTATCCGTGGCGTCCGTGACTACTCGAACGCATTCACAAAAGACGATTTTTATTCGTCTGCCGTTCGTTTTGTGGTCACTTGTATTTGAGTTAAAATTAAAAAATATCTAAAATATAACCAAACGTAGATTCACGGGAAAAATAAGTTATGTGTGAATACAAAATCCGTACGGAAAAAATCGTACGGAAGAAACCGTCTCGTGTGAAAGAGGTCTTAAAATCTTTGCGTTATTTTGTTGGTCAATAAAACACCAAACACTGATTTTTATTTGGAATGTCATAAAACCCAAAAAAGTTTTAACGTCCAAAAGTTCGGTAATATTCCCTAAATTGTACGACAGCGAAATGTTAATTCAAATTGTTTTTGACACTATGAAATTTTTAATTTGGGCGATATGGTTGTGGGTGAAAAGACCTAACTCCTTTTGTTCAAAGCATTACACTTTTCCACATAAAACTAGGTCTTTAAATAAGTCGAAATCTTCGTCTTCTGAACTATTTTCATTAATTTAAAAAATTTTAGCGCACGAAATATGGATTTAATAAATTACTTAAGGTTAAAGTTTTATGATTTTAACTTTAGCAAAATGTAAAAAGATATTTATATATTGAAATCGTTTCAAATTACCAGTGTCCGCTACTGATTTCTGAAGTTGTAATTAGCAGAAAGTTAAATTAAAGAACTGGGTTTTTAAAACTCCTCATCCAAGTTTGATTTAATTTCAAAATAGACCATTTTTCAAAATTCACTTAAGAAAGTGATTAATTAGCATTAAAGTATTGGTGCTTATAAATTATTATTATCAAAGTATATACGATCAAGTTTAGTAAAACAAATAAATTAATTATCATATCTTCTTGCATCTGAATTCACAAAACCAAAATTGAAAAGCAAACCAATTACTGCAAATACCATTTAAGGTTAACCAAATCGATTTAGGGGGTGCTACGAGCTATAAATTCTACAACGCCCGACGACGATGCCCAACGACTTGCATTTCCCCCACAATCCATTATATCATCATAGGTAGGTATGGAAGAAGAAGTTCCACATACACAAAGTCACAGAACCAAAAACAATAGAGAGCTTTTATTTTCAAAAGTTAACCATTTTACTTTTATTATTCATTTATGTAACCTAACTAGGATGCATGTAGGTAAGACAGAGAGAGGGTTTTTGGATTTATTTCATTGGAAAACTGGACAAAATTAATTGTCTTAATTGATGTACAATTGTTGTTTTTTTTCTTCCGACAAACTATGGAGGGTAGTAACAGGACTCTGTAAATGCGTTTGATTTTGGTGCAGAATTTTAAAGATAAAGTTATTTAAAAACGTTGATTATATTTTTGAGAATTAATACTAAACGAAAATACTAAACAAAATGCTTTGAAATTTGTGTTCCTATTTTTTAAACAATATTGATAGAAACTAAATTGATTGATTTGGGCCACTGCAGCGTAAATGGAATATTTTTGAATTGAAAAATTTGTTGCCTATAATATTAAATTTCTATTAATCTTTTATCTGTCGAATTACATAGTTTTTGTTCAAAGTTGGTAACACTTTTCTCATTTATTTTAAAATTCATTAACTTTTATCGTAATCAAAACTACGTCTTCTATGTATTTTTTGAATATGACTAAAGTAACAAAATTTAAAATTTATATTTACAGTCACGCCTATTAGAAGATGCTTCCCTATTATGTAACTCATGGTCTTCTCGACAAAATGTAAGTACATTTTTATTAAGCTTAAAGTCATTTGTTTGTTTTAAGAAAATGTAGTTTGATTTGAATATTTATTTTTACAAAAACATACCTTTACTGAAATATTTTCTTTCGATTTTTCCTGGAAGCTTTTTTAAAATAAATGTTAACCTTCGGAATCTTATACAACTTTCTTATTTCTATAAATGAACAAAATATCTTTAATGTTAGTTTTACTATTATTATTGTTATTTTTATAATCCTTCGCTAGATGGCGTTACAATCTGGAGTGAATCTATACTTTAACCAACAATCATCTCCAGACGTTTCGAGTTGTAGCCAGCTGCCTTCAGTTACGCATTCAAAATTGGTTGAAGTGCCTTTCGACTTGCGGGCAGCATCGAAGGTATGATTCTACCATATTTTGCGTAAAGTGTCTCTAGGTTTGATATTACGGTGAAAAGTATTTATTTTCAACTCAAAAATAATAAAAAAAATAAATCTTCTTTTCTATTTTTTATCTGGATGGATCATTTTTTGAATGTTCTCATTATTTTCTTAAACTATTTCGAGCTTTTCATTATCCTAATTTTTTCAATTTGGCTCTGTTAGTTACTTACTTATACGGAGTCAAGACCAATTTATATCTTTTCGAATAAATAAATTTATGACTGTCAAAAATCAAAAAAACAAAATATGTTTTCTAAAATAAGCCCTATAAAATAAAAGTATTGATCTTATTACAAAGTGCACTACTGAAGGCAGCTAGGTTTACGTTTGAAGTTACTTGATTTGATAATGTTGGTTGGTACAATGACTGTGAATGACCGAATTTATTAATGTTAAATTAAGAAAAACTTATTGTAAAAAAATTGAATTGCTTTATTCTGGTTATTTGAAGAGCTTTCAAATCAAATGGGGTGGCGCAATAGTCCGTTGTGAACCAGGGCCTAGTGACTTACAACTCTCAACTATTCCTGTGTGCGAGCACTGTTGTCAGGAATGGAAGGGACCTACAATTTAAGGCCGAATCCGAACGGCTAGTTTGAGAAAGCACTTTTTCATGACAAGAATTACTCTTGAAGGATTTGTCAATTCCTCGCAAGAGGCAGTACCCGCGAAAATTAATTTTTTTTTGAAGAGCTTTACATTTGTATAAAAACACGTATTGAACATTGACGGTGACATGGCGACTCTCAGTAATACTTGTTACATTGACATACTGAACAATTTTTAAATTTAAGGTAGAAGAATGCCAAATTTCTATCAACTCATTAAATGTCTGATTCCAAGAAGAATCATTTGTTTTACAGCCTTTTTTTAACTCAGATTTGTAATGGATCCTATTAATATCAACGATTCAACGAATAATGATATTGGTGTATGGTGATTGACGAAAGGAATACACAATCAAAACTTAAATCGAATGAAAAGTGGTTCTTTAATGGTGAGGCCATTGAAATTGTGACAGAATACAAATATTTGGAATACTTTTAAACTGAAGTTAACCTCACATCTCGAAAAAACTGATAGCATCAAAAAGTATGATTAACGCGTCATGAAAAGATGTTATGATCAGCAAAGATGTACCAACCTCAGTTAAGTACAAGGTATTTGAAGCTTTAAAACACTCTGTTATGTATTACGGCTGTCAAATATGGGGATATCAATCACACGAAGAAGTAGAAAAACTTCAACGTTACTTTCTCAAACGGCTTTTCTACTTACCATCCAACATTCTATGTTCTACTACTCGAAACCGGCCTTCCTGCTCTTTTTAGTCATACTCTAAAACTCCACTTTGACTTTATCTTGAAAGTACTGGCATATAGACCAAATAGAATTCAATTGTCAATAGCAAAGTACATCATAGATAACAAAGTGGAGTGGATAGGAGAATGGAGACAATGGGCAACGAAGTGTGGAATTGAGCTAAATTTCCAATGTTCTAATGTAATCGCACTAAAAAAACAACTCTACGGGTTATTACTAGCTGTCGACATCTACCAGCGGAATGAAAATTTACAAAAAATTTCATCTTCAATCAACAGAGTCATTTACTCGGTTTAAAACATGATCTCGTAAATAACTATTTTAGTGATGAATACAGTACAAGGGAAATTTCGTTAATCTGCAAAGCAAGAAGTGAGGAACTTAGTTTAAACGGCTCACCTTATAAGAGTGCATCCACTATACATTGCACCCTTTGCAATTTGAATTCAAAAGAAGATACTTTTCATTTTTTATCAATATGCCCAGTTTATAAAGAACTTAGAGTCCTCTAAACCAACTCTAACTATGGAGCAAACTTTGACAATTTTGAATGGTGAAAATTGGAAAAATCTATCAAATTATCAAAAAATCGATCTGTTACAGAGAAATAAAAAATAAAAATATAACTGAATTTTCTTGATACTCAAATTAAAAACAGTACAATTATTAACTAAACTAAAAGTCTATACATAACGTTTAATTTTTAATGAGTTCAAATACCATTTATTTTTGTTTAAGCCAAACTAAAAGCTTTTCATTTTTGTAATCTTGAATCCAAGTTTTACTCAACTCTAATTTTGTTTTTGCAAAACTAAAAGCTGTTAATTCTTTTGCCTAAAAATTATATATTAATTATTAACCTATTTGCATCTTTATATAATTTTTGCAATTGTTCATTTACATTTTGTAAACACATTGTCAGTCTGGCAGACGGCATTGCCACTGACAAAACACTTTTATTACCAAATGTATATTCCAATAAAATGTAACCGAAACTATTGTATTTAACAATTTTAAGTAATAAAAATCTATCTATCTATCTGGTGATTGAAACTTCAAATTAATATATCAGTATTTATTGTTCAACTTTAAAAATGTATAGGGCTTAAAAATTGTATGCTAGTAACTATGCCATGAAAAGTGCTTTCTCAAATTATCTGTTCAGATTCGGCTTAAAACTAAAGGTTCCCTCCATCCCTGACAACAGTACTCGCAAACATCAATGGTTGAGAGTTATAAGTCACTGGGCCCTAGTTCTCAACGGACTGTTGCGCCACCCTATTTTTTTTTTTAACTTTGTAAAAGACAGAATTTTGAAAAGATTTTATCAACCTTAGATCAATAAAAATTGTCAAATTGTGTGAGTTGTGAACCAATTTGATTAAATTAACAAATCCAGTAATGGCCTCACCCGAGGCCTATCAAGTTAACAAAAGTTTAGATGATGGACCCCATCAGAACCAAAGAACAAGGACATATACATACTCGTAAATATTTGGATAAGATGAACTTAAGAAGCCTGTTATACAATTAAATTAAGAATTTTGTGTTTAACATTGGTTTTGCCGTTTTTAATTTGGTATTATGTTCCAGAAATGAGTGTAAATAGATAACTTTTCGTGATTAAGTTATGTACTATGCACCATAAAATTCAAGCCATAATAATTTTTAAAGCACATTTTTAAATCCTATTCTGTCTAATGCGTATTTTGCATCTGCAAAATACTGAGCTAGTGAAAATGACTATTGCATTCAATTTAACTGTAATATCTCAACTTCCATGAATAATCATCAGTAGACTCTTGAGAACAATTTCAGATCCAATATCAGGTACATTAGAGATTCTTTCATTTGCCGCACTATGCGAATGTGTAATACTTCGATATTTTGCATTTTATTTGCATATATTCAAAACCAATGTGCTTACGGGTTTCTCTTTTTTCATAAACAAAACAATGTTTAGAATAAAATTTAATCTAGGTCAGAAGCTTTATTTGTTCATAATACATATGTATATTTAAGATAAAACAAAATCTAATTTTTTAAACTATCAGAAGTGTTGTGTTCAATCTGACAGTTCTTTCTTTAGGCTTAGTATTTTTGACAGCTGTCACTTTATTTATGCTCCGTTTAGTTTACAAATTCATAATAAATAGACCTAATTCTGATTAGGTAGCAGCCACGAACCGAAGCCTGTAAAGACGATCAGGGGAACATCGTAGTAGAACCACAGTCGATGCTGAGAATATGGAAAGATCACTTCTCCAAATTATATAACGGCGATGACGAACCGAATTCCGCTGTAAGGGAGATAGAACCACTCAACCTCGGCGACGCAGATCAACAATTCCGCCTACCCGACCTTGACGAAGTGAAGATAGCTATATCTAAACTTAAGTCAAACAAAGCTGCTGGAGCTGACGGCATCGCTGCCGAATTATTCAAAGCAGCAGGCGATGACTTGGTACGGAGCATGCACCAACTCATCTGCAAAATATGGTCGGAAGAAAGCATGCCCTATGAGTGGAATCTCAGCATAGTGTGCCCGATACATAAAAAAGGAGATCCTCTAAACTGCGCCAACTACAGAGGCATCAGTCTCCTTAACATTGCGTATAAGATCCTCTCTGCCGTATTATGTGAACGTCTGAAGCCATTCGTCAACAACCTGATCGGTCCTTATCAGTGTGGCTTCAGACCAGGAAAGTCCACTATCGACCAAATATTCACACTACGGCAGATCTTGGAAAAAACCCAGGAGCTTCAAATCGATACCCACCATCTCTTTATTGATTTCAAAGCCGCGTATGACAGCATCTATAGGGAAGAGCTCTACCGAGCAATGTCCAGTTTTGGCATCCCTGTCAAACTTATCCGTTTATGCAGAATGACGATGGAGAATGCACGCTGCTCTATCAAGGTCGGAAAAGATCTTACCGATGCATTTGATGTCAAAAAATGTTTTAGACAAGGCGATGCACTGTCATGCGACTTCTTCAACATCGTTCTGGAAAGAATTGTGTAAAACTCAAGCGTCAACACTAGAGGCACAATCTTCCAAAGATCCATCCAATTACTCGGATACGCAGATGATATTGACATAATTGGAAGATCAAAGCGTGATGTCAGTGGAGCGTTTTTGAGCATTGCGACGGAAGCGAAGAAGATGGGTTTAATGGTCATTGAGGGCAAGACCAAGTATATGCTGTCAACAAGAAAGGACACTGAACGACGACGTCTTGGACAAAACGTCATCATGGACAGCTATAACTTTGAGGTAGTTAAGGACTTTGTCTACCTAGGCACCGCTATTAATGCAGACAACGACACCAGCGCTGAAATCAAACGAAGAATAACTCTTGCAAATCGCTGGTTCTTTGGACTTAGAAGGCAATTGAAAAGTAAAGTCCTCTCTCGAGCATGTAAAATCACCATCTATAAGACACTCATCATCCCGGTTCTCATTTATGGCGCTGAGGCCTGGACCCTGTCAAAGAAAGATGAGAGCGTCTTAGGATGCTTCGAGAGAAAAATTCTTCGGGTGATTTTTGGTCCCGTACGCATAGATGGAGAATGGAGGAGAAGATATAACGATGAACTGTACGGGCTGTACAGCGACACTGACCTAGTTAGCAGAATTAAAGTCCAACGGCTTAGATGGCTAGGTCATGTAGAGCGGATGGACATCAACGCTCCAGCCCGGAAGGTCTTCGAATCCAATCCCGAGGGACGGCGCAGTAGAGGAAGACCGCGACTCAGGTGGCCCACGCAGGTGGGAGAGGACCTCAACCAACTTGGCGTGCGAAACTGGAGACAGCTAGCTAGAGACCGAGCTGGCTAGAGACGCTTGTTGGTTGAGGCCCAGGTCCGCCCGGACTGTAGCGCCACCTTAAGCAAGTAAGTATGTTATTAATTCTGATTATTGCTCACGTTCACGAATTGTGCAAATTTATTACCAAAACATTGGTTTGGTTCATGCGACGCAACAAAACCAATAAAAACTTTTGGTTAGCGCATTATCCCGAAAACTTGGGGTATAATTGCTGCAAAGAGTTGTCGAAACTTGACCGCGTTAGTCACTTGGCCAAAATAATTTTTAAATCATAATCCAAATTCTTATCTTTATTTATTTATCTATTCTTGAAAAATACACGTCCAAAAACCAAAGTAAAAACCAGCATTCTATTATTGTTTTGAAAGTTATTTTCTGAAGGTTTTGATACTCTCGTATGTATATTGTTATTTTCTATAAGCTAAAATTTGTTTTTTGTCGAAATTCGTGGTGGTGCTTGAGAAATAGAGGACCAACAAAAAAAAGGTGAAGAGGTAACAGATAACGAAATGTCAAAAATTTTAATTTGGCAAATTAAACCGATAACAATAGCTTTCAATAGCAATTTAAAACATAACGAAAAAGAAACATACAAACCTTGAACCTTAAATAGTTCAACGGTTATGTATTTAACAATAGCTAATATCAAAGCATGCTAGAGTTATTTTCAAAGTAAATCTTATTTTTTAGGTTCTGGGTGCCTAAATTATGGATAATTTTGCAACTTATTAAATCTTGGCTTTAAGGACCTTTGATTTTCATCAACAGCAATTGATCGAATTACGCATATAATAAGTTTCCCTTTATCTTTATTTTCAAGGGGTTATAGTTCTTTATAAAGGCAATTATACTTATACTCTTTCGAATTTACAAATATGGTTCAAAGTATTCATTACATAGATATCCTTGCAGGGACACATTTTGCAGAACCATCATGCACTTACGAATTCTTACGATACACGAGTAAGTACATCAACTTTAGTCTACATACATATATGTACAAGTGACCACATGTTATGGTTATCCACCCTAATCAAAATCAAACTACTCGTATGAGGTAGATATAAGCTCTCTGACCCACAAAATAAATTTTTATAAATTAAGCTCTAACGATGTGGCATTCGGTTGTGGGGGAGTGTATCTCTGTATAGCGTCGGTCGTCGTTCAAGTTGCACTTGTTCGAATCGCAGGATATTAATGTTTATTTAGCCACAAATTACTTCCGGTCACGCCATATTCTACGTCAAGTGGCGCATTTTACTAGCCACTGCATGCATGTTAATATCACACGTACACAAAAGCAACAAAAACAAAATAAGGAAATGTATGAATCCTGGTAATTTTTGGATCTGTCTTGACTGAAATATAATTTGTGCGCGGTGATACTTGAATGACATTTCATTGTGCTTGACATTAGTGTTGTCAGAATACGTCACTTTAACATAACATAAGGTTTTTCTTTAGCTTTTTCTGTCGAAATTATTGAATCAAAAAACAAAAAAAAAAACATAATTATTTACCTTGTGTCGCAGGTATATTTACGAGTAATTTTTGGTATTGGGACGAATTATTATTATTGTTGAAATAACACAGACAGCTACCAAATAAAAAGTCCGAGTATTGACGGGACACTGTCGACATACCTACAAAAAATATCCTACTAATTTCTTTTAGGGTAGAATTCCAAGCCGACAAAGATACTCATTTTTTGGTTTTGGTCAGTTGCGAAGAAAACTTTTCCAACACATGTGTGAAATATGTACATACATACTTCACAGAACAAGTAAGACACATTATATAGCAGCATTTAGTATAGGGTGGGTCAAAAGTGACTACTTATTTTAAAGCTGCAATACATTTTATAGACTTGACATTTTTTAAGAAGGGAATAGTCCCTGATATGAGCACCATCTATGTGCTGACGGACTCTTTCTAGAGAATTTTTCATTACGCTTCGTTCTCTTTTCTACGTTCACTTTTCCCTTCAAATAGCCCCCCAGAATCGGGATTATTCGCTCGCCAAAAATTCTTTTTAGTAGCATGATTTTGGTGCGAGAAGTATGCGCCGTAATTCCAGAAACCACATCTCAAGAACCATCAGCAAATGCTGGCCTCAAAAAATGTTCGACCAAAACTTGAACTAAAGACAGTAAGTATACCACAAATAAAATTAATCTGATAATCAGTTGGCACCCGTGAAATATATGTTCTTGAGGATCTCCTGCCTTTAATTCTTGCCCAAAGTTGAATTTGTGTGATGAAAACAGCAGCAATTCCGTTATTAAAACTCTTAAAAATGAAATGAGGACACACCAAGCTAAAAATAGCATATTTGTGTCAATGTTTCTAAACTGTTCACTACACTTCCAATAATTCATTTCACATTCGCTTTAGTTCGATCAATGTGAGGTCTGCTAGAAGAAGACCAACTACAGATCTTTTTTGACGAAATAGTTAAACCAGTGAAGTAATTACAAGGTGAATATGGCACATTAAAATGAAGCCGATAAGCTCTTTGGGTTAAGAACTATACAAGTTTGGTGCTCTCTTAAATGTTCGTTCGTTTTAGTTAATCTTCCAAGTTTATATAACAAGATCCTAAAAAAACAAACACCTTTTGTCGCACCCTGTGCCTACACTACAGACATATAATTTTTGTACAGGTACATACTGCAATTCGAATGTTTTGAAAATTTGTCTTCATTTTCCTCAGAATAAAATAATTAAAGATGGGGGGTTTTTTATACTCCATATGTTCAGTGCGTAAATAAAATACCGCATGTGTACAGATAAACTCATACCTATCCACAAAAAATATCAGATAAGAAAAATCATTTAGATACTAAGCACATGTATGTATGTATGTATGTATGCACGTCTCAGCTGATTATTGTATGTATAGGTGTAGGTAGATATATGTACTAAAGATATATCTACCTACTTGCAGAAAGATATATATAGAGAGAGGGAGTGAAAGTTGGCCTCATTAAAAATTGGCCAGACATCTCATAAATATTTCAAGGTCTTCTTCTTGTACTGCTGCTCAGTGCTCAGTGAATGAATGCGCCCCCTTATTTGTTCCCTGATGGATGACGATAGAAAAGCTATCATTTTTTTTTGTAACTACTTGTCGTCATCATCATCGGGCACTCCTCGTCCCCTCGTACCTACGATTGTTTTACCTCAAATAAATATAATGTGTTGATTTGTTTTTTATCCTACACACATGCCTACAAAATAATGTATACCACGTACAGTTGTACACACTTCAAATATCTTCTCATCCGCATTAGATTTAAAAACTATGAGATACATACATATGTTACAAATATCAACTATATTAAACTGTATTCTATAAAGTATCGTTTGACTTATTAGAAACAATAAATTATGTTTTTAATAAGTTTAATAAGGAAATAAAATTGTCTTTTAATATGCTAAGCCTAATTTTATGGAACGTTGGATTTTTTTTCAAGAAATACTTCAACATGATAAATCCTCCAAGAGTAACTCTTCCCATGAACAATGCTTTCTCAATTTCGATGTTTGGATTCGGCAGAGAAACTGTAGGTCCCGCCCACGGGAATACCGAATGGTTGAGAGTTGTAAGTCACTAGGCCCTAGTGTTCTCTACGGACTGTTGCGCCACCAAATTTCATAGTTATGTTTTACGAGTATTTAACTTATAAGTATTCAATATTCCCTTTGACAGACCGGCTTAAGGCATCTTGTACATGAGCTACGAACTACGAACTGCGAACTGTGGATGTTCGCATATTTTGACTTTTCTTTCACATGAGCTTTATTTCAATTCCCAGACAGCGACGAATTGAATTAAGCACTATTCACATGAGCACGACCAACGAATGAAAGAATATTCGTCGCTTTTGACATTTCTTTCACGTGAGAGGTTTTAATTCGTCGGGAGTGAAGTTTGACTTTGAGCCACAGCCGAACACCATTCACCACCGAAAACAAAACAAGAATTACTTTTTCAAGTTAAGTACCAGCGATTATTTTATTCGTTGCGAGTGTGGATAATGTCCAACGCGAATAAAGTTTGACAGTTCGTATCAACTACAATTTTTTTCGCGACGAGTAAATTTGTTTTCTTAAATTCATTAATATATGATATTTAAAAGTAAAAATATGCATCATAAATCAAATAGAAACTAAATTGCTATCGTTTTGTTATGAATTTGTGTGAAAATATGTCTTCAAACGTATATAAACTCACAACAGCAGTGATCTCTCTTCTATCTTAAAATGTTGTAGATTTTTACTTGTCAAATTTCAAAAGTGACAGATACCTAAATATGATTCTATTCGAATTGCAACTTGCAACAAATCTAACAATCAATTTTTAACTTCCCATAGGAAGTTATTGTAATGGGTCCGATTTGTCAAATTGAAAATTTTGACATTTCTCGACGTTCCAAGGTTCCCTAGAGTCGAAATAAAAAATTTTTTAGAAAGATGTCTGTGCGTGCGTGTGTAAGTACGTTCGTACGTTCGCGACGTTTTTTTCGTCTTCTATAGCTCAAGAACCAGAAGAGATATCGACTTCAAATAAATTTTGTTGTACAAATAAAAAGACAAAAAGATTCAGAAAGGGCTCTCAAGAAAATTGTGTGGGTGGTTTTTTTACCATAGCAGTTTGAAAAAAGGTGAAAATTTTGGTTAACCCTAAATATCTTACGAACCAAAAATAATAGAGACTTGAATTAAATTTTATATAATATATTGTAACGTGATATCGAAGAAGTATATTTATTGAAAAAAATCCATTTAACGGTTTTTTTTTATAAATCAAAATAACTGAAACAAAAAAAATTTTCACCTCCAAAATTTTACGACTACAATATGATTTCATCTCCAGAACAATTTTGTGCACCGAAGAATAATGTTTTTGACATCTGATAAAATTTTGAGAAAAATCGAATTGACAGTTTTTTTTATAAAAAATAAAAATCTAAAAAAAACATTACTCAAAGTTGGTAAAAATTGAATATCGATTCAAATATCTTTTCAAAAACTTGAAACGTAGGCTTTAAACTTATTTTATCTTATAAGAAATAATGTTTTTTATCAATCTTCAAAAAGTTGAGAAAAATCGAATTGACAGTTTTTTTTACAAAAAATAAAAAAATTAAAAAAAAAAGTTGGTAAAAATTTATTTTCGAATCAAATATCTTTTCAAAAATTAAAAATATTGGCTTCAAACTCATTTTATTTCACAGAAAATACTGTTTTTGATATTCAGTATTTTTTATATAAAAATCCAACAGTCCGTTTTTTCATACAAAAAAAAATCTACAAAAAATAGTACGCAAATTTGGTACAAATTGATACGAGTACATATAGACAAACTTTTAAGCCAGACAAATCGACAGACGGGATGGGAAGTTATCAGTGTGGGTCGCATCCCAGCCTCTTTTTTTTTTTAAAGAATCAGCATGGTTATTTTAGAATATTGGTAGAATTTTAAAGGCAGTTCTTTTTCAATAAACTACGAGTAGATGTAAAATTGTTCTTGTTTCCTAACTTTTTTTTCAAAGGCGGAGGTATGATACTAACTATCTATCAAGATTATGAACAAGAAACAGCAGTCCCTATCGCTGGCTGAACACAATTGTGAAGCTGAAGATTGTGGTATTGTAGTACGAAAACAAACACAAAGCGCTTTTGATTTCATGCTGCGCAAATTTTTGATTAAGTTCAAAACTTGCTTCGAAATGAGCGTTTTTAATGACAGCTTCTGCTTCAATCGTTTTTTAAGCTTCAATTATTATTAAATTATATTATTTAATGTGTCGCTTTGAATTTAGATTAACTATAAAGATAAGTGTTTGTTGTTGCTCAAATAAATTCCACCCGAGAGGACCAATCTGGGCGTATGTTAGTATAATAACGCACCGATCATGGAGGAGACGTAAGATAATGCGCTTACCAAAAGTTTCCTTTAGTAAATCGTTTGTTTCGGGGGCTGTATGGCATGTTAGCTCCATCTTGTAGGAATACATTTTCACAATTTATGAATGTTGTTCAGGAGAAAATTCATTCAGTATAAATTGGCAAACATAAAGTTGCAGCTGTCAAAAAGATCAACCCTGAAAAAAGTATTGCCAGATTCAAAACCACCCTTAAGAAAAAATCATTCGTTAAGGGCCAGTTATAAAGGGTGATTTTTTTGAGGTTAGGATTTTCATGCATTAGTATTTGACAGATCACGCAGGATTTTAGACATGGTGTTAAAGAGAAAGATGCTCAGTATGCTTTGACATTTCATCATGAATAGACTTACTAACGAGCAACGCTTGCAAATCATTGAATTTTATTACCAAAATCAGTGTTCGGTTCGAAATGTGTTTCGCGCTTTACGTCCGATTTATGGTCTACATAATCGATCAAGTGAGCAAACAATTAATGCGATTATGACCAAGTTTCGCACTCAGTTTACTTTATTGGACATTAAACCAACCACACGAATGCGTACAGTGCGTACAGAAGAGAATATTGCGTCTGTTTCTGAGAGTGTTGCTGAAGACCGTGAAATGTCGATTCGTCGCCGTTCGCAGCAATTGGGTTTGTGTTATTCGACCACATGGAAGATTTTACGCAAAGATCTTATTGTAAAACCGTATAAAATACAGCTCGTGCAAGAACTGAAGCCGAACGATCTGCCACAACGTCGAATTTTCAGTGAATGGGCCCTAGAAAAGTTGGCATAAAATCCGCTTTTTTATCGACAAATTTTGTTCAGCGATGAGGCTTATTTCTGGTTGAATGCCTACGTAAATAAGCAAAATTGCCGCATTTGGAGTGAAGAGCAACCAGAAGCCGTTCAAGAACTGCCTATGCATCCCGGAAAATGCACTGTTTGGTGTGGTTTGTACGCTGGTGGAATAATTGGACCGTATTTTTTCAAAGATGCTGTTGGACGCAACGTTACGGTGAATGGCGATCGCTATCATTCAATGCTAACAAACTTTTTGTTGCCAAAAATGGAAGAACTGAACTTGGTTGACATGTGGCGCTATATGCCACACAGCTCGCGATTCTATGTCCATTTTGAGGGAAAACTTCGGAGAACAATTCATCTCAAGGAATGGACCGGTAAGTTGGCCACCAAGATCATGCGATTTGACGCCTTTAGACTATTTTTTGTGGGGCTACGTCAAGTCTAAAGTCTACACAAATAAGCCAGCAACTATTCCAGCTTTGGAAGACAACATTTTCGAAGAAATTCGGGCTATTCCACCCGAAATGCTCGAAAAAGTTACCCAAAATTGGACTTTCCGAATGGACCACCTAAGACGCAGCCGCGGTCAACATTTAAATAAAATTATCTTCAAAAAGCAAATGTCATGGACCAATCTAACGTTTCAAATAAAGAATCGATGAGATTTTGCAAATTGTATGCGTTTTTTTTTTTTAAAAGTTCTCAAGCTCTTAAAAAATCACCGTTTAGCTATCATTGTCTTTAATCATTGATAATTTTGTTTCGAAATCAAATCTGTTGTGTTTGGTGTGGAAATGAATCTATCTATCCAGAAATTTTCTTTAAGTTCATTTTTAATTTTTCAATGATGAAATTGTTTTTAATAAAAAGTTGATAGTTGATTTCACATTTCGGAACATAATCGTTCCACTAAGAGTGTTCCATTTCCTTTATCCCCCATCTTGCAGTTTTAATTTCAAAATTAAGGGGCCGGCTATAGCTATTAGTAAAATTCATCAGTAAAATTTAAAACATGATTAATATGAAATGTTTTACTGATGAGCGTTTATAGCAATCAGTTAATTTACGTTTATGTTGATTTTTTTTCGATCATAACATCGAACTTCGTGCCTCGGACAATTTTTTTACTGTTGTTTTCATCAGTAATATTTTTAATGATGTGATCGGAACAGTACAAAATTGGAACAGGAACAGTAGGGCGCCAGTTTGGTTTTCATCATTGAAAACAAACATTGGAATTTTGTTCACAGGTCGCTTATAACTATCATTAAAAATGTCCTGATGGAAATCCACCGAAAAATGTTTACTGACATATATCTGTCATTGGGGTTGTGTGAAATTGGAACACAAATGAGTGGAACGATTCGTTACACTTTTGAACATAAAAGTATCAGCTGTTCAGAAAAATGAATTTCCGTTCGGAAACAGAAAAACAAATGTGCAGCTACACTTTTTTTTCCAAAAAAATTCTTTGTGTGATTTCCGATCGATCAGTATATAATTTTCATTTCTAATCAAAGGGAAACATCGTCAAATATCGATTCAAAAATGTTCCCGGATCGACTTCAATGATAGCTATAACTGGCACCTAGTTGCTACTTGCAATCAGGAAATATTCATCCAATGACAGAAATTTTCAATGAAAGCTATAACCAACATACAAAAATTCCATTGATTGGTTTCAATGTTGTAAACTAATCATAGCTATTTATAAAATAATTCTTTTTTTTTTAAAATCGCCTTCCATATACTTTAAGCGATTGGTCATCTCATAGGAATTACATGATTCATTATTTAAAGTCCTTGAATTGATACTTTTCCAGATAATATAAAAACAAAAAAACACAATTGAACCTTATAAAGTATGTTCCATAGATCTTCATTTCAAAAAGACACGATTTCTATTTTATTTAATTACACGTATCGTATAGATATATATTGTGTTTTTAAGAGAACATATTTCATAAAGTTGATGTCAATAAATAAAGAAAAAAGGACCTTCACCTGACCTGCCTTTTCCTAGAAAAACCTACGGCCAAAAAAAAAAAATTACAAAATTGTATTATTATATAGTTTTTCTTCAACAGTTAATGTAATACCTGCCTACTATACCGTTTTGATTAAAATTTATTTTCTTTTCTCTAGGGTGACATATTTGCCGGACTGAACGATGGGATTCTAAGCAGAGCAGAAGCATTAGCAGCTGTCGATATCCAAAAACACCAGAACACACATGCCCATTCGCAAATGCCCTCACAGATAAAACACGACGTCATGTACCACCATAGCATGAGTGGCCCCCCTCAAAGACCATTACAGGTGATTTAGTTGTTATGTCTATTTGTTTTTTCTATTTTTTTTTGGTTAAACCACTCAACCAATTTGATACACACGAGTCGATAATTCGATCAGACCCAATTTTTTTGGTTAATAATTTTATTAGTTTCACGCACAACATACCGTACATAGTTTACAAATGCATATATCCGGTATTACCTAATCAGAGACACGATTTTTGGACGTACGCACATCGCGCCGATGACAGTCACGTGCCTTTACTCGAGGGGCAAGGCAGTAGACAGTAGACATCCACCAAAAGCGGCCAACCCTTGGTCCTATGTTACAACAACGCAAGTTGATAAAAATAAACCTCTACTTCAATTTAAATATATGTACACAACACACACAGGTACTTGAGCCGTCAAGGGCGTTTGGCGTTTGGCGTTTGCATTGTCTTGAACTTCATGCAACTTAGATTAGATCAATTTGAGTCACACTTGTTCTTCTTTCCGAACAATATTGTCGAAATTTACCTACCTATAACTGAAAAATTGCAGATTTTATAATTATGGTTGCCATCTGTTAGAAAATAAGTGTCAAAATCTATAAGGAAAATAAACGTTTTTGGACCTTATGTGTTTTACATTTTACGTGAATACTGAAAGCCAAAAATGTAGATTATCCTGGATAAATCTGACTTAGCCTTTAAAGAAATATTTTTGTGATCACCTCTCTCACTCATTTGGAAATGGCATTAAAGCATTCTTATTAATGTTTAGGAAAACTTTTAAATCAATGCTCGCTTAAATTCAAATCGAAAATCAGCTGTTCTATCAGATAGCCATATTCATGCATATTCCAAAAATACTTGTTAAGCTTTTGATTTTTTTTTAACCAACACCTCTATAGACCGTATACGTCACTTAAAATAGTTTATGAACTTAATTAGGGTGATGGATATAAACAAATGCCCTTATGTGGTCAGAGCGATGCCGAAATATTTGAGGAAACCGGCTGCGGTGGTTCGGGTTGTATTGAATTTAAAAGTCAGCGATATTTTTGACACTATAGACCAACCGCAGCAGAACACATTTTTTGCACTAAACTTTAAAGAGTTACTTACAAAGAATCTTCGAATTTCTGTCGAAAATGTTTATAATTTGCCGACGTTGTTCGTTCATGTACTTTACTATGATTAAAATGTTGAGTTTACTGACCAAATTGACAATTCCAGTTAATTGATTAGTGCAAGGGCGTGTTTACAAATTGAATTCAAAGCTTTCACGTCCCTAATAAATAACCCGATATATTTTCTCCTACACATCTGAGATTGAACGCAGCCAATGGCGATTCTTCATATGATGTGAGATTTCTCACATATTGTCAAACAAATGTCAGTATCAACAAAGTGAATACATTGAAGTTAATGGTGAAAAAGGAGATTAAACAACTACTTATAGATAGGTCTGTTTTCTTAAAAAAAATCTCAAACCACAAGCTAACATTATCGTTATCTTCGTCCTTTGTCAATCTTAATTTTCCAACTGTCATTTTCAAATTGACATTTCATTTGAACTTTAAGTTTCAAATTGACAGAAAGAAAGCAAACTTCGTAGAACTTTTTCAATTCTCCCATCATCAAAGCGGTAACCATAACTATCGTCCGGTGTGTCGTCGAGTGGTATGGTGGTTTTTCGGCTCATTTGGAAATTAACAGCAAAGCAATACACTTACGAAGGTATGGAGGTACAATGTACGACAAATTCAAATTGCTCATCGCCCTTATTCTTCCATTAAACATTAAAAATAAAAGTTGGTTAAAAAGAAGCAGAGGGAACAAACACAGAACTTAAGTGGCTGTAATAAAGGCAGCGCTATGTTAAAGTAGGTATAGATATAGTATGGTAAACTACCCCTCGTCATTTATATACCGTCATTGTCGTCCTCGTCGTCATGAGAAACTTCAATGCAAAAAAGGACGACTGTCACATGCGGCAAGAGTACCTATAGACATTTCTGAAGTGTGTTTTAGCAATGGGAAATTGTTTAATTGTTTCCATTTGTACTAACAAGAAAACAACACTTAGGGCTGTTTTTTTGTCTTCTTTTTTCATCACAACAAGAGGGTTATAAGAGGTAGGAAAATGAATATAAAAATAGGAAAATGGTCTACACGCTGCACACACAATAACGACTTATTTTCAATTAGCAAACGTTCATCGACACGTGAACGTGATTCATGTGATGGGTAACAAGTGTAAAATGTGTTTGAGCTGAGCACATGGGACTTTACAATTCTCCCTGAACTGGTGCCTTTTCTTTGAATCTTTTAAATAAAAGGATTAAATAACACAAAGGTAACTGGCAAAAGATTATCTTTGTGTTGTATAACCTTGCCCAGGTTTCCTAATTTGTATAAATGCCCAACGTCAAATGATTTTCATAAAAGGAGAGAAGTTTTGGGAAATCACTAAGATTATATATCAATCGATATAAACATATGGCTCTGATCTCCTGTATACAAATTTAATTAGGTGGAGCACAAGGGTCTGTTGAGAACTATGTCCTAGTGACTTACAACACTTAACAATTCCTGTGTGCGAGTAATGTTGTCAGGGATGGAGGGAACCTACAGTTTTAAGTCGAATTCGAACGGCTAATTTGAAAAAAGCACTTTTCATGACAAAAATTACTCTTAAAGAATTTGTCAATTCCTCGCGAGAGGCAGTACCCGTGAAAAAAAAATTTTCGATGGCAAAGACAGAATTTGAAAGCAGGACCTCTTGCAAAACAGTCCTGCGCACTTACTTTTACGCCACTTTCTCCTGCATGAAAGTTGCAAATATTCCATTAAATTTTGAGTGAAGTCTTAACCAGGAATGCAATACCTTCTTTAAGGTCAGGAGTTAATTGTAGTACATTGGCAAACTAGGTATTTATTCAACATAGTAAGTGTACGTGTTGTGTAAAATTTGTAGTTTACACAAAAGTTTGCTTTCGCTTAACGTCAAATAATAATTATCAAAAATTGTTCCTTACGTTCGCAAAAATTATTTCGTCTTTAAAAATAAACTAGTACAAAATGTTAAAAACAAAAAACAAAAATAAAATCCTTCCATTGCATTGATTTACTTATTTAGAACTATTCAGAAAAATGATGGTTTGTGTATTTTCTTTAACAAAAATTTAATTTTAGTAATTAAAAGTCACAATGGCTTTTAATTAAGACCACCAGAAAAATTTGGTTAATTTATATTTTAAACCAAATTGCGTTCATAATTTCCTTATTATATTAAACGTGGCCACAAAGAGAAAAGTCGAAAGGTTTTAGTTCACGAGATCTCTGTGTTGACCATCAAATACTTGAAAACAACACGGTAACGAAACTTTTCTTTCAAAAATGCGGTTCTTTCGTTTTGTTGAAAATAAATGTCGTCTTCATCAATGTATTTCAATTCAAGTAAAGTTCAATCACACCGCAGCATAAGGCCAAAAACGACATCAAAACATGTTTACGATAGTGATGCTTTTCAACAATCATTCTTCGAACAGTTCTTGTAATTAACGTAGCCTTCAAGAAACGTTCAAGAAAAGTTCCTTAAATCAGGTCATTTATGTAAAAATTCGTCAATATGCGTCAACCAAAAAGGGACATTTACTTGAAGGAGGTAATTAAATAGGAATACGACCCACAATTGTTATTTTGTTAATACAAAATTACGTAATCAATTTGGAAACCGGCTCACCGAAAATACTACCGCACACCCTGGAACCTCACGCTGATTTTATATTAGAAAAAAACATACTCTCAGATTTTCGACTGTCAACAATATTGATATTGTGTCAGAGAAGAAATCATGACGGATGGTTGGTGAAATGGCAGAACTACGTTACGAACGGAGTAAATCTTCAATGGAATTTTCAAAAACGTGGAACAACATAAAAAAAGATCCTCACGACATTATTCAATTAAAAAAGATGAAGCTCAACACGTGAATATGAAAGTAGAATTATATATTCTGCAACCTCAATATTTAGTCTAAACATTACTTTCGTGACGATTTAAGCTTTAAGAAAATCTAGCTCCTATTCAAAACAAGATATGAGCTACTCGACTTAAATGACATTATAACCAACGATAACTTTAAGCAATTCTGCACTCTCTGTCATACGTACGCGAGACATGGCGTATTTCAATTTATCAGCAGTTTCAAAACACCAAAGACTTTCACATCTCAGGAAAAAAAACACTTACAATGGCTGCAACCATCGATATCTTGAATAAAACAAACTAGAAATCCTTTTGTTCTTATGTCAAACTTAATTCAAAAATCCAGACACTTTAGGTCCGTTTGCGTACTTTCTGCATTAAAATTCGTAAAAAGAGAAATTCTGAAGAGTGGGGGTAAAATTATCTCACCAAAAAAAAACTACAACAAAGTAAGCAAACGGGAAAACAACAAATTTGTTTTTAAATTTTATAACTGATAATAATTTATTTAAATTTCTATCAAATTTGACACTTTTCACAAATCAGCCCAAAGAAATTTCTTGGACTAAAATTCGTAGGTTGGGGAAATATTTAATTTTACTCTCCCAAGAGTCGTTAGCGCTCTCTTTTACCAAGAATTACGAAATTTTTGAGTGCGCGAACAAGATTTGGTTAAATTTCGTATTTTTTCGTAAAAACTGGAATGTTTTTGGAGGGTACGCGAACGGACCTTTTATCACTGAGTATTATTAAATTTATACCCATTCTTAAAATCAAATTGAAAATTAAAAACGAGCGTTGGAATTTCCCAATATCAAATAAGAAACTATTGTTTTAAATTAATTTGAAACACTCATCGATCTGGAAAGACTTTGAAAGCTACAGAAAGATAAAAAATAGATTCTCTTAGGACTCTCAAAACGTGAAATAGCAATGGGACTTAACAGAAACTAGAAAGTTGTAAGGAATCATATTGCTGATCCACAAAGATATGAAAAAAAAACAAAATGGGTACAAGGCAAAAACAAGAACACCATGAGAAAAGCGGTTAATTCAATAAAATCCAAAGTCAGAATAGCAACGGTTCAAAGGGTAATATAAAAAGTGATACTGCCCAGAGAAGAAAATTAAAAAACAAATCTGTTTTGAGCCAAGTACACAAGTAGCATCGGATGAATTTTGCAAGAGAGCATGTTACTTGGAGAAGTGGATGAAAACGCGGGTGTAAGAAAGTTTAACCTTGACGGCCCGTTGGTTACAACTTGTATTCCTATGATTTAAGAAAGAATGAGCTTATTTTGGAATGACACCATAGCCGGAATGACATATAACCTACTATGGCACAATTGACTTTTAGTTTTTGTCCACAATAATGAACAGGTCATTTCCGAAAATTAAAGGCATTTTTCACCTCTACCTTGGATTTTCTAAAAGAAAACAATGCTCAATTCACACTTCGAGGGTTGTTAGAAATTGAATTCAATCAGAAGGAGTTCAACTTTTTTCTTGACCCCTATATTTAATACACTTATTAACATAATTGAAAACGTGCGTCCACTGCCCTTTCATAAAGTTTGTGAAGATGGTAGACAATTTGAAGGCAAGAACCTGGTCCAAATTTATTAAATAAAAATAAATGTTTCAATTCCAGAGGTTATATCGTAAAATGGCGAACACAGTCATTTCATTACTAATGTAAACATCTTTATTTTTTTCTGACATTTTACATGTGACCTAATCCCATTGACGTACTTTTAACTTAACATACGAATTTAGTATAATGGGTCCGATTTGTCAAATTGAAAATTTTGACATTTCTCGACGTTTGAAGGTCAGTAGAGTCGACATAAAAGATTTTTTAGAAAGATGTCGTGCGTGTGTACGTACGTTCGTACGCCAGTAAGTTCCATAGCTCAAAAACCAGAGGAGATATCGACTTCAAATAATTTTTGTTATACAGATAATAACGTAGAAAGATGCATCTTAAAAAAATTACGTGGGTGGTTTTTTGCCAAGGTGAACATTTTGGTTAACCCTAATATCCTACGAACCAAGAACGCTAGAGACTTGAAAAAAATTATTGTAAGGCGATACCAAACACATATACACATCAAAAAAACTGAAGAAAAAAAATGTGCCACCACGAAAATTTTAGGAATTTTAAATTAAATTTCGACTCAATTATAAAAGCTGGTAAAAATTGATTTTCGACTCAAATATATTTTCAAAACTTTTAGATTATGGCTTTAAACCTATTTTAACTTATAAGAAATATTGTTTTCAACATCCGGAAAAATTTTGAGAAAAATAAAAACCTAAACAAAAAAATTAACAAAAGTTGTTAAAAATTGATTTTCGGCTCAAATAGATTTTTAAAACTTTGGGATATTGGCTTCAAACTAATTTTAACTTATAATTAATATTGTTTTCAACATTCTGAAAAATTTTCAGTTTTGACAGTTTTTTTACAAAAAATAAAAACCTAAACAAAAAAATTAATAAAAGTTGGTAAAAATTGATTTTCGACTCAAATAGCATTTCAAAACTTTGAGATATTGGCTTTAAACTAAAATTTAAAAAAGTAAAAATTTACTTTCGACTTAAAAAGCTTTTCAAACATTAAAAATATTGTCTTCCAACGTTTTTTATTTCACAGAAAATATTGTTTTCGGTATTCAGTAGTTTTTTTTATAAAAATTAAACAGTCCTTTTTTTAACAAAAAAAAATAAATCTACAGAAAATAGTACGCAAATCCAATAAAAATTGATGTTCGTTTTCTGATATTTCTCAAATTAATTTCATTTATCCAATTTGTAAAAATTTTGAAAAATGCTAGTTAAATTGGTAAAAATTTGTTTTCGACTAAGAATCTATTTAATAAAACTAGATTATCAAACTAAACTATTTCTTTATATGAAAAGTATTGTTGGTAATTTAAATTTTTTTAAAAATAATTCAACTAACAACTTTTTTAACCAAACACAAAAACTTACAAACCTTTAAGGAAGCCAAATCGACAGACAGGATGGGAAGTTATCAGTGTGGGTCGCATCCCAGCCTCTTTTTTTTATATTCTTTTTGAGTAGTTTTTTTTAGTTATTGAGTAATTCCAACACTCGTTTCCAGTTTACCCTTTAATTTTATACATTTGTAATAATCAAATACTTACCTTTTCAAAGGAAGTATACAGGTTTCCGGGTACAACACTTCCACCAGCTACAAACAGCGAAAATCTGATTTAAAAAGTTGTGGCAGTGTATGCGTTTTACATATTGTAATATTTACAAACAAATGTTTACTTTTTTAAAAATCAAAATAAACCAAAAACCCAAAATCTATCCGCATACACAAACAATTTCTTTTAATAAATTCATGCTTCCCATTGTCAGCTTACTCTTTTCTTATGTCCACGTGGTTGTGGTTTTCAAACATGTCCCTCAAACGACGACATTAAAGGGTTATTTAAAAAATAATAAATATGATTTTGAATACTCCCATTCTGTTCTTTATAATGGTTCACTTTTATTTTGATTACGAACACTAAAAATATTTAAACTGATTTTTAATTAATAACCAGTTCTTACACCTGCATAAATATTTATTATACAACATCACCCCTATTTCAATATTATAAATATGGACACAGAGGTGCAGTGGTGGCGGAATCTCAACTCAAAAAATGAATAACCATTATCACTCATGTCGGATAACATCTAACTCTTCTAAGGGATGATTTGACATGCAGAACACTTGTCAAAATATGAACTGTGAACCAGTTGTTAATTTTTTTTTTCAAAACTACCTAAAATACATACATACCCGTTATCATATCTGTTAACAAAAATAAAATCACTTTGCTTCCAAATTGCATTCTAATGGACATATGCTGTTATAAACTGAAAACAAAAAAGAAACAACATCTACCTATACCTACCTTCCGGGTCTTGAGCCACAACCATCCCCTTTAAGTGCTCTTTCATGTGTTCCACATTAATGAATATTATTTGAAAGTAATCTGCTGGGCTTTATCGAATCCGAATCGAAACTCCCTAAACTCAAACACACTATAGACAATATTATACATGCACCATGTGTTGCATATTTTGTATATACATCTAGAGAACAGAAATCACTTGTTTCGAAAATGTAAAAACAATGAGAGGTGTATAGAATTCACATATTCGTACATATCAATGTTAAAAACATCAACATTACTAATACCCAACTATATAACCCTTATGATGTTATCTTTGGAATATTAAAAATGAAAATCCGGTGCAAAGTGCATATTACTAACGCAAAAAGGAACATCAAATTGATCGTATTAATAAATATAACTGGTTCAGCCCGCCCATATAATCAACTTAAAGATTAGAACGATTTTCCATATCGAAACTACTCGTTTGCCATTTTATGGCAATGAATACGATTAACTATCTCCCACGGGATTACCCTAACATCCATAGAGTATTGCATATCAAAGGCAAACCCTTCGTATATTGAAAATCTTTCAATATGGTCTGGATTCAACCACCGGACTGGTGTTTGCAGATTTTGCGTAGCGCACCCCTTAAAGCCTCAATGGAAATAAATCATAATATGCTTTTCTTTCTCTGCAGCATCAAACCTATAAGTCTAACCGTTACCGCGCGCGTGGTAGGTATAAGGTGGGTTTTATAACCCTGCGTAATATGGGCTCACTGATGGTGGGTTTATTTGGTATGTTGTGTTGTAGTTGCTTGTATAGAAAATAAGGGATATACACAAACAAGAAAAAAAACAAGGGATACAGTCTTGAAATTCAGATTTCTTTCCCATTACTCTCCCTTAACACAATATTGATACGTTTCCCAGAAGAGTATAAGAGACTCGCATATAAATGGGCAGGATGAGTGCTTTTGTGTAGAAGTCATGTACCGCATTAACAACATGTTAACCCCGGCAAATATCAAGGTTGAAAAACTAATACAAGATTGCTTACCAAACAACAGAAGCCAGCTCAGCCAGTAGCATCACATCAGGGTGATAAAATGAGGAGATGCAGAGTCGATTACGTGGGCAACCCCAGTAGCAATTTGTTGTGTTTTTATTTTATTTTTATTATTTTTTTTTTGTTGCTATTTTATCTTGTCGTT
Organism: Eupeodes corollae; assembly: GCF_945859685.1. Lineage (NCBI taxonomy): Eukaryota > Metazoa > Arthropoda > Insecta > Diptera > Syrphidae > Eupeodes > Eupeodes corollae. The sequence continues at coordinate 46,600,315 of NC_079148.1, forward strand.
TTTCGGATACTTTTACCCTTCATCTTTCATTCATTTTTACCAAACAACACTCCATACATGAAGTGATGGGAGTGGACAGGGACGGGGAAGGGGACGATCGCCCTCCTTACAAATGACAAGTATTTCAATTTCTTGTTGTTTGTCTTTTATACGAGAACAACAGATGGTTTACGCAATCACCGTGATAAACATTATTTATACCTATATTTTGATCCGCAGAAAGGATATTTTTTTAAATAGAGGTATTGATCTAGAATATTACGGGATTTGTTTTCTTGATGATTCGAAAATGAGATAAGGTACTTACGAACATATTATAGTTTTTTTTTGGTTTTATTTTTTACACTTAAAGTTGGCTATTAGCACGGAACCAACAACTTATGTTGTCATATTTTTTGAATTGGTGCTCATATATTCTTTTTTGAGATTAATACAATTTCAAAAACGTATATCTGGTCCAAGGCCATACTTTCTTGATTTTTTCCTGACACAGAGGTATACAAAAGGATGCCTTTCTTACCTACCCTAGATTCTAAATAAAATACCATTTTTGGTCGTTTATATAAAAAAGACTGTGATGTAAACCACACTGATAACTTTCCATTCCGTCTTCGATTTTTATAAAACTTTAACAAATAATTCATATAAATTTTTGTGTGAGGAATAAAGTCAATTGGCGTATTTCTTTTTTTGTTCAGAGCTGAGCACTGAGCAGGGCCTGTGCGAACAGAGAATAGTAGAGTGGAGTTCAGAGCAGAGTATGTTCAGAGCTCTCTGATTGAATTATGAAACAACTTGAGCACTAAACTGTCATGATTTGAAATGTCAAATGATATATTGGTTTCTTGAAGTCTGTTTGAAGGCATTCAAAAGTTTCTTTAGTAAAATTAATTAAAAAAAAAAAAAACAGACATAGCGTTGGCCCATTTGATGCCTAAAATAAATTTGATTCATAAAAATGCTATATGCAATTATTTTTTTCTAAATTATCTTCTGCACTTGAGCGACCAGCCTCTTCCGCAGCTCTTATTGTTTTGACGATGATTTTTTTTTATTTCGCAGCTTTCAATTTCAAATATCAAATTGTTTGCGTTCAGCATTTTACTCTGTTTACTCTGTTATTTTATTCCGAGCTCACAGAGCGCGTTTTGAACATGTTCAGCACTAAAAAAGAAACACGAATTTGAAGCTCTGAACGAGCAGAAAGAAACACAATTATTTTTTTGACAGTTCGAGCTCCGCTCTGAACTAAAAAATAAAAACGCCAAATATCTTTCTTTGTTCTTGTAATACTTGAGTCAAAAAACATTTCTTATCAGATTTGTTTTTGTAGGTTTTCGTGTTTTGTAAAAATAGTTGCCGATTGAATTTTTCTGAAAAAAAACTAACTAAAAATTTTAAATATGATAAAACAAGTTTGATCTGAATATGTGTCCGAGATTTTTATTTGAAAACAAACACCAATTTATAATACTTTTTTTTAAGTTTTTATTTTTTGGTAAAACAATACTGTAAATCGTTTTTTTCTGAAGATTTTACCAGATATCAAAAATCATGCTTTATATTAACTTAGGTGAAAATCAGAATTCAAATCATCAATGAAAATGACTTTTAATATAAAATCCAAAGAAGGAAATTCAAGTACTAAAGTATTAATGTAAAGTACGGTGCGTTTTCTGTTATCGTTTTTAATTTTTTAAAATACGTTAAATGTTTAACAATAAGCTTAGAATGCTTGCTTAAATCAAAACTTAAAACTTACATAATTTCAACTACTTATAGCAAACAAAAAGAAATTTAAAGCTTGCAGATTTTAGATTGTCATCTGTCAATGAGTATATGAGATTAAGAGGACTATTTGCTTCATAGTTCAATCTGCTTAAATTAGTTCTATGGCTTGAATTCCTTCTAAAGCTAGCCTAGCTCAGGTCTGAATAAATTCGTCCAAAAAATTGATGGACATGAAATCGTTCTATTCAATAAACCAGAGCCCTCTTTCATAAAAATTGACAGGTGACAATTCTACAAATGTGTAACACTTATTTGACAAAATTTGTATTTCATAAAATATTGACAGTTGATAAATTTGTCAGAAAAATACAATCACACAATACCTGTACTTATTAAAAAATGTATCGTGACAGTTTCATTTTTAAGTCTTGAAATGTATTTTGCGTTTTGTTACTATTCTGTCATTTGATGTAATACATAAAAAAAAGACTCTGTTAAGGGCCTTGCACATGAGAGCGAACAACGAATGTACGAACAATGATTTTACACATTTCAAAAAGTCAATTTCAAACAAATACACATTTAAGTTATAAGAAACCACTTGACACTTATGTAAGGATAATAAAATTTGCATTTTGTTTTCTAAAACAAGATAATTTTGTAAAAACAATTTGGTAGTAACGAATTGCAGTGTGGTTGCTACGAACTGTCAAATTCTATTCGCGTTCCACATACCATCCACATACCATCCACACTGCAACGCATAAATTGTTCGCGCTCAACTTAGCCTCAAAATTATATAGAAATAAAACTCATGTGAAAGAAAAGTCAAAATATGCGAACATCCACAGTTCGCAGTTCGTAGTTCGTAGCTCATGTGCAAGGTTCTTAACTCTTTTAATTTTACACTTGACCGTAAGGCACCAGTTAAAGCTGTCTTTGGTTTTCATTATTCAAATAAACATTGGAATTTTTTACAGGTCGTTTATAGCTAATATTAAATATTTGTCATTCAAAAAAATTTCCTGATTGAGATCCACCGAAAAATTTTGACTGACAGAAATCTATCATTGGAATTGTGTAAAATTGGAACACAAATCGGTGGAACAATTCATTTCACTTTTGAACATAAAAGTATCAGCTGTTCAGGATCTTGAATAAGAGAAAAATAAATCCGCGATTAAACTTTTTTTCTCAAACTAAATTCTTTGTGTGATTTCCGACCGATAATTTTCATTTGTAATCAAAGGCAAACATAGTCATACTGACAAATATGTAAATTGTAATTTCTTGTTACTTCATCGGAAAATTTCTGACAATTGTTGAAAAATACTCCACAACTAATAGTCATGACAATTAAAAGAAAACATGACAGTTCTCAGAAATTGTCAAATTGTTTATGGAACAGATTTTGACAATTGTAAAGATAGAATAAATTAACAAATGGTCACCTGTCACCGGTAGTCAATGTTTATGAAATAGGCCCGAGATACAAAACAGAACTGCAAATACTCTCTTTGACCAAAAAGAGATGGGAGATTGTTCAAGAAAAGCCTTTGATGGTATGGAGGCGACGACGTTTTTATTTATCTTATGACAAAAGATGACAGCTTCAAAAGTGACAGCTTTCTAAATAACAGTTTTCTAATCACTTGCAACATCTTCGATTTAAGTACAAAGTAATGATGCCTATGAAAGATTACTAAAACAAAACAAGCCCGTCTAAAAAGTCCTATATATTTCGCTTATGATAGAATTGGTAAATAAAAATGTACATCTGACCAAATTCTTGAGAATTTATACCCATTGAGTTGTGTGCTTGCAATATAACATTTATATAACCCTCTCTTTGGTAACATATATTAATTGGCTGTATTTCGTAATATTATTTTTTGTCATTGTACAAACATCATTACTAACAAATGTGCGTATCTAAAGTGTCCTCTAAAATAAATAGCAATCAATTATAATTTCTTTCATGGGAACAATAAAACCGCAAAAACATACATAGAACAAAAACAAGAGCGAGAACCGTGTCCTTTAAATACATACCCGACTCATATCTTACTGCATGCAACGTTTATCAAAACATAAAGTCCTAAGCAGTATCGCCATCGATGCATCAACACCATCATCATCAGTCTTGAGTTTGAGTTTCATATCATTTCCCCTCCTTACATTTAATAATAACCGATGTGGAAAGCAAAAGCAATTATTTCACATATAATAACACATCAAGGACCTTCATTCAAACATTGAAAATAAACTTTGAAACAAAAGAAGGTGTATACCAATTTTATTCTTTTTATTTTTGGTTTGTTTTTGTTAAATTGTTATTATTTTTCGTCTGATGTAGTCAAAAAGGAAGAAAATACAAACAATGTCCTGTTGGTGGTGGTGAACTACCAACCAATAAACCATCAGAAGCAGGAGCACACCAAGTTCAGTTCCGCAATTGAAATTGTGATTGTGATAAAAGCAAAGATCTTAGCCAAACATAAAATTAATTTCAAGTGCTCTAATCATACTCTGACGATATTTACCTAATTGAATGTAACAGTAATGGAAGTCAAACAACAGAGAGTTCAAGTTGAAAGTACCTTGTTTGTCTTATTTCAAGCCTTGATGCTGATGATGCCAGAGAATGGTGCACGATTTCAATATGTTTATTAGAGGGTGGTTTGAAAACCCGACTTTATGCCGCCCGCTGCCGCCGCAATATACAGTCTTTGTACATACATATATATCTAGATAATTTTGTGGCTTTTTGATCAGGTGGAATAATAGGAGAGTGAAACTTTGAAATGAAAAATATTTGCGTTGCAGGGTTGGGCTGCTGTTGTACGTAACGTAGGTATACGTATATAGTTGCCTCCGGCTCCGGGTAGTTTTAGAAATCTGGTCACCTTTTGATGCTTTTTTTCAGTGCAGTCGATGTTGTTTATTTTTATGCTTTTACAAGTACTATACAAGCTATAGAATCTACGTATGTATAGGCTTCAAAGTCTATTCTAGCTTGCAGTTAGTTCATTTATGCTCTGGGTACAGGCAAGGCGGATATGGGCACAAGCACAGTAATGTCAATGTTTGTTCAACAAATTAAATCGGCATGTAACTTAATTTAGTTAGCAAACAAACCAATCACTCATTTCTCTCCTGCATTATATCTATGCTACTATGTATGGTGTAAGCCTATAACGACAACGGTAGTTAGTTTAACATAGAAAATATACACATTTTAGTCTAATTAAAAGCCTTAAGCAAAACTCTTTTTTTTTGTGTATGTTTAAATGATTTTGGCTCAAACAACATTTCGCTTGATTGCATTTTTAATAAATATTAAAATAATATAGTTTTATTAACGAATAATTTTCAAATATATTGAAAAGTATATAATAGACTTATAAGTTTGAAAGAATTATAAGTACCTTAAAAGACCGAAAAGCCGCAATTTTAGTAATTTTACTAACATACATAAGTCAAAACTCAAAATTTCATTATCAGATGGAGAAGTGAACTTAAAGCCTTTTTTCAATTTGAAGTGTTAGGTATCTGACAATAGCAATTGGTGAGATCCACTCCCCATTCTAATAAAATACAAGATTGGGTCTCACCAACCTGCTCAGGTTTTTCTTCAGAAATATAAATGCCACTTAATTAATCCACACAAAATATTTGATTTATTAAATTGTCTTTTCCAAAATCGGTACATCGAATTTTTCTTAAATTATTTTTTTAATAGTTTTATAATTTTGTTAAAACAATTTTTGGTATTCAGTTATTTAGTCTTTATAAATATGTAGTTTACATTTGAATTTCGTTTAAAAGTGGTGAACCCTTTCTAAGATATTTTTTTAAAATACAAACAAAATAATGATACTTTTGATCATCAAATATTATTAAAACAGTACAAGAGCTTGTACAGAAAATCGGCTGAAATCGGTTCATTAGTTCTTGAGAAAACTTAAAAACAAAATTACGGAAGCGATGGAAGATTTATGAGCGTAAGCCTATGATTGTATAGGGTGGAAGTTTGAGTCTATTGGACCATGGGACGAAACGGAGGCAGAAGCTCATGAATCTTCTTTGTACTCCTTCTATTCTGTTTATATGGACTGAATAAAAGGGAGCCCATATTATGCTGCCATATTCGAATATTGGTCTTACAAATGATATATAAAGAAGTTTAAGAATATAAAGGTCGCGAAAATTATGTGAAAATCGTTTTATAAATCCGAGTGTCTTATCTGCTTTTTTAATAATATAGTCACAATGTTTTGTAAAAGTTAATTTTGAATCAAGAATAATACCTAGGTCAGAGAAAGTAGTGAGTTTAGTCAAATAAGAAGAGTCTAATTAATAATTTAAAGTCAAAACATTTTGTTTGCGTGTAAAACACATTGATTTACATTTGTTTATGTTAAGTAAAAGCTAATTTATAAAACACCATTCGCGAAAACTATTTAGATCATCTGTAGTAATGAGTCAATACGTTTGAAAATTTTAATGTCATTAAAACAGATCAGTGTTTTATAATAGAA